>NC_138984.1:63130603-65530603 GCF_964341445.2 Mesoplodon mirus
TGCAATGAGAAGCCTGCTCACCACGAGGAAGAGCAGCCCCCGCTCGTCACAACTAGAGAAAGCCTGCATGCAGCAACGAAGACCCAATGCAGCCATAAATAAATAAATAAATAAATTTATATTTTTAAAGAAAGTGTTAAGAGGTCATTTATTCTGCTATAAAGATGAAGAAATCTTAGGACTATTTCTAACAATACTTTGCCCACTGCTCTTTTTCTTTTTTACATCATTTGCTTTTATAACCTATTAAACTAGACACACAAAAATATTTTTTACCACAATGACTGATGAATTAGTATATCTGAGAAGTATTTTGAACTGTATGAGAAAGACACTCTCAGAAAGTATTGTTATTATCACTCACTTTATTTTAAATAAGGATTAAAATTTTAAAATATATATTTTATTTTATGTGGACTAATTCTATATATAAAAATTAAATATGGAAAGGCTCTTCCATGTTGTTCTAAAAAGTCTCCTTCAGATGGATCCCAGGGTTTAATATTTTGTACCACAGGGACTGTGTACTGTACTGCTATATATCAGATGCTTTATTAAATAAATATAGCCATTAGTGCTGATTTTATCTCATATAGCAATGTAGGAAAAAAAATCTCTGCAGTTTGCTTCGATAAGGATATTCTTTCATTTGCATTCATCCCCTTGCTTCACATAAAATACTTGGTACAAGATGATTGAGATATCTGGCCACCTAGGGAATATGGCAGTTTAGGTATAAAAATATATAAACACTCCAGAGAGTATATTTTATCTTTTTCCTTTGTTACTCAACTGTGTTTTGAGTCAAGTTTTGTCTTGATGAAGACTGCACTAGCGAGAGAGTAAATATTGGTAGGAAAAAATTAGATATATGCTATACATATATATGTTTTCAATGATATAAAGAATAGCCTATATAATGTGGTCATGGGTTTTAGAGTTTTCTTTTGGGAAAGGAGAAAAATTGATTTGAAACAAGTTATAAAGGAAACAGTACATCTAAATTCAGTATCTGGGATCTTTATTTATGGTTACACTTCCCTTGGCAATGTGGAATTAATGACAGTTTCGTTGATAACATAGTTTTGGTTTAAAATTAAATTAGTTTCAGTAGCTTCCAATAGTTCTATTAGTTTGTAGTATTAACATTCCAAACAATAAAGTCTATATAAATAGAAGAGAAATCATCCAAATCATTAAGATTCTAGTATTTCAGTATTTCATTTAGTATTTCAGTATTTCATCAAAAAAGCAGATCCCCCAAATTACTAAAATGCTATTATTTAAAGCAGCTAGTTAATTATGACGGAAATTTAGAACTTTCATGTATGACTAGAAGCTGAAGAGAAAGTTGGAATGTGACAGCTACTTCAGTGTGGGTGTATCATTGTAATTTCTGAGCTAGAATTAGAAAACTACGAGCTATAGTTAAAGGAATAGCAGTGAAATTTATAGGAACTAACATCTAAATTGTGATTTTTCTTTCGGTTAATTTAATTTATTACTTCTGATGCATATGCAAGAGTTCCTGAAATCTTTCAGACCTCTGTGGTTTAATATATATCTCAAAATATTAAAAGATCTTGTAGAAAATTAGAAAGCAGATGAGACACTTCGGGACTCAAGATTTTAGATGTGCACATTTTAAAGCAACTTCAACACAATTACCCTCTGCTTGATTTTAAGAAAAAAAAAACTTACCTCTTTAATTTGTTTTACTCTATGACAATTGCTTTTATAACTGGTTTGTGGAATACTCATTGGCTTGAAAAAGATTGGTCAGCAGAAAAGCTTAAGATAATAAACTGTTGGAACTCTCAGAGGTCACATTTACCAGATATATTCAACATACCAAATGATAACTTGCAACAAGTATTATTGCTATAATTCAGTAAGCAGTGGATTATCAGGTTATATTTCACTACACCTTTTCCCATTCCCAAATCATGTGTTACTCTGCATTTATAAATTCAAGGCTTTCAAGTTAATGACTGCAGGTGGCATGATTGTTCCAAAGGTATTATAAGAAACAGCCCCAGTTGAATCTCTGAAACATCAGATATTTTATGCAAACAACAAAAAGAGTATCATATGTTTCATTTTCATGGGGCTTGTATTCCTTAAAATGTACAGGAAAATATCCTGCTGAGCTTTCCAAGTTACCATTAAAAAGATGACCATGTGTTGTGACAGACAATTTGGAGTCAGGGATACCTGGCCTTATCTGCTCCGTGAGTTTTGCCGACCTAAAAACCCCCACATTCTCAAAAATGGGGCTGATAAGATGTGCCTTTTCAGAGTTGTTATAAAGTTTAGAGAAAATGTTATTTTCAATGCCTGGAAAAAATATATTTGTAGAGGAAACTGTATATCATTCAATTATTTAAATTAAAATAAAATCCAGTAAGTGCTTCAAAAAATATAACATAGAAATAAAATTATTTTGGTTAAATAAGGGACAATTTTGCAAACGAAGTATGACTTTTAGAGAGCAAAACTTGGTTCAAAAGCATTTTATAAAATACAGATAGTATTTTTTAATTTTGATATGTTTTACATATTTCTAGTTTAAAAATAAAAAAACAAAAAAATTATCTCTAACTATATATAATCTTTATTAAACTATATTTACATACTCCAATTAATTAAAAAGCATTGTTGTATGGCTTAGGCTTTAACATTCTTTGAACTTTTTATTCTATTAAAATTTAGTTTTTACTTGAATATACACTTTAAATTTCAGGTAGGTAGTATTTTTAATTATTTAAATGTTAATGGGAATGATTCTCAATACTTATATTTTCCATTTTATTTTTTACAATTGGTACACAAAGGTAAAATCAATATTTTCTTATGTATTAAACCATCTTGCTCAAAAATACAATTGTCTTTATTTTCTTGAGGAAGCACTTAGCTTTTTTTTTTTAAAGAACATAAGCCTTAGGATCTCAATTGAGTTTTAAATAAAATATGATATGTTATTTAAAGATATTGCTTTAGGTGCATTAAGAAAAGAAAAAATATAGTGGATGATATTCAAAATATGGCTGTAAATCTGATAACAGTTTTATAGGTTGATAAACACTAGTCTGATTTTTTTTTAAAGATGTAATGCAAGAAGTTCAGCTTGCAACAGCAATGGTTGTTCTAGGTCTGGTGTCAGTAAAAATACCTTACTTCATAGTAACATAAAATAAGATAAAATAATATATAAGGAAAATAATTTATATAAAGTTCTGTAAAAGGCAAAATATAATTAAATGAAAATCTTTGTGTGTGAACAGCTTATGAGGATAAAATTGAGAGAGCAAGTTTGTTTTTAAAAATTTAAACAGAAAACCTTATGTAAAAAAAATTTAAACAAAGTTAAGTAGGCTCTTCATGATAATGGGGGTAAGTCAGTCATACAATAACATGAAATAAGTGAAAATGTTTTGGGTTTTTGTTTTTTCTATTGAGATGAGTACAACATTATTCATTGTGTTTTACCTCAAGGTATTTTCCAGTTTTAAGATGGCTCAGGGCTCAGAGAATAAGCAGAAAGCAAGATATCAGAGAATTCCATGGGATTTACAAGTCTATGGGCAAAAAATATTCTATGGAAAGAAAATCAAAATTTGAAGAATCAAGATCCAAAAGGAAACACAAAGAGGTTAGTTTAATATTCTGTACTGTTTTTATCCTCAAAGCATTGACCAGTTTGTAAGCTGCATGAGGTGAGAGTCTAAAAAATCCAAGCAGAAATGGACAACTAAAAGTTAAAAACTTAATAGAGTTTTTGACATTCTCATAGTGTCAGAAGTTAGGGTTTGGGCCCAAGGTATCCAAAGAGAAAGTGCCCCAGTAGATATGCAGATTCTCAGTTTTGACTTCAGAAGGGCTGAAATTCAGACTTGAAACTTCTCAGTCCTAAGCAGATCAGGGTGATCTACCCAACTTTTAACAACTTGTCAGAAAAAGTCAATCATCTCTGAAGGAAAATAATATCTAGGGTTTCTATGTGTGTTTTTTTTTAAAACAACATCTGGCATTTAGTCAAAAAATAAACAAATATCAGAACTAAATTAATAAAGAAAGATAATATTGATTATATTAAGATATGGATTTAAAAGTAAATACGGTCAAGAAATAATAGGCAAGATGAAGAATATCACCAGAAACCTGAGATCTATAATAAATTAATTCAATAAAAATTTTAGAATGAAAAATTAAAAATTCAGCACATAGACTTACTATCTACAGGATTAGTTACTAGCAATTTAAACAAATAAATTATATCCAGAAGAAAAGAGAAAAAAGTCTGGAAAATATAACAAAGTCTGTAAGAGAGTTGTAGGGCTTTAAGAAATTACATACATACATACACACACACACAAACACGCAAACACACACACACACGCACACACACTGGGTTGGCCAAAAAGAGTTTGCTCGGGTTTTTCATAAATTCTTACGAAAAAACCCGAACAAACTTTTTGGCCAACCCAGTATATAAATTCAGAAAAAGGAAAGAGAGAGTGAAGGGGGAAAAGCAAGTTTTGAAAAGGTAATGGCACTTCCAGTTTCAGCTTTAACATGTAAAGCTCTTGGAAGTTGTAATTTACATCTACAAGAAGAGAAAATGGTGAAAAAAATGAAAACCAATGAATTTTCTTTGACCTATCAGAGAATTGAGATCACAAGGCACAGTGCCACCCCAAAATCTGGTGAGACAGGTGAATACAGAGAATCAGATCCAAGATTAGATCAGTTTACCTGGGATGAAAGCCACTGGAGACATAAACTAGTAGGAACATTTAAATAATAACTTTGACAAATTACTGAAGGCAAAGTGTAGACCACTGTGAGAGTGATAAAATCTTGGAACTGCCATGTTACAGAGACTCCTATACGTTTGTGGATTTACCTCCTGGAAATCCACCAGTTCTCACAAGTGAAGGGCCAAGTAAAAAGTGTTCATATTTCTGGCAAACAGAGGGGGAAATTAATTATTTTCAAATACATCAAGAGCATTCTCCATAGCAAAGGACCACTGAGAAAGGAAAATACTTTTTTAGCAGCTTATCCAACATCAGAGAAGGGAAATTATTTGATTCTAGTCCCCTCAAGTCTCCCTTTATCACCTGATTCCAGTCCCCTCAAGTCTCCCTTTATCACCTGAGGAGGGACCAAAGCTGAGAAATACCTGTAAAGGTGAGATCCCAAGGACACAGTCCCACTAAAGAACTGAGATTTAATCATAGGATTATACAACACTTCCCCACAGTCACACCTTAACCAGTGGATTACAGCTAAAAGAGTTGAAGGTACCCACTCTAAAGAGAATTAAGGGAAACCCTAAGACAACAAGGGAAAAGGGGAAAAAAAAAAAACAGTCACAGGAGAGGATATTGAAACCTCAGACAAGTACAGACAGCAAATATTAAAAACAGCTCAACTTCTAGCCATATTAACATAAAATCTCACACTAAATGCCTATTTACCTCAGTTTCTAATATGTGGTACAACGTGCCCAAATTTTTTTTGAACAAAAAATTATGACATGTCAAAGACAAGAAAAAAACACAGTCTTAAGAGACAAAGCAAGCATCAGAATTGTCATAGATATGTCACAATGGTGGAATTATCAAACAGGGAATTTCAAATTAGTATGATTAATATATTAAGGGAACTGATGAAAAAGTAGACAACATGCAAGAGCAGAATGGGGTGATATATAAACAGAAAGATGGATCCTAATGAGACACGACACCTAAATGTAATGTGGTATCCTGAATGGAAGCCTGGCACAGAAAAAGGATATTACGTTTAAAAAAAAAAAAAAAGGAAATAAAGTGTGGACTTCAGTTAACAGAAGTGTATCAATATTTGTTCATAAATTATAACAAATGTGCCACATTGATGATGTTAATAATAAGAAAAAGAATATATGGGAACTATCTTCACAATTTTTCTGTAAATCTAAACTGTTCTAAAGTTAAAAGTTTATTTAAAAAATAATGACGTGATTCCTACCCCTCCAGAAACCTAGAATCTAGTAGGGAAACTGATGCATGTATAATAACATGGAGGAGTGAACAAACCTCAAGGCTGAAAAACATGAAATTCTACTGCTATTTTATTTTTCTTCTAAATAATACAGAAAAACTGCCTGTGTTCGGTAGATAGTTCTCTGAATTTTAACAATTTCTAAATTTGTGTAACCACTGCCACAATCAGAATACAGGACAGTTCTCCCATCCTCCAAAAGTCCCTCAAGCTACCCTTTTATACACTTCTCCCGGACCCTGAACACTTGGCAACCACTATTCACCACCATTTGGTCATTTTGAAATCATATAGTATACAACTGTTTGAGACTGTCTTCTTTCACTTTCAGTTTTATACAAGTTGTGTTATTCAATAATTTGCTACTTTTTTTTTGCTCAGTATTATCCCACTCTATAGAACGACCACAGTATGTTTTTCATTCATCTATTGAAAAATGTTTAGGTTGTTGCCAGTTTGGGGCAATTATGAATAGAGCTGCTCTTCATGCACAGCCTTCTGGTTACTGATTATTATTCTTTCGGTCTCTCTCTCTCCCTGCCTCTGTCTCTCTGTCTCTCTCTCACACACACACACATTCATACACATTTACGATGTCTGAGAGAGGTTTTGGATAGATATAGATATTGAACTTAGAAAGAATTAAGAGGAAAGATAGCTAATTGATGAGAATTGACTGGTAATCACTTATGAACTGGAAAAACTGAAAAGTAGATTTCAAGGGTACAAGTGACCTCGGAATTTGAATTCCATAACAGGTAAACATGGAACATATAAACATAAGCTTTGCTTATTTTTGTTCAGGTAATAATGCATGTAATGTCCATATGTTTATGTACATAAATAAGTATTCTTTTATCTATACATAACTGGTAAAATGAATATGCATGCAACATATATGACTATTTATACATATATCATAATCTTGTTTGAGATCTATTAGAACACACACACATATACTTTCATATGCTTATCAAACTGTTCCTGTTTGAAAGGTATTTTGTTAAGGCAATTCTTGTGTAAAATCTTAAAGTTCTTGAGGGAGCATTATGAAATAAACATGATGATAATGTAGCATGAGAGGTTTTAAGCCTATGATGATTCCATGCTATTGAAAATCGGGAGGTTATTATGCACGTTTTGGCAAAGACAAGGATATTGTAAGTGAATGAAAAAAATGAAACCTATTGGTAGAAAGTAGTCCAGGGAGGCCAAGAATGTCGATGGCATCCTTCCTTTTCCCATAATTGCACTGCAAATTTGATTACAGTTTATTACTGGCAGCCTCAGTGCAAGAGAAAGTTTTGGTCTCACTGTGGCTGGCCTAACTATTTCAAGCCTGATTACTTCCACTGATTTGCTGAGTTTGGTTTGTTATCATGGTTTCAGGCTTCTGTAAAAGATTTTATATCTGGGAAAAAAATGGTATCAAGATATCTGTAGCATTTCATATACTAATCTTAACACTTTAGAGCAGTCTGAGTTTCAACATGGACCTTTTAAAGAAATCCTGAGAATGTTTTGAATGCCCTAGATCTAAGCCTGATGAGTAAAGACACAGCAAATAACTTCTATTTCACCTTCACTTGATTAACTTTAGAAGCTAAAATACCATTGTAATAGAGTCACTGCTACTTATAACATAGTCATTTTATAACGATCTGAGCTACATATGTAAATGGTTATAATCTGCCTCTGGAGGCAGATTTAGCTGAAATATTCCCTTTTCCAGGAAGTCATCTCTGGAAGCCTTTGTCCCAGGGGATACTGGATCTTTCACAACCCATTTAACCTTGTAGTATAAATGCACGTCTATCTGTCTGCATCTCTTCCTGATGGAAGGAAAGACCCAAAGACAGAGATGCAATGCCTTGTTTACCTTCGTATTCAAAACACTGAGTACAGTATATTACTTGTGGTGGCTATTCAATAAATATTTTTAAGTTAATGAATGGAAGGATGAAGGGTGAGTGGATAAATGGCATGACTTATTAATTAACATATTTATGAAATTTTCAGAAATTCCATGCTATAGCAGGGAATAGAGATTTTGTAAGTGGTGCACAAGGTAACTTGTATCTTTTTTCCATTTTCATTTGTAAGAGATCTTGTGAAGCCATTAAAAACTTGCATTCTGGAAATGGGTCATTTGATTTCCCCAAACATTTTTGTGAATATCATCACAGTGACTTGCTGCTGTATAACCAATCATGCCAAGACACAGTGGCCTACATAACTGCCATTTCGCAGTCAATATGGGTCAGCATCTTGTGCTACACACAGCTGGGCTGTTCTGCTGCTCTCCTCTGAATGAGTTACCTGGAAGCTCCAGTGAGGCTGCATGTTCTAATGTGGATTCATACAGTGTGGCAGTTGGGGCTGGCTATTGGTTGGACTACATGTTTCCAGTAGGCTAGCTCCAGCTTATATACTACCCAGGGGAAGAATTTCCAGCAGCAAGAGGGGACAACTCCCACTGTGCGAGTGCCTTTCAAATTTCTACTTGTGTCACGTTTGCCAATATCCTATTGGCCAAAGGAAGTCTTAGCACCAATCCCAGAGTCAGGGTCAGAGGCGTATAAACGCAGCAAGTTGTAATTCACAGTGGGGGCATTGCTGTACATTCTGACACATGAAGTACATCATATGGCAAATTGTTCATCATATGACGACAGTACAGTGCACAGCCTAGACTCTATCTGACAGTGAAATCATGGTGCATTCACAACAGCTTCTATTCAGGAATAAAAGGACCAGAAGACAAGATAAAAATCACCTTCCAATTATTCCTATGTGCTGGATCAAGACATTTGGCAGACCATTATGAACCATGTTTTCCTCTGGGGATATGGTAGGGTACCTAATTAGAATACTTTTCAGTTCAGCTAGGTTTTTTTAAAGTACTTATGTGACATAACCTAATTATCAGGCAATCCCTAACTTATGTATATTTCATCAATTTGTTCATTACTTATGTGTCATCAACCCAAGATGCATAACTGCTGGAACTCCTCTAAATGTATTCTCTCCCCTAAGGACTTCTATTCTTGTCAGAAAATCATTCTCTTCCCATTCTTCCCACAGATTAGTTCAGGTAAACCCCAATAATTCTTCATATGTCAGCTTTCTCCTGGGAAATCACCCACCAAACAAGGGCAGTATTCTCTCTTGTTAACATTTACAGCGTCCAGAGCCTTCCTTATAACACCACTTCAGCAACACTTAGCTTAGTCAAGTCAGCATCCATTCTCCCTCTACTTCAAATCATGCTCCTTGAAAGCAAAGCCATGTTTTGCTCATATTATATTCCCAGCATCTAATTTAGGTGCTCTATAAGTATTTACATACTGCATACATAAATTATTAACTCACATATATCATGGCTTTTTGAATGCACGCTTGTAAATGTTTGGATCCTCAGAGCCTAACACAAGCAGTGCCTGCCATGTGTTCAATAAATATTTATTAAACTAAATTTAACTAATTATGGATTGGACAGGCTTATTGGTCTTGTGTAATAACCTAACCACCACATCCAACATTGTTCCTAGAGGGAAAATATGTTCTGAGTTTTAAAAATCTCCTAGCAAATGAACTTTTGGAACTCAATCTGTTTGTCAGCTAGAGGACTGCCTGCTATGCAAAAATACATATGATAATTACTTGTCAAGTCAAATTTTCAGATGCTTCATTTTATGACTGCATAATCTACGTCCCTGTGAATTGCTTCCTCTATTGCTATTTGCTTTGGAGGAAGAATCAAACACATTTTAGAACATAACCTGAGAGTTGAAGAAAGTATTGAGTACAGGTTGTGTGAAGAGAAAAACATCTTTATAATAGAATAAGGTTATTTAACAATGTCTGGATTCTACATGCAAAAGGTCATGATTTACAACTACCCCACAAATATGAAAAAGAATATTTTATAAAACTTAGTTTAGCTTAACTCTTAAAGCCATAATTTGTCTAGAAAAGATCATTTATTGTATCCTATGTGGTACTCTCAGACTAATATAACGACTTCTCATCCAAATTCACTTATTATTCTTAGTTATGATGTATCACAGTTTACTATATTTGGAATAAATTGGCTTTCAGAAATTCTTCACCTTCTCTATTCTCTTGTTCTTTACCCATGACAGGAGTTAAACTCCTCAAATGGAAGATAGGGGATTATGTATTGTTCACCTATCAGAGAAGCAGCATTGTTGAAGAAGAACATTGGCTCTCAGACCCAATCTTTGCTGAGTGTAGTTTGGCTCCCAAGGTTTTTTGCAATGTGGGGTGATATGTCTCATCTGTTTTCCATGGTTGATGACTTTGGATCTTGTCTTAGTCTACTAAAAGACGGGTTTTTTTTTTTATTCCATAGCTTGCTCAACTCAAACTGGGTTTTGCCCTATTCGTTTGTCTTCTCAGGATTGCCACCACCTGATGTAGACCAGTAAATTTGTAGTAGATTTTCATCACGGCAAAGTATGAAAAATCTATATGCAAAATATCAACTATTGCTACCCTACAGATCTCAATCCAAGAGTAGGACTGCCTGTTTCACTGTCTTTCTTAAAGTTTAGAATGGGAAGCAGGATTAAAAATTCACTGCTGATTTTTCCCTGACCCTCATTCTGTCTGGTGTTTGTACTATCTTGTCTATATCCACCCATATATACAAACATTTGGGTTGTAATCTTAGAAATTTGGGTTTCTGTGTCCGTACTCACCCTACTCTTATTAATTTCTAGTTTCTCTAAGTCTGCACTACAAAAATAAATAATAACCACATAGACACATAAATAAAACAAAAGTGTAACTGATAAAATAATATTTAAAATAACATGAAATGCTAAATTATCCTCATTTTATCAAAAAATCTTTATATCAAAACTAGACAAAGACATTACAAAATAAATCTATAGACCAATATCTCTCATGAACAAAGACAGAAAAAAAAGTAAAAATTTCTGTTTGCTAAGATTCTCTAAATTTGCTAGTGAAATCCATTTATATGCAATTCCAGCTAAATATGAAACAAATAACATGCCTTAGACAAGTGCAGTTTGTCCAAGAAATGCAAGGATATCATAATTTTGAAAAATCAATCAATGTAATTCACCAAATAAACAGAATAAAGGGGAAAATAACAGAATCATCTCAATAATAATGCAGCTATTTTCTATCCATTCATAATAAAACTCAGCAAGTCAGAAATGCAAGAAAGTCCCTCAATCTAATAAAGACTATCTATGAAAACAAAACGAAATGAAAAACAAACAAACAAAAAAGAACACAAAACTTGAGCTGATATCATTGAATACATTCTTTTTAAGATCTGGAACAAGGCAAGGATACTCACTCTCATCAGTTCTGTTCTGCAATTTAGTGAATGTCCTGCCAATTTCAAGTTGACAAGAAAAAGATATAAATGACATGGAAAATAAAACATTATTTACTTGTGGCTACATGAGCAGGGACATAGAAAATCCTAAGAAATATACCAAATCTACTAAAGAATATATAATAGCTACTGGAACTAATAAGCAAATTTTGTAAAGTGACAGGGTAAAAGGTTAAAAATAATAATCTTTTGTTTTTCTATATGCTGTCCACTAACAATTGGAAATTAAATTATGAAAACTGTATCAAAATAATATTAAAACTGAAACATTTAGTGATAAATTTGACCTTTTCAATAGACCCATGCAGTCAGTACTATTTTTATCAGTGGATAAAGAGAAGGAAACTGAGGCATAAAACTGAAAACCTAATGCAATTTTCCCAACATGTAAGGTGCTTTGTTTGCTCACTTTCCCACAGTACATGAAGCAACTAGAAGTAAAATCAAGTTTAAAGAAGAATTATTAATTAAATACAATGCTTAAAGTAAGTTAACATTTTTTCTTAATTATAAACTCTAGAATTCTACCAGTTAGAATGAAACAAATCTTAAGCAAACTATGTTAGATACTGAGTTTTGGCTCTATGTAAAATTTCCTTTGAATAAATAAATCAGTACCAGCCTAAGAAGGCTAATTTTAAATTTCTGAGGAATTGGTCTTGATTTAATTATTTTTGTTAGAATTTCTGGAAATAATGCTGTGTGTTTGTGTAAAACCTTGAAATATCCATATATTCAGTTCTATCTGTTATTATTATTTGTTCATAATGAGTTCACTGCTTTTTTAAAAAATATATTTGGTATTTTATAAGTGTTATACATTCCTCTTAATTTAACCTCTGAAATTAGATTTATTAACATTTTATTTTGTATTTTATCTTACAAAAGACAGGTTTTACAATTATTATATTCTAAACTTGATTATTGTTAAATTTTAGCCCCAACATTATATATCAAGAGATGAGCAACACCTTTTGCAGGAGATTTTCATATTAAACTGCACAGACTTGGTGTAAGATCGCTGATAACATAAAACCACATCTAATAAGCAATAAAATTGTCATTATTAGTAGGTACACTTGATTTGAGATGGAAGATGTGTTAATGGCTGTTAAATGAGGTATAGTGTATAAAGATTTTTATTGTGAAAAGTGTTTAAATGATTTAAGGGATAAATATTACAACAATATAATCATGGACCTCTGATTTGTAATGTTCTTATTTCTAAGATAACTTTTTACAACAGCAGATCTAATTCTTAAAGGAATTTTCCTTTGTGGGTGGAAAAAATGACTTGTTAGTAAATAAACAATAGACGATATTCAACAAGTGATTGGAGGATTGGAGCTTCCATTTTCCAAACAAAAATCTGCTTTTTATTTCAATATATATCACTATATACTGAGAGTAGAGGAGTTAATTTCCACTCTGAGTTTGGATATTTTAGGAAATGCACTTAAAAACTACTTTCCAGGGCTTCCCTGGTGGCGCAGTGGTTGAGAGTCCGCCTGCCGATGCAGGGGACACGGGTTCGTGCCCCGGTCCGGGAGGGTCCCACATGCCGCGGAGCGGCTGGGCCCGTGAGCCATGGCCGCTGAGCCTGCGCGTCCGGAGCCTGTGCTCCGCAACGGGAGGGGCCACAACAGTGAGAGGCCCGCGTACCGCAAAAGGAAAAAAAAAAAAAAAGAAAAAAAACTACTTTCCAATTTAATAAGTTCTGGTAATGATAGAGATGTTTATGTAGATTTATGATTGTACTATAACTATATATTTGTATTTCTAAAATTATTTTAATGTTAGAGTTTAAAATTAAGCATGCTATTATTTAACATGAATTGAACCAAAACAATTTAAAACTATTTATCAACATCTTCATCTGGTTATTTCCTACATTACTCCCTTCTTACACGCTTTGGTCTTTACTTACTATTACTTATTAGTAAGAAATTAGTATTACTAATTAGTAATACTAATAAATGCTACTAATAGTAGTTATTAGTAATACTAAATACACTAGTAATAGTAATAAATATTAGTATTTATTCTTACTTTATTATTATTTGCATTGTTATGTTTAGCCAAGGCTTTTTCTTATTTTATTGCTTATATCTTTACTTGGTAAGTTTACTATCAGCCTTTACTGTGACAGTTAAAATACGCTGTCATGAAGTATATTCTCACTTGAATACCTACTTTTCAAAAGATCCTAGAACACAAACCCATAGAGCTGGAGATAGAAAAGACTCAGCTTCCTCAGCTCATCATCTGTATCATTTCTCTAAAAGCAAATTTCCTTAATTTAAGAACACTGTTTAAGCTAAATGAGAAAAAGTTTTCTATTTTTTTCTAACCAAAATAAGCCCTATTCTCTTCCTTTACCATACATGTTACTTTCTGTTTAATCGCACAGGCATTTGTACTCCTTAGAAAATATACAGTTGACTCTGAACAACACAGGTTTGAACTGCATGGATCCACTTTTATGTGGATTTTTTTTTCCAATAAATGTGTACTACACTACAACATAATCCACAGTTGGTTAAATTGTAGGATGCGGAACTGCAGATACGGCAGGCTGACTGTAAAATTATATGCTGATTTTCGAAAGTGCAGAGGTCAGCGCCTCTAACCCCTCATTGTTCTAGGGTCAACTGTATATTGAAACATTATGGGGAATTCCCTGGCTAGGGACAGTGGTTAGGACTCCACCTTCACTGCCGGGCCAGGGTTCAATCCCTGGTCAGGGAAGTAAGATCCCACAAGCCATGCAGCAAGGCCAAAAACAAAAACAACAACAACAAAACACTCCATGTGTATTCAGGTTATTTTGAAGACAAATAAGATCATTTCAATGAATAAACTAATTTGATAACAAAATTATCATCTCATCCAAATCATGCTGAATTTAAAATGTTACTTTTTAAAAATGTTTTATCCTGGAGAAATCAATGCTAGACTTCCAAGTAAAAGACAATTCACAGAAAATATGTGTATTTTGGAGGGAATGATACAAAGGTAGCGAAGTAAACTTCTGGAAACACATATTGCACAAATCTAATGTAAATATGTTGAGGCAAGTGAAAAATCACACATTTGGAGTGGTAAAAACCTTAAATCTACAAACATAGGCAAGAAAACATTTGTACCATGCTGTGTAAAAGTGCAAGTGTAATCAGGGACTACTACTTAATGTAAATGGACATTACAATGGGGGATGTTTTTCCCCCAGCATAGCTGCTGCTAACTCAGCTGACTTATGGCTTGGAAGGCAATAGTTTTGATCACAACTTTCCCTAAACAAGAACCTGTCATTCTAATGGGTCTGGATAGTTTTTCAGTATATTACAAAATCATTTGAAAATATATGTTGAGCCTTATGGTTTTTACAGTAGCAAAACGCCAAGTACTTTTAAATAAGGAAGAGAAACACAGTTATTTATTTCTAACTTATTGGTTTAACTGTCAGTAATCACAACATCAGGGTTCATTAAACAATAGCTGGTTTTCTACAAATTCAGAGAAAATAATTTGAAGTTTCTGTAATACTCTGTTTTGTTATACTGCATATTGGCTTCTACAAATAACTAAAAGATACAAGCTAAAAAAAAATCTAGGGTAATGGTAAATGAAGCAATTTGTTTCACAGTTCACTTAGATGGTGGAAATTCATATCCAAATGCATTCTAAAAACTCATCAAAAATAAGCATATCCAGGTTGGTAATTTCCTTGTGGCATATTTTCATTTTAATAGATTTTTATTAAATTCCTAAAAATTAATGGACTGGGGATTAAGTCATTATGAACTCTTTCCCAATTGTCTGTTATTAATAGCATCACAATAGTGATGCCATTGTTAAATACTTTCATTCTAAATGCTTTCCTTTAGTTAATCATGATTTTTCATCTTAGAGCTCCTACTCCAACAATTCTTCCTGATGATTGTGTTTCTTGTTTTCAGAAATTTCAAAGCTTTGATGCTCATATTCTATAATATATATTTAAAGTATGCAATGTAAATAATGCAAACAATAAAAACATCTGTCCTTACAGTTTAGAAAAATATTATTGGCCATACCAATAATACACAGAATTACAAGGCAGTAAAAGTGCTCTTTTGTTTAAAGTGAGAACCGAAACTAATCTTCTTCACACATCTGTTTTGTTTAGGCTCTCTTCTTTACAAATCAATAAACTAAAAATTGAAATTTAGTTTAAGATAAAATTAAAAATTAAGTTGTGCTCAAGGTGTTCTCTAGTTTTCACCTTATTGGCCACCCATAGTCACCATTATCTCCATCTACAACATGTTCTGGGACACACATGGATTGCTGATAGAATTTTTCTTCCAGTGAAGCATCTTTATTTGGTAACTCATCTGTTCAGGTCCAACTTGCCAATGATTTAATCTGATAAATTAAGTCCAACCATTTTATGACTACTAGATTTTTTATTTTTAATCTTAACCTGTGGAGATAATGCTTTCCTTTTAGAAAGATTTGATTGAAATGAGATGGGTCAAGGAGAAAGTTCATTACTTTAAAGTAAATTGTGGTTGGGTTATGTACACCATCACTGCTACTTATATCTAAACTACTACACTTATTTGTCTATGAATGGAATTTTATGCTGAGTTTGATAGGAATAGCTACTTTAATGGTTTAAACACAACTAACTATGTATGTATTTCGTAAAGCAAAATTTGACATAAGTGATGTAACTCTAGAAGGCACACTTTTGGAAGCCTAATGTAATTGAGAAACCTGATTTGGATGCCCACATATATTTTCTTCCATGCCAAGAACTCAAAGAACAAGCCCTGATGCAACTTACTTAACTCTAGAATTTGAGAGTTCAAGTCCTCTTAGCAAGATTAACTTTGTCCTTCTGGGCAGAGGCATTATAATAGCATCTTTTATTATGGAATCACATAACACTTTGTGACATATCATTCATCAAATAGTAAAATAGGAACCCCATTTGTAGTATAATCTTAACTGTGCATATAGAGCTTTTGTATTAGTCTACAGTATGTCCTGAAGCTAAATTTGATTACTGTTCCTCTAGCAAGATGTTTAAACTAAGTTGAATTATGTAGAGTTGTACTTATGGCTTAAATGGCACTCTCCTGTGTAATGTAAATAAAGTAGCCACTGTAGTGTACAACTATATGCATGTAAGAAAGAATAACATCAGATTATTTGATACCCAAAGGTTTAATGTATCTTTTTCTGGGAAATCCTTGATGCATTTAAAAACTTTTTCATTATCATATTAATAATAAGTATTATCTAAACCAAGCTTGCAAATTTTAAACTGAGAAAAAGGCCATGCATTTTTTGTACATATATAGTTCAGATTTCTTTATCCCTTGACCCTTAAAGAAGCATTTTAGATGGGCGAACAAATTAAAAGTAGTATAAATGTATGCTGTAAATAAAATGCATAAAGGACTCATTATGCTGAAAAGGTAGTAGATTAAAACATAAATATGTTTAAAAAGAATGTATACAAATTTATGACCAATAGATACATGAAGTGTTCTTAACAGAAAGTTAGGGATGGTGAGGGTGGTAAGATAAAATGTACAAACGATGTCTTTCTATGATCTATCCCTATAGATCATAAGAACCTATTCTACATCAATCAGTTCTAACATTTCCTACTTTTTATTTCCATAAGCAGGGTCATTCAAAAATAATCACTACACATCAACTTATAAAATTTAAATTGAAATTATGGAAATCAGAAACAAAATTGTTTGGCTTTCTGCACTTTGTTACTTCTGTTAGGAATTTGGAAAGCCTTTCTAAATAATTAAGGCTAAAAAACTAACAGATTATGCAGTAACATTGGAAAACATCCACAATCATAGTGAGAGGTTTTAATATACATGCATCAGCAGCTTTAGAAGAAACTGTCAGACAATTTAAGAAAATTCATTTTTATATAACCAAAATATATTCTACAATGCAGAAATTTAACTAACACAACTAATCCACAAGTAACATGTCTGTTGCAAAAATTCAAAATATGTGATATAAAACTTCCCCAACATCAGTAGCATTAAAGGCAATAAATCAGAAATAACAATTGTCTTTTTGGAGTTTTATTGGAACATTGTGACCAGACCTACAGGGACAGCTGTAGGACAGCTGTAAGAACAAAGGATTCCAGCACCAAGTAGTCTGCAACAATGAGCCACACCCCCTCCCCTTTTAGCATAAAAGAAACCTGAATTCTAACTTGGGTAAGATGGGTTTTGAGGACACTATTCCACCATCTTCTTGGTCTGCTGGCTTTCCTAATAAAGTTGATATTCCTTGCCCCAACCTCTTATCTCTTGATTTATTGGCCTGTCATGCATTGAACAGTATAAGCTTGGACTCAGTAAGAAATTTAACTAACAGAAGTAATTCATAACTAACATGTCTGTTGCAAAAATTCAAAATATGTGATATAAAACTTCCAGTATGAGCTTGGATTCAGTAATGCTATGGCTGGTTAGTTTGAGAGGATCTATGAGGTACAAACTTAATCTCTTGTAAGTACCCTCTACATGACTGAATATTCTTAACTTTTTGATCTTTATGAGGTTTGAGTAGAAGGTTGTAGAGTCACATGCTCAGCTTCTGTTTTCTACCTAACTGCAGGAGAGAATTGCACTAAGTATTCTACCACTTAATCACAAGGATCCCTCTAACTGCAGTTTTCAATACCATGTTTCTCACTTCTTTCTGAGCCCTTGCTAACAGCATCTTTAATATTTAGATTTGTCCTAACAATCTGTTCATGGCAATTTAGTCTCTATTATGCTCGTCAAAATTCTTCTATTCTTTACCCACTTATCATTTCTAACACTACACATTTATTATCTCTGAATTAAAACTTCAGGCTTCCCTATTCCCTGAAACACAACAGTGTTGAAATTAGGCCAATTAATAACCCTACAAAAACCTCTAAGTGTTCAAATGAAATGAAGTGTCACATGTCTCTCAGTTTAAATTAAAAGCTAAATATGATTAGGCTTAGTGAGGAAGGCATGTCAAAAGCCAAGACAGACCGAAAGTTAGGCCTTTTGCACAGTGAGCCAAGTTGTGAATGCAAAGGAAAAGTTCTTAGAAAAAAATTAAAAGTGCTACTCCAGTGAACACAAGAATGATAAGAAAGTGAAACAGCCTTATTGCTGATACAGAGAAAGTTAGTTGTCTGGATAGAAGATCAAACCAGCCTCAACATTACCAAAGCCTAATCCAGAGCAAGGCCCTAGGTCTCCTCAATTCTATGAAGCCTGAGAGAGGTGAGGAAATAGTAGAAGAAACATTTGAAGCTAGCAGAGTTGGTTCCTGAGGTTTAAGGAAAGAAGCCGCCTCTATAATATAAAAGTACAAGGTGAAGGAAGCAGCAAGTGCTGATGTAGAAGCTGCAGCAAGTTATCCAGAAGATCTAGCTAAGGTAAGTAATGAAGGTGGCTACATTACAGAACAGATTTTTGGTGTAGATGAAACAGCCTTCTACTGGAAGAAGATGCCACCTAGGACTTTCATAGCTAAAGAGGAGAAGTCAGTGCCTGGCTTCAAAGTTTCGAAGGACAGGCTGACTCTCTTGTTAGGGGCTAATGCAGCTGGTGACTTGCAGTTGAAGTCAGTGCTCAGTTACCATTCTGAAAATACTAAGGTCCTTAAGAATTATGCTAAATCTACTCTGTTTGTGCTCTATAAATGGAACAACAAAGCCTGGATGAAAACACATCTGTTTACAACATGATTTACTGACTATTTTAAGCCCACTTTTGAGACTTACAGCTCACTGGCACCCAAGAGTGACCAGGTACAAGAGTTCTGAAGGAGATGTTCAACAAAATTAAAGTTGTTTTTATACCTGCTAACACAACATCCATTCTACAGCCCATGCATCAAGTAGCAAGTTTGACTTTCAAGTCTTATTATTTAATAAATTAATTTTGTAAGGCCATAGATAGTGATCCCTTTGATGGATCTGGACAAAGTACATTGGAAATCTTCTGTAAAGGATTCACTGTTCTAAACACCATGAGGAACATTGATGATCCATGGGAGGAGACAAAACATCAATATTAACAGGATTTATTAGAAGTAGTGGATTCCAACACTCATGGATGACTTTGAGGGGTTCAAGACTTCAGTGGAAGGAGATGTGATGGATATAGCAAGAGAATTAGGATTAGAAGTAGAGCCTGAAGATGTGACTGAACTGCTGCAATCTCATGATAAAACTTGAATGGATGAGGAGTTGTTTCTTATGGAAGAGCTTTAAAGAAAGTGGTTTCTTGAAATGGAATCTACTGGTGAAGATGCTGTGAAAGTTACTGAAATGACAACAAAGGATTTAGAATATTACGTAAACTTGGTTGATAAAGCAGAGGGAAGGTTTGAGAGGAGTGACGGCAATTTTGAAAGTTCTCCTGTGGGTAAAACACTATCAAATAGCATTGCATGCTACAGAGAAATCCTTCCTCAAAGGAAGAGTCAATAGATGTGGCAAACTTCATTGTTGTAATAAATTCCCACAGCCAACCCAACTTTAAGCAACCACTACCCTGATCAGTCAGCAGCCATCAACATTGAGGCAAGAACTTCCACCGGCAAAAAGATTATGACTCAATGAAAGCTCAGGTGATGGTTAGCTATTTTTAGTAATAAAGCATTTTGTAGTTTAGGCATGTATGTTGTTGTTTTAAGATATAATGCTATTGCACACTTAATAGACTATAGTATAGTGTAAACATAACTTTTATATGCACTGAGAAGCCAAAAAGTTCACGTGACTCATTTGCTGTAATATTCACTTTAATGTGGTGGTTTGGAACCAAACTGCAACATCTCTGAGGTATGCTTGTAATTAAGTCATATGAACTTTTTTAAAGAAAAAAAATTATTTCATCTAGCTATTGAAGGAAATGCACATTTTTAATAGCTACTAGTTAAAATATTCTAACAAGAAAAAATTCCAAACCTATGCAACTGCATGCAAATGAAAACAAAATAGTAGCAAACTTTGTTTGCTTTATAATTTTGGAAATAAAAATGTCAAAAATAAAGAGAAACAAGTAGCAAAGATAAAGTTTAACTTTCCAGTAAACCACCCCTAGTTTTCAAAATAAAACACAAATCCACATTTCAGGATGAATTGTTCACAAGCAACCAATTCTTAAAGTTAACTCAGATAAATTTGGTTGTATCAGCATATATGATAAAGTCCAAGAAACTTTGAAGAGGCAACCCACTTTTGGTCAGTATATTCCAAGAGGACCTAAGCTCTAGAGTCTTTGAAGTTGGCACTTTACTAATTGCAATTGTAATTGCTGTTGATTAGCTGATGGATGTAAAATTGAACCCATTTTTCATATCTACAGAGCTCTTAGTATGGTAGTTCCTCTGTGTTGAGTACTTTTACATGAGGAAGATAAAATCCAGCTAAAAGCGGGGGAAAGGCCATTCTGTAACTGCAGAATTACATAGAGATAATTTTATTTTTCTTTTATCCTAAATCATATATATATATATACATATATATATATGTATATATATATATATACACACACACACATTTAGTCCTCCAGTTTATTCATCTTCATTGTGTTATGCTCAATTTATGTATTCTTTTATATGATGATCAAATCTCATGTTATTGAGACAATTTGAATTCCAACTTATTCATTAAGTTTTGGATAATTTGTCTGAGGTTTGGATATTCAACTTAAATTATTTTGATTATTATCTGTCTCAGGAATTGTCAGAGAGGACTAATATTTGGATCCTGAGTCCCTGAACAATGATTTATAGAACAGTATAATTCTATGAAAACCATATTGCTGGGGAACAAAATTGGTTAGAAATATGAATCTGGAGAATCTCTGAAGAAAGATTCTGTTGCTTCTACAGTGCATATTATTCTGTCACTGACAATAGGAAGTATTCCCCTTAAAGCGCATCACACAGAGTTCCAGTACTGTGACTTTTAGGCACTTACAAGACGATGAGCATTTCATAAAATACTTCTCCTGCTATCTTCCACATCCATGACATACCAAATACAAATAACCTGTGTTGTTCATCAAGGGCCCATAAGCATCATTTCATTTTTCTTTGTATAATCACATTATTCCCTCACCCCATTTATCTGTTCGTGGTGATTACAATTTTTGCCCATCAATCCAAATTTATTTTTCCAACATACAGTATTGAGTGAGTGAATCAAGGGAATGATCCTTCAAATGAAAATGGGATTGGCTAGTCACAAGTAGGTCATTAATACATCAGGAAAGTTACTGTTCTTCAAAACAATGAGAAAATAAATCTTTAAAGAGATTTACATTAATGTAGACCTGTTAATGAGCAACTGTAGTGTAATTTCTCAAAACCTGTGTGACTTTGTCACGTAATAAAATTTACATAATATTTTAAGGTCTGCATTTTTATAATTATCATAGAAATCACTTATGGTAACAAATGTCTTTCTGACTATTGACAGCTTCTGAGATTTTTCTCTGTTTTAATAAAAATATTAAACATTTTTCAGGGAATTAAAGTAGTTATTGTAATAAAGTAAGTAGGGTATCAACTATAATTGGAATACCACCAAATTTCTTTACTAAAGTATTAATCTGATCCCAAATCTTCTTTACATATTACATAGGGACATTTCTTTATGAAATAGCTAAACAAAATGTGATCTGAAAATCATAAATCTTAACAAATCATTGTTTAGGTGGAAACATTTTTGAGAAATTAAAATTATACAGAAATATAAGGTTATAGGTAAGTCCACACAAGCAGACTTTTTGTAAAAATATTAAAGGGTATTTTATCCTTCAAGGTACAAACACAAGTTGTAATGATCTTATTTGCCATATATTTAGAATTGGTCAATTTTAGGAGATAACTAGAATTTTTACGCAATGCAGAAAGTTAAATGCACATTACTAGTAAGGGCAAAATTCAGAATGGTGTGCATAACCAAATACAAGCGAACACCACTAACAAACCAGACCACTGTTTTGTGCATCTCTGCTATGGTTTTGAAAGGGATACAGTGTCTGAGATAATGTAATACCACACACAATGAATATCAAGTTTAATTTGTGGTTTTATGTTTTAACCTGAGGAAGGCACATATCAGTCCATAAAATGTTTATATGTCACATAGGTCAAAAAACAAACAAAAACAAAACAAAACAAAAAACCCTTAAGAATATTATACAGAGATGTTTAAATTATAGAATTTTTTGACAAAAAAACATTTATATAGTATTAATCACGAAAATAATATAAATTATTAATGAAATTCATCTAAACCACATCTTGTTTGATTTAAAATGTGTTAAAATTAGAAAAAGAACATTTAATTATTTGTTTTACTTTTTATTAATTCTGATTGTCCAACTGGTAGTCTGAGTCTGAATCAGTTAGTACATACATATGCAATCCATATGTACACACACACACACACACACACACACACATTTACTACATAATTTTAAAATGCATTAAACTATACAGGTAATTGGAATGCCAACAGCCATATTCCATAATTATAGGTAAGATATTGAACTCTGAAAACTTCTGATATTGAAGTTATTGTCATGTGACTATTTTGGGGGTTTTAGGTGTTGTGATGGTTAACTTTGTGTGTCAACTTGGCTGGGAAATGGTGCTTAGTTGTTTGGTCAAACACTAGCTAGATGATGCTGTGAAGGTATTTTGTGGATGTGATTCACCTTTGTCTTTAAGTAAAGAAGATTACCTGCAATAATGTGGGTGGACCTCATCCAATCAGTGGCAGATCTGAAGAGCAAAACTGAGGTTTCCAGACAAGGAATTCTACTTCAAGACTGTAACACAGACATCCTTTCCTGAGTTTCCAGCTTGATGTCCTCACCTATAGATTTAGGAGTGAAACCTTAAGTGAGTTTCCGGTCAGTCACTGTACACTGTGGACTTAGGACTCACCAGCCCTGCAATCACACAAGCCAATTCCTTAAAATCTCTCTTCCCCTCTTTTATTTTTTCTCTATCCATAGATTACATACTCTATATGTAATGATAGGTAACATATATATAATAGACAAGTAGATACATAGATATAGGGACATAGGTAATATTATAATCTTCATCTATTGTTTCTGTTTATATTTGTCTTAAGAATCTTGATGGATGCAGTGCGTTCTGGCTTACCACTTACCATCTATATAACCCTGGGACATTTCTTTGACATCTCTGAATATCTGCTTCTTCATCTTTAAAATGAGGATATATTTATTTTTATTTTTATCTTATTGTGTTAATAACACTTAACACGAGATCTACCCTCTTAACAGATTTTTTAGTTTTATAGGCACAATGTCGTACACCAGATCTCTAGAACTTGCTCGCCTTGCATAACTTAAATTTTATACCTGTTGATTAGTAAATCTCTACCTCCTCCTCCCCCTAGCCTCTGAAAACCACAGTTTTATTCTTTGTCTCCACGAGTTTGACTGTTTTAGATACCTCATATTAGTATTAGTCCTTCTGTAACTGGCTTATTTCATTTAGCATGATGTTCTCCAGGTTCGTCCATGTTGTCACGTATGGCAAGATTTCCTCCTTTGTAAGGCTGAATAATATTTCATCATACGTAACTAATAATACTTGTAAATTTGTAATGAGGGGTAAATGACATAAAGCGTAAAAAGCATACCTTAAGAGTGACTGTCGGGCTTCCCTGGTGGCGCAGTGGTTGAGAGGCTGCCTGCCGATGCAGGGGACACGGGTTCATGCCCCGGTCCAGGAAGATCCCATATGCCACAGAGCAGCTGGGCCCATGAGCCATGGCCGCTGAGCCTGCACGTCCGGAGCACTGCCAAAAAAAAAAAAAAAAAAAGAGTGACTGTCACTGTATTGGTGCCCCTGAAAAGATAGTGACTATATTTATTGCTATTTATATGATTAAGTTTGAAAAGAAAAACTAAAAAGGACAAGCCTTTGTAAAATTGTTATCTGTTCTCCTAAAACTATAGGAATTAGGTCCAGAGTTCTTCTAAAACAACTGAAGTGTTAATTTTCTGATATAGTGAGCAAAACTGGAAAGTGAGCAATTACAATGATTAAATACATTTAAACATTAAACTTGACAGACATGGAGAAAGAGAAGCAGGAATCTCACACAAGTGGCCATGGCAGACCCTGGCTCTCGGAAGGCCTTAGCAAGGCTAGGAGAGAGGGTGTTTTTTTTTTCATTTTAGGGGACAGATGTTCTTTCTAGTTCTCCCCTCTTCCCATCTCCTTTCTCTACTGCATCCCCCAGTTTTCTATTGTGTTCCCCAGCCTCAGCTGTGCCACAGACTTGTGATACATGAGTAGAAGGCACAACCTCTTCAGAGTGGTAGAAATTATTAATGAGGGCAATGATGATTTTCAGTTTCCTGCATAGTTCCTTACTCCTCACTCCTCACTGGACTTAAGTCGAATTGGATTTGTAAAGTGTTTTGAGCTCCTCAGAGGCTGTTATGTAAATAGCAGGTGATACTTTAGTCCTGTATTGTTTTTTTGTTTGTTTGTTTGTTTGTTTTGTGGTACACGGGCCTCTCACTGCTGTGGCCTCTCACATTGCAGAGCACAGGCTCCAGACACGCAGGCTCAGCGGCCATGGCCCACAGGCCCAGCCGCTCTGCGGCATGTGGGATCCTCCCGGACTGGGGCACGAACCCGTGTCCCCTGCATCGGCAGGAGGACTCTCAACCACTCCGCCACCAGGGAAGCCCCCTGTATTGTTTTTGATGGATCTTTTGCCCTATAGGATGTGCCTTCTCCCAATTTCACCATCAAGAAGAGGTTCTTGACTTCTGTTCATCTTCAGTACTTAAATTTTCACCACATTAGAAGGCTAAGAAACCTACTCACAAAATGTAAGCAAAATACAATGATAAACATTTAAAGTAAACAAAATCAAACAAGCAAGCTGAAAAAAACAAAACAAAATCTCTTAAAGTTTTGGTTAATCATGAATCTGGGATAAACCCTCTATGAGACGAAGATCCAACCAATACATGTTACTACCTGTCATCTGTAGTCAAGTAGCAGTTTGATCTCATCATTGGGAGGGTCTGGGCCACCTGAGGGTGGCCCAGTGGAGGGTCTTTGCCACTTAACTCTGTGGGATAACCAAGCCAATTCACCTTGAAGAGTTCCATGTTTTTCATTGATTAAAGGAAGAAATAAATGCTACAAACGTTTGTGTGGATCGAGTGGTACAACATATGTGAATGCAATTTGTTTTTAACATTTTACAATATACAAAATACTACTCCATGAAAAGTACTGAGATGTTCCATAAAACAGTGGTTTATTTAGGGATAATATCTTTTAAGGCACTTGAAGTGTCCAGGAGAATATTTTATTTTAAAAAAATTAACATCCAATCTTGCTTAGGCATCTTTTATTTGGTTTCAGTCCTCTGCTACTAAATCTCAAAGATATTATTATGTGCTTACATATCATAACTGCTTCTCAGTAAATGCCAGTGCCACATCAGATCTTTTTCAAAATAATTATTTTGAGCTGTTAGCTGGTCCACATTGAATGCTACTAAGGAGAACAACTGAAAGATTATTGAGTGGAAATAATTTGTCTCCTAGTTACTTTGCAGGTGTTTTAACTCAAAAGTTTGACCAACAATGTAAATATTACCTATTTAAGAATTTTTTTCATGGAATAGAATCATAAAATAGTGTGCTCTTAACACTTTAAAATATGTCCCTGTCTCTCTTCATAAAACTCAGGCCCCAAACAAGGGCTCTGAAACTGTTTCTGAAAACCTGTCAAAATAATAAAAGACATGAGAGCATTAAAAATACATTGGAGTAAAAATATCTCTGAAATGAGGATGTCATTTCTCCTCTAATCATCTATTGCCGTTAAATTGGAACATTGGTTGGATTTCAAATATAATAAGAGGTCTCTTAAATTTAACTGTCATATTATGTTACCCTATGTGATTTTATGAGATGTTGTGTTAGCAAAGAATGGGAAAGCACTGAATATAATTCAGAGTAGTATAAACTAGATAACGTGACTTGACAACTAAAATTTCAAAGGGAAAGTATTCACAGCAGCTTCATATCAGATATCCCTATCAAGTTATAAATCTAGCAAAGACGTTTAGTATGAGGGTTGGTAAGAATATATTTCCAGGAAATATATAAATCAAATTTCAGGAAAGATTCAAATTGCGTTGAGTAGTTTTAAGATACTTCTTGGTTTCAGAAAAATAATTTCTTTATTTAAGTGTTATAATGTAAAGTATGGCAAAAAAAATTCAATCTTGACAATACCATCACTAAACAATTTGAAACCAAATCCTTATTCTAACACTAAACAATTTGAAACCAAATCCTTATTCTAACACATTTCTTCCTGGAAAAGCAAGTGAGATGAGATCTCTAGCTTTGAATAATAGATATTTACATGGCAAAAACCATCCCTAATTGAAGACCCTTTTTAAAGCTATGATATTATTGTATTTAAATCATCAGTATTTGGGGCATGGCTTACTTTACGAAGAGAAGATTCATTCTTTGCTGAAACATAATTGCATTATCAGATATTAAGAAGAAGCCATAAACCACAAATGGAAATTAGCCCTCCAATGGCCATTTTATACTCTTAAGATTTTATTTTAACATTTCTGTTGTCAACCACAAGAGTAGCACACTAAGATGGGAAATCCAAATTTCAACATCACTCCAACCTGAGTAAAATTTAAATATATGATCACTAAGTTGAATAATCAATAATAGATTTTTAGTCAGATAACCATCTCTTTGGCAGTAAATTGCATGTAGGCAAATCTATATAAGCAACCTTCATCTTCATTAGTGTCATAGCTTTGCAGGATCTTTTAGAAGCCGGAAGATATTTTCATGTTTTCCATAGCTCCATTGTTTTTCAGCCTCCATTAAAAATTTGCAGCAACACTACCACTTTCATTGCCTATACAGATTTTTATATTGCAAGCAATGCCATTTTACAGATTAAATTAATGTTATTATAAAGAGCTTTAAAACTCAAAGATACTTATGAGTCATGCTGAGAAAGGATCTGCACTCAGTTATAATGATTAATAATAAGTCCCCAAGTCTTCACAGGAGAAATTGCCATGATGTGCATATTCTGAGCACAAAACAGATAACTATAATTCTAAAAGAGGAATTGAAGAAGCATTGCACCACTGATGCATCAGTTGGGGTTGGCATGGTATTGGTGGATTGAGTAGTTTTTGTTTTCAAAATAGATTGACCTGTGTTTAGGCAAAGTTGAAAGTACTGCAAACAAAGTGTATGAGTATTTGAACATATATATTTGTGGTGGACCATTATAATAATATTCCCAATCAATTTCACCTCTTCGAAGTAGGATATTGCTGGTTGCTGTTCCTGTCATCAACAGATGAAGTCTATTTGTCTATTCTCCTGTATATGGGCTAGCCATGTAACCGCATTGGCAAACAGAATGTGACTCTTCTAGTCTTCAACTGAATGCACAAGTATGCAGGATCCCAGCTGAGATGAGCTGAAGAATCACCTAGCCAACCTACACAATCCTGAGAAATAAATCGCTGAAGCCACTAAATCTTGGAGGGATATGTTTTACAGGAATAAATAAATTAAGCAATATCATAACTAAATCACTTAAGCTTAACACTGGAATATTGCTACTAGTTTAACCTTGAGAATGACAATATATTTGTTATTTCTTAAATATGCTAAGTGTAGAAAATATTTCTGAATATTTCATATAAAATAATATCCTAATATAATATTCTTGTATTGAATATGTAATTTGTTGTTATATTAGGAGTTTCATAGATGAAGGTGAAGTTCGCATCCCTGTTGCATTAATCATTTCTCTTCCACACACTGAGAGGATACAACTGCCTTTAACCAAAAGGAGCAAGCAGCACATGTTGGCAAGAAAAAATAACCAGGTTACTAGGTTTCAGGTAAGGAGCATATTTTAAAGATATTCTAATAGTTGAAATGACTAATGATAATGTGGCAAAGAAAGGGGAAATGGGGCATTGACAGCCTGCTACACATGAGGTGGAGGAGGTGGAGGAAGGTGCAGTAGTCTAAATCACTCATAATGGTAACAGCAAGATAAGCACAGGTGTTTCAAATTGCACAGTCTGGAATTTTTCTTACTGGCTTCTAAATAAATGTGTGGTGTCCCGTTGCTCCTATTTGAATATAAAAGTTTGAGAGAAGGAGCAAACAAATAAGAAAAAACGTTAACAAAACATAGAGAACTTGGGACTTCCCTGGCGGTTCACTGGTTAAGACTCTGTGCTTCCACTGCAGGGGACACAGGTTTGATTCCTGATCGGGGAACTAAAGATCCCACATGGCGCGACCAAAAAAATAAAAGAGAAAACTAGATAATGTACGAATCTTCCTAAGTGGCTATAAGGATAAGAGGAGGACTTGTTAGATTTATTGGAAGGAGCTACCCAAATGAGGATGAGTTGTGGTGACTTTGTTTTGTTTTGTTTTCTGAATGAGCCCAAAAGACAATCAGTAGGAAATAACTTTCTTGGGAGCAAGTGGAAGTTTATACCTAAAATCTAGTTAACTGGTTTTGTGTTTGGAGATTTAGTAGAAAGAAAAATGCTGAGTCATTCTGGAAAAGTAAACTTTACATGAGTCAACTTTGTTTATATATATTTTTATACATTTATCTATTTATTTTATCCATCTCTGGCTGTGTTGGGTCTTCGCTGCTGTGCACAGGCTCTCTCTAGTTGCGGTGGGCAGGGGCCACTCCTCATTGTGGTGTGAGGGCTTCTCACTGCAGGGGCCTCTACTGTTGCGGAGCAACAGCTGTAGGCGCGTGGGCTTCAGTAGTTGTGGCACACGGGCTCATTAGTTGTGGTGCATGGGCCTAGCTGCTCTGCAGCATGTGGGATCCTCCCAGACCAGGGCTCGAACCCGTGTCCCCTGCACTGGCAGGTGGACTCATAACCACCGTGCCACTAGGGAGGTCCCTTAAAAATAAATATTTGCCTGAGGAGGCATTGCAATTATATTATCATTTCTAGTAAATTGATCATTTGGGTTTGGAGTCAGGGTTTGGGAATATAAAATAAAAACCCCAAATCATTATTTTACTATAATAAATTTTTTGAAATAAAAAGATTGGTGATAACCTAGTGTTCTCAGCCCAGTTCCTGTTCTCAACCTAGAGAAGCTCAAGTTTTTAAATTCTGTGGAGAGAACTAAAGGGGTAGATGGTTAGTGAGGGCAGGAAAACAAAAGGCAGCCAGACCTCAGGAACAGATGGGAGGGGAGGTCAGCCTGCAGTTCTCCCACCCAAATCTCTCCTGTTTAGACCTAGAAATATAGTCAATTAGCTGGAAGAATCATGGAATTGCTGACACTATTCTATAAACTCCAATAAGCCATAGAACCAAATCTATATTAATATTCAAATTGAAGCTGACAAGCACCACCAGGTGGCACCACACTGCAACTGGGACTTGAGTGGATTTGATCCTCATCCACACTCAAAGGTGGTCTCATGTATTGCACAGGATCATCCTAATAATTACATCAAGCTCTCTCTAACACCCATTTTAGATAAATGGATTTTCAGATTCCTCTTGGAGTTTTACTGTGTACACCAAAAAGAACAAAGCCTAGACTTCCATGAGTTTTACTATCTGCCTAGTCCATGTGATTTAGAGACAAAGGGATTTTAGCTAATTTAGAAAACCTACCTACATAGGTTAGCACCATACTCTGAAAATCATCTGAAGACTTACTCATCCAGTGAGAATGTTTACTTGGGCCAATAACCTTCCAACAGAGGAAAAGTTAAAAAAAAATCCCCCCATTAAAAAAATATATATCAAAGAAATAAGATGGTCAAAATATAGGAGAAAATGAGAAACTAGAGGACATTTGCTGACCTTTAAGAAACAGCAAGGAGGAATTCTGTTTTTTTGTGTGGAAAACTAACTTCCTTCCAAACCAACATCTCACAGATAACAATTGTAATATCTGGGCAAAATATGGGGATCTGAAAAGTAAAGACAAGCAGGCTAGTTTTGAAGAGGACCCACCCAATATCTAAAGGAAGTTATTGGTCAGGTAAGTTTCCTATTTTGCGGGCTTTACACCGAAGGCAGTGACGTAACGTAGGAAACTCCAATAGAGTGCCTTTCATTGTTCTGGCCGGAAAAAGAGAGAGCTGTGCCAGTCAGGATGGGATCTCAGAAAGGAGAGAGTGAGATCCAAAAAGAGAGAAAGGACTCAAAACTTCTATGTTTAGATACTGCCCAAGTTGCTGGCTCACCTCTGAAACATGCATTCATGGGGTAGGATGAAAACAGTACAAACTAGGATTTGATATACAGCAAGGAAAATGAAGGCTTGAGATGCTGTCCACTTAGGCAAAGCAAAGGTTTCCATTTGAGTCTAACCAGGTTAATTTTCTTCTAAAGCAAAAACATCAACCCTCTTCAGAGGACTAGAACAGTATCCACAGACTCTCCATAACTTTATGCAATTAAACTTGAAAATTTAGACAAATGTACAGATCCCTAGGAAAATATTACTTACCAGATGTCAAGAATGATTTTGAATCTATAGTAATTATAATATTGACAGAGGGATAGAAAAATAGAGCAGTGAAAGAGAAGAGAGCCCAGAAACACATCCTTGTATCCACAGATACTCAACTTACAACAAAGGTCTAACTATAGAGAGGGAGGGAAACATGTGGAAAAAAGTGAAATTAAACACCTACTTTGCACAAAAATCATCTTGAGATGGGTTTAAGCCTAAATGTGAAATGTAAAATTATTAACTTTTTGAAGATAATGTAAAAAATATCTCCTTACCTTGGGTAGAAAAATTTTCTTTTAACCTAGAATAGAAAACACTAAGCAATAAAGAAATAAATTCAGCCATATTAAAATTAACTTTTGTTTCTCAAAAGATACCATAATATAGAAATGCCAATTAAAACCACAGTGTACAGCCACCAGATTGGCAAACATTTTAAAATTTCACATTATCAAATATTTGTTGATGGTATGAAGCAATTGCAGTATCCATACACTTCTGCCAGACATAAAAGTTCATCCAACTGCTTTTGAAAATATTATATTATATCCAGTATATTTGAGGAAATTGTGATTCTATTTTTGATTATACACTATGTACCTGGGAACTTTTAGGTTTTTTTTTTTAACAGCCCCAAACTGGAAACAACATAATTTTCAATCAACAGTGGAATGGAAAAATAAAATATGGCATGTTTATCACTGGAATACTATACAGCAGTTATACTTGGCACTGGTACAAGATATGCTTGACATTGGTCTATAAAGAGATAAGAAGATTGAACCAGAATAAAATAATCAACTACTTCTCAAAGCATGCTAGATTTTGTTTGTTTTAGCAAGATTTTCTCAATGAATATACAGTACATTGATTCACATCCTTGTGTTTTCATTTACATTCATTGTGGACTGATCACTTGAGAACAAACTCCTTTGAGTGACATTAATATACAACAAGGAAAATGGGCAAACTAGATCTGCATACTACAACATAACCATAAAAACATGTCTAACAAAGAAACAAAACATAGAAATTCACACAATATATTTCCATTACTTTAAGATCTAACTGAGAAGAAACTAATCTACATTAACAAGTGTATTAAAACAAGAAAGAAAAAGGATGAAAAAATGATTACCACAAAATGTTGTTTCTTTATAAGGATGTATTGTGTGTGTGAACATAAAAGGACTAATGGGGGAATCTCAGAGGTGCTGTAAATGTTCTGTCCTTTGATTTGGTTGATGATTATATGCATGTATATTTCATAATTATTTTTAATACTTTTGAAAAAAGCATGCTGGGGAGTTCCCTGGTGGTCAGTGGTTAGGATTCGGGGCTTTCACTGCCATGGCCCGGTTCAATCGCCCGTATCGGTGAACTGAAATCCCTCAAGACCCATGGCATAGCCGAAAATAAAAAGAAAGAAGAGCATGCTTTATGCAGTTTTATATGTGTGTACTACATCTCATATTAGACAAAGTAAGAACAAGGAAATTTGTGTGTAATGTCTAAACAAACAAAAACTGTTTCAGGCAAAAGCAAAAGGTTAGAAAAGGGATAGCTTAAATAAAAAGAAAGGGGTTTGTCCTTTGTCCAAAGAAAATCACACGTATCTGATTTGAATAGAGCAATAATTTTAAAAAATGTAGACAGTCACATTAGGCCAGTTGAAGAATCCAGAATGAAAGGGAATTTGAGATTGTTGCACATTGCCTTAGAACTGCTGAAAATAATGAGGTGGCTATGAGATAAAGGCAAGACAAAAGGAGGAAGATACATAAAGGCATGAAAACATTCCCATATGGCTATATTAGCCAGTCTTTGGAGGTCATGGGGAAAAAAGTCTTAGCTAGGTAACTACAAGTGATCTAAGAAGAAGGAAGGAAGGGAGGGAGGGAGGAAGGGAAAAAGCAAAGGAAGCAATAAAACAATAATATAGTCACCCCCCCAAAAAACCCCACAAAAAACTTTCAAGAAAGGGGAGAAAATACAAAACAGAAAAGTTGCCTATACAGAAATAAAATCTGGAAACCACAGAGAAGAAAAACAACATGATGAGGATAGAATGTATTGAGTAGAATAAAGTGAATACAAATGGGTGGACCACTATCTATAAAATCCTAGTGCCCAAAAGAATAGACCTCAGTGACTGAAGATCAGCATAAGCTCTGGATGAGACTGGGGCTTCCCAGTAGTGGCTCCTAGTGGTCTGGTGTCTTGTTAACTGAAAAGAGAAGTGCCTGTCCCCATGCTTGTACCATGTAATAGTGAGATGGGGACAGAATGATTATGATACACACCTGTTCAAAAAGTGAGGGAATGGGAAGTATGTAGTAGTCAGTGATCTAAAGCGATTTTGAAAGTCAGTCAAGCATCTGGTGATAATCCTGTGGCTACCCTTGACTAGCAGAAAGAAGAGTGGTACAAGGTGTGGGCAGAGAGAGGACAAGCTGAAACCTCCCCGCACTTCTACATCTGTCTGAAATTCCTTCTAACAATGTCTCTCAGAGATCAATGGTCCCTGAGGGGTGCCAGGCCACAGTTTGTTACCAGTCTACAAGGACATAAGTGTAAAAGTTAGAATAAATATTTAGAAATTTTATAGTGACTTGATCACCCAAGGGTGTGACCAGTGGAGTGTGGGTGTTATCAAAGTTGTGTGGTGCATTACATATGCAAGCAGAGTGGAAACATTACACAACATATGACATTGTAAGTTTAGGGTGCTATATAGCTATAATAGAGCCAATTTACTGTAACTTTTCATTTATAGAAGTACTTAAAATTTTCATCAAGGTTCTTTAAAGAATTTATAGTTTAATATTATTAGTTACATTAGGGAAGGAAACATTGCCTTCTTCATTAATTTTTACCCTAATTTGCATACGGTAAAGCAAGCTTCAACTTTGTGAATGCAGCAGTGGGAATAAACCAATTGATAACAATAGAAATGATTCTGAAGAAATGGAGATCAAATGAATTCATACCAGTTTTACTTAAAAGTATGACTCTCATGTATTGACCATAATTGATGGTAAATTGCTGAACCAACATTGTATTATTTGTGGAAATGTAATAGCTAATGAGGTAATTAAACTTTCAAAAGTTAAATGGCATTAACATAAAAAGCATAAAGTATTAAGTTAAAAACCAAAGAACTATTATTAAATTAAAAAGTCAACAGAAGCAAATGTTGAATATTTTACACTAAACATGAGTGCATTGCTGGCTTCTTATAAAGTAGCACTTTGGGTTGATAAGACTAAGGAAAACATAAACAATGCCAATACTGCATGAAATACTGCAGAATGAAATACTGCAGCAAATGTGTTCGCTTGGAAATGTTCAGTGACTGCTGCAAAAAAAGGTAATTCAAGTACTACCTTTCGATGACACACCATATTTGAACATATTTAGATACTGAGGACTAGTTAGAAGAATAAATACTGCTAGCAAAGTATTTTTCATTGTAGCTTAATTGTTGCACAAATTTTGTTAAAAGGGCATTTCTTTCAGTATATGGAAATTTTAAGTTTGTTGATTTTACAGTGGAATATTTCTCTTTTTTGCTTAATTTTTAACAAACACAACTACCACTGCACTATATGAAACTATGACTTCTTGAATTGCTGACGAATGTGGTTTGGAAGTTAAATTTTGGGTACAAGTATATTCTAATGGTGCAGCTGCAATGGCAGGAAAACATCCTGGAGTAGTTCTCCTGATTAAGGAGCTTGTACCAGAATGTAAAGCAGCACAATGTTTCCTTCATCAAAAATATTACGTTTAAAAAAAAGTCATTTTAACTAAAAAGTGTGTTTAGTGATGTAGTAAAATTATAAATTATGGAATGGCTAATGGGTTGAATTTGATATTATTCTTCTTTAAGTGATTAAACAGAAAATGATTATAAATAACTATCAGTGCAAGCTGAGCTACTAAGTTTATTGAAGTTAAAGGGTCTATCAAGAACATGTGCACTAAGAAAAGAGCTCATAACGTTTTTGGCAGGTAAGAAACCAGTTTGATTGCAACTGTGAACCAGATGTGAACAAAGCAGCCATATCTGTTTATTTGTCTGATATATTTGTCATTTTTAATAACCCTATTGCTTATGCAAAAATGAAATGCAACATTTTTTCAATGGTAGAAAAAGTCAAAGAACAAAAGCAAAAGTGAGAAGTTGGAGGCTTTCAACAAACTGTAATGACATGTTCCAAAATTTAACTGATTTTAAAGAGGTAATTGGTGACACTTTTATTATATATATATCTGCCAAATTTATCATGGAACACCATATAAATTTTGTAGCCTATCTTAATTTTTGTTAATATGGGGAAGATCTGTTCATAGGAGATTCATGGATCCAGAATCCACTTATTTCATTAAACAATAATATAAACTAAACCATAACTCTACAACATTAGAATTGCTACTAATGTTGGATTGAAAACACTTTTTGAGCACACAACATAACTTGCTTCCTTTTTAATAAACATGAAAAATAAATATCCTTAGTTTGCTGAAACTGCTTTAAAATTTCTTCCCAGAACAGAGCTTCTAGGAAGAGAAGCTTAGTAAGACTGGCTTCTCTACTGGGTACTATTAAAACAAAACATAGAAACAATTTAGCTATGGTTATGCCCTGTGAGTAGCACTGCCATTAATCCGACCTGTTTTAGAGAAACTAAATGAGAAGTGAACTCATTTGTCTCATTAAAAACTTTCAATATTGGTGGAGCAGTGTTCATTTAGTGTACCTATTAGCATCTAATATGGGATCACTATTTTATTCCTGAGAATTTTCTTTTGTTACGAGGGGAGACTACATGTTGTGAAATTGTAATCCCCAATTTTGTTCCCAAATGTACACTTCATAAACAGTGTGTATGGTTTTGTAATTTCTTTCCTATGCTATGTATGTTCTGATTATATTTATTAAATTTAATGTTATTGCTATTGAACCAAAAATAACTTTTTAGAGAAGGATTTAAATAAAATGTTTTTTAAAATTCTATTCTAAACAGCTGGAATGACTAGAAGAATGTGGAAATTTATTAAAGTGAAATAGTGGAATCAAAATAAATTTATAAAGTGGAAGATGCCAGCATGAAAAATCAATTGATAAAATAAAGTTTAAACAAGATTAAGGACACTGTGCAATGATGACTTAAAGTGTAAGAAAGAAAATTGAGGAAGAATGGCCTTCAAGTCAGAGACTGGAAAGTGATTCTGAAAGAGAATTTCAAGTCATTATTTCCTACTGGAGAAGCAGTGAGACATCTGATTGGTCCATTTGAGGTAAGAAACTGGGTACATGGAGATTAAGATCTGTGCTTCCTTTCTCACTTTGCATCTCAGATGTGTACTCTTGTTCATTCCTTGCCATCCCATAAGGTTTTGTCCTCATGGAGTGAGGTCTCAGCTTTACAGCATAGCCTATGACTGACCATATGATTCATAAGGTACAAACTTCCACTTTGGTCAGGACAAAAGCTGATATTCTGGTCTCCATCTGCTTGGCCCCTTTGTCCATCTAATTTTGGACAGAAATCCGACAAGTGGCATTTGTCACTGTCAAGTCCAAATGCTTACTAAGACAACTTTGCAAGTCAAAAGCTAAAAATCTGAGTGGGGAATTCCTCTTTCATCAAAATAGTTTTCTCTCCCTCTTTGTCACTTTGTCTTTTGTATCTTTACATCTATTATTTATCTATCTATCTATATCTATCTATCTACCTATCTATCTACCTACCTATCTCTATCATCTATCTATTTACCTGTATCTATCTATCTAATAGTATAGTCCTAAGACTGGTATCCATGCACCAAGTTATGTCATAAATACTTTTGATAACACTCTCATCCATATTTCACTATCAGAAGCAACATTATGTTTTGCAATTTATCCTGTTGTAAAAGAAAATATTCTTGTTATCCTGATTTCCTAAATATATTTTGTGTCACATGGAAAATTCTTCTGTACTTACCAGTTACCGCAGGGATGGTCATAAAAGGGGGAAATATTGCCATCTTTCCAGCTACTTCAGCACACTTTTAAATACAAACTTTTCATACTCTTCTCCATTCACAGGAGTTCTTGTCAACATGCATTATGCGTGAATAACACAAAGACTTAAAGACGTTCCCTCTGGCTAAATAAAACCTAACAGCTTTCCAGAGCATGCAGGATTAATCACACATAATAATTATACAAAGTGATAATACACTTATTATAAAAGCATATACACACCATTAAGCAAACATTGGCATACACTTCTAGGAAAGGAGGGAAATTAATTGGTGATGATAAGGGGAAGAAAAAGACACCCAGAAATATAAATTCTCATTTTCACTTCTGAAATATTTTTGGGTCTAGAGATTTTAAAGTTTGGGTTCTTCTATGTCTGTTCTGGCTCCTCTTGTCAATGAATCATTTGCAGGGAAACATTTGGCCTTAACAGTCCACTGTTAGCCTGGCACATAGAGCAGATTACTAAGCATCTTGTCTTTCATTTTCAATTTTCTGCTTTTAAACACTTCTTGATGCCAAAAAAGTCCAGTGAGACTGAAAGCCAAAGGAGGAATTTTTAACACCACAAAATAGATTTAGAGGAACAGACCATTTAATAGTGTGCTTCTATTTCCGAAAGCTGCCTTCACCATACCAGAAAGTGTGATGGGTAAGGGACTTCTTTGGTTAACTACATGTTATGCTAAAGGAAGCAGCCTTTTAAAATTTGATTTTGTCAGTCTAAAGCACCAAATCCAAACCAATGTGGCAAAGAAACTTTTGGTGCTCACCAATTATGTTTCTCTGAAATGAATCTTTTTTTTTTTAATAATTTTTGTATTTTTTTATTAGTTTCTGCTTTATAACAAAGTGAATCAGTCATACATATACATCTGTTCCCACATCCCTTCCCTCATGCATCTCCCTCCCTCCCACCCTCCCCATCCCACCCTTCCAGGCGGTCACAATGAAATGAATCTTGAGTCACTTTATCATTTAGGTTGTCCCTCACATTGATGAAATGACAGACTGTATTCCTTTTATATCCCTAGGTTTTCTTGGGGTGCTGGAAATTCACCTCCTATTTCCTTCCATCAAAAAAGTAAACACATTTATACATGACCGGTGTCTATACTGGCATCTTGCATATTTCTCCAGATAATTGCTGGGTGGATACAGCTGGAAGTGTTCACCCTCTCTGTGGTTCACTGGCATTTCTAGCAGTAAGAGAGCTATCGCTAGAAGGTGTAGTCGTGTCTTATTAATCCCTTTGACTTGAGAGACAAGCTGCATCATGGTGTGTACTCTGGGACTTGAGCTTCTCTGTTCTCTGAGAACCCTCCACCAATATGCATGAATACATACTCTGAAAGCTCCAATATTTTGAGAAAGAAACCCAATTCATGTAATAATGCTATACTACATAATACTTTTATCACAGTTAAACTTTTAGAACAGTAAAAGCTCTGAGCTGAGAACCAAGAACTTTCAGTTATAAGCCCAGTTCTATGGCTAACTAGCTATATGGTTTGGGGCATGCTAATTATCTACTCTTAAGTCTCAGTTTCCCTCCTCATAAATAAGAAAGACATGCAGATAATGTTTCTAAGCAGTTCAAGTGAATGCATGACAAAATGGCATGGGGGTTTTGGTAACTAAAGGTGTGGAATTTTTTTTTTTTTAAAACAGTCTGTCAGTCTATTAGCTGAACAACACACACTTGATTTGGATTTAGCTTGGGAGGTCTTAGTCTTCAATTTTCACTTTTTTAAGAAGCTTTTTGGGGACTTCCCTGGTGGAGCAGTGGTTGAGAGTCCGCCAGCCAATGCAGGGGACATGGGTTTGATTCCTGGTTTGGGAAGATCCCACATGCCATGGAGCAACTAGACCCATGCACCACAACTACTGATCCTGTGCTCTAGAGCCCTCGAGCGACAACTATTGAGTCCGTACGCCACAACTACTGAAGCCCGCACACCACAACTACTGAACCCACGTGCTGCAACTACTGAAGTCCCCTCACCTAGAGCCCATGCTCTGCAACAAGAGGATCCACCACAATGAGAAGCCTGCGCACCACAACAAAGAGTAGTCCCCACTCACCGCAACTAGAGAAAGCCCACGTGCAGCAACGAAGACCCAACGCAGCAATAAATAAATAAATACAATTTTTAAAAAAGGCTTTTTAAGCCCTTTCCAATGCAAGTTCCTTTGATTCTATAAAAGTCCTCTACATTGATCTTCAAACTAATTTAGCACTATAAAACCAAAAGTAGACATGTCTTATAGAAGAAAAGTAACAGAGATCAGGAAGGTTATTTGTGTGACAGCTTTTGGCTGTATAGCCTGAATAAAACTTGTGTTTTTCCAAACTTTATAGTACATAACATAAACAGGAACCATAGATACAGAATTTTCCCATTAGCAGCACACACAGAAGGCCATTAAGAGTGCCAACATATTGGTTGGTGAACCTCATTATCCATTGCCCTTTTTCTGCATTGATATTTTATTCTCAGTCTGCTTTCTGGCTCTCTATGCAGGAATCATTAAATTCATAAGAGGCTCAGATAGTTATATTTTAGCTTCTTGTCAAATATTTACATGTCATGGGTAGAGTCTTTCAGAGGAGTTGTGATTAGTTGCCAAGGAATAACAAAAATCAAATGCAATTGTTAGTATTTAAAGTTTTTTTCTGTTTATTTCTGCAAATGCAGAAGATAAACAGTGTCCGTTCAAAGTAAACTCCAGAGTACATATAATTTACAAAGATGGTAGTCCCCCAAAGTTTTGCATTGTTCAAAACACATGAAATAGTGCTGGGTTTTCAGCCAGCTCTTTGGGGTTAATAGTGCCATGTGTGAAGAATCAAGTAACTGCCTTGCCCTCTGGCCACTTTGAAACGAATTAGAAACTTCCATTGAAGAGCTTAAAATGTAATGGAGACTTACAAGTGAAGAAAATAAACCTAAACAGAACAAATGCAATCACAGTTGTGAAGGGAACAAATTCTGAATTCATATTTGGAATAAACAGGAAAACAGACAACTGGAATTTGAGAGAGAATAATAAAAGCACAGTATAAGGAATACAAGCTACTGTTCTACAAGATGCTGTCTTGAGTGATGTTCAGAAGATTTTGATTGAAAGCAACCATTTGTCTCAGTCACTTGAGAACTATTTACTAACATTACTCTCCCTGCCAAATATTTTCCCTTCATTCCCACTAATGTGATTAGGAACCTAAATCCACCCAATGATGATTCCCAGTTGTTGACAAACACTACTTGCTCTATGGATTTGTTAATTCCCCCCTCCCTGCTTCCAAGTCAAAGGTAGGAGTAGAGAACCCCTGTTTATTCTTGAAATGTGCTTTCTTTGTAAGAGATGGCATTAATATTTGCTCTATGGTTGTTACCCCTTCTCTTCTCCCTCCTTCTTTTCCTTCCTCTGCTTCGCTCTTCATCTTCTTTTTTCTTTATCATTGTTTAGACATACTTTATATTGCTGAGTATTGTTGAGGTTTTCACAAAATACAATAATAAATACTATCTCTTCTGCCAGTAAAATACCATCTGAGGGGATCCTGGAACAGAAAAATCATAAAAATATAAATAAAACAATAAGAAATAAAAATCATAGAAATAGAACATCCATTTGACAGACATGTAAAGGCAGCCTTGTGTAGTAGATAGACCACTGGACTGAGAGCTAACAAATATGAGGCCTGGTCCTTGCTCTACAAGTAATTAACTATAACACTGAAAAACTGATTTCTTACCCTAAAGGTGATTGAAAGAAAGCAGTACAAAATATGGTGAGTGCTGTAAGAGAAAAGCCAACTATTTGCTATATGTACAGGGAAAGGTTTTGTTCTTGCTTGGAAGAAACAAGCAAGATATAGAAGAATCATGGGGAAAATGGCATTTGAACTGAGCCTTGAAGATTAGGATGAATTCTAGTTATCAGAAAAGGGAAAGAAGAGGGGAGGAAGAGAGGCATTTCAAATTGAGACCACAATATCAGCTATATGTGTGTGTTTGTGTGTGTGTGTACACACACACACACACACACACACACACACACACACATATATATATATGCTATCAGTCAGTAACACAGAAAGGTCTAGTTCAACAAAAGCATAGAACGTTCTCCTCAAAATTTGTAATATTGACTATGATAATTCCCAGTGGCCTCTTAAGTGATGCTAAATTTTCTCAGCAATTTAAAAATGCAGTTTAATGCATACAATGGCACAAATAAGTTTTCTGCAGAAATTTCCTTAGTTCTTAATATTTATATTTTAATGGCCATCATGGGCAAAGATTATGCTTTCAATCAATATTTAGTGAATAGGGTTCAATTTCTTTTAACTGAGGTGTTTTCATGTCTTATCTATATTATTGTTAGATTTATTAAATTTTGCTTTTTGTTATTACTGTGCTATTTTGCATCACCAATTAAGGAAAATGGATCAATGATTCAAAAGGGAGAAATGATACCTAAAACTGGGGAATAAAGTAGTAAATATGAAAAAACATACCATGAATAGGACACTGGTGTCAGAAAATAATGGAAACCTATCAGGTACTAGAACAAGTAACTCTGAAAGTCTGAGGAATTTCTCAAGAACCTGCAATGGAAGACTAAAAGTATGAATTGCAATGATGTATATTGGAAAAATAAGATTTTACTGGGCCATCAACCCACCAGTCTCTAGTACTCACTGCCTTGTCTGCTATGAAACATGGGCAGGATGCCTTCCATGCTTTCACAATTTTTTTTTTTTTTAATAGAGCACAGTGACCTCTCAGAAACTAGCAAACGGTTAAAGACAAAGTTATTCTAGGAGAGGAAAAAGAATGAAACATTGGAAAATTTTCTCTGTCACATGCCCCTTTGGGTAGGTAATGTATCATTTCAACAGAATGTAGTATAAAGGAACAATTACTGTCATGGATATATACCGACACCTTGCTTTACAGCTGGAGGGAACCACTGAGGCTCACTGCTTGAAAATGTACCGGTGACATGTAAGCCTCAGGAAGGTTTTTGTTTTGATCATCACTAAAAAAATCACACTACAGAAAAAGGAATATTTTATTTAGAATAAGGCAATTTTCTTAGCTGTCACATGGATTTCAAAATGCATTGGGATTAGAACTCATGGACCACTGAAGTACATGTTTGACAAGAAAGGGAAAGTCAATAAAAGGGTTTACACCTGAATGATGATTCCTACATCATTTTATTTGCAGAGATCAATGTGCATTCAACAATGTATCTGAAAATCTTAATTCCATATAGAATAGAATTTTGAAAACTGAGACTGTACAACCTTGTTATTCAGCACAATTGCATAATTATGTACAATATGTGTACTTCTTTGGGCAGGATGTATCTTTATTTTTCACCCTGAAGTATGCTATTTTGAGGGGAAAGTTGTGCATCAGGGATGAGACAAAAATGTGGCCTTTCAAGGAACTGAACATGGCAGAAAAAAATACTTGCTATGATTGATTTCAAGAAGAAAGCTCAAAAAGATGTAATGCACATCTTGAATAGCATGAAGCTATCATTTTCTGGACATCGTGTGAGTGTTTTTTTTGCGGTATGCAGGCCTCTCACCATTGTGGCCTCTCCCGTTGTGGAGCACAGGCTCCGGACACTTAGGCTCAGCGGCCATGGCTCACGGGCCCAGCTGCTCTGTGGCATGTGGGATCTTCCCGGACCGGGGCATGAACCCGTGTCCCCTGCATTGGCAGGCACACTCTCAACCACTGCGCCACCAGGGAAGCCCCGTGTGAGTGTATTTAGCTTGAGGATGAGTTCTCAGTATTACTTAGGACTCTACGGTACAAATGACAATCACTTTTCTTTTTTTAATCTTTACCATCACCTAATGATACCCTTCACCCACTGAAAAAATAAATTAGTTACATATTATAAAAATGAGATAACAGAATATGAAGAAATGTAGTTTAGTACTAAATGGAACTAAATAGCATATTGAGTTCATTCTTTTTGTCTTATTATAGTCTTTACTGCTCTCAAAAGTTGTCCATAGGGCTTCCCTGGTGGTGCAGTGGTTGAGAGTCCGCCTGCTGATGCAGGGGACGCGGGTTCGTGCCCCAGTCTGGGAAGATCCCACATGCCGCGGAGCGGCTGGGCCTGTGAGCCATGGCCGCTGAGCCTGCGAGTCCGGAGCCTGTGCTCCGCAACGGGAGAGTCCACAACAGTGAGAGGCCCGCGTACCGCAAAAAAAAAAAAAAAAAAAAAGTTGTCCATATACTATGTACTGTCTAGCATTGAAAGTAGTCTTTTGTGAGAACTCCATTCTTCATCAAAATGTCTATTGTCTTATTATTTTTCCCCATTATCACTTTAATCCAGCCTCACTGCTTTTTGGACTTGCCAAGTCCAAAGCCTTTACTCTAGCAGTTCCCTGTGCCTGGGACACTCTTACTCCAGAGATATCCACTTGTCTAATCTCTCACCACCTTCATGGCTTTGCTTGTATCTCACCTTCTCAATGAGGACTGACTTGAAAGTTCTGTCTCTACATGCTTCACAAAGCATTTGTTATCCCTCTTACTCTGTTCTACTATTTTATAACACGTCACTTTCTAATGGACTCAATAATCTACTTATTCATTACATATATAATTTACTCTTTCCTCTTTAACTTACACGTTTTTCAAGGGTCAGAAATTTTGTCTGCTATATCCTATGGACTTAATGTATTTAAGTATCTAGACTGTAAGCTAATACTAGATATTCAATACATATACTAATTGATTAGTTACCAAAGAGTTATAATCATGAGTTAAAGTTGCCTTGTTGAAAACAAAATACAGAGTTATAAGAAGCTAACTGGATGTGGACACTGACAAATGGCCCAAGCTGTCAACAGGCCAGATGTAGAGACCTTTGTGAAAGACCAAAAACCAAGTAATCTTGCTCTCCTATTTAATAATGAATACTATTTATAATAATACTATGATATAACATCATGCTTTAATTTGATAAGTTTACATGATAACTTTTTTTAATTTGGATAAAATTGGTGCCCTTTTTTTTTTTTGGCCAAACATCCATAAAATTGTTTGCATACGCTAAATTATTGAGAAACTTTAGCCTACTGTATATAAGAAAAAGCCCTAAGAGATGATGTTAGAGAATAAAGTTTAGACAAGGTTGTAGACAGAAGTGCTTTCAAATAATCAGTAAGAATTAATGAGAACCAGCATCAGAGGTAACACCAAGGAGATGACTGATATGAGAAAAGAGTTATAGATATTTCCCAAACCCCTAGTCTAACTTGGGCATTGAGATGGTTTCCTACACAATTTTGAACAAATATGTGATCTTTTACACTTCTTTTTGCTTAATCATCTTTATATTCCAGAGGTATCCAAAGATAACATGGATGAGCCTAACAGATAAAATTGAAAATATTAGCAATAAAAGACTATATATATTAATAGATGAGGAAACAGATACCAAAACCAATATATAGGTAAAATCATTCCATTTTTATTGAACTCAGAATCTGGCAATATTTTACAGGAACAAAGTAAGCAGAAGTCTACTGGTAAAAGATCTAGTTGACCTAACTTTCACTATACTCATATTAACCTGTCGACTTGGATTCATCGTTAGATAACTATTACCTTGCAAAAGACAAACACAAACATTGTAAAGCACTGGTACATAGGGTTCATAGTGAGAGTGGAGGTAAACGTGGTGTAGGGTCACAAGAAGTGCATGGAAGAAAGAACTAGGAAATAAAGGAGATAAGCATAGTGTGTGTCCTGGATAGAAGATGTGAGTAAGCTTAGAAATATACAGGGCAACCTGATCCTTGTTATTTCAACAACTTATTATTCCTTCCTAAGTTTTCCACTGTCTTCTTCACTTTAAAGAGGAGTGAAAATAACAACCCTGATAGCACAAAGTGAACAAGTTGCTCATAAAGAAATAGGGCCAGCGCTACTGGCAAAATGGGGACTTACTGTGTAACAGGGCTGCTGTTCTGGTAGTTTGGGTGAATATAATAGTTTATTTGCATGACTGTGGCCTGAGATGACAAGTCCTTATGTTAGCTAAGAGAATGATTGATTTTTTAAATTGGGTAAGAATTAAACAATTATACATTCCTGCTATGTGCTTGGCACTGTCCTGTTCTCTGTGAAAGGTATCTGATTTCATCCTCTCAAGAAACATAAGAGGGAAATTTTATTAAAACCAATTACAGACGAAACAACGGAATCTCAGAGAGGTTAAGTCACTTTTCTAAAGTGTATAAAAGCTTTCATAAATTACACTGTAGTGCTAATTCATTTGAAAATTTTCCCCTGAAACTCTGTGTTAAAGGACATAAAGCCTCTTTTAGAAGTTTTACTTGACTTACAGTCTATGAATCCAGAAATTTCTCACAAAAGGAGAGTTTTCTTCTCATCCTTTATTTTTCGGTTTAACTGTTACTTTCTCAGCTCTTCATGAAAAGATGCTCAAAATTACTAATCATGAGAGAAATGAAAATCAAAACCACAATGAGATAGCACCTCACACCTGTCAGAATGGCTCTCATACAAAAGAAAAGAAATAACAAGTGTTGGTCAGAATGAGGAGAAAAGGGAATGCTCATGCACTGTTGGTGGGAATTTAAATTGGTACAGCCACTAGGGAAAACAGTGTGGAGTTTCCTCAAAAAATTTAAAATAAAACTACCATACGATCCAACAATTCCATGTCTGAGTATTTACCCAAAGGGGAAAAAAAAACACTAATTTGAAAAGTTACATGCACCCCAATGTTTATTGCTGCAAAATTTACAATAGCCAAGATATGGAAGTGCCCATCAATAGACAAATGGATAAAGAAAATGTGATATATATACACACACAATAGAATACTACTCAGCCATAAAAAAGAATGAAATCTTGCCATTTGCAACAATGTAGATGGACCTAGAGGGTATTATGCAAAGTGAAATAAGTGAGACAGAGAAAGACAAAATAGTGTGTGTTTTCACTCATATATAGCATATAAAAAAACAAAACACAGGAAAAAAAAAAAACTGATACAGAGAACACACTAGTGGTTGCCAGAGGAGGGGTATGAGAGAATGGGCAAAATAGGTGAAAGGGATTAAGAGGTACAAATGACAGTTATTAAATAAATAAGTCACAGGGATGTAATGTGCAGCCAGATAATATAATCAATAATATTGTAATAACTTTGCACAGTGCCTAATGTATAAAACAATTGAGTCACTATGTTGTATTCCTAAAACTAATCTAATACCTAATATCATAAGTCAACTATATTACAATAATAGAAAAAAAAAGACTGGGTTAGCTAACATATTTTACATTCCCATCGTACCTCTACTTTTCCTTTGTAGGATATACCACTTCAGTAATTATACAATCAAGTTTATGTTGCTTGGTTATCTAACTTCTCACCACACAGCTTCATAAGGCCAGAGATTGGGCCTATTTTATTAATTTATTCCCAGCATTTGCTGGAAGCTCAATCAAGCTTTACAGAAGGAAAGAAAGGAAGAAGCCTCTGCTGGAAACACCAGGACCATATTCTAGTCTAATCAACCAAGATAACTAGATTATCTGGGGAACTGGCAGGTTGTCCCCCTGTCATCAGCAAATTTATCTGCTGTACAGTAGCTTCTCTCCTCCATGTTCCACTAGAGTTCTAGATCCTCATAATAGATTCTTACACTCTAAAGAGACAAGATTAGCATGTATGGTAAATGAATATAATTTACTCTAATATTGTGTGTTTATTTTTTCCCCAAAGTTTCCTGTAAATTCTTATGTTTATTTCTGTGGGGAATGTCAGAAAGGAAAAAAGAGAAAATACATTGAAAATTGAATTCTGTGCATGCACACACATGTGTGTGTAGGTAAATTGAATCCTACTTCCCATTTCCACGATATTGCATAGAATAGTATTTAAAAGATGTGTAGTCAAACTACCTGGGTTCAAATTATAGTGCCATTATTTACAAACTGTATTACCTTGGGCAAGTTACTAATGATTTCTTTGTCTCGGTTTTCTTTAATGTTATCAGTTAATTTGGGGTAGTATTATTAACCTCCAAATAACAGAAGAGTCAATGTTTGTTAAGTCCACAGACCATTGCCTGGAATACTATAAATGCCTAATAAGCCCCAACTATTACAGTGATTATTTTGAAGAAAAACTTGAAATAGAATAAGTGATGATTTGAAGAAATCTAGAGCATCTTAGCTCCAAAGACTGTAAAAATACCCTGATATCATCTTCACTATACAAGTAAAAATATCTAACTCTAAACTGAATTATAGTGTGGAATGCAGAGACAAAGTAGGATCAGGAGTAAAAATACATCTCAATATGTGAGAAATGCCTTTTTATTCCCTTTCCTTTTTCAAAACTCATGCTAAAACTACAAGAAGAACAAGAAAGAGAAATAAAAACTTGACTTTGTCAAAGCTAGGAGACATCTTTAACTATTCAACCAATACTATCTCATGCCAGAGAGCATGGAAATAGCAAATGACTTAGCAGAGTGGGAGAAAGTCATACCTAAGGGCTGCGAAGGGGGTTCCACATGAGAAAGTTTTCTCAGCTTGCAGATCCCTATATAGTCCTTGGAAATAATTGGGAGGAATTAGTCACCAAGTTAAGTTCTTGGAGCAAGCTAGATCCTTTTGAAACTTCATTTTAAGTTTTTAGGGCAGACACAGAAAAGCCTTTTGTCCATGGCTAATTTTGCCCCACCACCAAAGTGACATTCTGAGGATTCTATTTGTCTCATTTATTACAAGATTTTTGCCATGATGGTTTGCGAGATTATGACCCATTCCTTGACCAGAGTATGTCTACTCCATTCTAGTGGTTGTTTTCCTGTGGATTCTTCTCACAGTTATAGATCAATACTCAGTCAAAGGCACAAGTGTACCCTTATGTAGAATGTGATGATTTGAGAAATTCACTAGAATAAGGAATTAGACAAAAAGTGTCTTCTAATGAGAAAAGAGATATATAACATTCCTTTTGATGCTAATTTAAAATATATACTTAACCTCCAAGAATAATTTTCTGGTTGTTATTCAAAGGCCATGATACCATATAAAGGTGGAGAATATAAAGATGAAGAATCAGCTAGCATTTGAATTTTTTATCAATAATAAATTGTTCCTCCATCAGAAAGCTAAGCAAATAGTTACTTCCAACTTAATACTTATTTATATTTGATTTTTTTTAAGTTAACTATTGTGCTAGAATACCAGGATGCAATTGTGCTAAAAACTGTTTTTTTCTGTATATGAATGAATAATTTTTCTCATTATATTTAGGGAAAAAATTTCCTCTTTCCCAATAGGAGATATGAAATCATTCAGTAAGCTACAGGAATTTCTCAATATCTACCAAATAATTCTGACAATGCTAGCTGACATTTATTGAGCCCTTAGTATGTGCCAAGAACTTTGCATACATTACTGTGTTGTGATGCAAAGAACCTTGGAGTTGATGCAAAGTATTTGGTTTTATTTCTCAGCCTGTCCATTTCTAAGTGTCAGTGGGAAAACTCACAGTGTCTTCCAAGCATTTGTTTACTTATCTATAAAGTGAGGAGAATGAGACCCAGAGAATCTGACCAGAAACAAGATGTGAAAACCCTTCTAAAACCCTATGATACAATATTATCTTTGAAAACATGCCATCATGACTTGTATATTCCCTTTGATATTCATATTATATGCAATGATATTTTTCTTTATTTCATAACACATGCTCCATAACATATATATGTGTATTTGCATATGTGTATGTATATGTATTTCTTGTGTTTATATATATATGTATGTGTGTATAAATATGTTTACACAATATATACATATATGTGTGCACACATACACACAAACACGCACATATTTCTTAACATATACTTCCAACTTGTTTTCAAGAATAGAAAACAATGACCAGTCTCTTCACTAAGACTGACCTATATGTAAAATCCTCTTTTCGTATATAAACAACCTGCATATTATATTATCCATAATTGTAACAATTTATTAATTCAATAAATGGGAGAGTAGGTCCCACTTTAATGTGACACAGTCCTAATTTGTCCTTTTTCACTTACCAGTTTCCTCTTATTCTAGTCTTCCAAACTTATACTAAAAAACACTGCTTATCTGAATTAAAAAGAATTCACAATTTTTCATACATCTCGAGTGCCAGCAGTAGAATGACAGAGTCTCTTGTGTTGCTCAAGAAATTACCTTAAATTCCAAGATCAACCCCCACGAGTTTAATTTTATCAAAGAATAGATGTCTTGTCAAATACACCCCAACCAACATAATCATAGCTTTCGAAGTATGTTTGACATTGAGAAGGACTGAAAAATAACATAGGAGTCAGAGAAACAGACATCGATGGCCTGTCAAATTTTTTGTAGACATCATGCTATTATCAAGGCACATCAGGATAAAATAAAATGACCTAGCTGACCACAGGCTTACAAATGTCTTGGGAAGGAAGGAAAAACGGTGAATCAAAAGGTAGCTTTGTTGCATGTCCCCCCAGGCCTTCTTATTGACAGGAATGACAATGGTCCCAAGATGCACCATTATCTATGACCAGCAAGCAGACATCAAATGCTCCTGAGCTGTGTCTGTCAGAATAGAAAATTCTGCTCAAAACAGACAAGCTTGTTACATTTTGTTCAGCTAAGGTTTGTCAAAAGCCAGGGTCAGTTGGATGTGCCCTGCCCTGAAGGGGAATTGAAAAGAGAGAGAAGTACATTATTCCTCAATGTTTCTTCTGCGAGGAGACTTTGAGTCTGCTTGACCAAAATGTTTTGAAAGTCAAGTCGTGACTCAAAGGAAGTGAAAGACAAAGTTAATAGTTTGTCTTTTAACTACTTAGGAATGAAGTTCACATGCAAAAGAGGCAGAGTTTAAAAAGATTCCTACATTTAGAGAACTTCTGTGCTAAGTGTGATTTGTTATTTCAAACTCAAAAGAGAAAATTCTACTGTTACTGAAATTAGAGAGAACAAGTTAATGTGTTCTGGCCAAGCATTTTTATGCCGTCGCATTATGGAGCTTATTACAGTCTGAAATATTTACACTGGTAAGAGGTTCCTCTAATTTGCTTCTTTTTGACTAAAGAGAGATTTTATATACAAATGTCCAGCCTCTGACACTTAAGTAAACTCACAAACTTGGGGAAACATCTGTTAACCACTCATAAGAAAATGCAAGTTGAGAGTATTTCTTTAATTGACTCCTTAAAAAATTAACACAAACTTTTTTCCCCTTTTAACAAATTTGAGGGTGAAAATGTAGCCACCACACAGACTCTGAACAAAGGGATTTTTTTCCTCCCCTCCCCTCCCTTATCTTTTTCTTCCCTTCCCTTCTCAAATCCTTCTTTCCCTCTCCTCCCCTCTTCTCTTCTTTTTATTGTTTTCCTTCTCAATTTATAGTTTAGCACTTTTCCTAGGTCCAAAAACAAGTTCAATTATCATCAAATTTGTAAGTGGTCTGGTTAAAAAATGTTATCACATGTTATAATTCCTAAACTTAGGTAAATTAAAAAAAATAGTTTGGAAACCGATGGCCATGATTATTCTATTTTAATAATCATGATCTTTTCCAAAAGTCTGATTTGTCATCTTTAAAAATTGAGAGATTTCACACAATAACTTTAATTTTCAGATACTTAGAAAAGTTGGTAATTTGGCAGTACTGAGCTTGCATTTCTGCATAGCAATACTCTGCAACACAGGAGGGTAAGGAACATGGCCAGACAGGACCTATGATCTCTAGTGCATCATAGTTCTCACTAGGTTTAATTCTCTCACTTATCCAGAGAGGTTTGAGTTGTGAATTCTGCTCAAATTCAATTAACAAATTAAACTGATCAGTTATATTCCATATTCTACATGACTGTACAGTTCTACTTAGAAACTCACGGTCAGAATGTAATTATCTAATTCTTTAATAAATGGGAATTCTATCTCTATCACTAGACTGTAAGCTTTGTCAGGAACGAGATCATATTTTAGACCTGGTTTACTATTTATATTCATACAATGAATGCCTGTGGAAAGAAGAGAGGAAGGAAGGAAAGACAGAAGGAAAGGAGGGAGGGAGGGAAGAAATAATTTTTAATAGAGAAAATCCATCTTTCATTCCTTTTTCATCTCCAAAAGTACCAATCATGCTGTAGGTACTTTAATTGATACTCTTGTTCAACTGGTTAAATAGGAAAAAATATGGGCCTTAGAATTCTGTATCACCCAACTAATATTATAGGGAAGCTCACATGAGATCTTATATTTCTCTAATTAATTTTAGAAAAGTTTCATGATAATAATTTATGACACTTTTTTTTGGGGGGGTGGTACACGGGCCTCTCACTGTTGCGGCCTCTGCCGTTGCGGAGCACAGGCTCCGGACACGCAGGCCCAGCGGCCATGGCTCACGGGCCCAGCCACTCCGCGGCATGTGGGATCTTCCCGGACCGGGACACGAACCCGTGTCCCCTGCATCGGCAGGCGGACTCTCAACCACTGCGCCACCAGGGAAGCCCTATGATACATTTTTTGATGGTACCTTATTTGTAATATTATTGTGCAAGGTCATCTATATGCCTTAAGTGTTTCTCAACTATAAAGCTGGAAAAATTACCCCACTCTAACAATTAAGGCAAGAAAATGTTTCTGTGTTTAAAATAACAATGTCTTATGAATTGGAATATCTTTTAATTATTGCTGGCTCTAAAACTTTCTCTACACAACATTCCATTCCTTTGCACTAATTAGAGAAAAGCCATACTAGATTTGGAGTCAGTAGCCCTTGAGTTCAACTCCTAGATATGTCATTTATTAGTAGTACTACAGTCAAAATTTACTTAATCCCAATGTGCCTTAATCTTTCCATCAGTAAAGTGGAGTCAAAGACACCTTCCTTACTTACATAACTACTCAATTGAAAGTGCTATGTAAAAACGTAAACATTTTATGTTTTTCCAATATCAATAGTCCTGCCTTAAGAAACATAAAATTTAAGAACAAGTTTTTGCTTTTAAAATAAAACATACAATTTGATCTTTTCTATTTACTACTCAACCTGATAAAGATAACTGATCTAACCAGTCAATTAATCTGATGGCCAATTTGACTGAATTAACCAATTAATTGTGAAACAGAGCCAAACAGTTGATCAGTTCATCCTAGCACAGGAATGCAACGTATCAAAAGTTGTGTTTTAGGATAAACTAGAGTAATTTGCTCATTGATTTATTTTTGATTCTGAGATTTCTAACGCTAAAGTAAAATGTGTGAGTCTGTGATAAGGCACAAAAAGTCCTATGGGAACACAGAAATTCTAGTCAGACAGTAGTAACCTTGTCCAATAATCTCTAAAATAATTTCGCTCACTTTACCTTGATACACCTTTGAAATTCCTATTGATCTCTCTTGAGCATGATCAAATGACCAAGTTTATGAAGCTTTTTTGGAATTCTCTAGACTAAGTTGAACACTCTATTCATACTTTTCTATTCATTGTTATGGCCGTCAATCTATTACACTCTAGTTATCTGTTATCTGGCTACCTTTAATAAAATTGTGAGGACCTTGAACACAGAGACTGTGTGATCTTCATGTTGAAACCAAAAAAAAGCCTAGCATAGCATCTGGACTTTTCAAGTGTTCAGTGAACATTTCTTTAAAGAGAAATGTAAGAGTTATTATACTACTAATCAACATGTAAAATAAATGTCTAAACAATAAGAAGGAACAGAATATATGAAAGGGAATAATATATAGGGGCTTTAATTGAGGGATCTTCTCTTATCTCCATTCTCTGTCCTCTTGTAGCATCTTTTGGTCCACTGTACTTCCTTCTAACTTAGAGAGAGCCTATTTTTGTATTCTTACAGGTCGGTAGACACACTCTTGAATGGAGAATTATCTTGAGAGCCATGGCTTTTGATTGCAGGTGTGAGAGAATAATCTTTTCTGAAAGTCTCTGACTAACGATCAAAACTGAAAGCATATGACTGAGGGGCTGGATTACAAACCATAAACTCTGTAATATGTGACAACTGAAAAGTTATTTTCCTTTCCAAAGAGAGAAAAGATTTTGACTAACCTGAAAGAAGCAAAGCATTGTAGGGAATATGACTATAATTTAGGTACTTGTCAGTACCTGAGAAAGGGTCAGCCTCTCAAGAGGGTAGATTTTTTTTTAAAAGATTAACTAAGTTTAGAGGGATATAGCAAGCTAAAGTAACCTTGGTTCAATTCTCAAGTTGAACTCAGAAGTACTGGCCAACTAGAAGAGGAATTTGGATGATATTGTAAATGTAGACTGACAGAGCAGAGGCTATCAAAGAATGGAGGATATTATTAATGGATGCCAACACATGAGGATAACCAAAATCAAGACAGCCCAGCCACCAGGAAGCGGAAGGCAGCATGGCTAGAGAAAGTCATATAAAGCCATGGCCCTTTGCTCAATGCAAGAGATAGGTAAGCTTCTAGAAATTTACACTGTTCATAGGGAGAAGGGAGGAAGAAGATAGGAGAAAGAAAAATATTGTATTGATTGAGTTAAAATCTGAATACACTGAGCCCAATGCTAGCAGTGACTTTGTAATCTTGAATTAAAAATGGAAAATTTGTCATATGCTAATTGAAAAAGTAATATCAAGAAAACTTTGGTTGTATTTAAGAAAAAGTGACAAGAGGGAAAGGGGAGGGGAGGGATAAATTGGGAGATTGGGACTGACATAAATACACCACTATATATAAAATAGAAAACTAATAAGAACCTACTGTATAGCACAGGGGACTCTACTCAATACTCTATAATGACCTATATGGGAATAGAATCTAAAAGAGAGTGGATATATGTACATGTATAACTGATTCACTTTGCTGTACAGCAGAAACTAACACAACATTGTAAATCAACTATACTCCAATAAAAATTAATTAAAAATATAAAGCATGAGGATAATAAAAAATAAATTAAATACAAGCAATACTTCTTTTTATACTCAAGTGTGTGTACTGTTGCAACCACACAATTTAAAGTGGCTACATACACTTCTGCATATAGTTAGGAGTTTAAAGTGTTTTAGTGGGTCATTTAGAATGATAATAGTCATAAATATTTGGTAGGAAAAACAATAGTTTTTACTAACTTGGATTATTAACTATTATTAACTACATTATTTTCATTTAATTAACAGTTTGTGCTATGTTTTGCCATTATTCATGATTATAAAGTTATAATGTTATAATAATGACTATTAATATGTTCTATTTTTATTTTAAATGTTTTATGGGAAACAAAACCTGGACTTCCACTATGAAAACAGCTATCCCTTCATTCTTTTTCTCTTTGGTTTATTTAAAAATTTAAAATTAACCTGAGCCTAAGCTTAGATTCAGTCACTTACAAACTGTGCCTTGAGCAAGTTGATTAAAAGGTCAGGACGGCCTTGATTCTTTAGTTTGTGTGATAGGGATAAATCCCTTTGCCCTAGCTTTGGACAGCTCAAAACCACTGATATATGGGAAAGTGTACTGAAAGCAAAAGAGCTGTGCAATACAGTTTATTGTTTTATCAATGTATTATAAAATATTTCTAAGTATTTCAAAGGTACTATTTCATTTTTCATTACAACAGACTACTTCTTAATCATTCATGAAATAAAGTCACCTGACCATATAAGTTGGTTGGTTCCCTTGTATCACCTAATTTTATCTTCATGATTGACAAGATACTTTAATATACAGGGTATAGGAGTGGAATAATAGATTATTGAAAATACGTGCTAGTTTACTTTTTACACAGTTTCAAAGGACGTCATTAGACATACTTGACTTAAGAACTACTTTAGTTAAAGATAAATATAATTTTAACATTTGCTGCTCTCTTAATCCTTATAAAAACAAACAAAACTCCCCTAAACTTTTACTGGATATCTAGGATTAGAAAAACCCCAGAATGGCAAATTAACTTTCTAAGTCTTGGTCAATTCAAATAGGCTTTGAGAATCCCCAGAGGAGGCTACAGAAAGACTTGTGCACCGAGGATCTTTAGTAATTACCTTCAATTTTAGCCCAGTTTTCTACCCACCCATTTTGCCTGTTTATACTCAGTTTATGAGATGGTAACACCTAAGACTTTCATAGATAATGGAAGAGTTCGTCATAGAACTGTCACCAAAATAAAAAATTAAATGTAAAACATTCAGCAAAATGACAGTAACATTTTCAGGTAGGAATCTGAACTGAGACTTCAGTCATTATCACTGTGTATCCAGAAGAGTAACTTTTTTCTCTCTCCCATTTCCGCCCTCAATAAGCCAAAAGAAGACACTTACTATTGCAGAAATTCATTTGCATACCAGAAAGCTGAATCTGTTATCTTTTATCATGCACAGATCTTACAAACTTATAGGAGGATGTGCATAAGAAACTGATGAAGTTGTAGGTGTGACAAGATGGGTTAGAGAAAACGTTGGGTTGTATGAAGGGTCATTTACTGACTGTTCTGTGCACTTAATCGCTGTGCCTATATTTCTAGGGCTCTACTATAAGCCTCATTTAACCAAACTAGAACCAGGAAATGGTGATCCTCATGTCAGCTGCTAACAGCCAGAAGTACTTTGGGAAATGATTTTACTTTTTATCTCTTGGAAAAGAAAATAAATGTGGAATTAGAATCACTACAAGCCACTCTAACTGTGGTCCTTTACTTTACTTTTGCCAAGTTGTATGAAGTCCTTTATCTCTCATTCCTACTGTTTAGTTTGAATTTTACCCATTGAGTAGCTTGTAGAAATTCAATGACTATAAACATTGTTCTGAAGGAAGACATATTTTTTAAAGTGCAAATTAAAAGAGTTTCTTGAGTTTTAGAGTTAAACTGCAAGATGCCATTAATCTTCCAATGGAGTAGGTTTTAGTAGAAGGCACTAATGAAAAATTTCATACTGTAATTCATCTCTTTTTTCCATTAAAATGGAAGGTATTCTAAAACTTAGATTTAAACATCCCATGATCCTCTTAGTTAATTTGGAAAAAAAATAATTGAAAACATTATTGACTCCTGGGACATTGTATTCCTGGTATTTGTTATACAGTTATAAGTGAAGCATTAGGAGGCGATATAAATAAGACAAACTTGATCTCATAAGACATCTAAAAATGTGTAATAAATGTTCTTGCCTTTATAATTGATTCTACAATTCATGTATTCTGAAAGTGTTTATTAAGTGCCTGTTATATACCAGGGAATACTTTGGAACTCAGAAAAATTGTATTAGCCTAGTTTCTGTCCAGAAAGCAGAACCTGAGACAAGGGTTTGAGTGCAGCCAGTTTATTTCAGAAAGAGATCCCAAGGAAGAAAGTGGAGTGAATACAAGATTGCATCACCAATAAGTTACCATCATTGGCAAATGGTTTGCTCATGCTGTGGACAGTTTGAGGCACTGTGTGGAATATGATTTAGACGGTTCACGGAATGGAAGCAGGGGCATTTACGCATCAGCAACCATCCCCTGTTGGTCAACTGTTGCCCTCTCAAGTGTTAATTCTCCCAGAAACCTAGGTTTGCCCAGGGATCAGAATATTCAAGTCAGTTTCCACACCAGTCTATCATGAAACCAGGGCAAGAAGTAAGATTTAACCAGCGTTGTTGAGGAAGTGCTGTCAGTAAAACGGAGGCCAAGAAGCTATTGGTTATGTAAGCATATCACAAAAAATGGGGGAATGTATCATATTCTTATTAATTTACTTATTTACTCAAGGTGCTTACTGAGTATTTATTATGTGCCAGGCACTGTTTTAGGCATGGAGATACAGCAGTAAACAAAACAGACTCTAATCCCTGTTTTCATAGAGTTAAATAGAGTGGGAGAGAAGGTAGAAAAATGAGAAAATTGTGTTTAACCAGATGATAATAAAGCAAAGTAGGATAGGAAGCCCTGCAGGTATCTGGAGGTATAGCTGACAGGATTTGCTGATGGATTCAATAAAGGGTATGAGAACTTTAAGAGGACTCATGGATAACAGTAAGAATTTCTGTTTTGTTTTGCTTTGTTTTTTCTGGAAGAATGGAGTTGTCATGTACTAAGGGAAGAGAGGCTAAGAAGAGCAGGTTAAAACAGAATTCTGTTTTGGACATGTTTAATGTGAGAACCATATTAGTCAGCCACATGTAGACGTTTTGATATACATGAGTCTGATGTTAAGCGGGAATGACTGGTCCGCAAATAAACATTTGAGTATCTTCACAGTCATAGTGGATTAGGACCCATCCTAAAGACCTCATTTTAATGTAATTACCTCTTTAAAGAGGTAATGAGGTTAGGGCTTCAACATATGAATTTGGGGAAAGAACACAATTCAACCTATAACAAATGGTGTGGTTTGGTAAGTGAGAGGGAATGAAATTTAAAGCACAGGTGGAGGAACTGGCCTTATGGTGACACAGACAAATTAAAGAAAGGCAGAGAATAAGATGTGTTTGCGGGTAGGAAGGTAGATATGATGAAGAAGTGTGTAGATATTTCCTGGTTATTCATATTTTCTCAATGAAATTAGAAGCAGCAACTAATAATCTCACTGAGAGTGAAGAGAAGAAGATGGAGGTTTGAGAAATGAGGACACGGTGTAGTTACCTAGGAGAATAGGAGAATGAGAAGAATTAAGAAATACAGTGTGGTTTCTGGCTCCCCACTTGAATATAGTCATCATGAATTTGAAGTAAAATCAGTCATAATGTTTTCCCCAAATCTGCTCAGTTGCCAAAGGCCAGGCATGAGATTGGTGATGACTTTGATTTCACCAAAGTTTGGATTTTGCCAGGTGAATACAATGAATGGAGAGGGGGCAAGGAGTCATTTTAATAAATGATAGACCATGAAATCCAAGCTGGTAAAAGAGGAAATTGAGGAATGAAGTCAGAGGGAAAGAGTGAAAAAGTAGTAGAATCAACAGAATGTAAGTTAGATGGGTAGAAGAGTTGGCGGAGCTGGGTGACTAGAGGCAGAGGTGCGAAAGAACAGGAAGTGGTGCTATGCGGGAAACTGAAATTTGGAGAGAATACAGTTGTTGTTAATGTCAATCTCTCAGTCAAAAGTGGAAGAGTGAAAGGATAAAGTAGGATGAAAGACTGTATGTATTATGGAGGAGTGAAAGTCAAGGAACTTTGAAGCCAAGGAATTACTGAGAGAATCATCTGCATGGATAATTCTAAAGAATTACAACAGCAGGACTTCCCTGGTGGCACAGTAGTTAATACTCCACACTCTCAATGCAGGGGGCCCGGGTTCCGTCTCTGGTCAGGGAACTAGATCCCACATGCATGCCACAACTAAGAGTTCCCATGCCACAAGTAAGGAGCCCGCGAACTGCAACTCAGGAGTCCACGAGCCACAGCTCAGGAGCCCGACTGCCACAACTAAGACCTGGCACAACCAAATAAATAAATAAATAAATATTTTAAAAAAGAAAAAATAATTACAACAACATTGGAAAGAGTGACAATAAACCAGAGGTTAAAATATTACATGGATGGGGCGTCCCTGGTGGCACAGTGGTTAAGAATCCCTCTGCCAATGCAGGGGACATGGGTTCAAGCTCTGGTCCAGGAAGATCCCACATGCTGCAGAGCAACTAAGCCCGAGCACCACAGCTACTGAAGCCCACACTCCGCAACAAGAGAAGCCACCACAATAAGCCCATGCACTGCAGTGAAGAGTAGCCCCTGCTCGCCGCAACCAGAGAAAAGCCCACACGCAGCAACAAAGACCCATCATAGCCAAAATTAATTAAATTAAATAATAAAATAAATAAATCTATAAAAAAAATTAGATGGATGAGGAAGAGTGATCAGGGTCCTGTAAATAACTGCTCTATGAGGAAGGGAGTATAGTATTCTTTGATGTCATAAGCTTTAAAACTCTCTTTTTAAGCAAAAGAGAAGAAACAATGGTCAAAAGTGGCAATGAGCAACAAGGAAAATACCTAACTCACCACTAAGCCCAAGAGTATGATGAATTTAGGAGAAGAATATGAAGACATGGATTCTCTCCCTGTACCTGGAATTGTGAAGGCTGAGGAAGGAGTAGGGTTTGTATAGCTACATTGGATAAATATGGATAGTTATGAAAGTGATCTATCAAAGCATGAGTAGAACATTTAGAATGGATTCACCCTTACACTGTTTAGAGCTCATATTACTTTCTCAGAAATCTCTGTTGAGGAATGACTTGTTTGTTCATTTATTTAGTACTCATTTAACAAATACTGGTAAAGGGATTACTTTATCCGGAGACTGTTCAAAGAGCTTTGAAAATGTTAACCAGCTAATTTTCATAAGAACCCTAGGAAGTAGAAACTGTTTTCTCCACTTTAAAAATGAAAAACAACTGGGGCACAGAGAGGTTAAAGAAAATGTTCAAGGTTATATTTTAATGGTAATTAAAATATTTCATAATCTCAGATTTAAGTAAAGGAATTAGATATGAGTAGTAAACACTCCATCAGGGTTTATACCAAAAGCATTAACTATTTAGCTATTGTAATAATTAATTAAAAATGAAAAAAATCATACTTCTTAAAGTAACCAGTTTTTAATTGATTTGAATCAACAATTCAGGCAAAATTATTCCTCCTAAATGATCAGAATGAGACCTGGAAGACTGAAATGATTCTTTAGTTTGGCAAGAAACATTCATTGAGTACCAGGATTTTTCAGACACTTATCCTTGTACACAAAAGAATGAGAAGGGATCCAGGATTCTAAGGAGCTCACTTTCTCTTGGAATGCACTGTACACGGAGCTGTGGAGAAAAGACACAAAGGAAGTGATGCAAGCCCAGAGGTGAAGATTCTCTGCTGTAGGAGTCACCAGTGGCTCAACTAGAGTGACATTTTGAAATGCAGCAGGACCCTATGGTCCTTCCCCCCATATCCTCCACCTGCCTTTTGTCTGTGGAAAAACTTTAGCCAAAGAATAAGTTTAATCAGAGAAGTGAGAAAATGCAGAAACAAAGGAAAATAGTCTAACAAGGCTAAATAATAATGTTTACTCAATAAGTGTAGTCAAGGACCTTTAGTTGTCCTCAAGGGCTAGAGATAATCTTCTGAGCCATATCCTGTGAGCTGTCTGGTAGATACTGAAACCCCCCGCCAGGTGGAAGAAGTTAACTACATGATGACCAGACTGTAGCCATGACCTAAGCTGCCACAGTTCCAAGAACTGACCTCAAAGGAATGGGAACAAACTGACCCTGGCACTGAAGATTAACTGTACTTAAAACAATCAAGATGACACTGGTCAGACCACTGCATGCCCAATTTCAAGATGACTGTCGAGCTGACTGCTGTTTCTGCATGTAGCCCCTTCCCTCCATCTATAAAAGCTCTTGCCCACTGGTTGTCGGGGTGGCAGAGTCAGCCTTGGGACAGAAGTCTGCCCTCCCCCACAGTTGCTGGCATCCAAAATAAAGCAAACTTTCCTTTACACCAACCTTGCCTCTTTCTTGGCTTTAGAGCAGCGAGCAGCTGGACCTCCCTCACTACTGAGGACTAGATTGTCAGGCTGGTAGCAGAACAATCCAGGGTCAAAAGGTTAACAAACTCAAAGGACATTTAAAGGCAGGATGTGTTTTGTCAATGGTGTGACCCACACTGTGCCTGAGTGCAAGCTGTCTCCATGGGAGGTGCTGGAAGGGGTTTACCATGGGGGGAGAGGACCATGTTTACTTTAGTAAAATACAGATGCCAGGACTGAATTGGAGAGAGACTAGTGTTATGCTGAACTGGAGCATGTCCAGCAATAATCCAGGAGAGAAATAATCAACCTCATCTAGCACCAAACTCCTCCTTGCTTTCCTTGATCTACCTGTTGGGAAAGCATAGTTTTTCACTGCCAGGTACCAAATGCCCAAGCTCAATGAAGTATAAGTCTGAAAAGAGCATATATTATATTTATCAGCAAGCATATCAGGATTAATACAAAATTGTTGGTTTGGAAAGGGGTTTAAGCTCTAAGTGAAAAAATCTAGCTAACGTTGAACAAGCTAGGTAGTTAACTTGCATACTTTTAATTGCTTTAGCTAAAGGTTACCCATACTTCTCTCTAGAGACATGAGAAGTATGATGGCTTCCGTGTTAGTTTTCTTATTTATTTGTTTTTCCTATTTCTTTCTTGGCCCTTGTTCACACCTACCCCACCCTATTCTGGCCTCAAGTCATCTTGTCTCTGCACAGCTTTCGGGTCAGAGCCAGGTCCCCCACACCTGGCAGGGCCCCTGGGTTGAGAGGCTGCTTCACTGTGACTGGGGTGGGGAGGGGGCAGAGCCTTGCCAAAGATTGGTGTTCACTTGACAGGTGGTGTGATCTTCTTGACAAAATGTCCTCTTACTACAAACTTTTGCATATGGTTTGCCTTTCATATGTAATGCTTTTCCCTTTCTAGTTAATCTCTTCTCATCCTTCAGATTGAAATTCAATTTTTAGTTCCCCAAAGAAGCCTTAACTTCCCTAACTAGGTCAATTCTCCCTCTCATATGCTCTGACAACACCACACACATCTTATTCTAGCACTAAATTCAAATATGGATTTACCGTAGTCCTTCCAGTCTGTGTTTTTTTCTTTCCACAGTTTTACTTACCCACCGTCAACCTTGGTCTGAAAATATTAAATGAAAAATTCCAGAAATAAGCAATTCATAAGTTTTAAATTCTGGGCCATTTTGACTAGCGTGATGAAATCTTGCGCCATCCTGCTCCGACCTGCCTGGGATCCCCAACTATTGACACTGTCTTCTCCTGACATCCAACCACAGACATCATCATGGGTCAGTGATCCAGGATTACCCAAAGCAGATGACCCTTCTCCTGATGTATCATCAAAAGGTCAACAGTAGGGCTTCCCTGGTGGCGCAGTGGTTGAGAGTCCGCCTGCCAATGCAGGGGACACGGGTTCGTGCCCCGGTCCGGGAAGATCCCACATGCCGCGGAGCAGCTGGGCCCGTGAGCTATGGCCGCTGAGCCTGCGCGTCAGGAGCCTGTGCTCTGCAATGGGAGAGGCCACAACAGTGAGAGCCCCGCGTACTGCAAAAAAAAGGTCAACAGTAGCCTAGCGCTAAGTGACAATGTCTAAGTCATTTGCCTCACTTCATCTCATCACATAGACACTTTATCATCTCACATCATCCCACGAAGCCGAAGGGTGAGTACAGTATAATAAGATATTTTGAGAGAGAGAGACCGAATTTACATAACTTTTATTACAGTATATTGTTATGATTGTTCTATTTTATTATTAGTTATTATTGTTACTCTCTTACTGTGCCTAATTTATAAACTAAACTTTATCATAGGTATGTATATATAGGAAAAACATAGTACATATAAGGCTTAGAACTATCCAACGTTTCAGGCATCCAACTGGGGTTCTTGGAATATATCCCCTGAGAATAAGGGGGGACTACTGTACATTTATTAATAGAATCATTTAATTAATTTCTGCCTCCACTATTATACTATAAGCTTCCTGAAATCAGGGATTCCTGTCAGGTTTTACTCATTCTTATATTCCCAGCACAGTGCCAGGCACATAATAGGTACACGGAAATATTGGTTGAATAAATGAAAGTATGGACTAAGGGAGTGAAAATGGGAAGGGAGATGTGGGTAGGAATTTTGAATTAAATGAATCTATGACTGAGTACTCCTTGATGCTATTTTAAGATTAACTCACATTTTAAAAGTAACTCTTCAAAGTTATGTATTAGCATGTTTTCATATTTATAACATTTGCTGGAATGAGAAAAGAGGCAAGTACATTCAGTTTTTTGATTCTGAAAAAAAATGAGTAGACATACAGTTTTCTACAGTGAATAAGGAAATTATGGAAATGTCGTCTTTCCTTTAGCTGAAATTTTTCTTGTATCCTTTTCTCACCCTTTTGTCTTCTTGCCCTTCCCACCTTATGCATATTTCAAGATAGAGCTAAAACCCATCTCCTTCCTGATGCTTATTATAATATTCAATCAATATTGATTAATAGATTGCTATGCTCAAACCCCTAGGTCTGGTTAATGTGTGTTTAATTATCTTTTCTCCCTGATTTCACAGGTAAAATATTCACAACAGTAATGGATCTACACAACTACTAGCAGGAAGCTAACTGGATGATTGATTAACAACACATGGAGTCATTTTTCCACTCCCAACAAATATTTTTCCTAGTGGCAGAATATCTGAATTTCAAATATAATAACTGTGTACCTTGCCTACACTGTTTCAGTGACAAAAAATTATTGTCACAGTGACCAATTATTTTACTATTTTTATATTACTGACTTTTACTCTATGCTACCTTGGATTTTTTTTTCTCAAATTTCTATGCAAGAATCAAAATTTGAAATCATAAGTTCAACTTTAAGAGCTGGTAGTTGTATCATGAAGTCAACAAAGAAAAAAAAAACAGTTTGATTAAATTAACTAGATTGACTAAATCTGTGAATTGTTAACAACAGTATCTTTGTCTTCTCAAACCTGTGTCTTATAAATTTTAACAGGATAGGGCTTCCCTGGTGGCACAGTAGTTAAGAAACCGCCTGCCAATGCAGGAGACACAGGTTCGAACCCTGGTCCAGGAAGATCCCACATGCCGTGGAGCAACTAAGCCCTGGAACCACAACTACTGAGCCTGCGCTCTAGAGCCCACGTGCCACAACTACTGAAGACTGCGTGCCTAGAGCCTGTGCTCCGCAACAAGAGAAGCCACTACAGTAAGAAGCCCGTGCACTACAACAAAGAGTAGTCCCTGCTCACCTCAACTAGAGAAAGCCTGCGAGCAGCAACGAAGACCCAAAGCAGACAAAAATAAATTAATTAATTTAAAAAATTTTAACAGGATATAAGAACTTAATCTCATGTCATATTTCACCTACTCTGCCCCTGCTGCTTTTTTGTGTGCCCGACATTTTTCTCTGCCAGGTATCTAAGACATAGCATTGAACAATACTTCTCTCTCCTTTCTCATTAGTCAAGGAGCGTGGATATTTTGTTAAAAGAATAAATAAAAGGCTTTTTTTTAAAGGCAAATAAGACATGACAGATCAGTAACAGAATATTTTTGTTGTTATTAATATTTCTTTTATCTTTATGCCCTTATCAATGGAATTGAGTATAAAGTCTCAAGTTTACAGTTCAAAGTTATTTTGCTATTTTTACTCTTGTGATTTCTGACAAATATTTTTAATGTAATGAAACATACCCAAAATATAAAAAACTGGAAAAATGGGCTTTGCCAGACTAAAAGAAGTTCAAATCAATCAAGAGCTTTAGTAAAGAACCATAGGCTATGTGATAGATTGAAAATAAACAGGGGTTTTGTGAGTGTGTGTGGTGTGTGTGTATGTGAATACATGTTATGTTTTAGGTAGCAATGCACAGTGTATCAAGGAAAATTTATGAGTACAACATCATAGTAAAAATTAAGAAAATCTTTTCAGTCTGAGATAATAAAATGAATACAGGCTTTGGTCAGAAATATGTAAATCTTTATATAGACTGAGACATTTACTTTCTTCCTGTTTCTCTTATCTGTAAGTTGAAGACAATAAAATCTTACATTCTAACTTGGATTAATTACTGAGGATGCAGTAAAAGAAAAACAATCACATGTGAAACACTTTATAAATAGGAGGGACATCTGGCACAGTAATGACATGATGTGTTAAATAGTAGAACTAAGTACTACTACTACTACTATAATTGGCATTTATCTATAGAAATTTAGATTTATCTACTCACTAAGCAAGTCACATGTATTATTTCATTTAATCCTTACAACAACCTTATGGTATACTTACTATTATGTTCCATATTTCAAGATAAGGAAACTGTGCATAAAGAATTAAATTATTTCCTCAAGGTCACTCAAGGAGGAAGTCAGAGTTGACCCATTACCCCGTGACCTGCAAGCCTAAACCCTTTAACTTCAGGCTTACTGCTTTTTTTTTTTTTAAACCCATGATATTCGTAAATTTATTCATAACATACATATCAGAAACAAATGCTGCGTTTGGTACGGCTTATGCATATCTTTTTAAACGGGATTTTTTTGTTGTTGCTGTAAAATATTGTATTTTAAAATCACCATACAAGAAGACACAAGTCAATACAGATTCTGAAAATGAACTGGACAGAGACTAGAGGGTGGCATAAATGAAAAAGTCAAGGATCACTGGTGAGATCGTGAAAGATTATTTTTCTTATTTAGATTTTTCTAATGTGCTGTACTGTGGCATGTGATTAGGAAGCCAGACCTTCAGGCAGAAGCTTTTAAAGCAGGCAAGTATACATAGTCCTATGGGACTGCAAGCGTATGCCCCACTGGCCACCATCTCCAGTTGTCCCCTGGGCAGCAGTCCCCAAAATTGGGGCTCCAGATGAGTGCGCAAGCTCCTGTCTGGGAGACACCTGCGAGCTATAGTGAGGCAGAGGGAGAGCACAAAGACGACATGCACTAGCCTACCTGCCCTGAGAGCACATCCACGTCCATAGCGCCCTAGACATAACTGCCCCTCCGGCCAAAGCTCCAGGACCAGCAAAGAGGCTGCCCTCGCAGAGAGCCTGGGGGGCGCCTCAGACCACTGTCTGTGCCCTGCCCTGGGTGGCAGTCTGCCCAGAACCATCTCACAGATTGCCACACTCCCATGGGACACAGGAACGCAAGCCCTGTTGGCCACAGAGGGAGTGGCCCCCGGGCAGCAGCTGCAAAGACGGAGCACCAGATGTGCATAGAAGCTCCAATCAGGGATCCCGGCCCCTGGAGGCGGCGGAAGGAGAGTGAAGATGGCGGCCGCCAGGTTCCGCCGGAGAGCGCCAGCAGGCACCCAAATGCCTGTCAGATCGGACGGCTGACTCCAGCCAACACTCCAAACAAGCAAATGGACCTCTTCCACACCAGGTTCGGGCACCTTGGATCCACGCTCTGCCCTGGGCCTTGGGGCTGGTGAGTCCCAGCAGGCGAGCCCTTTAAGAGCCCATGTCCCTATAGCCTCTGGGGCTTGTGGACGGAGCCCTGTTGGTTTTCAAAGCTAGCTGTTTTGGGGGGCCATCTCTCTCAGGTGCAGGTCTTAAAAGTGAGGGAGGCCCAATGTGGGGTTCAAACCTTTTGCTCCTCAGTGACCAGCTGTGGGTCTCCACACAGGGGCGGGGGAGGTGGGCGTGGTGAGGTTTACGGTGAGACTGTGTCCCAGTCTCTCTTAGTGCTCCGATGCGGACCTTCTCTCTTTCTCTGGATGCTAGGAGTGGCTCCGGCAGTTTTCAGGTTTTCTCTGAGGAAGTTGTTCCATATTCAGCTGGAGACTTGGTGGTGTGCCTGTGGGAGGAGGTAAGTTCAGGGTCCTGTTAGGTTGCCATCTTTTTTTTTTTTTTTTTGGCTGCGCCATGCGGCTTATGGGATTTTAATTCCCCCACCAGGGATAGAACCCGGTTGCTGGGCAGTGAGAGCACAGAGTCCTGACCACTAGACCACCAGGGATTTCCCTTAGGTCACCATCTTGAACCAGAAACTTTGGCTTATGGCTTCTTTCTCTCGTTTTAATCTTAGTGAGGACCCCCCAGAGCTCTCATTCACTGTGTACATGTTATCCTCCAGTACTTCCATATTGTATTGTAATTAATTGTGTACCTATCTTTCTTCCCCACTAGACTGTGAACACATGAAAAGCAGTGTTGGAACCTCACCCATCTTTGTATCCCCAGAACATAGCTTTATGCCAAGTTCCTAAAAAAGAGTAGTAAATATTGGCTTAATGACTGGTTAAACACATTTCCATTTATTGTTTTAATCAAAACCACATCATCTGTAAGTAATAATGGTTATCAGAATGCACTGGGTAACTCAAATATGCATCACAGTCCTTATAAACATTTGGTTGTCAAAAGAAAAAAAATTAAACACATCTCCAGCTCTCAAAACAAACCATTACTTTACAATGTCCCAATATTTGGGGCTGCCTTTGATTTGTATTACTTAATTTTATTCAGTAAATTAATGGATATGTTTGTGACAATGATTCATTTTAGTACATAATGTTTTTTAAACCACTTATGTTGTGTTTCCCATATGTCAGGCACTGATCTGAGTATTTTATTAGTTGAATCCTCATAACAATCCTACGAAGAAGGCACTACTATTATTATCCCTGTTTCACAGAGAGCAGTTCAGCAACTTGCCCAAGGTAACATCACTTGGAGTGGAGGTACCAGCATCTAAATGTCTGCAATCTGGACCTCAGATTTATATTCTTAAACATCACACTATCAGTCCTCTGTTTCATGGGGTCTGTATTTCACTTGTAATTCACAGAGCTTCAGGTTTTCTCCTAATATTTTTTGAGAATTCTTTCTCCACAGGAGCTTCCCTTACCTCTCCTTTTGTGGACATTTAAAAAATAAGGTTCATTGACATATAATTTACAGTTAGTAAAATTTACCCTGTCTCAGTGTTCATTTCAGTGAGTTTTGACACGTGTTTACAGTTGTGTAACCACTGCCACAAACAAGATATGAAACATTTCCATCATCACACAAATTTTCAAGTCCCTTTGCAGTCAGTCCCCAATCCCATCCTCATTCCTTGAAAACCACTGATCTGATCTGTCCCTATAGTTTGCCTTTTCCAGAATATCTTATTAATGTAATTAATATTTCCTTTCCCCATTAATAGCCTTGGCACCCTTGCTGAAAATGATTTGACCATATATGTGAGGGTTATTTCTGGGTTCTCTGTTCTATTCCATTGGTCTATATGTCTGTCTATTTATGCCAGTACCATATTGTGTTGATTACACGTTGTAGTTTTGTAGTAAGTTTTGAAATCAGGAAGTGTGGTACCTCCAACTTTGTTCTTTTTCAAAATCGTTTTGGCTATTTGAGGTCCCTTGAGATTCTGTATGAATATTAAGATGGATTTTTCTATCTCTGGAAGAAAACGTCATGGGAATTTCAGTAGGGGTTGCTTGGAATGTATAGATTGCTCTGGGTAGTATTGACATCTTAACAATATTAAATCTTCTAATCTAAAAAACAGAATGTCTTTGTTTTTAATTGGTGTCTTTACTACTTTAAGCAGCATTTTGTAGTTTTAAGAGTCTTTTGCTTCGTGCCTTCATGTTTATTCCTAAGTATTTTTTGATACTATTGTAAATGGAAATGTTTTTTCAATTTCCTTCTCATATTACTCATTATTTGTGTAAAGTGCAAGTAATTTTTGTGTGTTGTTTTGTATCATGCAACTTTGCTGAATTTATTTATTAGCTCTAATTTGTGTGTGTGTGTGTGTGTGTGTCTGTGTAATCTTTACAGCTTTTTGAACATACAAGATCATGTCATCTGTGAGGAGAGATAATTTTACTTCTTTCTATTTTGAAAGTCTTTTATTTTTTTTCTTGCCTGATTTTTCTGGCTAGCACTACATTGAATAGAAGTGTTGAAAGTGCGCATCCTTGCTTGCTTTCCTGATCTTAAAGGACAAGTTTTCAGTATTTAAGAATGCACTTATAATCTTAGAGGTTTTGTCCTAACCCTCTTATATATCCCCCCACTCTCTGCCAAAGATCAAAGAGTCCATCTGTCCCACCTCTCCTCAGAAAGACTTGCCACCGTTTGGAGTTCAGTTCTCCTGGTTACTCTACAACCTCAAAAAATATAATTTTGTAGATTATTTGACATTTTCTCCTTGGTAGATGTTGAGGAACACTCTTTTGAAGCTTTCTATACCTTACTTGGAAGTAGAATCCCCTCTTTTTTTCTTGTTTTATCCTGAAAATTATCCAAATTGTAGTTGGTTTAATTTTAGACTCAAACATGTCCTTGGGGTTAGCAGCATATCAAGGGTTGGCAGAAACGTACTTTTCTGGCTTCATTATTCTAATTCATTCAACATTCAATCAGAGCAATCAGAGTTATTTTCTCCCCTCTTCTGAGCCTTGTTCTTTTTTTTTTTTTTTTTTTTTTTTTTTGCTGTATGCGGGCCTCTCACTGTTGTGGCCTCTCCCATTGCGGAGCACAGGCTCCGGACGCGCAGGCTCAGCGGCCATGGCCCACGGACCCAGCCGCTCCGTGGCATGTGGGATCTTCCCGGACCGGGCATGAACCCGTGTCCCCTGCATCGGCAGGCGGACTCTCAACCACTGCACCACCAGGGAAGGGAAGCCCCCTGAGCCTTGTTCTTTTAAAACTAATCCCAACCAAAAATAAACTTGAGATAAGAGGTAATGTAGAAATTATATTTTTGTTTGCCCTCTCTGCCTAATTCTAATTATTTCCCTGATAGAAAATACACAGTTTTCCCTTATTAGGTTATAAATGAGATATAGACTGTATTGAAATGGTCTTTTGGCTCTATATCTTATAATAGAAAAACAATTGAGTTGAAAATAATTTAAACAGTTTTTGAACTCTTTATTTTTTTATTAGGAAGAATATCAGAAATATCACTAAAAGTTTAGTATAAGATTAGTAGCCGTGCTTCCCTGGTGGCGCAGTGGTTGAGAGTCCGCCTGCCGATGCAGGGCACACAGGTTCGTGCCCCGGTCCGGGAAGATCCCACATGCCGCGGAGCAGCTGGGCCTGTGGGCCGTGGCCGCTGGGCCTGCGCGTCCGGGGCCTGTGCTCCGCAATGGGAGAGGCCACAACAGTGAGATTAAAATCATTGTATACATAGTTCCATGTGACTTCCTGTGTGCCTCAGGGTTTTCAATTGCTTTGACACAATCATGATTCACTCACTTGCTCTAACTAAATTCAAGCACATACAGTGTAAACATCCTCTGGACGGCTAATTTAATAAGGAGTTTCAAGTTTTTTAAGACAGAACAACTATGAGGATATCACTTGGCTTACTGTGAACACTATATCTATGTAGATATATAGTACCCTATGGACATTATCATAGACAATAAGTAAACAAGTCACACAGAGATTAAAGCAAGGAGTTGTTTAGACCTACAGGATTAAAATGAAAAATCTTTCTTTTCCTTTATTATATTCTAAATTAATATTTATTTTGTTATCTAAACTTATCTCTCCCCTTAAACAGTAAAGTAAAACAAAAGTCACAATCAATTCAGTTTTACTCTACGAGTCATTTTTTATTCAGCAAAGAGTTCCTGAGAATCTATTTTGTGTGAGTCAGCACTCTGTTAGATATTGGGGATTTAACTATGAACAAGGCAATGTAATGCTTGACTCCCAAACTTCATTTAGAGTAGTAAAAATAAACAAGAAATTAATATGAATTTAAATCGTTATTGAATCAAAAGAGGGTGGAAAGGGTTTTGTAGGTGACAACATGGTAATTCAGTTTATTCTAGGGATTTTGGAAAAATCATGTTAGTGTTTGACAAGTTGCAGACTTGCTATTCTGAATGTTTACAACAATGCACATCACATGGGAAACACACAAAAATATTCATAGAATGAAAATGCAAAGCTATTGATTTGCTGGAGGTCAACTGACCTAAAAGTTTTGTTCAGTCATTAAATTGGATGGTTTTGCTGCAACATTTACCTTCATTTAGTAAATATGACCTAGTTCCTAGACTGCAGAACAAGTCAAATGAGGAGTCTTTTTAGGCATCTTTCCCAGCATTACATTTGAGGTAGAGGGGCCACTGGGAATCTTGCAAGGCATGCATGAAGAGTGAAAAGTTCCAGAGTAAGTACTTTGACCTCTGCACTCTCTTTCAACAAGTCTTATAACAAAACAGAATTACTTAGAATCAGAAGGTAACCATTTACATGTAGTAGGAAATCCATGGTGTCTGTAACTATAGCATAACAAAGAACTAGAGATCCCAAAATATGATTGCAATAATAAAATCTAGACTTTCTATATAACACGTACATCATTTAGGGAACTGATTTTCAAAATATGGCCCATGAATCACCGATAGTCTTAGAAATCACATCATGAGGTTCTCAGCTGGCTTATTGTGTTCAGAAGAAAATAAAAATCAATAATTGTTTTTGTTTACATACATTTTATAAATTTGAAAAGCAAGATTGGTTTTCATTTTCATGGAAACTTCTATATTTTTAAATAATTATTTTAATCTTAATATTTTTCATGAGCTAGTCAGTGTGTCTCAACTAACATTCAAGTAATAGAAAAAATTTCCTTAACATTTTATTTGTTGTAGTTTTAAATTTGCATTTTCTGTTATTCTTATTGTGCTTCATTGTATCTGCAATTCATTAAAATAGATCAAGAATTTAAAAGTGGGTCAGTAAGGCAAATAGTAATTAATTTAATAAATATCTGAAAGTTGAATTTTATTAAAAAGCTGATCAGTTTGCTCCTACTTGACTTTAAGACCAATTACAAATTCATATAATAGTGACAGAAAGTCATAGATGATTTTGCAGTGTTTTGAATAAAGTACAGGGACGTGTCTAATAATTCAAACTATTTTAGAAAATAGGCACCAAGTAAAAAATTTCATTGAATTGATTATCTTCACCTCACAAGAAGAAAAAAATCACACAACTAGAAAGATATCAGCCAACATTATCAATGAGATGTGAAAATTCACTCTAAACCTAGAAAGCAAACCAAACCATCATTAATTTTTAATCAGATTATTATATTAGACACTGCATGATATCAATGTGTTTTAATAGAGATTACCAATTAAATTCAACTATTTGTTTTAGCAATTTGCTTTGTAGTGGAACAAATTTTCTGATCTTCAGTCTGTGTATGAGGAGAAAGGCTCAACTACTTTTTGTGCTGTACATCAGACAACCATTCTACAAGAGAAATAATAATTTAGTTTACAGTTGCTTTCTGAGCTGTTACATAGACTGGGAAAGGTATTGGGTTCATTACTGAAGGAATAGCAGCTATGTACATACCTGAATATCAATCCACATTCTGTTTTTGCTTAATTTTTAATAATGTATTGAGGTGAAATTCATATAACATAAAATTAACCATTTAAGAGTGAAAAACTGAGCAGCATTTGGTACTTTCAGAATGTTGTACATACACCATTTCTATCTAGTTTCAAAACATTTCTCTTACTCTAAATAAAGTCCTTCACCCATTAAGCAATCACATGCCCCCCCAAACCCCTATAACCGATAAATCTGTTCTCTGTTTCTATGAATTTATCAGTTCTGAACATAATATAACTGGAATCATATGATATGTGACCTTTTGTGTTTGGCTTTTTTCATTTAGCAAAATATTTTGGAGGTTCATCCATGTTGCACTTCATTCCATTTTATGGCCAAATAAATTTCCAGTGTATGTACAACATTCATTTATCCATTTATCCATTGACAGACTAGTGCCACTCTGAACATGCATGTACATGTTTGAGTACCTGTTTTCAATTCTTTTGTGTAAACACTCAGGAGTGAAATTGAAGTGGAACTGTGGGGTCATATGGTGATTCTATGTTTAGTTTTTTGAGGATCTGCCAAACTGTTTTCCACAGTAGCTGAACCATTTGGCATTTCCACTAGCAATGTGTGAGAGTTCCATTGCTCATTTTATATTTTTAATATAGCTACCCTTGTATGTGTGAAGTGGTATCTAATTGTATTTTGATTTGCATTTTACTAATGCTTAATCAGCTGAGCATCTTTTCATGTGTTTTTTAGAGATTTGTATATCTTCTTTGGGGAAATGTCTATTCAATCTGTTGCCTGTTTTTTAATTGATATGTATTTTTTGTTGTTGAGTTGGAGGAGTTCTTTTTATATTCTGGATTATAAACTATTATCAGATATATAATTTGCAAATATTTTCTCCCATTCTGTAGGCTGAATGAGCTCTGAGTTAGGCAAAAGAGAGACAAGTGCTTTGCATTAATCCTTCAGGTAGCCCCCAAACAAGTTAGAACCAATCTATACAATAATTTCCAAATAAGACCTGTTCTGCTCCCTTTGGAACCAGGGACAAGGGCACCTTAGTCTTAAGTGGGCCTTCCTTAAATTAATGTTGCATAACACCTGACATATGATAGGTAATAGATAAACATTTTTATTGAATTAGCTTAATGTATCACTGCTAACTATCATTCTATCAAATCCTGTTTATAACACCCCCAGTTTTTCTTGACAACTTGTACCTCACCTTATCTCTACATCCCTAACCAAAGGCACCGTTATTTTGAGCTTAAACTACTACAATTTTTTTCTTTATAACTGGAAACTTGACCCACTAAATCCATTCACCACACAACTGTTAAAATGATTCTTTTTTATAACACAGCTCTGAGCTTTTTTCAAACAACTGAGTATGTTTCCCTATCTCCTAGTATAAAGTACAACACTCTCAACATTCTCAAAATGATCTTACAAGACACCTGAATTATCTCACCTAACCCTCCTCTTTATTTCCAGGTTTTTGCCAAAATAACTCACAAAAGCCAAGCTACACTTGGCTTCATTCACTTCTGGAAATTGCCAAGATTTTTCTGGTTTCACCAGAACCACACTACAGTATATACAGCCTTGCAAGTTAGTGTACTGCATAACTCTGGGAAGAGTACCAGGTAAATAGAACGTCCGCAGCCAATACCTACCTACATCCTTGCCTTAGAGTTGTGTGTGTGGAGGTGATGATCTACCATATGTTATATTCTCTATATGATATTTCCATGCACCTTTCTCCCTTTATTTAAGTGTCTGCACTTATTCTTCAATTCTCAGCTTAAGTGTGACTCACTCGGGTGCTTAATAAGATTCTTTTGAATAAATGAACCAACAATCATATATATAGAGTTTTCCAGTTAATAAAACTCTTGTCATAGACACAATTGTTTCTCAACAATTTTATGTGATTATTTACGATTTTAATTTTATCCTTATTTATAAATGAGAAATTGAAGTTCAGTAAGTTTGTGGTATCCCACATCACTGACAGTAGGTGAAGGTACAGAACACATAATCATTAAGTGTTCCAATTTTAAATGATTAGTTTTTTCCCACCAAACCAAGATGCTTTTTGCTTGATTATATGTAATATTATTCCACAGTAGCATTCTTTGTAAGATTATTGTTTCCCAAAAAGAATTATATGTTTCTTGAGAATGTGCATCATGCCATCTTTTAATTTAGTGATAGTAATTATATTTAATGTTTTAACATTAGTAATACCATTATGTAATAACTTAGAAAACAATTCAAAACAAGAAATCTCTTCTATCAGTATTTTTGATTGTTTCATTTAAAAACATTGACCACAGTAGTCAATCGAATGTGATGAACTTTGTAATGATAAAGTAATATAGGATACACAAAAAATAATTTCTTGAAAACACTATAGAAATGTACTACATATTTTTAGTAGTCAGGCAAGTTTTAAACACATAACCAATGCAAATAAGTTAATCAAGTTTTAATGACACAGCCGAAGCTTTTTGTTCACATCATATGTTGTATGAGTTGTCTTCTGATGGGATCATGGAACATTATTGAGAACACCAGCTAATTTCTTGTACATGAACTCAATTCACATGAAATTAACACCAAAGTGTAATTCCACCAATTTTAAGAGTATATTTTGTGTTTGTTACTAGTGGTTAATGGATTATTTATATATAAAATACTAATGTAAAACATTGAAATTCTGAAAATACATGACCATTAAAGAAAACTGTGTCCCTTTTCATGAAGGCCCTAAACTTGTTACATCAGTACTTGAACCACTAGATCTAGTGTTTTCAGCAAAACTGGATTTTCCGCCTTATATTTAGGTTATTGGTTTTCAGGAATTTGCATTGTGATATATGCAAAGAATTCAACAAGTTGCAGTCTCTACTGGTCACCCAACTTTCATGTTTAGAATTCGTTTAGAGAGGTTAGTCTTTCTCTGTGTAAACATAGCAATATTGTCATGGTATTCGTGCACCTTAGTACAGGCATCCTGAAGTTGTTCCCTTGGTTTCTTTGTATCTAAGCTTTCCACTGATTTCTCTCCTGAAACAACAATGTTCTAATTGATTCCAGTATTCATATCACTGCTGACTTCTTATCTCTTCATTACGAACATGAAAAATAAAAATAAAAAAGCACATCAAATTACTTGTCATCTATTTTAGTTCTGCCAAGAACAAATGCTTTATTTTGATGGAACAGCATAAAGTATCTGTGGTAGAATACTTAAAACGAAAATGCAGTGGTTTAACATAAAGTTTTCAGATATTTAATCAAACATCTAGATTAAAAAAATATATTCTCACTGACTAACAAACACAAGATTCTTATTACCTATCCTTGAGGAAATGGAATATTTGAGAAAATTATATGGTGTGTTTCACTATTGTACCTGTCACACACTTTTAATTAAAAATGTATTGATGCATGACTAAACTGTGAAAAACAGACCCATTTTAGTTCAATTGCAGTAATGTATACATAACCCAGTGGAGTAAGCCCATGTAATTATAACAGCAAGACAGCTCAGGCACAGTGAGCCTCTCACACCTCAATCTCAAAGCAGATGTAGATGCTGGGTGCCAAATATCACAAATCTTTGTGGACTCAGCATCAGTGAATTTACTAATCTAGTCTAAATACCTGTAATGAAGCCATTTTGCTAATCTATGGTAAATTAAATATGTATAGAAATGAATGCTGAATAATGAGTAACTTTCCTTTTATTCCCCCCTAGTATTACATGTCAGAATTCACTGAACCCATCCACTCTATCTGTAATGTCAGTGGCTGAAACTAAATGCAACATTTGCATATTTCAAATAGTGGTAGATGCTTGATACCCTGTGTTTGGAAACTGGACCTAAAATATTCTTTTTATGTTAACTGTTTTTTTTTTTTTTTTAGTAATTTTACCCATAAAAAACATAACACAATGAAGCTGAAGAAATGGAAATCAGAGACTAATGTTTGACGTACTAACCTTCATTGAACAGTTTTGAGATAGTCACAAAGGGTAAGATGCTTTAGAAATCTCTGAAATCATAACCCAGTAAAGATAACCATAAAATAAAAAATCATACCAGTTTGATAGTTCTTTTCATTTTTAAATCAAATCCAACAGTTGCATTTTTAATAAGGAGTAACACAATTAATTAGGCCAATAATCACTAATTTATAATTCTCTATGAGAATCCACTATCCATGTGTTACACTGAACAGTGGGAAAAAGCAGAAAACACTTTATTTAGTTCTTTAGAGGAGAGGCTTCACATTAGGTGCTTCCACAGATGGTATTTCAGTTAATCCTAAGGACACTTTTGAGAAGTAGGAATTGTTTTACTGATGAGATAACTGCCACTATAATAGATGAACTGAATTTTTTACCACACCTGGTGAGTGACAGATTCAAACTTCTTATCCTCTCAAAACAAAATCTGGTTTCTTCCTCACCATTGTGATTAATTGGTGTTCCTACACTCAAGTAAATTAACAGTTAAAAAAGGGGAGCTGTCTTTAAGAAAGCCCACTAACTTATGTGACCCTAATATACTGCATGTGTTTGCATACTTCACCTTATTTTATTATCTTAAGGTTTTAGAGTTAACAATGCAATCTTCATCTTCAAATAAGGAAATGGACTAAAAGAGATTATCTTGTCATCCAGAACTACTAATATGGGAGGCTTATTTCAAATTCAGGTCTCCCCAGTTTTCATTTCAAACTCAGGTCTCCCCAGTTTTCAAAGTCCTGTTTTTTTCTGGAATTAATATATAGAAATGGCTTAAGTGGGAGATAAATATGAGCATCCTACCATTCTGATTTTGGGAATTAAAGTTTAGGTTGAATTATCTAGACTTGGACAACTAATTGAAGGTTTTTAGGTTGGAGAATAATATTCACTGACATCTCACTATAAAGAATCAAGGTAGGGCTTCCCTGGTGGCGCAGTGGTTGAGAGTCCGCCTGCCGATGCAGGGGACACGGGTTCGTGCCCCGGTCCAGGAAGATCCCACATGCTGCAGAGCGGCTGGGCCCATGAGCCATGGCCTCTGGGCCTGCGTGTCCAGAGCCTGTGCTCCACAACGGGAGAGGCCACAACAGTGAGAGGCCCGCGTACCACAAAAAAAAAAAAAAAAAAAAAAAAAGGTAATTATAGGCATATATCTGGCAGCAACATAAAACTTGATTTAAAAAGGGAGAGACTTGGCATGGGGTAATGAAGTAAAAACTTCTGATGGCCCGAGAAATTGTGCAGTGGAGAAGTGAAAGCTGGGGTGGGGGTGATTGTCAAGGAGGTAGAACTGATTGGATAATTCTGACCCATTTAATGGCTGAGCAATATTTCAAACCTAGTTGAAAAGACACCAAGACAAAAATATGGCACCAAGAAGGAAAAGCAGGAATGGGAAAATAAAATAAAACATCAATTTTGAGCATAATGAATTTGAGTCCTTATCTTGTGTGGGAACATAGGATTTCATTAATGAAAGGTCAGAGCAAGATATAATGATCAATGAGTATGAATCAATTTGTATGAACCTGAGAGCCCAACCTGTTGTTTGATAAGAAATGAGAAAGATAGATGTGGACTTAGCTTTGGGGAAGATCTCTTTTTATTGGAAGGAAGAACAGTTCCATGAGTGTTCATAATTTTGGTGGAGAATCAAGAAAGGCAACATTAAGAATATCAAGAGATGAGAAAGTTTCATTTCAAACAAGCAATGATAGAGCACTCAATTTATGCCAAGCTATAGTCTTATCTCAAGGAACCAGGAATTACAAGGGAACTTCTATATTTTCTTCCACAAAAACATAGTTTGATGGCAGTGAAAAAACACATAAATTGATGTGATATTATAACATAGACTTCTTGAAATGTTGCATTTTTGAAGGGAGAAACTGGAAGTGCCTCCTCTTTCATGCCCTCAGACTTCCAACATGATAGTTTCCCCTGGTATCACAGATATCAAATGCTCTCTTTACATCTCCTTCATTAAAATCATTCGTTCGTTCATTCATTTGCTTATACATTTGTTAATTAAGCATATACTTTCTGGTAAAGTACATGCTAGATACTGTGTAGAATCATAAAAAAAATAGAGAGAAAACGCTTGGCCTCAGGGAGGATTAAAATAACTCTCATAAATGTGTGCCATGGAAGAACAGGATGGCAGATCCATGGTACTTTATAATCTAATGACATAAAACTGCTGTGGGAGACCCAAACCAAAGAAGCAGTGATTTTGAAGATGTTGCTATATTTCTCATTTCTTTTTACTGTGAGACTGCTGTGAAGCTCAGTAGGGTCTTATTTTTCCTCTGATTCTGCCAAGACTATTTCTTTAGCTGTGGTTTCACTGTTTGGGGACAATGGAGATTTTATTCATTCAGTCATTCGCATGTAATATGCTACAATTTGTCCTTAAACTCTGTGCCCTCCATCTAAGAGTCTGCTCACTTTTATGGAAGGCAAGATAAAAGAGTGAGATTATTCATTCCTCTAGTAATAGGATTTATTGAACAGATTAAGCAGCCATTTACTTATTCATTTCCCTGAACTCAGGGCTCCTGGAAGAATTAAAAGTTGTTTTTTTTTTTTTTCAAGGAGAAAGAGTAAAACACTTGGCTTTATCCTGAAAGCATACTCATGAATCTCTAGATAATGTAATAGAAGAGATATGAGTAAAAATTTCCAAACTGATACTATTTTGGTTATTATACTCACTTGGTTTTTGTAGTCTTCCTTAGAAACAATTACTTTGGAAGAGGTTTTATCAACAAATTGCAACTTCAAACTAACATCATCACAGTAATCAGTTTCTTCATCTGGAGAAATCGGATCAGTGTGGGTTCCTTAGAGCGCCAGTGGAATTAAAGGATGGGGCTGCCCCTTTGCCAAAGTGAATTGCCTCTCTAAGGACACGTGGAACCACTTTTGTCTGTAACTCCTGTGACCACTATTATTCATTTTCACTTATACAAATTATTCAGTAAAAGGGAGACAGCATGTATGAATAGTGAACTTTCAATGTGGTGTGCCAGGAGAGATTTATTGCTAGGAAGAGTTGAATTCTAGGAATGCTGAGAGCCACAGGGCAATGCAGATGCAGGCAGAAGGATTCAATCACAGTTTCAGGTGCCTTCCTTCACAAAGCTCTTGATGACTGGGGCATCCCCATAGAAGCCGTCTGTTCAACATGAGAGAACATGTAGCATTCAGAGGGACATGCTTAAGATAGGAAGTGTTGTTGAGCAACCCCTTTCCTCCTTACTATTTCATCCATTTCTCGTTGCTACTGTTTCAAAAACTGCAGGTTCACTTGGCCTCCCCAGCCAATTTTCAACATGCCAGCATTTTGGAAACATTCATAGATCTCTAAACCCACCTATAGGTAGTTTTGCTCTAATGTAGATCCAAAAAAACCTCTTAAGCAGTGTTCCTAAAGTCTCATGCAAATAATTACACACTACTATATATAAAATAGATAACTAACAAGGACCTACTGTATAGCACAGGGAACTCTACTCGATACTCTGTAATGACCTATATGGGAAAAGAATCTAAAAATGAGTGGATATATGTATATGTATAACTGATTCACTTTGTTGTACAGCAGAAACTAATACAACATTGTAAATCAAATATACTCCAATTAAAAATTTTAAAAAATAATTAACGGAATCCAATGAGTTGTTTGGCATGTCTTTAATCTAATGTTCAGGTTGTGTTTCATTGAAAAAATATTTAAAAATACAGAAAACCTTATGTGGATCAACATAAAGCTCATTATGCATATCTGTTACAAAAAGATGTTAGGAAGCATGCTTCTTGAGTTCTGCTTCCCAAGGTATTATATTCCTAATGTTGCTCTAGTGGAAAGCAAAATATAAATTTCATCAGCTTCTTCATTTAGGAATCATGAATCAAAAGAATAAAAGACTTAGAGCAATTTCTAACTATGAATAAAAGCTAGAAACACACATATAAAGATATAATAAACAATTTAGTATAGTTATATGATTATAGTTCTACAATTACAATAAATAAATGTGCATGCTAATACATATTATATGTAAACATATATAATGTAAATCTATAGTATATAATTGCTATTAGGTTTACCTGTCATATTGAAGTTCAGCTTATTTAATCATATTCAGTGGTCATGAAATGTGTAGTATAATTTTAAATACCTGCTCATTTGTATTTCTTAGAACAAACTTTATTACTATCTCATGCAAAGCATGGCTTTTTGTCTGGTTTCTCATGAATTATTTATTTTTTTAAAATAAGGCTCCTTTCCAAAGCACCTGCTTTTAAAAAAATATTTATTTATGTATTTAGTTAGTTAGTTAGTTAGTTTTTGGCTGTGTTGGGTCTTCATTCCTGCATGCGGGCTTTCTCTAGTTGCAGCGAGCAGGGGCTACTCTTCATTGTGGTGCATAGGCTTCTCACTGCGGTAGCTTATCTTGTTGTGGAGCACAGGCTCTAGGCTCGTGGGCTTCAGTAGTTGTGGCTCGCAGGCTCTAGAGAGCAGGCTCAGTAGTTGCGGCGCACGGGCTTAGTTGCTCCGCGGCATGTGGGATCTTCCCGGACCAGGGATCAAACCTGTGTCCCCTGCATTGGCAAGCAGATTATTAACCACTGCACCATCAGGAAAGTCCTCATGAATTCTTAAGCTGTATTTACAGAATATTTATCCTGATACTTTCCACTTATCTTCAACAGATCAGAAGGCTTTATTGCAATCCCTTGAGAAAATTTTCATGTTTCCTTCACTAAACATAGTAAATGGATTCATTCTGCTAAAAAAAAAAAAAAAAAAGCTGTCAACTTTTCAATGAACCTTAAATTTATAAGATGTTTTTCCCTATTTTTGTTGTGTATGAGTCAAAAACAAACCATTTGAGACAGTTCTCCAATTACTCATTTAGAACAAACTCAAAAAATACAGTGTGAGCAACTTATTATTGAATTTCTTTAGTTTAAGGCAATCTCTGAGTATACATCCAATACTTTCCTGGCCATCTTTGCCTATTATTTGCTCAAGCAGTGGTGAATTGGAAGCATGGTCTTTTGATATGTAAATATAATCACTCTTTTTCTTAGAGTATAAACTTTACAAAGAGGCTATGAATATACACTGTCAGGATTTATCACCTACAACCAAATACCAAATAGAGCTAAGCCTTGAATTTTTAACTTTCAAGTGCCAAATCTTCAAACTCATGTATTAATTGTCAGGGCCCCAACAGTTGCTGCCCCATTAATGAGATCAAATTCTCCATGGTTCAAATCTTGCTCAAAATGGAAAAGCTTTATGGTACTAACAGGTTTGGGCATATGTAAATGTGTTCTCCAGTTGTCAGCCTGTCTTTCAATCTTACTTTAGGAATAAGTCACTCTTTCCACAAGCTTCTGTGACTTTCCTGTTTCTGTCACTTCTCACTTGTTAGCCAGAGAAATCCATCCTGCTGTCATGGGTAAAACATTCTTTATCTGTCTCAAAACAGCTTTCCCTATTATTTGCATTTTTAAACCTTTTTCTAAACACTTCCATGCAATTACTCAGCTGTTTTCAAAAAGATGTGCATTGGGGGACACCTTCATTGAACCAGCAGTAGTAGCAGTAAACGTCTTGCTCTTCAGAGAATTTGCAAGTTCAAAACCACATGGTATATGTGGAGAGTTTAGATTATAATTTTTCAATATTCCTTACTGTACATTTATCAAAAATGAATTTCATCTGCCACTGGGCTGCCCAATTCTCCAGTATGATTAGAGCCATCTGGAGTATCTCCCAAACCTCATTAGTTTTTAACTAACCCAAATAGTTTAGTGTTGTCAGAATATTTCACCATCTCTCTGTTTATGTTGTCTTCTTCATCATTAGCAAATACATTGAAAGACATAGGTCCCAACACCAAAAGCCACAATTCCAACTTTCAGCTCCTTACACTGAGGAGTATACATCTATTACTGAACATGATTCTGATCTCTTAGTCGTTTCTGCAAAACATATATATTCTGATTCATTACCATGACATCTCCTGCAGAGTAGTAAGAACTGGACAATTAGTATGATGGTAAAGAAAGCAACGTTTTATTTCCTACCAACTTTTTGGTAATTAGAAATCAGGAAACTGAGAACACAGTGGAAAGAGAAAGAGAAAATTTGGAAAATATTTAACAAATAATACTTGGTAGTATTTCACAAGATCAAGTCTTTGGTAATGTCAAATAGCACAAGAGAATTCACCATGCCCTTCTCACCTCTAACAGCACGGCCGTCTATAAGAACTTTAAGGTTCTGCTTAGTTATGACTTTGACTTTGGTTTGGGATGTAGATTAAGTCATCTAAGCTGTGTTTATATTTCTTTTAGTATTCGGTTGAACAATGCAGGGGGTTAGGGACCCCAACTCTCTGTGCAGTCAAAAATCCATGTATAACTTCATTTTATTTTATTTTTTTGGCTGGGCAGCACAGCATATGGGATCTTAGTTCCCCAACCAATGGAAGCATGGAGTCTTAACCACTGGATCACCAGGGAAGTCCAAAAATCCATGTATAACTTTATAGTTGGCCCTCCGTGCCTGCAGTTCAGCATCTGAGTGTTCATTGAACTAGGGATTGTGTAGTACATTAGTCTTTATTGAATACTTACTAATTTATTGAATGTTATTTATTGAGTAGTACATTAGTAAGTATTTATTGAAGATATCCATGTATATAACTGGACTCAAGCAGTTCGAACTGATGTTGTTCAAGGGTCAACTGTATTTGTGATAATGTTAGCCCAGGATATTATCATATTAGCTATTAAATTGTGATAAAATATGTAACTATTAAATAGAATGTAATAGTGTAATTACATTATCATTATATTAAAAATATACCTATATCACTAGCATAATACCATAAAGGAGGGATAGGGGATAATTGAGTAATTATTTAAATCACCACTTAATTTCAATGAACTCATTTTGAAAGGATAAAATTTCTGACTTAATTTACATAAATATTTTGGTTCTTTTATTTTTCATAATTTATTTGAAAAATAATAAATTGTTAGTTTTCATTGTGTTTACAAAGTACAGTATTATAATATTATCACTTTTCTTTCTTTTTTTTTCCATAATTGTCATTTTCAGTGATAGGCAGATATAAACAGGTTTTTTAAATTACTTATAACTCCACCTGCAGCATTTGATTCATTCTCCTTTCCTTAAATTAAAAAAAATTTTTTTAATTAATTTTTGTTGGAGTATAGATGATTTACAACATTTATTATCACTTTTCTTGGATTATGTTTTTCTATATTTTAGGAAAAATATAATTGACTAATAACAGGCAAAGTTTTGCAAACACTGTATCAATCCAAAAAATATACGTGTATATATCTTTGTGTGTGTGTGTATGTATGTAATATGTACATGTAATATTCAACAGTGAGAGTTCACACATTTTGGATAACTCACACCTCTATGGAATCCAGGCCATATGGGCACTCCCATGTAATGAGAAAATCTAAAAATCAAATGCTTACATGCCTTTTATATTCCAGTTAGTAAACTGTTTTGCACTAGGAATCAAAATGTTATGTACCCCTTTGAACATATTCTTTCCTGCCACTCATTATTTACTATAGCATATGTTTAAGAACTGATGTCCAACTATCATGTAAAAACATTCATAGGTAAAAGATTTAAGTAGTTTGTGAAATATTAAACACACACAAATTAATAATTGGTTAACAACATGATTTTGCTTTTTAAAGAAGTATCATCTAGTAAAAAAAAGAGAAATAAAAAGTAAAACTAAACATCAAAACCAGCAGTGTCTTAGGCGGAGATTTCCTTGTTTAGAAGTCTAAATATAGTTTAGTTGGATTTACAGGAGAGCTTTAGAAGTGCTAATAATATGCCACTTATTGGCATGCACTGTTTAGTCAGATTTTTTCATTTTCATATGCATTCTGATTTCCAGCACATCCAATATGCACTGCTAACCTGTTGTCTTTACCTCCTTAATTATAAATCTTTGCAATTAAAAAGTCAACCTTTACAATCATTAATTTAAATAAATTTAATTTAATCAATGCTCCTGAACTGGAAGGCTTAGAATTCCAAAAACAATTTTTCAGACTACTTTTGATAGTGATGAGTATTATAATAATGAATGCTTAAAGATTCCTTTTTCCACCTCACATATTTCCAAAAATTTAATGTATGTTGTAGCACTTGTTCTTCCTGTTAAATGAGTATGCTATGCTATGTTACTTGCCTTTGACCACATGGAAGGTTCAATAGCTTAGTCATCTAGATAAACAGTATCTCCTGTATATTACAAAGAAATTAAGTCTTTCCTTCCTGAGGAACACCATAGATGACTTGAAAATTGCATGAATTTATCTTTTAAAACAGCGTATTTGGATTAAACTTCCTATGGTCAAGTTTCTTAATTTGTTAAATAGTGAGAATAATCCATGCATTACCATATTATCAGGGATTATCAGTTAATGTGAGGATTATATAAGAATACATACATATATATTATTCTCCTCTTCCCAAAGGGTAAAACATTAATATTTTACCAAGCTATCATACATTTTTTTTTCTCTTGAGAATATGGGTGAAATTACTGAGTGAGAACTTAGTTGACTGGAACCCAGTTAACCAAAATCTATTTACATCAACCGAACTTTCATGCCCTTTATTTCTAATGTTGCTATGAATAAGACTTGTCATAATATACAAAATACTCTAGGCTCTTTCATAATGTATATATTCAGCTCAGTCATCTATACCAGCAGTCCCCAACCTTTATGGCACCAGGGACCGGTTTCACGGAAGACAGCTTTTCCACGGACTGGGGTGTGGGGAGATGGTTCAGGCAGTAATGCGAGTGATGGGGAGCGAGGGGGAGCAGCAGATGAAGCTTCGCTCACTCACCTGCCACTCACCTCCTGCTGTGTGGCCCGGTTCCTAACAGGGGGTCAGGAGTCCCAGGGATTGGGGACCCCTGAACTATATCTTCTTCATACTTTATGGTGAATATTATAAAAGTTCAATTACATTTAGCTTACATAGTTCATACATTAGGAAAATGTACATATAATACAATGGCAGGCATTGTTAACATTTTTGATAAATATAAGAAGATTTTTAAATAAACAGATTTTCTACCTGAAAATTCAATTAACCACACCTTTTCTCCTTCCATCTGGTTAGTAGCTTATTTTTTGGTGCTAGGCATGTGCTTTTAGCTCTGTTAGAATTGAATCTTTATCAACTAATGTAAGCAGCTGGATTTCCTAGAACTTGAAGTCCTTATTTGTCCTCATTAGTGAAAAAATGTTAAAGACACCCACTGTTTTACATTTGCTTGGTAAATTTATGCTTTTATCCCCACTGGGGATTATCTAAATATAATTTTTATTTTTTTACCCCAACTTTAATTTAGAAATATTTCCAACTCCACAAAAGTACTCTTTTCTTAGGTCCACCAACTGTTAACCTTTTATAACATTTGTTGAAACATTTGAGAGTTAAAGACATGGTGTAATTTTACCCCTTAATATTTAACCATATATCTCCTAAGAATAATATTATTATCCTATATGAACAGAGTGAAATTTTCACACTAAGGAAAGTTAACATTAATACATACTAGTTTCTAATGTATAGTCAACATTTAAAATTTCTCAATTGTCTAATAGTGCCTTTTTCAGCTGTGTTTTTTTTTTTCCTTTTTGTTTTTCTCCTCCTTCTTCTTCAGTCAGGGATCCAAAAGTATGTCATTTTTTAAAAATTTAGTTATCATTTCTTTTATGTTAGAAGCTAAAGAAGTGCTCAAAAACCAATTAATCATGCTAAAGAACATAGAAGCCATCCAGAAAGGACTTCTCTTCATTGGCCAAATTAAGACAACTTGTCATAAAATAAATATTGACAGAAATGGATTATAAAATGTTGGTTAAGCAAATGGTCCATGAGTCCTTACTGATACTAAAATCAAATCATTAAAATGAGTGGCTTGAGGTGCAGGGCTTTACCTAACAGAATACTGTCTACTAATATATGCAGAAGAAATAATAAAGATCGAAAATGACCACCTTACCACAAATATAGAAATTGTTACTGTAAATGAAAATTGCCAATGGATGCTAAAATTGTTGGTGAAAGACTGTTAGAGAGCGGAATATTCAGACAGTCTCAGTGTATCACCCCAGAGATTATGTATTAGCACAAAAAGAGAAAAGAATTAGTGAATGGAGAAATGTTGTGGATTACCTGAGCCAAATGATTTAACTTACATCAACAATAAGTTAAATCAAACTGACATAATATGCCCCGATGTGAAAGGACATAACAATTTTATAGGAGATTCATGAAAGAACTACAATCTATTTTGCAATTTACACTAGTATACCAGAGTCCAAGAAGTTTATCAGAGATAGTACAACCTGCTGATTTAACTTATTATGATCATTTTGTTAACATGGCATGTATATCTTGTCTTGATTCATAATTAAAGAGAAATAAAACCTCTCTCTAGTTGAATATCTGACTCTCTGACTGAAAGGTTTAGCAAAACATTTAGATATTTCTGAATATGCAGCTGTTCCCTATGGGAAAGCAATCCAGGTGTGACTCTAATTTTCAATTTCCCTGGATTGTTATTTTTTTAACGCTTCAAATACATAAAGTTAGCCAGTTATGTGATTTTTGAAATCAGTTTTCCTTTTCACATAGAAGTATAGAAACTTATGATTTTGAATCCTAAGCAATGGATGAGTAACAGGATGCTTACCAGTTTGTTTTATCATACCCGGCTATTTGCATATTAACTTTTTAAAAGGTACTTGAAAAATAAATTGGCGTAACAAGCAGATATGTCTCCTTGCTTTTAAAACACATTGACTAGAGACAACTATAATCACCTAATACACATTTACTACAGGAAGAAAATTCACACAGTTTCATAATAGTCATCAAGGCATTTAAATTTTGGTTTCATCTGCCTTTAAAGGACTTATTTTGTAGATACTCTTTTTTTTTTAATTCAAAAAAAATATTAAAGTCTCCCTTCTCCCAGGTTTCTTCAGTACTTTGACAGCTTAAATACAAAAAAAAATATTTTTTCATGGCAAAAAGACCATGCATGTAACCCCATGAAAACGAGGGTTTATGATGGCCTTCGGCAACAGTACTATGCATGGCGCCTCTATAATTTTATTTGATCCAGCCAAAACAGCTTAAGTTATATAATGGACATTCCCTTCAAATGTCCTTTCTTTGCAGGCTTGCACATATATTGTTTTATATATGCCAATGTCAGCCTTTGTGATACAATGCTGCCAAAAATACTGTTTGATGAATACTAATAAATTCAAATGCCTAATATCACCCTGTAGTTTTTAAGGTTGGGGGTGGGAAAGAACAAAAGCCAAGTCTAAATAAATTATAGTCTACATTTGACACTGAAATTTGGGCCAAGTACTCAAGGCTTCAAAAGATGGAATCTGTCCAGTCAGAATACCTTCTTCTCTCCCTGTCCATGTTAATAATCAATGGGACCGCTTAATATAAAAGTCTTTATAGCACATACTAGCAAATATGGGATCATATGTTATAACACAATAATCTATACAGTTAATGGACTTGGAGAATTTAGCAAAATTCCATGACATGTTGGAATGCATATTATAGCTATGTTTCTTACAAATGAAACTTGTAGTACATGATCTTGATTCTGAAATATTCATTTATTCTGGCAATAGAATTCTATCAAGGCTTTGCTCTTGATGAAGAGGGTAGAATTTTCCACTCTCTATTTGCTGTCAGTTAATTATACAAGATTATTATAAACCATTATCCATGTGAAAAAAGCCACATACTACATCACTAGTAACATGGTAAGTAACTATTGCTACTCTCCTCAGAGCATTTCATATCAGAATAGTCTGGCATTTTTTCCTATTTTCTTTTATTTTAAACAATTTATTTGAGCAAAAATCCACTTAAGTCAGGCAGCATTCAATCTAGAAGATAGAAAGGAGCTCTGAAGAGCTGAACAAAATGAGAGTTTCTACAGGCAGAGGGGAGTGGGAACTAGGAAGTTATACTATGCAAAAAAAGTAGGTTGGTTATTACAAAGTTGCTTTCCTTTAGGGGATGGCAAGGGTATCTCAGGCAGATTACCTAACTAGGGCTGATCAGGTGATTTTTGATTGAATGGTTTAAGATTCCATTTCCTGGAGAGCTGAAACTGTAATTAAGTTTAAGTCTTGGACAGTTAAGTGTGGCTTAGCATAAGTGTCTCCATTTTGGGCCTGTTGTCTTGTTTTGAACACATCCTATTTATTTTCCTCAGAAACTTGGTGATCACCCCTTACAACTTGTTACCATGAAGAATTAGATTGATGGATATAGCTGTCTTGGGTGGTTTTCCTTTGCTGCTGTAGACCTGTTTTCGTAACAGTCTGTTCTTTTTAATGGAAGGACCAATAGGGTGTTTTTTGGAAGTTGGCCTAGGTGTGGGTAGAACAAAGAGGGAGCCAGGCTGTGGATCCCCACAGCTGCCAAAATAAAGGCTCTTCTAATCTCCAGGGAGAACACTTGCGTTTATTCCTGGGTAAAGCTGCCTTGGACATTTTTGTTACATGTGTATTTTTTTTTTTCCAGCATCTGATAATAGAGTCCAGAGTTCCCTTAAGCTTTGCTCTTTTATCTTGGGCTTGACAGCCCCCACTGGTTTGCTCCATAGAAAAACCACTTTCTTTTGAGAGTGGTTCTCAAGTTTTACTTAAAAAGTTAAAGTTTTTCTCTACTCTACAAAACCCAGGAATGGGGAGAGGCAGCACCCAATTGGCCAGCTGTCATGAATCAAGGTTGGCTCGTAGCGCCCGAGGTCCACACCTGCACCTTATATATCGGTAGCTTCTCTGCTTCAGTTTGTTCCCGGCTCTTTCAGGAAGAACCAGGCTTTACGCTGCTCTCTTGGGTGAGTGTTTCCACTGTTTTTATTTTTTCCGTCAATCTGTCTTTCAGTATCTTGGACTGTAGTTTTTCCACTTCATGTTTTCCAACTGTGTTATGGATTTTCTGCTTCCCTTTATGTTTTCTTTTTGCTCTTTCATCAGGACCTTAAGAGATATGGAAGGTAAGCAGACATACCGGTTGTCTTTCTTCGGTTCACAATATTTATATGGTACCTTTTTTAGGGAAAAAAAATCAAACTAAAACAAGAGAAAAATCTCATTAGTCATGCTGATACAGTTTTATGAAGTGCTGATAAAGTGTTTTAGAATTTAGAGAAATATTTAGCTACTGGAGCCTTGTGAAATAAGAGTCATTATCTCAGCTTTAGAGATGAGGAAATTAAAACTTAAAATAGTTTAGTTACTTGGCCTTAGCTAGTAACAGAAGAACTGGGAGTTGGTCTGAGTGTCATGACTTGAAAGGCAAAAATTTATAATAAATGTAGCACAAGCATTACAATATATTTGATGAATTGAAAAAATATGTTTTTTGTTTTTTTTTTTTTCGGTACTCGGGCCTCTCACTGTTGCAGCCTCTCCCGTTGCGGAGCACAGGCTCCGGACGCACAGGCTCAGCATCTGTGGCTCACGGGCCCAGCCGGGAGCGGCTTGTGGGATCTTCCCGGACTGGGGCACGAGCCTGTGTCCCCTGCATCGGCAGGTGGACTCTCAACCACTGTGCCACCAGGGAAGCCCAGAAAAAATATGTATATGTTTTACATGGAAATATACTGTTTTATTTCTTTAAGTATTTTTAATTGAAGTATAGTTGATTTACGATGTTGTGTTAATTTCTGCTGTACAACAAAGTGACTCAGTTATACACATATATACATTGTTTTTTATATTCCTTTCCACTGTGGTTTATCCCAGGATATTGAATATATTTCCCTGTGCTATACAGCAGGACCTTATTGTTTATCCATTCTGTATGTAATAGTTTGCACCTACTAACCCCCACCCCACAGTCCTCCACCCCCACCTCCCACTTGGCAACCACTAGTCTGTTCTCTATGTCTGTGTGTCTGTTTCTGTTTCATAGATAAATTCATTTGTGCCATATTTTAAATTCCACAAATAAGTGATATCATATGGTATTTATCATTCTGTTTCTTACTTCACTTAGTATGATAATCTCTAGTTGCATCCCTGTTGCTGCAAATTACATTATTTCGTTTGTTTTTATGGCTGAGTAGTATCCCATTGTATATATGTAGCACATCTTTATCCACTCACCTGTTGATGGACATTTAGGTTGTTTCCATGTCTTGGCTATTGTGGATAGTGCTGCTATGAATATAGGGGTGCATGTATCTTTTTGAATTAGTTTTGTCTGGATATATGCCCAGGAGTGGGAATGCTGTATCACATGCTAACTCTATTTTTAGTTTTTTTGAGGAAGCTCCACACAGTTTTCCATACTGGCTACACCAACTTACATTCCCACCAACAGTGTAGGAGAGTTCTCTTTTCTCCACACCCTCTCCAGCATTTGTTATTTGTAGACTTCTTAATGATGGCCATTCTGACCAGTGGGAGGTGGTACCTCATTATAGTTTTGATTTACATTTCTCTAATAATTAGCAGTGTTAACCATCATCTTTTCATGTGCCTTTTGGCCATCTGTCTGTCATCTTTGGAGAACTGTCTATTTAGGTCTTCTTCCCATTTTTCAATTGGTTTGTTTGCTTTTTTGTCATTGAGTTGTATGAGCTGTTTCTATATTTTGGAAATTAAGCCCTTATCAGCCACATCTTTTGCAAGTATTTTCTCCCATTCTGTAGGCTGTCTTTTCATTTTGTTTATGGTTTCCTTTGCTGTGCAAAGCTTGTAAGTTTGATTAGGACTCATTTGTTTATTTTGTTTTTATTTCTATTGCCTTGGGAGACTGACCTAAGAAAGCACTGGTACAACTTATGTCAGAGAATGTTTTGCCTATGATCTCTTCTAGGAGTTTTGTGGTGTCATGTCTTATGTTTAGTCTTTAAGCCATTTTGAGTTTATTTTTGTGCATTGTGTTAGGGTGTGTTCTAACTTCATTGATTTACATGCAGTCGTCCAGCTTTCCCAGCACCACTTGCTGAGGAGACTGTCTTTCCTCTATTGCATATTCTTGTCTCCTTTGTCAGAGATTAACTGACTGTAGATGTATGAGTTTACTTCTGGGCTCTTGTATACATTGATCTATGTGTCTGTATTTATACCAGTACCTTGCTGTTTTGATGACTGTACCATACTGGGTTGTGTATCATAGAACAATGATAGCATTTATTGTTTCTTCTTTTCTAATCATTTGCCTTTGTTTATTTCTTTTATATTTTCTTTATTTTCTTTTTACTGTGCTGGCTAAGACATTTAGTACACAATTGAATAAAAGTGGTGATAGAGACCATCTTTTTTTCTTATTTTAGAGGAAGTGCTTCAAATATTTTCAGTTGAGAATAGTGTTTGCTATGTTTTTTGATAGATTTCTCTAATGGATTACTCTGCTTACAGATTTAAAGATAAATAGTTGTTGAATATTATCAAATACAATTTTCTACTTTTTAAAAAATTTATCATTTGATAGTTATCATACATTTCTCTTCTTTTAATCATTTTATGTGGTAAATTAACATTATGATTTTTCTAATGTTAAACGAACCTTTAAATTTTGGGATAAATTCACTTGCTTATGATTGATAATTATTTTTTACACTGTAGGACTTGGCTTCTGAATATAAAGACTTCTGGTCTATATTCACAGCAAGATTGGCCTCTGAATTGGTTTTCTCACACTATCATTGTCTGGATTTGGAATTAAGATTATACTGCTTTAATGGAAATGATTGTGAAATATTCTAACTTGTTTGTTGCTTATAACTGAAATTATCTGTTTATTGAAATGGTCTAGAATTTGCCTATAAAACCATCTGGACCTGAGTTTTTCCCATAAGGTCTTTTAAATTACTAGTTCTATTTCTAACTAGTTGTAAGAACATTGATGTGGGTATTTTTAAAGAATAAATTAGCTTTGGTAAATTTTAGCATCCTATGTATTTACCCATTTTATCTAAGTGTTCAGAATAAATTTACTAATAATATTCTTCATTGTAATATATAATTATATTACCATTTTGTCATCTTAAGATTATCTCTGCCTTCTTTTCTTTCTTCATTAACCTTGTAGATGGTTTGTCTATTTTACTGTATTCATCTAAGCACGAACTTGCTTTTTTGACCCTCTATGCTTTTTCTTTTCTATTTTACTTTCTAGTGTTACTTTATTTTACCTTATTTTTTCTTAGATTTATAAGTTTCTTTTTCTGTGTTTTTTATTTTCCTCACTGCTCAAATAGAATGTTAGCTCATTTAATTTTCAGCGTTACTTATCTTCTAATTCATATGTTTAATGCTATAAATTTCCATTTAATATCCCTTTTGCTCAATTTCCCAAGTTGAGATACAGCAATTACATAATTTGTTACTAAGCATTTATGTTAAAAGCAATCCTAAGTATTTCTTAGAAAATACTTGCTGTGATCTATTGTAAATGGTTTTGCTTCCTATTTCATTTTACAAATGTTCAACGTTAGTATATAAAAACAGTCAATTTTTGTTTATTGGCTCTATATCCTTGTATCAAAAAACTTCAGAGTCTTTTTGTGATCTCCTTATTTTTGCACATGAGGTATTTGAAAATATTTATTTACATTACCAAATGCATGGAGATTTTTAAATTTATATTTTAGTAACTTCCAACTTAATTACATTTTGTATTCTTTATGTTTGTGGGTTTTTTTTTTTTCATTTTTGAGGACTGATACATGGCCAGTTTATATAAGTATTCTGCACATACTTGAGATGAATGTGTGATCTTGAACTGTTGTACACAATAGTATTTTCCATTTCACTTCCCATTTCTTCATTCCTAATATATTCTGTTATCAGTAAGTTCTTCAGACATAATTTTCAGTTCTATAATTCTCTTTTGAATTTGTCTAATTTATTATGTATTGCCATCAATGCATTTTGAATTTATACGATATATTTATGATTTTTTTAAAATTTAGTCTGCCTAGTCATTCCTGAAAGTTTCCTATTGCCTTAACTGCCAATATATTTTTAAACATTTTATAATTTCAATTCTATATTCTGAATTTAATCATATTAATAGCAAATGGAAGTGGATGAATATACATCTGTTTTTGTTTCTGCTTTTGCTAACTCAAACTCATGTTTGGTGTCTTCTGAGTATAGGTTTATATTTTCTTGGCTTTCATCTGTAGCCATCTTAGTCTGGCTTAACAAGGTCTTCTTTCAACTGGCCCAAGACATAGTATCTAATGCAAATCACTGCATTACAAGGGCATTTCCCCTCACTGCAACTGTGTGTCTTCTCCTTGCTCCTGGATATTTCATGGGCACATAGTTGAATCCAACATCCTTGAGATGTTCCCTCTTTATTATGGTCCCAGCAACACATTCAAAAGGTAAAATTTATTTAGACCTAGTAATTTTGCACAAGGAGATACTCCTAGGGTATCCTGTCTGCCATATTGCCAGAAACAGAAAACTATATATATATATATAAAATCTTTTTAAGATTAGCACAATTATTTATTTAACCATGTATGTATAGTATGGTGCCCCAATACTTTGTAATGGTGACGTGGACCCACATTATTTCTGTTTTCACCACAGTACCTCCTTATATTAGTTATTCTGTAATTATGTGTTTATTAACTTTAGTCTATTATTACAGCCTACTGTGGAAGAGTATTCTCATCTAATAAAGCATTCCACTTTAAATTAACTAATCTGTTACAAAGTATGAAAGGTTATTTATGCACCATTTAAAAGAAGGAAGACTATTTTATTCATTGCTAGATTCCCTGAATCTAACAAAATTGCTGTTGTATAAGAGTCGTCTAATAAATGTGTATTGAATTAATATAAATGTATAAAGGAAGGAAGGGTAAGAAGGTAGGATGGAGGGTTCTGGCATAGTCCTCAAATAAATAAAAGTCCTTATTTCCTACAATATATAGATTATATAGTAAAATTTCTGAAAGTGACTTCCAAGTTAATTGCTCAGATACAAAAGTTAAAGTGACCAGAGAGCATAATGACCTCTTTATTGTGCATGTATTAGTTTTATTGCATAATGATGCCTATTCCCCTTTGGATCTGCTTGTGGATTATGTTGGTTGCAAGTAGGTTAAAAGTTATATAGATGCAAGTATGAGCAAGGATTCAAAAAATTCTCATTAAAAATTGCTGTGTCCTCTGATTATTATAGTAAATCCACATGGAACGATGTTGTAGTGTTAGAAAAAGTATTATAGTAAATAGCCAGACCTCTATTTTTTGTGAATCTGATACCCATCATTTGTCATTATAATCTCTTTATTTTCCTTAATTGTTCATTATATTCACAGTTCATAAATAATAGTTAATGATTTGTTTTACTAAATTGTCTGTGGCATATCTTTTAGGAACTAATTCCTATAAATCATATATAAGTAGATTAAGGGTGATGAGAATCCTCAAAAATATTAAACAATATTAATAACACACTTAACCCATGTCTGTTAAACTAAAACAGAATTCTATAATTCCATCAATGCCAAAAGTCAATTTAACGTTTTTGGGTGATGATGTAACCTTATTCCAGTGCTCACAATATTATTTTACCAGGTATTAAGTCCTGGCTGATTCTGCAATTGTGTTGGAGTGTGTCCTGATATACTGTTATTGCCCCATATATCTATGGATTAACAGTTCTGTACACATAGCTGGGATCCACCCTACTTTAAAGCTAAATAAATATTGTCAGTGGATTAAGAAATTCCAGATTTTTAAAAGCCCAGATGAAAAGAGGCACTAAATAGATTAGTAAATGATACATGATAGATAGATAGAGAGAGAGAGAGAGAGAGAGAGAGAGATTAACTCTGGCATTTCTTTGATGTCTGTACTAATCTATTTCTAAGCTCTTATTCTAAACTATATGCTTTTTGAGGGCAGATACAATTCCTAATGGAATAATAAGCAATCAGTCACTACCACTGCAATTTTAATTCAGTTCAAGAATAATTTACTATCCTCTATTGAGGATAGTTGTTGAATCAATTAAGAAATACTAACAAATTTACTTTTAAAGAACATTTTATTTGTTACCCCCTAAAAATTTAATCATAAATGTATGATCATTAGTCTTAAATATATCTTTCAATAATTTTAATAGAAACTCCTATTTAAACACCAATAATATTGACCTACATCTGTAAACTATTTTTCAGCATTTACTAATCTCATTTATTTCTCTTATTAACTCTGAGTTGGGCTGACATTACCAACCATTTCTTTGCTAAGGTTACTGATACTTAGAAAAGTTCAAGAATGTGTCCAAAGTCATAGGGCCCTAAAGACAGAGTGATGACTTTAATTATTAATTAAATATTAATTTAATTAATTATTAATTTAATTATGATTCTAAACCCCTTACACCTTCCACTACAACATGCTTATTACATTTCCCTCATAAGCCTCAATAATATACCTCAGTCTACTGATTATATCATTTGATCAGGAGCACCCCAAGCAAAATATGTATGGCCCATCTTTATGATAATCATTATTTAAATATTTTTCAAAAAATATATTTTAAATTTTTAAAAACAATGCATTTATAGATAGATTTTTTTTTGCCAATTACACCTACTATATTTATTACTACAATAGAGAATTGTATTTTTTATGGTTCTACTATCTACAACAACTAAGAATTCAAATGCTTATAAAAAGCATTTATAAAACTTAATACAGTCTGTAGTTTTCTTTCTTCTAAGAAAAACCTGAGTGATTTCTTCACTGAGTTACAAAGTCTGGAAAAAAGAAATACTGATTTCCATTCTGTCTTCTTAAATTTTTTTTCAAGCATTTGGCTTTAGAGGCTTTTCTGGAATTTTGTTTCTGTGGAAGCACTTTGGATCATAATTTATGAGGTAGGTTGAATCAGATAATAATGTATGTCATTTATACTTTATCATACTCACATAGCTTTATGGGTGTGTACCTTAGAGGCACAGAAGCAAATTTTTATTAACACGTGTTTATACATAATTGACCAATTGGGAAGTGGTAAGAAGTAATGGCTGTGATTTACATAGACTAAGAAATGTCTTAGAGCACCTCACCCTGTCTGGAGCCCCCACTGTGACAGATGAGCCAATGCCTGTGGGGGATGACAGCATGCTATTTATGGCATTTCCTTCTGAGACAATTAAGTAACATATGCCAAGACCATAGGGATTATCTTTGAGCTACACAGTATGTAACTTTATCTGAAGAGAAATATAATATTTTACAAATTTGACAAACCATAAGAAAGCTTAAATTGATTCACCCATTTTAATAAATGCACTAACTTTTTTGTGCCTTAATAAGATTTATTTCTTGATAAGGGTATGTTATAAAAGATTAACATGTTATATACATGTATTATTCAGAAAATATGGCATATTTCTTTTATTAGGGTACATTGTTCATAATGAACTCTTACACAGGCTACTTATTTTAACAGCTGCTTTCCCTGCCCATGTTCAAACCAAAGCAAATGGAAAAGTTGGTTCACTATAGAAGTAAAAACTACTTTCTTATGGCTAGTACTGCACTATTACTCAGCATGCTAGTGTTTGGAAAAGACAGTAGGTTGACTGGGGCTAATGAGGGGTAAGGAAGGGAGAATTTAGGTATCAACATGGATACGGCTGTTGTAACATTGTCTTTGGTGACATAGTTGAAGCTGACTCAGTGCAGTGCTGGGTTCATTGGTTATAATTATATGGTCCAAGCCATGGCCTCCAGGAACCTTAGGCTTATTGTTCCCATTTTATTATTGAAGTCATTGAGTCCTATAGAGATCTATCTAAAAATTTAAGTTCCTGTGGGAAGTTGATTATAAATTAGAAAGAATACATTAGAGAATGCTAGGAATAAAAGGTGGTCCATTAAGGATCAGTAAAGTAACTTGGGACCTACACATCTCCACAACCCAGCTCATATAGTAACCCAGTACAATATAGTAGCTCAAGAAATATTGGTTAGATGAATAAACAGAAAGGAGTAGTATTTTTGTATATCTTTTTTTTTTAAGGTTAGATTGTTTATTTGAGATTTTTCTTGTTTCTTGAGGTAGACTTGTATAGCTATAAACACCCCTCTTAGAACTGCTTATGCTGCAACCCATAGGTTTTGGATCGTCGTGTTTTCATTGTCATTTGTCTCTAGGTATTTTTTGATTTCCTCTTTGATTTCTTCAGTGATCTCTTGGTTATTTAGTAGCATATTGTTTAGCCTCCATGTGTTTGTATTTTTTACATTTTTTTGCCCTGTAATTCATTTCTAATCTCGTAGCATTGTGGTCAGAAAAGATGCTTGATATGATTTCAATTTTCTTAAATTTACTTAGGCTTCATTTGTGACCCAAGATGTGATCTATCCTGGAGAATGTTCCATGCACACTTGAGAAGAAAGTGTAATCTGCTGTTTTTGGATGGAATGTCCTATAAATATCAATTAAATCTATCTGGTCTATTGTGCCATTTAAAGCTTGTGTTTCCTTATTAATTTTATGTTTGGATGATTTGTCCATTGGTGTAAGTGAGGTGTTAAAGTCCTGCACTATTATTGTGTTACTGTCAATTTCCTCTTTTATAGCTGTTAGTAGTTGCCTTATGTATTGAGGTGCTCCTATGTTGGGTGCATATATATTTTTAATTGTTATATCTTCTTCTTGGATTGATCCCATGATCATTATGTAGTGTCCTTCCTTGTCTCTTGTAACATTCTTTATTTTAAAGTCTATTTTATCTGATATGAGTATTGCTACTCCAGCTTCCTTTTGATTTCCATTTGTATGGAATATCTTTTTCCATCCCCTCACTTTCAGTCTGTATGTGTCCCTAGATCTGAAGTGGATCTCTTGTAGACAGCATATATATGGGTCTTGTTTTTGTATCCATTCAGCAAGCCTGTGTCTTTGGTTGGAGCATTTAGCCCATTCATGTTTAAGGTAATTATCAATATGTATGTTCCTATGACAATTTTCTTAATTGTTTTGGGTTTGTTTTTGTAGGTCCTTTTCTTCTATTGTGTTTCCCACTTAGAGAAGTTCCTTTAGCAGTTGTTGTAAAGCTGGTTTGGTGGTGCTGAATTGTCTTAGCTTTTGCTTGTCTGTAAAGCTTTTAATTTCTCCATCGAATCTGCATGAGATCCTTGCTGGGTAGAGTAATCTTGGTTGCAGGTTCTTCCCTTTCATCACTTTTAGTATATCATGCCACTCCCTTCTGGCTTGTAGAGTTTCTGCTGAGAAATCAGCTGTTAACCTTATGGGAGTTCCCTTATATGATATTTGTCATTTTTCCCTTGCTGCTTTCAATAATTTTTCTGTCTTCAATTTTTGCCAATTTGATTACTATGTGTCTCGGCGTGTTTCTCCTTGGATTTATCCTGTATGGGACTCTCTGCACTTCCTGGACTTGGGTGACTATTTCCTTTCCCATGTTAGGGAAGTTTTCAACTTTAATGTTGCATTTAATGTTTTCCCAGAGGTCTCTTAGGCTGTCTTTATTTCTTTTCATTCTTTTTTCTTTATTCTGTTCCGCAGCAGTGAATTCCATGATTCTGTCTTCCAGGTCACTTATCTGTTCTTCTGCCTCAGTTATTCTGCTATTGATTCCTTCTAGTGTAGTTTTCATTTCAGTTATTGTATTGTTCATCTCTGTTTGTTCTTTAAGTCTTCTAGGTCTTTGTTCAACATTTCTTGCATCTTTTCGATCTTTGCCTCCATTCTTTTTCCGAGGTCCTGGATCATCTTCACTATCATTATTCTGAATTCTTTTTCTGGAAGGCTGCCTATCTCCACTTCATTTAGTTGTTTTTCTGGGGTTTTATCTTGTTCCTTCATCTGGTACATAGCCCTCTGCCTTTTCATCTTGTCTATCTTTCTGTGAATGTGGTTTTTGTTCCATGGGCTTCAGGATTGTATTTCTTCTTGCTTCTGCTGTCTGCCCTCTCTTTGTATATCTTTTCACATTTCTTGTCCCACTGAACTGATTTATGACCTCCATTTCTCCTAGTGTTCCTGAACTTCAGGCTGCATGGCCCTGGATTTCAATAGGTATGATGATTTCCTATCCTACAGTAAGGTGTACTGTAGCATTTTTACTGGAAATTAATTTTAATCATGACCCAGTTTTAAAAGACCTCTAGAAAAACCAGTTTCTAGAAATTGTAAAAGGAGAAAGAGATAGCAATGGGGAGAGAAAGGAAGGGAGAGAGAAAGGAAGAAAGGAAAACTGGATATGGAAAAGGCAACTTTAATAGACATTAACAGACTTTCCTGCCCTCCTGCCCCCAGGAGTTATTATTTGGTCTCTCAAATGGTAGCACAATTTAGTAGAGTTACTTTATAGCAGCATATACATCATTTGATCCATAATGATGCATATGCTACATCACTCCTTATGATACTATAGTGACATAACATTCCTATTTTGCCAATTGAACATCTGAGAAGCCATGATCTTGGTGGTAAGACAATGATAATGTCAGATTTGAATATTGGCCCCATAGACCTTACAGTGGGCTCTGCTGGATTTCTAAAAAATTAACATGGAAGTCTATCTTATATAATGCTTTCATGTTGAGAAATTATTTCAAAGATATCTTATTTAACCTCTGTTCCAGTGTCTTTGGTGGCAATTTATTCTAGAATTTATGCAGGTCCTAAACTTCCTCAAAGAACGAAAAAGAAGGAAATCTTTGTGATGTTCAAAAACCCACCCTGCATACATTCTTTTTTCCTCCCTTCCTCTTCTTTCCTTTATTCTGTCATTCTTTTTTTTCTTTCCTCTCTCCTTCCTTCTATACATGCTATTGAGTTTCTTCTATGATCCAGATGCTGCAGTAAACATTGCTCTTCTTCATGAGGGGCAGCTCTAGGCAGTTCTTCCTGGTTTCCTGAAACCTATACCCTTAGAACCACAGCACCCTTTTGGTTCCACAATCCCAAACATTTTTATGTAAAGCATTAAGGCAAAGTAGCATGAAAAATATTTATTGGCTAAGCTTTATCCTCATTGATTTTCATCTCATCCCATCTTCTAGGTGGGTTAGGGATGAGAAAAAGCAGAGGCAGGCTAGATATATTATTTTCTCTAAGAATTGTCTAATATTAATATACGACACATATAGTGTAAGAAAAATAGAAGGTTGATTATACTAAATGTCATATTTTTTGAAAATGGATATGTCAAGCAGAGTAGAGAACATTGTGGTACTTATTACAGTGGTGTGAACACAGGATATTCTACAAATATTACTTCATGAATGTTGCCCTTCATATATTAGCCACTTAAGTAAGTGGGTTTCCATCAGTTATTTCTAATTATATGCACTTCCTTCCAATTAACAAAAACTGACAATGATGTAGTCTTGTAACATAGGGTTTTATTGTCCCAGCATTTTTCACTCTTCATTTTCACTCTTTTTCAATGGAAGTTTTCCTTATTTCCAATAATTACTCCTGTGTTAACAAGAATAGGCTTCCTGAGAAACAATGAGGCACCAGAGAGGCTAGATATAATACTCAAAAATCCTCTAGATTAAAAACAACAGACAGTAAGTTTAACTATTTATTGGAAGGGTATTGGGGGTTCTGAAGATTGTTGGGAGATTGGAGAAACAGCTTTGGAAAATAATCAGGAAAAAGTAGCTTCAAATGCTGTGAATTTGGAGGCTCAGCCATCAACATTAGTTGGAAAGACCAGATCAGAACAAAGGGGCTTCCATTAATTCATCACCCCTTTGACTTTGAGTCACTTGCTCAAGGCACAGAACCCAACTTGGGGCATTCAATTGGCTGATCCTAGACCACTGGTTAGTGCCCTGGCTACCAATAGTGGGCAGTAGAAGATTTCAGCTTCTAAAGAGGGATGAAGAGCATTGCCTTCAACCTACTATGGTAAGAAGTGGGGACAGTGACAATCCCTAAAAGATAAAGAAAGGATGGATGCTAACAAAAAGGACTACTTAGGAGAACCTATTAAAAATACAAATACCTAGAAGTGACAGTAAACTTACTATAATTTATAGAGGGTAACTAAAAGAGATAGGTAAGGGGACTGTGGAAGGTAGCAGAGACCAGAGATTGCTAAGAGATCATAGCATCCTAATTTGTAGAGTCTTGGAGCTAGTGGGAACTGAAGAGAGCCTGCCATTCACAGCAGTAATTTCATTGATGATTAATCATTTGTTTGGAATGAAATGATTTTAAATTGTCAGTAGACTGTTTCAGGACAAGGCTTGAGTCCAGTTTTGTGGCATCTCTCTTAAAGTTTATTCACATTTCCCCACAATATCAGTCTCACCATGATGCAAAGAACCACTCCCAGGGTCTCTCCTCACTCATTCAGTGATGCTAATGAATCTGTAGTCTTCCATATTGAATCTTTAAGAATTCTTTTAAAGCAGCAACCAAAAGGAGATTTGCTGATTGTAATCAATAAAATTCTAGGAGAATATGTATAATGGTTAGGTTTACACACAAACCCAAGGTCTTATCATGTTGATTAACTGACAATTTAATAACAGGATATTACTGTTAGTAAACTATTAACTAAAATCAGACTCATGCTTTTCAACTGCTATATTGTAATTCCATTTATTTCTTTGGGGTATTAAAGTTGTTACCTCCTTTACAAACCTTTCTTTATTCCTCTAAATAGACAACTTATCCTGGAAACTTCTTATTTTGTTTCTAGCCTGTGTATGCTTGAGTCCAGGAAGTACGTCTTATTTATGTCTGCATGTTTGCATTTCTCTCCCTCTCGCTTTCTATATGGCATATAAGCAACTTTCCCAGCACCCCTTTCTACCACCACTATAAACTAGAGAAAGATACACAGACGTTGTTAAGAAATCCATCAAAACCCCCAGTAGTATTCAAGCATCAATCTCCTATGAAAATGGAAAACAAATGTTGGATTCTTACGGAACATTAGCAAAGATCCAGGATAATTGTAAAATAAAGGGACAATTTATACTATTGATAAAATTATTCATTTTTGACCCTTTAGTTGACCCAAATTTAAGTAAAACACTAAAAATATATGATGAGTAGAAAACAGGTCCTCTCATACTGTTTTATGACATGTAAATTGCTACAACAGTTTGGAGGGCGATTTACAAAAATTTAATGCAATTATAAATATGCTTCTCCATTGACTCAGCAAATCCATTTCTAGGAATTCATCCTACAGAAATTCTGGTATCAGTGCACAAAGATAAAAATATAAAGAGATTCACTAAGACATTGTTAGTAATGTCAAAAACTGGAAACAATCCAAATGTCCAGAAATAAACTAATAGCTTAATGAATGTGGTATATTCTCAAAATAATATGGAGCATTTATGGATAGAACTCAATGTACTGATTTGGAAAGATGAACAAAACATATTGTAAAGTAAAAACACCACAATAACAGTATACATAACTAGATAAAATCTATCTATATGGCTATATATGTAAAGGAAATATTATGTAGACATATATAGAAAACTGAAACTGAAACTTTCTTTGCGGAAAAGATTACTTGATTATATTTATTTACATTTTTGTATTTTGCTAAAATTTTTCAAATACATGGTATTACCCTTACAATCAGAAAAGTTTACAAACAAACAAAAAAAGTCATAGATGATCTTTTTTGCATGTGTAAAGTCACACATGCATGAAGTTTTAAAAGCTTATGTGTAAAGGGGAAAAATCAGATTACAAGACAGTGAGCATAATGTATTCATAATTTTGTTAAAAATAGGCTTATTTAGAAAAAAGATTAGTAAGGTATAATCAAAATTTAACAATGTTAATTGCTGAAGGGAATATGTGACTTTTGTGCTTCCCTATATTTTTTAAAATTTCTACAATAGACCTGTGTTGTTTTTATAAGCAGAAACAGATATAATAGCACATCAATTATAAATAGCTTAGCTATTACTGTTTTATGCATGTTATGAAAAGATTTTCAGTTCAATTAATTATAACAATCACTTTGAGATTCAGAGAAAATTTGAGGAACTCATAATTTTAAAATATTTTTTATTAAGTACTTATTCTGATTTATTTATAATATATACAAAACAATTTACATAAAACAAATCTCAGTATAAATATCAGATAATAAAGGTTAACATACATAAATTTAGATTGATGGTATGCTCAAGAAACTTGAAAATTATACTCTTTGCTATTTTACAAAGAAGTAATTCTCATTTTTTTATGGGGAAATGGAGGAGTGAGAAGGCAAACATTGAATATGATGGTGAAGTGAATAAGGATGATGTCAGAAAACAAATGTGTACATACATGCATGTATCATTCACATGCATAAGCAATAACTATGTATCAGTATTGTTCTAAGCACAGGATTAAACATTGAGTTATTTCATCCTTATAACAATCCTAAGAGTAGGTATCATTAGAATCCCTATTATTTTAATAACAGAGAAATTAATTTCTCAAGATCAGGATATCTACTCAATACAGAGAAGTTTTAGTCAAAGACTTTGGTAAAGTTTGATAACCTAAATTTCTTCATGTGACTATGATGCTTCACAAAATCTGTGCTTTGGGTCACTTAGGTTACCCACCAGTTCCTTTTCAGTCTCATATTACAAGCTGATCTGTAAGATGAGAAGCTTTCTAATTTATAAGAATTCTGAAGTTTCTACCACCCTGAGCTATAATCCCAATATATCTTTCCTTACTTAATTCAAGTTTCTGTAATATATGGATTATAAAGTTGAGTGAATATTTCAAATATTGTGTACAATGGTATGCACCCAAGCCAGGCCCACTCAGGAGATAAAGACTCCATCTGATATAGCTCCTTTCAGTCATTTTTTCCCCCGCTAAATTCTGGCACTTCTTTCTTTTCTTCAGTGTTTATTTAGTGCAGCATTTTCTCAGCCACAAGTTTTTAGTTAGAGATGAGCTTGGATAAGCCTTTAAAATATTCATTAATAAGCTTTTCTCTCATATGTAGAACATTCAAAGATGAAAATAACTTAAAATTAATGATTTTCTAATGATAACACTTTTTTGTGACTGTGGGATGTTATGGTATAAAATGTTTTTCCTGGCATGCTATAAAAACTGCCACACAAGCAAATCTTGATCATATTCTCAAAGGAATCTTATTTCTTAAAGATATTTAATTCCTAGCAGAGTTACAGCATGAATATATGTCCCCAAAATGTCTTACAATGCAGAGGAAAATTCTACTATTTATTCAAATGCAGATATATTAAAATGAAGTTGTAAAACTTGGACTATGTCTGATTAGTTCTTTCTCTCCGGCACTTCTCTTTACTACCTCTTCCCTCATCCCTAATCTCTGCAAAACACACATTTTATGAATGGACTGTAAAGTAAAAGTATTTGGTTTGAAACCTACCTCCCTTTCATATTGACTAGGTAGCATTATGCAAGCTCTTTAACTTCTCAGTGCCTCAGTTCCCAACTATAAAAAAGGAATAATAATAATAACCCTATCAAAGGGTGCTTGTGAGGATTGAACAACTTAATACAGATAAAATACTTAGAAGGGTACCTGGCACCTGAAAGAGTCATATTGTGTCTTGTCATTGTCATTTTTTAAAGATTAAACCAGGCATGCTGTAGTTTAACGTAGTTCTATAGACACTTACTTTTAATTATAGATTTTATCATAAAATCAATACATGTTCATTACTGAAAACATAAAAAATAATACACAAGGAATATAAAATTCACTCTAGTTTTTTTATTGCCAGCTAATGTCTTCCTTTTTATATGCACATATCACATGCATCATATGTAAACATGCAAATGCTATATATATTTTTTCTGATTAAAAATAAACACAACTCTAAGGAGACTTGGTTCAAGGTTATGAACTGAGTATTGGCATCTACTTCCCCTTCTCCTATGCCTTTCTGTCCCCAAATATCTTAAAATAATCTGGAAAAAATACATCCATGTATTAATTAATAGTCTAGAGAAATAAGTACCGTGCCAAGAGCTATTATGATGAGTTATTACAGATAGAAATAAAAGGGATTGAAAGAATAGAAGAAAAGCACAGCCCTCTATGCAGTATACACAGGAAAACTATTGAGAAGGAGGGACTATAACCAGAAAAGTTAAACATGTGAAATCAACAAATATACAGGAAAAGATGGATCCCAAAATAGAGAAATTGCTTTAAATTCTGTATTCAGAAGAGTAGTCCTACCTCTGTAGTCCTAATGACATCACTAACCAAAGGAGCAGCAGGCCCCAGAGACAGTTGATCCTGAGACATGTGTGGACAAAGTAAATTGCTTCTCAGGTTGTCACCCATGTGAGTGAGAGAGAATCTTTGGTCATAGATAGTACATGAAGAGAAACCTCCATAAAGGAGAGAAATACTTGAGTTCCTCCAATATCAAGACAAGTCATGGTCACTTTAGAATCTGAAGGATTCTAAGTGCTAGCTATCTCTACATCTAAGCACCCTAAAGCAAAGCCTGTAGGTCATGATGCCCACTCCATCCTTAGAAGGAGCCTTTAGGCACCCATCCCATTTATGGGATAGTCTATCTTGGAACACTTCAATAAACTTCAAAGGAAACCAACACCAAGTACCCATGATAACCAACTGAGTTCATCATTCATAGCTATGAATATTATAGAAACAAATGTCTTAAAAAAGAGAAGGACAAAAATGAGTATATAGAATAGCAGATATGTGCATCAGGAAATATGCAATAATTAAAATGGGAGCAGGACACTATGAAAAGGAAATATTTAGAAAGCAAGGACGTTACTAGAAAATAAAACAAAATTTCAATAATAGAATGAACTTACTTGACAACATACATCTTTGTATTGAAAAGGTTTCTTAAGTGCCAAGCAGGCTGAATTTAAATATATGCTTAGACATCTGAAATTTCTAAAGTTACTAAAAGCTTTCAAAGAAAGGGGAAATAGAATAAAGGTCAGACTTCTTATGAAGTAGATGAGGGATGACAGTAACTAGAAATAAGATCCTGTGGCACAGTGCTTTAAAACTAAAAACCACAGGCCTAATTCAATTTAAATTAAAAGGAAAGGGCAAAATAAAAACATTTACACCAAGATTGCAATAAAAGTATCTCCTTCCAAATTTATTTATCTGAAATAATTATTTAGGATGCACTGAAGCAAAGTGAAAAATACATACAAAAAAAATGTGTGACGTTCAAGAAGCAAAACAGAAGTACAAGTACTAAATGATTTCAGCATTTACAACAAAGGCACAATGCATGATTGTCTCTGCCACAGATCAGGCAAATATATATACCACAAATAAAAGCTTACTTTTACTACATAAAGAGTTTCCTAAAAACAACAAAAAAGACAACCCAATAGATATATTTTTAAATGGTCAGTGTAGCAATTTACTTGATAAGGAATACAAATGGCTATAAATAAATGGATATATGTTAAAATTCAATAGTAGGGGGCTTCCCTGGTGGCACAGTTGTTAAGAATCCACCTCCCAATGCAGGGGACACAGGTTCGAGCCCCGGTCCAGGAAGATCCCACATGCCGCGGAGCAACTAAGCCCGTGTGCCACAGCTACTGAGCCTACACTCTAGAGCCCATGTGCCACAACTACTGAAGCTTGCACGCCTAGAGCCCATGCTCCGCAACAAGAGAAGCCACTGCAATGAGAAGCCCATGCACCGCAATGAAGAGTAACCCACGCTCACTGAAACTAGAGAAAGCCCACACGCAGCAACAAAGACCCAACACAGCCAAAAAAAAAAAAAAAAATAAAAATAAATTTTAAAAATAAAAAAAAAATTCAATAGTAACTGGGATATGCAAACAAAAACCATGTTATTTCATATTATTCCATGAAAATGGACCAAAAAAAATTCATATATCTGACAATATCCAATGTGAAAGAAAAGGCACTCAGTATGGTGGGAGAAAAAATATGATTCTCGAAATATCTATTAGTATTCAAAATATACATATCCTTGAACTCAGGAACTACTACTACTACTCTGTGTATCTACCTCAAGAAATATACATGCAAGCACCAGGATATTAATTTCTACATTGATTTCAATAACAAAGTATTGTGTGCCACCTAAGCATCTAACAAGTTAAATTTAAGCATTTACCAAGTTAAATTAATGATGTTTCATTAATAGAATTGAATAATCCACATAAGTTAAAGATAGATCTGTATATGCTAAAATGAAGATATCTTAAAAATGTCATTAAGTGAATAAAAACAATTTGAAATTGAATAACTTATGATGTCATGTAAAATAGGAAACAGCTATAGTTTTAAATGTACCTAGATACCTTCAACTAGGAATTCAAATCAGCTTCTTGCAACAGAAAACATAAATAACATTTGCTTAAGCAAGATAGGGGCTTACTATTCATTATCTTGTCACATAGAACAAAATGCAAAGATAACCATTCAGTATTACAACAATATCAGCAAGAGTCCAGCATTTTTTAGTTAGTTTTTTGTTTTGTTTTGTTTTGACTTATTAAAGGGTATGGCTCTTGTTATTGTGTTTGCAAAACAGGCTGCTACCAGCAACCACTGCCCACTCCCCCCAAGCACCTTGACAGCTCCAGACAGGAAAAAGGGAAAGATGAGGGATAGAGGGGAGTATGCCCCTTTGGGTATGTCATACTTTAAGAAGTTTCCCAAAGCCCAACAGAAGGACTTCTGCTTCTCTTTCATTGACCAGAGGATGTCACGCCCCTGTCTGCAAGGAAGCTGGAGGAAAGATTTTTTTTTCTCTATCTTGAGAGGCTGAATAAGGAATAGCTAACCTGTAGTCTCTCCACACATAGTATATATGAAAAAAAGTAGAAAATAAAGGTCTGGGTGGTGCTCACAAATAACATCAGTTGCATCTGGGAAAACATTGTGTTATTAGGGTGAGAGGTCAGAAGGAGGATGGGAAGTGTAAAGACATCAAGAAAAATTACTTTAAGTTTTTACTGTATTTTTGTTGTTGAAAAATTTTGAAACATAAATAGATTTTTGTATTGCTTGCATAAAACAAAAATAATTATTCATATTGTATAGAATTTGAAGACTAGAAAAATCTAAAGAGGTAATTAGAATCCCACAAAAATCCACTGCATCTCAACGAACTGTTTTATGTATCATTTTAACATTAATCATAGGTGTGTGTGCATACATGTAATGCACATGCTGGATTTTATTCATAATATATGCATAGGCTTTTGAAAGAACATGATAGATAAAGGTTCTTGATGGCAGGTAATCTTTCCCAATTAAAAAAAAAACTATTTTCAATGATTTTTAAAGATGTAAAGTATCGTTCAAGCTTCCTGAAATAAAAAGTCATTATGTTGTTCTACGCAATTTTGCTTTGGTGGGAAGGGTAGATGCTCATTGGTTTGGTAGTTCCACATATAATAACTGTGTAAATAGGTAAATTTTAGTTAATAATAACTTGGGACTACAATAAATATTTTAAAAAGCTAAATCTCATGCTATCAGGCTGCAGGACACTCATTTTTTAAAAAGTGTTTTAAAGTTTAATTTTACATCAGCTGCAAGGGATACATGGAAGAAATTTTAATTTAGGTCATCATGGACAGTTGTGGTCACTTTAATGTAATTTGTTAATCCCAGTACTGGGGTATTTTTCTCCACCTTGGGCTCTACCCACTGTGTCCAGTATAAAGGAATTAAGGGTGTGATGGTTTAAGTATAGCAAGGTATTACAAAGTCACTGTAGCCTGTTTTCTTTCTTCCCTCTTATCCTGTTCTCTTAAAATTATCTACTAAAGATTTATTTTTAAATTTTCTCTTCCTCTTAAGCTAGCTAGTCATTTAGACTTCTAAATACTTTATTTGAATAAGAGATGTGAAAGTAAGAAAGTAGAATTGGAAAGATGTACTAAAACTCTATCATATTTCCATCTATCATTCTACCCATCACCACCACCCCACCTAAGCCTCAGTAAGTAACAAATGGAGTGCTGGAGCTTAGCACAAGAATTGTCTTTCTACTATTAACCTAAGAGGTGAGCCAAAGGAATTTGAAGAGACCACGTATGCGTGCAATTTTTGAACTGGCCATGTGTGGAGGGATGAGCCCTCTAGTATATGGTTAATAAGGAATATGTATAAATTATAACTGTGTGATCAGTTCTTGGCAGGGTAGGCCAGACTAGGCAGTTGATACACCTTTGGTTATTATATTAATTAACCTTAATTTTCATTATACATGTTAGCTTTTTGATCCTTTAGATGGGAGGTATGTGTGTGTCTGGGTCTGGGTCTGTGAATTGTTTATATAGGAGAGACATGGGAACTTAAGCCATTTCTTCCTACTGTGGTCATATTAAAAAAACAAAAAAATAAAAAAATCTAGCAATGCAATAGACTTGGGAAATATTTACTGCATGTTTACATAATATTGAAAACTTTACCTATGTTTGCATAGAATTCCCCTAAACTTAACAACATTCACATGACTGCAATTAATTGATATACATAGAAACAGTAAAGAAAATAGCCCCTGACCCTGATTCCTGACTGTCACTATTGTTTTTGTTCTTGATTTTAATAATGGTGATCCATTATCCATGAGATAGAATATTCCTGAAAGGACATTTGCAAGTGTTTTTATTAGGGAAAATTTTAACTTCCATAGCAATACAAAGCATAAAATTCTTGCCAAGAAATTAGAATATATATTTTAACAAATTATTGACAAATCATGCTTTCACCAGTGTTCAATATTTTGAAGAGGAATCTGGGAGATAAAAACATATGATCTTTATCTTTCTCTGATTATTGTCTCATTCACAATTTTAAAAATATACCCAGTAACTTTATGATTCAGAAAAACATTACCAAAAGTGAATTCATTTTTTATCTTTTAAATTTGGACAGTTCCTTCAATATGTACTGTAAATATTGAGTTAATGCTTTTTATCTCATAGGTGAGAAAATGACATACTTTGCCAATACTATATTCTAACATGAGTTCAGTTACATCAATATTATTATAATTAATGATTACATCATGTTTTAGAAGGGAAGTACAGAGAAGGTTGGTATTAACATGCACAGCACACCATTGTGATATCAATACTCATTTTACTGTTCAGATTTTTTTTAAGCTAATAGCTGTCAAAAATACCCATTATAGGCTAGTCTATAATTTGTAGAAGTCAAGTAATACATTTTTTCTGAAGGTATAATGGATGCTCCATGGAGCAATTATTTTAGAAAGACAACTTCATCTCAGCTGTCTCGTGCCAGCAGAACTATTTAAGAGCCTGAGATGCATAATTCAACATGGAAGGGCTGTCAGAGTTGAGAATACCTTTAAATTATAAAAACTTAGCACCACGAGTCAGTTATAATTATAATGGAAATGTAGTTTTCTGTCATTTTATCATGGCAAACATCTCTCAAGAGCAATTTCGCATGTTAAAATATTTTGGCAAAGTGACTTTTGATTCCAAAGGGATACAGATTATCTGGTTTTATACCTGAATATTTTTCTTACAAATTGAGTTTAACAGCCTGTACTGCTTAAGGTGGCAAACATAAGAGTATTACTAAAATCCCATTGGAAAATCTCAGGGAGACCATAAGCTGCAGTAACTTACTAAGGCAGGTCTAGTTATGCACCGAAATATATTATTTTAATAGCAAAATATGACAGGCAGTTCCTCATCTGACATCCAATTATTTTACATGGCAAATATCTGAACATAAAAATGGCTGCCATTTAGATAGTCTTTTTTCCTATCAAGTATTTTCATGATTAAAAATAAAGTGAGAGAGTAATAGTTCAAGATCTTCCTGGATTCTTAGATTCATTGCCTTTGATGATGTACCTAAAACTTTCTCTCTCCAGATGGTAGCTCTTGTCTTCCTTTTGTTCCAAAAAACTTTTATTATTGTGGGAGATTAAAAGAAAAAAAAAATATATATATATGTATATATTTAAATTATATGTATATATATTTAGGAAATAAGAAGAGGGTAGCATAATCAAACTTCAAGTATGTCAATTGCAAAAGATGAAATATTCATATGAGTTCAGAATCCACAGTTGTATTCTATTATTTTGAACAACAAGGGTTATACTGAGCACTCAATTTTGCAAATTGCCAATACAAACTCTTCTCTAGGACAATGAGTATATTTGTTAACTTTATGTTATCATTCTTCTCATTTTGGTAAATATTATTTACCAATAAATATGGTAAATATTTGTTGGTAAATAAATTGGCAAATATTATTATTTTTTCCAAATAGTTTGAATAAGCTTTGAATGCTTGATTTATTTCCAAAAAATGAGTAGGCTGATACATTAATTTTCTACTATATACATCACCTTTTCCATTTTGTACTTTAAACTAAAATGAAGATAATTGTACATTATCATTGAAAATATTAAATTGTCTATTTTTAAAAATTAAAAAAAATTTTATTGGAGTATAGTTGATTTGTGATTTATTAATTTCAGGTATACAGTAAAGTTAATCAGTTATACATATACATATATCCACTCTTTTTTTAGATTCTATTCCCATATAGGCCATTACAGAGTATTGAGTAGAGTTCTTGTGCTATAGAGTAGGTCCTTATTAGTTATCTATTTTATATATAGTAGTGTGTATATGTCAGTCCTAATCTCCAAATTTATCCCTCCTCCCCTCTTCCCCCCGGTAACCATAAGTTTAACTTGTCTATTTTTAATAAAACCAACTCAGGATAGTTATTTCCAATTAAAATGGATTGAGGGAAATGGGTAACAGCTCAAACTTGATTGTATTTTCAATTCTATAAATATTCCTTGAGTGCATAATATGTCTGAAGTGTTTTTTTCTAGCCACCAGGGATACAACAATAAAGACCAGAGACAAAAATTCTTTTTATCATGTGGTTTACATTACTCATTTAAAAGAAAAATAGAAAATCCATTTAGCTAAATACAAATCAGAGATAATTGATATATTTTAGATATTTAACTTAGATTATTTTATCATAAGGCTTTTCTACTTTCTAGAAATGAAGGTATAACTCAATAGAACTAGAGAGTCTTTTTAAAATTTATTTATTTATTTTTGGCTGCGTTGGGTCTTCATTGCTGTGTGCGGACTTTCTCTAGTTATGGTGAGCAGGGGCTACTCTTCGTTGTGGTGCACGGGCTTCTCACTGTGGTAGCTTCTCCTGTTGTGGAGCACGGGCTCTAGGCGCCCGGGCTTCAGTAGTTGTGGCTCGCGGGCTCTAGAGCGCAGGCTCAGTAGCTGTGGTGCACAGGCTTAGTTGCCCTGCAGCATGTGGGATCTTCCTGGACCTGGGCTCGAACCCATGTCCCCTGCATTGGCAGGCAGATTCTTAACCACTGTGCCACGGGGAAGTCCGAGTCTTATTACTGTTATTATTTTAAGAGTTATAAGAAAATAATTACCTTAACACATCTGAAATCCCTGAAAATAAGGTCAAAATGATCTGAAAGAAAGGGGGCAAGAAAAGAGAGAAAGGTGTGTTGTATATTCATGCTATTTGCTTTAACTTTTATTATATCCTTTAATCCACACAATAACATTGAGGAGTGTAGTCTCCATTTTTTAGTTAAAAACTGAGGATCATCAGGCTTCCCTGGTGGCGCAGTGGTTGAGAGTCCGCCTGCTGATGCAGGGGACACGGGTTCATGCCCCGGTCCGGGAAGATCCCACATGCCATGAAGCGGCTGGGCCCGTGAGCCATGGCCACTGAGCCTGCGCGTCTGGAGCCTGTGCTCCACAAGGGTAGAGGCCACAAGAGTGAGAGGCCCGCGTACAGCAAAAAAAAAAAAAAAAAAAAAAAAAGAACAACAAAAAAAACTGAGAATCATAGGGTTAAGTAACATTCTCAAAAAATTTTAAGATTAAAAATGGTAATTACATCCAGGTATTTCTAACTCTCCAACTTAAATTATTTTTAGGAAATTTTCACGGGTAAAACAAACTGAAATGATATTTAGCAATGTGTTCATTCATTTCCCTGCCTCTAGAGAAAATCCATCATTCCTAAGGAAAATGAGTTCTCCAGGAGAACATTTTATAAACTACTTCAGTATTATTTTTGGTCACATCTGGAACATGTCCTTTTCTATCTTGTGTTGAACTTTTGCCTACACACACACGTTCATGTTGAAAAACATGTCATCAAGGACTTAAGTTAATTTTGGAATGCCAAACTTTCTCCCACTATCCCCTACTTTGCCTATTGTAATTCAAGATAGTACACACTTGCAATGACTAACAAATTTTTCCATATTAAGGTATAGAAAAAGGTATAAATGGTGTATTCTTCTTGTCCAGTTATGATACAGTCTTATAGATACTGTAATGCACTGATTTCTTATCATTACCAGAATTAAATGTATTTTGCTGAAAAATTGAATGTAGTAACAGTATATCATTGTATCACAGAGGCAATCATTATCTAGAAAATAGGAAAAAATGGATTACAGTAATGCACTACACATATGATTACTTCTAGTATAATGCAGTGTAATGCTTAAATTAATTCTAAGCAGCTTCCTAATTTTATTTCAGTACAACCAGATCACAAGTCATAGGGAAATAGAATATAAAACTTAACCAATATTTTATTTGGTTCATTTTGACTGAATCACGAACTGCTATAATGCATGAAGTTTCTGAAAACAGTAACTGCTTTAGAAGGAAGTTTAATAATTTGTCTTTGGTGATCACTGTGAATAAATGAATGGAATTCAGAACTGACACAGTAATATGCAAAGTTCTACTTGTATGGTAGTAGGGTGGAAAAAATTTAAAAGGAATAAGGGGAAAAAGTTAAAAGGAATAGTGAAAAAGAAAATGGAGAGAGGGCAACAGAGAGGGAAATAGATGAAAATGAAGTAAAAAGTTAAAGGAAGTTAGAGAGGGGTAGATATGAGGCGAGAAGAGGAGAGAATATGTGTGTGTTCAGCAAATTGGAAAACTAGGCAAAGCTCTCAGTTTAATTTTTAGATTTACCTTTTTTGTTTTCTTCTCTAATATAGCAGTTCAAATGTGGACTTAAAATTAATGCTATAAATACAGCCTCTTAATACAATGTTACATTGTGCAGAATAACAAATTAGGTCTTTCTAATGAGTCAACAAAATTTCTACATTGCCCACTAATACTCTAAAATTAAAAATTTTAATAATAATAATAAATATATGCATGTTAATAGAGGAAGATTTAGTTGTACAACTTTTATGATGCCAGGCTTTGCATTCAACTTAAACTGCAAGGCAGAGTGTTTGTGCTATGAGATCTTGGTAACAGTATTTTTCCTTTAGAGGACACAGAGACATTTTGTAGTTGACTCATATTCACATCAACTAAAGGGACAGTGTGTCAAGCTTTTGATCCAGGCATAGGATTCTGCCTAATGTTGCTAATGTGGCTTTCTCTTTCTCTCTACCTCTGTCTCTCTCCATCTCTAACTCTGCCTTTCCATCTCTCCCTCTCTGTATCTCTCCCTCCCCTTCTTTCTCTGACTTAAAGATCACTAAAATAAAATCTAATGATTAATTCAGTAGAATTAAGTATTTACATTTACTATTCTATGTCTGAAGTTATTAAGTGAGAGGTAAATATTTTTTTATCCTGCTTTACTTGTGAAATTTGTTTTAAAGCTGTAACTTTGTGGTTAAATTAACCTTAAAACATGTTTCACCACAGTTTATTTAGTATTGTGGATGCCGTATATTGTAAGGTTTAAAATAGCAAGTGATAAAAATAACAAAGACATATTATTGATGAGAGAGTGATATTTAAATCACAGAAAATTTTAAAATGCTAAAAATGGTAGAAACTACCTGAGTAGTACCTTATTTTGGATGACCTGGTATCATAAAGCTCTCATCTCCTATGACCTTATCACTGTACTCTACTATACTTTTCTGTTAAAGTAATGTAGGCACTTTCAAAGTTTATTTCTTCACAAGAATATTTCTGAATTTTACAAAACTCCAGAATAATACATATTCAAGCAGAAAATTGAGAAAACATACAACAGCACAAAGGCAAGTATCCCCAAGTCATTTGATATCCCACTAACCTCCCAAATGTAATAATATAGTCCTCTAATTGAGTTTTCTATGCATGTATCATGTATGGGTATGAGCTTATACATGTATTTCTTACATATCTAAGAACTTTTTGAAAACTGGAATTCTGTAGTGCATAGAGAAAAATCATGAAAATAAAATACTTGTTCAAAATCAGCATTTGAATGAATGTAAAGAGATGGAAACAGTATTTTACTGTTGAATGGAAAATATTGAGAAGAATTAATACTCAAACCAAGTTTAAAGTGTATTCAACAAATAGGACATAATATGGATGGGAAAGGAGTGGAGATTGGTTAGAAAGAGAAGACGGTAACAGATACAAACCTTGGATTCTTAGTTTACTATGTTTTTTTTTGTTGTTGTTGGTGGTGTTTGATTTAAAGTTACCATTTTGTAAATGAAGCAAATGTGGCAAATGTTCTTTGTTGTACTTCACTTTCTTTATATCCCAGAATTTTCCCAGGCTCGGTATGATGTTTAGAACCTTCTCCCCTCCCAGATTCCACGTTCTTTGTCTCTCCCCATATACATACACTTCATAAGTCCACGTAACTTTTTAATATGAACTGTAACAAAAGCTACAAATATCTAACTCCTTTGTAGCCCAAGGACTGATAAAACAGTTATGTGGGCTGCATTGAGGGAGCCAACCCATCTAAAGAGAACTCTATGCCAATCTACTGTTCTAAAGTCAGTAGTTTTAACCTGAGTTTCATTTTATTAGACTGTGTTAAAGCCAAATCCCATCCTAGTCAGGTCTAGCCTTTCCCTTTCTTTCCCTTTTCAGAGAGCCTTTATGATCTAAAAAATGTCTTGGTCCAATATTCGTGAATTCTATTAGTGAAGGCATTCTTGCAGTTACGTCAAGTTATACTGCATATAAATGGAGGATAAAAGGATTACCAGATTATAAATCAAATGAGAGTTTCTGGCAATATAAATCTCAGCTATGTCAGGCTCTTGTGTTAATGGAATTGCAGAATTCCATTGGCCACTAAGAATTTAAATTTTGTGTTAGAGATCTTGGTAATTTTTCACAGGACTCCTTCAATAAAACGCTAAAAAGTAAAATGGGAGGTTTGCAAGCAAATTTGTATCAGGTCTTAAAATTGTTTTTTAAGATAGTGCCAAAAATATTACAGACATTTGAAAATGTATTATAATACACATATTATACAATTCTAAGGCTTGGAACTTATCAGCACTTAAATCATTCAAATAAATACAGCCAAACTGTGTTAAATGCAAAATAGATAGTATATTTAACGTTGAGATACATGATGTGATTTGACCAATGAATTAGAATCCAATAAGATAGTGTCTGGCTCAGTTAAATGATAAAACTACTTATATTCAAGCTAATCAATCGATTCAGTCAAATAACTGGTAAAATTTGTATTTGTGATAATGCTTTTTTTTTTTTTTTTTTGCGGTACGCGGACCTCTCACTGTTGTGGCCTCTCCCGTTGCGGAGCACAGGCTCCAGACGCACAGGCTCAGCGGCCATGGCTCACGGGCCCAGCCGCTTCATGGCATGTGGGATCTTCCCGGACCGGGGCATGAACCCGTGTCCCCTGCATCAGCAGGCGGACTCTCAACCGCTGCGCCACCAGGGAAGCCCGATAATGCATTCTTTATAGACACAGAAGTGCAGAATCAACTAGTTGGAATTAACATGGGTTAAGCAGTTGTATTTGGTTAAGTAGTAATTAGCTTTATCTATAAATATATATCTAATATGACATGCGTGGAAATATTAACTTGATTCATATTTAATATGTGGTGGTTATATATGGGAATGGATTTTTAGGTATGAAAACATTCTTTTTATATGGTAACTTTGAAACATTAGTTTTTCTTCAATATAGTTTGGGTATATTCTATATGTTGAGTATGATTCCTTCATGAGACTAATATTTGTTGAGCATCAAGAATGGACATAGAAGTGTGTTAAGGATGGAGTTTTAAAGCATAATAAGGTAACAGGTCTGCCTATGCAAAAGGGCAGGGACAGATTATTAAGGTTGCCTCAGTAGGTATTGAAGGAATTATTCTTTCCATGTAAGCAGTGATGGTCAGAAACAATGTCTCTTCCACTCAAATTTTTAAATCCGAATTTCCTCTAAGGCTAAGCATGTGACAGTCCACTGTTGATCAGCACAAGGTTACTCCACATCTTTTCATTTTATTTGTCTTAATATTTCTGCCTTTATTTCCCCTCTGATTCTTGATGCTATATCATATGTCTGGCCAAGATGTACACTATAGCCCAGATCTTTTAGTGCTTAGGAACAGTGTCACAGATTTCAAAAATTCATTTATCTCAGAATAAAAACTTTGCTGACTCCTTGCCTCACAATATCCCTTAAAAAATTCTTTTTAAAGCCTGTTTAAAAATTTGGGCAGAAAACCTTCATTACTTTAGGTCCCACGATGAGTCATGGATGTCAAATGCTTTAAGAGACTCCCTCTGACCAAGTGCTCTATCCCAAGTCCCAAAGGACCATTCCTCCAAAAGTGAATGTTTCAAAGCAGTCTCTGTAAACACTTCCAATGAATTTAGAAGTATAGATTATATTTTAGCAGACTTTAAATGGGACTTTTGATATGGACTTTCAAGAGTACTCCAGACATTGAAAATGGGGAAAGCATTGTAAGCCAAGGAAAAAGAGTAAGCAACAACATGGAGGTAGGTGCCAAATTATGGAGGACTGTAGTATGTGAAGGAGCCATCATGTGGATGGAACAGAAAGGGATATGTTACAATTCATATTTTACAGAGCTGAATCTGGAAATAATATAAAATTGACATCTGAGGAGCTCGACTCAAAGAGCAATTGGGCAGTTATTTCAAGAATTCAATAAAAAGAGCCTGACAGTTGGAGTGCAAATGAAAAGGAGTTAGATTCAAGAATTAATTCAAAAGAGGAACTGAGAGTGATACTTTCACTGTTGTTCTATATTGTTATTTGTCTGTTGATGTGAGAATGCATCTGACATAGGAGTCAACTTAATATATTGATGGTACTGCTTATTAGATGTGTAATTTTGGGCAAGTTATTTAATCTTTCTAAAGTTTCAGTTTTATTATAAAAATGTGAAGAAAATAATAAATCCCTAATTCATATAATTTTGGAAATTTCAAACAAATGCCATAAATGGTAGATATTAGATTTAGATATTAGATTTTTTAAGATATTAGATTAGATTTTTTTCCTACTATGAGCATCCAAACTTGAATAGTAGTAGCAAGAAAAATTATAACTGTTTTTAAACTTAGTAAGTTTTTTAACAGTATATTTTTGACTTATTACTTTTTCAGAGGAATCATATATACTGATATATGTGTGTGTGTATATACATATACACACATACATAGAGAGATTAACTTTAAATAGAATATTTGATAGAATTTTAATAGAATATTTAAATAAAATTTATACATATATATTTTCTATTTAGTGAAAGTTGATTTTAATCTGGAAAACATTGGAGAACAACACATTATATGTAATGGTATCATTTAGGCTCCAAGTTGTTGGTTCTCAGTCTTAGTTAAGTATTGGATTTACTGGAAGCTTTTGAAAATAGAATTCCTAGGATAAAAGCCAAACCAATTGAATCAAAATATCTGCAGATGGACTATAGGTGTCATTATTTTTATATCCCAGGTGTTTCTAGTACACATCTTAAATTAATCACCACTGCTGTGTTTCAGATCAGTGCTTCTCAAAAAAAAAATTTTGTAACATCTTTATTGGAGTATAATTGCTTTACAGTGGTGTGTTAGTTTCTGCTTTATAAAAAAGTGAATCAGCTATACATATACATATATCCCCATATCTCCTCCCTCTTGCATCTCCCTCCCACCCTCCCTATCCCACCCCTCTAGGTGGCCACAAAGCACAGAGCTGATCTCCCTGTGCTATGTGGCTGCTTCCCACTAGCTATCTATTTTACATTTGGTTACATTTGGTAGTATATATAAGTCCATGCCACTCTCTCACTTCATCCCAGCTTACCCTTCCCCCTCCCCGTGTTCTCAAGTCCATTCTCTACATCTGCATCTTTATTCCTGTCCTGCCCCTAGGTTCTTCAGAACCATTTTTTTTTCAGTTTCCATATATATGTGTTAGCATACGGTATTTGTTTTTCTCTTTCTGACTTACTTCACTCTGTATGACAGACTCTAGGTCCATCCACCTCACTACAAATAACTCAATTTTGTTTCTTTTTATGGCTGTGTAATATTCCATTGTATATATGTGCCACGTCTTCTTTATCCGTTCATCTGTCGATGGACACTTAGGTTGCTTCCATGTCCTGGCTGTTGTAAATAGAGCTGCAGTGAACATTGTGGTACATGACTCTTTTTGAATTATGGTTTTCTCAGGGCATATGCCCAGTAGTGGGATTTCTGGGTTGTATGGTAGTTCTATTTGTAGTTTTTTAAGGAACCTCCATACTGTTCTCCATAGTGGCTGTATCAATTTACATTCCCACCAGCAGTGCAAGAGGGAGTAAAAATCACCTAGGAAACTTGTTGAAATGTAGATTCTGATTCTGTATGCGTGGGTGGAGTATGAGATTCTGTGTTTCCAAAAGGATCTCAGTGGATGTCTTACAACTGATGAGTAGTAAGGATCTAGATGATTGAGATCGGATAGGTTGCTGTAGACAGGTAAATTTTTCTGAAGCTTGGGTCAAGAATGGCTTGTATTTCAATGGTTGATGAAGGATGAGGATTCCATTTCAGTTACCTAGACCAGGAAGAACAAAAGGGCACACATAGAGGATACATGGAAAACTACATAATTGATATACAATTAGATTTGAGGAGCAGTAGAAGTTAAAGCCGGAGCATGAAAGATGCGTGAGATGTAACTGAGACCTTGGAAGCTCTAGAGAGATACACCGGATTTTACTTCTGATTTAGACAGAAACTTGGAGGGAGCCTTGAAACACATTGATATGGAGGGAGAGCTGGGGTTTAGGAAGATGCCTCTGTGAGCAGATTATGTATAACAGAGTCAGAGTAAAACTGAGCAGTACCCTGTGGGGCCTTCCTCAGACAGACCCCCACCGCCTGGTGTCACCCATCTCTTGTTTGTAAAAAAAAAAAAAAAGAAAGAAAGAAAAAAGCTTTAGCCTCCTAGGCCTTCCCCGGGTTCCAAAGAGCAAATTTAATCAAAGAAGTGAGAAAAATGCAGAAACAAAGGAAAACAGTCAAGCATGACAAAATAATAGTAGTTTAACCATAAAACAAAGTCAAGAGTCTTTAGTTCCTTCTCAAGGTATGTAGATAATATTATGAGTCATATCCTTGAGTTGTTTTGCAGCCACCAGGTGGGAGAAATTAACTACATGCTGGCCACAAGCATGTAGACCCCAGACCAGTTGGAACTAGAAGGTAGATGATATTATATCACCTGGTTACCTCCCACCAACCAATCAGAAAAATGTCCACGAGCTGATCAGGCACCCTGCCTTCAAAAACACTTCTCTTAAAGCCATTGGGGAATTCAGGTCTTTTAAGCATGAGACGCTTGTTCTCCTTACGGCCCCATGTTGGGTGCTTTGCAAAAAATGCTGTACTTTCCTTCACCACACCCACTATCAGTAGGCTGACTTTACTGTGAGTCCAGTGAGTGGATCCAAGTTTGGTTCGGTAGCAAGAACTGAAGAGTGGAGTAAGGGATGGGCAAAAGGCAGTCCTGACCCTAATAACAAAAGGCCTAGGGCAAGAGTACAAATGGAAGTAAAATTTTAAAAAACTAGTTGTAGTAGTTATAATAATAAATATCAGTAATTGGTTTTATATATGCCAAGCACTCTGCTAAATACTTCATGCCGATTATACAATTTCTTTCTCATAATAGTCCTATGAGGTAGGTATCAATACTATTGTCCCATATCATTGGTTGTAAAACTAAAATAGAAAATTAGTATCTTGCCCAGGATCACAATACCAGTAATAGAGAGCCGACTAGTCTGCTCTTTCATTTGTTAGTTTTTCAAAATCATCACACTACTCTTCCTACTTTTAAAAAACCCAAGTTGCCATGTTTATAGTTGTATATTTGTGTATTGCTGAAACAGAGTTTTAGTGTGTTGGTTCACAACTTTTTCTGGTGAATTCTGAAACCAACCTCCATACTCAGAGGTGGGGTAGAGTCCAAAGAAAGAAGCAGACCATTCCAGATAGGTAGGTGGCAGGTTTAATAAGCATGAGAACATACTTACGAGGTTTATCTTGGGTGGCTTCAAGATTAGTAGATTCTCACCTGTCCACCAAATCTTACAAGTTTATATAGAGGCATAGCTGAGTTCAGTCTGTATACCATCCAGATGGTCTCAACAGCACATTGCTTACTCAACGTACATTCCAAGTACAGGGAAGGGAGTCAGGAGCTTTTGATTGACCAGTTTTAGTTCTTGGGTCAGCTGGTAGTCACCTCCTCATTACTTTCTCCAACACTCGATTTGTTGTGACTGGCTTTTATAATCTTTATATGTCCTCCTCTTTTGCAATACATCCTGCGTGGTCAGCAAGGGGTTTCACTGGCATGGAGATGGTTCACTTGGTGGCTATCTGGCTGCGTTGGAGACAGATGCCACCACAACAATGCAAGCATGTGTAAGAGCAAAAAAGATTGAGACAACAATTTTTTAAATTAGTGGTACCTTTTTTTAATATATTTTACCAAGAGCCCCATGAGCCAAATCATTGATTTACTAAGTCCCTTAGGCTGGGCCCCAGATCACTCAGGGCATTCACTTGTGGTCTTATGTGATTTAGTAAAGATAACACATTAATAGACTCATCAGGGATGAAAACGCAACATTTTTATTGGGATAATGGTTCAGATGGCTCCTTTTGAGGCACAGTAATGTCCAAGGTCATTTTATTTTGTAGGAGAGCTCCAGTGTTCAAGAAGAACAGGCTTTGCTGGCCATAATTTAAGCCTTTTTGTGAATGTAGCAAGGGCTATCATGTCTTCCAGGCCAATGGAGGGAATAAACATGGCAGCCAAATGATCATACCAGTGGGAAACCAAACGTGCCCACTTGGCCTTGAGGAGAGGAAGGTTGGCAGCTTTAGGAACTTGACTTGGTTGTATGTACCATACACATTGGTGGGGGGAGGCAGCACTGCCAGGCAGGAGAGAATGGACTGGAAGCAGGATATGCCAGGCCAAAACTTCTTGTCCTCTCTTTTAATGATGTGTGTTCTACTCCAGGTGTAATGTGTTTTGATAGGTCCAGCTTGTAGAAGGACAACGGGATACCAGTGGAGACTGAGTGGTTCCCCCTCATCCAGGGGTGCCAAGTAACTCATCATCCTGGCAATGTCTCACTGTAAATTTTACTAAATAAATTTTAGTAGATAATTCCTTTTCCAGGTATGACAGAGCTTGGTGTTCTCAGCAGCATAACACATTGATTTACCATGAAATTCAGGGCAATGGCTATTTCCCATGATTTTTATATTTTATGGTATTAGATGCCTCAGCAGGGACTTCAGTCTGGCATATGGGGCACCAGGCCCTATTGGTTGATGATTCAAATGTATTAAAGCCTGGGACATTATTTTAGTCCACCTGGCTGAGGTGATTTTACCTGTTAGGAATTTAATCTGCTGTTTTAATATAGTATTCCATTTTCCTTTCTATCAGTCCTGCCTCTTTCATGTTATAGGGGAGATGGAACCTCTATTTAATGTCATGTTCATTTTTTTTCCCAGTCTTGCATATCATGACTTTTGAAATATGACAGTCACTTCCATTTGATGAGCGTATTCATATATGATACTCAGCCTCTCTAATACCCTAATAGTGGCAGCCTGGTTTGTACAGTCACAGAGTAAAGCTTGGGCTAGGCAAGATTTGGCATTTGTACAAACCAGGGTATATTTAGAACCTTCACTCAGAAGGAGCGGGTCAATATAATCACTTTGCCAGCCTCTCACTGGTTGGGAACTCCAGTGAATGGCCCCAGACTCCTTTGGAAGTTGCGTTGGGTGTTGTTTCGAACACACAGGACAGGGAATTCCCTGCTGGTCCAGTGGTTACAACTTAGTGCTTTCACTGCCAGGGTGCCAGGTTCAATCCCTGGCTGGGGAACTATCCTGCAAGCTGTGCGGCACGGCCACCCCCCCAAAAAAAAAGAACACACAGGACATATTGTTACTGCATTAACCAAGTCACTGCATTTTAAAGGTAATCCAGCATCTTTGGCAATATGCCATCCTACCTGGGCGCTGGTATGGTAACTTTTTTTATGTACCCAAGCTGTTGTATCCACTGAAGGGTCAGTTGCTAGGACATCAGCTTCCTGATTGCCAGGGGGTGTCAGTGCCCTGTGAGCCAGGCTATGGAAAACAGTGAGGGCTGCTCAGGCTCTTTCAGGCTAAGCTAAATGTCCCTCCATATATCTTGACTCCATAAGGGCCCACTCATGAATCATCTATCCCTTGGCTTTCCATTGTCCCAACCATAGGGTTAATTTCTTTAGAACAGCCCAACTGTTAGTGTAAAGGGTTAATGGCCAGGGCTTGTGAGTGATCACCAGCCAAACCGCTCTGAATTCAGCCTATTTGCTGCCGTGGTGTTCCTGAGAGGTTCAACCTTCCTGAGAGGTTCCACCTGTAGGAATGCTGTGTACACTGCTAGGAATTGTTGCTCTGTGTGGGTATATTAGGTTTTTATCCCCTTTCAGAGCTGGGACCAAAATTCCTGGAGTATCTCCTCTTCTGTTTTCTCTGCCACGGTGCCTGACTCATACGTTCCAAAGTCACAGACATGCCTAACTCGAATGGGAGCCCTGCTTGGGGGAGATGCCCAGAGGTTTAATTTGTTTTACTAGTATTTTTGCCTGCTCAGAGTGGCTTGCTGCTTTGATTCTCAGTCCCGTATGTCCCCTTTCTTTATTAGGGATGGAGGCAGTGTGCCAGGTAGAGAATAAAAGTCCTTTAAAACTCCCAAATCCCTGTAAAGGCTTGCATCTTCTTTACTTTTTTAGGGGTTGGATAGGCTTGTATCTTATTAAACAGCTTTTGGGACATATCTTAGCTGACAAAATGATTTCTAAAACTTACAGTAGTGCCTGGGCCTTGAATTTTCTGTGGTTTTACCACCGATCTTCCCCCTTGAAGGTGTTCTAGCAAAGTCTGCAGAGTGTCCTGTTGCAGGGGCAAGTCTTTACATGTTAACATTATATCCTCAAATTTACTGATGTGGCGAAGGAGAACAAGGACAGCTCTCAGGTTACCACCCCATGACATATGGTGGGGCTGGGCAGCTGGGGAGCTTGGAGAAGCACTTGAAAGGTCCATTGTTGCCCCTCCACAGAGAAGGGAAATTTATCTTGTGACTCAGTGGCCAGGGGTGTACTGAAAAAGACATTTGTTAAGTCCAGTATAACATAGTACACTCCTAGGACCATGGCCACGGTATCTAAGATGGTGGCAGTGTTGAACACAGCCCCACGGATGGGGGCGGGTGGGTACTACCTTGTGCAATTCTTGGGAGTTTGCCATTATATGTCATGAGCCATCTGTTTTTGTTTTTTTACTAGGCTGTTGAAAGCACGATGGGAAGGGTATATGATACCCACTTGGTGCAATTCTTAGATAGTTTCTCCTATTCCTTATGCCCCCAGACATTTATAGTGCTTGAAAGCTACCATTCTTCACAGGGGTACCAGGTTTACTGGTTCCAAGTTGGTGTTCCCCTTCAGCACTGCTGTGATTAACCTGGAGCTCAAGTTCACTGATAGAGGTTTGCAGAGTTGACCTTGTAGGATATCAATGCCCAATATGTTCTCTGGTATTGAAGAAATTAAAAACCTCATATTTTTGGCAGTGGGGTGCCCCCAACTTGCAGTGTCAAAAATACCTTCCTGGTCATAGCTGTTTGCAAAATGGCACACTAAGGTCTTGTCTACAGGCTGCGAAGCTAGCAGAATAGTGGACAAAAGGAACGTCCTTCTCCAACCTCAGCTCTTTCAACATTTTTTTTTGAGCTCAGCCTCTCCTTGGGCTTTGGTGGTGGGTGAAACACCCACAGTAGAGCCAAGTCCACTGTGCAGCCATTCGTTTTACTTTTTGGCCACAGTGCACTGTGCATAGTTCCTCAAATAAGCACATTAAAGCATCTGGTGTATCCCCATACTTATGCAGTGCTCCACAAACATCTAACAAATGGCCCACTCCTCCCAACATAGACGTTGATGACCAGCTTGGCATTTCCCTGAGGATACCTCTTTCCTAAAGCCCATTTCTTTGATCTCCAGGCTGACTCTCCAATTGTTGGTTCTCAAAATTATCAGGAACTTCCTGGGTGAAATCTGAAACCAGCCTCTATACTCCAAGGGCAAGCACAAACCAAGAAAGAGACAGGCCAGTCTAGATTGGTAGGTGGCAGGTTTAATAAGCAAGGGGACTTTGAGGTTTATCCATGTTGTAAAATATTTGAATACTTTATTTGTTTATATTGCTGAATAATATTTTACTGTATAAAGATGTTAGGTGTATCCACTCATTAGTCAATGGAAATTTGGGTTCTTTACACATTTTGGCTATAGAGAATAATACTGCTAGGAACATTTGTGTATAGCTTTGTGTGTGGACACATTTTTTTCATTTCTCCTGATATCTACAAGTAGAAATGATGGGTTATATGACAAACTATGTTCAAAATTTTGAGGAACTGACAAACTGTATTCCAAATTTTACATTCTCACCAGCAACATATGAGAATTCTACTTCTTCCACTTCTTTACCAACACTTGTTATTATCTGTCTTTTTGACCCAAGCCATCTTAGTAGGTGTGAAGCAATAGCTCATTGTGGTATTAATCTGAAATTTCCTAACAACTAATGATATTAAGCATTTTTTCAGTGATTATTGGTCATTTTTAGATCTTCTTTGGAAAAATGTTTATTCAGACACTTTGCCCATTTTTGAATTGGGTTATTTCTCCTCTTATAATTAAATTGTAAGTGTTCTTTATGTGTTCTGGTACAAGTTCCTTATCAGATATATGATTTGTAAATATTTTCTCCCTATGGATTGTCTTTTCACTTCCTTGGTGGTATCCTCAACGTACAAAGTGCTTTTTAAATCGATAAAGTCCAACTTGTCAATCTTCTCTTCTATCATTTGTGCTTTTGGTGACACATCTAAGAAATTGTTGCCTAATGCAAGGTCACAAAGATATACTCCTGTTTTTTTTTTCTAGGAGATTTATAGTTTTAGCTCTTACATGTAGGCCTATGATCCACTCTGAATTAATTTTTGAGTATGGTGTGAGATAGGGAGAAAGCTTATTTTTTTAAGTTTGTACTCACGACATGCAAAAATGTCAGTGACTTTATGGTAAAATGTAAATTTATTACTTTATTTAAGAGCAAGACTTGAAACAACCTAGTGCCCTGGAGAATGTATCCTTAAATTTTCAGCATGTGTATATTGACCCAGGAATGTGATATCACCCAGAATAAGATAAAATTACCTTAAATAATTTCATTTGATTGGTTGCAAGACCCAGGAATCCAAAGGAGTTCTTTTATGAGAGCCCTGTGCAAATAATATGGTACTCCCAAAACCCACTTTGAGAAAAACTAATTAGAGTGAATGAATTATAGCAAACAGTGAGAACTTTAAGATACTTTTTATAATATTTTTTGAAAAACTTGATAAACATAAGGGGGCTGTAGACATCCTGGCCCTGAGGATTAATTTTTTTAAATGAAAGAAAAAAAAAAGACCTTTAACTACACAAAGTGTACCCTCTGTCTGCCTAAATCTTGCCTTCAGTGGCTATACAGCAAGAATGTAACCAGTGTCATTTTCCTATACTAGAACAGTCCACAGACCATTCTGGCTCAGGATTACAGGGAAAACAATTTTAGAAAGAAATGTTTCCAGAGAACTACAGAACATGCCAGCACAATGCACATATTTTTATGAAAAATTTCTTTTGGTCAATCCAACTGTGTCATTAAAATGCAATTTTACTATCCAAATATTATGTATTCTGTATGTTTTCTTGCCATTTCCCACTATCCCCCAACCTCCTTCAGTATGGTCTTAGTCAAAGACAACATGCTGGGAAGAGCTGTCTTGACAGAGCTGTCTTGACAATTGTCATTAAACTAAAATCGGCATGCTGTGGATCTCAGGCAAAGCAAACATATTATTTCTAACTGCTTTTGAGGGATGTGTATGGAAAGGAAAGCAGTCCCCAGAAAGCCTCCCCAAAACCCAAAATGGTAACATCATAACTATGAAATTGGAGAGAAACTTTCATTTATTTAAAAATGTACAACATAAGACAGATGCTGGTCTAAGGGCTGAGCAGGTGTGATTCTGTAGTGTACTTTGCCAAATTTAGGACAAGACAATTGTTAAACTGTTCACAGTGAAGAAAGAGTTTATGTGGAAACTGAGTAGGATTTTCTTTATGAAATTTATCCATTATTTTTACAAACGGGAAGAAAGAGATGAAGCTGAAAACTTTTTGCCTGTCTCACAGCAAATGTTTTAAAAATATATAATTATTTGAAACTTGAAAACGGCAGAGTACAGGAAATTGTCATCAAACTGTGAGCTATACCTTTCTCTCAACTCACAAGGCCAAATAATATCAGATGTTGAAAACCCAAAAATAAAAGGGAAATCAGTGGATTTCTTTTCAGGAAATTCTCAGGATGATAAATTTGACAATTCTCAAAATCACATCGTAGGGTTTTTAGGAAAATATCCGACAGCTTAAATGATACTTGAAAGAGGAAAAAAATGGAAAATATCCCCAGGAAACAGAAAAAGACAAATATAAAGTAGTAACTCAAGGACAACCTGAACTTATTGCCTTCTGATTTTCTTCACAAGAATACTTTTTTTGCTGATTATTATAAGAAATAAATGTCAATGAGACAGTATGGCAGAAGTTGATTCTGCTAGGTTGGTAAAAATGTGAAGGATATTTTGTCTCTGAAATGTTGGCTGATAGTTTATAAATATGGTTTCTGGACAGACTGAAAACAAATGAACTTCGGTGTAATATGTTTCAAGGTATGTTTTATTCTTTCTGAATCTATGAACAATCAGGTATTTAATGTTTAACCAGCCATGTACTATTTATTGGGGTAGAGGGGAAAAATCAAGTCTTTAATTCTGCTTTGTATATTATTTTTAAAAAGGAATGAGAAAGCCCTTTGAGTTCTGTAATATGTACAACATATTTCCAACAAAAGGGTTTGGGTATGAACTTATAAACATGTGCTATACGTCAGGATATCCTATTTGAAATAACAGGAATGCATTGAGAAGAGTGACACTGAGCAATTCAGGGGAGGAGAGTGGAAGAGAAAGGTGGCATGGAAGATATTAAATCATGCTTCCTTCAGTCATTGCCAATTATGTATTCAATTTCCATGTCAATGTTTAATATATCATCAGAGCAATGCATTATAATTCTAGGATCATTGATACAGTCATAGTAGCATCACTCTGATGTCATCTTAGACTCTGGTAAAGAGCCACATGTGCATGAAAGTTTAGCTATCCTGAGAAACATTTCTTGTATTTTTTTAGTAATTAATGATTAATATTAAGCCAAACTAAAGAAACAACTCATTTGAAGAAGTGGACGTCATTTTCCAACTGTTACTTCATAGTGTACACTGGCATCATGCCAGGGAGACAGAGGGAAAGTCCTGTAATAAAATATGTTTTAATAAATTATTATTTTTTCATAGCCAGGCTAAAGATTTAGAGGGAGAATGGCATTTTCTAACTAGGGCACAGGCTTTTTGAGGTTAAAACTCTTTTTCTTTTGCCCAGCATTGCAATATGGATGAGCTTTTGCTCTAGCTTATTGTAACTGCACTGCACAATCGATATTTAAATCCTGAAAGTTCAGCAATAATGGATGCATACTGAACAGATCAATATTTAGCCTTTTGTGGACTATAACTTTTATCTTAGCCCCAATTACTCTGTGGCACAGGGGTTGATTTTTAATGTCTTGGGTGTTTGGCATCTCACTAATATTAATTATTTTAAAAGGTAAAAAATGCATTGTGAGACACCTGTAGAGAGAATTGTTGATAAAATATTCTAAAAATATGCTTAAATAGGTTCATTCTTTCAAGATCATTTGGTAATGATAAATTTCAATTGTGACATATATATTGGATTTTTTAAAAATTTACAAGGGATCAGATAATTTTAAAATTCATGAAAAGATATTTCCTTGGAATGTCCTTCAGCAATATTGCATGACCACTTGAGAGATGTTTGGCCAGTTTATCTTTTTAGAATAAAAGCTAATTACAAATCTGATAAAATGTTGGCATTAAAATATTGTTTAATTTATTCAGATATCACAGTATAATCAATTATGATAATTTGTCTCTGAAGTTCTATAAAGGGTTTCAAGGAAATCAAGATTCTGGGGAAAAAAAATACATACTTTCTTTAGAAATAGCGATTTCAATTTATCACTCTTGAGACAATAAGTGCTCATAAACATGATCTCTGTTCCCAAAAGCCCAACCTGATCTAATGCTAACAAAATAACAAAAACTGTATCTTTAGCAACTAAGTAAATTAGAACATTTACTCTTTAGTAGTATACAGGAGGAATCCTTTTTTGTAGAACTTCTATTTTTAAACTACTATACAAACCACTGCCCAAGTCCCAACTCATGCTCTGAGTTGCTAAGGTAAAATGTACACTCAAAGAACATAGAAATATCATAAATAGGTGTTGAATTTTGTCAAAAGCTTTTTCTGCATCTGTTAAGATGATCATATGGTTTTTATTCTTCAATTTGTTAATGGGGTGTATCACATGGATTGATTTGCGGTTATTGAAAAATCCTTGCATCCGTGGGATAAATCCCACTTGATCATGGTGTATGATCCTTTTAATGTATTGCTGGATTCAGTTCACTAGCATTTTGTTGAGGATTTTTGCATCTTATATTCAACAGTGATATTGGCCTATAATTTTCTTTTTTTGTGGTATCTTTGACAGGTTTTGGTATCATGGTGATGGTAGCCTCATAGAATGAGTTTGGGAGTATTCCTTCCTCTGCAGTTTCTTGGAAGACTTTCTAAAGGAGAGGTGTTAACTCTTCTCCAAATGTTTGATAGAATTCTCTTGTGAAGCCATCGGGTCCTGGACATTTTTTAATCACTGTTTCAATTTCAGTACTTGTGATTGTTCTCTTCACATTTTCTATTTCTTCCTCATTCAGTATTGGAAGGTTGCACCTTTCTAAGACTTTCTCCATTTCTTCTGGATTGTCCATTTTATTGGCATATAATTGCTTGTAGCAGTCTCTCATGATGCTTTGTATTTTGTGGTATCCATTGTACTTCTCCTTTTCCATCTCTAAATTTATTGGTTTGAGCCCTCTCCCTTTTTTTCTTGATGAGTCTGGCTAAAGGTTTATCAGTTTTGATTATCTTTTCAAAGAACCAGCTATTAGTTTTATTGATCTTTGCTATTGTTTTCTTCATCTCTATTTCATTTATTTCTGCTCGATCTTTATGATTTCTTTCCTTCTACTAATTTTGGGTTTTGTTTGTTCTTATTTCTCTAGTTGTTTTAGGTGTAAGGTTAGATTGTTTATTTGAGATTTTTCTTACTTCCTGAGGTAAGATTGTATTGCTATAAACTTTCCACTTAGAACTGCTTTTGCCACATCCCATAGATTTTGTATCATCATGTTTTTGTTTTCATTTGTCTTTAGGTACTTTTTTATTTCCTCTTTGATTTCTTCAGTTATCCAGGTTTTTTGGTAACATTATTTAGCTTCCACATGTTTGTGTTTTTTAAAGTTTTTTTTCCTGTAGTTGATTTCTAATCTCATAGCATTGTGGTTGAAAAAGATATTTGATATGACTTCAATATTCTTAAATTTCCCCAGGCTTGATTTGTGGCCCAGATGTGATCAATCCTGGAGAATTTTCCATGTGCACTTGAGAAGAAAGTGTATTTTGCTGCTTTTGGGTGGAATGCACTATAAATATCAGTTAAGTCCAGCTGGTCTAATGTGTCATTTAAGGCTTGTGTTTCTTTATTCATTTTCTGTCTAGATGATCTGTCCATTGATGAAAGTGGGGTGTTAAAGTCCCCCACTATTAATGTGTTACTGTCAGTTTCTCCTTTTATGGCTGTTAGCATTTGCCTTATATATTGAAGTGCTCCTATGTTGGGTGCATATATATTTACAATTGTTATATCTTCTTTCTGGGTTGATCCCTTGATAATTATGTAGTGTTCTTCCTTGTCTCCTGTAACAGACTCTATTTTAAAGTTGATTTTGTCCAATATTAGTATTGCTACTCCAGCTTTCTTTTGATTTCCATTTGCATGGAATAACTTTTTCCATCCCCTCACTTTCAGTCTGTATGTGTCCCTAGATCTGAAGTGGGTCTGTTGTAGACAGCATATATACAGGTCTTGTCTTTGTATTCCTTCAGCCAGTCTGTGTCTTTTGGTTGGAGCATTTAATCCATTTATATTTAAGGTAATTATTAATATGTATGTTCTTATTGCCACTTTGGTAATTGTTTTGGATTTGTTTTTGTAGGTTTTTTTTTCTTCCCTTCCTCTTTTGTTCACCTTCTCTTTTGATTTGATGACTATCTTCAGTGTTGTGTTTGGATTGCTTTTGTGTGTGTGTGTGTGTGTGTGTGTGATTGTAGATTCTATTGTAGATTTTTGGTTTGCAATTCCCATGAAGTTTTGACATACTAGTCTATATATATACACAAGATCATTTTAAGTTGCTGGTCTCTTAATTTCCAATGCATTTCCAATGTCTTGCATTTGTACTCTCCTGTTCTCATGATTTCTGGTTTTGATATTGTATTTAAGTGTGGATGATTTCCTACCTTTACTTTATGTCTGCCTTTACTGGTGAGCTTTTCCATTTGTAATTTTCATGTTTCTAGTTGTGGTCTTTTCTTTTCCACCTAGAGAAGTTCCTTTAGAATTTGTTGTAAAGCTGGTTTGGTGGTCCTCAATTCTCTTAGCTTTTGCTTGTCTGTAAAGCTTTTGATTTCTCTATTAAATCTGAATGAGAGCCTTGCTGAGTAGAGTATTCTTGGTTATAGGTTCTTCCCTTTCATCATTTTACATATATTGTGCCACTCCCTTCTGGCCTGCTGAGTTTCTGCTGAAAAAAATCAGCTGATAACCTTATGGGGATTCTCTTGTGTGTTATTTTTGCTTTTCTCTTCTTGTTGCTTTTAATATTTTCTCTTTGTCTTTAATTTTTGTCAATTTGATATGTGTCTCAGCATGTTCCTCCTTGGGTTTATCCTGTATGGGACTCTGTGCTTCCTGGATTCGAGTGTTTCCTTTCCCATGTTAGGGTAATTTTCAGCTAGTATCTCTTCAAATATTTTCTCAGGGCCTTTCTTTCTCTCTTCTCCTTTGAACCCTGTAATGTGAATGTTGGTGTATTTAATGTAGTCCTAGAGGTCTCTTAGACTGTCCTCATTTCTTTTCATTCTTTTTTCTTTATTCTGTTGTGCTTCACTGATTTCCACCATTCTGTCTTCCAGCTCACTTATTTATTCTTCTGCCTCATTTGTCTGCTGTTGATTCCATCTAGTGTAGTTTTCATTTCAGTTATTGTATTGTTCATCTCTGTTAGTTCTTTAAAGATTCTAGCTCTTTGTTCAACATTTCTTGTCTCTTCTCAGTCTGTGCCTCCATTATTTTTCTGAGTTCTTGGATCATCTTTACTGTCATTACTCTGAATTCTTTTTCAGGCAGATTGCCTATCTCTGCTTAGCCTTATTCTGTGGTTTTATCTTGTTCCTTCGTTTAGAACATATTTTTCTGCCATCTCATTTTCTCAAACTTTCTGTGTTTGTGGGCTCCATTCTGCAGGATTTATACCCCTTTTTTGATCTTACCTCATGATAGGATTTTGTGAAATTGTACAAATTCTAATTCATAGATTAGTATACACTCTGCATTGTTTATGAATTTTTCTAAGGTCATCTCCCTAAACCCTACAGAAAATCTTTTTTTCTAATTCAGAAATATTTCATCTCATAATCTATACAGTCAGTCAAAAGTTCTTTGGAAGAATTAAACTGGCACATATACTAGCTTTTTATTCTGGGTGTTTTGACAAGCACATATTATTACAGTTATCCTTAGTTAGTTGAACAATACTAACCACTATAGCAAACTGTACCATCCTGTTGACTTACCAGTAGTGAGAAGAGATAAACTTTCTGTCAACCAAAGTTAATGTCTTCAGTCATTCAGGAAAATAATATCTGATTCCTTCTTCTGTTAGGCTGAATTGAATACAGTTTATTTTAATTGTTCATTTATATGAACCCATTGTTTCCAATATAATTTGGCCTTTAAGTGGATTAGACATTTGTTGTATTTTGATCAACATATAAGTGTTCAGAACATATTAACATCTTAATCAAAGATGAGGAGAGAACAATTAAAAAGAAAACTTCAGAACTTATTTTTATGAGAAGTTTCTGACCTGTATTATTTTCCATTCCACACTCTTAATCTAACATAATCCTGATTGAAAAAAACTATATCATTTTCACATTTCTGGAGACGAACTACACCAAAATCAAACACATGTTCATGGGAAAGTCTAATGTTTGTTTTCTTCCACCAAATAAAGTCATTCACATTTTGTCAGTAATCTCTTTTTCACTTTTGGGTTTACATTTCATTTTTCAGCAAGCTTCTTTATGTGTCAGTTAGTGGGACATTAATGTGTGGAAGTGAAGTTCAATAACTGCTAACCTTCTTAAATAAGGAAGATGATACATTTTAAGGAAATAAATTTTTAAAATTATTTTGAATTTCTTATCACTTTATGGCATATAATATTAAAGGATTATTTTTGAATGAGTTACCACCAACAAAAATGTTATATGTTCTTGAATATTTGTTATTCATTTAATGCTAATTAGATGAGTAATGCTCCCTCTGTATTCATTGGGTATATTACAGATCTTTTAAAATTAACTCTCACTTTCTAATCTAGTAATTTAACCATGAATCAATCCATACATTCTTTTATTTGCCAAAACAGCATAGCCCTTTCCATCCAATGAAAGAAGACTAGCTTCATTTATATGTCTTACCACTGGATTTCATTGATCATAATTTTTTTTATGACTAAATTCAAAATCATTTCTTAGTTTTCCACATTTATTTGTGGTCATTTGGAATTTCTCAAGCAATGTAACATCCAAGTATATCATTGATCCTGTGGGAAACCATCTTCAATTTTCTTAAAATATAAACCTAGTACATTTAAATAAGAGAGATATGGACTGTAAAACTTGCGTTTGCCTTTATAACTAAATATTCTCTCTCTGTGGTTACTAAAACCAGGTGGTATCCATTCTCAGAACTTAGTACTTTATCTTTTCTCCTTCAGCAACATGTCCAAATGTTGTATCACCACATTTTATTGTGTTTACTCCATAAGCTGCCAGTACAGTGAAGATGATAGGCATAGAGGAAAACAAAAGAAATCTCTAATCACCTGAATATTTAAGGCAAAAAGGAAGTTGTGGTTAAGTATGTTTCTTTTATAATTATCAACTCCTACAGAGTCCCTGATGCCTCAGCTTACTGATGAACATCATTTACATTCTATTACTCATTTGGGTTTCCCATTGGGGTAATTCACACTAGGGTTACTGAAAGACCCTCTTGTCCGTATCTCTGAGAATTCTGTGGTTAGAGCATATCGTGAATCTCTCTCTCCACTGATTACTCCCATTACAGTCTAGGCTGGAAATTTTTTGAAACTTGAGAATGTTTTATTCCACAAACCACAACTGTCATTAAGTAGAATAAATAGGAACCAGAAAAACAAGCATTGAGATTTTCTTGAACGTGTCTCAGAACGTGTCTGGTTCTTAATATACTTGTCAGTTTCTTTTAATTTTCTGGACCTTAATAACTTGAAACTTATATACCAGTGAGAATATTAGCAGCATGAAGAAATGTTGACTGTGATAAGGTAACTGAGTAGCTGGAGCCTCTTTTGTATAAGAGTATTGTATTCCTTATGATCACCCTGATTATCAATATAATTGGCTTATGTAGTTATCCTGTAGTATATAAAAAGTCAGAATTATGTTCTATATGTCCATCTTCTGTAGTTGTTGGAGAAAAATGTACTATAAGCTCAAGTTTCAACTCTTCAATTTGAGAACTGTTACATATTATTTTTAGTTTGAGCTACAGTTCATATTACCTTAAACAATATTCTTTAAGGATATAGGAGGTTTGAGGGACTGCTGGAATGTCTTCCGTGAAACCCTGAAACTTTCTCTATTTCTCTCTCTCTGAAACAAAATCCTTTATCACATTTTCCCAATTAATTATAAAAGTTAAAAATTAAATCTTACTTTTGTCCCCCACATTAATCCTAAGTAGATCAGTTATTTTGTCCATATTAATGGAAGCATAGCACTAGTGAGATTTAATTTCAAACTTTTGTAATTATAGCTAAAATTAAATTTTACCATGGATGAATTGTCCACGTCCTAGATGAAAGCCGACTAGGAGGATTAGCAAATGGACCTCCAGGATGACTTATGTTATCTCTGATAATTAATTAAAATCAATGTGTAGAGGCCTATATTTGGAAATTTAAGGGGTTTCCAAGCAGGGATTTTTCAAATTCCCATACAAGTTTGGTGTAAAGCGTACAAGAGGGAGCAGTAGTACTTTGAGGAAACTCCAAAAGATCATAAAGTAGTATGGTGAACCTTTGGTCCTTATTCTGCTTACTGAATTACATAGGATTAAGTGCTCTTCCTGATATACTGGAGAAATCTCATAAAGTTGACAAAAATGATTTTTACTGTCCCTAAGTCTAAACAGTTGAGGTGTCACTATTGGGAGTAAGAAGATTGGATAATTTGTCCTTAAATTTGAGCCTGTATAGAGAAATATAGGAAAATGGGGAGGATCCTCATTAACCTTGAAGAATCTAAGTGAAGGAAAATACAAAAACAAATTTCTGGTTAAATCTTAAAACATAAATGTTTTAATTCTAATGCCAAAGTAGAGAAAGGTGCAATGTAGTTAGAGTGTAGACACCTACTAGCAAAACAGGATATTATGTTAAAAGCAATGCCCAGAGAAAGTTTTTGAAACATTCAAAGAAAAATATCTTATAAATTTCCAAATTAGTAATCAGAGCAAACATTAACAAGTCCAGTCACCTAAGCAACTGAAGGTTTTCCTGGGTTTTTTGCTTTTTTATAAAAGCCATACCAGATCTCAGTGCTTTATATAAAAGTGTCACACCATTAATAAGTCCAGCAGGGCATCTGTTTCCTTTTCCCTGGCAGCCCTATGTTTCCAAGTGCAAGGTTGTACTTAGAACAGCAGCTTCCACTTTTACAGCCAGTTCTGACATGTTCATATGTGTGTCTCCCTTTCAGTGATAGCACCTGTAATGTGGATGGAAGTACTTTCTTGACTTTCTCCTCAACATCTGTCCAGTCTTGTAGGATACACTCATCCTGATTGTATCTTAAGAGAGAATATTTTTGACACTGCTAGTGAGAAATTGAGTGTGTTTTTTCTATAAATTAAATAGACTACGAATGACAAAAAGTGTAAGATTTATGCCTCACCTATAATCTCATAGCAATTGTGTTTGTGTGGGGAAGGGATAGAACAAACCTTTATTTTGCTCATTCTATCCTAATACATATTTACTGTAGATTTGATGGATTTTTTGCCTTCACCTCCTTCCTTAATATTTTCTTTATGTTTAGCTCTGATCGTTTGAGTTTTCAGAGTGGGCTGAGCCACCCTCTGCTACCAACCAGGCTAGCCTTGAAGTTAACTTGAAAAATAAGTAAAATGTTACACATGCTACTTCTAAGCCTAGACTTCTGTTAATCTGCCTACATTAGGAAGCTTGTCCTGCACTCTTTTGCCTGAGCTTGTGCTCATATTGTCCACACTCTTCTTTTTCTCTCAGTCCTATGACAGTTGTAGCCTCAGCCCACTTTAGTACACTGCAGTCTTCTCTGCATTCATAGCATTTTATGCCCTGGTTCTTCAAATAGAAACTTTATTTTGAATTGCTCTGCAGCCTTTCTTGTGCTGTTGAATTAATATGTGATGTTGGCATTTTACAAAGATTTCCAAGTACATTTAGTTCATCTGTATAACTAGACTATATTGTGCACAATATGCATTTTTGTATCCTGCCCATCTTTCTTTTGCCCTCTCCCCTGATGCACTAAGATGGTATCTTGACTGCAATAGTTGCTCAGTACATTTTTTTTAACAATATCTAATTTTTATTTTTATTTTTTAACATCATTATTGGGTACAATTGCTTTACAATGGTGTGTTAGTTTCTGCTTTATAACAAACTGAAACAATTATACATATACATATGTTCCCATATCTCTTCCCTTTTGCATCTCCCTCCCTCCCTCCCATCCTCCTTATCCCACCCCTCTAGGTGGTCACAAACCACCTAGCTGATGTCCCTGTGCTATGTGACTGCTTCCCACTAGCTATCTATTTTAGGTTTGGTATTGTATATATGTCCATGCCACTCTCTCACTTTGTCACAGCTTACCCTTCCCCCTCCTCATATCCTCAAGTCCATGCTCTAGTAGGTCTGTGTCTTTATTTGCGTCTTACCCCTAGGTTCTTCGTGACCTTTTTTTTTCTTAGATTCCATATATATGTGTTAGCATACAGTATTTGTTTTTCTCTTTCTGACTTACTTCACTCTGTATGACAGACTCTAGGTCCATCCACCTCACTACAAATAACTCACTTTCATTTCTTTTTATGGCTGAGTAATATTTCATTGTATATATGTGCCGCATCTTCTTTATCCATTCATCTGTTGATGGACACTTAGGTTACTTCCATGTCCTGGCTATTGTAAATAGGGCTGCAGTGAACATTTTGGTACATGACTCTTTTTGAATTATGGTTTTCTCAGGGTATATGCCCAGTAGTGGGATTGCTGGGTCATATGGTAGTTCTATTTGTAGTTTTTTAAGGAACCTCCATACTGTTCTCCATAGTGGCTCTATCAATTTACACTCCCATCAACAGTGCAAGAGGGTTCCCTTCTCTCCACACCCTCTCCAGCATTTATTGTTTCTAGATTTTTTGATGATGGCCATTCTGACCAGTGTGAGATGATATCTCATTGTAGTTTTGATTTGCATTTCTCTAATGATTAATGATGTTGAGCATTCTTTCATGTGTTTGTTGGCCATCTGTATATATTCTTTGGAGAAATGTCTATTTAGGTCTTCTGCCCATTTTTGGACTAGGTTGTTTGTTTTTTTGTTACTGAGCTGCATGAGCTGCTTGTAAATTTTGGAGATTAATCCTTTTTCAGTTGCTTCATTTGCAAATATTTTCTCCCATTCTGAGGGTTGTCTTTTGGTCTTGTATATGGTTTACTTTGCTGTGCAAAAGCTTTGAAGTTTCATTAGGTCCCATTTGTTTATTTTTGTTTTTATTTCCATTTCTCTAGGGGGCAGGTCAAAAAGGATCTTGCTGTGATTTATGTCATAGAGTGTTCTGCCCAGGTTTTCCTCTAAGAGTTTGATAGTTTCTGGCCTTACATTTAGGTCTTTAATCCATTTTGAGTTTATTTTTGTGTATGGTGTTAGGGAGTGTCCTAACTTCATACTTTTACATGTACCTGTCCAGTATACCTGGCACCACTTACTGAAGAGGCTGTCTTTTATCCACTGTATATTCTTGTCTCCTTTATCAAAGATAAGGTGACCATATGTGTGTGGGTTTATCTCTGGGCTTTCTATCCTGTTCCATTGATCTATATTTCTGTTTTTGTGCCAGTACCATACTATCTTGATTACTGTAGCTTTGTAGTATAGTCTGAAGTCAGGGAGCCTGATTCCTCCAGCTCCACTTTTCTTTCTCAAGATTGCTGTGGGCTATTTGGGGTCTTTTGTGTTTCCATACAAATTGTGAAATTTTTTGTTCTAGTTCTTTGAAAAATGCCATTGGTAGTTTGATAGGGATTGCATTGAATCTGTAGATTGCTTTGGGTAGTATAATCATTTTCACAATGTCGATTCTTCCAATCCAAGAACATGGTATATCTCTCCATCTATGTGTATCATCTTTAATTTCTTTCATCACTGTCTTATAATTTTTTGCATACAGGTCTTTTATCTCCTTAGGTAGGTTTATTCCTAGGTATTTTAATCTTTTTGTTGTGGTGGTAAATGGGAGTGTTTTCTTAATTTCACTTTCAGATTTTTCATCATTAGCGTATAAGAATGCCAGAGATTTCTGTGCATTAATTTTGTATCCTGCTACTTTACCAAATTCATTGATTAGCTCTAGTAGTTTTCTGGTAGAATCTTTAGGATTCTCTATGTATAGTATCTGCATACAGTGACAGCTTTACTTCTCCTTTTCCGATTTGGATTCCTTTTATTTCCTTTTCTTCTCTGATTGCTGTGGCTAAAACTTCCAAAACTATGTTGAATAAGAGTGGTGAGAGTGGGCAACCTTGTCTTGTTCCTGATCTTAGTGGAAATGCTTTCAGTTTTTCACCATTGAGGATGATGTTGGCTGTGGGTTTGTCATATATGGCATTTATTATGTTGAGAAAAGTTCCCTCTATGCCTACTTTCTGTAGGGTTTTTTTATCATAAGTGGGTGTTGAATTTTGTTGAAAGCTTTCTCTGCATCTGTTGAGATGATCGTGTGGTTTTCCTCCTTCATTTTGTTAATATGGTGCATCACATTGATTGATTTGCATATATTGAAGAATCCTTGCATTCCTGGAATAAACCCCACTTTATCATGGTGTATGATCCTTTTAATGTGCTGTTGGATTCTGTTTGCTAGTATTTTGTTGAGGATTTCTGCATCTACATTCATCTGTGATATTGGCCTGTAGCTTTCTTTCTTTGTGACATCTTTGTCTGGTTTTGGTATCAAGGTGATGGTGGCCTCATAGAATGAGTTTGGGAGTGTTCCTCCCTCTGCTATATTTTGGAAGAGTTTGAGAAGGATAGGTGTTAGCTCTTCTCTAAATGTTTGATAGAATTCGCCTGTGAAGCCATCTGGTCCTGGGCTTTTGTTTGTTGGAAGATTTTTAATCACAGTTTCAATTTCAGTGCTTGTGATTGGTCTGTTCATATTTTCTGTTTCTTCCGGGTTCAGTCTCGGCAGGTTATGCATTTCTAAGAATTTGTCCATTTCCTTCAGATTGTCCATTTTATTAGCATAAAGTTGCTTGCAGTAATCTCTCATGATCCTTTGTATTTCTGCAGTGTCAGTTGTTACTGCTCCTTTTTCATTTCTAATTCTATTGATTTGAGTCTTCTCACTTTTTTTCTTGATGAGTCTGGCTAATGGTTCATCAATTTTGTTTATCTTCTCAAAGAACCAGCTGTTAGTTTTATTGATCTTTGCTATCGTTTCCTTCATTTCTTTTTCATTTATTTCTGATCTGATCTTTATGATTTCTTTCCTTCTGCTAACTTTGGGGATTTTTTGTTCTTCTTTCTCTAATTGCTTTAGGTGGAAGGTTAGGTTGTTTATTTGAGATGTTTCCTATTTCTTAAGGTAAGATTGTATTGCTAAAAACTTCCCTCTTAGAAGTGCTTTTGCTGCATCCCATAGGTTTTGGGTCGTTGTGTCTCCATTGTCATCTGTTTCTAGGTGTTTTTTGATTTCCTCTTTGATTTTTGCAGTGATCACTTCGTTATTAAGTAGTGTATTGTTTAGCCTCCATATGTGTGTATTTTTTACAGATCTTTTCCTGTAATTGATATCTAGACTTATAGCATTGTGGTCAGAAAAGATACTTGATATGATTTCAGTTTTCTTAAATTTACCAAAGCCAGATATGTGACCCAAGATATGATCTATCCTGGAGAATGTTCCATGAGCACTTGAGAAAAATGTGTATTCTGTTGTTTTTGGATGGAATGTCCTATAAATATCAATTAAGTCCATCTTGTTTAACGTATCATTTAAAGCTTGTGTTTCCTTATTTATTTTCATTTTGGATGATCTGTCCATTGGTGAAAGTGGGGTATTAAAGTCCCCTACTATGAATGTGTTACTATCAATTTCCCCTTTTATGGCTGTTAGTATTTGCCTTGTGTATTTAGGTGCTCCTATGTTGGATGCATAAATATTTACAATTGTTATATCTTCTTCTTGGATCGATCCCTCGATCATTATGTAGTGTCCTTCTTTGTCTCTTGTAATAGTCTTTATTTTAAAGTCTATTTTGTCTGATATGAGAATTGCTACTCCAGCTTTCTTCTGATTTCCATTTGCATGGAATATCTTTTTCCATCCCCTCACTTTCAGTCTGTATGTGTCCCTAAGTCTAAAGTGGGTCTCTTTTAGACAGCATATATACGGGTCTCATTTTTGTATCCATTCAGCCAATCTGTGTCTTTTGGTGGGAGCATTTAATCCATTTACATTTAAGGTAATTATTGATATGTATGTTCCTATTCCCATTTTCCTAATTGTTTGGGGTTTGTTATTGTAAGTCTTTTCCTTCTCTTGTGTTTCTTGCCTAGAGAAGTTCCTTTAGCATTTGTTGTAAAGCTGGTTTGGTGGTGCTGAACTCTCTCAGCTTTTGCTTGTCTGTAAAGATTTTAATTTCTCCATCAAATCTGATTGAGATCTTTGCTGGGTAGAGTAATCTTGGTTGTAGGCTTTTCTCCTTCATCACTTTAAATATGTCATGCATCTCCTTCTGGCTTGCAGAGTTTCTGCTGAAAGATCAGCTGTTAACCTTATGGGGATTCCCTTGTGTGTTATTTGTTGTTTTTCCCTTGCTGCTTTTAATATGTTTTCTTTGTACTTAATTTTTGATAGTTTGATTAATATGTGTCTTGGCATGTTTCTCCTTGGATTTATCCTCTATGGGACTCTCTGTGCTTCCTGGACTTGATTAACTATTTCTTTTCCCATATTAGGGAAGTTTTCAACTATAATCTCTTCAAATATCTTCTCAGTCCCTTTCTTTTTCTCTTCTTCTTCTGTGACTCCTATGATTCAAATGTTGGTGTGTTTAATGTTGTCCCAGAGGTCCCTGAGACTGTCCTCAGTTCTTTTCATTCTTTTTACTTTATTCTGCTCTGCAGTAGTTATTTGCACTATTTTATTTTCCAGGTCACTTATTGGGTCTTCTGCCTCAGTTATTCTGCTATTGATCCCTTCTAGAGTACTTTTAATTTCATTTATTGTGTTGTTCATCATTGCTTGCTTCCTCTTTAGCTCTTCTAGGTCCTTGATAAATGTTTCTTGCATTTTCTCTTTTTGTTTCCAAGATTTTGGATCATCTTTACTATCATTATTCTGAATTCTTTTTCAGGTAGACTGCCTATTTCCTCTTCATATGTTAGGTCTGGTGGGTTTTTATCTTGTTCCTTCATCTGCTGTGTGTTTTTCTGTCTTTTCATTTTGCTTATCTTACTATGTTTGGGGTCTCCTTTTCGCAAGCTGCAGGTTCGTAGTTCCTGTTGTTTTTGGTGTCTGTCCCCAGAGGCTAAGGTTGGTTCAGTGCGTTGTGTAGGTTTCCTGGTGGAGGGGACTACTGCCTGTGTTCTGGTGGATGAGGCTGGATCTTGTCTTTCTGGTGGGCAGGTCCACGTCTGGTGGTGTGTTTTGAGATGTCTGTGACCTTATTATGATTTTAGGCAGCCTCTCTGCTAATAGATGGGGCTGTGTTCCTGTCTTGTTAGTTGTTTGGCATAGGGCGTCTAGCACTGTAGCTTGCTGGTTGTTGAGTGAAGCTGGGTCTTGGTGTTGAGGTGGAGATCTATGGGATATTTTCGCCATTTGATATTACATGGAGCTGGGAGGTCTCTTGTGGACCAGTGTACTGAAGTTGGCTCTCCCAGCTCAGTGGCACAGCTCTGACGCCTGGCTGGAGCACCAAGAGCCTTTCATCCACACAGCTCAGAATAAAATAGAAAGAAAGAAAGAGGATAAATTAAAATAAAGTAAGATAAAATAAAATAAAGTTATTAAAATAAAAAATAATTCTCAAGGAAAAAATTTTAAAAAGTAAAAAACAAACAAACAAACAAAAAAACGGACGTACAGAACCCTAGGACAAATGGTGAAATCAAAGCTATACAGACAAAATCTCACACAGAAGCATACACATACACACTCACAAAAAGAGGAAAAAAGGAAAAAATAATATATCTTGCTCCCAAAGTCCACCTTCTCAATTTGGGATGATTCCTTGTCTATTCAGGTATTCCACAGATGCAGGGTACATCAAGTTGATTGTAGAGATTTAGTCCGATGCTCCTGAGGCTGCTGAGAGAGATTTCCCTTTCTCTTCTTTGCTTGCACAGCTCCTGGGCTTCAGCTTTGGATTCGGCCCCGCCTCTGTGTGTAGGTCGCCTGAGGGCATCTGTTCTTAGCTCAGACAGGACAGGGTTAAAGGAGCCGCTGACTCGGGGACTCTGGCTCACTCAGAGCTGGCGGAGGGAGGGGTACGGATGCGTAGCGAGCCTGCGGCGGCAGAGGCCGACATGACGTTGCACCAGCCTGAGGCACGCGTGCGTTCTCCCGGGGAAGTTGTCCCTGGATCACGGGACCCTGGCAGTGGCGGGCTGCACAGTTTCCAGGAAGGGGCAGTGTGGAGAGTGACCTGTGCTCGCACACAGGCTTCTTGGTGGCGGCAGCAGCAGCCTTAACATCTCATGCCTGTCTCTGGGGTCCACGCTGATAGCCGCGGCTGCGCCCGTCTCTTGAGCTCCTTTAAGCAGCGCTCTTAATCCCCTCTCCTCACGCACCAGGAAACAGAGGGAAGAAAAAGTCTCTTGACTCTTCGGCATCTCCGGACTTTTCCCGGACTCCCTCCCGGCTAGCCTTGGCGCACTAACCCCTTCAGGCTATGTTCACGCCGCCAACCCCAGTCCTCTCCCTGTGCTCCGACTGAAGCCCGAGCCTCAGCTCCCAGCCCCCGCCCGACCCGGTGGGTGAACAGAGAAGCCTCTCGGGCTGGTGAGTGCCAGTTGGCACCGGTCCTCTGTGCGGGAATCTCCGCTTTGCCCTCCGCACCCCTGTTGCAGAGCTCTCCTCCATGGCTCTGAAGCTTCCCCCCTCCACCACCCTCAGTTTCCGCCTGCGAAGGGGCTTCCTACTGTGTGGAAACCTTTCCTCCTTCACGGCTCCCTCCCAGTGGTGCAAGTCCCGTCCCTATTCTTTTGTCTCTGTTTTTTCTTTTTTCTTTTGCTCTACCGAGGTACGTGGAGAGTTTCTTGCCTTTTGGGTGGTCTGAGGTCTTCTGCCAGCGTTCAGTGGGTGTTCTGTAGGAGCAGTTCCACGTGTAGATGTATTTCTGATGTATCTGTGGGGAGGAAGATGATCTCTGCATCTTACTCTTCCGCCATCTTCTCAAATCCTCTCTAATTTTTAAATGAATGAAATTCAATAAATCAGAACTTCAAGACATTAAGATGGACAGTGCTCTTTCATCTGAACTTGAACTTCCCTGTTTTCTCCTACGGAGCAGTCTTTGGTACCCAGATGTCTAAATGCTGAGCAATGAGTTCCAAAATTGATGTTGAATTCTTCTCTCTGCTAGTGTTGGAGGGTCTCCTGCAGAGGCGGGGGGTGGCTGTGTCTCACCGTGAGGACAAGGACACTGGCAGCAGAAGTTCTGGGAAGTACTTCTTGGCGTGAGCCCTCCCAGAGACTACTCAGTACATTTCTGTTAATGCACATTTTGGTTGCCACTTCTAAGTAGAGAGATCAAATCTAATTCCTCTTTTATAATGGCTTAGATGTTTTTAATAATTTGATCAGAACTAGCAGATATATGACCAAGGAGAATTGAGGGAATTAAAGTTGAAAAAATATTCTGTTGTGGAGCACTAACTGAGTTGGTGTCTGCTGCTATTTTGTCTGAGTGGATGATGATTCAGTGATCATCTGTCATTCCGGGAAAATAGGTTCACTCATTTTGTCCTAGAATGTAGTAATAACATAATAGCTTCAATAACATTTTTTTTCCAAAGGAGAAGCAACATGTTAAAAGCCAAATTCACAGTGGAGAGACCATGGCCTTCCATAATTATCATCATCTACAATATGATCTAAATTATCAATGTTGCCACTATTAGGCCACTAATAATCAACAGTTCATAGTCACAAATTTCCTTTGACAGAACCGCATGTCAGACATCTGTTACAACTGCATGCCATTGCTTCTGCATATTTATATTAACCTCCTTATTGACCTAATATCTGTCTTCTGCTTCCAGACACAACATAAGGAGGTGCTCTGAACTCCGTTCTGAGAGCTGCAGGGCTCACCACTATGTTAGGCAGCAGTGTATGTCCTGAGAACCTATGCCCATTAGCCAGTTGAATCTCATGTTAGATTTCATGCCACATAGCTAGAATTTCACTCAAAAGCTATTGAATGCATTAGAAAGATTACTTTGCCCCTTCTGACTCTAGCAGAAGCAGTAATCTAGAACACTCTGGAAAGGCTATGCATTGATAGCCCCTGAGCTTAACAGTTGGAAATAACAAAGGACAGGCTGGCTGTTAGGACAGTGTCCAACACTGAAAGTCCACAGGTTCTCAGGTTCTCTGTCTGTACAGTTTTACTAAGAACACACGTCTTCCTTTTCAGTCATAAGAGAGCATTGACTTTATGCTTGTCTTTGACTCTACAAACCCCTTGGTCATACTAACCAGTAAAATACACACCCCCAAATGCTTCTTTTAGGTTTTTCTCTACCCTTTCCAGAGGTTTCTAAATGCTCTTAGATTGGAACTGACTCTACCATGAAGCTTTCATTTATTTTTTAAACTTTAACTCTTCTGCTTTTGTCAGCAGAAAGGGAATGTGATATCTATATTTTAAAAAGTGACCTATGGAATTTTCTTTTATTTTAGGTATCTGAATAAAATTCCTGAGTGGGATTATCATTTTTATCATTGTCTTAGTATATGACCACTCTCTTACATTTGCCCAGAAATGCATATAATAAATGATAACTTTCTGTGCTAACTCTATTATTTCTTCTTTTAACCTATTGAACATTCCCTGTATGCCAGAAGAGAGTTCACTATCTCTCAGTTTTTCCCTCCCTTCTCAGTTATTCAGATTGTATCACAACTGTAGACTATGTTTATGTCCTTACACCTGAGACTCTCTCCTACACATTTCCCAGGCTGCTTTGTATAAGAGTCCCAATGTGTCCCAGATAATGGAAGGAAAACAGTTGGGAGGATGGGGGTAAAACCTCCAGACGAAATATGCAAAGAACTGATTTTCATGGTTTGATGCAGTTGTCTACACTATGCATCCCTAAGACCTATCACAGCTTTGGGATGAGGTCAGAAATGGGATAACACAGAGAAATATCATAGGCCTCCAAGTAGAGATAAGAAATACATGGCAGTCATTACCACACTCCATTCTGCACCAATAATTATCACTCTTGTTCAGAGAGCTACTGGGAAAAGAAACATCGACTTTGTGGCAGGAAGGTGAGCACCATATGTAGGACATTTTTCTGAGTTAAATAAGGTGGGAAGGATGGGGTTATATCTAAAGGAGACAGTAAGCCTCTCTTGGTGAGATAATGTAATCAGTTTTTCTAATCATAGGAATTTGGGCAGAGGTAGGTGTAAAATGTTTAGAAGAGAAGAATTTGTTAAATTGTATGGCCTTTTAGAAGGGGAAAGTTTAATAATAAAAGGAGTGCTAACTTAAAAGCACCTCTATTAGTATAGTTTATGAAGTAAGATATCACCTGACGTGAAGAATTTCTTGGATTTCATTAGGTATATAATAATCACTCCTTTTGATACTCCTATGGGAGAGGGGCTAGGGACAGTTAAAAAATACACATGTACTATGAAAATCACACCACAACTTTAGGAGGTGGGTGCCCCATTTTAAAGAGGAGGAAAATTAAACGTGGGGATGTTAGGTAATTCATTTAAGGTTACAGAGATAGTAAGGTGGTGGAGTAAGTAAGTTTCCCATCACCAATGCTTTCCGTTGAACTAATGCAATCACATCTTGTGATTTAAAGCTGGCTAATGGCTGTTTGTTTTCACTTTAACTAGGGCATTAACATATTTTACATGATTTTTTTGGATTAAAATCTTGTAGATGAAACAATGCGCTTGCTTTGGTGCTGGCATGGAATTAGAAGATCTTTTATTTCCTCTGCACAGTCTAGGACATGTTAAGAGAAGGGAAGATATTTTCCCATGCACTGTGTTATTAGGTGCGCTGTCTTTGGAGACCAATAATTTTTTTTTGTTTTCTCCAGAGAAGACACAATGATGCAGGATTTTCAGTTTGAACAATCCACACACAAAAGAAACAACAGTGGTTTCCATCTGTGTAAACTAGATGACAAACAACAAGAATCATTGGAAGCCAGGTACTTCCCAGGTTTAAATTACTAGAAAAGTAAGATTCTGTCATGTCTTGATAAAGTGTGTCTTTAAAAATAACAAATGCAGTAGCCTCTGAAGAGAATATATTAGAGGAAGCTCAAAGAGATAGGATCTAATAGAAAGCCTAAAATACTGAACCAGGAATGTACCTTGTGTAGGTTGACAAATACACTAAAAGTTGACACTTTATTTTACTTGCTCACCCTATGTGAGAGTATATATGCCTCTCAGTTGTATGGGTTTAGCTGAGTTTTTATCCTTTTTAATTTTGTCCCAGTATTCTCTCTAGATGAATAAATTGTGTGTGTGTGTGTGTGTGTGTGTGTCCGTCCCTAAGGGACCTGGGGGTACACACAGCTTTCAGTGATAGATTTAAATGGCCATGAATTTACATTGACCTTACCATGTCCCTGTTTATCCTGAAGTGCACATACCATTTTTCCCCTTTGGTGCCTTGATTAATGAGTCTTTCTTCTTTTCTGTAGTCTCTCTTTTTTTAACTTCCCTGATGATTGCTATGTTTCAATTGAAAGCAAAGTGTCGCCCTAGAGTTGGGGGTCACTTCCTGTTGGTCTTAGTTACTTGGAATTGCCAGCCCCATGGGTTTAGCTTTTACAGTGATACAAATATTTCATCTCAGTGATGTAGTCCATGTGACTGGGCCACATTGTCTATTATTTTAGATTGAGTGGCCCATGTTTCCTTTTTTGTATGGCACTTGAGTAACATTGTGACTGCTGACCCTAAAGAAAATGAGATGTCTCCCACAAGACAAGAACTGAGCAGGAAAACTTCTAAATAATGTTTAAATAGAAGTCAGTGCACTAACTCTGGCTTGTAAATCTCCGCATGCTTTCTAAGTTCCCAAACTTAATTTTCCTGACATGCCCCCTGTGCCAGTTTCACTTGTATTCAGTCCTGAAAACTATATGATCTTTAAGTACTCTGTCCCTTTTAAGCATTCAGGGGCACAGACCTAATTTTATCAGAGAGTTAACGCCTTTCTTAAAAATTAAAGCTCAAAACGAGACTCTAGCTTGGCCAGATTCAAGTACTTCATTGCAGCTGTTTTCCTCATGTATAACAGAAGCACCACATCCCTCAGGTAAAACTTGAGGTTTCTGGTATTTTTCATAATCAGATAAAATGAAAATGAACTGCAAGTTCTTGTTCCTTGTATTATCAAATACAGCATTTGACGTAACTTGAGAATAACAAAGGTGGCCTTCACTTGGCTATGGAATGCCTCTCTCTCTCTCTACCCCACGCCCAGCCCGCTATCCCTCCCCTCCATGGAATATGCAGTAAGAAAACAAATCTTCACTGCACAGTTTGTAACATTTTTTCCCATGATGCAGTCTATCATTATTTGGATGACTAAAAGCTTTAATTGTTTACTTTTGGGAGTCCCTGACACTCATGTCATCACAAATACTGAAGAATTTCTGGGAAAGGGTTTGAAACACTTCCAGTTAAAATCTTGACTTAATATCTCAAGAAGGAAAAAAAATAATGTTTCTACCACACATTTTATTAAACCCTTTACGTCCTTTTATAAGAGAGGAAATACCAATTAACATATAATTTAGCAGAGCAAAATATTATCCCATTTCAACCAGTACCCACTTCCTTGAAGTTTATTCAAGCATTAATAACCATTTAATGCAATTTAACCACACTGAGGTATCCATTACATTAATATAATATATCCATCAGGAAATTAGAGTTTTGTTTCCATGAATTTTGTATTACAAGAGGGTTTTTATAATTCTTCATTTTATGTTGCTTAATTTCAACTCCTCAGTCTGTTACAATGTAAGATGATCAAAATGTTCCTAATGTTAAAAGATTATAATTACTTGATTTATTGAGCCACAAATCACAAATGATTTGTGTGTGTGTGTGTGTATGTGAGTGTGTGTATCCATACATATAGTTAACATATTTAAGAATTTAACCATTTAGATGTGCAGGATCATCAAATCTCATTAGGAATATAACAATGTGACTATGTTCTTGAGAACTGATCATTAACAGTGATCCTTTTAAAGCATACACATTGTGATGATGTCCATAAAGTAACATCTTCGTGGTCTGGTGTCCTATACAGGGTTTTCAAGGATAAGTTATATTACCTATGTGGACAATTGTATCAGTAGATATACTCTCATGCTTTACCTCAGGAAGTATCTGATCATGGAACTTTAGCTACGTTTCAATATGCAAGGAAACTGTAATCACATGACAGTATATGTTAGAATATTAGAAATTTGGGGGACTTCATAGGTCTTTCATTGGACATCTTTAAGTGCTTAGGGAGCTAAAAAAAACTTGATCACGGCAACTTGGCTACTTAGTGTCAGAATGAGAGCACAGGGCTCTGTGTCCAGGTTAAAGCATTCCCTACAAACTAGTAAGCTCTCATTTGGATCAGTAATAACATGTGCAAACAGCAATGGAACACACAAATTTGTCTTTGGAGTGCCTCTGCTTTCAGGTTCAGAGGATTGAGGGGATATTCCATCAGACTTCCTGGACCCTTTGCAATGTTTCTCCATAACACAACAGCATAGAAACACACTACATTGTCAAGGGATCACCCTATCTCTGTGTAGAAAGGGTTGTGAACCCAGGTGAACCATATTTGTCCTTTCAAGTAAAATTTGAATCTTTATCTGAGGATTTTTATTCTTTTTGCCTAATCATTATAACCTACTATTCACCTTTTCTATGATTACATAACATTAGCTTAAATGCTATCTACAAAAAGAAGAATTTGAAAGTAATTGTCTGGAAGGAAAAGTAAAAGAGGGGGAGGGAAATCCTAGGAAAAATAAAAGGAGATGGGAGACTCCTAAAATCTTGCTAAGCGAATTTCTGAGGTCATAATTTGGTTAACTCAAGAAAAATTTCCTGTTACTGAGGAGGTCATAAATGTGTTTATATGGAGAAAGTGAATATAAAGCCAGGCAGATATTCTACAAATTTCAGCACCAACCATATGAAACAATCCAATCAATCATCTGTTCTAAAGTTGAAACTTTAAGAAACAGAATAATTTCCTAAGTTTTCCTGCCTTCATTTCGTAATTGATTCAGTTCAGGAGGTTATTCATAAGCACTGTTCTGAGTGCTAAAAGGCAAACAAGTGTAAAAAAAGATAAATGTATTTTCCCAGTGATTTTTAGCTAAGTCCATATGAATAAGTGTTATATGTCCTAAGCTATCTTTTCCTGTTCCATCTTTGTAATCTACATGCCTTGTAATGAAATAAAGTGACATCGTAAACATACGTCATTGGGCTCTCTTCATCTTACTGATCCAGCAGTTAGGATGAGGTCCTTAAGGAGTAATGCCTCAGCAAGACTAGATCAATAGCTTTAAATTCAGTGAGTAGGTCTTTCTTCCTGGAGGACAACACTAAGGACAGAAGAGAATGAAGGGAGGCAGCCAAAGTATTTGCTTCAGCAGAGAAGTGGATCCTGGAATGGACTTCTGATAGAAGGTGACTCTAATCTATTTTTGTCATTCTTTCCCTATTGTTTCACATTTTCTTTCCTTGCTCTTTTTTTCTATTCTCATATGTAGCTTCAGGTAGATAAGCATAGAATTTCTTCCCATATTATTCTTTTTTTTTAAAATCTGTGCTTATCAAACCTGTAAGCAAACTTTCATATTCATTCAGTAAACATGTATTAGGCACCTACTATGTGCCAAACATTGTGCTCTGCATTTATCTTCTGGCCCTGGCACCTCTCCTTGGTCTCCACATCTGCCTCCTGGCTTCTCTCCATCCTGAGTATGTGCTAGGATGCTGATGCTGGATCTTCCCTCTATCTAAACTCCTTGTCCAGGAGTCCAGGCACTCAGGCGCTGTACATGACCCAGAACACCCAACTCCAAAATATTTCTCACACTTTATCAATTTCTCAGTTGTACAGAAGTTAATCTTAGACTAAAAAAAGAAAATTGTGACTTATTCATCTAAATAAGGTGTGAATGGCATATAAAAATCCTTATGTAGGATATTTGCATTTTAAAAAAGTAATTGTCTCAAACCATTTTTATTTATTTTACTTTATTTTTTGTTTTAACTATTTTAAACTGGAGTAGAGTTGATTAACAATGTTGTGTTGGTTTCAGGTGCACAGCAAAGTGATTTGGTTATACATATATATGTATCTGTTTTTTCAGATTCTTTTCTCATTTAGGTTGTTACATAATATTGACCAGAGTTCCCTGTGCTATACAGTAGGTCCTTATTGATGAATCTTTAATTGATTAATTATCACAAAGTTTTAGAATCTCTCACCCACTCACCTGTCAAATCCTAGACTCCCTTTCCTAATCTTTTGAATCCGTCTCCTCTGCTCAAGATCAAACTTGACCTACTACGTCAGCCATTTTGGCCGGCTACACACAGAATTGACAGACTGATTCCCAACCTATCTGATTATCTCACATGGGGATGGTATGGTCTCAATTTGATAGGAGGTAATAAAAATAGATACCAGAATTAGTTTCTTATATAGAAAACAAAGATCAATGTGGAAAACAAAACACAAATGTGCAAATATTGCTCATATTGATAAAAATGTCCTCTCACATGACTTTTTTTGAGAATGTCTGTGTGACTATATACCAGTAATACTCATGTTACAAGGATTGCCTATTCTTTTTTATGACTCATTGCATTTCTTAAGACAAGTTTATTGGAACCCACTGATATGTATTTAATATTTATTATTTCAGTGTTCAGAATGCTGACAATTCTGAATTCAATCACTTGTATTCACCAAGAAAAAATATTAACAATTTTGCATCCACCAATAGAATAAACAGGTAGAAAGGGAATAACAGACCAATACTTGAATCTATATTTGACCAAATCAGTGGGGAATAAATGATTTACTAATAGTTTTATAGATGATGATATTGTCTTTAACAAATGTAAAATAAAGATATTTACCAGTAAAATATTTCTTTTTAAAAAACAAAATGCCTGAAATTTTAGTTTTAAGAGGCAGAATACTTAGAGATTTTATGTTTAATTTGTCATGGTCTGTTTTAATTTAACAGTAAATTTCCAATTAAATTTAACACTGAAACTTCCTTCCTCCATGACCCAAAACTTAAGGTTGCAGTTTGAATTGTGTGAATTTCAGCTTGTCCAAATTAAACAACAAATTATATTCTAAAAAAAATTAAAAATAGCATTGGTACAATGTCTCTCTCTCTTTTTTTTTTAACCAATAGCATTGGTAAAAAGTAAACTTTTTATGCTAGTAAATACTAGCCTCCAAGATTAACTCAACTCCTTTTTTTAACATGTTAAAACCCATTCATTTTGTCAAATAACAGATATTAAGTTCAAAATAGCCTAAATAAAGCCCTTCACAATGCACTGTATAACCCTAGATCAAAATACAGATTATAAAAATTCAGAAACATTCTTGGTCTTCTGATATAATTATCTGAGAATTCCAATTTCTACAGTTTTCAAAATAGAGGCTAAGTATTTAGTAAACAAGGTATACATTAATTTTATAACTGTTTAGGGAAGGGTTACCTATATTTTTCCTGAATATCTGTGATGAAGTTTTTATTTCAAACATGTCAACTAATATTAATGATTCCTATTGCTTTTATGAAGATACATTGGAATTTCTTTTTATATTTGATATTTAATGAAATACCTACTTTCTCTGAAACTATCCGGCACGTTTGGAACTTCCTTTGTAGCAGTCATCGCTTTCTTCCTTGTGTTGGCTATTTTTGTTTTATTGGAGTATAGTTGATTTACAAAGTTGTGTTACTTTCAGGTGTACAGCAAAGCAATTCAGTTATACATATATTCATTCTTTTTCATATTCTTTTCCCATATCAGAAATATTGAGTAGAGTTCCAGGTACTATACAGTAGGTTCTTGTTTGTTATCTATTTTATATACAGTAGTGTGTGTGTGTTAATCCCAAGCTCCTAATTTATCCCTCCATCTCCCCCACCACCATTTTTCCTTTGGTAACCATAAGTTTGTTTTCTAAATCTGTGAGTCTGTTTCTGTTTTGTAACTAAGTTCAATTATATCATTTTTTAAATTAGAGTCCACATATGAGTGATATCATATGATATTTGTCTTTGTCTGACTTACTTCACTTCGTATGAAAATCTCTGGGTCCATCCATGTTGCTGCAATGGCATTATTTTGTTCTCTTTATGGCTGAGTAATATTCCATTGTATATATGTATCACATCTTTTTAATCCATTCCTCTGTTGATAGACATTTAAGTTGCTTCCATGTCCTGGCTATTGTAAATAGTGCTGCAATAATTATTGGGGTGCATGTGTCTTTTTCAATTATGGTTTTCTCTGGATATATGCCCAGGAGTGGGATTGCTGGATCATATAGGAGCTCTACTGTTAATTTTTTAAGAAACCGTCATACTGTTCTCCATGGTGGTTGTACCAATTTACATTCCCACCAACACTGTAGGAAGGTTCCCTTTTCTCTCGAACCTTAACCTCTCGAACATTTATTATTTGTAGACTTTTTGATGATGGCCATTCTGACAAGTGTGAGGTGATATCTCATCATGGTTTTGATTTGCATGTCTCTGATAATCAGTGATGTTAAGCATCTTTTCATGTGCTTTTTGGCCGTGTGTATGTCTTCTTTGGAGAAATGTCTATTTAGATCTTCCACTGCTTTTTTGATTGGGTTGTTAGTTGCTTTTTGTTTTTGTTTTTGACATAGAGCTACATGACGTGTGTTTGTATATTTTGGAGATTAATCCCTTGTCAGTCACTTCGTTTGCAAATATTTTCTCCCATTCTGTGGGTTGTCTTTTTGTTTTGTTTATGGTTTCCTTTGCTGTGCAGAAGATTTTAAGTTTAATTAGGTCCCATTTATTTATTTTTGAGTGTTTTTTTTTCATTTTTATTGGTGAATAGTTGATTTACAATGATGTGTTAGTCTCAGGTGTACAGCAAATGAATCAGTTATACATATCCATATATCCACTCTTTTTTAGATTCCTTTCCCATATAGGCCATTACAGAGTATTGAGTAGAGTTCCCTGTGCTATACAGTATGTCCTTATTAGTTATCTATTTTATATTTAGTACAGTGTATATGTGAATCCCAATCTCCCAATTTATCCCTCCCCTTCCCTTCCTCCTGGTAACCATGTTTGTTTTCTACATCTATGACTCTATTTCTGTTTTGCAAATAAGTTCATTTGTACCGTTTTTCAGATTCCACATATAAGCAATATCATACGATATTTGTCTTTCTCCGTCTGACTTACTTCACTCAGTATGACAATCTCTAGGTCTAGCACTGTTGCTGCAATGGCATTATTTCATTCTTTTTTATGGCTGAGTAATATTCCATTGTATATATGTACCATATCTTCTTTATCCATTCCTCTGTCTGTGGACATTTAGGTTGCTTCTATATCCTGGCTATTGTAAATAGTGCTGCAATGAACATTGGGGTGCATATGTGTTTTTGAATTATAGTTTTCTCCAGATATATGCCCAGGAGCGGGAGTGCTGGATCAAATGGTAGTTCTATTTTTAGTTTTATAAGGAAACTCCATGCTGTTCTCCATAGTGGATGTACCAATCTACATTCCTACCAACTGTGTAGGTGGGTTTCCTTTTCTCCACACCCTCTCCAGCATTTATTATTTGTAGATTTTTTTTTATAATGACCATTCTGACAAGTTTGAGGTGATACCACATTGTAGTTTTACTTTGCATTTCTCTGATAATTAGTGATGTTGAGCATCTTTTCATGTGCTTTTTGCCCACCTGTATGTTTTCTTTGGAAAAATATCTATTTAGATCTTCCACCTATTTTTGGATGGCATTGTTTGTTTTTCTGATATTCAGCTGCATGAGGTATTTGTATATTTTGGAGATAAATCCCTGTCGGTCGCTTTGTTTGCAAATATTTTCTCCCATTCTGTGGGTTGTCTTTTTGTTTTATTTATGGTTTCCTTTGCTGTGCAGAAGTTTTAAGTTTAATTAGGTCCCACTTGTTTATTTTTGTTTTCATCTTCATTACTCTAGGAGGTGGATCAAAAAAGATCTTGCTGCGATTTATGTCAAAGAGTATTCTGCCTTTTTTTTTTCCCTAAGAGTTTTATAGTATCCGGCCTTACATTTAGGTCTTTAATCGATTTTGAGTTTATTTTTGTATGTGGTGTTAGGGAGTTCTAATTTCATTTTTTTACATGTAGCTGTCCAGTTTTCCCAGCACCATTTATTGAAGAGACTATCTTTTCTCCATTGTATATTCATGCTTCCTGTGCCATAGATTAATTGACCATAGGTGTATGGGTTTATTTCTGGGCTTTCTATCCTATTCCATTGATCTATATTTCTGTTTTTGTGCCAATTCCATACTGCTTTTTTTTTTTTTTTTTGCGGTACGTGGGCCTCTCACTGTTGTGGCCTCTCCTGTTGTGGAGCACAGGCTCTGGATGCGCAGGCTCAGAGGCCATGGCTCATGGGCCTAGCTGCTCTCTGGCATGTGGGATCTTCCCGGACCAGGGCAGGAACCCGTGTCCCCCGCATCGGCAGGCGGAATCCCAACCACTGCGCCACCAGGGAAGCCCTCCATACTGTTTTGATGGCTGTAGCTTTGTAGTATAGTCTGAAGTCTGGGAGCCTGATTCCTCCATTTTTGTTTCTCAGGATTGCTTTGGCTAGTTGGGGTCTTTTGTGGTTTCATATAAATTAAAATTTTTTTTTGTTCTAGTGCTGTGAAAAATGCCATTGGTAATTTGATAGGGATTGCATCGAATCTGTAGAGTGCCTTGGGTAGTACAGTCATTCTTCCAATCCAAGAACATGGTATATCTATCCATCTGTTTGTGTCAACTTCAATTTCTTCATCAGTGTCTTATAATTTTCATAGTACTGGTATTTTGTCTGCTTAGGTAGGTTTATTCCTAGGTATTTTATTCTTTGTGATGTGATGGTAAATGGGATAGTTTCCTTAATTTCTCTTTCAGATCTTTCATTGTTAGTGTATAGGAATGCAAGAGATTTCTGTGTATTAATTTTGTATCCTGCTATTTTACTGAATTCATTGATGAACTGTAGAAGTTTTCTAGTAGCCTCTTTAGGATCTTGTAGGCATAGTATCATGTCATCTGCAAACAGTGACAGTTTTACTTCTTGTTTTTCAATTTGGATTCTCTTTATTTCATTTTCTTCTGTAATTGCCATGGCTAGAACTTCCAAAACTATGTTGAATAAAAGTGGTGAGAGTGGACATCCTTGTCTTGTACCTGATCTTAGAGGAAATGCTTTCAGCTTTTTACCGTTGAGAATGAGGTTAGCTGTGGGTTTGTCATATGTGACCTTTATTATGTTGAGGTAAGTTCCCTCTTTGCCCACTTTCTGGTGAGTTTTATCATAATTTTGGTGTTGAATTTGGTCAAAAGCCTTTTCTGCGTCTATTGAGATGATCAGATGCTTTTTATTCTTCAGTTTGTTAAGGTGGTATATCACACTAGTTGATTTGCAGGTATTGAAAAATGCTTGAATCACTGGGATAAATCCCCCTTGAGCATAGTGTATGATACTTTTAATGTGTTTCTGGGTTTAGAGTGCTAGTATTTTGTTGAGGATTTTTGCATCTATGTTCATCAGTGATGCTGACCTGCAATTGTCTTTTTTTATGGTATTTTTGTCTGGTTTTGGTACCAGGGTAATGGTGGCCTCATAGAATGAGTTTGGTAGTGTTCCTTCCTCTGCAATTTTCTGCAATAGCTTCAGAAGGAGAGGTGTTAACTCTTCTCTAAATGTTTGATAGAATTCACCTGTGAAGCCATCTGGTCCTGGACTTTCGTTTGTTGGCAGTTTTTAAATCACTGTTGCAATTTCAGTACTTTTGATTGGTCAGTTCATATTTTCTATTTCTTCCTGGTTCAGTTTTGGGAGATTGTACCTTTTAAGAATTTGTCCATTTCCTCTAGATTGTCCATTTTATTGGCATATAATTGTTTGTTGTAGTCTTTTATGATCCTTTGTATTTCTGTGATATCTGTTGTAACTTCTCCTTTTTCATTTCTAATTTTATTGATTTGTGCCCTCTCCTTTTCTTTCTTGATGTGTCTGGCTAAAGGTTTATCAATTTTGTTTATCTTTTCAAAGTACCAGGTTTTAGTTTGATATTTTCTATTTTTTTTGTTTCTAGTTCACTTATTCCTACTCTGATCTTTATGATTTCTTTCCTTCTACCTACTTTGGGTTTTGTTTGTTCTTCTTTTGCTAGTTGCTTTAGGTGTAAGGTTAGGTTGTTTATTTGAGGATTTTCTTGTTTCCTTAGGTAAGACTGTATTGCTATAGCATCCCTCTTAGAACTGCTTTTGCTGTGTCCCATATATTTTAGATCATCATGCTTTCATTTTCATTTTTCTCTAGGTATTTTTTTATTTCCTCTTTGATTTCTTCAGTGATCCATTGGTTGTTTAGTAACATATTGTAGAGCCTCCACATGTTTGTGTTTTTTATAGTTTTTTTTCTTGTAGTTGATTTCTTATCTCATAGTGTTGTTGTAGAAAAAGATACTTGATATGATTTCAATTTTCTTAAATTTATTGAGGATTGATTTATGGCTGAAGATGTGATCTACCCTGGAGAATGTTCCATGTACACTTGAGAAGAAAGTGTGTTCTGCTTCTTTAGGATGGAGTGTCCTAAAAATGCCAATTAAGTCTATGTGGTCTAATGTGTCATTTAAGGCTTATTTCCTTATTAATTTTCTGTCAGGATGATCTGTCAATTGGTGAAAGTGGGGTGTTAGAGTCCCCCACTATTATTGCATTACTATTGAGTTCTACTTTTATGGCTGTTAGCATTTGCCTTGCATATTGAGGTATGCCTATGTTGGGTGCATATATATTTACAATTGTTATATCTTCTTCCTGGATTGATTCCTTGATCATTATGTAGTGTCCTTCCTTGTCTCTTGTAGCAGACCTTATTTTAAAGTTGATTTTGTCTGATATTAGTATTGCTACTCCAGCTTTCTTTTGATTTCCATTTTCATGGAATAACTTTTTCCATCCCCTTACTTTCAGTCTTTATGTGTCCCTAGGTCTCAAGTGGTTCTCTTATATACAGCATATATAGAGGTCTTGTTTTTGTTTCTATTCAGCCAGTCTGTATCTTTTGGTTGGACCATTTAATCCATTATATTTAAGGTAATTATTTATATATATATATTCTTAGTGCCACTTTCTTAATTGTTTTGGATTTGTTTTTGTAGGTCTTTTTTCTTCCCTTCCTCTTTTGTTCATTTCTCTCTTGATTTGATGATTATCTTCAGTGCTGTGTTTGGATTGCTTTTTCTTTTTCGTGTGTGTATCTATTGTAGATTTTTGGCTTGCATTTCCCATGAGATTTTGATATAGCAGTCTATGTATATACAAGATTGTTTTAAGTTGCTGGTCTCTCAGTTTCCAGTGCATTTCCAATAACCTGCATTTGCACTCTCCTCATGATTGATGGTTTTGATATCATATTTGTGTGTGGATGATTTCCTACTGTTACTGTATGTTTGCCCTTACCAGTGTGCTTTTCCATTTGTAATTGTCTTGTTTCTAGTTGTGGTCTTTTTTTGTCTGCCTAGAGAAGTTCCTTTAGCATTTGTTGTAAAGCTGGTTTGGTGGTCCTGAATTCTCTTAGCTTTTGCTTGTCTGTAAAGCTTTTGATTTCTCTGTTAAATCTGAATGAGAACCTTGCTGCATAGAGTAGTCTTGATTGTAGGTTCTACCCTTTTTTCACTTTCAATATATATATGTGCCATTTCCTTCCAGCCTACAGAGTTTCTGCTGAGAAATCAGCTAACTACTTTATGAGAATTCCCTTGTATGTTATTTGTTGCTTTTCCCTGGTTGCTTTTAATATTTTCTCTTTGTTTTTAATTTTTTTTAGTTTGATTACTATGGTCTCAGCATGTTCTTCCTTGGGTTTATCCTGCCTTGGACTCTCTGCACTTCCTGGATTTGGATGACTGTTTCCTTTCCCATGTTGGGGAGGTTTTCAGCTATTATGTCTTCCAATATTTTCTCAGGTCCTTTCTCTCTCTCTTTTTCTTCTGGGAGCCCTATAATGAGAATGTTGGTGTGTATTAATGTTGTCTCAGAGGTCTCTTAGAGTGTCCTCATTTCTTTTCATTTTTTTTCCTTATTCTGTTCTGCGGCACAGATTTCTAGCATTCTATCTTCCAGCTCACTTATTTCTTCTTCTGCCGCATTTATTCTGCTATTGATTCCTTCTAGTGTATTTTTCATTTTAGTTATCATGTTGTTCATCTCTGTTTGTTTGTTCTTTAAATCTTCTAGGTCTTTATTAAACATTTCTTGTATCTTCTCAGTCTGTTCCTCCTTTTTTTTTTCTGAGGTCTGTGATCACCTTTACTATCATTACTCTGAGTTACTTTTTAGGTAGATTGCCTATCTCCACTAAGTTTTTCTTGTGGGTTTTTATCTTGTTTCTTTGTCTGGAAGATATTTAACTTTCTGTGTTTGTGTTCTCTTTTCTGCAGGCTGCAGGATTGTAGCTCCTCTTGCTTCTGGTGTCTTCACCCTGGTGGGAGAGTTTAGTCCTTGGGCTTCTGCAGGCTCCCTGGTGGGAGGGACTGGTGCCTACCCACTGGTGGTGAAGCTGGTTCTTGTCCCTCTGGTGGCAGGGCCATGTCAAAGAATGTGTTTAGAGATGGCTGTGAGCTTGGTATGGCTTTAGGCAGACTGTCTGCTGATGGATGGGACTGTGCTCCTATCCTGCTGGTTGTTTGGCTTGAGGTTTCCCAGCATTGGAGCCTGTAGGTTGTTGGATAGGGCTAGGTATTGGTGCCCAAATGGTGACCTTCTGGAGAGCTCATGCTAAACAGTATTCCCTGGGGCCTCTGCCACCAGTGTCCTTGCCTCTCAGTGAGGCACAGCCAACCCCTGCCTCACCAGGAGACCCTCTAAGACTCATAGATAGGTCCAGAAGTCTGAGTTCTTATGCCGGTGTTCAATACATGTGCCATGTGAACTGTTCCACTTCTAGATGTATTTTTAATGTTTGTTGTGGAAGAAGGTGAACTACACGTTTGCCATGTTGATCGTGGGCCCAAAGTTGACTCAACTATTAAGTTATTTTTATAAAATAGTAACTTTTATTTATTAGAAGTATAGTTGATTTACAATGTGTGCCAATCTGCTACACAGCCAAGTGACTCAGGTATACAAATATATATGTTCTTTCCCATTATGGTTTATCCCAGGAGACTGGATATTGTTCCCTGTTCTATACAGTAGGACCTTATTGTTTATCCATTCTAAATATAATAGTTTGCATCTAAAACCCCAAACTCCCAGTCCATCCCTCTCTCTCCTTCCCTCCCCCTTGTCAAACACAAATCTGATATCTATGTCAGTGAGTCTATTTAAGTTTTGTAGACAGGTTCATTTGTGCCATGCTTTAGATTCCACATATAAGTAATATCATATGACATTTGTCATTCTCTTTCTGTCTTACTTCACTTAGTATGATAATCTCTATTTGCATCCATGTTGCTGCAAATGGCATTATTTCATTCTTTTTTATGGCTAAGTAGTATTCCATTGTATATATGTGCCATATCTTCTTTATCCATTTATCTATTGATGGACATTTAGGTTGTTTCCATGTCTTGGCTATTGTGAATAGTGCTGCTATGAACATGGGGTGCATGTATCTTTTTGAATTATGGTTTTGTCTGGGTATATGCCCAAGAGTAGAACTGCTGGATCATATGGTACTTCTATTTTTAGTTTTCTGAGGAACCTCCATACTATTTTCCATAGTGGCTGCACCAACTTACATTCCCACCAACAGTATAGGAGAGTTCCCTTTTCTCTGCACCATCTCCAGCATTTGTTAGTCGTAGACTTCTTAATGATGGCCATTCTGACTGGTGTGAGTTGGTACCTCATTATAGTTTTGGTTTCTCTAATAATTAGTGATGTTGAGCATCTTTTCATGTGCCAATTGGCCATCTGTATGTCATACTGGGAGAACTGTCTATTTAGGTCTTCTTCCCATTTTTTGATTGGGTTGTCTGTTTTTTTGTTGGTGAGTTGTATGAGCTGTTTCTATATTTTGGAAATTAAGCCCTTATCAGTCACATCATTTGCAAATATTTTCTCCCATTCTGTAGGCTGTCTTTTCATTTTGTTTATGGTTTCCTTTGCTGTGCAAAAGCTTGTAAGTTTGATTAGGTCCCATTTGTTTATTTTTGTTTTTATTTCTATTGCCTTAGTAGACTGACCTAAGAAAACATTGGTACAACTCATGTCAGAGGATGTTTTGCCTATGATCTCTCCTAGGAGTTTTATGGTGTTGGTGTCATGTCTCATGTTTAAGTCTTTAAGCAATTTTATTTTTGTGCATGGTGTGAGGGTGTGTTCTAAGTTCACTGATTTACATGCAGCCTTCCAACTTTCCCAGCACCACTTGCTGAAGAGACTGTCTTTCTCCCAATGTATATTCTTGCCTCCTTTGTCAAAAATTAAATGACCATAAGTGTGTAGGTTTATTTTGGGGCTCCCTATTCTGTTCTGTTGATCCATATATCTGCTTTTGTACCAATACCACACTGTTTTGATTACTGTAGCTTTGCAATATTGTCCGAAGTCTAGAACAGTTATGCCTCCTGCTTTATTATTTTTCCCTCAGGATTGCTTTGGCAATTCTGAGTCTATTATGGTTCCATATAAATTTTTAAATTATTTGTTCTAGTTCTGTGAAAGATGTTATGGGTAATTTGGTAGGGATCACATTAAATCTGTAGATTGCTTTGGGTAGTATGGCCATTTTAACCATATTAATTCTTCCAATCCAAGAGCCTGGGATATCTTCCCATTTCTTTGAATCCTCTTCAATTTCCTTTATTAATCCTTTATAGTTCTCAGCCTATAAGTCTTTCACCTCCATAATCAGGTTTACTCCTAGGTATTATTTTTTTGGTGCTATTTTAAAATGTTTTTTTTTTTTTTTTTTTTTTTTTTTTTTTTTTTTTTACATTTCCTTTCTGATTTTCATTGTCAGTGTAAAACAGATTTCTGAATGTTAATCTTGTATCCTCCTACTTTGCTGAATTTATTTATTAGATCTAATAGTTTTTGTGTGGAGTTCTTATGGTTTTCTATATATAGTATCATGTCATCTGCATGTAATGACAATTTTACCTCTTCCCTTCCAATTTGGATACCTTTTATTTCTTTTTCTTGTCTGATTGCTGTGGCTAGGACTTCCAATACTATGTTGAAGAGAAGAGGTGAGAGTGGGCATCCTTGTCTTGTTCCAGATTTTAGTGGGGAGGCTCTCAGCTTTTCACTGTTGAGTATTATATTGGCCACGGGTTTGTCATAAATTGCTCTTATTATGTCAAGATATGTTCCTTCATACCCACTTTGGCAAGAGTTTTCATCATGAATGGATGTTGAATTTTGTCAAATGCTTTTCCTGCATCTATTGAAATGATCATGTGGTTTTTTACTTTTATTTTGTTTATGTGGTGTATTACATTGATTGATGTGCATATAAAATAATAACTTTTATTCTCAATGTTTCCACCGTATCTAGAATTGTGGAAGATACTATCAACAAATTAAGCCACAACATATGAAAGAGTTATTATGATCTCTAATTTCCAGCATTCAAAGATAGAAATTCAATGATGTAAAATAGGTTAACCTAGATTAAAATGTTATAAATTGCAGAATCTAATAACTCATATCTGGACCAAACCGATTCTATAGCTTGTGTACTTTCTATCAAGCCAAACAAACTTGGAGAATTTGATGGCTGTGGCTATGGAAAGTTAGGTCCTGTCTTTATTTCTAATTCTAATATATTTTTTATTCAATGTAAATCATGAGGGCATATGTAGCCAAGCTATTCTTTATGAAGTTGTGTGAAATTGCAAATGTGAAACACTGATGCAGAATGTATCTTCTATCACTTGAAATCATTTTGAATACAGGTGTTGGGGTTTATGCTTTCTTTAGTTTATGAAAATATATAATTGAGAGGTTTATAATTTTCTATGTTTAGTAAATGAGTCAGTGCATATCTTCTAATCATGTTTATTGATAAAAAAAATTTAGGTGAGAAATTCTGAGGAAAAGATGATCACAACTCACAATGGCCAGGTATACACCATTTCATAATACATCTTAGCTTGAAAAGGATCATTTATGGCAAAAGCAATTGCCCTCATGATTTGATGGTAACAAGCATATTAAGTGGAAAAATAATCTGAGAAATGCATGGATACTGTTTGTTCATACTCTCTGTACTCTTTCATCAAGTAAGTGGATATTTGTTCTGTAGCCTTTAGCAACTTTTACAAATTACCTTTACTACTTAGACACCTCACCAGTTTTTTAGTGCATTTTACAATTGTGCCCTTAATACACATGATTCATTATTGTTCTCTGCTTCCTACTTCTTGTTTCAACTAGATAATAAGTTCCTGGGGGACAGAGGCTGTGTCTTATCCATGTTAATCCAGTGTAGACCACAATGTCCACGGTGTTTAGCAAAACACATGCAACTAGTATTTAGTTAAGAAACTTAAGATTTCTAGCCCTAGTAAAACCTGTGGGCATATGGACTCTCTGGTGCACTTTAGTGAGAATAAAAATTGACACAACCTTTCTGGAGGATAATTTTTCATTATGTATCAAAATATAAAATGTCCAAGCCTTTCAACTTAGAGATCCCCCACCACCAGAACACTTTTCTTAGGGCTTTTCTCTGTGCATCATTTTCCCCTTACCACCACCACCTCATTTCCCACTTCACCATACTTTTCAGTTGGCTAACTCCTGTTATTTCTTAAATCTCAGGTTCAATGCCACACCCTATGAGAAGCTCCTCCTAATGTTAAAAATGTTAAGTGGCTTTATTTTGGATTCCCAGAGCCCCCAGTATATCTCAACCTAGCATTCATTTACACAAATGTTGTATCCTTATGCCCAAGAGTGTCTGCCAAATTGTATGTACTTAATGGGGTCCATTAATGAGTAAATGATTAAGTAAATGAAAGAATAAATTACTGTGTTTGGACCCATGATGTAGAAAATGTTTGTAAGTATTTAAAAAATTACATCATTAAAATTTACCAGCTACCATAACAATATTTTTTCATAGTAGAATATCCTCATTTCTTTAAAGAATTATTAAAACACAAAAGCAAAGAGAAACCTAGTTTGATATTCTCATTCTGTAGTTCCTGCATTAAAGAATGATCCATATGCTTACTATAAGCCTCCTCTCAAAGTATGATACGGAGCTCTATTAAACAGAAAATGTATACATCTGGGGTTTCTATTAGGGTGAATCATAGAAACTGAGAATGAGCTACCCTGTGATCTCTGAAAGTTATATCCATATTCTATTATAGTCCAAATTAGCTTGAATTTATTCCTCAAGAACACTGTACAGTAGCATCACTAAGGAGAGAATCCTCTTGGATCATTCCAGCAAAAAAAGAACATTTTCTTTCTACCACCTTTTTATCTTACTAAGAATCCTTTAATAACTAATCCTTTCATAAATATGCAGTAAGGATAAAAAAGGGAAGAAATCAGCTATATGAGGGGAAGTTCATTTTGTCCATTCATTCAATTTGCTGTTTATTTGCTGTACATATTGAAAAAGAATCAATTAATTATTTGTTTTCCCCTAAAAGGAATATAAGATTCCATGTTGCAATATATTAGTCTATCACTCCTCATATACATATACACAGTTATGTATAGTTTTCAAACAAAAATTAAACTTCTCTCATCTCATCATTAGCCAATTAATTTAAACGACTTTAGATCTATCCAGCCTCTTAGTATTCATTTCATGCAACTACCTAAATACACAAATGGAGGGACTGAATTACAGAGAGGATTTTTTTGTGTCTTCTGCAAGGACTGAACATAAGCACCTGACAGAGCCGGCAGTGGAAACCACCTCTTCACACCCAGTCCAAGGCTCCCAGCCCCCTTCAAATCACCTCCCACTTCATTCAGTGTATTACTTTAAAGTGGTGTTAATGACATTTTGGACCCTAAACTGTAAATATCAACCAGGTAATCACTTATCCCTTAACTCATTCTCCAAAAAGCTCACAAGTTGAAAACTAACATTTTATAATTTGTATTATATCTATTTGCCAAAAATAACACAGCAGTAACCAAAACACACACACACACACATACACACACACACACACAACTAAATTAAGACTAGTAACAGTTCCTGTCTAAAAGAAAGAAAACTAAAAAAAAAAAATCAGTGATTTTGCAGGCAAATATTTCCTATGACTCTCTCATGCCATTCCCCCACCCTCCCCTACCCCTTGGTGAGATTAATCATGTGAGAAATGACATGAGATGCCCTTATGAAATTTCGTCTGGAGCAATTTTTACTGCTAATGGAAATTATAAATAATATGTGCCTTTCGTCAACTGCATTCTTCAGTAATCTAATTGTATCAAGCTAATGAGACCTGGGTTAGGAAATGTTCTGAGGTTCCCATGCCCCAGGTCAGGGAATGCAGAAAACATCTCTGAGCAGATGTGCTTAGTCTCACGCGGATGGCAGCTGGAGCACTTGGTCACTCCACAGAGTGCTGGCTGTGTGGGGGCCTGTTCACTTGACCTTGTTGCTAGAGGTAAAGAGCCTTCCTGTTGGTTAGCTGCAAAATCGAAGAGGGAAGAGGGAGATAAAAGTCTCCTCTTCACCCTCTGTCCCCCCCCCTCCCCACCTTTTCTTTCAATAACGGTGTAGAAGTTTCTCTTCCTTTTCTTCCAAGGGAAAATGGCTGTAAATGATGCCTGTTCAGAAACTAGCACATGTGTTGGTATCTGCCTGTGTTGAAGGTGGCCAGAGGGCCTGCGAAGGGTTGCATGAGAATAAAAACACCTCTTTACTCTGTTTCTCCAAATCAATATTGTTTACTCCACATTTACAAAGGTTGATGTGACACCACTCCAGGCTGTTATAGACTTAAACTGCTTCAAAGATGATTTTATATTATGGTTGGATGAGAGGCGTTTAAGTAAAAAATTCCAACGTACTCCAAAAGTGGCATATGCTATGACCACCCCCTCCTAACATTGAGGTTAGGGACTGTGGGTGGCAGAGCTGAGATATAATCACCTATATCCTCTGAATGATGTCATGAGAGGGCAAGACAAACTTAGGAGTTGATTCTAATATTTTGGGCAATCTCCAAAATCCAATAGGAGACTTGTTTCCCCTTAGTTACTCATGATTTTTTTTTTTAATTGTCCATCTTAATGCAGCTGGAAAATATTTTTATCTTTTTCTTTGTCTATTTTTTAACCAAAGTTCAACTAAACTCACTCCCCCATTCTTGCCCAATTCCATACACCATGTGAGTACACACACATGCACACACTCACACACACACACATCTGTGCTTCCTCTTTTCCCTTGATCCAAGGGACCACTGATTCCATAGCATCACACCAGCAAAGAATTATTCCTTCAGGAAGCCTCCCTGAGGTTTTATTTAGGATGTTTCAAATGTCCCAAGAATGAGGAGGCTCACTGATTTTCTAAGGATGTGATCGGTTCTCACAGTGAGCATTTTCCATCTCTTTTTGTGTTTAACTCAAATTCTTTCCTTTTAGTCTTTTGTGCTGTCCATTTGCATCCTGCCAAATTTGCATCCTGCCAAATTCCTCTCCTGAGGTGTTTACATCTCTCACATATTTGGAGACTGTTATCATGCTCCGTTTAGCAATCACTTAGCCAAAATATACATTACTCTGTGCTCTTTTAATCTCTCCACATAAATCAAGCCCTCGGTCCCCAAATCATTTTGTTGTTCTTCTATGAAGTCACTCCAATTTGGCTTTGTGTTCTGAGGTGACAGAAATGGAAGACAGATTTCCCTGTTTGTACTCAATTCTGTTATGTTGAGAAACCATCACCTTCTGCTCATAATGTGAAGCTTTTTCATATGCCAGCTAACTCAGCGCTCCTCTCATATTGTTGGATTATGTGGCTGTTACATCCTTTTCTCCCTGGAGATCTAATCTGGTGGGAACCTTGAAGTGTTTTATGATGTTATTTTTGAACAATAATGGGAGTAGAAATTACACTTATTTTTGATAAAGTCAGCGGAAGCAGACCTCCATGTCCCCACCCCAAATGTCCCAAGCATTTACTGGATGTATGGATTTTTCACATTTTTCCAGGGAGTTTCCATTAAGAATAAAATGAGACATGGAAATTTCTAGGCCCCAAAGGGAAAAAAACTTAGAAGAGGAAAGCAGAAGTTTATAGTGAAAATACCTCTTACAACTTTACCAAATATGCTTTGATATAGGCACAGAATCAAAAGTAGTTTGTTTTATAAGCCCTAGCTAAATTTCAGAAAGAAAATCAAATGAATCCTGAATACTTAAGAAGTTCTTCAGAGGCATTTTCTTCCAAAAGTGTATCAGATTGCTGTTTTTAACTTTGTGTCATTCAGTGATAATCCTACAGCTTCCTGATTGGCTAAGGTATTTGGAACTGACTGGCCTTTGAATCACTCTTTATGTTGAAGGTGGGTGTGGATGTTAATCCATAGGTCATTAACACCTCATATATGTTAGTTCAGAGATCTGGGGTGTGCCTGTGTTTGCACTGCCAACATGCATAGCATTTCTTGGAAATTCAGAGGCTTTGTTTTCCGAGGGTTTGATTTGAAATATTTTCCACATAGGCATTTTCACTCTCACTCGGAGTAATCACTTTTTTGGAATATGGCTTTATTTTAATTCTTCTTTTCTGAACTCATTGATTAGCAGTGATATGCATCAGCTGGAAAGTCAGAAGAGGAGGTATGAGGTTTGCTTAATTGCTCTCTGGAGATGATATCTTGGGTAAAATAAGCACATCACCCTTTCAGCTCCATATTAATCCTGATTCCTAATCTTTATCTACAACAATATTTCCATGCTTATGAAATTTACAAACTCCCAATCTGACTCTCTTGATATATCTCAGACTTTACTTTTCTATTAACATTAGAAAACTGAGTAAATTATCCTTCTCATCTTCTCTTCAGCATTTGACCTTAGATGCCACCTCCTAAATCATCATACCTTTAATCAAAATATTATATGTAAGAAAGATATATTTATATATGTATGTATGAATATGTTCCTTAGTTTGACACTTTGTCATATATATTCGTACATGCAGAAACGTATGTATGTTTGAATATATATATACATAGCCTTGCTTTTGTAACTCATATGTATGTATATTAATGTATAATTTTTATTTCTCATTAGAATATATGCTCAAAAGCATAATGGTCAGTGCAAAATTCTTGCCTACTTTGCCTTTCACTTCTCAAAAAACAAAAATTATTGGGAAAACAACCTATTGGAAAAAAATCAAGATAATTAAAGTTGAACACATTAGAGAAAAGGTTGATTTTAGAATTTTCAGTGGTCCATTTGCTTTTTATGATGTAGATAAGTTTTATAATACCAAAGGAAATAATACAAAAAAGAACAAATAAAACCTCAAATCCTCCTTGCAGCAAGGTAGTAATACCAGGCACTGAGTCTTTAAAGCAGTGTTTCTGCCACCAAGCCTTTGCAGTTGCTATTCCTTCAACCTGAAATGTTCTTCCCTCAAGTACATGCATGGCTTATCATTTTTGCTTCCATCACATTTTGTTGAAACCTTCCTTTCTTCCTGAGGCCTCTTTTGACCAATCAGTCTAAAATTGGAGCACTCATCCAAGCACTTGCTATCTACCTTCCATGCTTCATTTCTTTTCTCTATCATTTATTAACATTGAATATGCCAGACATTTCACATTTTCATGCTGCTAAAATGTAAGCTCATAAAGGCAGACATTCATGTCTCATTGTCATATCTTCAGAAACTATGGTAGGCATTGTTATATCTTCAGCCTACTGTAGGCATTCAGTGAATATCTGCTGAATGAATAAGTTAAAATAAAATTCCAACAGAACCAAACAAAATAGAAAGTACTTTGCAGTTTATTATAACAGACTGATGTTTAAAATATACCTTTCTATAAAGCAGAATTAAAAATGAGGTAAATGTAATTGAAATAGCAGTGTTGAATTTAAGGGAATTAATGTGTAATAGGAAATTTTTATGTCCTGTTTATGTTTGCATACATGCATACATATATATTCAACTTGAAAATATATCATTAATTTCTAAGTGATGTTGTAATAAAAGAGACATGCAGTTCACCCTTAATGTCATCTCTACGAAGGTTCTGTAAGATATAAAATAGAGAAGAGTATTGGTTTAATTAGGAGCACTTACACAAAAGTAATGTTTTCCAAATCCTCTCTGTGCTTCAAGGACTAAATTAAATCATGTTTCTTCCATAAAACCACTGCCAACTCTTCTAGTCCATATACATCACTCCTGTCTTTACATTCATATTTCCAGGTTAATAGTTTTTGAGAATTGTTTTGTGCCAGACACCACCCCAGTGCTGGAGAGACACAGCTAAGGAGGTAATGTCAAGAGACAGTCTTGTTTAATCCAATTTTGCCATGATCATTTAAAAAAATAATCTCACTTCCCCTGCTCTTTTTTTTTTTTGTTTCTTCCTCTCTTGCACATACTACTATCCAACCACATATTTTACTTATTTATCCTATTTTCTGGTATCTCTTCTACCAGTATGGAAAGAATGCAACCCCACAGCATATAGGACAAAGTTAAGCACATAGGAAGAACTTCTTATCCTGCCTTTCTTTGACATCATCTAAGAATATAATAAGTGGACTCCTGTATGTTAGAGTCCATCAGAAAAAGACTAACCATTCTGAGAAGCTAAAACAAAAGAAATTTAAGGCTGGTTATTTGTTACATCAGGATTTGGAAGAGGCTGCAAAGGCAACCAGGTTAGAGTGAAGCAACTCAGATATTATCTTGGACCAAAAGCATAGTGATTTTCTGATCATGAGGAAGAAACTTCTGTAGGCTTACAGTTTTACAGGGAACTTCTTAACAGAAATTGATGTTGACAAATCAATTTTTTTCCTATGGCTAATACACTTTAAAATTTATTATTACTTATTCTTAATTTATTAAAACACATTCTGTGTATAGTATCATGTCATCTACAGTGACAGTTTTACTTCTTTTCTAATTTACATTCCTTTTATTTCTTTTGTTTATTGATTTCACTAATTTTATTTTTCTTTTTGTGAAAGCTTCTAATTTTGGTGCAAGAGCCTGGAGTTTATGACTACTAATCAATATTTAGATGTAATGAAAAATCCCATATTTTTCCCCCAGTGTATCATTTACTGATCATTTTTGTAGCTCAGACAGCGGCCTGGGTGGCTTCCAATGGATTATTCTGTTTACTCATATTATTCCCATTTTACCAGTGAGGCAACTGTGTCTTCATGATGTGAAGTAACTTTCCCAGTGATTTGGGTATTAAGTAAAAGAAGCAAAATTCCCAACCAGTTTTGTCTGGTTCTACCATCCATTCTGTGAGCACTAATATCTTAGTTCCAGACACTTGATGGCTAATGAAATAATGAAATATAGTTCAGTTTGAGATGACTCTGGTCTGGGTATAGCCCTTATTTTGGTTGATGCTGTTGGGTGTCTTTCACAGTTGCTCAACACATTATCTGTTTCAGATTTATTTTGAGATTAATTAATTAATCCTTAAGGGCTTTTCCCATTGTGTCAAGTTCAAACAAAAGAAAGCAATCCTACTACTGGGTATATACCCTGAGAAAACCGTAATTCAAAAAGAGTCATGGGGCTCTTCCCCGGTGGCGCAGTGGTTGATTGTCCACCTGCCGATGCAGGGGAAACGGGTTCGTGCCCTGGTCCGGGAAGATCCCACATGCCGTGGAGCGGCTAAGCCCGTAAGCCATGGCCGCTGAGCCTGCGCGTCCGGAGTCTGTGCTCCGCAATGGGAAAGGCCGCAACAGAGAGAGGCCCACGTACTGCAAGAAAAAAAAAAAAAAAGTCATGTACCACAATGTTCTTTGCAGCTCTATTTACAATAGCCAGGACATGGAAGCAACCTAAGTATCCGTCAACAGGTGAATGGATAAAGAAGATGTGGCACATATATACAATAGAATATTACTCAGCCATAAAAGGAAATGAAATTGAGTTATTTGTAGTGAGGTGGATGGACCTAGAGTCTGTCATACAGAGTGAAGTAAGTCAGAAAGAGAAAAACAAATACCGTATACTAACACATATATATGGAATCTAAAAAAAAAAAAAAAAATTGGTCATGAAGAACCTAGGGGCAGGATGGGAATAAAGACACAGACCAACTAGAGAATGGACTTGAGGACATGGGGAGGGGGAAGGATAAGCTGGGACAAAGTGAGAGAGTGGCATGGACATATATACACTACCAAACGTAAAATAGATAGCTAGTGGGAAACAGCCGCATAGCACAGGGAGATCAGCTCGGTGCTTTGTGACCACCTAGAGGGGTGGGAGGGAGGGAGATGCAAGAGGGAAGAGATATGGAGATATATGTATATGTATAGCTGATTCACTTTGTTATAAAGCAGAAACTAACACACCATTGCAAAGCAATTATACTCCAATAAAGATGTTAAAATAAAAGTAAACTCATTAAAAACAATAACATTAAAAAAAAAAGAAACTGACACACTCCCATTATAAATTTAAAGTATGGAGCAAATAAACAGCACAAACCCCAACAAGAACTAACAGTTGGCAGGTTTAGCATTTGCTCCACTAAAGCCTGGGCTGGTGTCAGCAGTTAATTGGGTTCTCAGAAATATCATGGAAGTGGGGGAGGGTGATGGTGTGATCACATGTCCAGGTTTACTACTGGAAAACCATGGCTGTATTTTCCTTCATTCTGAAAGGCATGGAGGAGATTTAGTGATTGTTTGGTTTTTGTTTTATTTTATATGGGAGTATAGTTGATTGACAATGTTGTGTTAGTTTGAGGTGTACAGCCGAATGATTCATTCATATATTTACAAGTATCCATTCTTTTTCAAATTCTTTTCCCATTTAGGTTATTACAGAATATTCAGCTGAGTTCCCTGTGTTATACCATAGGTCCTTGTTGGCTATCCACTTTAAATATAGCAATGTGTACATGTCAATCCCAAACTCCTAATCTATCGACCCTCTTTTCCCCTTGGTAATCATAAGTTCCTTCTCTAAGTCTGTGTTTGTTTTGTAAATAAGTTCATTTGTATCATTTATTTTAGATTCTGCATATAATCAATATCACATGATATTTGTCTTTCTCTGCCTCACTTACTTCACTTAGTATGATAATTTCCAGGTCCATCCATGTTGCTGTAAATGGCATTATTTCATTATTTTATATGGCTGAGTAATATTCCATTATATATATTTACCACATCTTTATCCATTCCTCTGTTGATAGGCATTTAGGTTGCTTCCATGTCTTGGCTATTGTAAATAGCACTGCAATGAGCAATGGGGTGCATGTATCCTTTCAAACCATGGTTTTCTCTGGATATATGCCCAGGAGTGGGATTGCTGGATCATATGGTAGCTCTATTCTTAGTTTTTTAAGGAACCTCCATACTGTTCTCCATAGTGATTGTACCAATTTACATTCCTACCAATAACATAGGAGGGTTCCCTTTTTTCCATACAGTAGGTCCATATTAGTTCTCTATTTTATATATAATAGTGTGTATATGTCAATTCCAATCTCCCAATTTATCCCTCCAACCTCCTGCCTTTTCCCCCTAGGCAACCATAATTTTGTTTTCTATATCTGTGACTCTATCTCTGTTTTGTAAATAAGTTCATTGTACCATTTTTTTTAGATTCCACATATAAGCAATGTTATATATTTGTCTTTCTCTGTCTGATTTACTTCACTCAGTATGACAAACTCAACGTCCATCCATGTTGATAAAAATGGCATTATTTCATTATTTTATATGGCTGAGTAATATTCCATTATATATATTTACCACATCTTTATCTATTCTTCTGTTGATGAACATTTAGGTTGCTTCCATGTCCTGGCTATTGTAAATAGTGCTGCAATGAACATTGGGGTGCATGCGTCTTTTTGAATTATGGTTTTCTCTGGATATATGCCCAGGAGTGGGATTGCTGGGTTGTATGGTAGTTCTATTTTTACTTTTTTCAGGAACCTCCATATTGTTCTCCATAGTGGTTGTACCAGTTTACATTCCCACCAACAGTGTAGGAGTGTTACCTTTTCTTCACACCCTCTCCAGCATTTATTATTTATAGACATTTTGATTATGGCCATTCAGACCAGTGTGAAGTGATATATCATAGTGCACTGATTTGCATTTCTCTGATAATTAGTGATATTGAGCATATTTTCATGTGCTTTTTGGCCATCAGTATGTCTTCTCTGGAGAAATGTCTATTTAGATCTTCTACCCATTTTTTTTTAATTGGATTTTTTTTTTTTTTTGACATAGAGCTGCATGAGGTGTTTATATATTTTGGAGATTAATCCCTTGTCAGTTGCTTCATTTGCAAATCTTTTCTCACATTCTGTGGGTTGTCTTTTCATTTTGTTTATGGTTTCCTTTGTTATGCAAAAGATTTTAAGTTTAATGAGGTCCCATTTATTTTTGTTTTTATTTTCATTGCCCTAGGAGGTGGATCAAAAAAGATCTTGCTGCGATTTATGTCAAAGAGTGTTCTGCCTATGTTTTCTTCTAACAGTTTTATACTATCCAGTATTACTTTTAGGTTTTTAACCCATTTTCAGTTTACTTTTGTGTAGAGTGATAGGGAGTGTTCTGATTTCATTCTTTCACATGTAGCTATCCAGTTTTCCCAGCACCATTTATCGAAGAGCCTGTCTTTTCTCCATTGTATATTCCTACTTCTTTTATCTTAGATTAATTGACCATAGGTGCGTGGGTTTATTTCTGGGCTTTCTATACTGTTGCATTGATCTATATTTCCATTTTTCTGCCAGCACTATACTGTTTTGATGACTGTAGCTTTGTATTGTAGTCTCAAGCCATGGAGCCTGATTCCTCCAACTCTGTTTTTCTTTTTCAAGATTGGTTTGGCTATTCGGGTTCTTTTGTGTCTCCATAGAAATTTTAAGATTTTTTTTTGTTCTAGTTCTGTTAAAAAAAAAAAAAAAAGATGCCATTTGTAATTTAATAAGGATTGCATTGAATCTGTAGATTGCCTTGGATAGTAATTTCGACAATATTGATTCTTCCAATCCAAGAACATGGTATATCTTTTCATCTGTTTGTGTTACTTCCATTTGTATCATCATTGTTTTATAGTTTTCAGTGTACAGGTATTTTGCCTCCTTAGTTAAATTTATTCCTAGGTTTTTTATTCTTTTTGATGTGATGGTAATAGGATTATTTAATTTCTCTTTCTGAGCTTTTGTTGTTAGTGTATAGGAATGCAAGAGATTTCTATGTATTAATTTTGTATCCTGCAACATTACCAAATCCATTGATGAGTTCTAGTAGTTTTCTGGTAACATCTTTAGAATTTTCTAGGTATAGTATCATGTCATCTCTAAACAGTGTCAGTTTTACTTCTTTTCCAATTTGGATTCTTTTTCTTTTTCTTCTTTCATTGCCGTGGCTAGGACTTCAAGGACTACGTTGAATAAAAGTGGCAAGAGTGGACATCCTTGTCTTGTTCCTGATCGTAGAGGAAATACTTTCAGCTTTTCACCATTGAGAATGATGTTAGCTGTGGGTTTGTCATATATGGCCCTTATTATATTGAGGTAAGTTCCCTCTATGCCCACTTTCTGGAGAGTTTTTTTTTTTCATCATAAATGGGTATTGAATTTTGTCAAAAGCTTTTTCTGCATCTATTGAGATGATCGTATGATTTTTATTCTTCAGTTTGTTAATGTGGTGTATCACACTGATTGATTTGCAGATATTGAAGAATCCTTGCATCACTGGGTAAAATCCCACTTGATCATGGTGCATCATCCTTTTGATATATTGCTGGATTCAGATTGCTAGTATTTCATTGAGGATTTTTGCATCTATATTCATCAGTGATATTGGCCTGTAATTTTTTTGTGTGTGTGGTAGTTTTGTCTGGTGTTGTTATCAGGGTGATGGTGGTCTCATAGAATGAGTTTGGGAGTGTTCCTTCCTCTGCAATTTTTTGGAAGAGTTTGATAAGGATGGGTGTTAGCTCTTCTCTAAATGTTTGATAGAATTCACCTGTGAAGCCATCTGGTCCTGGACTTCTGTTTGTTGGCAGTCTTTAATCACTGTTGCAATTTCAGTACTTTTGATTGGTCAGTTCATATTTTCTATTTCTTCCTGGTTCAGTTTTGGGAGATTGTAACTTTCTAAGAATTTGTCCATTTCTTCTAGGTTGTCCACTTTATTTGCTTGTTGTATTCTCTTATCATCCTTTGTATTTCTGTGATGCGTGTTGTAACTTCTCCTTTTTCATTTCTAAACTTATTGATTTGAGCCCTCTCCCTTTTTTTTCTTGATGAGTCTGGCTAAAAGTTTATCAATTCTGTTTATTCTTTCAAAGAACCAGCTTGGAGTTTCATTGTTCTTTTCTATTGTTTTCTTCATCTCTATTTCATTCATTTCTGCTCTGATATTTATGACTTCTTTCCTTCTTACTTTGGGTTTTGTTTGTTCTTTCTCTTCTTGGTTTAGGTGTGATGTTAGGTTGTTCATTTGATATTTTTCTTGTTTCCTGAGGTAAGATTGTATTGCTATAAACTTCCATCTTAGAACTGCTTTTGCTGTGTCCCATAGGTTTTGGATCATTGTGTTTTCATTGTTATTTGTCTCTAGGTATTTTTTGATTCCCTCTTTGATTTCTTCAGTGATCCACTGGTTGTTCAGTCTATTGTTTAGCATATTGTTTAGCCTCCACATGTTTGTGGTTTTTTTACAGTTTTCTGTAGCTGATTTATAGTCTCATAGCATTGTGGTAAGAAAAGATGCTTGATATGCTTTCAATTTTCTTGAATTTACCGAGACTTACTTTGTGGCCCAGCATGTGGTCAATACTGGAGAATGTTCCATGTGCACTTGAGAAGAATGTGTATTCTACTGCTTTTGGATAGAATGCTCTATAAATATCAGTTAAGTCCATCTCACGTAATATGCCATTTAAGGCCTGGGTTTCCTTATTGATTTTCTGTCTGGATGATCTGTTCATTGATGAAAGTGTGGTGTTAAAGTCCCCCACTATTATTATGTTACTGTCGATTTCTCCTTTTATGGCTGTTACTATTTGCCTTATATATTGAAGTGCTCATATGTTGGGTGCATATATATTTACAATTGTTATATCTTCTTGGATAGATCACTTGGTCATTATGTGGTTTCCTTCTTTGTCTCTTGTAACAGTCTTTATTTTAAAGTCTATTTTGTCTGATATGACTATTGATACTCCAACTTTCTTTTGATTTCTATTTGCATGGAATACCCTTTTCCATCCCCACACTTTTAGTCTGTATGCATCCCTAGATCTGAAGTGGTTCTCTTGTAGATGGCATATATACAGGTATTGTTTTTGTATCCATTCAGCCAGTCTATGTCTTTTTGTTGGAGCATCTATTTCATTGACATTTAAGGTAATTATTGATATGTATATCTTACTGGCATTTCATTAATTGTTTTGGATTTGTTCTGATAGGTTTTTTTTCTTCCCTTACTCTTTTGTTCTTTTGTGATCTGATGACTAACTTTAGTGCTGTGTTTGGATTCCTTTTTCTTTTTTTGCCTGTGTACCTATTGTAGATTTTTTGGCTTGCAGTTACCAGGAGGTTTTGTTGTAGCAGTCTGTTTATAAACAAGATTGTTTTAAGTTGCTGGTCTTTTAAGTTCAAGTGCATTTCAAATATCCTACGTTTATGCTCTCCTCTTCTCACAGTTGCTGGTTTTGATACCATATTTGTGTATGGATGATTTCCTACCTTTACTATATGTTTGCCTTTACTGAAGAGTTTTTCCATTTGGAATTCTCCCATTTCTACTTGTGGCCTTTTGTTTTCCTCCTAGATAAGTTCCTTCAGTATTTGTTGCGAAGCTGATCTGGTGGTGTTGAATTCTCTTAGCCTTTTCTTATCTGTAAAGGTTTTGATTTATCTATCAAATTTGAATGAGAGCTTTGCTGGTTAGAGTATTCTTGGTTGTAGGTTCTTCCCTTTCATCTCGTTAAATATACCATGCCATTCCCTTCTGGCCTGCAGAGTTTCTGCTGAGAAATCAGCTGATAACCTTATGGGGATTCCCTTGCATGTTGTTCCTTTTTCCTTATTGCTTTTAATATCTTTTTCTTTAATTTTTGTCAGTTTTATTACTATGTGTCTTGGCATGTTCTGCCTTGGGTTTATCCTGCCTGGGACTCTCTGCACTTCCTGGACTTGGCTGACTGTTTCCTTTCCCATGTTAGGAAAGTTTTCAGTATTGTCTCTTCATTAGTCAATATTCAATATTTTCTCAGGTCGTTTCTCTCTCTCTTCTCCTTCTGGGACCCCTATAATGTGAATGTTTGTGCATTTGATGTTGTCCTAGAAGTCTCTTAGATTGTCTTCATTTCTTTTCATTCTTTTTTCTTTATTCAGTTCTGTGGCAGTGATTTCCATCATTCTGTCTTCCAGCTCACTTATTTGTTCTTCTGCCTCACTTATTCTGCTCTTGATTCCTTCTAGTGTAATTTTCATTTCACATATTGTATTCTTCAGCTCTGTTTGTTTGTACTTTAGTACTTCTAGGTCTTTGTTAAATATTTCTTGTATCTTCTCTATCCTTGCCTCTATTCTTTTTCCAAGATCTTGGTTCATATTTATTATCATTATTCTGAATTCTTTTTTGGGTAGATTACTTATCTCCATTTCACTTAGTTGTTCTTCTGGGGTTTTATCTTGTTCCTTCATCTGCAACATAATCCTCTGCTGTCTCATTTTCTCTTTCTGTGATAGTGGTTTCCATTCTGCAGGCTGCAGAGTTGTAGTTCTTCCTGCTTCTGCTATCTGCTCCCTGGTGGATGAGGCTGTCTAAGAGCCTTGTGAAGTCTTCCTGGTGGGAGGAACTGGTTCTTGGTCATTGATGGGTGTAACTGGGTCTTGTCTCTTTGACAGGTATGGCCTTTCCAAGGGGCATGTCTAGCTGGCTGTGGGCTCAAAAACTCCTTAAGCAGCCTGTGTGCTGATGGGTGGGGTTTTGTTCCCACCCTGTTGGTTGTTTGGTCTGAGGCATCCCAGCACTGGAGACTGCAGGCTGTTGGGTGGGGCCAGGTGTTAAGAAAATGGCAACCTCCAAAAGGCTCATGCCAATGAATACCCACCAGAACTGCTGCTGCTAGTATCTTTGTCCCCCGAATGAGCCACGGCTGGCCCCTGCCTCCACAGGAGACTCTCCAATACTAGCAGGTTGGTCTGGCCCAGTCTCTTATGAGGTTCATGCATTTTTCCCTAGGTCCTGGTGCACAAGACGCCTTCTGTGCACCCTCCAAGAATGGAGGTTATGTATCCCCCATTCCTGTGGAATTCCTGCAATCAAACTCCACTGTCCTTCAAAGCCAGAATCTCTGGAGGCTCCTCCTTTGGTTGCCAGACCCCAGGCTGGGGAGCCTAATGTATGGCTCTGAACTCTCACTCCTGTGGGTGAGCTTCTGTAGTATAATTATTTTCCAGTTTGTGGGTTGTCCACCCAGCAGGTATGGGATTTGATTTTATTGCAGTTACGTCTGCTCTACCATCTTGTTGTGGCTTCTTCTTTGTCTTTGGATGCAGTGGATTTTTTTGGCAGGTTCCAGCATTTTTTTTTTTTTTTGGCTGAGTTGGGTCTTTGTTGCTGTGCGCAGGCTTTCTCTAGGTGCAGGAAGTAGGGGCTACTATTCATTGCAGCATGTGGGCTTCTCATTGCAGTGGAGCATGGGCTCCAGGCACACAGGCTTCAGTAGTTGCAGCGTGCGGGCTCTAGGGTGCATGGGCTCAGTAGTTGTGGCTCACAGGCTTGGTTGCTCTATGGCATATGGGACTCTTCCTGGACCAGTGATCAAACTTGTGTCCCCTGCATTGGCAGGTGGATTCTTAACCACTGCACCACCAGGGAAGTTTCAGCAGTTAGTTGTGATTTTGGTGTTTTTTTAAGAAGTGATGAGCTCACATACCTCTACTCTGATATCTTTTTCTTCTTTTCCTGTTTTTTTTTTTTTTCTTCTCTGAGTGCCATGGCTAGGATTTACAAAACTATGTTGAATAAAAGTGGCAACAGTGGACATCCTTGCCTTATTCCTGATCTTAGAGGCAATGATTTCAGCTTTTCACCACTGAGAATGATGTTAGATGTGGGTTTGCATATATGGCCTTCATTATGTTGAGCTGAGTTTCTTCTAGTCCCACTTTCTGGCACGTTATTAACATAAATGGGCATTGTATTTTGTCAGAACCTTTTTCTGCATCTATTGAGATGATCGTATGATTTTTATTCTTCAGTTAATGTGGTGTATCACACTGATTGATTTGCAGATATTGAAGAATCCTTGCATCACTGGGTGAAATCCCACTTGATCGTGGTGTATGTTCCTTTTAATGTATTGTTGGTTTCAGTTTGCTAGTATTTTGTTTAGGTTTTTTGCATCTATGTTCATCAGTGATATGGGCCTGTAATTTTCTTTTTTGTGGTATCTTTGGTTTTTTTTTTTTTTTTTTTTAATTAATTTTACCTGTTTTTACTTTTTTTTTTTTTTTTTTTTGGTAGGAGTTTATTAATTTATTTATTTTTGCTGTGTTGGGTCTTCGTTTCTGTGCGAGGGCTTTCTCTAGCTGTGGCAAGCGGGGGCCACTCTTCATCGCAGTGCGCGGGCCTCTCACTATCGCGGCCTCTCCCTGCGGAGCACAGGCTCCAGACGCGCAGGCTCAGCAGTCGTGGCTCACGGGGCCAGTCGCTCTGCGGCATGTGGGATCCTCCCAGCCCAGGGCTCGAACCCGTGTCCCCTGCATTAGCAGGCAGACTCTCAACCACTGTGCCACCAGGGAAGCCCGGTATCTTTGGTTTTGGTATCAGGGTGATGGTGGCCTCATACAATGAGTTTGGGTGTGTTCCTTCCTCTGCAATTTTTTCAAAGAATTTCAGAAGGATAAGCATTTTCTCTAAGTGTTTCATAGAATTCGCCTGTGAAGACGTCTGGTCCTAGGCTTTTGTTTGTTGGAAGTTTTTAAATCAATGTTTCAAATTCAGTACTAGTGATTATCTGTTCATATTTTTTATTTCTTCCTGGTACAGTCTTGGAAGGTTGTATCTTTCTAAGTATTTGTCCATTTCTTCTAGGTTTTCCATTTTTTTGGCATATAGTTGTTTGTAGTAGTCTCTTATGATCCTAATGATGTTATCAGAAAACTGCTAGAGCTTATCAATGAATTTGGTAAGGTTGCAGGATACAAATTTTTTAAAAAAATATTTATTTATTTTGGCTGTGTTGGGTCTCTTCGTTTCTGTGTGAGGGCTTTCTCTAGTTGTGGCAAGCGGGGGCCACTCTTCCATCACAGTGCGCGGGCCTCTCACTATCGCGGCCTCTCTTGTTGCGGAGCACAGGCTCCAGACGTGCAGGCTCAGTAGTGGTGGCTCACGGGCCTAGTTGCTCCACAGCATGTGGGATCTTCCCAGACCAGGGCTCGAACCCGTGTCCCCTGCATTGGCAGGCAGACTCTCAACCACTGCACCACTAAGGAAGCCCCCGCAGGATACAAATTTTATGACCAGAGCTCTCTTTCATTCCTATACACTAATAAACAATGAAAGATCAGAAAGAGAAATTAAGAAAACAATCCCATTTACTATTGCATCAGAAAGAATAAAATACCTAGGAATAAACGTAACTAAGGATGGAAATGAAAGACTTGTGTACCCAACACTATAAGATGCTGATGAAAGAAATCGAAGATGATACAAAAAGATGGAAAGATATACCATATCCTTGGATTAGAAGAATAAATATTGTCAAAATGACTACACCACTGAAGGCAATCTACACATTCAATGCAATCCCTATCAAATTACCAATGGCATTTTTCACAGAACTAGGACAAAAAAATTTAATTTATATGGAAACACAAAAGAGCCTGAAGAGCCAAAGTAGTCTTGAGAAACAAAAATGAAGCTGGAGAAATCAGGCTCCCTGACTATAGACTATACTGCAAAGCTACAGTCATCAAAACAGTATGGTACTGGCACAGAAACAGAAATATAGATCAATGGAACAGGATAGAAAGCCAAGAATTATACCCACACACCTATGGTCAATTAATCTATGATAAATGAGGTGAGAATATACAATGAGGAAAAGACAGTCTCTTCAATAAATGGTGCTGGGAAAACTGGACAGCTAAATGTAAAAGAATGAAATTAGAACATTCTCTAACACCATACACAAAAATAAACTCAAAATGGATCAGAGACCTAAATGTAAGGCCAGATACTATAAAACTCTTAGAGGAAAACATAGGCAGAACACACTTTGACATAAATTGCTGTAATATCTTTTTTGATTCACCCCCTTGAGTCATGAAAATAAAAACTAAAATAAACGGGACCTAATTAAACTCAAAAGCTTTTGCACAGCATAGGAAACCATAAACAAGATGAAAAGACAAGCATCAGAATGTGAGAAAATATTTGCAAACAAAGCAACTGACAAGGGATTAATCTCCAAAATATACAAACACCTCATGTAGCTCCATGTCAAAAAAAAAAAAAAAACCAACCCAATCAAAAAATGGGCAGAAGATCTAAATAGACATTTCTCCAAAAAAGACATACAGATGGTTAAAAAGCACATGGAAAGATGCTCAACATCACTAATTATCAGAGACATGAAAATCAAAACTGCAATGAGATATCACCTCACACTTGTCAGAATGGCCATCATCAAGAAGTCTACAAACAACAAATGCTTGTAGAGGGTGTGAAGAAAAGGGAATTGTCCTACACTGTTGGAGTGAATGTAAATTGGTACCACCAATATGGAGAACAGTATGAAGGTTCCTTAAAAATCTAAAAATAGAACTACCATATGATCCAGCAATTCCACTCCTGGGCATATATCTGGAGGAAACCATAATTTGAAAAGACACATGCACCCCAATGTTCATTACATCACTGTTTACAATAGCAAAGACATGGAAGCTACCTAAATATTCATCAACAGAGGAATGGATAAAGAAGATGTGGTACATATATACAATGAAATACTCATACTCGTCCATTAAAAATAATGTAATAATGCCATTTGCAGAAACAAGGATGGACCTAGAGATTATCATACTAACTGAAGTAAGTCAGAGAGAGAAAGACAAATACCACATGATATCTCTCCTTTGTACAATCTAAATTTAGAAAATGATTAAAATGAACTTATTTACAAACAGAAACAGACTTACAGATCTCAAAAACAAACTCATGGTTATCCAAGGGGAAGCAGGGTGGGGGGGATAAATCAGGAGCTTGGGATTTAAGATAGATGGCCAACAAGGACCTACTGTATAGCACAGGGAACTCTTCTCAGTGTTCTATGATGATCTATATGAGAAAATAATCTAAGAAAGAATGAATATATGTATATGTATAACTGAATCTGTTTGCTGTACACCTGAAACTAGCACAACATTGTAAATCAACTATACTCCAATAAAAATTAAAATTAAAAAAAATTTTTTTTAAACATTTAAAAATTTCTTTCTTTCATGTGGGATGCCCAAGGGTCCAGTAGATGCCTGGTCTAGGTAGGTGGAGTGTAGGGTTCTCCAGGAAGGTATACAGGGCACAGTTGGAGCCCACAACGTGTGCTTTGTGACTTTGGGTGTGTGTGGGGAGTAAGTCTGAATCCTGATTGAGGGGCAAAGCAAAGATGGGCTGAGGTGCCCTGAGTGTTAGAGGTGGCTCAGAAAGTAGAGGAATCAGGCCCCAGGCACTGGCACCACTAGCACTCTTCTCAGAGGAAGCTGGATCTCACAGAATCTATGGGGGCTGCACACACCACATACAACATAAACCGCAATGCTGGTGGATGCCTCACCCACTGCACCCACCCTCCTACCCACTCAGAGTCCCAGTGTGGTGGCACCTGGCCCCAGAGGTCAGGCAAGATCTGCAGAAGGGCTCTAGCCCAGAGTCTGTGCAGGGGAGGAACCACCCGAGACAAGAAAGGGGCCTTAAGCAACAACAGAAGTTGTCTGCCACCCCTACCCTTGAGGGACAAGGGGACTGGCAGATTACTCAAGCTCAAGGCCGCATTCACATGGAGGAAGCTGAAACCATTTTCCACTCTTCCAGTAAGAAATGAACCACAGAAGGGTCAGTGCCACTGCAGAAGATACGTTTCAGGGAAGAGCAATGAAGTCACTCTGCTTTCCCCACTCCTGCCCTCCAACCTTTCAACAGTGCCTGCCACTGGTGAAATCCAGTCTAAAGTCAGCTATGAAAGACACCCTGCAGGAGTCAGGCCCCACTGCAAGACAGAACAGAGCAGACCAAAGGGGCAGGTTGGATGCCTCTGAGGGCAAAGAGGCCTGGCAACTGGAAACACCTAATAAGAAAAATCTTCTGACAGAACACATTTTTGAACATTTAATTCAATAAAGCTTTTTTTCTGTTTTTTTTGGAGGTATTTTTTTGCTTGTTTTTTGTAGGATTCTGGAAACTGGGACCAGTGAATATTTTAAGTATGAAATGGTGATACAAACATGGAAAAGGCTTTATAAGGAATTCTCTGGTACATGACTGAACTAGATATTGACACTTAATCATATGGATAAAGAAGAAGTTTGATTCAAAAGGGTAAAGTTGTGGCAGTGGAGGAAGGGAAATACTTATTGGAAAATTATCAGAGGATAATTTAGGAATTGACATTAAGAAAGAAATGTCCTATGGTTTAATCTCTTATAATTTTTGCAAAGCCCAACATTACCCAAGGAACAAATTTGTTTAAATTGGTAGTTATGTTTTCTATGTAAGATAAAGAAAGAATAAATAGATAACGATTGCACTCATTCAACTTTTTAGGTGAATTAGGAATAAAAAGGAAATGTTCTCTTTGTCCTCCTGAGAAGACAGTGCCCTTCAGGTAGAGAGAAAGAGAGAGACAGAGAGAGAGAGAGATCGGACAAGACCATATCAAATAAGAAGCCTCTGTACATATAAAAGCTTAGTTGGTATTTTTCAAACTGCTTAATGCTGCTGACTGGACATCTTTACATGACAAACACCAGATGGAAAAATCAGTTGAGAGTCACAAGCCAAGGATGATTTCATTATAAAATGATCATTTACTCATAATTACCCAGAAAAGCCCAAAACCCTATAGTGCTTTCATAATAACATTTATGTTACCAAAACATAGCAAGAGTGTACTTTTGCTAAAAGTTTACATTCTAATCTGCAGGAAAGACTTAATTATTCTAATATGATAAACACATAAAATCCCTGTCTAATTTTAAAATTGGAATTTCAATTTCCAGTAACACATTTCCTCATAACACCATTTGCAGTATTCCTCCTAAACTACTGTCTACAAAATACTGTAATAACACAGCTTTTCTGATTAACCAAACAACTGATGATCAAGAAGACAAAGTGACTGATTTACTCTCATCCTTATGTAAATAAAATCTTATTTTTTTCTCTATAGCTGCACATAATAACGAGATGCTTTTAATAAGTTTTAAAGACTTAGAACCAAAAATCAATTTAGCAAATGCCTCTTCCAGTGACCACACATCATGACGTTTGCATTGTTATTTGGTGATAAACAAAATAAAAAGATCTGTCATTGAAACTTAAATAAGGGAGATTGGTTTCATAAACTGCAACATTCTAAACTTTAGTACTGTAAAATCAACAGCTTGAGGCAGCTCTCCCAGCTAACACAGTTGGATTGTGAAAGATTAATAGCTACAAATCATGACCTTTCACTTTTGACATAAATTCTAAGAAGTGAAATGCAATTGGAAAAACTGGTGAAACCTTAAATCATTGCCATAGAGCAGAATAATAACCATAGATCTACAATAACGAAATATATACACGCAATTTCGGGTCACACATTTCCTCTTGAGCTTATATTATAGCAGACCCAATGAATGTACAGTTTCATGCTTTCATTCCCACTGTACTTCTACAAAATAAAGCCTCAGTTGCTGACCCCCTAGATAATGCAAATTGTTTACAAGCATGATTTCTAGAGAAAATAAACCTTTATAAATAAAGAAAATTTGTTTCAGCTGACATTTTAATAGCCCTTAACTAGAAGCCACTTTGTACAGGCATTACTTCATAATATTACAATTCCAAATCTTCTTGAGGAACACATACCAATGACTTCCACTATATGTTTAAGTTGATAAAATTAGAAAATGATCATAAAATATTGGCATATGTGTAAGTTTTTTGAAAGAGAAATGTGTATCTTTTATTATGGACCATGACCTTTAGCAATAATTTATCACTACTAAAATACAAATGAATTTATAACTTAATTATAATATAATATAATGCCATTATCATATCGTTCATAATCCATTTGATTATAATAAAATATCAGACATATGCAACTAGCAGAAACAAGTCAAATCAGTAATTTTTTAATTGCCTTCAACAATGCTTCCGATAAAGGAATAATTAAATTAATACCTGTGTACCAAATGAGTTTGCAATAAAGAGTTAATTGCCCTTTTCATGATAATGTAAAAATGGAAATCCAAATAGTGTTCAGTGGCACAGAAGCAGCTCATCAAGCTGCACTCTTCATAGCCCTTTAGGAATAAGAGCTATCATATTATAAATTCTGGAGAAAAAAGATCCCAGGATGAGAGAACTGATGAGTAACAAGCCATATACTGATGTGTCAGATAAAAAGCTTCCTATAAAACAATAAAACACCCTTTTTCATAAATCCCATAATCCTGGCTAAACCTTTGCAATGAAGCATGAAAAGTATCTTTAGTTTCCAAAACAAAGGAGAAACACAGACACACACTCATTTAGTTCACATTTATGATCCTCAGATTCTAGCCCTGAAACATGACTCAGCCTTTGAACTTCAAATATCACGTCCATTCATTGGTTACGGGCATGTCATCACATCCGTTTACTGGCTATGGGCATGTCTCAGTTTTAAAATGAAAAGAAAACCTTAAAGAGGAATTTCTGTTTGTCAGCCTTCTCTTAAAATTTATCATTTTGTTCACAATAGAATTAAGATAACTCATCATAATTCTCTTAGGAAAAAGAAATGTTTCATTGTTGTTCATTTTAAATGTGCATGTCATTATTTCAAGATAATGAGCTGTTAGAAACCTGAGCATTGCCTATCTCTTTTGACTTTCAAGATGATATACTTGAAAATGGACTAATATTTTTTTTCTTCCTGAGGGTTATATAAAAAAAGACACAACACATACAAAATGAATAAATGCAGAGAACCAAAGAGGACACATGGATATCAATATCATCACAGATATTTCAGTGAGGTTTTGGGAGACTGAAAGTAGAGGGAAATGTGTAAGTCAAAGAGCAGAGCAGAATTTGCTGTGAAAAGGCTCTTGTCTCTGAGAGATGAGAGTTGATTTTCCCATCAGACCATTGAAGTGGCTTTGGGCTCTGACGAGATTATACAGAGGGAGAAAGTGACAAGTAGGTCTGGAAAAAAACAATCATTTAAGTGTCAGTATTTGAGATGGCTGTTCCAAGTAACACTGTGAGCCCCCACACAGAGCCCGGACAGTCCAGAATTTACCTTTGTGGGGAAGAAACAACAGGACACTTTTTAATAAAGAAATTAAATGAGATATCTGGGGGTAGAAACAGTAAAACGACTATGGGGATATTGAAACCCTGAATAAAGCTCTGATTGTTTTGATATGTGACATGTAGCCCAATACCTTGCTTGGTAAATCTATGAAGATGCCTGCCAGTTGACCTGACTTACTCATGTACACAAGTCCTACTGTCTGTTCAAGGGAGGGGCATGAGTAGGACTATTTGTATGTTTACAAATTTGCCAAAGAAAACCATATCTGCTAACCATTCTTTGTTCTTAAATATGAACAAATAAGATCATCAGATCTGTAAAAAATCAAGAGCATAAAAGAGAAATACCAAGATAAATATAAAAGCTCACTGCAGAGGAAAGAAAGATAACAGGTAATTCAATAAATGAAAGAGGAACAAACAACAAAAACATCTCTTGTATAAATGGAGAAATTAAAGGTGATGCTATGTCAGTATAACAGAAACATGATAATATGGAAAGGGAAAGAAAAAAAATCTGAGAATAAAATAAATTTGCTTAGATGATTAGAGATTTAAAATTTGGTACACAAAGAAGGAAGAAGAGGAGAAAAAGGTTGAGGAGGAGGGGGTCTGTCCCAATATGTAGAGCAGAAAGATTAACAAAAACTGTGAGAGAAAAAATACAGAGTTCTAGAAAAAGAAAATTGAGAAAAAAGCTGGGAAGTAATTATCCAGATCAGAAAGAAGAAGGGAGAGAGAATTTAAGTCAGGAATCTAGATTTACTGATTCAACAAGTGCCCAATACCCAATGAAATATATTTTTTCAATTATCCTTGTGAAAATTTAAGAATGCCAAGGCTAAAGGTACTGCAGTTTCCCAAAAGCATGAAATAACTTATTTAAACAAATAAAACTGAGACTGAAACAAGAAAAATCTCAAACAACCTTACCTACCACTTAAAAGAATTAGAAAAAGAAAAGGAAGAACAAACAAAACATAAAGTCAGCAGAAGGAAGGAAATAATAAAGATGAGAGAGGAAATAAATAACAGATTAAAAAACAATAGAAAAAAATCAACAAAACCAAGAACTGGTTCTTTGAAAGGGTAAACAAGATTGGCAAACCTCTGGCTAGGCTCACCAAGAAGAAAAGAGAGAGAACCCAAATATACAAAATAAGAAATGAAAAGGAGACATAACAACCAATACTGCAGAAATACAAAAAACAATAAGGGAATACTATGTACAATTATATGCCAACAAATTTGACAACCCAGACGAAATGGACATGTTTCTAGAAACATATAGCCTACCAAAATTGAATGAAGAAGAAATAGATAATTTGAACAGACATCACTAGAAGCAAAATAAGAACTCCCTACAAACAAAAGTCCAGGACCAGATGGCTTCGTGGGTGAATTCTACCAAACATACAAAGAAGTACTTATACTGATCCTTCTCAACTCTTCCTAAAGATTGAAGAGGAGAGAACACTCTCAAAGACATTCTATTAAGCCACCATCATCCTGATACCAAAACCAGACAAAGACACCACCAAAAAAGAAAATTACAGGCCAATATCTTTGATGAATATAGATGCAGAAATTCTCAACAAAATATTAGCAAACCAAATCCAACAACACATAAAAAAAGATCATACTCCATGACCAAGTGGGATTCATCCGAAGTTCACAAAGATGGTTCAATATATGCAGATCAATCAGTGTGACACACTATATTAATGAAAGAAAAAACAAAAGCCACATGATCATCTCAATAGATGCATAAAAAACATTTGACAAAATTCAATATCCATTCATGATAAAAACTCTTACCAAAGTGGGTTTAGAGGAAATATATCTCAACAAATTAAAGCCATTTATGACAAACCCACAGCCAAGATAATACTCAACAGTGAAAAGCTGGAAACCTTCCCACTAAAATCTGGAACAAGACAAGGAAGTCCACTCTCACCTCTTCTATTCAATATAGTATTGGAAGTCCTAGCCTCAGCAATCAAACAATAAAAAGAAACAAAATGTATCCAAATTGGAAGGGAAGAGGTAAAATTGTCATATGCAGATGACATATTATATATAGAAAACCCTCAAAACTCCACACAAAAATAGAACTGATAAATTCAGCAAGGTAGCAGGATACGAGACTAACATATAGAAATCAGTTGCATTTCTTTATATTAACGATGAAATATCACAAAGGAAATGTAAAAAAAAAAAAAAACAAACCTAAAATCACACCCCCCAAAATAAAATACTTAGGAATAAACCTGACCAAGGAAATGAAAGACTTATATGTTGAGAAATATAAAACATGATAAAGGAAATTGAAGATGATTCAAAGAAATGGGAAGATATCCCATGCTCTTGGATTAGAAGAATTCATATTGTTAAAAATGGCCATACTACCCAAAGCAATCTACAGATTTAATGCAATCCCTATCAAATTACCCATGACATTTTTTCACAGAACTAGAACAAATAATCCAAAAACTTATATGGAACCATCAATGATCCAGAATTGCCAAAGCAATCCTGAAAAAAAAGAATAAAGCAGGAGGCATAACCCTCCCAGACTTCAGACAGTACTACAAACTACAGTAATCAAAACAGCATGGTATTGGCATAAATACAGACACATAGATCAATGGAACAGAATACAGAGCCCAAAAGTAAATTCATTCACCTACAGTCAGCTAACCTCCAACAAAGGAGACAGGAATACACAATAGAAAAAAGTCTCTTCAGCAAGTGGTGCTGGGAAGGTTGGACAGCTGCATGTAAATCAATGAAATTAGAACACACTCTCATACCATGCATAAAAATAAACTCAAAATGGCTTTAAGACTTAAACATAAGACATGACACCATAAAACTCCTAGGAGAGATCATAGGCAAAACATTCTCTGACGTAAGTTGTACCAGTGTTTTCTTAGGTCAGTCTCCTAAGGCAATAGAAATAAAAGCAAAAATAAACAAATGAGACCTAATCAAACTTACAAGATTTGGCCCAGCAAAGGAAACCATAAACAAAATGAAAAGACAGCCTACAGAATGCAAGAAAATATTTGCAAATGATATGACTGATAAGGGCTTAATTTCCAAAATATACAAACAGCTTATACAACTCAACAGTAAAAAAAGCAACCCGACTGAAAAATGGGCAGAAGACCTAAATAGACATTTCTCCAAAGAAGACATACAGATGGCCAAGAGGCACGTGAAAAGAGACTCAACATCACTAATTTTGAGAGAAATGTAAATCCAAACTACAATGAGGTACCACCTCACACCGGTCAGAATGGCCATCATTAACAACTCTACAAATAACAAATGCTAGAGAGAGTGTGGAGAAAAGGGAACCCTCCTACATTATTGGACGGAACGTAAGTTGGTACAGCCACTATGGAAAACAGTATGGATGTTCTTCAAAAAACTAAAAATAGCATTACCATATGATCTAGAAATTCTATTCCTGGGCATATATCCAGACAAAACGCTAATTCAAAAATATACATGCACCCCTATGTTCATAGCAGCACTATTAACAATAGCCAAGACATGGAAACAACCTAAATGTCCATTGACAGATGAATGGATAAAGAGGATGTGGTACATATGTAGAACGGAATACTACTTAGCCATAAAAAAGAATGAAATAATGCCATTTGCAGTGACATGGATGCAACTAGAGATAATCATACTAAGTGAAGTCAGAAAGAAATAGACAAATACCATATGATATCACTTATGTGTGGAATCTAAAATATGGCACAAACGAACCTATCTACAAAACAGAAACAGACTTATGGGCATAGAGAACAGACTTGTGTTTGCCAAGGAGAAGGCGTTGGGGCAGGGATGGAGTGGGAAGTTGGGGTTAGCAGATGTAAGCTATTATTTATAGAGTGGGTAAACAAAAATGTCCTACTGTATAGCACAGAGAACTATATTCAATATCCTATGATAAACCATAATGGAAAAGAATATAAAAATAGAATGTATATATGTATAACTGAATCACTTTGCTGTATAGCAGAAATTAACACAACATTGTAAATCAAATATACTTCAATTTAAAAAATTGATAAGGAAATGTTGGAACTAGAAAAAAAAATGAGACTGGCATTGGAATTCTTAGCAATACCAGAGTATAGAAAAATTATTGCTCAAATGTAAGGGCCAAATAAAGATATTTTCAAGCAAACAGGGTCTCTGAAAATTTACTTTCCATATATCATTTTCTATATAGTTATTGGAGTATGTGCTCCAGAAAAAAATATCTGAAAAAATAAGAGGAGGAAGATACTGGATGTAGGAAAGGGTGGTTAGAGCCCAGGCAACCCCTCTGTGCAAGTCTGAGCTGATGGTTGTCCATCAGGTCTAAAAATAATCTGGTCCAAGTTGGAGCATGTAGGTAGAGGGCCTCAGGAAAGAGGCTTCTAGGAAAACAGAAAAGGGACTTCACAAAAGGTAGTATGTGTGAGAGGATGGAAATCTTGAGATTTTGATAAATACAAAGAGTGTCATTAAAGTTTTCAAGAAATAAAAAGATGACAAAATACCAGGGTGCAAATATTAGCCAAAAAAATGCACCATGATTTTTAGCACTTGACGGCACATAGAAAATAAGAATCCAGGTGACCTTAGTATTAGAAGTATTTTCCTTTAAGTGGCTGAGGCATCATAGCATTAGACCTTTAGGAAAAGAAATTTAATCCTATTTGCTCTGGCAGTGAACAGTATTTACATGGTCATATTGATGCACACAGTATAAATTCACCTCCAACTTTAAAAATTAACCTTTGGACAAAACTTACAAGCATTGCTTATGTGTTATGAAGAGAATCTAAATATTAACCAACTTGCTAAATTAAAGTAAATGAGAAGAACTTCATTCTTCTAAGGAAAGGTGGAATAAAGGGTAGTTTAAAATATTGACTGGAGTTGATGGCTTAATAAGTATAAGTACATGCATATTATTCAAAGTTACAACATAAAGGATGGAAGAACTCAGAGTAATGATAAAACTGTCAAACTCTGGGAGGAGGATGGGGAGGGAAAATGACATAGAGTGAGATAAATCCTATCTTTCTAAGGAAGTGAACAGACATCGTCTCAAGTTGGAAAATTAAGAAATGAAGATATAAACATAGATAGTGTTAGGAAGATAACCTACAGAAGAATGAAAACAGAAATGGTCAGAAAAAAATTGTCCCTGGAGATTGAGGATGGGAATAAGAAAAAATGAGATGGGTGACTGCTTTTTGTTAGAAATCCGTTTGCACACACAGCCATGATAAAATTTCAAAATAAAAATAAACATTGCTTCTTTTAGAGCACTTCCAACTAGTTGTAAGTGACCCAGGAAAAAAAATATGTTTTTTAATTCTTAAAAATAATTTACCAATTAAAAAAAGTCTTTGTCAAAGCAACCATTACCTTCAACGACAATGTTATTTCAACTAGAAACTTGTTTCAGAATGTAGAAGAGAATAATAATACAGAAACACCAAATTTAGCTATGAGTTCAACAGAGTGTAATTTGTTTGCATGCTTGGAAGCATGGTTGAAATGGTTAATTTTTCCCCCAACATCTATTTGCATACTTGTAAACTTTTTAGCAAAACTGTGGAAATTATTACATTATTTGAAACTATTTCACTGTACAAACTTTGCTTCTCACTTGACAGAGAAGGCTGTGATGATTCTCAAGGATTTGTGATAATTGCCAAGATCTTTAATTTGTGAATTAAAGAGGATTTGTGGGATACATTAGCCAACTAAGCCTAACAGGTCAAAAATGCACTCCTTTAAAAGTTTCTAAATTTGGAATTAATATAAACATTTTCCACATTGAGCACACAGCTGTTATGTGGTCTTTGAATCAGGAACATACTGTCAAGTGAATGGAGCAAATTTTCAAATAAGCAAAATATAGAAACTTTATACCATATATATTTTTAAAATATATACTTGATATACTATTAACTGATTTAAGCCAATGGTCACTCTAAACTGGATCCATGTAAATGATTTCAAGAACTGTCCTATGATGTTTAGTCTAAATTATTGGTCTAGTACATGATACAATGAGTGTTACGGATTCATTTCCAGTCTCTCCTGATTTCACCAGTGGTTAGAAGAAATGAGTTCAGGTATGTGTTGACCATTAATCCTATTTTACATATATATATATATATATATATATATATATATATATATATATATATATATATATATATATATATATATATATATATAACATGGTCCTATTTATTTAAAAATTTCCTGTTAATCTGCTGAAATGACTCTGGAATCCATATATGAGTCTTGAGAACTTACAAAGTAGAGCCTAGTTGCATAAAAAACTAGTGTTCTCCAGAGCAGAGCTGCTCAGTGCCTTTTTTTTTTTTTTTTTTGTGGTACACAGGCCTCTCACTGTTGTGGCCTCTCCCATTGCGGAGCACAGGCTGTGGATGTGCAGGCCCAGCGGCCATGGCTCATGGGCCCAGCCGCTCTGCGGCATGTGGGATCCTCCCAGACCGGGGCACAAACCCGTGTCCCCTGCATCGGCAGGCAGACTCTCAACCACTGCGCCACCAGGGGAGCCCTCAGTGCACTTTTGTAGGATGTAAGGTATGAGAACAATTATAATCCAATGGTATATTTGGAGAAATAAATACCTTTTTTTTTTTCAGTTCTGGCTTCTTTTCCTTTTTCTTCCACTTCCTATTCTTTATTTTTTAATGTTTTCTTTTCTTTTTTTAAAATTTGAATTTTATTTTATTTATTTTTTTTATACAGCAGGTACTTACTAGTTTTCTATTTTATACATATTAATATATATATATGTCAATCCCAATCTCCCAATTCATCCCACCACCATCACCCCTGCCACTTTACCCCCTTGTTGTCCATACATTTGTTCTCTACATCTGTGTCTCTATTTCTGCCCTGCAAACCAGTTCATATGTACCATTTTTTCTAGATTCCACATATATGCATTAATATACAATATTTGTTTTTCTCTTTCTGACTTACTTCACTCTGTATGACAGTCCCTAGGTCCATCCATGTCTCTACAAATGATCCAATTTCATTCTTTTTAGGGCGAGTAATATTCCATTCTATATATGTACCACATCTTCTTTACCCATTCATTTGTTGATGGGCATTTAGGTTGCTTCCATGACCTGGCTATCGTAAATAGTGCCACAGTGATCATTGGGGTGCATGTGTCTTTTTTTTTTTTTTTTTTTTTTTTGCTGTACGCGGGCCTCTCACTGCCGTGGCCTCTCCCGTTGCGGAGCACAGGCTCCGGACACACAGGCTCCGCGGCCATGGCTCGCGGGCCCAGCCGCTCTGCGGCATGTGGGATCCTCAGGGATCGGGGCACGAACCCGTGTCCCCTGCACCGGCAGGCGGACTCTCAACCACTGCGCCACCAGGGAAGCCCCATGTGTCTTTTTGAATTATGGTTTTCTCTGGGTATATGCCCATTAGTGGGATTGCTGGGACATATGGTAATTCTATTTTTAGTTCCTTAAGGAACCTCCATACTGTTCTCCATAGTGGCTGTATCAATTTATATTCCCACCAGCTGTGCAAGAGAGTACCCATTTCTGCATACCCTCTCCAGCATTTGTTTGTAGATGTTCTGATCATGCCCATTCTAACCAGTGTGAGGTAATACCTCATTGTAATTTTGATTTGCATTTCTCTAATAATTAATGATGTTGAGCAGCTTTTCATGTGCTTCTTGGCCATCTGTATGTCTTCTTTGGAGAAATGTCAGTTTAGATCCTCTGTCCATTTTTTGACTGGGTTGTTTGTTTCTTTAATATTGAGCTTCACGAGCTGTTTATATATTTTGGAGATTAATCCTTTGTCCGTTGATTCCTTTGCAAATATTTTCTCCCATTCTGAGGGTTGTCTTTTCGTCTTGTTTACAGTTTCCTTTGCTGTGCAAAAGTGTTTAAGTGTCATTAGATCCCATTTGTTTATCTTGTTTTTATTTCCATTACTCTAGGGGGTAGGTCAAAAAAGATCTTGCTGTGATTTATGTCAAAGAGTGTTCTTCCTATGTTTTCCTTTAAGAGTTTTATAGTGTCTAGTCTTATGTTTAGGTCTTTAATCCACTTTGAGTTTATTTTTGTGTATGGTGTCAGGGAGTGTTCTAATTTCATTCTTTTATATGTAGCTGTCCAGTTTTCCCAGCACCACTTATTGAAGAGACTGTCTTTTCTCCATTGTACATCCTTGCCTCCTTTGTCATAGATTAGTTGACAGTAGGTGTGTGGGTTTATCTATGGGCTTTCTATCCTGTTCCATTGATCTATATTTATGTTTTTGTGCCAGTACAATATTGTGTTGATTACTGTAGCTTTGTACTGTAGTCTGAAGTAAGGGAGTCTGATTCCTCCAGCTCTTTTTTTTCCATCAAGATTGCTTTGGCTATTCGGGATCTTTTGTGTCACCATAGAAATTTTAAGATTTGTTTTTCTAGTTCTGTAAAAAATGCCACTAGTAATTGATAGGGATTGCATTGAATCTGTAGATTGCTTTGGATAGTATAGTCATTTTTACAATATTGATTCTTCCAATCCTAGGACATGGTGTATCTCTCCATCTGTTTGTGTGATCATTGATTTCTTTTATCAGTGTCTTATAGTTTTCTGAGTACAAGTCTTTTACCTCCTTAGGTAGTTTTATTCCTAGGTATTTTCTTCTTTTTTTTTTTTTTTTGCAATGGTGAATGTGATTGTGTCCTTAATTTCTCTTTCTGATCTTTAGTTGTTAGTGTATAGGAATGCAAGAGATTTCTGTGCATTAATTTGAATCCTGCAACTTTACCGAATTCATTGATCAGCTCCAGTAGTTTTCTGGTGAATATCTTTAGGATTATCTATGTATAGTATCATGACATCTGCAAACAGTGACAGTTTTACTTCTTCTTCTCCTATTTTTATTCATTTTATTTCTTTTTCTTCTCTGAATGCTATGGCTGGGACTTCCAAAGCTATGTTGAATAATAGTGGTGTGAGTGGACATCCTTGTCTCGTTCCTGATCTTCGAGGAAATGCTTTCACTTTTTCACCATTGAGAATGATGTTTGCTGTGGGTTTGTCGTATATGGGCTTCATTATGCTGAGGTTGGTTCCCTCTATGACCACTTTATGGAGAGTTTTTATCATAAATTGGTGTTGAATTTTGTCAAAAGCTTTTTCTGCATCAACTGAGATGATCCTATGGTTTTTATTCTTCACTTTGTTAATATGGTGTATCACATTGATTGATTTGCGTATATTGAAGAATCCTGGCATCCCTGGGATAAATCCCAATTGATCATGGTATATGATCCTTTTAATGTGTTGTTGGATTCTGTTTGTTAGTATTTTGTTGAGGATTTTGGCGTCTATGTTCATCAGTGATATTAGTCTGTATTTTTCTTTTTTTTTGTAGTATTGTTGTCTGGTTTTGGTAACAAGGTGATGGTGGCCTCGTAGAATGAATTTGGGAGTGTTCCTTCCTCTGAAATTTTTTGTTAGAGTTTGAGAAGGATCAGTGTTAGCTCTTCTCTAAATGTTTGATAGAATTCACCTGTGAAGCCATCTGGTCCTGGACTTTTGTTTGTTGGAAGATTTTTAATCACAGTTTTAATTTCATTAATTGTGATTGGGCTGTTCATGTTTTCTATTTCTTCCTGGTTCAGGCTTGGAAGGTTATACCTTTCTAAGAATTTGTCCATTTCTTCCAGGTTGTCCATTTTATTGGCATAGAGTAGTAGTAATGGCTTGAGTAGTCTCTTATGATGCTTTGTATTTCTGCTCTGTCTGTAGTAACTTCTTCTTCATTTCTAATTTTATTGATTTGAGTCATGTCCCTCTTTTCTTGATGAGTCTGGCTAAAGGTTTAACAATTTTGTTTATTTTCTCAAAGAACCAGTTTTTAGTTTTATTGATCTTTGCTCTTGTTTTCTTTGTTTCTAGTTCATGTATTTCTGCTCTGATCTTTATGATTTCTTTCCTTCTACTACCTTTGGGTTTTGTTTGTTCTTTTTTCTGTAGTTCCTTTAGGTGTAAGGTTAGCTTGTTTGAGATTTTTCTTGTTTCTTGAGGTAAGATTGTATTGCTATAAACTTACCTCTTAGAACTGCTTTTGCTGCATCACATAGGTTTTGGATCATCGTGTTTTCTTTGTCATTTGTCTCTAGGTATTTTTTTATTTCCTCTGATTTCTTCAGTGATCTCTTGCATATTTAGTAATGTATTGTTTAGCCTCCCTGTGTTTGTGTTTTTTACATTTTTTCCCTGTAATTGATTTCTAATCTCATAGCGTTGTGGTTGGAAAAGATGCTTGATATGATTTCAGTTTTCTTAAATTTACCAAGGCTTGATTTGTGATCCAAGGTGTGATCTATCTTGGAGAATGTTCCATGTGCACTTGAGAAGAAAGTGTAATCTGCTGTTTTCTGATGAATGTCCTATAAATATCAATTAAATCTCTCTGGTCTATTGTGTCATTTAAAGCTTGTGTTTCCTTGTTAATTTTCTGTCTGGATGATCTGTCTGTTGGTGTAAGTGACGTGTTAAGGTCCCCCATTATTATTGTGTTACTGTCGATTTCCTCTTTTATAGCTCTTAGTAGTTGCCTTATGTATTGAGGTGCTCCTGTGTTGGGTGCATATATATTTATAATTGTTATATCTTCTTCTTGGATTGATCCCTTGATCATCATGTAGTGTCCTTCCTTGTCTCTTGTAACATTCTTTATTTTAAAGTCTATTTTATCTGATATGAGTATTGCTACTCAGCTTTCTTTTGATTTCCATTTGCATGGAATATCTTTTTCCATCCCCTCACTTTCAGTCTGTATGTGTCCCTAGATCTGAAGTGGGTCTCTTGTAGACAGCATACATATGGGTCTTGTTTTTGTATCCATTCATCCAGCCTGTGTCTTTTGGTTGGAGCATTTAATCCATTGACATTTAAGGTAATTATTGATATGTACATTCCTATTTCCGTTTTTAAAATTGTTTTGGGTTTCTTTTTGTAGGTCCTTTTCTTCTCTTGTGTTTCCCACTTAGAGAAGTTCCTTTAGCATTTGTTGTTGAGCTGGTTTGGTGGTGCTGAATTCTCTTAGCTTTTGCTTGTCTGTAAAGCTTTTGATTTCTCCATCGAATCTGAATGAGATCCTTACCAGTTAGAGTAATCTTGGTTGTAGGTTCTTTCCTTTCATCACTTTAAATATGTCATGCCACTCCCTCTGGCTTGTAGAATTTCTGCTGAGAAATCAGCTGTTAACCTTATGGGAGTTCCCTTGTATGTTATTTGTCAGTTTTCCCTTGTTGCTTTTAATAATTTTTCATGCCACTCCCTCTGGCTTGTAGAATTTCTGCTGAGAAATCAGCTGTTAACCTTATGGGAATTCCCTATTATGTTATTTGTCAGTTTTCCCTTGTTGCTTTTAATAATTTTTCTTTGTCTTTAATTTTTTTAATTTGATTACTATGTGTCTCAGTGTGTTTCTCCTTGGTTTTATCCTGCCTGGGACTCTCTGTGCTTCCTGGACTTGGCTGGCTATTTCCTTTACCATGTTAGGGAAGTTTTTGACTTTAATCTCTGCAATATATTCTCAGGTCCTTTCTCTCTTCTTCTTCTGGGACCCCTATAATGAGAATGTTGCATTTAATGTTGTCTCAGAGGTCTCTTAGGCTGTCTTCATATCTTTTCATTCTTTTTTCTTTATTTTGTTCCATGGCAGTGATTTCCACCATTCTGTCTTCCAGTTCACTTATCCATCCTTCTGCTTCAGTTATTCTGCTATTGATTCTTTCTAGTGTATTTTTCTTTCAGTTATTGTATTGTTCATCTGTTTGTTTGTTCTTTAATTCTTCTAGGTGTTTGTTCAACATTTCTTGCATCTTCTCAATCTTTGCCTCCATTCTTTTTCTGAGGTCCTCGATCATCTTCACTATCATTATTCTGAATTCTTTTTCTGGAAGGTTGCCTATCTCCACTTCATTTAGTTGTTTTTCTGGGGTTTTATCTTGTTCCTTCATCTGGTACATAGTTCTCTGACTTTTCATTTTGTCTGTCTTTCTGTGATTGTGGTTTTTGTTCTACAGGCTTCAGGACTGTAGTTTTTCTTGCTTCTGCTGTCTTCCTTCTGGTGGATGAGGCTATCTAAGAGGCTTGTGTAAGCTTTGATGGGAGGGACTGGTGGTGGGTAGAGCTGGGTCTTGCTCTGGTGGGCAGAGCTCAGTACAACTTTAATATGCTTATCTGCTGATAGGTGGGGCTGGGTTCCCTCCCTGTTGGTTGTTTGGCCTGGGGCAACCCATAGGCTCCTTTGTGGGGCTAATGGTGGACTCCAGGAGGGCTCATGCCAAGGAGTACTTCCCAGAACTTCTGCTGCCAGTGCCCTCTGCCCCACTGTGAGACACTGGTGGCCCCTGCCTCTGCAGGATACCCTCCAACACTAGAAGGTAGGTCTGGTTTGGTCTCCTATGGGGTCACTGCTCCTTCCCCCTGGGTCTTTTTTTTCTTTTTTTTTTTTTTGCTGTACGCAGGCCTTTCACTGTTGTGGCCTCTCCCGTTGCAGAGCACAGGCTCCAGACGCGCAGGCTTAGCAGCCATGGCTCACGGGCCCAGCCACTCCATGGCATGTGGGATCTTCCCGGACTGGGGCACGAACCCATGTCCCCTGCATCGGCAGGCGGACTCTCAACCACTGCACCACCAGAGAAGCCCTCCCCCTGGGTCTTGATGTGCACACTACTTTGTGTGTGCCAAGAATGGAGTCTGTTTCCCCCAGTCCTGTTGAAGTCTGCAATCAAATCCCGCTAGCCCTCAAAGTCTGATTCTCAGGGAATTCCTCCTCTCATTGCTGGAACCCCAGGATGGGAAGCCTGACATGGGACTCAGAACCTTCACTCCAGTGGGTGGACTTCTGTGGTTTAATTGTTCTCCAGTTTGTGAGTCACCCACCCAGCAGTTATGGGACTTGATTTTATTGTGATTGTGCACCCCTCCTAACATCTCATTGTGGCTTCTCCTTTGTCTTTGGATGTGGGCTGTCTTTTTGGTGAGTTCCAGTGTATTGCTGTCAATGATTGTTCAGCAGTTAGTTGTGATTCTGATGCTCTCACAAGGGGGAGTGAGCGCACGTCCTTTTAATCCACCATCTTGAAGCAATCTCATAAAGACATTTAAAAAGATGAATTTAGCCCTTATAGAATTCATTTTTTTGGATGATTCCATATTTAGCCTGATGTAAAGATGTTAACAGACCCTTTCAAACATGAAGGATTTTCAAATACAGTGTCTTCTTTTTGGAATCCAGACAGTGCTATGTAGATGAATTTTGTGAAGACATATTAGAACTAGGATTCCAGTTTAGAAAACCAGACACCTTCTTATTCGCTGAGATGGTTCACACAGTAACAAGAAGTTATTTCCAGTATGTAACTGACCACTCTCATGTTTTGGTAATCTACCACTAAAAACCGGGACATAGGAGGACTTATAAAAATGAAATAGGAGAAACTATTAAAATGGTCTATAGTTTTTAGTTTGCTAAGGACAGTGCTATGCACTTTGCATGCTTTATTTCATTTAGTCCTCCCAACAAACTCCTGAGGTGAATATGGTTTGAATATTTCACACATCAGGGAAAAAGGCCACAGACTAGTAAATGACTTGCTCAGGCCATATACAGCTGGTGTCTGAAACAAGATTTTTAAATTTATTTTTACAGTTATTTTTACAGTTGACTAGCCATGGACAACATCTTTAAACCAAACCAGATATTGATGCCAAGTGGAAATGGTTGGGAGAAAGTGGAAAGTTCCCCCACAATGTATCACAACTCTGGGAAAGAAACACTTGAAGACTATACTTAACAAAGGCATACAGAGAGAGCAGGAGGTACACCAGTTTGCAATAAAGGCAGAATGTTTATTCTAAATCCTTGTATGTCTTTACATTGTGGCTACAGTAGCCAGCAACATGATTTTGCATTATCATATCTATGTAAAAATGCATCTCAATTCTTTATACTATTAGAAGGATCTCAGCACCAGCCTAATATTAAATATGTCATTTTCCTTCCTGTTTACCACTCTTTTCTTAGAATTTGCTCTATTTTATACTTAGTATTGAAGGTTTCTTAGAACATGCTCCTATAATGGAAAACTATATTCTATGCAATTTTTCTTTGTACTGGAATCTTTTAAGTGTTTAAAATATTGAAAATACATTGAAATCCTATGCTAGCATATCAGCACACAAGATGAGGCCACTGGGACTGTGGACTTTTGTTTTATCAAAGATGTATCATATAGCAATGGTACATGGAGGACATAATTTCTCACACAGTAGAGACTAAAGGATTTGAAATGAATACTGCTTTATGGTGGGACTTTAAGTACCATAAATGTAACTAAGATTTCTATTCCATTTGCCCAATTTGATCAACTGGTGAAATTTACTAGCTGATCAGAGAGCTAAGAAAGAGTAATAGTTACTATTAACAGCAACAAGAGAGTTTCCAAGAAACTAAGCAAAATGAAATACACTTTAAGTTAATTTGATGTTGCTCTAGAGTCTGGAAAAGTAAGGAGTGTATATTTATGCTGGCTAAAAAATGAGACAAAACACCACAACCTTCCTCAGTCAATTACATTTTAAAATTGAATATATATAGTAATATTAAGATGCTAGTACATGCTACTTAAATTAAAATCTCACATTGTTACATGGTACCACAATCCGTAGCCCTACAGCAAAACAACTAAAGGTAAATAACTAAAATATCCAAGAGTCAAGATGAAGAATTACATGGTGAGGTTCATGAGAACCTGTACTTTGTCACCTCAAAAGTTGTGATTTCATTCCTACTGCTAGGTCTGGAAGCAAGTAGGTGTGCAGTAGACACACACTGTGTGAATGAGTGTTGACTGTTATAGTTATATGTCTCATAACCAGAGTTTCAATGTACACCTAGGTCCGATTCCTGAACTCAGGATTTACTATGATTAATTGTGTGACTTTGAGGAAACAAATGAACATTTCTGGGCCTTGGTTTATTGTAGAAAAGAGAACATAATAGTTCCTACTGCCTTGGGTTGCTGCAAACATTACACAACAAAATCCTTGAAAAGCTCTAAATTCATACCTTGCACATAGTAAGCACTCAAAAAATGTTAAATGCCATTTCTATTCATACCCAAGGCCAAATATTCTCAGCGCATTATCACTAAGTTGTATACTCCATCTTTTGAGTTGTTTATTTAATGATAGTAGTTAATGATTTTGCTTTGGCCCTGATACCTTTGTCCTATTATATAGAAACATGCTTGGAAACTCCAAAAACATGCCATGCCTGCATTTAGGTTCACACCAAATTTGGTTTGTCTATATGGGCATTCTCTTTCAGTTATCTATTTTAGAATTGACACTATGACTACTTTTATTGCCACTAGACATCTTGGTGACCTAGTGTAGAACATATAATGACAGGATTCTAGATGAATGGGAAATTTCAATTTTAGATACTTCATTGCTAAGTGTCCATCTATAACTAAGATATAGTTAAGTAGGATGTAACTAATCCTTACAGAGGTACTTTTTTTTTTCTTTTTTGCCAAAAAAACTTATCTATTCTCAATTTCCATTGCTATGCCCATTTTCCATCTCTTTCTTTCTTTACTCATTCCTTTCATTGCTCTACACATATTAACTGAAAACAAATATTACCATATCAACCCATAATTAAGACAATTCAATAACTTCCCACTGCTCTAAAGCTAAACACCAAAGTACTTAGTTGATCCTATAAGACCCTGCAGGTCTGCATCCTTCCAGTTGCTCTGGCTTCTGGAACGAGGATCCCCACTACTTCCTGCTCTTAGCCTCACTAGCTCCCCTTTAATTCCTTTGGCCCACCGTGACCTTCATGCCACCAGATTTTGCAAATGCTCTTCTTTCTTTCTAAGTTCTCTCACAGCTCTTTTCTTCCTCTTCTGCAAGGTCATATTCCATAAAACAAGCAGTGGCAACACTCTCTGACTCTCCTTTATATATATATATATATATATATATATATATATATATATATATATATATATATATATGTGTGTGTATATATATATATATATTACATTATATATATATATATTACATATATATATTACATTTATTTTATATTTAATGTACTTTATTTAAAAGATGCCATCACTTGTAAAACACACTGCTATTGTAAGCAAACACCAAGAAAGAGAAAAGACCACTAATTATAGTTGCAAGACTCCATGGATTGTAAGAGGTATCCCAATTTCAGAAATGTCAAAATGTAAAAAAATTGCATCTTAAAAATAATGAAATATGGTGTTTCTGTAATCATCTGATTGATATTGGTCCCTCCGCCCTGCCCTATTAAACTGTAAGCTCCATGAAGGCAGAAAGTGTGTCTATCTTTGTGTTGCCTTTTTATATTCATCACATGGCATAATCCTTGGCATTTATCAATACTAGCAGTTAAAAAACTGTATTGAATAATCTGACAATATATGCTAGACATGTTAATTGCTTTTGTTTTTTTGTAACATGAAATGTAAACACCTCCAATTGCCTTCTAAATATCTTCACTTTACTTATAAATTCCTCAAGCAGAATGTATGTTATTTATTTTTGTTTACTCCACATCAACTAAATAATATCTTTCACATAGCAGATCTTTATTAGCTGCCTTAATTATGTTCCAAATAATGTGGGGGTAAATATATAAGCAAAACAAAACTCAGTGCATGGTAAATTTTAATAAATACCTTGCAAATTTGAAGTGCATTTTTTGCCACCACAACTTGTTAAACATTTTCCAGAAAAGTTGCCTTATCAATTTCCTTATATCTGCCGAATTACATCACCATTTGCCTGGTCAATTAGAATTCTGAACATTAAGTACTTTTTACTATTTGTCTTTTATTTAGCCTCATAGTCAATAATTATGTTCAAACGTGATTTCTCTTGAAAAAATTTTATGTTTCTCTTCATCATCACTTTGTCACTTTATAGATGCTCAACACCTCACACTTGGATTTTTGAAAGTCTTTTTTTTTTTTAATCTCTTAGCCATAGGTTGTACCTATTCATAGCTATATTTTTAACCACTTCAGTTTAAACTTTCATAGAAGTCAATTTCAATGTGCTATTCTGCTAGGAAATGTTCACGATGTCTTATATCTAATTTCATAAAACCAAAACATCTTTTGCTGATTTTTAATGCCCTCCGAGTCGTCTTTGCTCATGGTAGATACCTACCACTATTCAAGACAGAATTTTTACCAACATGCTATTCTTATTCATGTATCTATGACTTCACTCCTATACTACTTATTACCAATGTTCTCCTTTTCATATCCTTAAGGGCACAGATTTATGTCTTCTGCAAGAGTTGTTCTCTGCCCCCTACAACCCTCACTTCAGTCTCCTGTGAATGTTCAGAGAACAAATCTCACTCTATTATATGTTATTATCTTTTCAAAATTGTCCCTCTTTTATCACCATTCATAAGCATGGTCATAATATAACTTGTTATTACCATTAGAACGCATCTGTAATCTCAATTTTCAGCACCCAACCTAAAACCATCACATCATGTATCTTAGCTATCTCCCATTAATATTCTTCTACAACAATTGTTCAACCTCACTGGGAACTAAACTCCATGAGTCCAACCAATTTTTCTTGGGCTATCACTTTGCTTCTGTGTTTATTTCCTACCTTCATCTATTAAATTCTACCATTTGTCATTATAATTTACCCTGGGAATCTGAGAATACACTCTTGTCTTAATCTTCCTTGCAGTACTAATCTGGAAAAATGCCAAACTTGATTAAATCCAAACCTCTGCTAAGTCTTCGTGTGGTAGATTAAAGAGACCCCTATGTTCTTCCCTTCCCTTGAAAGAACCTTGAGTAGTTTGCTTGCCCAACAGAAGTGTGATTCTTAGTCTTCTGAGGCCAGCCCACAGGAAACCTTGCAGCTTTCCCCTAGGTCTCCTGGAATACTTGCTCTTGGAAGCCAGCTGCCATGATGTGAGAAAGCCCAAGCCACCCTCTGGAAAAACCCACGTGGAGAGGAACTAAGGATCCAGCCATCAGCCCACTGAGATCCTGGCAGGAATCATCTACTCACCAGTCTTGAGTAAGCCACCTTGGCAATAGGTCCTCTGCACCATTTGGACTACCAAAGTTGATGTTGCATGAAGCAGAGATGAGCAATACTTTCTGAGCTCAGCTTAAAATTCATGTCCATGAGCAAAATAATGATTGCTGTGGTTTTAAGCCATTAAGTATTGAAGTGGTTTGGTATTAATCAATAACCAGTAATACCTTGCCTGCATGCATGCAGATTAACACCACTAGAGAAAAGCACAATCATGCTGACTTGCTTTAATTTAAGTCTTGCTCACAAAACTCAGGCAGCTCTTAAGGCTTTCCAGCAGTCATACTATATTTACTCATCCATTCACTTTCTTACTTTCTTGGAAGAATATATCTTTCATTTTCCTCTTTCCTCAAACCTGAAACACCTTTCTCCATCTTTTCCTTCAGCTGCTACCCTTGTTTCCTATTTTCTGATAAAGGAAAAGCAATTGGGATATAATTTCCACAACCTCCTATCATAACTTCTACCTCCTAGTTGCTTGTAGAACAAAATGATCTTCTTCCTCTTAATATCTCTGCTCCTTCTCAGTCTGCTTTTTTGTTCCACCCCATCTCCCTTAACTTGTATCTTTAGAATTCCTCAAGGGTAAATCCATGGACTCATTTTCTTCTCTATTTGTACTCACTCCCTTGGTGTCCCCATTCAGTCTTATGGTTTTAAATGCCAATTGACTGATACAGCTTCATTTACAGACATGCCATAATTTAAAATACTTTAGTGCTAAAAAAATGCTAACAATCGTCTGAGTCTTCAGCAAGTGATAATCTTTTTGTTGGTGGAGGGTCTTGCCTCAGTGTTGATGGCTGCTGACTGATCAGGGTGGTAGTAGCTGAAGGTTGGGGTGGCTGTGGGAATTTCTTAAAACAAAACAACATTAAAATTTGCCACATCAATTCACTCTTCATTTCACAAAAAATTTCTGTGTAGCATGCAAATGCTGTTTGATGGCATTTTACCCACAGAAGAACTTCTTTCAAAGTTGGAGTCAATCCTCTCAAACCCTGTCCCTGCTTTAGCAACTGTTTATGTAATACTCTAAACCCTTTGTTGTCATTTCAACAGTCTTCACAGCATCTTCACCAGGAGTAGATTCCATCTCAATAAACCAGTTTATTTGCTCATCCATAAGAAGCAATCCCTAATCTGTTCAAGTTTTATCATGAAATTGCAGCAATTCAGTCATATCTTGAGGCTCCACTTCTAGTGTCTTTCCATTTCTACCACATCTGCAGTTACTTCCTCTACTGAAGTCTTGAACCCTTCAAAGTCATGCATGAGGGTTGGAATCAACTGCTTCCAAACTCCTGGTAATGTTAATATTTTCACCTCTTCCCATGATCACAAATGTTCTTAATGGCATCTAAAATGGTGATTCCTTTCCAGAAGGTTTTCAATTTACTTTGCCCAGATCCAACAGAGTTATCGTTAGTTATGGCAGCTATAGCTTCACAAAATGCATTTCTTAAGTAATAAGACTTGGAAATCAAAATTACTCCTTGATCCATGGGCTGCAGAATGGATGTTGTATTAGCAGACATGAAAACAACATTAACTGCATTGCACTTCTTCATCAGAGCTCTTGGGTGTCCAGGTGCATTGTCAAAAAGCAATCATAATTTGAAAGGATTTTTTTTTCCTGAGCAATAGGCCTTAATAATGGGCTTAAAATATTCAGTAAACTATGTTGTTGACATATGTGCTGTCATCCAGGCTTTGTTGTTCCATTTATAGAGCACAGGCAGAATAGATTTAGCCTAATTCTTAAGTGTCCTAGGATTTTTAAAATTGTATTTGAGCAATGGCTCAACTTAGTCACCAGCTGCATTAGCCCCTAATAAGAGAGTCAGCCTGTCCTTCGAAGCTTTGAAGCCAGGCACTGACTTCTCTCTAGCTATGAAAGTCCTAGATGGCATCTTCTTCAATAGAAGGCTGTTTTGTCTATATTGAAAATCTGTTTTTTAGGGTAGCCACCTTCGTTAATGATCTTAGCTAGAACTTCTTGATACCTTGGCTGCAGCTTCTACATCAGCACTTGCTGCTTCACCTTGTACTTTGATGCTATGGAGACAGCTTCTGTCCTTAAACTTCAGGAACCAACCTCTACTGGCTTCAAACTTTTCTTCTGTAGCTTCCTCACCTCTCTCAAGCTTCATAGAATTGAAGAGAACTAAGGCCTTGCTGTAGATGAGGCTATGGCTTAAGGGACTGTTGTGGCTTGTTTGGTCTTCTATCCAGACCACTAAAACTTTGTCCATATTAGCAATAAAGCTATTTCTCTATCTTATTATTTGTGTGTTCACTTTTAATTTCCTTCAAGAACTTTTCCTCTGCATTCACAAGTTGGCTGTTTGGCACCAGAGGCCTAGTTTTTGGCCTATCACAGCTTTTGACATGCCTTCCTCGCTAAGCTTAATCACTTCTAGCTTTTGATTTAAAGTGAGAGGTGTACAACTCTTCCTTTCACTTGAACATTTAGAGACCATTGTAGGATTATTAATGAGCCTAACTTCAATATTGTTGTATCTCAGGGAATAGGGAGGCATGAAGAGAGGGAGAGAGATGGGGGAATGCAGTGGTCAGTGGAGTAGTCAGAACACACATAATATTTATCAATTAAATTTGATGTTTTATATTGGACGTGGTTCATGGTGCCCAAAACAATTATAACAGTAACATCAAAGATCGCTAATCACAGATCAGCATAACAAATGTAACAATAAGGAAAATGTTTAAAATATTGCAAGAATTACACATGACACAAATATGATACAGAGACATGAAGTGAGCAAATGCTATTGGAAAAATGGCACTGATAGATTTGCTATAGGCAGAGTTCCCACAAGCCTTCAATTCTAAAAAATGCAATGTCTGTGAAGTTCAATAAAGCAAAGTGCAATAAAAGGAGATATGCCTGTATATCTCCAACCTTGATCTTTCCCCTAAATTCCAGTCTACTGAAATATATGCACTGTCTACTTTACATCTTCACTCTGATGGCAAACCTGCAGCTAAAACTTAACATGCCTTAGCTCAAACTCTTCATGATATGCCTCTCAAAACTTGGTCCACCAGCTTTCCCCATCTCAGTCAACTACAAATTCTCTTCTCATTTCCTCAAGCCTATCAATCTTGCCATCATCTTTGACTCTACTCTTTCTTTCCTGTTCAGTAATGAATCTATCAATGAATCCTGTTGGCTTGATCATAAAAATATATACAGAATTTCACCATGTCTATGTCTATAGCTCTCTGTCTTAAGGTACCATCATCTTTGTCTCCTCATTTGTCTCTGTGTTTCCTGTCTTAGGCTGTTAGCAAGGGGTTGAGAGGAAGGCAAGGTTTTTCTCAATACAACAGGTCATGAAATCCTTAAAAAATTAAGTCAGATCAGATCAATCTTCCTAACACCCTCCAGTGACTCCTTAACGTGGTAAAAGCCAAAGTCCTAAAATGTCCAAAGAGACCACATGATCTGTCCCCTTCTGAGTCATATACCACTTAGGCTTCCCTTCACCCACTCAAGTCTAGCTCTATTGGCCTCCTTGCTTTCCTAGAATTTCCAAGTTCTACATCTTGAGCTTTTGTGTTTGCTATCTTCTACTCAACCTAGAATCTTTTATTTGCTGCTGGCTTCCTCACCTTCTTTGGGTCTTTGTTCAAACATAAATTCCAAGCACCCTATTGCAAATCAGAACATCCTCAAGCCTTGCTCTCTCTAGTAGCCTTCATAGGTTAGTTTTCTCCATAACCCGTATCCCCATGTGGTATTAAATATTTTATTTTATTTTTCATCCTCCCAACTCCCTAGAATGCAAGCACCATCATCTGTTTAGTCTGTTCTATTAACTGCCAAATCCCCATCATGCAGAGCAGTGCAAGTGCACAAAAGGATCTGCTTAATAAATGAATATACATGTATCAGTCTTGCCTTCCTCCTAATTACAAATCAAGCTCCATGAGGATCGGTCCTATGCCACATGCTTCACCAGTACCCTCACGCTATCTAGCACACATTTAAGGACATGGTAGTTTTATTAAAAACCCTTGATGATTGATTGCAATTAAACAAAAGGTTCCTCAGCAAATTAGTAGGGCCCACAGGACACTATTAATAGGCTTTGAAGTCATTTAGTACTGCATCAGTGCTCATTTCCAAGCAAAGTTATTGTCAAAATCACAAAGCATGATGTCTGATTATAACATTTCTCAAATTAACCCCAAGACTACTGTGAGTACACAAAATAATGAGGGTGAATTTTGTTTCAAAAATCAAAAATTTAAACTTTTTACTAAAACAATGTGAGATTATTCCCATTTATTTGAATTATTGAGACTTAGATCTTTGACAAATTTAAAATACTGAGTAATTTTTTTTTTTTCTGTACGTGGGCCTCTCACTGTTGTGGCCTCTCCCGTTGTGGAGCACAGGCTCTGGACGTGCAGGCTCAGCGGCCATGGCTCACGGGCCTAGCCACTCCACGGCATGCGGGATCCTCCTGGACCGGGGCACGAACCCATGTCCCCTGCATCAGCAGACGGACTCTCAACCACTGCACCACCAGGGAAGCCCCTGAGTAATTTTTATACATACGAAAAACATTATTCTCATTTGTTTCTAAAACTTTCCATCACTTAGATTTTAGATCTTAAATACTATAGGAAATGATAACCCCACAAAGTATTTCTCACTATATACCTAATAATATGTAGGCTTAGAAGTAGAATTGAGTATTCATGGATACCTTATGTTTTTAAAGGAATTCAAAAGTTTCCTGTGTTCAATTTCTGGGCAAATAGAATTTATTTGTGCATATCTACTTTTCTGTAGAGACAGGGAATGGACATAATGGAAGGAGTAGAGTTTGGTAGATTACTGAAAGCTTGGTCTAAGATCATAGAAGAAATTAGTAGTAATAGTAATTGATAACATTTAAATCATAAACACAAATGTGTTTGTTATTGTGTGTTATTTTGTTTTGCTGCAGGGTTGTAAGCACCTGTTATGTCTTAATTCATTTAATGCTCACGACAACATAGAAGAAAATACTATTCCTATCCAAAATTCACAGATGAGGGAACTGAAGCACAAAGAGTTATGTACCTTATTCAAAATCACAGAAAATGAAAAAAGGCTAGGTTAGAATACAAACCTAGAGAGTATGGCTCCAGAGACAATGATCTAAATATTATACTATGTTGCTACTCTAATAGTAAATACACACACAACACACCTCACACACACATGAACACAAAAGTATACAAAGCTACAGTCATCTAAACAGTATGGTACTGGCACAAAAGCAGAAATACTTTTGTGGGGTCAATGGAGCAGGATACAGAGCCCAGAAATAAAACCACCCCCCTATGGTCAATTAATCTACAATAAACGAGGCAAGACTATACGCTGGAGAAAACACAGTCTCTTCAATAAGTGGTGCTGGGAAAACTGGACAGCTACATATTAAAAAATGAAACTAGAACATTCTTTAACACCATACACAAAAATTAACTCAAAATAGATTAAAGACTTAAATATAAGGCCAGATACTATAAAACTCTTAGAGGAAAACATAGGCAGAACACTCTTTGACATAAATTGCTGTAATATCTTTTTTGATCCGTCTTCCAGAGAAATGGAAATAAAAACAAAATAAACAAATGGGACCTAATTAAACTCAAAAGCTTTTGCACAGCAAAGGAAACCACAAACAAAACAAAATGACAACCCACACAATGGGAGAAAATATTTGCAAATGAAGCAATGGACAAGGGATGAGTCTCCCAAATTTACAAACAGCTCATGCAGCTCAATATCAAAAAAACAGACAACCCAATCAAAAAATGGGCAGAAGACCTAAATTGACATTTCTCCAAAGAAGACATACAGATGGCCAAGAGGCACATGCAAAGATGCTCAACATCACTAATTATTAGAGAAATGCAAATCAAAACTACAATGAGATATCACCTCACACTTGTCAGAATGGCCATCATCAAAAAAATCTACAAACTGAATGCTGGAGAGGGTGTAGAGAAAAGGGAAACTTCGTACACTGTTGGTGGGAATGTAAACTGGTACAGCCACCATACTATGGAGAACAGTATGGAGGTTCCTTAAAAAACTAAAAATAAAGCTACCGTATGATCCAGAAATCCCACTCCTGGGTATATATCTGGAGAAAACCATGGTTTGAAAGGATACATGTACCCCAATGTTCTCTGCAGCACTGTTTACAATAGCCAAGACATGGAGAACGGATAAAGATGTGGTGCATACATACAATGGAATATTATTCAGCCATACAAAAGAATGAAATAATGCCATTTGCAGCAACATGGATGAACTTGGAGATTATCATACTAAGTGAAGTAAGTCAGACAGAGAAAGACAAATATGATATCGTGTATATGCAGAATCCAAAAAAAAGTGATACAAATGAACTTGTTTACAAAACAAAAACAGACTCCCAGATGGAAAGAATGAACATATGGTTACTTGGGGGAAGGGTAGGGAGGAGGGATAGACTGGGAGTTTGGGATTGACAGGTACACACTGCTATATTTAAAACAGATAACCAACAAAGGCGTAATACTGTAAGAAAAAATAAAAATAAAAAGTATATAATTTTTAGGAATATGTAAAAGAGATATTTATAAATATTTTTTCTAACTGCAGAGTTATTGGCATTTTAAGAAGGGCAGAAATGGCCCATGCACACAGGATACCTTCTATCCATGGTGACTATCCACTGCATGATGGAGTTTTCCCTTCAGCCATCATCAGAGCTGACAGCCCCCTCATATTTACAAATGCTTTTAGGATGGAAAATGCAGTGAAGCCCCAAGGGTGGGAACCAGGTCATTTCTCCATTCCTTATCAAGAAATTGCCCAAGTGAAATGTACAAGTCAACATGAGTCTGTCTTAATTTTTAAAAAGTATAAAAAGCAAGATTTCCCACATAAATACTACTCAGTGTTAAATAATCCTCACAGTAGGGTATTTCCAGTTTTCTCTATTGAGTCCATTCTACTGCAGCTAATTGCACTTCCTTCTCTATTTGTAGTGAGATGGAAAATGTAAGGTGAGCATTGTCCTTTCATGAATTTCATACCCATAGCATACTCTCTAATCTTTGCATCTATTCTAAATCCATATTTCATATGAAAACTTTCTATAATCCATAATCCCTCTATTAAAAAATAAAACAGCTTATCAGAATAAAGAATAGAATTGTATTTGCAATTAAGCATCAATCCAATTAGGTAAGTGGCTTCTGGAAAGAAATATAGTTTAACAAACACCTCAAACGGTGCTTAAAACAGACTGGGCTGACAGTTCTTACTACCTTGGTGTCTCATTCCAAGATTTACAATGGCATAGCTCCCCTTTTTAGCAAATTAAACCTTATGTCAAGGCTTCAAATTAAATCCAAATCCCCTCTCCCTCCCCTGCAGAAGGAACAAATTCGCCCTACATGCCGGTAGTCGAGGGGGGCTGATAGGAAACAAAGTAGAGTGAGAGCTCCCCAACCTGGAAGGCGTCACATGGCCAAATCAACTGGGATAAGCAGTCAAGTCCACTTAAGGTTTTACATAAAAAGACTGGTAAAATACAGAGAATTTAAATATAAGAATTTTTTATACCACATGAAACTGACGGGGTGCCAAAATTTTACATTTCTGTGCTGTGCAAGCACTTTATGGGGAATGTGCTTTTTATTCCATTTTTACATGTTTGTTATGGGTCTGTTTTGCAAAGATTGCTCCAAGCCTAGGTAATAAAACGAAAAAATGCACGCAAATGGCCATGATTAACGCATAGAGCAATCTATGCTTCTATATGTATGAAATGCATAATATCCCTCTCTGGATATTTCAATGTAGCAAAATGTGTGGAGGTCACTCTAAGTTTCACAAATTTATTGTAACAGCAGATCTTGCTGTGGAATTATTCTAAAATCCTAGAACACAAAGTGCTTAATTTTGTATACTTATTTTGCCTGGAAAATATTGTGAATCTCTTTTTTATATGTTGCTTGGCATTAATGTCTGTATCAAGGATTAACATGAATTGCTTCCATAGGAACCTGAGGATATAGCATGCATATGAAACATTTCAAAATATATTAGAATATTATCTTAATATGAGTTGTAGTATATTGATCACTACCCAAATAAACCTTTCTGATTTTAGAGGACACCTTGATTACCAAATATTTGTGACACTTTCCAATGCCAGTGGAACAAAATCTGATTCAAAACACTCTGTAACCAGTGGGTAAAGTGGTGAATTTCAGGATTAGTCATTACTTTGTAGAGGGTTTTATTTTCAGGATATACTTCAAAATATGAACGTGTTTCATCACCATTAATATGGTAGGGAGAGGTATGCAAACTCTTCATGGAAAACCTGAGTTATAGAAAAGTAAACAGTCTAAAACAGCTTGACACTGGTATGGTTGTCCAAATTAGGTACTGCACAATTCTAGGAAACTGTGTGTGAAAACACACCAATGTGTGTTTTCAGGGAACTCCCTGGGGGTCCAGTGGTTAGGACTCCGTGCTCTCACTGCTGAGGGCCTGGGTTCAATCCCTGGTCAGGGAACTAAGATCCCACAGGCCGCATGGGTGTGGCCCAAAAAATGTGTTTTCATCATAGATTTGTATGTTTATTAAGTGTCTCGAGAAGGCAGGCATTTCAGAAGTGAGACAACTATCCTTAATGACTAAATGGATGGTGATAGATGAAATCAGAGCACACAAATTATTTTTTTGTTTGTTTGCTTGCTTTTGTATGGAATGCTTTAAATAATCTGAGTAGATACTTTTTTTAATTCTCTCAGTGGCACTTTGGAATTCTGAGCTAAATTGTAAGAAACCAGTACCTAAAGGTGAGAGTTTAGGAAACAAGATATAGAAGAGAAAAAGGCTTTCAGCATATTATAAACATGAATTCTTACCCAGTTTCTTCTTTCAGATACTTCTGGCTTTCATTTGTAATTAAATTCCAGGTTTAGTTTATCCCAGCTCCATAACTGGCAGCATATTAAAAAGAATATGCCACTTGCCAATTTATTTTGCAGCTATTTGGTTCAGAGTTACACATGGATTGCTGTAAAGGCTGATATCTTTGTGTTATAGTATGGTCTAAATTCAACTTCAGTTTCACAAACTCTTGGATAGAAAGCAACATTGGGTTTATTTTACTAAAGAAATTTCATTTTTAACAGATAAGTAGCAAGATGTTTGGAGAAAATAAAAAGAAATCTGATTCACCTCAAATCATGCAATTTCATGGATATGTACACACACACACACACACACACACACACACACACACCCATGCCCTTTTAGGACAACTAATTCAATGATGATATATTTGTTGTGGTCCACAACTTAAATCAGCAACAAAGAAGTCATCCTTTGGGGTTGCACCAATTTCTGAATCATTCTTGAACAAGTTACCCTGCAATTTCTTCCAGTCATTTCAGGGAATCCTGTGATTGAAACTGTCAGGAGTTCTGTGAACGATTATTTTCTGTGGCTCCACATCCCTGTACCCACTAAGCCAATTTTTTGTTCTTAATATTGGATCAGATCTTTTACATATGAACCAAAACTGCTTTAGAGGATCCATTTCAGTATAGCCCATAAGTTGAAATGAGAAAAAAACTTGTTGCCCTACATTCTTCTCTGTATTTTAGCTGGATAAGTCCTTTTAAAATCTTTCTTACTTAGGAAGAAGGTTAAAAAAATCAAATCACATAGCAGAAAATAAACTCTTTACATTCCAATTAATTGGGTAGAAAAATGTCAGAGGATGTGTCCTAACAGTATTAAAGAACAAGACGTCAAGAGAAAACCAGAAAATGTGAACTTATGAATGAGATGCACCGTCTGCTGTTTCAGCTGGTTTTCCTCTGGATATTCTTCCAAAGCATAAAATTGCTATGTCCCACCAATACAACACACTGGCAGAGAAATTACTGGTTCAGTAAATCTTAATTTTGGAACAGATTCTTATTTGACAACTACATTATTTCAGCTTATTTTAGTTCCATCACAAAAAGTGAAGCAAAAAGCTTCCTTCAAACCAGACATAGGCCCTTAGATTTTTTAGTATTTCCAGAAGTCTGTGACTTTTTTTTTGAATTAATATCAATTTAGTTTCAATATTCATAAAACTTCCTCCTATATAGCTACATCCCACCGTTATGTTGTTATTGTCTTTATACATATTTTGTCTTTATTGTATAATCTATCAACCTAGATTTATAATTATGTTTTTTTAATTGGAGTATAATTGCTTTACAATATTGTGTTAGTTTCTGCTGTAAACAAAGTGAATCAGCTATCTAACTAGACATCATCTGCTTGATTTCAAAGGGCAGTGAGTGACTGCCTACTTGGACTTTATGGATCTGGGAGGGAATCTTCTAAGTAAAAATCTCATTTAGGTTTGCATTCATTGTCTAAAGTACATAAAAAGAATATTTTTTCAGAACAGTCACAAAAAATGTCTTCCTCTATAAGACCTCAGGAATTAAAATATATGTTGAGTGTAAAGATTGGTGGCCACTTTCTGAAGGGAGGCATATCTATGAAGTAAAAATTTGCATAGAATTTTTCCTAAGACTAGTTGTTTTAGAAGAAACTTCAAACTTTATTGTTATTCATTAGTTCATTAAGATGTTTTATATTTTTAATTACTCAGATTTTGTTTCTTTATATAAAGCAGCAAAGCTAATATCATCAATAAAAGACTAAAAAGAAATGCAATTTATGAATACCAAAGAATTAGCTATGGAATATATGTGGGATAAGAGTCTCTATGAGTTTATCTTTCTAATATAACTATTAATTTTCTCAGAAATATATTGTAAATGGACATATCAGTTATTATAACTGCAAGTATAAGTTTCCACATATAAAACATCTTAATATGTAATATTCAATAATTTTGCTTTATTAATTATCACAATAAGGACTTTTTAATATGTTCTAGTAAATGTTCTACTTTAAAATAAATGCACTGTATTCCCCATTTTACAGATGGATAAATACAAATCACTTCAATGCATTTACCAGAACAATACACTTGTAAGTATAATCAGAGCAACAAAATTTTCTGTGGCTCAAAAAAACTCAGATATCAAATTTATCATTTTCTTGTTCTCACATAAAAGTACAGTAATGGCAAAAGGATAGGTAATAGGATTTATCCTCTTGGTATTCCCCTAAGGTGTTTCCCTCTGAGAGAGAAACTTTTATCCATATACTCCCCACTCTGGTCACCCAACTTTCTTCAATGTCCAGTTAAAACAGTTTCTACTTGAAAAGACGATTTCATTGTTTTGAGTGAGCTGCCAAAATAGGCAAATACATTTCTGTAAATAGTAAAATTCTATTTTAAATATGTTCTGCTGGGATCCAAGTAACTGTTTTAGTGGCTAAGTTTCCAGGCAAGACAATACACAACTATTTAATTAGTCTCTGTAACATGACCCTAATATCAGAAGAAGGCTGCTTTAGTTTCAGTGCCACCAGAAAAAAAATTGCCTTTCTCAATTTGTCAACTTAGAAAAAATTGATTGCCATAGGGACTTCCCTGGTGGCATAGTGGTCCCCAGTGCAGGGGACACGAGTTCAATCCCTGGTCTGGGAAGATCCCACATGCTGTGGAGCAACTAAGCCCATGTGCCACGACTGCTGAGCCTGCAAGCCACAACTACTGAAGCCCACGTGCCCTAGAGCCCCCGTGCTGCAACTACTGAGCCCACATGCTACAACTACTGAAGCCCACGCACCTAGAGCCCATGCTCCGCAACAAGAGAAGCCACCGCAATGAGAAGCCCACGCACCACAACGAAGAGTAACCCCCGCTCGTTGCAACTAGAGAAAGCCCGCATGCAGCAATGAAGACCCAACACAGCCAAAAAATAAATTAAAAAAAAATTTTTTAAATTGATTGCCATAAAGTGAAAATAATATTTTGATGAAATACAATTTAAATAGCCCGTTGTAATGACCATGATAAAAATAATAAAACTATTTTGGTGATAAGGGTGTTTGAATATCTTTGACAATAACGAAATATTGTAGACAAGCAAAATAAGTTATGATATGATTTTGAAATCAGATTACTTTCTTTAAGAAATATTTGGTCGATGTCCTTGCAGGAAATTGAGAACATTTAAGGAGAGTTTAATAAATGAACTCATTTCAAAGATGTAGGCAAAGAGTAGTGTAACTATCAGGAATAGTAGAGCCCTAGGGATGGTAAGAGCTACTGAGATGCCCACAACCCCAGGCCTGAGGTGTAAAGGAGACAAGGTGGCTACTATATCTCAGAGGTGGGGTGCCATATGGAGAGGATCCCTAGACCTGCTGACCTCAGGGTCTGGAACCCCATCAGCCATGGTGCCAGTGAAATACATTTCCTGAGCACACTCTCTCCCCACTGGCTGACCTCACCTCAAGCCAAAGGGCAGAGACCCTGTTGATGTTGCCTGTATGGGCCATTGTGTTGGGCCTTAGAGCAGAGGGGAGAAAATAAAAGATTGGATCGGGAGGAACAAAGAAAGACACAGAGAACTGTTTGTTTTAGACTCATACACATTTATATTCATAGATAGTTTAAGATCACTGAGAGTGATCGTTTCCTTTGATGTATGTATCTGAGGTTGATATAAATGCTCATTTTCATGTAGAACTTGCTACACACACTCCTGAGAAATCTATTAAATCTTCTCTAGTAACCATGTTTGCTTATCCCTGTTTTCACCATCCACATTTGGCAGATAAGGAGACTGAGGCACTGGACAGTTAGGTCAGATTTCACAGTTAGGCTGTCCAGCTAGAACTCTTAACTGTTACATAATAAATCCAGTCCATGCTCTGTAGTAGTTGCCAAAGCCCCATGATTATTCTATTAACCTAAGTGGATGTGATGGTTCAACATACTATCTGCACTTTTAGTCACTATTAGAAATACCTATATATGTTAACACAGTATTAATAATACATAAAATACATTTTTATTCAACAAAAAGTATTAATTACTTTTTATGTGCCAGAGTTTCCACTGGCTAATAAAATTAAAAACTGAACACATAAAAAGTTCAAAGACTTATTCATAGGAGAGATATCAAATTTTATTTTAATTATTTGTTTTAGTTATAACTGGGAGTGTGTAAAATCATTGCATGGGACATACTTATATACTAAAAAAAATTCAGTGTTTACCTGAAATTCAAGTGTACCTGGATTTTTATTTGCTAATCTGGCAACCTGAAGATGAATAGAAGTCTGACCCTTGGAAAATGTGGGGGGAAAATAAAAAACCCTCCAAGCAGAGGGAATACGAGCAAAGAGACCTGCACATAAAAGTGTAGGTGTATGCTGAAGTGTATGTTTAGAGAAGAAAGAAGCAGTTTGGTTCAGTGAGGGGGGTTCATAATGTCCACAAGATGGAAAAACAGAAAATTTGACTGCAAATGTACTTTGAGGTCAGATAATTAAAGAGTTACACCCTGTCAAAAAGAATCAGTATGAATCATGGAGAGATTTTAACTAGGGACAGGTCGAGATCATATTTGCATTTTTAGAACCATAATTTGATGGCAGTATGAAAGGATTAACCAAAGCAGAAAGGGGGAGACATTACAGAAAGCTCCTGGAATCATCCAGAAAAGAGATGTAAAAAGCCTATAGTACAATGAAGAGAAATTAATTTAGTCTTTATATCAAACATGACAAAAGGCTTTCTCCTTTTCCATTTCGTATTTTTGCCGCCACAATTTTAGTTCACATAATGTCTTACAAGGCTTTTTGTTTGTTTGTTTATTAAAAAAATTTTTATTACCACAAGTCTTATAAGATTTGGGAACTGGCCTCCAGTGACTATAGGGACCCCTGAACTTTCTTGGAACCCTGAAGGACAAGACAAATAATCCCTTGATAGGTGCACTTGGCCAAGGTGCTTGGTGAGTGCCATCTATCTGAGAGACAGTCCAGGGGCTATTACAGCAAGATGTAAATCTAAACAATTGATCGAATCTGTCAGTGTAGTTTTATCTCTGTGATATTTTAACTGTTAAGATGATTTCTTATAAATTCTTCTGTAAAGGTAGTCTCACTCTTGTCAAGTGTACCAAATCCTAGTCCCCATTATTTCCACCACATGCCTTCTTGAATGGTCACAAAATAAGATGTTATACTTAAATATAAAATTGATCATAAGAAAAATATTTTTAGAAAGAAATCTTTCATGTGAAATGGAAGCAGTTTTCTGTATTTTCATTTTCAATGAAGTAATCATTCATGCAAAATACATGCTCTTTTTATATTACCTACACAATTGTTAAAAAGTCATAATTGGATGCAAAATACAGAAGTTGTTACAAAAACTTTATGTACTTACTTCATATAATATTAATTTCCACTATTCTGTTTTAAATGGTGCTTTTAAAAAAGAATCAGAAATCAGTGAAGGTCTTCTCAATGGTGAAAAACTAAAAAAGCATTTTCTCTAAGGTCAGGAACAATACGAGGATGCCCACTCTTGCTGCTATTATTCAACATAGTTTTGGAAGTCCTAGCCATGGCAATCAGAGAAGAAAAAGAAACAAAATGAATCCAAATTGGAAAAGAAGAATTTTTGCAGATGACATGATACTATACATAGGGAATCCTAAAGATGCCACCAGAAAACTAGTAGAGCTAATCAATGAATTTGGTAAAGCTGCAGGATACAAAATTAATGCACAGAAATCTCTTGCATTCCTATACACTAACAATGAAAGGTCAGAAAGAGAAATTAAGGAAACAATCCCATCCACCATTGCAACAAAAAGAATAAAATACCAAGGAATAAAAATACCTAAGGAGGTAAAAGACCTGTACTCAGAAATCTATAAGACACTGATGAAAGAAATTAAAGATGATACCAACAGATGGAGAGATGTACCATGTTCTTGGATTGGAAGAATCAATATTGTGAAAATGACTATACTGTCCAAAGCAATCTACAGATTCAATGCAATCCCTATCAAATTACCAGTGGCGTTTTTTACAGAATTAGAACAAAAAATCTTAAAATTTGTATGGAGACACAAAAGACCCTGAATAGCCAAAGCAGTCTTGAGGGAAAAAAATGGAGCGGGAGGAATCAGACTCCCTTACTTCAGACTATACTACAAAGCTACAGTAATCAAGACAGTATGGTACTGGCACAAAAACAGAAATATAGAACAATGGAACAGGATAGAAAGCCCAGAAATAAACTCATGCACCTATGGTCAACTAATCTGTGACAAAGGATGCAAGAATATACAATGGAGAAAAGACATTCTCTTCAATAAGTGGTGCTGGGAAACCTGGACAGCTACATGTCAAAAAATGAAATTAGAATATTCCCTGAGTGGAGGTTCTCCTAGCAGTGTTGTTTCTTGACCAGCAGCAGTTCTCACTACAGCGCCAGGACGAGTCTGGTTCGTGTTCGTCCGCGGAGATCTCTCTCATCTCGCTCGGCTGCAGGAAACTGGGTTGAAGTGACTGAGTCCGCGATGGAGAGAGAAAAGGAACAATTCCGTAAACTCTTTATTGGTGGCTTGAGCTTTGAAACTACAGAAGAAAGTTTGAGGAACTACTACGAGCAATGGGGAAAACTTACAGATTGTGTGGTAATGAGTGATCCTGCAAGCAAAAGATCAAGAGGATTTCGTTTTGTAACTTTTTCATCCATGGCTGAGGTTGATGCTGCCATGGCTGCAAGACCTCATTCAATTGATGGGAGAGTGGTTGAGCCAAAACGTGCTGTTGCAAGAGAGGAATCTGGAAAGCCAGGGGCTCATGTAACTGTGAAGAAGCTGTTTGTAGGTGGAATTAAAGAAGATACTGAGGAACATCATCTTAGAGATTACTTTGAGGAATATGGAAAAATTGATACCATTCAGATAATTACTGATAGGCAGTCTGGAAAGAAAAGAGGCTTTGGGTTTGTTACTTTTGATGATCATGATCCTGTGGATAAGATTGTGTTGCAGAAATACCATACTATCAATGGTCATAATGCAGAAGTAAGGAAGGTTTATCTAGACAAGAAATGCAGGAAGTCCAAAGTTCTAGAAGTGGAAGAGGAGGCAACTTTGGTTTTGGAGATTCTCGTGGTGGTGGTGGAAATTTTGGACCAGGACCAGGAAGTAACTTCAGAGGAGGATCTGATGGATATGGAAGTGGTCGTGGATTTGGGGATGGCTATAATGGGTATGGAGGAGGACCTGGAGGAAATTATGGAAGTGGAAATTATAATGATTTTGGAAATTATAACCAGCAACCTTCTAACTATGGTCCAATGAAGAGTGGAAACTTTGGTGGTAGCAGAAACATGGGAGGACCATATGGTGGAGGAAACTATGGTCCAGGAGGCAGTGGATGAAGTGGGGGTTATGGAGGGAGAAGCCGATATTGAGCTTCTTCCTATTTACCATGGGCTTCACTGTATAAATAGGAGAGGATGAGAGCCCAGAGGTAACAGAACAGCTTCAGGTTATCGAAATAACAATGTTAAGGAAACTCTTATCTCAGTCATGCATAAATATGCAGTGATATGGCAGAAGACACCAGAGCAGATGCAGAGAGCCATTTTGTGAATGGATTGGATTATTTAATAACATTACCTTACTGTGGAGGAAGGATTGTAAAAAAAAAAAAAAAAAAAAAAAGCCTTTGAGACAGTTTCTTAGCTTTTTAATTGTTGTTTCTTTCTAGTGGTCTTTGTAAGAGTGTAGAAGCATTCCTTCTTTGATAATGTTAAATTTGTAAGTTTCAGGTGACATGTGAAACCTTTTTTAAGATTTTTCTCAAAGTTTTGAAAAGCTATTAGCCAGGATCATGGTGTAATAAGACTTAACGTTTTTCCTTTAAAAAAAATTTAAGTGTGTGTGTAGCGTTAAGAAGCTGTTGTACATTTATGATTTAATAAAATAATTCTAAAGGAAAAAAAAAAGAATATTCCCTAACACCACATACAAAAATAAAGTCAGAACGGATTAGAAGCCTAAATGTAAGACCGGACACTCTAGAGGAAACCATAGGCAGAACACTTTAAGACATAAATCACAGCAAGATCAAGATTTTTTGACCCATCTCCTAGAGTAATGAAAATAAAAACAAAAATAAACAAATGGGACCTAATGAAACTTAAAAGCTTTTGCAAAGCAAAGGAAACTACAAACAAGATGAAAAGACAACCCTCAGAATGGGAGAAAATATTTGCAAAAGAATCAAAGGCAAAGGATTAATCTCCAAAATATATGAACAGCTCATGCAGCTCAATATTAAAAAAACAAACAACCCAATCAAAAAATGGGCAGGGCTTCCCTGGTGGCGCAGTGGTTGGGAGTCTGCCTGCCAATGCAGGGGACACAGGTTCATGCCCCTGTCCGGGAGGATCCCACATGCCGCGGAGCGGCTGGGCCCGTGAGCCACGGCCACTGAGCCTGCGCGTCCAGAGCCTGTGCTCCACAATGGGAGAGGTCACAACAGTGAGAGGCCCGCGTACCGCAAAAAAAAAAAGTCAAATAATAGTATAAAAGCATGCACTGGGCTTCCCTGGTGGCGCAGTGGTTGAGAATCTGCCTGCTGATGCAGGAGACGTGGGTTTGTGCCCTGGTCCGGGAAGATCCCACATGCCGCGGAGTGGCTAGGCCCGTGAGCCATGGCCACCTAGCCTGCGCATCCGGAGCCTGTGCTCCGCAACGGGAAAGGCCGCAACAGTGAGAGGCCCGCGTACCGCAAAAAAAAAAAAAAAAAAAAAAGCATGCACTGCATTTAATCAATAATGGGACCAAGAGAGTTTTGTGTACTAAGAGCATGTAGAAAGAAGGAATTATATCCTATTAGTATAAAAGAAGAGCTGAGCTTTCCTCCACACAGCCAAAACCAGTTCAGATTCATTGAAAATGACCTTGACCTTGTTGAACACATGAATGTTTCGCACAAGAAACGAAAAATCCATAGTCCACCTATACAAACACCTGTCCATTCATTAAAAGAAACAAACAAAATAGGAACATATTTTGATATGATTCCATAAAGAATGATCCCTTGTGCTAGCCTGTCATGTAGCCATTTCTGTATGTGATGCATAAAAACATTAAGGATTCTGTACTAACTACGGGGTGCTTACTTTCCTTCAACGATAATTGTCTTAATGCCTGTTTTAATCATTATTAACTGCTAGCAATAACATGCTTTTAATTATGTTTTAAACGAGTCATTTATTAGGCTGTTTTGGGAAGCAAATTAGTCAAAAGGAGCTGTTAATCAAAAACGTGTTACTGGCACAAAATAAATGTTCATTTAAGGAGCCATTTGAAATAAACCTGGCTCATTGCCTCTAACAACCTGCAAGGACACCAGGGCCTCCCGAGGATAACTCCTTCAGTACTTGCCAGGATACGCCTTGCTGCTCAGAAGTTATAAGGAGAAACATGAAGCAGTTTAGGTCATTCATCAGCTAACTTTTACTACTGTACTCAAGAAAATGAGCCTCCTAGGAACTTCACAGCAGATCTATTCTTTCATTAGCTAAGTAATATTGAGAGAGATGTTCCTGTCACTGAGAATGGAGAAATCTATTACACTGAATTTTACTGGTATCCCTTTTGTCTATGAGCTGTCTTTGCAAATTCCAAGGTATTTAGGTTGAAAAACTAGCATAATTATCTCTGAACATTTTTCGTATATATTCATTCCCTTTTATTGAACGATCTCTGGCTGGAATGCACCACTGGGCAAGATTATATATTTTATGTTACACTCCAGCCTTAGGACCGGGCTTTCTCACTATTATCCTCTATTAGCAAGCTGCAAATTGAAATACACCTTTGGAAAATATCTCAGAGCAATTGTTTTGATGATTTAATTCCTCAATTTTAAAATAACTTAAAACTATGTATTGTTAACTAGACTTTTTGTGAGGATCATTTTGCAATGTATACAAATATCAAATTATTATGCTATACACCTGAAACTAATATAATGTTATATGTCAATTATACCTCAATAAAAACTATTTGAAAAAATATGCCATTTGCACTGAAAACAATTTTAATGTCTATGTATATTCATTTGTTGGCTAGTCTACTTGCCCTTAGGATTTTTGTTTACAATTTACTATTCTTTTCTATCTTTCATGTTTGAGGATTAAGACTACTAAAAATTAGATGTTCTTCAGTAAATATTTTTCCACCATATCCTAATACATTTTGGAAATCCAACCTTCAAAGAAGACCTACTCCTTTTTGAAAAGCTTATTATGTATGTGGCCAGCAAGGTGATCTTTGCACAGCCAGTTAGCTCACCACAAGGCTTGGCATGCAGTAAGCAAGAATAAATGTTACTGAATGTCTGTTCAACATATACATATATCAAGCACCTAGTATATGTCAGACATTGAGTAAGGCATGAAGGATCCATAAGGAAAAAGACATGGCAAGCTCTCCTCACTGAGCTGTACAGTCTGATGTAGGGTTTAACAGTTTCCTACTTTCTCAATATACAACACTAATCCAATATAGCACTAAGAAAGCTGAACAATACTGTCTGAGGGTGATACAATATGTGGTATCTACCACTTCCTGGATTTCTAGAAAGTATTGATATATTCAGAGACTTTACACCATGGATTTTTTTCTTTTCCTTTTTTAATCGTTATTTTGTGTTTGTTTTAGTTTTTCTGTTTTGATATTCGGTCTTTGAAAGAAAGGAGTCAAACAAGAGTGAATGGTCTCCAATATCCCCAGGTGTGACTCAGTATGCTGACTGGAAAGGGAAGGCTGAGAGTCCTGTGTGGAAGATAAAAGCTTGGCTGGTATCCCAACATGGCTCCCTCTAAGGGATATAAAACATCAAGGCAGGCCTTACTCATTTTCTCATCAGGAAGGTGGCAGGAACCTAAGGCAAAAATACTCTAAAATGATTCCAGGACATGAAGATGTAGTCTGATCAAAAGATGGAGTCTGAGATGCTTAAATTCCCTGAAGTAATTTCCCCAGTCATATGAGGAGAGAAAAAAAAATCAAGAAAGTTACTCTGAAAAAAGGAAAGGCAGTCAAGCCAAGACATCCCAGGGTCTGCTTGGTCTGCCCCAGAAATGACAGGCATGACAAGGAGAGAAAATCACTAACAGTATGTCCAAAGTACATCACAGTTGTAAAGAATGAAGTTTTTCATATTGACAGTCAGACACCAGAGGCTCGGTGAACATGAGCTGGCCTGCGGGGATCAGGGATAGAAGTCAGGGGTAGGGGTCAGGGGTGGAGTTGGGGTGGCTGTAAACGTGGATGAAGTTTTGCTCCCATAAAGACTAGAAGTGAGAGAAATACTTGATATCCTAAATGGGTTTATTATTGCCTTACACCCTGGCCGTTCCCAGAAAAAACAATGACTCACATTAATAGAGCTCATGCTGTGTGCCATTTTGGTGCAGAACACTTTATATACATTATCTCATTTAATTTTCTCTCTAGGTAGCCCCTATTTTTATCCTCAAATTACAAGTGATAGAACTGGTAACTTAAAAGATTAAGTAGTTTCTCAGAGATAGGACTTGAACCTGGGTCTCAAAATCATAGCTTGGAGAACAGTCAAGGGAAGCTGCCAGACCTGTATCAGCCTGTGAGGTGAGTTAGCAATAAATTTTTACTGGGTTATTCCAGTGGGATGTTGTGGTGGTTCTGACTGGAACACAGGCTATCTTATCCTGGATAATGTAGAAACTTCCACCAGATCAGATCACATACACAATACCCTCTAAGTATTTGTGAGCTGAATGGGTGGATGGATAAATGAGTTAATAAATATAGGCACCTACCAGGAGTTTAAATCTTTACTAGCTAATATGTTGGCTAAATTTAATTATCATATCAACCCCGGGGGTGCAAACTAGTCCAGACTCTGTACTATAAAGACTTTTTCTGCTACCTTGGCCATATATTACTTTCTAATGCCTTACATCGATACAGCATTTTTCCCATAAAAATCCAGTGATGTAAATTTTGCTATTAGTTATTGTTTGTTTTGTTATTGCTGGTGTGGAAACTGAGGCTTAGGAATGTTAAGTAACTTATTAAAAATCACATAATTAGGGCCTCCCTGGTGGCGCAGTGGTTGAGAGTCCGCCTGCCGATGCAGGGGATACGGGTTCGTGCCCCGGTCTGGGAGGATCCCATATGCCGCGGAGCGGCTGGGCCCGTGAGCCATGGCCGCTGGGCCTGCGCGTCCGGAGCCTGTGCTCCGCAACGGGAGAGGCCACAACAGTGAGAGGCCCGCATACCTCAAAAAGAAAAAAAAAAAAAAATCACATAATTATTAAATATCAAAGCCTAATTTTAAATGCAAATTTTCTTATCCAAAGTATTTTTTAAAATTTTTTACACTATTAGAGCCTTCTCCAATTGTAGCTCTTGATAATCTGAACATCCTAGAAAATAAATGAAGCAAGGGTTCTCTTTTTCAAGCCTGGTCTCCATTTATTAACTTGCTAATGTTGCAATGTGAATTTGAGTGATTTAAAAATCATTTCTGTATATAATGGACAATTAATACATCAGAGGATTATATATTTAATCTGTACCATAACAGTTATTTTAATGAAAATATGTTTCAATTTAAGTTATGTCAATTTAAATCATGCTCTCTATTGACTAACTCCTGACATAAATGAGGTACTCCTATCATAAGATTTTTTTTAATAGTAGAACTCATTTCAAACTCTTCTCCCATAAGGCTATATTCAGATGTGAAAGGAGGGCAGAAAACTCAAGTCAGACCAGTGAGAAATGGAAGGAAATAATCATAAAAATTCTATTAACTTTCCTTCTTGTTTTCATTGGTCCCAGTTCTGACTTGTGCATGCCTCCCTCTCTCACAGCTGTCCAAAATGGTAGAGAGGGAAAGGAGGGAATGGGTCCTCCCATTCCTTCTGCAGCAAACCACATATGAGCAAAGGAGAAATGCAAAGTTGAGTTATTTTGCTGGTACCATGTAGCTGCTCAATTAATATTAGTTAATTGACTCAATATGAAAGAGTTAAGAATAGAAGGTCTGGTTTATCATGGGTGAATTGAGCAATACTGATTTTATTGATTCTCACTAAATTCTATCACTCTGTATCCAGTTGGAAAAAAATGTTTTTCATTATAAAACATTAGAAGTTTAATTCAGCATTAAGAATGACTCAATTTTACTATGTATTTAAACCCTTTGAAACATCTTCTCAGCCAAATATCGTAATAAAATTAAAAAGTACTGATAGTATCTTACTATGAGTTATTTAATTTTGATTTTTATGAAAGATTCACAAACATAAACTGAAATGTAATTTTAAATATTTTTTATTTGATATTTTAAAACTGATTGCTTTGGGGGATGAATACTTGAATATATCAAAAAGCGTTAGGGTTGTGTGGGTCTCTGCATGATGATAGAGACTGGCCACTTTTTTCAAATGACCATCTTCCTCATTAAGTGCTATGTTAGTGCCTCTCCACTGATTATCATGTTGCACAAGCCACAATAAGAGATTACTTCTGACCCCACTCCGTAACTAAAGGATTTTCCAGTTAATGATACAACCATAGTCCGCCTGTCTTAGAGTTCTGGAGTTGCAGAAATGTGATCTTTGCAAAATAAAGTAATTACCAACCTCCCTGTCTATATCACCTGGCACATTTATTTCAATCAGCACTGATGGTAACTTTCTCCTGGTTCTAAACTTCTATCAAACTCTCCTTTTATTTGTTGCGGGTATAGAGTCAAACAGTTTTCACCAGAAGAAGAAGATAGGAAACCAATGACTAGACCCATGCATGTCTTAAATCAGAACCACCTAGCATCCATTTTTATAGCCAAGTTGAAACAAAACCTTATTTGGGAGTTTTTAATAACAAAATAACAGCTTTATTTTTCAAAGTTAGATGTTTTGGCCCTTCTACATGTCACTTAGAATGGAACCAGATGTTATAGCAATTCATTTGTGAAAATCCTACACAGAACATTTTTTTTCAGGCTGAGAAATTAATTTTTAAAATCTTAATGGGATAACTTGAATCACTTTTTAAAAAGTAAACATCCATGGTTTTGATGCCCTAAAAAGCTAAATTTAACTCTCAGGTTTAGAATTATTTCAGGGATTTTCAAAGAGGATGATATTGTCCTGAAGGGGCAATAATTAGTTATTTGGGGATTGGGAAAAAGATCATTTTTTCAATGTATAAAGTAAAGATATACATACAGTACATAATGAACAGTGTATACACTAAAATGTCATGGGAGGATTGGATAAAGATGTGTAAAGGCTTCTAAGGAAAGCAATAATAAACATGAAGCTGAGAAACACTATGCTATTCTAATGAACTTGAAGGTCAGGAGAAAAGTCAACATATGATATAATTTATAGAACTATTCAGAGAAATTTATAGAACTATTCAGTTTCTAGTTGATGTATTTTATAAATGAAGACAACTATTACTTCAGCTTCTTTCATTTTAAACTATTCTTTAACAAGTTACGTTCCAGGAACAGAAACCTGCCAGCTCTAAACTATCCATAAATATCTTCTTATTTTCTCCTATAGAACTTGGAGTTATAAGTGATATGTTTAGCCACCATGAAATGTTTTGCTCATATCCTAGATACTCTTTTAATTGAGATATAATTGACATATATCTTTGTGTAAGTTTAAGGTGTACATGTTAATTTGATATGTTAATTTGATGCATTTATATATTGCAATATGATTACCACTGTAGCGTTAGCTAACACCTCTATTATGTCACACAATTATTTCTTTTTTTTTTTAAATTTTATTTATTTATTTATGGCTGTGTTGGGTCTTCATTTCTATGCGAGGGCTTTCTCTAGTTGTGGCAAGTGGGGGCCACTCTTCATTGCAGTGCGCAGGGCCTCTCACTATCACGGCCTCTCTCGTTGCAGAGCACAGGCTCCAGACGCGCAGGCTCAGTAATTGTGGCTCACGGGCCTAGTTGCTCCGCGGCATGCGGGATCTTCCCAGACCAGGGCTCGAACCCGTGTCCCCTGCATTGGCAGGCAGACTCTCAACCACTGCGCCACCAGGGAAGCCCCAATTATTTCTTTTTTGTAGCAAGAGCAATTAAGATCTAGTCTCTTAGCAACTTTGATGTTCCTAATACAGTATTGTTGACAATAATCACTATTCTGTGCATTAGATCTCCAGGACTATTTTATCTACTAGTTACAAGTTTATACCCTTAAACAACATCTCCCCAACCCCTCTGTCCCTCAGGCCCTGGGGACCATCATTCTACTCTCTGTTTTTACTAATACAGCTTTTTAAAACTCTCTGCCTTTTAGTGATAATTTAGAGTTTATAGGCATTTCCCCATCACCACCCTTTTTTCTAGATGGGTCACTTATTGACCCCAAATAAACACTACACAAATGCACTTGTGGGTACCACTGTTCTCTAACTAGGTGAGATCACTGATTCAGTATTCAGTTTTAAGTGATATGCTTACATGGGTGTCAATGACATCTTTACAATTCTTAGGCAATAGACCTATGCTTGCTTACTTCACAGAGAAAAGTCAAATATCAAAATAAAAACATGAAGGAGACCTGTTACTACTACTAACTCTTTTATTTACTTACCTCTCAATATTTAAGCTTCTATCATGTCTCAGAAAAACCAAAACTCCAAGAGTAAAAATATCAAACAAGGGGAAAAAAAACCCACTGCATATCACTTTGGAAATGTTAGCAATACTTATCCTAAGTCCAGGGATGAAATAACTAAAATTCTAATCTGAAATAATAAAAAGCAAAATCAAGAATGTCTTATTTTATGTGCAATAGAAACATTAATACAAATAGCAACAAAAATACATATCACATAAAATGCTGTAAGTGATCGCTTACAATTTCTGTTAAAGTTAAGAAATGAGTAATTATGGGAAACACCTCAAGCTTATCACATCAAAAACATTTATAGGGCTTCCCTGGTGGCGCAGTGGTTGAGAGTCTGCCTGCCGATGCAGGGGACATGGGTTCGTGCCCTGGTCCGGGAAGATCCCACATGCCGTGGAGCGGTTGGGCCCGTGAGCCATGGCCGCTGATCCTGCATGTCCGGAGCCTGTGCTCCGCAACGGGAGGGGCCACAACAGTGAGAGGCCCACATACCGCAAAAAACAAAACAAACAAACAAAAAAAACATTTATAATCTCATAACAATGCTGATTTGAGGGAACACCATATTGTGGTTGGGGGGTGATTCAGAATAAAACATTATAGTGTTTTCTATTCTAAGTCCATATTTAAAATATCTAAAAGTAGCATTGGTTGTGGATAAAATAATATTTTAACTCACAAAATTCTGAAAAGAACAGATTATTAAATAACTACTAACTGTATACATGGAGTATATAATAATTATATTAATAGAATAATATTAAATACAGTAATCAAGTCCAAAAATAATAAAAGCTCTCAATTAATCTAACATGCTGGTACCTAGCCTTACATGAAAAAAAGACAAGGAATTTAAAAAAAAGAAATTTTTTTGGTCTTCCCTGGTGGCGCAGTGGTTGAGAGTCTGCCTGCCAATGCAGGGGACACGGGTTTGTGCCCCGGTCCAGGAAGATCCCACATGCCGCAGAGCGGCTGGGCCCGTGAGCCATGGCCGCTGAGCCTGCGCGTCCGGAGCCTGTGCTCTGCAACGGAAGAGGCCACAACAGTGAGAGGCCCGTGTACCGCAAAATAAATAAATAAATAAATAAAATTTAAAAAATAAAATAAAGAAATTTTTTTGACTTTGTAACATATATTATCAGTCTAGGATATACCACACAGTCACAGACTAAGAAATATGCTGTCTCATTTCTTTTACCTTTTATATCTGCAATACACCATATATAAATATATAATTAATAAATAGGTAATATAATTAACATTATTTTAAAAGTAGGAGCAATAAGTATTATATCTGGTCAATAAAAGAAAAATGAAGATGAAAAAGTTGGGAGAATAAAAAGATTCAGTGTCTTAAAGACTGAAATGATCACAGGTCAATGTGTTTTTTCAAATATCAAATCTTATATATGAAACTGTTTAAAAATCTAAAAATTAAAGAAAATGCATCGTTACCTCTGGAATTTTTGGAAAAGAATTTCTAAAAAGATGCATGTAAAATATTTTGCACTACATTATGTAGCAAAACATAAAGCATTTAAAATTGGGGGGAGGAAAGCCATTGATAAGATCAAAAACTTGGCAAGAAAGCAAGAAAATACTTTCCATGAGGTTCAATCTCATTTCATGATAAGCAGTATAATTTCATGGCTATAGTTTCTACACACAGCTGCTCTTTAGAGTTAATAATATTGTAGTATCTCCTTAAAGAAAAAAGGGACACATGACAAAATGCTAAGTGACTTTTGGTCTCTTTTGGACTCTTTTTCTTCAAACGTTCATTACTTACTCTAGGCCATAATCAGGTTCAAGAACTGATGTAGGTGTCAGAGGCAGACAAGAAATAACAATAGAAACAAATATCCATGAGTCGTAGTTGTAGGCAAAATCATCTCTTTTTCATTATTAAATTCATAGGCTTGAGTTTTCATGGACTGATTTTGTGTATGCCAAGGGAAGGTGATTAAAGGAAATCTCAATGGAACCATTAACTTTAGTGTAGGATTTGGTAAGACTTGGACACCATCCATAGTGTTTTACTGACTCAAGTACCAAAATTGCTCCCATATTTTGTACCATCTCATTAGTCACTAGGGATAACTTCAGAGGGTCCTCAGGGTATTAAGTAGGGACATCAGTTCAGTAGGAATAGATCTATTACATATATTGATTGAATAAGCAATTTATAATACACCAGAAAAATTATTACATATTTGACAATAATATTCTTTTGAATAATATTAGAAAATTAAATCAGAAAAATAAAGTTATAATTTGATAAAAGTACCAACATATATTCTAGGCTTTATAAAGCACTAATATCTGAAATAGCATTTAATGTAACAATAAATAGTATTTCAGGGGACAATTTCTTAAATTATTACCATGCTATAACTAGTACTCCAAAATTATTCAGGGAAGTGATTTTTAGGAAAAAAACACAATAATCAAAATAAAGCCTCATATTTCTATGTATCCTTACTTAGTTATTCTCATAATCTTGGAATCATATATACCATAATTTTTAAAAATTTTAAATTCTTATGTTTACACATGACAGGCTGACCAATACTTTACAGTCCCTGGTTATGGTAAATAATCTCCAAATAATTTAACTGTTAAAATAAAATTATGAGTAGGCTCAGTAGAAAACTGACTTACCGTGTTATAGACCATAGCCATGTCATGTAAGAAGCTATGAAAAGTTTATTCCAACCATAGTGGTGCCATATTGAATTACATTTTACTTAGTAAATTTTTCTGCCTAAAGCACTATTTTCACTTTGTATATACACTGTATTCTAGGTCTTATTACCATTACATTATCTCACATAAATATTAGGACTAGGTATACTCAATGAGACCTTTTTTACTGAATGACATAATTTTTCAATCAAAATTTAATCACTATTTTCAGAGTTTGTTCTGATGGAAGAAATTAGTGGAAAACTAATTTATTGGGAAGAGATACTGCTTGTTTTATTTACTTTGGTTTGAACTGGAACTTCCTATGTTACTAGTTAAACTTTTAAAGAAAAACAAGGTATTATAGAGGGAGGATAAAGTAAAAATTAGTTTCTGCAATGTACTGAAGATAAAAATCAAAGTTGTCATTTTTCATACCTAGTTTAAATGTTTTGAAAAATAAAAAGAATTGTATTTTCTTCATGGTAATCTCCATTTTCATCCCTCTTTAGCTGTACTTAGTTCTAGCAGAAAGCAACTCAAATATAAATATAGTTAACCCTTGAAAAGCATGAATTTGAACTGTGCAGGTCCACTTATGAGTAATTTTTTCCAATAAATATATTGGGAAATTTGGGGGAGATTTGTGAGAATTGGAAAAAACTCAGAGATGAATTGTGTAGCCTAGAAACATCGGGAAAAACATAGAAGATTAGGTATGTCATGAATGCATAAAACATATGAAGATACTAGTCTATTTTATTATTCACTACCATAAAATATATACAAATCTATTATAAAAAGTTAAAATTTATCAAAATTTAATGCACACACTTGCAAAGCATACATGGCACCATTTGCAGTCTAGAGAAATGTAAAAATTAACTGTAGTTAAGTCCTGTTCTATGGTAATAATTTTGTAGCCATCTCCTGCTGCTATTGCAGTAAGCTCAAGTGTTGTGAGTATCCACTTAAAATGCCTTGTGACTCTCATCATCTCAACATGAGCAGTTTCTCCAGTAAATTGCATATCACAATAAACAGTGATCTCTCTCAGTTTTGTGTATTTTTCATTGTGTTTACTGCAATATCATAAACCTTAAATAACACTCCAGGACCCATGCAAAGTGCCACTAGTGATGCTGGAAGTGCTTCCATGAAGCAGAGAAAAGTCATGACATTACAAGAAAAAGTTGAATGTTTGATATGCTGTAGATAGAGGTCTGCAACTGTGGTTGCCAGCCATGACAAGATAAATGAATCCAGAGTAAGGACGATTGTCAAAAAAAAAAAGAAAAGAAAAAGAAAGGAAATTCATGAAGACATCACTGTAGCTATGCCAGCAGGCATGAAAATCTTGCCTTTCTGAAAAATACATTTTTATCTCACATTGAGAATGTAGCTTTTTTGTGGGCGCAAAATTGCTATAAGAAAGGCATACCTAAAAACTCTAATATGATTTGAGAAAAAGCAAAACTTAAAGCAAAAAGAAGGTTAAAGATCTAAAGCTGGAGAATTTAATGCCAGAAAAGGATGGTTTGATAATTTTAGAAAGAGGTTTGGCTTTAAAAATGTCAAGATAACAGAACCAGCTTCTGCCAACTAAGAGGCAGTAGATGAATTCCCAGACATTACTGAGAAAATCACTGAGGAGAAAGGAAATCTGCCTGAACAGGTTTTTTAGTGCAGATGAAAGTGCCCAATTCTGGAAAAAAAAAATGCCACAAAGGACATTTATTAGTAAGGAAGAGAAGCAGATACCAGGATTTAAGACAGGAAGGGACAGGCTAAATCTACTGCTATGTGCAAATACAGTCGGGCTTATAATGAGTGCTTCCCTTATCTATAAAGTTGCTAACACCTGAGCCTTGAGGGGAAGGCTAAATACCAGCGGCGAGGCTTTTGGTTGTACAACAAGAAGGCCTAGACCACAAGAACACTTTTTCTGGATTGGCTTTGTCGGTGCTTTGTCCCTGAAGTCAGGAAGTACCTTGCCACCAGTAAGAGACTGCATTTTTTTTTTTATTTTCTACATCTTTATTGGAGTATAATTGCTCTACAGTGTTGTGTTAGTTTCTGCTGTATAACAAAGTGAATCAGCTATATGTATATCCCCATATCCCCTCCCTCTTGCGTCTCCCTCCCACCCTCCTTATGCCACCCCTCTAGGTGGTGGCAAAGCACCGAGCTGATCTCCCTGTTCTATGCAGCTGCTTCCCAATAGCTATTTTACATTTGGTAGTGTGTATATGTCAATGTTACTCTCTCGCTTCGTCCCAGCTTACCCTTCCCCCTCCCCGTGTTCTCAAGTCCACTCTCTACGTCTGTGTCTTTATTCCTGTTCTGCTCCTCGGTTCATCAAAACCTTTTTTTTTTTTTTTAGATTCCATATATATATGTTAGCGTAGGGTATTTGTTTTTCTCTTTCTGACTTACTTCACTCTGTATGCCAGACTCTATGTGCATCCACCTCACTATGAATAGCTCGATTTCATGTCTTTTTATGGCTGAGTAATATTCCAGTGTATATATGTGCCACATCTTCTTAATCCATTCATCTGTCGATGGACACATATGTTGCTTCCACGTCCTGGCTATTGTAAATAGTGCTGTAATGAACATTGTGGTACGTGACTCTAAGTATTGGGATTGCTGGATCATGTGGTAGTTCTATTTTTAGTTTTTTAAGGAACCTCCATACTGTTCTCCATAGAGGCTGTATCAATTTATATCCCCACTAACAGTGCAAGAGGGTTCCCTTTTCTCTACACTCTCTCTAGCATCTATTGTTTGTGGATTTTTTGATGATGGCCATTCTGACCAGTGTGAGGTGATACCTCATTGTAATTTTGATTTCCATTTCTCTAATGATTAGTGATGTTGAGCATTCTTTCATGTGTTTGTTGGCAATCTGTGTATCTTATTTGGAGAAATGTCTATTTAGGACTTCTGCCCATTTTTGAATTGTGTTTTTTTTTTTTTTTAATATTGAGCTGCATGGGGGCTTGTATATTTTGGAGATTAATCCTTTGTCAGTTTGTTCATTTGCAAATATTTTCTCCCATTCTAAGGGTTGTCTTTTCATCCTTTTTATGGTTTCCTTTGTTGTGCAAAAGTTTTTAAGTTTCATTAGGTCCCATTTGTTTATTTTTGTTTTTATTTCCATTTCTGTAGGAGGAGGGTAAAAAAGGATCTTGCTGTGATTTATGTCATAAAGTGTCTGCCTATGTTTTTCTCTAAGAGTTTTATAGTGTCTGGCCTTACATTTAGGTCTTTAATCCATTTTGAGTTTCTTTTTGTGTATGGTGTTAGGGAGTGTTCTAATTTCATTCTTTTACATTTAGCTGTCCAGTTTTCCCAGCTCCTCATATAGAAGAGGCTGTCTTTTTTCTATTGTATACTCTTGCCTCCTTTATAAAAGATAAGGTGACCATATATGCATGCGTTTATCTCTGGGCTTTCTATCCTGTTCCATTGATCTATCTTTCTGTTTTTGTGCCAGTACCATACTGTCTTGATTACTGTAGCTTTATAGTATAGTCTGAAGTCAGGGAGCCTGATTCCTCCAGCTCCGTTTTTCTTTCTCAAGATTGCTTTGGCTATTTGGGGTCTTTTGTGTTTCCATACAAATTGTGAAATTTTTTGTTATAGTTCTGTGAAAACTGCCATTGGTAATTTGATAGGGATTGCATTGAATCTGTAGATTGCTTTGGGTAGTATAGTCATGTTCACAATGTTGATTCTTCCAATCCAAGAACATGGTATATCTCTCCATCCATTTGTATCATCTTTAATTTCTTTCATCAGTGTCTTATGTGGATTTTCAACTGCGCAGGAGGTCAGCACCCTTAACCCCTGTGTTGTTCAAGGGTCAACTGTACTTTGATCACATCATGCTTTAACATTTTTTTAAGACATCAATTTCCACACTTAAAGAGTAAATATCTGGTTTAAATTATCTCCTTATGTCCTTTTTGTGCTAAAAAGTCTATATTCATGCAACCTTTATGCTGTCTTCAAACACAAGATAATCACCTGAAAACAGGCATTTACTTCATACACCTCATAGAGAAGAATGCAAAAATCTACCAAATCCATAATATCAAAAATGGAGTTGAAGAGCCTAAACAGACGAAAGATTTTGATGAATTTTTGAAAGATTTAAAGCAGATAGCATATTACTGTAAAATAAAACAGAGTTGATAAAGCTGAACCCCACACGAGAGAAGACTATAGCAAAGATGAGAATGTGACAACTGGAGAGAAAGAAATGTATTCCCAAGAGAGACAGTGACTTTATCTTTTAAGGTGGGACACACTTGAGCATGTTTAATTATTGATGGGCAGCATCCAACTGCAAGAGCATGTCCAAATAATCAGAATGCAAATTGAAAACCATTTGAGATTAGTGTTAAAGATGTTTGTGGTGACATTAATATATTCTGTTATACAAATTTCTCCACTTACACTTAGATACTCAGGGATGGGTGCAGAGAACAGAGATAGCAGGGTTCATCCAGGTTTGAGTTTTCACTGAATAAGTGTGATGAAAAGACAGAAATTAGTTACTGGTGGAATGTTCCTAAAATGATGGATCATGAGACCTACAGTGGATAAGATATGTAGGGAAAAAAAGAAGGGGTGATGGATTTGGACAAAGTAAAAGGGTTAATTAACTGAAGGTTTTGCATGTGTCATTAAAGATTGTAGTTACGGAGCAACTGAAAATGAACTGAGAAGTTTCCATGACATTTTCAATCATGTATGAAGGCAAAATAGTGAGTTTCAAACATGCAACAATTTAGAAATTTTAACCTAGTTTTACCTTGCTAAGAAACTCATTGGATGTCCTCATGAACATTACATAAGGAATATGTGGAAGTTATTATTGTAGGTTCCATGAAAAAATGGAACTCACCCAGAAATAAAAAAGGAAAAGTAACCCCAGGCTGTTGGTTTGACCACAGGTCTAAAATGTAGTCAATATAAATGAGAACAGGAAGCCAGGGGACTCTTAGTTAAATGTTTTCATGAAGAAAGAGGAAACTTAAAAAAAAAAAAAGCATGATTAAGAATCTGGACATTCTTAGTTATAAATTGAGCAAGACAACTTTCTTGTCTTAAAAATTACAAAGAGAAAGAAAATAATTAAAATTACAGTCAAAAGAGTTGCTCAAGATGAATCGAATATGGGGCTTCCCTGGTGGTGCAGTGGTTGGGAGTCCGCCTGCCGATGCAGGGGACATGGGTTTGTGCCCTGGTCTGGGAGGATCCCACATGCCGCGGAGCTGCTGGGCCCGTGAGCCATGGCCGCTGGGCCTGCATGCCCGGAGCCTGTGCTCTGTGATGGGAGAGGCCACAGCAGTGAGAGGCCCGCGTACCGCAAAAACAAAACAAAACAAAACAAAAAAGATGAATCAAATATGAATTGGATGGAAATATGGCACATTTTAAAACATTTAACATACTGCTTGTTTCTTCACTGAATAATAGGTAGAGCAACAGTATCATACATAATATATACAGTTTTTTAATGTCTACAAAGTTAGAGTAACAAAATAATATATACGGTATACAATTTTATAGGGTAAAGCTTTATGCTAAAATATGTCTGGAGATGAAGAGGAGAATATATGTAGATGAGTTTGTAGTGGAAAATTAAAAAAAAAATAGAGGTTTGAATTATGACCTAATATATAGATATAGTTACAGAAAATTAAAAAATAGTAACATAACTAACCAAACATGAAGTAAGGGAGTAATGAAAGTAGGAAGTAACATATTCCATTAATCTTCCATGTAGATAATGTATAACATTGATCAACTAGAATTCAGAGGTAAAAGAATAATATTTAGAGTTATTTTTGTAACTGACAGAAGAACTAAAACCAGAAAATGCTTAAAGTTTTAACATTTTGAACACACAAAAGGAGACAAAGTGTGACAGAGAATACTACTTTCAATTAATATCTTTTGTACTCTTTGGGTATTTGTTTATAATCTATTTGTATATACTTAGTATAAAGATAGCATACTCTTTAGTTCCTGGTTCCTTGAAACAGTTTCACTCTATTTTAATTTATTGCAAGACATTCTCTGTGGGACCTTCCCATGAAGACCATCCAAAAATCAAAGGCAGGAAATGAAATGACTAAGTAATTGCTCAATGGTTTAAGTTACGTTGAAGCTCCACATTCCTTCATAATTGCCCATTTTATTCTAGATACAATTCAAGGTGTAAAACTATGTTTCATAAATCTCTAAATAACTGTGTACTAACAAGTTTTGAGATTGTGCTCCACAGTAGGCTCATTTGGAAAATTATGATTAACTATGCTGCCAGAAATTTCCAAATTTCATCCTTAGGGATTTATACATACATGTGAGAGAGAGATTGAGAATGATTTCAAGGAATTGCTTCATGCCATTGTGAAGACTAGAAGTCCCAAATCTACAGGGCAGGTGATCAGGCTGGAGACCCACAGAACAGTTGATGCTGCTGCTTGAGTTAAAGGAAGTCTGGAGACAATTCTTTTTTACTCAGGGGAACTTCAGTCTAAGACCTTCAACTGATTGGCCGAGGCCCACCCATATCAGGGAGAGTGATCTGCTTTACTAATATATACTGATAAATTGTTAATCTCATCTAGAAAATATCTCCACAGTGACATCCAGACTGATGTTTGACCAACTGGTGTCTGACCAACTGGGTACCATGGCCTAGCCAAACTGAAACATAGTTAACCATTGCAATGACAACTATTACTATATATGAATACTTTAATTTTTAAATTACCATTTAAAATATCCACCATAAAACTAAAATACTAAAAGATAAATTAATTATTGCAAATAGGACATCTAATTCCGACAGCTATCATAGACAGTATTAAAATACCACATTCAATTTATATAAGGCTTGCTCCTGAATCTCCAATAAAGTATTTTTTTCTACCCTCCAAAATTATATTAACCCTACTTCTAAAGGATTCTGGATAAATGTGTAAAGGTTGTTTGAAAATGAACAAAGTGAACAAATGGAAATTTGTTCCACTATTTATTTCTTGCTGTAACTTTCATAAGATTCCCATTTTTGATTTATCAATCTCTGTTTCTATACTGTGTGAAAAATTACCGAGTAAAAATATGTCCTCAGATCAATTCTACCTTTTGACTGTATCTGTTCTCATATAATGCCACCTTAAAATGTATGTACTTAAACGAGAATATTTCTAGTATATCTTAACTAACATATTGTTCTAATGTACATTGTACAAATAAATTTTCACTGTAAAATTTTTACTTATTAATGTGAAATGAGCAAAACTGTTCCAGCAACAAGTGGCCATTGTTTTTTATCCATTCTACAGTAAGACTGACAAAAATTCCCACTGACCTGCTGGCTTCGTATTATGTGCTAACACTGAAACAGAGTTTGATTAGAGATTCTGAATTTATTTAGTTTCCCTCATTGTTTATGTCTGTGTACACTTAAATGGCTGCCATGTTCTGATTCTGGCTCAAGGGAATATGAGTTTTAGGAGAGTTAATGGGAGAAGAATGTATATGCATGCAGCCAATGTACGCACATTCTGTGTGTGTATATTTATACACGTATCTATGAAATACTTGTGTAACTATACTTATAATTTACTTACCTACTCTCTCCAGCCTCTATCAGAAGATGCATGTGATCCATCTGTGTGTGCACATTTGTGAAAAAAGTCTCCATTCATTGTTCCAAATGATTCAAGAAAATATGAAATTAGTGTATAAACCTGTGTGAAGAGAAAAATAGAAAAGGCATCCCATCAGTTTCCTAATCTGGGTATGACATAACTTGAGAGATAAAATTATTCAGTGATATATTTATAAAAGGTGGAAGTTTGCAGAAAATACACAAAATATCTTGGGGAAACCATTCATCTGAAACCAAAGATTCTGAATCTTATCAAAGTTACATGATCATATATAGAGTTAGTGGTAAAACTGAAATTAGAGGTCAATTTTCTTGAAGATTAGCTTAGACCCACATCCTTGTTCTACTGAGACTGTTTTCATATTATGCTTCACTCTAGGTAGATTCCTTCTGCAAAGAGATTTAGAATAATTCTAAAAGAACTTGGGAAGAAAGCAAATTTCCATAAGAATAGACAGGTTTTGGTTTTAAAAATAAAAATCAGAACTCTAGCTACAAAAGTGTTCCGGAAATGTAGTTTTCAAATTTCTAAGCCTCTGTCGTATAGAAAGGCATCGTAAAAGGAGTGTAGAATAGAATATCTCAATAATTGCTACATCCTATATCTTGGCTGCTCAAAATCCATGCACATCCCTCTACTTAAACTTCAAAAGAGAAACAGGGGCTTCCCTGGTGGCGCAGTGGTTGAGAGTCCGCCTGCTGGTGCAGGGGACATGGATTCATGCCCCGGTCCAGGAAGATCCAACATGCCACGGAGTGGCTAGGCCCGTGAGCCATGGCCACTGAGCCTGCGCGTCTGGAGCCTGTGCTCCGCAACGGGAGAGGCCACAACAGTGAGAGACCCGTGTACCGCAAAAAAAAAAAAGAAAAAAAAAAAAAGAAAAACAGTACCAGTAACTATTTACCTATGATGCATATTACATAATTATGGAAACACACTTAATCTTTTATCAGTAGGAGAGATCCATAATCATATCAGGAATTTTATCCATCTCTAAGTGAGATTCAATACTCTTCTAGGTATCCTACATTACTATATTATAATATTCAGATAATTTTAGGTCACCTCTACCAACTAGGTGACCTCTGATTAAAAATAAAAAACAGATTGGCCAGATATGAGACATTATTAATAGAAACTAGTGAAAATTCTTGGGACATAACTAATAGAAAATATCCAAGTGGAAAGATTAAAACAAATCTTTTGTTTATGTTGTGTGTTCCACTCGTTGCAAAAACAGCAATGCATGTTCTGACTCACAAAACAATGATACCATCCATTGCACTGAGCCACAGTCAGCTCTTTCATAAGAGGCATGATGTTTGCAGTTCTACAGCCAAAAATTCATCTACAGTCAGAAATTCATCAGAAAGCTATAAATGTTATGATTAGTCAACAAATATATCTTACGTAGATTTTAAGCTCTGGATAAAACTTTCAGGAGTGATTTAATAATTATAGCTTTCAAGTAGACCTAGGGCTCTCATGAAGAAAACGGTGACCAGGTGTTTTGTAATACCATTATAGGGCACATTTTTTTTGGTAAATATATAACATAATAAAACATGTTTAAGCAATACCCTGAGGGCTTTGTCAGTTATATGAAGAGATCACTAAGAGTGATATCTGTTATATGTTGACTTAATTGAAGAGAGATGATTCTTCTGAGCTTTTCAAAAGTGGGAGAGAATCTTGGTGTGAGGTGGCATAAAATGATTTGCTGGAAAATGGTATGACAGATGCCTGCTCAGGGTCCTTTTGACTTTATGATTGTGCCATCCTTTAATAACACTATGTTTCAAGAAATGTTTTGCAAAGGTCACAAATGGAAATTGAACTTAGTGTGAATTCAGGCAAGTTCTTAAAGTTTCTAAGTCCTGGTGTTTTCATCTGTAAAATGAAGAGATTGAGCTAGACTGGGATTTTCAAAATGTGTCCTATTTATCCACAGACTGAGGTATGCCATGGCGCCAAATGAGCGCAGTTCACATACTCTCTCCTTTACCTTTACAGCCTGATTCTAGCTACTGGAAGAACTGATGTCTGAATTTCATTTGAGCAAAGATCTCCACGTTCCAATCTAGAAGCAGTAAAGTACAGTGAAATGAGTTCAAATGTACTTTTCAATGGCCTGAAATGGGGCAAGAGACTGAACCTCTTTAAATCTTGGTGCCCTTGCCTATAGATATTCATGATAGCATCTCTTGATGGCAAAATGCCATGGCAAACTGAGAATCTCTTGACTTCCAGCTTTATGATCTATGATGCATTTCTTCTGCTTTTTTTCTCTGCTGAATCGCTAACATTTTTCTCAAATGTGCAAGGAAGAAGTCTTTTTAGTCAACTGAGAAGAAATAAAAAAGAAAAAAAGGGATTCAACGCTTTCTATGATTACAAGATATGGAAAAACTCTTTCAGTTGGTATAAGAGTATATACCCAACCATGTTAGAACAGCTTTAAAATACATTATTTGAAGTACTTTGGGGCCATCTTAAATATAATGCAAAGAAAATCATTGACTTAGCTATTGCAAACATTTATTCAACTGCAATGCAGTTATTACATGTATTATGTTACTATGTTATGTCTGTGTTTATACATATAATATATAGGTACACATACGTATGCTTCCTTATTATCTTTCACTTTATTTTCCTAATTATTGCTAAGTTGCCTAAAAAGCTAGACCTCAGCTTTTAAGTACCTGAAACAAAAGATAAGTAGACAGGGGGAAATGTATGTTATTGGCAAAAGTGGAAACCCTAGAGGAACTGTGCTTATCCATCCTTCTTGTTATGTTGCTTCCTATCTCAAATCATCTCTTAATCACTAGTTGTGCTTCACTGAAAGTCTTCTACCCCTGATGAAGCTTGAGTGAGCCCTGAATAATGCAGAGGCTTCAAAGTTCTGAGCCACATGTTAAGTTTTAGGAAAAAAAAAAGTCACTCCGGGCATTTTAGAGACAGCAAAACCATCCTAAATAACTCCAAAAGATCATCATAAAAAACAAATGAAGAGTCCAAGGAGATTTTTTGTTTGTTTGTTTCCATGAGGGCAGATATTTAATAGAAAATTAACAGAGGGCTGAATGAAATAGAATTCCTCTCGAACATCTAAATTTTCAGAAGTGTAATGGAACCCTGGGTTCTTGGGACAACATACACTGGAATATTGGAATATCTGTTGACTTAGAATTGAATTGTGGTTTCATCTCCTCTACAGTCCATCTCACTATTGAAGATTGCTGGATTAAAATTTTTATGTGAATATGTTGATAAACATTTTTTGTTTGTTTGTTTTGTTTGTGAAGATTGAGTGTAGACAGATTTCATTAATAATATCTGACATGAGACAATTTTAACAGGATACTCTCATTTCTCTGTGTTTCCTACCTGGATTCTGAGGAGAAACTGATGTGAAAGTATTTGCAAATTCTTGCTGATAGTTCAGCTAAAAAGTCACTTCCATGGGCAACAGTATGGAGAGTCCTCAAAAAATTAAAAATAGAACTACCAAAGGATCCACCTATGCTACTTCTGGGTATTTATCTGAAGAAAATGAAAACACTAACTCAAAAATAAATATGCATCCCTATGTTCATTGCAGCATTACTAGCAATAGCCAAGATATGGGAACAACCTAAATGTCCATTGATGGATGAATGGATAAAGAAGATGTGGTATACATGCATACAATGGAATACTACAGAGCCATAAAAAGAAGGAAATCTGGGCTTCCCTGGTGGCGCAGTGGTTGAGAGTCTGCCTGCCGATGCAGGGGACACGGGTTCGTGCCCCGGTCCAGGAAGATCCCACATGCCACGGAGCGGCTGGGCCCGTGAGCCATGGCCGCTGAGCCTGTGCGTCCGGAGCCTGTGCTCCAAAACGGGAGAGGCCACAACACTGAGAGGCCTGTGTACCAAAAAAAAAAAAAAAAAAAAAAAAAAAAAGAAGGAAATCTTGCCATTTGCAACAACATGGATGGACCTTGAGGGTATTATACTAAGTGAAATAAGTCAGGTAGAGAAAGACAAATACCGTGTGATTTCACTTATATATGGAACCTAAAAAACTAAACAAATGAACAAACCAAACAAACAAAAAAACAAACTCATAGATACAGAGAATGGGTTGGCAATAACCAGAGGGAAAGAGCGTTAGAGGGGGTGTGAAATGGGTGAAGGGGGTCAATTGTTTGGTAATGGATAATAACTAGACTTATGGTGGTAATCACTTTGAAGTATATACAAATATCAAATTATAATGTTACACTTGAAACTTATATAATGTTATAAACCAATTTAACCTCAATTTTAAAAAAACGTCCCTTTCCTACAACCACTTCAAATTCATAAAACCACGTATTCCTCGTTTCAGCCCTGCAAAGCTCAGAGGCTGGCATATGGTAAGTGCTTAAAAACATAATTGTTGAGAATACAAGAAATTATTATTTTATCAAAGTTTTAGATTATCTTTCCTTGCAAAGAATTCAAAGCTAATTTTATTATATAAAAACTATATAACAACATCACAAAAAGAATATAAAATAGAAAAAAGGAGAGAAACCATTCATAATCTTGTTTGAAAAAAAAGTAGTGCACTTTTTGTTATTTGACTGTCAGTATTTTTTCATATGGTTATTTTCAGAGTTAAAGTGATAACACAGTAATATTTTATATTTCTATTTTCTCATGTTGTGATATCATTTCTATTGTTATCATTGAAATAAATGTATATCACTTCATTTTTATTATGCTAGTGGTAAATATAAGGTTGTTTATTTCACCATTTCAAAGAATATTGCAATGGATAGATATGTTCTTAGTTTGTCCCATTTTTACTGGTTTTTCCGTTGGATATATTTACAGAAGTGGAATAATTAGGTTAAAATGAATAAAATTTTATACAATTGATTATATAGATCACTGAATTATTTCAAAAAAATGTACACATGATTCATCAGCAAGGTACAGAAATTCCAATTTCAGAGCAACTTCACAAGTATTGGAAATAATAAACTTTTCTAATGTAATTGAAAGAAACTGTACTTTGTTATTTTAACTATATTTCTAGGATTGCTATAGAAGTAGAAAATATCTATGTTGTTATGAGTCATACGTTTTCTATGATAACTCATATGAGTGAGTGGTGTGGTTAACAGAAAACAAAAGTTAATATTTATGGTAAGAGTTTGGCATGTATTACCTCATTTAATCTTTAAACCCTATAATGACAGCATTTAAAAAACTCATTTTAATATATATGGACACTTAGACTTAGGGAAGTAAAGTCACACAGTTCATACAAGTTGCACCTAAAGTAATTCAAAATTATCCAAATATCTAGAGGATGGGATGGGACATGTGAGTGAAGACATGCAAACTAAATGAGACTGCTTAATTCCTGGTGGAGTCCTAGAAGTCTCCCAACTTGACTTGTATTGTTGTTGTTGTATTTGGCTTGTTAGTTTCATTGTTTTAAAATTCCTGAACACTATACAATCATTTCTTGAAACTAATATGTCACTTGATATTTTGAAGAGAGCACAATACAAAATTCTCTTTGTCTTCATAAGCAATACTGGAACAATCTATAGTGAACTTCTAGGTGACAGAAACCTTATGGGATGGTTAAAGGTCAAGGTCAATGTAGTTATGAATTTCTAGTTGAGTAACTTGAGACCAAGCAGGTCAACTGATTGGCCCAAATCTGAATTAGTAAGTAGCAGGGCTGTGACATTTTGTTACCCTACATTTCCTTGTACTATCTTGCTATTGATTCTTCTTTGTATGGAAATGTTTGCTTTGAGGATGGTAAACATAATGTCAGAGTCCTTTCTCTATGGCAGGAATTAAATTTTATAATCTCTTCCAAGCAAGGTGTTAAATTCCTGTTATTCCAAGCCCTCACCTGTGCACTAAATCCTCATGCAGAGACAGAATGTGAGAGTGCAGTACATGCTTCCAAGGATACAATTAACCCCATTCCTATTTGTACTGCATGTCACATGGTCACATTAAAAGATTTTATTGTTTTGCAGATAAAGATTGTTTGAGGCATCCTATGTTCATCTTGAATTATTCATGAAATATCATTATTTATTCATTAGTTCCTGAGCAATCTTGCTTAGTCCAAGTACCTATACTCTTTTGTTTCTTATATGAAGATGTGTTAGGATAATAGCTTTATATGAGCTGTACAGTATTAAAGGGCAGCTTCTAACCATTTAACCTAGCATGGACATTTAGAGGCAGAACAACTCACTGGTAAAGAATACTTAAGAAAATTAAGATAGGGGATGCTAATCAGAAATAAAGTCAAATCATTTTGCATTAATGGGTGATTGTTCAAATGCTAGCGTCTCACGATTAATAGTACTTATTTAGAATCTATCATCTGAGTCTCTGAAAGGACTCAAGAACTGAAAGAACTTAAAACACTAGTTTTGAACAATGAGAGTATTCAAAAGCCTTAGCTTAGAACGTATCTAAATGCTCTCAAATAATGCTTTATCAACCTGTTGATTTGGAAGAAGCAAAGGAACTCCCTAGGGAGAATATAAAGTAGAGTTTTATGAAGGATGATAGACCAAGAAATGGTCTATGTGACTGATGAATTGAACAGTGAGAAGGAAGAGGATAAAAACAGAAATACAGGAAAAATGAGGTGGGGGGGGTTCCAAAAGATGTTTACGAGTTAGAAGATACCCCTGCTTGTGGGAATAGGGAGGACTTAAGAATGACTTACCCAAAACTAAGCAAATGAGATTATAGATGGAATAGCCATATCATATATTTCCCAAACTAGTCCCTTTTAAGAGTGAAAGTGGGTTACACTAGGACAAGAAACATAAACTAAGACTGTATTAAGTAAATCAGGGCATGTCATTATCCTAAATATAGAGGACTTAAGTGAATACTTATAATGAAAAGTATTTTCTATTTATCATGCCACACTAGAATCTACTCAGCCCTTTGGGGACACTGAGAAATAATGCTCAGTAGAGTGCATTTAAAGTAAAAAGTCTAAAAAAGGATATATGTGAAATGACTGAAAACATTTAGCTTGTGTAAACAAAGGTATCAATAACTTATCATGATAGTTATTCTTAAGTAGTTGAAAGCATATCACATTATCTATGAGTAAGACTTACTTGGCCTAGCTGCACAGAATAGAACTAGAACTAATGTGTGAGTGATGACTGGAATATAAAAAGAGTTTATGACATGGTGTCATGTTTTAGGAAGTTTGGGTTTACCTAGGTTGGAATCACAACTTGGTTGCCAATTATTTAGAGGAACTTAGAGAGTTGTTACCTCTGTGTCTCAGCTTTCTCATACTAAGGAATGACTTCTCTAAGGTTATGCGTGTGGCCATCTCAGATTCCTCACTGCTAGTTGTGCAGGGAATGTTCTTATATAAAGAGAGCTAGAGCATCAACCCCCATTCTTGGTTAACAAGGTATCTCTGGGAGGTATCTCTCTACTTTCAGTTATCATCACACCTCTTTAAAGTTGGACGTATTGCTCTTCCTTTCACATTTTATCCTACGTACAGGTACATAGTTCAGGTGATACAGATTGAACATCTATACAAAACTCAAGTAAGGGGTAGATGTTAAAACAGGAAAAGGGAGTAACATGAACCAAGGCAATCCAGTTTTAGGAAATTGGATATAAGACTTGGAGTCTTACAGTAGAAAATTCATGACATGGCTTCATTGGGCAAGTGCCATCTTTAGCAAGCCTGTGTCTACCTCTGGCAGTGGGCCCTTGCCCTCTAAGCTAAAGAAAGAGTCATTATTTCAACATATTATAAGGAAGAGTTTTACAAACTTTTCCAACTAAATATCTCTGATAGAAAGAGCAAGAGAAATGGGCTGTGTGTTTGTGTACTCATACAAATTTTGGGGAAGGGTTATATGTGACAATATGTGTGTTTATTTATGTGCTATCAGGCTGAAATGGTCTATTAAAAGCATAATATTTCTTTGGATTCTTACAATTTTCTTTAAAATCCTTAAAAATATTGCATGTATTCTATATCTACCTTATTTTCAAATAAATATAACAGTATAAAATGAGTACAAAAAAAGTTGATGATGCAAGAAGATGTGCAGTTTTTCCCAGGGAATCTCATATACTTTATATTCCTCATAACTTGCATAATATCTTCTTAGTAAGTTAGGGTTGCTATAACAGAATACCATAGACTGGGTGGCTTATAAACTACAGTTTTCACAGCTCTGGAGGTTGAGAAGTCCGAGATCCAGACACCAGCAGATTTGGTGTCTGGTGAGAGTTCACATCCTGGTTCACTGACAATCATTTTCTCACTGTGTTCTCACATGGTTGAAGCAGGAAGGAGCTCACTAGGGTCTCTTTTACAAGGGCACTAAACTTATTCTTGAGGGTCCCACTCTAATGACATAATCACCTCCTAAAGGCCTCACCGACAAATGCCATCACACTGCACATTAAAATTTAAGATATAAATTTGGGGAGGACACAAAACATTCACTCTATAGCAATATCCCCAAGGTTTTGTTTTTAACTGTGCATTTATGAAACAGGCATGTACATTAACAGCTAAAGAGGGCAGAAAAGGGCTTCCCTGGTGGCGCAGTGGTTGAGAATCTGCCTGCTAATGCAGGGGACACGGGTTCGAGCCCTGGTCTTGGAGGATCCCACATGCCGCGGAGCAACTAGGCACGTGAGCCACAACTACTGAGCCTGCGCGTCTGGAGCCTGTGCTCCACAATAAGAGAGGCCGTGATAGTGAGAGGCCCGTGCACCACGATGAAGAGTGGCCCCCGCTTGCCACAACTAGAGAAAGCCCTCACACAGAAACGAAGACCCAACACAGCAAAAATAAATAAATTAATTAATAAACTCCTACCCCCAACATCTTAAAAAAAAAAAAAAAAAGAGGGCAGAAAAATCCCCTAAATGATATAAGCAAATATACAGCAAATACTTTCATGATGCTAAAATTAAACCTGTACCTCTTAGGTATCACTTCTCATTCCCACCTCCCACCAGCCCTAAGAAACTACTAATCTATTTTCAGCCACTATGAGTTTGTCTATTCTGGACATTTCATATATTTTTTAAAAATCATACAATATGTAGTCATTTTTGACTGGTTTCTTTCACTTGGCATAATGTTTTCAAGGTTCATCTAGGTTGTAGCCTGTATCAGTACTTTAGACATTTTCATTGCTGAATAATATTCCATTGTATGATTATATCACACATTTTATTTATATATTCATCAGATGATCATCTGGGTTGTTTCCGTTTTACACAATTATGAATAATGTTGCTCTAAATATTCACATACAAGTTTTTACATGGAAATAAGCTTTTATTCTCTTGGGTATATATCAAGGAGTAGACTTGCTGAGTCATATGTTTCATATTTAACATTTTGAAGAAATTACAAACTGTTTTCCAAAGCATCTGTCACAATATAAATTTCTATCAACAATGTATGAGAATCCCAATTTCCCCACATTCTCATGAATATGTGTTTTAAAGCATCTTTTTGAGAAGAGCCAACCTAGTGGGTGTAAAGTGGTATCTCATTGTGGTTTCGATTAGCACTTCCCCAAAGACTACTGATTTTGAGCATTTTTTCTTGTATTTATTGGTCATCTATATATCTTCTTTAGACAATACCTATTTAGATATTTTCCCCATTTTTACTTATCAGATATACAATTTGAACATATTTTTCCCACTTTGGATAGTTTTTTACTTTATTGATGACACTATTTAAAGCACAAAAGTTTTTATTTTGATAAAATCCAGTTTTTTTCCTTTGTCACTGTGCTTTTGGTTTTATATCTAACAAGACATCACCTAACCCAAGATAACAAATATTTACTTATATTATGTTTGCTTATAAGACTTCTTACATTTAGGTCTACAATCCATTGAGTTCACTTTTGTATATTGTGTGAGATAAGAGTCCAACTCCATTCTTCTGCATGTAAATATACAGCCCCTTGCATTGATAAGCCTATTCTTTACCCACTGAATGATCTTGGCACTTTTACCAAAAATCATTTGACCATATATTTGACAGTTTATTTCTGGACCCTCTGTTCTATTCCATGGGTCTGTATGTCTGTCTTTATGCCAGTACCACAGTATTTTGATTATTGTAACTTTGTATTAAGTTTTGAAATTAGGAAATGTGAGACCTCCAACTTTGTTCTTGACTTTAAAGATTGTTTTGGTTGTTTGGGGTCCCTTAAAATTCCATGTGAATTTTAGATGGAATTTTCTATTCCTGTAATAAACGATGTTGGGATTGGAATAAATCTATTCCATTAAATCTGTAGATCACTCTGGATAGTACTAGCATTTTAACAACATAAAGTCTTCTAATCCATGAACAAAGGATGTGTTTCTATTTATTGGGGTTTTCTTTAAGTTTTTTCAACAACTTTTGTAGCTTTTAGTGTACAAGTCTCTTGCTTTTTGGGGTTTTTGCTTTTTTTTGATGTCATTGTAAATGAAATTGTTTCTGTAATTTCTTTGTGTGTGTGTGTGTGTGTGTGTGTGTGGTACACGGGCCTCTCACTGTTGTGGCCTCTCCCGCTGCAGAGCACAGGCTCTGGATGCACAGGCTCAGCAGCCATGGCTCACAGGCCCAGCCGCTCTGCGGCATGTGGGATCCTCCTGGACCGGGGCACGAACCCGTGTCCCCTGCATCGGCAGGCAGACTTCTCAACCACTGCACCACCAGGGAAGCCCTGTAATTTCTTTTTTATATTGTTCATTGAAGTATATAGAAATTGAACTGATTTTTAGGTGTGGATCTGTATCCTGAAACTGCTAAATTCATTTATTAGTTTTAATAGATTTGGGGAGAATCTTTAGGTTTTTGTACATAAAAGATCATGTTATCTGCAAACAGAGGTAATTTTACTTTTTCTAGTTTTGATGCTTTTTATTTCTTTTCTTGCCCAATTTCTCTGGCTAGGAATTCCAGTATTATGTTGAATAAAAGTGGTGAAAGCAGTCATCCTTGTCTTATTCCAGGTTAGAGGAAAAACTTTGAGGTTTTCATCATTGAGTATGATATTAGCTCTGAGCTTTTATATATGGTCTTTATTAGATTAGTTTAAAATAAGAAAAAAGTTTTAATTTTACCTTCTCTTAATCCTTCTGAAATGGTCTTCCTTATTTTATGCAGAACTGAGTTTCTAACCTATATTCTTTTCTGCCTCTCTAAAGAACTTCTTTTAACATTTCTTTGAAGGCAGGTATACTAGAAACAAATTTCCTCAATTTTTGTTTGTCTGAAAGAGTCTTTATTTCTCCTTAAGTTTTGAAGGATAATTTTGGGAATTCTTGGCTGGTGTTTTTTCTCTCAACCATTTAAAAATTTTACTCCACTCTGCTCTTGCTTGATTTCTGAGGTAAGTTGGATAAAGTCCTATCTTTGCTCTTTCATAGGTAAGGTGCTTTGTTCCTCTGACTTCGTTCAGGACTTTTCCTTTCTCTTTAATTTTCTATATGTTGAGTATGATGTGGCTAGATGTAATTTTATTTTATTTATTTATTTTTTGATGTTTATGCTGTCTGCTGTCCTCTGGAGCTTCCTGGGTCTGTGGTTTGGTGTCTGACATTAATCTGAGGAAATTCTCAGTCATTATTATTTTAAATATTTGTTCTATTATTTTATATCTTTTCTCTGGTATTCCTATTACAAGTATATTATACCTTGTGTAGTTGTACCATGGTTTTTGGATATTCTGTTCTATTCCTTTAAGTTCTTCGTTCTCTTTTCTTTTCAGTTTTCAAGAGTTCTACTGACTCTAGCTCGGAGATTCTTTCCTCATCTGAGTCCAGTCTACTAATGAGCCCATCAAAGTCATTCTTAATTTGTGTTACAGTGTTTTTACCTATAGCATTTCATTTTGGCTCTTAGGATTTTTATCTTTCTGCTTACATTGCCCATATGTTCTTGTGTATTGTGTACTTTATCAATTAAGAGCCCTAAGCACATTAATCATAGTTGTTTTAAATTACCCATCTGATAATTCTAATATTCCTGACATATCTGAATCTGATGCTTGTTCTGTCCCTTCAAATTATGTTTTTCCTTTTTTTTTTTTTTGCCTTTTGGTATACCTTGTGATTTTTTTCTTGATAGCTGGACATGTTGTACTGGGTAAAAGAAAATTATATAAAGAGACCTTTAATAATCTGGGGGTGAGGTGTGGGGGTGGGGGAAGAGTTCTGTAGTCCTATGATTAGGTCTCATTCTTTTTGGTGAGCCCATGTCAGTGGACTGTGAACTTCATAAGTGTTTCTCAGTCTCTATAGCCCACCTTAGGTGGAACAGGAATGGATAGAGTGAGCTGGAGTTGGGTATTCCCTTCTCCCATATAGAAGGCTAGAGTAGGATGGAGTTGAGTATTTTCATTCCTCCAAATCAATTAGTGTCTGATAATACCCCAACAGGTTAGTCTCTGATTAACTGGATTCCCATGAGGGCAGGCCTTATTTAGAAAAGTGCTGTGGTTTATTTCAAAATGCTTTTTTTCCTCTCCCCCTCCAGGAAAGATGAGGGGATTTTTCTCCAATATTTACTGTAGAAACCTGGTGAAGCTCTTGAAGATAAACCTCATAATAATGTGGGGACACACTTATGATTGGTTTTCCCTGGAGTTTTTAACTCTCAGAGCTATCCTCACTAAGCTTCCAGCAATTTGTCAATTCAGGTTTTCCTACCCTGGCACTGGTTCCCATGATAAAACACTTAATTCTGTACTCTGGTAGCCATGACTCCCTGTCCATCTTCTTTGCCCATGGTTTCCTTTAGCTCCTTGTGCCCATTTAAGACAGTTGACTTAAATTTTTGACTAGTATGTCCAATGTCTGGGCTTTGTCAGGGACACATTTCTGTCAATTTGTTTTTCTGTAAAATTTCCCCAGAGTTTGCTGTTGTTGATTGTTCAGTGTTGTCCCTTTGTCGTGACTTTTCTAAACAATTTTTCAAAGTATATATTCACTGCATTTGGCAGTCACTAAAGTGTTTATTCCTTTAACTCAGTGGTTAGCCAGTGGCCAGGCAGAGATTTTCTTAAATGCTTGAAGCCAAAAAGAGAAAGAAAAGAATTCTACCTTTCCAATCAATCATAGCATTGATATAAACTGGAACATTCCTTCAATACTAAACAGGCTGCCTACAGCTTTGCCTTTTCTTACACCTCCTGCTTGTTTGGAACCTGCAGATCAGCCAAGGGTGCAAGCCTAGAGGTATTCCTAGATCTCTTTATACATGCGTCTGGTTCTGGGCATGGATGTTGTCCTCCCTCTTCCCATGGTGTATGTGAGGGCCTCTAAGCACTTATTCCTAAAAAAAGAGACTTCCTCTTTTTGCCTCCTCCTTCCATGGTTTTGGGTCTATATCTCTCTTATTAAGCAGTCCTCTGATTGCTGTAAGTTTTGGATTAAATTTCAGAGTTCTGAAAAATCAATTATGTCCATCTTTGCCAGTTCATGGTTGTTTCAGTGGAGTTCCCTACTCTACCATATTTTGTGACATCATTCACAGTACTATTTTTGATTTACTCTCTTGAAAAAGGGAGGGATCTGGATAGTCTTAGAGTATTCCATTTGACCTTTCCCACTGTGATCACTCTTTCTCAACAGATTAGTGGTCCAATATAGGGTTACACTAACTGATAAGCACACAGGTTCTAATTAAGTTTTCAAGGATTGAGGAAATACCAGTATATAGGTGGTGGATCCAGTGGGTTTACTGGAAGGAGGACTTACTGCAATCTAGTGTGAGTACTGGAAATAAATACTACATTTATTATCTACCTCCTATAGGTCCCTATTCTAGGGGAACTATGATAGTTTTTTGGGTACCCAGATAACAATGTCAACTTAGAACATATGTTCAGTAATCCTTGAAATGTCTGGACATTCCCCCTTTTCCAATGTATAGTTACCCAAGTAAATGATAAGTACTGAGGCTCCTTTGGGTAAGAATGGGGTAATCATCATTTTATATACCTGCCATGGTGTTGCCAGGTCCTTCCTTCTAGAGATCCAGTGGACTCTGCATATGAAAACTCATATTCAGTGGCTCATATTCAGAAACTGAGCAAAGGACCATGACTTTTAACTTAGGAGACTGATCTCACCCTCCTCATCCTCCATTCTTTTGTTTTGTTTTATTGATCAAAGATGTTAAGCAACACCCTTGTTGGACACCTATCACTTTATTCCCTAGATGTTCTATGATCCTTTTTCCATAAAGATGTCTCTACAATCTTTCCGGTCTTTCCGGTAATTGTGTCCTCTTGACTCTTCGTAGTTAAGCACAATTATTTCCCCTCTATTACTTTGTTATCATGGATGTTAAAAAGCACAGCTTAATCTGACTGCCTTTCCAACTATCCTCCCCTGCAGAGGGGAACCATCAACAAACTTATCAGTGATGCAGGTGCCTCTATTATCAGCATATTCCTTATGAATTCCTTAGTGAATGTTGCATCCACTCAGGCTTCCCACTGAACATAATTTTTTGGTGAATCTTCTGCCCTTACATAATATAGTCATTCTAGCATTTCCACCTACCCCAGCCTATTATTTTTTCTACCATCTGCCAGGGTAACATAGACACTTCTACTTCACTGAAAGCTGACCATTATTATTCCAAGATTCTAAGAGCAACCCAAATGGCAAGTTTGACCCCATCCTCTGGGTTTTTTCCCAATGTGCTAAATTCTGTGTCCTGAAAAAGTGTCCCTAATTCAATGAAATCTTACTGATCTAATCTTACATTCTGATCCTCTTGGTCAAGTAGCCTTGAAGAACCAGTCTTAGGAGTACTTCCTTCATCCCTATCAATACATGCCACGTAAACCTTGCAATTATTTAGAGTTATAGTCTCTATCCTCCCTTATCAACCCCAGCACATCCTCAAGGCAAATTATGCTGCGATTTAACCCTAGGTTGTTGGGTTTTTTTTGTCCTGGCAGCAATGAGAGCAGGTAGGAACAGCTCCTGAGGGGCCACCTTTTGTCTGTGGGAGAGAGACTTCTGCAGAATCTTCCAGCACAGCTAGCTGCTACATCATTTTTTAAAAGGATGGACCATTTCTGGAAGCCTGCAAAGTCCAGGCAAGTTGCAGAGTCAATATCCTTGGGGATATCCCAACTTGTATCTCCTTATCATATTTCAGGATATCAGATTCCTCTCACCCTTCACATAACAGATCTGCTTTGCTGAGCAGTCAAATGTCTTTAGAGTGCTTGAGCTCTTACAATTAGGTCTTTAGTCTGCTGCTCATCTGTGTCAGCCCTTCCAGTGCTGGAGAGAATGCCTTCTGTGATTCTTACATTAACTGCTTGTTAAGAGGTCTCAGTCTTTCATTATCCTCTACAGGGCTTAAATACATCATAGCAGTAACCAGCCAATTCTGCTTTCTTTGTAGGCATTGTTACTCCTATATATTTCAACTTTCCACACTTTATACCTCCCATTGTATTCCCTCTATGGAGAAAATTTCCCAGATTACTGTTGGTAAAATTTTCAGCAATTGAAGTACCACATTTTTCTAAGTAAACTGCATGCCCTGCCTACCAACCAAATTGCCATCCTGCCTGTGAATGAGTCATTCCCAAATCCCAATCTTGTTGCCTCCTTTCTCAGACTATCCCAGTAGCAGTACCATTTTTTTTTTTTTTGTGGTACGCAGGCCTCTCACTGTTGTGTCCTCTCCTGTTGCAGAGCACAGCCTCCAGACACACAGGCTCAGCGGCCATGCCTCATGGGCCCAGCCGCTCCGCGGCATGTGGGATCTTCCCAGACCGAGGCACGAACCCATGTCCCCTGCATCGGCAGGCGGACTCTCAACCACTGCACCACCAGGGAAGCCCTAGCAGTATCATTTTAATCAAATTTAGGTCTTCCAAAAAGCAGGCATCAAGATGGGATTAAACATACAAGAATTTCAATAGGGGAAACGTCTGTGAAAGAAAACAAGGATGAAAAAAGGAAAGGCTGATCCTGAGTGAAGGAGATAGGGAAGGAAGGTTGGATGAAAGCATCATATAATACCAGGAAGTATAAGAATAGTTTGGCAAGAATTTCAGGGAGAGTTTGAGCCAAACTCCACCATCAGAGGAGTCTCCTGTTTCCAAGATTGGTCCAGTGTTATGATTGTATGATTGTATTCCTGCTACACGAATCATTGGTTGGTAAGAACCTGTGGCCTATGTGAAGCCTGTGCTTGTTACAAATGAGGCAATGAATTTCAGAGTGCAACTCAACCTTTAGACAATATTGTTCCCTGGAAGTTGGAGGTCTGTAGGTAGACTCATGGCTGCCACTCTATGTAAGATATCTTCAGTTCAAGTCTAGCAATTTATTTTTTAAATTGATCAGGTTGGATTTATCATAAAAGTATGAGCCTATTTAAATTCTAGATAATCTATTAACATATCTAATTAAATTCAGATATTAAAGAAACAAGAAAAGAATTTCTGCTACCATTATTTAGTGTAACAAACACTGTAAGAATAAAGAAAGTGAACATATATGGAAAGAAATAATTACATGTCATTATTCATAGGGGATAAAATCATCTATATAGATTATTAAGTTAATAAGAAAATTTAGCAGTTTTCTATTAGGCCTACAATCAAAAATTAAACTCGCTCCTTCAGACACAAAACAATTAGAAATTGTAATTTAAATGCATGTAGAATTTTCAAAGTAATATATAAATAATAAGTAATAAATACTAGAAAAATATTCAGAAATTTTATAGAAAAAATTTACAAATTTATTGAAAGATAAGAAGGCCTAAATAAGTGGACAGGAAAACCATGTTCATGAATGGGAATTTTTCATATTTTTAATTTCCTCAAATTAATCTCTAAATTCAATGTAATTCCAATAAAAATTACAATGGGAATTTTTTTATAGACTAACTTTAAATTTTATATAAAAGCAATAGGATTATGAATCAATGAAACAAAGTTTGAAGGAAAATGAAAGTGAAGAAATTTTCTCTATAAGTTAAAAATATATTTATAAATCTATAGTATGAAGAGAGTGTGGAATTTATGTAGAGATACATAAAGGGATCAATGAATCAGAACAGAACACCATACATATATAGAAACTTTAAACATGAGCAATCTTCCACTCCTGGCTAACAAACAGTACCAGGGAGTGGATTTATCCTCTGTGCCTAAAACAACCATAACACTGAAAAATTTATGAGAAAACTACTTTCAGACATTAGGCAGTACAGGAAAATGATCACTGAGAAAGAGGAAACAAAAAAGGTGAGCCCTTTGATTGTCTAAACTTACTGCCTGGAGAAAATATGTAAGTCACAGAGGCAGCAAAAAACAAAAACAAAAGCAGAAACAAAAGGAGACCCTAGTAGATCCTAGAAGTCTCCCTGACTTGAAGAAATAAAGTTGTGAGTCCTAAGCGACCAAAGCAGTCTGAGTTCATAGGGCAGAGGACCAGAAAGGAGAAAGATACAAAAGATAAAGTTCTATAGGTCTATAGAAGGTCATTCTCAAGTCTTCAGCTGAGTACTGATTAGAATTTCTGAACATAAATTTCCTGAGGTCCCAGAAATATCCATCTAAAAAGATTAGAGGAAAAACATCCCTAGATCTGGACAGAAACTAGAACTAGTTTGTGTTTTCCACCAACCAGAATGGGAAAAACCTTGTAATTAATGAAAAACCAGGGAGTCTACTTAAGTATGGCTCAATAGTAAGTCAAATTTAGCCAAGACTGTAGGCTTCCCTGATCTTGATCCTAACAGTAAACTTAAATGAAGGAACTTGAAAGGAGCAAAGTATTTTCAAGTAACTTAGCTGCATACCAAAACCAAAAGCTTAATAGTATTTGTAGGAATATGAAAATACCTGGCACCCAACAAGGTAAAGTTCACAATGTTTAGAATCAAATAAAAAAATTTCCAGGCATGCAAAGAAATAAAACAATATGACCTATAATAAAGAGAAGTTATTCAATAGAAATTAATTAATTATTAGTTAAGAACATTAAAACAAAAAATATGAATTATATACTCCAAATGTTCAAGAAGTTAAAGATTGATCATGTTAAATTCAGACATAAAAGATATATAAAATATGACCAAATCAAATTTGTAGAGATGAAAAATGAATGAGATTAAAGAACACAGAGAATGAGATTAACAGTAGATTAGACTTGCAAGAGAAAAGATTAGTGAAACTGAATATAAAGCAATGAAAAGTGTCCAAAATGAGACAGATAAAAGGGACTGAAAATAAATGAACAGATCATAGTGAGCTGTAGGACAATTTCAAGCAGCCTAATATACACGTAATGAGCTTCCCAGAAGATAAGATAGAAATTGGGAAACACAAAAAAGTATATGAAGTGGTTGCTTAGGGGAAGAATGGACAATGATGGTCTTGAGAGATTACAAAGGGACATGAAGAATTTTGGGGTAACAGGTTCTTTTTCTTGATTGTAGTGATGATTTTATGAGTGCATATATATATATATATATATATATATATATAAACTTAACAGTTTATACAATTTAAACATGTGCATTTTGTTACATTTCCTTAAAACTTTCATAAAACTGAAAATTTAGTGGGGAATAAATGGTCTAATGATTTTGGGAGAGCTGGTCATAAGGAAAATAAAGATTTACTAACTACATTACATAGTATATGAAAATAAATACTAGACATAAGATCTAAGATTTAAAAGTAAAATTTGAAACATCAAGAAAAAATGTTGAGACTTCCGGGGAAGATGGTGGAAGAGTAAGATGCAGAGATCACCTTCCTCCCCACAGATACACCAGAAATACAGCTACACGTGGAACAACTCCTACAGGACACACACTGAATGCTGGCAGAAGACCTCAGAGCTCCCAAAAGGCAAGAAACTCACCCACGTACCGGGGTCGAGCAAAGCGGAGAGATTCCCGCACAGAAGATTGGTGCCAACCGGCACTCACCAGCCCAAGAGGCTTGTCTGCTCGCCCGCCGGGGCGGGCGGCGCTGGGAGCTGAGGCTTGGGTTTCAGTCAGAGCACAGGGAGAGGACTGGGGCTGGCGGCGTGAACACACCTGAAGAGGCTAATGCACCACAGCTAGCCAGGAGGGAGTCTGGGAAAAAGTCTGGACCTGCCAAAGAGGCAAGAGACTATTTCTTCCCTCTTTGTTTCCTGGTGCACGAGGAGAGGGGATTAACAGCGCTGCTTAAAGGAGCTCCAGAGACGGGCGCGAGCCGCGGCTGAAAACCCGAACCCCAGAGACCGGCGTGGGACGCTGGGGCTGCTGCCGCAGCCAGGAGGCCTGTGTGCAACCGCAGGTCACTGTCCACACCACCCTGGTGGGACGCCTGTGCAGCCTGTCACTGCCAGGGTCCCGGGATCCAGGGACGGCTTCCCTGGGAGAACGCACGGCACGCCGTGGGCTGATGCAATGTCACGCCGGCCTCTGCCGCTGCAGGCTCGCCCTGCACTCCGTGACCATCCCTCCCCCCCAGCCTGAGTGAGCCAGAGTCCCCAAAGAGGCTGCTCCTTTAACCCTGTCCTGTCTGAGCGAAGAACAGACACCTTCCGGTGACCTACACGGAGAGGCGGGGCCAAATCCAAAGCTGAGACCCGGGAGCTGTGAGAACAAAGAAAAGAAAGGGAAATCTCTCCCAGCAGCCTCAGAAGCAGCGGATTAAAGCTCCACAATCAAATTGATGTACCCTGCATCTGTAGAATACATGAACAGATGATGAATCAACCCATATTGAGGAGCCAGGAGTCAGTGCTGTGCCTCTGAGGTGGGAGAGCCAACTTCAGGACACTGGTCCACAAGAGACCTCCCAGCTCCACATAATATCAAATGGCGAAAATCTTTCCAGAGATCTCCATCTCAACACCAGCAGCCAGCTTCACTCAACGACCAGCAAGTTACAGTGCTGGACACCCTATGCCAAACAACGAGCAAGACAGGAACACAACGCCACCCATTAGCAGAGAGGCTGCCTAAAATCATAAAAAGTCCACAGACACCCTAAAACACACCACCAGACGTGGACCTGCCCACCAGAAAGACAAGATCCAGTCTCATCCACCAGAACACAGGCACTAGTCCCCTCCACCAGGAAGCCTACACAACCCACTGAACCAACCTTAGCCACTGGGGACAGACACCAAAAACAACGGGAACGACGAACCTGCAGCCTGCAAAAAGAAGACCCCAAACACAGTAAGATAAGCAAAATGAGAAGACAGAAAAACACACAGCAGGAGAAGGAGCAAGATGAAAACCCACCAGACCTAACAAATGAAGAGGTAATAGGGAGTCTACCTGAAAAAGAATTCAGAATAATGATAGTAAAGATGATCCAGGGCTTCCCTGGTGGCGCAGTGGTTGGGAGTCTGCCTGCCAATGCAGGGGACACGGGTTCGGGCCCTGGTCTGGGAAGATCCCACGTGCCGCGGAGCGACAGGCCCCGTGAGCCACAATTACTGAGCCTGCGTGTCTGGAGCCTGTGCTCTGCAACGAGAGAGGCCGCGATAGTGAGAGGCCCGCGCACCGCGATGAGGAGTGGCCCTCACTTGCCACAACTAGAGAAAGCCCTCACACAGAAATGAAGAGCCAACACAGCCATAAATAAATAAATAAATAAATAAATAAATAAATAAATAAATATTTAAACAAAAAATGATTCAAAATCTTGGAAATAGAATAGACAAAATGCAAGGAACAGTTACCAAGCACCTAGAAGAACTAAAGATGAATCAAGCAATGATTAAAAACACAATAAATTAAATGAAAAATACTCTAGATGGGATCAATAGCAGAATAACTGAGGCAGAAGAACGGATAAGTGAGGTAGAAGATAAAACAGTGGAAATAACTACTGCAGAGCAGAAGAAAGAAAAAAGAATAAAAAGAACTGAGGACAGTCTCAGAGACCTCTGGGACAACATTAAACACACCAACATTCGAATTATAGGGGTTCCAGAAGAAGAAGAGAAAAAGAAGGGGACTGAGAAAATATTTGAAGAGATTATAGTTGAAAACTTCCCTAATATGGGAAAGGAAATAGTCAGTCAAGTCCAGGAGGCACAGAGAGTCCCATACAGGATAAATCCAAGGAGAAATATGCCAAGACACATATTAATCAAACTGTCAAAAATTAAATACAAAGAAAACATATTAAAAGTAGCAAGGGAAAAACAACAAATAACACACAAGAGAATCCCCATAAGGTTAACAGTTGATCTTTCAGCAGAAACTCTGCAAGCCAGAAGGGACTGGTAGGACATATTAAAGGGATGAAGAAGAAAAACCTGCAACCAAGATTACTCTACCCAGCAAGGATCTCATTCAGATTTGATGGAGAAATTAAAACCTTTACAGACAAGCAAAAGCTGAGAGAGTTCAGCACCACCAAACCAGCTTTACAACAAATGCTAAAGGAACTTCTCTAGGCAAGAAACACAACAGAAGGAAAAGACCTACAATAACGAACCCAAAACAATTAAGAAAATGGGAATAGGAACATACATATCGATATTACCTTAAATGTAAATGGACTCAATGCTCCCACCAAAAGACACAGATTGGCTGAATGGATACAAAAACAAGACCCATATATATGCTGTCTACCAGAGACCCACTTCAGACCTAGAGACACATATAGACTGAAAGTAAGGGGATGGAAAAAGATATTCCAGGCTAATGGAAACCAAAAGAAAGCTGGAGTAGCAATACTCATATCAGACAAAATAGACTTTAAAATAAAGACTATTAGAAGAGACAAAGAAGGACACTACATAATGATCAAGGGATCGATCCAAGAAGAAGATATAACAATTGTAAATATTTATACATCCAACATAGGAGCACCTAAATGCAGAAGGCTAATACTAACAGCCATAAAAGGGGAAATCGATAGTAACACATTCATAGTAGGGGACTTTAACACCCCACTTTCACCAATGGACAGATCATCCACAATGAAAATAAATAAGGAAACACAAGCTTTAAATGATATGTTAAACAAGATGGACTTAATTGATATTTATAGGACATTCCATCCAAAAACAACAGAATACACATTTTTCTCAAGTGCTCATGGAACATTCTCCAGGATAGATCATATCTTGGGTCACAAATCAAGCCTTGGTAAATTTAAGAAAATTGAAATTGTATCAAGTATCTTTTCCAACCACAATGCTGTGAGACTAGATATCAATTACAGGAAAAGAGCTGTAAAAAATACAAACACATGGTGGCTAAACAATATACTACTTAATAACGAAGTGATCACTGAAGAAATCAAAGAGGAAATTTAAAAATACCTAGAAACAAATGACAATGGAGACACGAAAACCCAAAACCTATGGAATGCAGCAAAAGCAGTTCTAAGAGGGAAGTTTATAGCAATACAATCCCACCTTAAGAAACAGGAAACATCTAGAATAAACACCCTAACCTTACACCTAAAGCAATTAGAGAAAGAAAAACAAAAACACCCCAAATTTAGTAGAAGGAAAGAAATCATAAAAATCACATCAGAAACAAATGAAAAAGAAATGAAGGAAACGATAGCAAAGATCAATAAAACTAAAAGCTGGTTCTTTGAGAAGATAAACAAAATTGATAAACCTTTAGCCAGACTCATCAAGAAAAAAAGGGAGAAGACTCAAATCAATAGAATTAGAAATGAAAAAGGAGAAGTAACAACTGACACTGCAGAAATACAAAAGATCATGAGAGATTACTATAAGCAACTCTATGCCAATAAAATGGACAACCTGGAAGAAATGGACAAATTCTTAGAAATGCACAACCTGCCAAGACTGAATCAGGAAGAAATAGAAAATATGAACAAACCAATCACAAGCACTGAAATTGAAACTGTGATAAAAAATCTTCCAACAAACAAAAGCCCAGGACCAGATGGCTTCACAGGCGAATTCTATCAAGCATTTAGAGAAGAGCTAACACCTATCCTTCGGAAACTCTTCCAAAATATAGCAGAGGGAGGAACACTCCCAAACTCATTCTACGAGGCCACCATCACCTTGATACCAAAACCAGGCAAGGATGTCACAAAGAAAGAAAACTACAGGCCAATATCACTGATGAACATAGATACACAAATCCTCAACAAAATACTAGCAAACAGAATCCAACACTACATTAGAAGGATCATACACCATGATCAAGTGGGGTTTATTCCAGGAATGCAAGGATTCTTCAATATATGCAAATCAATCAATGTGATACACCATATTAACAAATTGAAGGAGAAAAACCATATGATCATCTCAATAGATGCAGAGAAAGCTTTCAACAAAATTCAACACCCATTTATGATAAAAAACCCTGCAGAAAGTAGGCATAGAGGGAACTTTCCTCAACATAATAAAGGCCATATATGACAAATCCACAGCCAACATCATCCTCAATGGTGAAAAATTGAAAGCATTTCCACTAAGATCAGGAACAAGACGAGGTTGCCCACTCTCACCACTCTTATTCAACATAGTTTTGGAAGTTTTAGCCACAGCCATCAGTGAAGTAAAGGAAATAAAAAGAATCCAAATCAGAAAAGAAGAAGAAAAGCTGTCACTGTTTGCAGATGACATGATACTATACATAGAGAATCCTAAAGATGCTACCAGAAAACTACTAGAGCTAATCAATGAATTTGGTAAAGTAGCAGGATACAACATTAATGCACAGAAATCTCTGGCATTCTTATATACTAATGATGAAAAATCTGAAAGTGAAATCAAGAAAACACCCCATTTACCATTGCAAGAAAAAGAATAAAATATCTAGGAATAAACCTACCTAAGGAGACAAAAGACCTGTATGCAGAAAATTATAAGACACTGATGAAAGAAATTAAAGATGATACAAATAGATGGAGAGATATACCATGTTCTTGGATTGGAAGAATCAACATTGTGAAAATGACTCTACTACCCAAAGCAATCTACAGATTCAATGCAATCCCTATCAAACTACCACTGGCATTTTTCAGAGAACTAGAGCAAAAAATTTCACAATTTGTTTGGAAACACAAAAGACCCCAAATAGCCAAAGCAATCTTGAGAACGAAAAATGGAGCTGGAGGCATCAGGCTCCCTGACTTCAGACTATACTACAAAGCTACAGTAATCAAGACAGTATGGTACTGGCACAAAAACAGAAAGACAGATCAACGGAACAGGATAGAAAGCCCAGAGATAAACCCACGCACATATGGTCACCTTATCTTTGATAAAGGAGGCAGGAATGTACAGTGGAGAAAGGACAGCCTCTTCAATAAGTGGTGCTGGGAAAACTGGACAGGGACTTGTAAAAGTATGAGATTAGATCACTCCCTAACACCATACACAAAAATAAGCTCAAAATGGATTAAAGACCTAAATATAAGGCCAGACACTATCAAACTCCTAGAGGAAAACATAGGCAGAACACTCTATGACATAAATCACAGCAAGATCCTTTTGGACCCAACTCCTAGAGAAATGGAAATAAAGAGAAAAATAGACACATGGGACCTAATGAAACTTAAAAGCTTTTGCACAGCAAAGGAAATCATAAACAAGACCAAAAGACAACCCTTAGAATGGGAGAAATTATTTGCAAATGAAGCAACTGACAAAGGATTAATCTCCAAAATTTATAAACAGCTCATGCAGCTCAATAACAAAAAAACAACCAACCCAATCCAAAAATGGGCAGAAGACCTAAATAGACATTTCTCCACAGAAGATATACAGACTGCCAACAAACACATGAAAGGATGCTCAATATCTTTAATCATTAGAGAAATACAAATCAAAAGTACAATGAGATATCATCTCACACCAGTCAGAATGGCCATCATCAAAAAATCTAGAAACCATAAATGCTGGAGAGGGTGTGGAGAAAAGGGAACACTCTTGCACTGCTGGTGAGAATGTGATTTGGTACAGCCACTATGGAGAACAGTATGGAGGTTCCTTAAAAAACTACAAATAGAACTACCATATGACCCAGCAATCCCACTACTGGGCATATACCCTGAGAAAACCCTAACTCAAAAAGAGTCATGTACCAAAATGTTCATAGCAGCCCTATTTACAATAGCCCAGAGATGGAAACAACCTAAGTGTCCATCATCGGATGAATGGATAAAGAAGATGTGGCACATATATACAATGGAATTTTACTCAGCCATAAAAAGAAACAAAATTGAGCTATTTGTAATGAGGTGGATGGACCTAGAGTCTGTCATACAGAGTGAAGTAAGTCAGAAAGAGAAAGACAAGTTCTGTATGCTGACACATATATATGGAATTTAAGAAAAAAAAAAGTGTCATGAAGAACCTAGGGGTAAGACAGGAATAAAGACACAGACCTACTAGAGCATGGACTTGAGGATATGGGGAGGGGGAAGGGTAAGCTGTGACAAAGCGAAAGAGAGGCATGGACATATATACACTACCGAAAGTAAGATAGATAGCTAGTGGAAGCAGCCGCATAGCACAGGGAGATCAGCTCGGTGCTTTGTGACCGCCTGGAGTGGTGAGATAGGGAGGGTGGGAGGGAGATGCAAGAGGGAGGGGATATGGGAACATATGTATATGTATAACTGATTAATTTTGTTATAAAGCAGAAACTAACACACCATTGTTAAGCAATTATACTCCAATAAAGAAAAAAAGAAAAGAAAAAATGTTTTTATGGCTACAAGATAGAGGTCAAGTTTTTAATAAGACCTGAAAACTAAATACCATAAGAGTGAAAGACTGATACACTGAGTTATATGAAATAAGGATATCCCATGCATCAAAAGACTTCAAAAAACGTGAAAAGATAGATTGCATAAAAATTATTTACAATCCAGAGGATTACTATATAGAAAACAACTTCTGTCCAATTAATAAGACAAAGAAAACTTATTAGAAAAAAATGAGAAAATATTAAAATCGTTGATACACAGTAGAAGAAATTACATTTTTAATAAACATAAAAAAGACCCCTGCAACCTTACTAGTAATCATGAAACTGTAATTAAAAATGACAGTGAGAATGAATCTGTATTTTCAGTAAGTAACAAAATGTTAAAAATCCTGATGTTACACATTGTGAAAAGAATTTAGGATAACTATAACTGACATTATTGTACACTGCTACTGGGAATGTAAATTGTTTAAACACTTTGCAAAGCAATTTGTTATTATCTATTAAAGGCAAACATTTATAATACTTACACTTTAACTAGAAATTCCACACTTAGTCTTTCACCACAGACAAAATCTCATGCATTAATTACCAGAAGACACTTATTAAGAATGCTACTCCAGTAATATTTAGAATGAGAAAAATTATAAAAACTTAATGTCCATCAGCAAAAAATGGATTTTAAAATTGAGTTCATATATATAAGAAATGTTATATGATAGACAAACTAGACGAACCAGTTATGTATAACAACACAGAAGTCTCAAAGTCATAACAATGAGTTCCCATAAACAAGTAACATAAGAATATGTAAGCAAAATAACAAATACATAATAGTTTACATTTTTCCCTTTATTTTTTGAAAGATATTTTTGCTAGGTATAGAATTTTGGATTGACAGGCTTTGTTCATGTTGGTACTTTAACTATTCATTTATTGTCATTGGGTTTGCATAGTTTCTAAGAAGAAGTCAGCTGCATTTCTAATTTTCATTTTCTCTCTGGCTGCTTGTGAGGTGTTCCTTTTACCTTTTCCTTTTTTAAGCAATTGGAAAATTTGAATATTATGATTCTAAGAGTGTGTATGTGTGTTTTTTTTATTTATACTGCTTGGGTTTCCCTGAGCTTCTCAGCTCTGTGTTTTAATACCTTTCATTATTGTTGGACATTTCTTAGCTACTATTTCTCAAACCTTTCTTCTTCCATGTTCTTTCTCCCCTTTCCTTGTGAGACTCTAATAACGTGTGTTAGACTATTTGATATTGTATTACAGCTGTGTATGCTTCTGTTTGTTTGTTTTTCCATCTCATTACAGTTTTTGGATGCTCTGTTTTTTCTTTTTTCTTTGTGATTATATTTTGATAATTTTATTGGTTAGCTTTCAATTTTGATTACCTTCTTCAGCTGTTTTGAGAGTGAGCTCTTTGAAGTCATTTTTCACTTTTGTTGCCTTTTCCTTTCATTTCTATTTTTTTATTTAACTCTTTTTCTAGTTTTCAACCCTCTGTTGAATTCCCCATTTGTTCCTTCATATTGCCCATTCTGTGAAATCCTTTAACATATCACTCATGGTTATTCAGTTCAATAATTTCTGGATAATATCTGTCTGACTTTATAACTTTCTCTCTTCACAGTGGGTGAAGAAATTTTTTTAAATTTTTCTTCCTTTTTTTGTCTTGTAATTTTTATTAAATGTTGATGATAAGGTATAAAAAAGTAGAGAATGAAGAAAATAGTATTCATTCCTGCATTGGGCTGTTAGTATGGGGTTTTAGCTGGTTTGTTTATCTCTATCTATCTATCTATCTATCTATCTCTATCTATCTTGCTATGATAACTTCAGGACACAACAGGTTTCAAATTTCTTTAGTGGTGAGATTCTATTGGTTGAACTTAGGGTGGTGGCTCCAGAATTAGAAGGATTTTCTCATTGTCCTTGCTCTATCCTCAGCTTTACCCTTAACTACATGCTGTGCCACAGATGTGGTCTCCCCACTCTCTTGTCTTCCCTCTGTTGATACACTTTGCTGCTGCTTGTTACTAGATAGATTACTCAGCTGATGATGTGGGTCAGGACCTTTTATCTGTTACCCTCATTCAACCTGAGTCTAAGGCAGGCCATGTGTTCTTATGCTTTGAAAGGATGGTTTTATACTTTGAAATATAAAACATAACACTACATGCTGTTTGTTGACAAATACACATATTTTGATTTATATAGCCATAAGTGAGATAGATTAATACTAAATATAGGATTATGGTATACTTTTGCAGAAAGAAGATGGAGAATAAATTGGAGTAAAGAACACAGAAATATCAGTAATATGTATATGATTTCCTAACCTGGTTAGTTGTTACAAGAACATTATTTTATTATTGTATTTTATGTTTATTTTATGTGAATATTGGGCACACATAATTTATGTTTAATAAGATAAAAATATCCCAAACTTAGCTTGAAATTTTATTCTAATTAGTTTTATTTTTCCTTTCTTCAATGATAGCCACCCATTATGTACAGACACAATACTTCTTTACCAAGACCACTCAGATTTTTGTAATGTGACAATTAGTAGAACATAAATTTTTAAAAAATTAATCATCTGGAAGAAGAATTATTTCTCTACAAATACTTATGATTTTATTAAACTGAGTTCTATTAATTGGATAGGAGTCATAATTGCCACACAAAAAATGGGAAGCTATGACTACTTGAAAGAACTATTTGGAACACAAAAGCTAGACCAATCTAAAGGCTATATATATTTAAAGAAGAATAGCCTTTAAAATCAGCCTTAGCCAGGTTAGAATCTCACATTACCACTTGCTAGTTGCATAAACTTGGGCAAATTGAATAACTCTAAGCTCTTTTTTCTTCAAATATAAAATGAAGATAATATGCCTACCTTGGCAGAGGGATTAAATAAACAGGGTACTTATTTTAATTTGTACAGAATAAAAATGTGTTCTTAAAAATAAGAAACTACTTCTGTGATTTTAGGAATGTCACATTCCTTTTATGTACCAGTTTCCGTTTTTCCAACTAACCATAATAGCTTTTTCCACCTACCTACAGAATTAAAAAATAAGGATAAAGTAAGATAACATATAAAACTTGCTCAGAAAAGGTATGGTACTTTAAAAAATTAAGTTATTATAGTGACTGGGTGTTTGCTTTCTTTCAGACAATTTAGTACCAGAATGGAAAAGCACTAAATTGAGTGAGATTAGAGATTTACCATTCTTCAGTGATGAGGTAAGCACATAATAGAATGTTTAGCAGTCCAAAGGAAACAGAGCTGTGAACAAAGTTTTAAAAATTAATGATAACACACAAATCAGAAAAATAACAAAATAACATAAATTTGGGGTTTTATTGCTTTTCTTGGCTTTTATTTTCAATATCATGATTTTACTTTTTGCAAACAGGATTTATATCTTTTTAATTTGAATGACAGTATGATGTGTAAACAGGTCTATAATAAATATAAACCATGGATCAGACGATCATGTGTATGGAATTGTGAAGCATAGTATGGGCAACTCAAATATACTGCAAACTTAAACATTTTTGAGCATCAGAAAAAGTTTTGACTGTATGGAATCAGTAATAGATTTATTTTAGAAGTAGTATAAATATACATCCTCCACACTTTTAATAAATTAATACTTAATAAAATTTGTGATAATTTTTCTACCTTATTCCACTATATTTAGTCCCAACAATATTTGAAATCTATCCTACAAGACTTTTTTTCCTTTTTCCTACTTAAAAGACTGAAATTGTTCTTACAAATCCAAATTAGTGTGTTTACAGAATTTATATAGTTTGTTTGCCTTGCTTTGATGTTTGGCAGTTGTCCATAAGTAGCTATTCTGACTAATCTCAATTCTATTCCATCTAAGATTTATAATGGTAGTGCTGAAAGAGTTTCATGAGGCACATAGAGAGAATTGTTTTCCTTTTCTTAAAGTTGAAAAAAATCAAGATACACTTGTGATTTCACAAGATGATAGTATTGGTCATAACATGAGCTCATAGCTTCTCCTAAATGCAAACAATACATGCAATGACTGACATGGATACCATTTTTTAAGGAAGAGATAACATTTGATTGAACCTTGGATCAGATTTCAAACCAATCTGATTTATTCCACTGCAGAAAAACCCTGACTCTTGACGGGAAGAATTTAGTTTAATTATCTACCACTATGTCAGGGGAAAATTATTATGAAAAATACGAACCTGTTTCTAAAGTTCACCATGAGGCTACAGTTGTAACAGGAAGAAAGCATTAGTGATTTGAAGCTCAACTTACTTAGTTTTCACTTATGGTGGGAATGTGTGCTGAAAGTTGAGACATTTGTTACCCTTTCAGCAAAATAACTGAGGTGCTGGCTTTTTGACCCTATTTGGGTACCCATAGATGGAAAGAAGAAAAGGGATTTCAAATCAGAGTCCCAACATATGAGTATGTTTTTCTCCTTTCCCTTTTTGGGTCATGGCTCTCAGGCATCAAAAGCATAAGGTATCTTGGCCTCTTCTTTTCACAGCTTGAAAGTCAGTAAAGCTTTCAACAATTTCCTGTCCTTAATTGCTTTCTTTTCCATATATATTATATATAATTTTTCCCAAGCCCCAAAGCAGCCATTAAAATTCACCATCAGCTATTCAGTTATAGAAGTAGCACAGAAAAGAGCTGAAGAGAACTATTAGTCATTGGCATAGAGCCAGGAATTCAAGCCTGATTTTCTACTTCTATTTCTTGAATTTAAGAGAATATGTCCCAAAGTAATTGCAGCTTAAGAGAAACTCTCAAGCCACACCATATACGTGTGTACAAGGAGAGAAAGAAATACATGTGAAATGGATTAAAAACTACCTTGATTTTCATAGTTTAAGACCCTTTGACAAAATGGATGAAATTTCAAGCTCCTTTGTCCTTTCACACTAAGGTTTCACAGTGTTGCAGGGTTTGTCTGCACTTGCTACAGAACAGGTTAAACTCAATGATTCAAAGTAAATTCTTTAGCCATCTTCAAGTTGGCTAAATAGCAGCTCTTTTAAATCAGATGAATACCCAGTAATCTATACCATCCCTGGAGCATGAGACAAAATGGTACTAAGGTTGACAGAGGGTCCCTTAAATATTCCTCAACTTTCCTAAAGAACTGTTGTTCTGCAACAAACTTGGCTCTATTTCCTGTCAAATTTTTGCTTGTCTTTTTTAGTGCTGAATTTATATTTCCTCAAAATATGCATCATTTGGACTCCCCTGTCTCTGACGTCCATTTGTTCTAGAGCATCATATGCCAGACATGATCATTTGTGTTTTATTTTGCTGTATCTGTATGTACGTTGTATTGGCCCTTCCACTACCTACCAAGTATAACACTATCTTGAACATAAGAGAAATAAGGTATTTCTAAACTCTGTGCATTTATAGATATTTTCCATGTTTTAAAAACAGTGTGATAATATTACTTGTTATAAGAGAAATAATTAATTCTAAACTAGTTATTTCTTTATTAAGGATCAGTTACTTCCCAACTGATCAGTGCTAGTCTATAAGAGAAGATTTCAGGTTGCCTAATCCTCTGAGGATTGAACAATTTTCAGTCCATATATACCAGCATCTAATCTGATCGTCAGTGTGTTTTTTCATACCAATTGCTCAGTAATGTGATTAATCTCTTGGAAATACTCATATTTCTCTACTATTCCCAATCCCTGGGCAGCTATGGGAATTATTAGTATATTACTTTGTTGTTGCAAATAGTCCTAGTCCATTAGACCCTAGACTGACTCAAAACCATGTATATTTGTTTAATGGGCACAGTACCAAACTGAGAGTTTTATTCAGTGTTTCATCCATATGGTGACATTCAAGAACAATTGGTAAATATCACGAAAGAGAAAATCAAGCAAAAAGATAGAACATTATCAAATAGACCAGTTTTTAAATTTATCTCCCAAATCGGTCCAAATTTTATACTCCAGGGAATATAGCTTAATCACATATAATTACTGAGGCACAACTACTCATGTCTCCCCACATGACATATGGAACATATGAAAGACTGCTAGTTTAGTGGCAATCTGGCCTCTTGTTTCTGAGCTATAACCTTAGAGGTCATTCCGTAAGATTTTCATACTCTAGGTAACATGCTTTATTCTTCTTATATGATATTAGGGCTGGATTTTCCAGTAGAGTATATAAACTACAACATTTTAAAAAGAAGAATAAAAATCTACATACAGTAGGGGAATTTTTTCCCAACTACTTTCTCAACATTAAATGTATGTTTTAACCCATTATAAAAATATTCAATTACTATATTGTATATCTGACACTAATATAATATTGTAAATCAACTATACTTCAGTTAAATATATATATAATTGAAAGTCTAAATATTTCTTAATTAAAATATTTCTTTAATTGAAAATACTTCATTATGTGAAAAGAACTTAAATTTACAGAATACTTTCACATAATGAATCTGTCACTTGATATTAAAAAAAGAAGCAGGAGACCAATTTGATGAACACAAATCCATGCATACAGAATGATGTTACAACTTATTTTTCCTTAAAAATTATGGCTAAAAAGTAAATCTTTCTACTCTAGTTAAGAAGTCATTATAATACATTGCTAAATTTAACTGTTCTCTGTAAAGATTTCATTTAAAAATTTTTAAAATAATTGTCAAAAATGAAATTAACCCAGCTAACCATATAGAACAAATCTACCAAGACCAAGTAATGTCTCATTCAAAGTCTGAATTTATGTTTTCCTTAGGTGCTGTAAGACATCTCTAATATGTATATTTCATTGCTTCCCACAAAGCTATATGATAAATTTAAAAGACTAAAGCAACTAAATTCTAGTTTTGTTGTTTTATGTGACGTATTTCAAGCACATGCTTTGAAGTGAAAGCTTAGGGTAGAGTGAAAAGAAATTAGAACAATTCCCTGGAACCAACATTTGTTTGGTATTCTAATCCCAGTTATAAAGGTAATGAGTCTTCTTAGGGAATTGGAGTTCAAATAGTGGGTTAAAAGTTCACAGAAAGAACAAAGTTCAGGGGAAAATTCAAAGGCAGTCAAAAGAAGAATGAAGAAGAAGAGAAGGTGAAATGGAAAAGTCTAAAGGGAAAGGATGCTCTGAAATATGTTACACACACTTAAGAACAAGACTAAAAATCTCCAAAAAGAATGGAAAATGAGGTCATTTGCCATTGTTCTCCATGGCAAGCACTATTGATGGAGGTTGCTTAGATGAATATCAAAAGCTATTATTTTTATTCAAATGCCTCTCAGCTTAACATGAATAGTCACCTTCCCTTAATAACATTTTAAAATTAATTATATCAGTTCATTCAATTAAGAGGATGCACTGACCATTTCTTTGGTTTCACAGAGGACATGATGAAGATAAAACACTATAATTTCTGTCTACGTATTCTTTACATAGAAAAATACACGAGTTTTGGAAAATGTAAATTAATAAGCTACATTTTAAATTCTAAAATTAGCTATCAGCACAACTCCCGCTCCTTAACTAAAAATAGTTTCATTGATTGTTCTCCTGGGTTGATACCGGCTCCTCCACTTTGGCTTTTGTCTTAATGGTGGATCTTGACTGCCTGAAGGAGCAAAGGACAGTGCCAGGAGTACTGAATTCAGCCTTGTGTTAGAGTTAACTGGCCCCAACTTGTGTGCAAATCCAGTCAAAGGAAATCAGCTACATGTGAGGAAGAGCTCTAAATTGTTGTGACTGATTTTGAAAAATAATTCATATTTCATATATCCAGATCTGTTACCTTCTTAAAAAGTGTGGTTGGGGACCTCTCTGGTGGCGCAGTGGTTGAGAGTCCGCCTGCCGATGCAGGGGATACGGGTTCGTGCCCCGGTCTGGGAGGATCCCATATGCCGCGGAGCGGCTGGGCCCGTGAGCCATGGCCGCTGGGCCTGCGCATCCGGAGCCTGTGCTCCGCAACGGGAGAGGCCACAACAGTGAGAGGCCCGCATACCGCAAAAAAAAAAAAAAAAAAAAAAAAAAAAGTGTGGTTGTACATTTTTTTCCAATTATCTTGCTATTCTTCAAATATTCTAGTGCTTTCTTAAGGAACTGAGCTAAAATTAATGCCAGAAACTATAGTCTAAGTGAATTGTGATAATGGGCATTATTTTTATTTCTTTTTTTAGATAAAGAGATTGATACTCCATGAGGTTAAAACCTGTGATTTCTCTACCTTATAATGCTGAGTAACTGGGGACAAAACAGCTATATGACAGAGAAAAATGAGAAGAAAAAGTGATAAATGAGATCTGAAGAAATTTACAAATGAAGCTCTAGCATTTTGATTGTACTAAGTATACTTAAAATACCTATACTGAAGGTTAACCCTATCTAAACTTTGTAAAATTTGTATATCTTTTAAAAAAAATCATCATTATTATTTCATAGTCACACCTATTTAAGAATCAACTTGTTAGGAATTATACATTTTTATTGTATCTATAAGGTAAATTATCATGAAGTAAATTAAAACACCCTGATTAATGTTTTCTCTCTTACACAGTGTACCATTTGTTTAAAATTCAGGCCAATATTTTTTATTCAGAACACAGTGAATCTAATTTTAAAGTAGCATTATTTGCCTAACTTCCATGGACAAGTTCCTATATTGTTCCTGCCCACTATAGATTTAGGACCATCAAAGATGAAATCCTGGGAGTATCTTCAGATTTTCTGATTTAAAAAAAAAAAAAAAAAAAAAAAAGCTGTTTCCATATAATCTCTGCCTCTCTTATCCTTGTCTTATAAAGCAGTAGTTGCTAGGATTATATTCCTGCATTTTAAGGAAAATGAGGTACTGAAATGTCTGTTTGCTTCCTCTGAAAAATTACTTTACTGTCTTCAGACGTTCTGAGTGGGCCCTCAATAAATACCGAACTGAAGTAAATTAAACTTCAACACAGGGAATAATGTGTTTTCAGCAAATGAAAAAAAAAATCTGTAAATTTCAAGAGGGCACTGCATATAATGAAGTACCTTACATGGACTTAAAGCAATAAGTGTAGCTATGGCAAAGACCTTCATCTAGGTATGAAGAAAGCAGTGAAATGTGATACTAAATTTTTAAGTTCAAATCTAGTAGGGCTTCAGTTCCAGGACACCAAGTCATTCAGAAACAACCTGGACATCAGCACACACAAAATAACCCACATGCCACCCAAAAATCTGACTCACAAATTTTTAATATTTTATGATCTATAGATGTTATGAGAATGTTTTAACTAATTATGTAGAATTTTCAGAATATCACATTTTGGAAGATTTACAGAATACAATAAGCACACCATAGACACTAGGAAAAACTTGCATTAAGTACTCTTTTCACTGTTAGAAATTTATTATAAATGCAAAATGATGTTTACCTACGCCCCTGAGTTTATTGATTATTATCCTGGTTATCTGCAAGCTAATTTTCACTGTAACAGAGATGGCCTCTTATCCCCCAGTTCTCCAAATAACCAGAAATCTGGTCTTTGTAAGACAGAAAAATAAAACACATGACAGACATTAGGGAGGACTGTGAGATTCATTGATTCAGTATTTTAAAAAATGGTTATTTACAGGTGTGGGCAAGTGTGGCCTAGAACCGATGTTCTTGTGATTTGGCGGGTGACAGAGTCTTGCATTGATCTAAATTGCAGAGAAGGTTAGCCTCTATTTACTTTAGTCTCTGCCTGATAGAAGTGTCCACTGCTTAGAAGAATCCAAGTGTACAGGACCAATATTTACTTCTGATATGCTGAGAGGTGGGGAATTACAAAACTTGTCCCAGATGAAAGCAATTTTCCAGACATTTAAACTCAATGTTAAATTCTTTATATATGACTATCTTCAACTACCTGAATATTTCATCCTGTCAATAAGGTTAAACACTTTGATTTTATTTTTTTTTTGGCTGTTCAAGTTTTAAGTTTACTTGGTCAATAAAATGACATTCAGATCCAATACAAGAATTATATTATTTCATGTAACATCATAATTAGAATTTAAATTTTATATTAAAGTAAACTAGGTTAGAAAAATATTTATTGTCAGAATAACTGAAGTATCCCAATAACTGTTAAACATTTTTCTAAGGATACATTTTTAACAAGTGAAAGTGTGGTATTCTGTAAAGTTTAACAAACTGGATATTGACCATATGCAAAATACAGTATGATTTGTTTCAGAGAACTATTTCTTCAGTTTACTTAATTACATAAATATCTGTAAATGTTTTTGGAGATGTGAGATTAACTAGATATCTACAGACTAAAATAAAAATGTGTGCAGCTTGAAAATAAGGAAGAAGTTAGCATGCCTTTTCTCTTAGCAATTTCTCTTGAATATCTACCTACAAGTGATGATCATTATCATTCATCAGTTTCTCAGTATGTACACCAATTTCAGATTCTCAATTTTGCCAGATAAATTTATAAAACTTACAAAAGGGAAGAGGAGGTTCCTGTATTGAGTAGAAAATCAGAATTCTATTTAGCTTGCATATCCAGGGAAATTCACATTAATTTGGAGAGAGATTCATTTGTGATATATGTTGTATGGGTTTTAAAAGATAAGTTTGAGGATGGAGTAAAGATTAAAATAGACCTCATATTTTACACTAAATGAAAGATATGTTTCCTAGTTATAGGCTACTGTTAATTTCCTTGCTTCTGATATACCCAGAAGGAAACTACAATCTAAAGGAATGTTTTAAAAACGTCTATATCCAATATTAATGCCGTGAAGTAAGCTGAACAATCAATGTAAGGAAAGCTCACACCTACAAATATTGCTGAAACTCCAGTTAGTCAAGGAATCAAAGAAATTAAAGCATTTATACAGATTTTATTGAAAATAAATCACTATCATATACTCAAATGTATGCATGATTTGTTCATGGAGATTATTTTTGATCCTCTGTAGATTTTTTTTTGTAGAGTATCTCCTGCCCTCTTTAGTCCGGATTTTATAACTACATTTAGGAAAGAGATCTAATTCTACAGCATAATTCTGACTTCAGCTTCTTCTATTGCTTAGTGAAAATAGGTCATTATTAGCCATTTCTGGCAGGAACAGTTGACAGGAAACAGGACAGGAAATGATATAATGATTCCAGAATTGTATATTTCCCCTATGCCCTGCTGTTTGGGGAATGACCTTACAGTTAACCAGGAAATTGGGCGGTGGTACTGAACCTCACTCATACTAGTGAACTTTTTTGTCCCTCGCTCTTCTTTACTTAAAAAATAGATTAAAATTCTAGGACCAATAGACATAAAGAAAACTTAACAAAGAAAATATTTGTCTGTTAAATTATACATATATTTCTAGATTTTTGTTCAGACTATTCAAAGCAGACATTAATATCCAGTTAGCTAATAACAAATATAGCATATAAACCACTTAAATATTAAAACAACAAACTTCTAAATGCTTTTATATTTATGGAGTTTATTTTCTCATGAAAATGCAACTTTGATGCTATTTATTATTAAATACATAGTTTTTTATTTACAGTTAAATCATTACATTTTAAAACTGCTTTTTAAGATGTGTGCTTTTATATGCCACACAATGATAAATTACATTAATATGTGTGTCCATTGTTATTTTTTTCTCTAAGACGATATCTCCTACATGAAATATACCCAATAAAAATTACATACCTAAAACTCACACAAACACATATGCACAAGGATACCTATTTAAAATGTAAACTCCTCCATTTAAAATTGTATGCAAATGCAGTCAAATAAATTCCATTTGTACTTTTTGTGTTGTATAAATTTACTTTATATCTTTAAAAACAGATATCCAATTCAGGACCTCACCTAAGATAATTAATTGCTCCACAAACAAAAGTGCAGACTCTAACACAGGAGGTCTGATGTTCACAGTGTGATCTAAATATTTTTTTGTTACTCTAGCGTGGTATTAAGCCCTTTAAATATTTTAAAACACTTAACTATTTTATTTACATTCTTTTAGTCATTAACTTCAACCTGTTTTAAATTTATGTCACTGGAGAATTGAGAATAACAAAGCTGTACAAATTTAACAATTAGCCACACTATGTAATTGCTCAGAATAAACATCTTGATTAGTCAAATCACTATTAAATTTTAATCAATGTGAGTGGGTGTTTCTATTTTTGATTGGGGATTTCACATGGATTTTCTAAGCAACTCCTTTTGTATGTGAAGTTGAGATGTTTTCTCTCTTCATATTATGCCTAATGGATTGTGTCTCAATCTTACATAATGCACTGTTAGTGAGTAGTCAAAGACATTTTTCTTTAATATAAGCTTTCTCTTTATAATGCTAATGACACATTTTTCTTTTCTAAATGTATTTATTTTCTCTTGATGTTTAAACAAATAAAGGTATATATATAGAAATGTTGGATTTTGTTATAATGATATTTTCAAGAAATAGAATTTAATTTCATGCAAATATTATGTGTCATTTTAGGTTAAAAAATGACTTTTTAGAAGAGAACAATGCTAATTATTTGGAAGATGAGCATTTATTTTTTAAAAAGAAAATATGTCGTGATTTCACCCACACAAAATACAATATCAGAAGTTGAGTTAATATCTAACAATTCCTAAAATTCAGAAAACAAGTAATTTTCTTCTAGGAAGATGTATTCTATTAAACAGACATATAACTATAGTTTTGTTTTTTGTTTAGTTTGAAAACCTTCCAATCAGAAACAACCAATTAATATGGAATAGCATTTTTGTAGTTAATATGCTGCAGACTTCCTTCCTATTGATTTCTTAAATGAATGCTTATGAAGTCTTCAGGTATTCTGAGATAACTAACTAGTTTCCTATATATTCTCTTATGCCATCATTGTGAGAGCATTATCCCTGCAGTCAAATGTTCAGAACTACTTCATCTCTTTTAGCATTCTCTGATAATTCAATATAGTCTACCAGGGGACAGGTAGAATGGCTTTTGGAGTAACAGGTTCTATTACAAATGCAATCAATTCTGTGAAACAACAGGTTTCATTTTTTTTCAGAAATGTATTTAGTTAAAAGACTGAAATAAAATAACACATACACAAACATTGCATTTATGAAAATGAATAAAATATTTTATTCCAATCACAGGAATCATATTTTCTAAATGCAATCTTATTAGTATTTTCTTGTCTTTTACAACCCAGCCAGTTCTGAATATGGTATTACTTTGAAACTTATCAGAACAAAGCACTGTTGAAATGACATTCTGCTCTTTTCTTGCTCAATGTACAGTTTGTGCTGTTTTCCTTAATTAAGTAATTATTCTGCTTTTTGAGAAGCTACATGTTTAATATGTGACTATGTAAGTCTCCAGAAAACTAAATGTACTTCCACTGTAATTTACCATTTCTAAGAAACATTTGAATGGGAACAATAGAGATCTCATCTTTTTTAAAGTAATGATGACAAAATTATGAAATTGTATTACTTACTAAAGTTAAAGACAAGTTTAAATGTGCCTTTGCTTTTCGTTTGGATCATTAAATGGTTAATCCGAACAAGCATGGGGGGAGGAAAAGAAATTAACTAAAGTAAGTCCCTTGTGATACAATGACACTTGCTCTATGCTCTCACGGAGAAAAAACATGATGATAAAACAGCACAAAGTGGAGTGTTATGAATTTTATTAATGACTAGGAGACAGTGTGCAAAACATCAAAGGTCTGTGGAAAAGATTAATGACCCCGTGTGAGACTGTTTAATTACCTCCAGCTAATTAGATTCTTGACCAAATTTTTAATATCTGCATTCCTTCTACAGCCTAATTGAGATTCCACATTATTTATCAATCTTTCAAAAAGCCCTTAGTGGACTGCTTTTTTAGTTTTTCCCTTTGCACTTTGACTCCATTTATGGTCAATTATTAAATAAATAGCAAAGTAACTATTCACTACAAATTGTATATGTAGAACACTTTATGCCTGTTTATTTTGACTAGGAGACTATCACTGGCATCTTTTATACATAATGAAGCACTCCAACTAATAAACTAACTCCACCATAAACAACGTGGATAATATTTTTGTTATCTGGGCTGTGCTCAGGAACTCCTCATGTGGTTTCTGTAAATTAGCCTTTGCAATAGTCAGTTAATCCTTTTTTCAGTTTACCTTGGTTGGGGCCCAGAGACCCATGGAATGTTATCATACAAACTAGAGAGAACAACTCAATTCTTTTCTTGTTTTTCTGTTTGGTAAATTTAGATTGCCTTTTAGTGTTCAGAAAGTCTTAATTGCATGACAATTTGCATCAATAAATATCAAGCTGTTCCTTTTGAAATGCTGGATTCCCAAATATATATACAATATACTGTATATTGCATTTTATATATAGTTATATCACATAGCATTTCTGAAGGAGAAACATTTGATATAGTACCATAGTGGAAGGAAAGGGCACTGTTATGGACAACCCACCAGTCACCTAGAAAATGCTGATGACTTGGATTGTCCTTAACACACAGTGAGTAAAACAGGAAGTCCAAACTCAGCAAGGGCCAGCTGAATTATCTTTGTCTAGGCAACAGCTTTTTCTAAATGATGTATAGATCTTACCTTTTTAATTCATTTATTTTTAATATAACAAATTCATTAACATGACAGATCAAATATTATTCTATCATCTATGTACTTACAGAACCAATGGAAAAAAAAGAAAAACTGTAGCAGTGCAAACACATCGAAAATGTCAACCCAAGACACATGAATCTAAAAATGTGATTCTATTGAGGGATTCCAGGTATGTTTCGTCTTGGGTTCTAAAAGCTAGAAAACATATGTTGGGCTTCACAAAGCAAAAGAAAATTTCAACTATTAATAATAATAATCTTCTATGTGTTTTTAGTATTATTCTTATGTTCATTGTTTCATCCAATATTTATGAGCCATCAATTCATCCAACACTTATAAAGAGGACAGGGTGATTTTCACTATTTCATGGGAGTTGTAATTCTCCATCATAACACATTTAAGCATGGCAGAAGAGTCATTCACCATTTTTTTTTGCTCACTTTTAGTACTTGGTACAGTCTACTGTGCCCAATGTTGTAGTTATTCATACTGTTGACCATCTTTAAAATTAAAAAAAAAACCCAAAAAACAAAATCCTGACAAGATGATTTCCAAAGTCACTTCCACTTCTAAAGTTCTGTGATTTCAAAAGATTCTCATATCTCTACAACTCAAATACTTTCTTCCAGTGTAGTACCAAGTTTCACACCAATGGCCAGAGTCTAGAATCCCTATAAATAACTTCACTGTAGGCCTGCCGTATACTCATGCCCAAGATTCACATTTAGGTTAGATTAATATTAATAATAATAAGAGGAGCACCAACCTCCTATGAAATCTCATGGAAGTGAAAACAAAAGCAAAGCCTGCTATTCACCCCTAGGGAGATAGAGCCCAATAACAGCAATGAGATTTGGGGAAGTCCAAGGAGGATAGAATACATGACCAAAATAGCATGGAGTAGAGATAATCTCCCCACTCCACTTGAGAGAGCTGTAGATCTGAGACCAGATCCAGACCCATGAATGAACAGAGAGAAGGTAAAAATTTACATCAGTTAAGTCTCTGAACTCCAAGACACCACCAACCCCATGTCATAGATACCTGATTTCAATGTGAAAACTCTGGCAAAAGGCAAACAAACAAAAAAAGTTAGCTGTTAGTGGTAAAAATAGCTATGAGAGGGATAAAACCTCATCTGTCATTTGTGCCCGTATGAAAATAAAATTTCCAGATTCTTTCCCCAGAGAAAGTTTCAATGAGAGGGAGGCAGCATGAGGAGATTGGCACCTAGATTCAAAACACGGGAAGGAAAGCAAGAGAGAAAGTACAAGATACACCAATGTAAACCTTGATTTCTTCTTTATATCCTTGACTAAGATTGATCCAAGGAATTCCTCACAGGAGTCTCTGGGACTCAGTCAAGGTAGAGGAAAGGGATATAATTGCACCATGCCTCAGGCAACTCCTTTATTTTTAACATACTGATCAGATGATCTAGTCAGGACATTCCAGAAGGTTTTAGACTAATAGAGAAACCTCAATACAGCACCACATTCTTAGTTCTGGCCTTAGCTAATAGCATTCATTCACCATCTTAGTCCACACATTCACTCATTTACTTATTGTTTTAAGCAAGCATGTTGTGAGTGTCAACTCTGTATGTGATGGCATGTAATGATTAATCAACCACGGTTTCTGTCTTCCAGGAGTTTGCAATCTAGTACAATCTTATGTAGCATCTATAAATGTGGAACAAATCTGGGGGTAGTCTACTATAACAATGCATCCAAAAGAAATGCAGAGGGCTTCCCTGGTGGCGCAGTGGTTGAGAGTCCGCCTGCTGATGTAGGGGACACGGGTTCGTGCCCCGGTCCGGCAAGATCCCACATGCCGCGGAGCAGCTAGGCCTGTGAGCCATGGCCGCTGAGCCTGCGCGTCCAGAGCCTGTGCTCCGCAACGGGAGAGGCCACAACAGGGAGAGGCCCACGTACCGCAAAAAAAAAAAAAAAAAAAAAAAAGAAATGCAGAGAGATACTTAGTAAAAGTGAGGGCTCACTCTCCTTCCCCAGAAGTCCCAGGAAATCTTATTCACGTTTTTAGCACTGGGTTCACATTGAAGATTGAGGCTGAGATTCCTATACTTTTAAAATCAAGGCAAAAGGCACCCGGCCAGCAGCAAAATTCAGATAATTTTGACATGATAATGAGGATAAAGGTCCCCTTTCCTTAATCCTACATCCATCTGGAAAAAACCTGCGGAGGACTTCATGACTAAAGCAGAGGAATCATCTAAGCCAACTTTCAGATCCTTATAGTAATCCATTTTACAGCATCCTTGGTAGACTTTCCTTTCAGAGCCTTACCTCCCAAGAGTCAGGCCACTTCTAGTTACATTTTAACACATCATTAGTTGTAACGCTGCCATTTATGTTTACATACTGTGTAGCAACTATTTAAGCAAACACTCTAAATTTCTCCATATAATTGTTATAATTGTAAATTCTTATAATTATGTTCTCAAAAACTGCAAGACTAATCTGGGAATAATTTCTTACCATTAGTTTTCTAGCTGCCATGCTTTTGCTCCATACTAAATCACTCAATAATTTGTTGGAAATACCAGTAGATTTTGGTGAGAATTAGGGTGAAACTCTTAGCAAGAAGACCTTTTTTTCCTACCATTTAGTGCAAATTAAAAAGGAAAACTTATCAATAAGACCATCTAAGTATGAAATTTCAGGAAAACTAGTACTCTTATACACTTTAGTAAAAAAATTTTTAGTATAACTTTTTTTAGTATTGAGTACTTACTTAATGTAAAACAAGAGTCTGAAAATTTCTATATCTTTGGTCCAATAATTCCCATTGATACAGTTCAATAAGAAGAAAAAGGGGATGATGATAATGATGAAAGATATTCAAACTGGTATCAAAATTATGGAGATGTTTATTTCTAAATAGTGCACTGGTCTATTATGAAGTTAAAAGAAAATATTGTGAAAATTTTACATAATGATGAGAAATTATTCTAGCTATAATTATGAGTAAAAAAAAAATGCATACAAGTTTATAAGTAACCATGATCCAATATGTTAAAAATACACACAGAATAACTTACCTAGAAGACTATATATTTTGTTTATTTTTAAGGGAAAAGAAGTTTTGAAAGGACATGTGTAACATAGATCCACTTCTTTAGCAATATTTAAAAATAACTTGCTATCTTATTATATACTTTTAATTCACGGGGAAAATCTGTAAGACTATACAAGTTTTTAACATTTACTAGCTCTGAAATTGAAATGTTTAGAAATGTTTATTTTTTCAGCATAAGTTTTTGTAATATTTGAATGTTTACAATAAATATTTTGTATCCATAAACTACATATTTATGAGTAGAAAAATTAAAACACATAGACATAAGCTGGGAAAGATAAACAATAAAATGTTATAATGGATTTCTTTGTCTCTATTTTTTTGTATTTGTCAAATTATCTAACATAACCATATATTATTTTATAATTACAAAAACATAAAATAAATTTTAATTAGGATGAAATTATCCAAATAAACATGCCAAATGGACTTAATGAATTAAAATCTAACTTCAGATAATATGCAAAATAACCTTCAAGTAATAAAGCACATATCCACTAACACCTAAAATATAACACTAACATAAAATAAGGATTTTTATTTTCTGGTACTGTTATGTATTACTTTAAAAAATGCCAAACCATTAAGTTTTGAACTACTAAAATGTTGGTCAATCAAACGTGAAAAGATGAGCTTATGCATTTATGAAGCAGTCAGACAATTTTAGATCTTCCTTTTTCAAGACTTGCTAGAACTGACATCACATTGAATGTAAATTACATGTAAAATATAAAGCATTCTCTTAATTTAAATTGATCTTGATCATGCCTGTTCAACTTATCAATTGTTCCTACATTTTCCCTTAGATATATAAAATAATAAAACGCTCACTTGCAACAAAGCAGATATTGAATTTAGATCACTAATATTGTTGTTGGCATTACTATTTAAAGCAGTCAAAGGAAGGTATGTGTGCGCATGGGAGTGTGTAACATGCCAGTTTTTCACGGTTGTTACATTACATGGAATGAATATTCAATTCTATAAATAGAAAGAATATAAAACCTTAATCAATAAACTTGATAAAATGCATGTCAGTTATTTTATACTATTTGCTCTCCAGTTTGGATAATTGCTGCTACCTGTAGCCTAAACCATTAACCTCTCAACCTCAGTAAATTGAGATTTCCTAGCAAAAAACCACAGCACCAAAAGGAAACCACACTTCTAACAGGAGAGAGAGTCTGTACCACACTGAATTTGAGAGTTAAAATTGTGTTGGCATTTTGTATTTTCTTTCAAAAACAGCTTCTTATAACTCCTCAATAGGCTCTACTTATCCCCAGCCATGAAAAACAGCAGTGTTTCCAACTTTTCACCTTTCAACCAATGTGTCCCTGCAGTATTCACAGTACTAATGAAAGAGATTCTTGACAATGTCACTATGGACCACCCCAGAAGTGGAGTCCTGCCAATGTAAACCATTATTACAGAACTGACCACTCATCTCTTGCTGTGAGGTCATTCAGAAACTTCCCCTGCTTCCCTATTGCTCACACTGTCTCTAAAGAGTGACATCCTCCCTTGAACCATAGACACTGAGGCAAGCCCCCTGCTACTGATTCCCATCCAGATCACTATGGACAACATCCACACTTTGATGCTACTGAATGGACTTTCTTTCTTTGGGGGGAAAATCAAAGAACATTCAAAGAAAAAACAACTTGGTGATGACAAAGAAATGTCCACAAACTGATGCAGTCTTTGCTTTGGAATTTTCCTCACATCCTGAGCTTATAACAAGCAATGAAGCTCCTTGAGCATAATTATTTATTAATAAAAGCACCAAATAATATAAGAGCTGTGTTTTTGCCAGGATCACATTTAACTTCTAGGGGTGAAAATGATTTGGGTACAAATTTAGTCTACAGTTACTGACATGAGAGGAATTCAGTGATATGGATTAGGAGACATGGGGACTATTAGACTCTATTAAATAATAGTGACCTGTCACACACAATTTGTGCTGAATGTACAGAAAGTTTAGGTTGCTATAGGTTTGGAAATTGCTATGCAAGGATAAGGGAACATAGATAAACATCCAGTGTTGCTAAGAAACAACTCATCCAATCATTTTTTCCCTAAAATAACTACCAAGTATCAGGTATTTTCATATACATGGCCAGACATGCCAGGTTGCCCTTATAGAGTCAAAGATAAATACATCCTTAGTGTTTAATTGGGTGTTTAAAGTGCCTTCCCCTTTGCCAAATTGGAGAACTTAGTCCTCCATGTCCCTGTCTTATACCTTTGCCTTTTGATTTCTTGCCTTTACTAATTGACAGTACAATGCCAAGAATGAAGGGTTAGTTGTCGTTTTACTCATTTGCCAAGAGATCAGCTTGATTTAGGCTCAGCAGTCCCTTATGTTTCACCTGTAGTGGATCACAGCATTGGATGGAAAGATTCACTTAAGGATATCTCATCAGGAGAAGAAAAATATTTTGTCCTTGCGCTCATGAAAATAAATCATGATATAGACAAAGAGAGAAATGTAAAAAGTTAAGTAAAATACAATGGGGTGGGTGTTGATATAAATTATGAAAAATTATTTCTGTTTAAAATTGGAGAAGAATGTACAGGGGAGCTGACACAAAAAAAGGGTTTTAACGAATAATTAGGAGTTTTCCAATGGAGGACTTGGAAGGCGAGTTTCAGTATGGAAGGATAGACAACAGCACATGTGAATGTACACAGCCGTGGAGAGAAAGCCAGGCAGTCTTTAGTTGGAAGTGACTGACTCAGTGATGTTCTGGTAAATGGTTAACAACCAGCTCTTTGTAAACAAGCAAAAAACATGATATCAGTGAGTACAGAGTTGGGAAAAGGCACACACCGTTTCCTGTTATGAGCAAGCACTAGCACCTTACTGAAGCTGGGTGATATGGTAGGTCCCCAATCTTCTTATACAGAAGTTATAAACATAATTGAGCATTTATGAAAATAGTTAATTTCACCAAGTAGTAATTCTAAATTTTTAGTTTTTGTTTGTTTTGTTTTTGTTTTTGTCCTTTTGGCAGGAGGGAGTTTCCTTCTAGCATCAAAGTCTGTTCTGCCAGTTTTCCTTTTACAACTTTGTTTGCCTTTAACAATATTTCTACTCTTCTCTGGGCTGAAGAAAAGATAATCAAGCCTGTTAAAATATTATGTTAAGTAAGAGTCACTAGGACCCTCATTGAGGTCAAAAGATTTACAACCCATGACTAAAAGACAGTGGTTTCTGACAGCTGTTGCAAGGCCAAGCCTTATTTCCAGATTCAGGACTATGGGTTGAAGGGTTAAGATGTACTGAATATTAATCTCCTGGTGAGTAGAGTTGTAATATATGGATAGAAACATCATAAACAAGTACGTTACCTTTGTGGTTTAAGCTGCAAAAGATCAGCTAGTTCCTTCATGTTAGAAAGAAGCAAAAGCAACAACAAAAATGTCTGCCATTATTTTATTAATAGAAAAAAAATAGTGAATAATGATGACTTATTTAAGTAAATTGCTCATCTTATTAATGCAGGAGCCCCAAGCAAAATCTTTATAGTGTCTAGCAGGTCATATAAATGAATTCAACAGGGCCAAGTAAAATATTGGAGAAGTAAAATAGAGTATCAGGGACTACGACAGACTGGAAAAGGAGCAGCTACCACTCATGCATTTTGTCATGGAATACAGGCCCCTTTAAGAAAAACAGATTTCATGTAAAATTTCCTGATTCTTAAAAGTTGGCAAGTAATTCATATTTTAAACACACTGTGTGGGCCAAACAAAACATGTCAGCGGGCAGGATTTTGCCTGTTAGCCACCAACTCGAGACCTTTGCTTTCATTCATTCTAAACAGTGCAATGTGGTTTGTATTATGTGGTATTGGCAGGCAGGTAGTATGTGGAGCTAACGTGCCTGGATTTATTTTACTTATTAATTACTTTATATCCTGCCTTGTTCCCAGATGTATTTGAGATAGTTATTAAAAAAATCATACAATAATATGATAAAGTAATTGAGGTGAAGGGAGAAAGGACTAAAATCATAAGAAGCATCCTAGGGAGAGGTAATATAAAGAAACAAAGGACATAAAGTTATAAAATAAAAGAAATAAAATAAAAGAAATAAAATTATGTAAGATAACAATGCTTCACTGAGCTTCATAGCAGCCAAAGTAAAGAGTGAAACAAATTTTCTTGTAAAATTCATGTCCATCATGTGTCAGATAAACTATGCTAGATTATTGAGAAAAATGGAGCTTTACAAAGAACTGAGGTCAGAGAAAAAATATCTGCAAGGGCTTTTATATTTTCCAGCAATGGAAGAAACTTTCTCCTCACACAAATGGCCTGGTCGCCTCATCTCCAGTAACTCTTGGCAGTGAAATCACAAACTACACTAAAGGCACAATATTCACACATGGTTCTTAGTGGCCTTTGTCAAAAAATATTATTTCCTCCTTCCTGCCCATATGTATACCCCAAACGAGGAAAGTTCTCCTGCGCCCACTGACAGATTCACTGATCCCAAATATCAGTAAACTTTGTGGCCAAAACTGTAGTTAAAACCAGGACAGTTTTCAAAATTAAATTCCATTCAATATTTATTAAACACCCATAATGTCAAATATGGTGCTAGATACTTGGTAATTTACAAAAATGAATAAAAAATATAAAAGTAACCTGCTTTTAATGAGCTTCCCTTCTAGTGAAGGAAACAAACAGGTTTTCAAATAATTATAAGATGCTGTGCTAAGTCATGTTAAAAATATATACAAAGCACAGAGGTAAGAAAAAGAACATGATTATTTCTCTCTTGGAGGCATGAGAAAAGGCTCCCAAGAATATATAAAGAAGGCTCTTTAATATCATTTTGAATGATGATTAGAAGATTGCAGGTATCTCTGGGAAGGGCAAGTAGCCTTCTTGAGATATGCAAAAATATTTTATTTTTAGCCCAGAGAGACTTTTCCACCACTCTTTTTCTGAGGTGTTCACATCATTGGTAGTATCTCATTTTCAATTATATTCACATCACTGCATTAAATAATACATTCTGATTCCTTCTTTCTATTACTCCCAGTGTGTCCATATGACTTACACCTGCTGTCCCACATTTAAGAATTCTATTCATTCCAACCAGCTATCATGTCTCTAGTATACATATAGTTCCAAGAAAATTGGTATTTTCTATTCTGATTCCCATATCCTATCCCCTATGGCTTCAGGTTGCCTGGAATATGTAGCAGCCATACTCTCTGGTATTGTCCAATACCTTGGAAACTCCGACCAGTTGTAACTGTCAATTTACTACTGCCTGTTTGGTCAGATTTCCTGGCTGTTTTGATCAGATTCACTGACTCTCTTGTTCTCTTCTTACATCTTTAGTTGTTGGGCATTTTTTCCCTTCCTGATCATGCTATTCCTTCTTATGGCTAAAGGAACTCTTCACTTCATTTAAAGCCCCTAACGTCATGAAAATCCCATTAATTCTTTGCAAATCCTTTCACTTGCCCAGTGTGATGGACCTTACTCCTCCTTGGGAAACACTGCATCTGGTTCTCAGAGAATCCTATAGTTTAACTAAACAACTATGATTTTCCAAAATAGTAATGATTCCAAACATCCTATCTATTGCTTTATACACGTAGTCTTCCCACACTTACCTCTGTAGTATTGATGTAAACCCTACTTATGGAAGAAAATGGTGTTAGTTAGGAATAAAAGATATCTTAAGTATAGCACTCAATTGCATTTTAGCTCCACATCCTGAGACAGGAAAATTAGATTTAGCAAAAGAGTATTAGAAATACTTCTGTGATTACCTACATATATTAGATTATCTCTCTATATATATATTCAAATCCACAAAGGATAAAAACATCAGAAGAGAACAGCAGACAAGTATTAGTAGACCACACAGACAAGTAAGTTCAAAGTTTTGGGAGGGCCCTAAATGTTGAAAAGAAAATAAAAAGACAATCCTAAAAACACAAGTTCAATCCTATGACCTCCATTTTTGAGGAACCAAGGTAGTTCGCACTCTAAAATTTGGTTATGTGCTTTGTTCTCAATAAGAGGCACAAGATCTCACAGGTAGGTATTTTTGGAAACAAAGAGGCAGAACCTTCTAGGAGCTGGTATATATCAATTTTTGTCAGGGTCAGAGGTCTAAGATTAACAGGAGTATCTTCCTTTAAACCCAAAACATACACAGAAGCACCATGCTCTAGTGAATAACAGTACATGTTTAAGTTATCAATTTTTGTATCTCTTGATTTGGATTTGCACTCTCCCTTATACACTGTCTCCCACTGTCCATTAGAGCACAATAGAACTTTCTCCTGGAAAAAAGTTTCCAAAGAAGAAGAAAATTTCCAAAGAGGAGGAAGGTTGTCAGAAATATCAGGAGGACAATGGGTAATTTCTCCTACCTCAAAGGAAGAGATCAGAAGAGGAAAAATCAAGAAGTTACAAATTGAGAAACAAAAGTTATGAATTGCAAAAGAATGTAAAACCCTTAAAGTATAGAGGAACAAGATTTCTCATCAAGTGTTGGATAATAAAACAGTGTAGAATGTGGAAGAATTCAAGTAATAGTTGGTGTCCAGTACCCTTCTATAATTCTTTCACTTTTACTAAGAATTCATTTTCACTCCCTTTACAAAATCATTTATTGTTATCAAAGTCAATGTCAGACATTTCTATATAGAGTTAAGAACCCAAGAGAAGCACAATCTTTGAGATAACTAACACCTACTCTCCATCACTATTAATAGATCAACCTCAGATCCTTGATTTACACCCTATTGGTGAGCAAGTAGGTATACCAGTGCTGTTGCTCCAATAACTTCAAAAAGAGAGTGAGGAATAGAAAAAAATACTGAGTCAGAGTTAGGAGAGACATGGGTTTTATTGACCTGGGACTTTGCATTTATTTTTTTTAAATTGGTTAAAAATAAACCCATTAATTTATGTCTCTAAGAACATCTTGGGTCTTTACAGAGTTGGCAAAGCTGTAGTGAGAGAAACAAAAAGAAATAAACTTGGTTTTCCTTTTAACATACAATTATTGTCCTATTAAAGGTAAATTTAATCCCTATTTGAGACATGCAATTTTAATTGTGACCAAAAATATTATAAGCATGGTGACTACTTCTAATTAAATCAGGTGGCCTTATTTTAATGAAGGGAGAATTTCGAGGCAATACCAGTTGTAGTAACAAGCTGATGACTTGCTTTTCACAGTCAACATATCATTAGCATTTGGACCCAGGAAAGACAGTAATTATTTTTTTTAAATAAACTTTTAAAATTAAAGACTAGGTATACATAACATAGTCCACCCCTAAGTTTCTTTCTTTCTTTTTTTAAGTGCTATTTGAAATAGACATAGACTAAACAAATTAAAATGTGCAAAAACACACCTGGTCCTTATCTGACCAACAGCTAAACCTTGGTACATGAACTGCATAAACTTATCAGCTGCTTCCTTTGCTCAGTTAGCATTGTCTTCTGGGTTTATTTTTTAAGACTTGGATCTGCATGGTAACCACTTAAATGTTTAAGGCTTGTTCAGCTTTATGGAATAAAATATAAATTGTTTACTACATCAGGGTATGGGGAGAAGAGCTAAATTCTCTTACTTTTAATATTTCTCTTTGATATCTGCCCTCCTGGACAGAAATTTCAAGCAACAGTTCCCAGCAAACATATGGGAAAACCCATTGGAAGTATTGTAAGGTAAATTAATAATGGCAGATGCTGGCATGTCTGGATGTTGTTTATGCTGAAGAGTCCTGCATTCTTTATGTTTTGAAATTATTCTGTTATAACCGTTTTCATATTCGTTTAGCTTGGCGGTGTATTCTCCTCTCTAAAGGTGTCTGCATTTATTTGACTACAGAAAATATTTACTTTAGTAAAGGGCAGCTTAACCTTTCTTTAAATTTGAGGTGAGTTAAAGGTCACTGTAATTATTTGCTGTATTATTTGTGTCAGATTTGAATTACTATGAATACAGCCCATGCATTGCCCTTTATTATGAAATAAGCTAAAAGAAACTCAACTTCTGCATCCAGCCAGCATATTTTATGGAACCAATCAGTGTTGCAGAACATTTTCAAGGTTCTCTCTTGGACTGTGATTGACTGAAAGTGCTTGAGGTTAAGGTCCTTTCCCAGAGGGAGGGAAAGAGACGATTTAAAATGGCAGCTCACTCTCCCCCCAACACTCCCAGCTATGTTTTTGATGGCTAGCAGCCAGAACATGGACAGAGTGGGGTTCAAGGCTATTAGTGAAACACTGCAAGCAGTCACATTGGAAAAAATATATAGACAGGGCATTAGAAGGGTGGAACTGCTGAGCAGAGGATGATTTCAGAACAGATACACAGGTTTTCACTGAGTGAAAATTCAAAGTTAAAACATGAATATTGGGATAAGAAAAGTCAGGGGAAAGTAAGGAGAAAATGATGGAAAAGTTTTGAACTCAAATAGGTTAAGGCATAAAAGTAGGTGAGCCTTCATTCTTGGTCTTTACCCTTCAGTCATTGAGACAAAATAATGTAAGGTAACATGGTGACCCCACCTTTAAGCATACACACACACACACACACACATGCACACACACATCAACCAAAGATATTTATGTATGATTCTGGTGACAAAGAAATATCAAAGCTCAAATAGCAACTGAGCTACACTAATAAGTGTAGTTTGTTTACTTGGGAGGATGCATGATGGGATGGACATGAGTAGCACATTCAAAATAGTGAAAACAATGGGATTTATACTCCCAAATTAATCAGACGTTGCAAGTAAAGAATATCCTTATTTTCTTCATGTAAAGATAATATTACCCTTTTGTTGTGTGTTCTAAGAATACTAATACCTGTATAGTACATAAGAAGTGCCTGTAACATAGCAAGCATTCAATAAATATTAGCTATTATTTATTTTCACTATCACTATCATTATTATTACTCAAATACTTAGGACAAAAAACATACCTACAGTAAACACACACCTTTGGCACAAGCTAAAGTGAAGGTAAAACTGAAATCGACTTCATACCTCTATTGCAAAGGCATTCAGTATTGAAAAGATATGGAGAAAAGTGTCTTTCAGGATAACCTACATAATTATAACAGTATGGTCACAAAAAATGGAGACAATAGAGTCAGAGCAGGAAGAAAAAATTCCAAATATTCAAAAGCGTCTGTAAGTGTTGGTGATGATTACAATTACTGCCCAATAGCTAGCCAGGATTTTATTTCAGTTCCAGGATAGATATTCTGTATTCAGTTATAGACAAAATTTCTGCCTTTTAGATTCTTCATCTACCACTTCTTACCACAATAAACAAATTCTGTAAAACTAAATTAATGGTCGTTAGTAGTGCATGTGGCTTTCAAAGCAACTATTTTAAGGGTTTTTTACATACCATAATTTACATACCATAATAGTCACCCATTCTAAGTGTATAATTCAATGATTTTTAGTACATTTACAGAGCTGTGCAACCCTTCCCTCAATCCAAACATTTTAATGGCTTTATTGAGAAACAATCCACCTACTATATAATTCATTCACTTAAATTTTACAATTTAAAGGTTTTCAGCATACTCACAGAAAGCATTTTGCTGCTATCAGGACAATCTACTTTTTAGAACATTTTCTTCATCTAAAAAAGAAACTCTGTACCCATTAGCAGTTACTCCCCATTTCTTCCAAATTTCCTCTTCCTAGACAACTACTAATATGCTTTCTGTCTCTATAGATTTGACAATTACGGACATTTCATTGTATATAGAATCATATAGTATGTGGTCTTTGTGACTGGCCTCTTTCATTTAGTATGTTTTCAAGGTTTATCCATATTTATCAGTACTCTTCCTTTTTATCTGCAAGTAGTATTCAATTAGATTAATATATCACCTTTTGTTTATCTATTCATCAGTTATTGAACGTTTAGGTTGTTTGCATTTTTGCTTCTTAAGAATACTGCTGCTATGAAGGTTCAAGTGTAAAATTTTGTGTGAACATATGATTTCATTTTTCTTGTGTAGATGCCCAAGAGTGGAATTGTGAGGTCATAAGTCAAATCTATGTTTAATATTTTAAGAAATGATAAAATTGTTTTCCATAGTATTTACAACATTTTATATTCCTATGAGTAGTACATAAGTTTTCCAATTTCTCCTTGTCAATACTTGTTTGTTTCTTTGTTTTCACCCATTTTTGGTAATAGCCTTTCTGGTGGGTGTGAAGTGGTATTTCATTGTAGTTTTGATTTGCATTTTCTTAGTGAGTAATGATGTTAAACATCATTTTATGTGCTTATTGGCCATCTGTATATCTCCTTTGGAGAAATGTATATTCAAACCCTTTGCCCATTTTATATTGGGTTGTCTTTTTACTGCTGAGCTTATGTATTTTCTACATTATTTATCAGATATATGATTTGCCAATATTTTCTTTCATTCTGTAGGTTGTCCTTTCACTTTCTGATGGTGTTCTATGATAAACAAACGTTTTTAATTTCGAAAAATTTATTTTTTTTCTTTTGTTGCTTGTGCTTTTGGCGTCATATCTGAAGAAACTGTTGCCTATCCAAGGTCATGAAAATTTACACCTATGTTTCCTTCTTGGAGTTGTATACACTTAACTCTTACTTTTTAGGTCTGTGATCCATTTTGGGTTAATTTGCATATGGAAGCAAGAAGTCCAACTTCATTCATGTTTATAGTCAGTTGTCCCAGCATCATTTTTTGAAAATATTTCATAGTCAGTTGTCCCAGCATCAGTTTTTGAAAATACTACTCCTTTCCTATGCCGCCCCCCCACACACACACAATGACTTGTCTTGGCATTTTCGTTGAAAAGTAATTGACAATAAATGTAACTTTATTTCTGGACTTTCAATTCTGTGTCATTAATCTATATGCCAATCCTTATGCCACTACCAGATTATTTGGAAAACTAGACTGTAGTAGGTTTTGAAATTGGGAAGTGTGAATTCCAACATTGTTCTTATTTTTCAAGATTGTTCTTACTATACTGAGTACATTGAATTTCTATGTGAAGTTTAAGAACAGATTATCAAATTGTGAAAAAAAAAAGACAGCTGGGATTTTGATAGGGATTGCATTGAATCTTTATCTCAATGTTGGGTATATTTGCCATCTTATCAATATTGATTCTTCCAATCCATGGACATGGAATATGTTTCAATTTATTTAGGTCTTCTTTAATTTCCTTCTTTATAGTTTTTGGAGTATACGTTTTATACTTTTTACAGAATATAAGATTAAAATTATTGATATTTTTTTCCTTTTGATGCTATTGTAAATAAAATTGTTTTCTTAATTTTATTTTTGGGTTATGCATTGCTAGTGTATACAATTAAATTTTGTATATTGATCCTAAACTCTGCAATTGGGCTGAACATGTTTATTAGTTCTAGCTTTTAAAGTGGATTCCTTAGAATTTTCTACCTACAAATTATGTAATATGCAAAAAGAGATAGTTTTACTTGTTCCCTTTCAATCTGGATATCTTTTACATCATTTGGTTGCTTAATAGGCTTGACTAGAACCACTGGTACAATAATGAATAGAAGTGGTGAGAGTGGACATCCTTGTTTTTTCCTTATTTGGGGTGCAAAGTGTTCAGTCTTTTATTATTAATTATGATATTAGCTGTGAATTTTTTGTAGATGCCCTTTATCAGTTTGAGAAAGTTTCCTTCTTTTCCTAGTTTATTGTTTTTATCATCAAAGGGTGTTAATAGAATCATGTGATTTTTGTCTTTCTTCGTTGATAATTTGTATTACATTGACTAATTTTCATGTTGATCCAATCTTGCTTTCCTGGATAAATCCCATTTGATAATGATGTATAGTCCTTTTTATTTGTTGCAGAGTTGGTTTGCTAGTGTTTTGTTAAGGAATTTGTGTGTCTAGAGTCATAAGAGATATTGATCTGTAGTTTTCTTGTCATGTCTTTGGTTTTAATATCAGAGCACTGATGACTTCATAGAATGAGCTAAGGTATATTCTCTCTTCTTCTGTTTTTTGGAACAGTTTGTAAAGAAATTAAATACTTGGTAGAATTCACTAGTAAAACCATCAACCTGGGTTTTTCTTTGTTTGAAGTTTCTTGCAATTACCAATTCAATCTCTTTACTTCTTATAGATCTATTCTTATTTTTTATTTTTTCTTGAGTCTATTTCAGTAGTTTGTGCCTTTTTATAAATTCCTTTTCATTAAATTATCACTAGTAATGATGTCTCCCTTTCATTCCTGATTTTATTGTCTCTCCTCTCTCTCTCTCTCTCTCTCTCTCTTGCTGTCTACCTAGCTTAAGATTTTGCAGTTTTATGAATCTTTTCAAAGAACCAACTTTTGGATTTTTTAAAAAAATTTTATCCTTTATTTTATTAATTATCTGATCTAGTCTTCATTAGTTTCCTTATTTTGCTTTCTATAGATTGTTTTTATCTTTTTTATCAATTGTATTAAAATGAAACATTAGATTATTGATTTTACTTCTTTCATTATCTTTTTATTCTTTTTTAATATGGACATTTACAGCATGAATTTCCCTGTAAGCCATGCTATAGCTGAATCCCAAAAGTTTTTATACATTGTGTCTTCCTTTATGTTCATCTCGAAGTAGTTTCTAATGTTCTTCATGATTTCTTCTTCAACACATTGGTTATTTAGGAGCATATTTTTAAAGTTCTACATATATGAGAATTTCCCAAAATTTTTTCTCTTATTGAACTGTATTTCATTCCATTATGGTCAGAGGACATACGCTGGATAACTTAAATAATTTTAAATACAATAAGGCTCGCTTTATAGCCTAGCATATGGTTTATCCTGGAGAAGATATGCCCTTGAGAAGAATTTGTATTCTGCTGTTTTGGGGCAGAGTGTTTTGCAGATGCCCATTTTCTTATTAATCTTCTGCCTAGTTGTTCTATCCATTTCTGAAAGTGTAACATTGAAATATCCAACTATTATTGTTGAATTATCTTTTTCTCATTTCAATTCTGTCAATTTTTGTTTCAAGTATTTTGAGGCTCTGTTGTTAGCTGTATATAAGTTTGCAATTGTTAAATATCTCTGATGGATTGACAATTTTTGTTAAAAATGTTATAAAAGTTATAATTTTCCTCATTATCTCTAGAATATTTTTAAAATCTATTTTATCTGATACTGGAATATAGCTACTCCAACTTTCTTATGTATACTATTTGAAAATTTTATTTTTTCCATTTGTTTACTTTCAATTTATTTGTATCCCTAAATCTTAGTGTGTCCCTATAAAGAGTGTAGAGTTGGATTTCTTTTAAATTGCAGTTCACAATCTTTTTGATTGGGTTTTTAATCCATTCACACTTACTGTTATTATAGATATTTAAATTTGTCTGCAAATTAACATTTTGTTTTCAATATGCTTCATGTTTTATTATTGCTGTTTTTATTGCTTCTCTGTTCCTCCATTACTTCTTTTTTCTCGGAAGAGATTAAGTTGACATTTTCTAGTGTACTATTTAATTTTCTTTATAAATTTTTTCAAAATATTTTTAAAATTGTAGTGGTTGTTCTAGGGCTTACCATATTCATCTCATCACAATCTACTTCATATTTATACAAATATAATTACAGTGAGATATGGACAAGCTATTCTCATAAAGCTCTATTCTCTCCTCACACTTTTGATGCTATTATTATACACCTATATATGTAAAAATCCAAACATTACATTAGTATAACTATTATTTGGTATAACATTATGGCTTTTAAAGACACTGAAAGAATAGAAACTCTATACTTATAGAATCTATTATAGTATTTACCATTTCTGTTTCTCTTCCTTTGTTCCCATGGAATCAGTTCATCATCTAATACAATTTCCTTATTCCAATACAACTTTGCTCCCATTCACTTCCTTTGTATTTTATTGTCAAATATATTACATTTCTATATGTTATGTCAACATACAATTGTATACATTATTTTTACAATTATATTTAAATCAGTTAAAAAATAAAGATGTATACATTACATTCTCTTTTTTAATTACATAATTACATAATTACCTTTACTGGTTCTCTTGTGCGCATGCACACGTGTGTGTGTGTGTGTGTGTGTGTGTGTGTGTATTTGCTTATTTGTGTATGCATTCAAATAAGTGTCTGGGGTTACTTGCTTTCAGACTGAAGAATTTCCTTTAGTCCTTCTACCAAGGTGAGTCTGCTAGCAACAAATTCTGTGTTTTTGCTTATCTGGGAATATTTATATTTCATCTTCATTTTTGAAAGATAAGTTTTGCTGGATACAAGATTCTTGACTCACACAATTTTTTGTGTGTGGGTTCTAAATATGTCAATCTTCTACCTTCTGGTTCCATTGTTTCTGCTTAGAAATTAACTCTTAATATTATTGGGGTTCAACTACCTGATAAACTGTTTTTCTCTTTGCTGCTTTCAGTATGTTCTATGACTTTGTCTTTCAACATTTTTACTATGTCGACCCTGGGAAAAGATCACTTTTTATTTTTCTTACTTGGAGTTTGTTGAGTTTTTGGACGTGTAGATTAGTATTTTTCATCAAATTTGGGAAGCTGTCAGCCAGATTTCCTTAAAATATTTTCTTCTGTTTTCATTCTTTACTTCTGGCACTTCCATTATGTGTATGTTGGTGTACTTAATAGTAAGCTTTTCATTTTCTTTCTTTTTTTCCTGTTCATCTCTACAGATGTATCTTTAAATTTGCTGATTCTTTCTCATGTCAGATCAAATCAACTGTTGAGCCCCTCAAGTAAATTTTTCATTTTAGTTTTGTACTTTTAAATTTCAGAGTTTTCTTTTTCTAAAATTTCTTTCTCTTTCTTAATAGTCTCTAACTGATGAGACATTGGGATTATATCTTTCTTTAATTCTTTAAGCATGTATTCCTTTAGTTTATTTTTCCAACATATTTATAGTATGTGCTTTGAAATCTTTGTCTGTCTGAATTTGCACATTTTCAAGGGCAGTTTCTATTGATCAATATTTTTCTTCTGTGTCACACTTTCCTGTTTCTTTGCATGTTTTGTGTTTTATTTCTAATTTGGACAATTATATAATATATACCAACTGTGGCTACTGATCCACTATTTCCCAACTCAGTGTGTAGCCTCTAATGTTTCTCCTCAGAGAGTAAAGCTTTGGGAATCTGTATAGTCACCTAAGGATGACAATGGTTTTAGCATGACTCTCTTCACTCTTTCCCTGCCTCTTCTTTAAGTTTTGTGTCTCCTGTTGGCATCATACTCAGGTGTTAGCCTTCACTAACTGCTAGCTAATTTTCCTATTGTTTTTGATAATGCCCTGAGACATAGTTGCTCCATGGTCTGATCCAATTAAATCTGGGATTCTTTGAAGAGGTAATATTTGAGGATGGCTCTTATTGGCTACTTTTTCTCTGGTTATTTGTGGTAAACTTCTCACTGATTTATGGTTTAGTTTGTTGCTCTAATATAAGCTAAGGGCTCTCTCTTAATTACTTACCTCCATATTCTCTATTATTTTTAACAGCACATTTAGGTCTGAACTTTCCCACACTTTGCTCAAAATAAAGTTGTTTCAGGTAGAGCTTTAAAGCTCTCTGCTCTTATAGTCTACCTGTTCCCTGCAAAAACTTCTATGCCACTGCTCTGGATGTGGGGTCATGGAACGTATCCCACTTCAGTTGGAATAAGACTGCAATTCCATCAGCTGGGCATTAGTCTGAGTTTGGAGGGGTGAGGGCAGTCTCTTATCTTCCTGACATGCTTCACCAAGCACTGAACCTCTGTACTTCATGCAAGCTGGGCAATCAGAGCCATGGTACTCTCAGCTTATTGAACTTGGTGTAGAGTTTCTGCCCTTCATATTGGAGATGAGTAGAGAAAGAAAGCCCCAGACCTCTCAGTTGCTCTTACCTGAATTAAGGCTCTGGAATTGGAAACTGGGAGGATGAGAATGCTGGTATCCTGTCCCTCCAAGGGATATACTGTGGCTCTTGAATGAGAACTGAGAGGAGAGGGAGTCCTTAGTTCTTGGGTGCACCTGCCCTGAAAGGAATTTCCGTCATGCTGAGCTGGGAGAACAGTGGGAAATAACTAGTTTTGGCTTGAAGTCCACCACAAACTCTTGCTATTCTTCCTGAGATTTAGTAGATTTTCTTGATTGAATATTTCTTCATTTGCTTTATGTCCTTAGAACAATTTCCAGAGACTAAATCGTTGTTTTTATTTAAAATAATTTTCACAAGTTATGATTGTTTCACTAGAGAGAGGATCCACAGAGCTCTTCATGCTACCACTCTGGAAGTCAACTTCCTATTAGTACATATTTTTATACATATTGTGTCTTAACAGAAATGCTTAGTCTGGTGAAACTAACTTTTTTTTTTTTTTTTAGAATAAAACACATAGAAAGTCAGGCAAGAAATTGTCATGGGAATTTACAATTCAGGAGGCAATGATGACTTAATGTGATTAGTGTAAAGCAATGTTTCCTGCCTCAAATATCAACTTGGTTTGTGAGAAAAGTCCATATTTTTGAGATTCACCTCCAAGCTACTGAGGCAATAGGTTTCAGGAAGAGTCTGCCAATTTGCATATTTAAATAAGTGTCCCAATTGATATCGAATGATGTGGTCAAAGTATTCCATTTTGACTACTATGGGACGGGGAAAAAATTGAAGATGAAAGAGCTAGATTCAAACATGTACAAAATATGTAAAGGAGAAGGAAAGAGTGAATTAAAAAGAGATGTATTTCTAAGAAAACAAGAAAACTGTAAAATATAGCTAATTATACTTCACCAATGATTGACTAACCCTGGAACTCAGAGAGTGAAAGAACTGGACTGATTTAGGATATCTTGAATTAAACAGTGGACCCTAGGTTAAGCTAAACTGCAAATGTAATTCCATTTATTTAATACTCATTTAATAAATATTTTTTGAGTGGCTACTATGACCAGACACTAAACTAGGAGCTTGAAGTATGTCAGTGAACAAAATGAACGAAGATCAATTCCATGATGCAGTTAAATCTAAGGTCCAGGAAAATATAATGAATTCTTCTGAGCTAATTCTTAGCACCTAAAAGGGTACAGCCCTAAAATTATGAATACTAATTCAGTGTCCTAACATCAGTGAGAATAGACAGAAAAAAACACAGGCACAGAAGTGATACTGGGTAAAAGTGGTGAAAATTAAGTCATTTAGAAACTCAAGTATTAAATTTAAAAAAGGACCACCAAGAAGAATTCAGAGCTCAACTAAAATTATTTGTTTCTAGTCACCATTGGTCTGACAATAATGGGTTGAGATCACTTCCTCAACTGCATAAGAATTAAAGGAATAGTGGGCCAGAGCAGACAGTCACAACCTCTTGAAAACAAAACAAAACATGAATTCTGTTTTAGCACTCACAAGTATTTCTACACATGAGAGTTTAAGGGTTTTTTTGTTTTTGTTTTTTTGTTTTTAATGAAACAATGCTTGAGAAGTCCTTGGGAGATGACAATAATTATCTTCCTTAATATTTATTGAATACCTACTGTATATCAAGTACAGTGATCCAGACTGTACATATTATACACTATTTAATGCTTATAACAATCATATATGCTATGGAAGAGCATTTCTCTAACCCTACCGGTGGGAAAGTTGCAATTTAATTTCTCCAGTCATACCTAAATTCAATGGCAGAGGTGGGGTTGACTTTAGAGTTCTGCTGGCTAACCTCTTCACCATCCTAACCATTAGTACAATTAAATCTATGGAACAAATGGTTCCATACTCAGTAGTAGGAAGAAAGCAGAATATTGGAAAGGTAGAAAGCCAATAAGCAAAAATACTAAATCTTTTAAGAAAAATTATTGGGTGTATGCAAAATGACAAAGTATTACTACCTATCTTAGTAAACACATGAACATACAGACTATGTGGGGTTTATAGAAACAGCCCTATAATTTCCTCAAGAGAGAATTAATGTGAATTCAAATGGTTAACAATTATATCCTTTAAACTTCCTTGCATGCCTAATTATGCAAAGAAAAAGAGAAAAATCTACTTATTTTTTCATACTGATAAATATTCATAATTGATTAATAATGATTGAGCAGCCACTGGGCTAAGTGAGTTATAGATTTCAGACTCTTGAAACTCTGTTTAGTAATTAAACCCCACTTCCTCTTATGGCTTATTTTTTCATAAACTGAGAACTTGAGCCCCTAAATAAGTATGAGGTGATATCAGCTCCCTTAGCATTAGGAGAAAATGACATCTATATTCACCCACAATTCTTGACCTAATTGCAATCACTTTGGGGAGTTTAAAGTAAGGTTTAAACAGTGAGAGGCCTGCGTACCGCAAAAAAAAAAAAAAAAAAAAAAAGGAATGTATAAACAATGTCCTGTGTACATTCAAGATGGTTAATGCAGTCATTTTTAATATGCATAATCAACATAAATATATATAGTATGTGCCTTGTAACTTTTTTTTTATTAAAAGTTTTACTTCCAAATGTAGCTTTCTATCCTCTTCTTTCAGACTTCTATTGTCTTCTTTCCTCCTTTTGCCACCATAAAGTGAACAGCACCCATTCAGCTTTTTTAATGACTTGGATATTTTGGAAAGTTTGAAATAAAAAAAAAAAATCTACATGTTATCCTCATTACCTAAAATAGACTGTAAAGCTGTAAACATTATCCATTTGAAATTTAAAGAAATACAATGAAAACATGTTGAATTAAATGCTCATATGAGTCAATATTTTTATGGCAAACAGTAATTTTGTTGACTAAGGGAAGATTGCTTTGGATTATCATTTATTTTGGTAAAACCAAACTTCTTTCAAATAATAATGTACTTTAATTGCATAAGGAATCCATTCCATCTGTGTTTGAATATTCTCTAATTTACAACTTATGGAAATACTTCAAAATATGGTTATCACACATGAAGGTATATCCCTCTAAAACAAGTTATTTTTCAGCACTTAGACTTAAAGGATTTTTTTGAATTGTAAGAATACATTTCCTTTACCCCTCCCTTTAGAAAAATCCATAGATTAATCAATTTTCTTTTTAAAAAATATTATAATAACATGGAAAATTTTAAAATAGAAAGTCACTATTAAAACATCCTAGGTAAATTGCTTCCTTCAATAATACAATCTGCTTTAGTCGCAGAGTATTTATTTTGCAAAGATTGCTATAAATCCAGTGACTTGATGGGCACTATAGACTCACATTGTATTATATGGGACTAAAGTGTCTATCATTGGTTTCAAACATATTGGAAAATAGCAATTTTGTGCTTAACTGTAAATTTTTTATTTGTATTAATCACAATTGCATGTTTCCATCTATCCAGACTTGGAAGCTATAAGCTCAATGAATTTATATCCTGTTTCAATCACAAATAAATTGTGCTCCTGAATTTTAACATGCTATTCCTAAAACTATTAGCTGTGTATATGCTTTATGGGATGTTCCTACATAAGCTGGCTGTTCATCAATTTGGTGTCCATACATTTCTTTGAAAGCTGTATTATAATTGGAGTTTAGGGTAATACTATTCAGTAACCATAAAACAGACATAAAATAATTATAACTCATTTAGTGAAATTAGAAAAGGAGCAATTATTAGACTCCTATTGTGAAGCTTTGCTGTGAGGGATAAATAATCTATCTGCAAGATATACTTTAAGAACACCATTTTCAAAGAAATAAACTAGATAGATTACTGCTTTGTCTTTGTGCACTTGAGGCAGAAGGGATGAAACTGAAAACTTCTGTTGTATATGTGAGTTTCCTGAACTTTCCTGAATGTAGACAGGCAAATTAAAAAAAAAAATTCTAAGGATAGTAAATTCTTAAGACAGATTTCTGCTCATTCTAATTTGTGAAGCTGAGAAATTACATGTCTCAGAGGTTGTAAATATGTTACATAAATTAATTTTTATTTGTAAAGTACACTTCCCATAAACTGCCAAAAATAAAATACCACACACATGTTGTTTTTTGGTTTTTGTTTTTTTACAGTCTAAGGCACTCAAACCCTGTCTGAAAATCTTAATGATCAATTTTTTCAGTGTACTCTATTGGGCTTTATAATTTGCCTTTTATTATTCAATCATCCACCCCCTGGCAAAGGTATGTTCATCCATTCAGAGATAAATGAGAAGAGACAATGTCTAAGACTTTCTCTGCACTTCATTTCATTAAACCTTGCTTCATCTAAATAATTTTACAGTGAAACCAGACCTCCAATGTCCAATGTCCGATGTGTATATACATACGTACACAAGCATATATGTGTATACATATGATATAGAAAATAATCCACTTAATAGAATACTAATGTTTTATGGAAAATAAATCGACAGATCTTGTAAATCTGTACATTTCATTTCTTTCAGTTGTTGCTGAGAAGAATGCCTGGTGGCAAGAATTCATATTTCTAGGCTGGGTGAAATGGCACAGTCTATGAAATGAAAGGACTTAGTGATATATCTCCACTAAACCCCATGTGACAATGAGAGAAAAAATGAAATCTCTTGGCATTGGCTTTAAGGAAGACAAGATGAAGGTCTAGTCTTTCTTTCTTGTTACCCTTAATGATTTATTAATATTTGCCTTATGTAATAATATTGTCAAATCTAACATATAATACTCCCCAAATTAAATTTTGACACATATTGCAATTGTGAAGGTGTTGGGAGAAAAAGCAAAAAAAATTAAAAAGGCATATACTGTTAAAGTGTTGAGTCCATCACTAATTTTATTTGTCTAATAACATAAATTCTGGTTTTTTTTTACAGGCTAGTTGTTTTAATTTTTTAATTATTATTTTTAAAATTATTTATTTATTTTGGCTCTGCCGGTCCTTAGTTGCGGCACATGGGATCTTTTTGTTGTTGTTGTTAACATCTTTATTGGAGTATAATTGCTTTACAATGGTGTGTTAGTTTCTGCTTTATAACAAAGTGAATCAGTTATACATATACATATGTCCCTATATCTCTTCCATCTTGCGTCTCCCTCCCTCCCTATCCCACCCCTCTAGGTGGTCACAAAACACCAAGCTGATCTCTCTGTGCTATGCAGCTGCTTCCCACTAGCTATCTCTTTTACATTTGGTAGTGTATATATGTCCATGCCACTCTCTCGCTTTGTCCCAGCTTACCCTTCCCCCTCCCCATATCCTCAAGTCCATTCTGTAGTAGGTCTATAAATTCTGTTTTGATTCTTGTTCAATGAAAGCAGAGATACATCCAGAGAATTATCTCTGACAGGTATGAACAAAAAGAAAGAAAAGGTTTTCTTCTGAGCGTATTTTTCTGTCATTTAAGCTGTTTATATGTTTCTTTACTTTTACCTTTCTTTCTTGCTTTCTGATCACTAGAGACCCAATGTTAGCACAGGGTCACTGGGGCTCTGTCCAGCTCTAGACAGATGTTGCTATAGTCAGGGTTTTATGATGACAGAAGGAGATTTCCAGAATGCACTGGTGAGGTCTGTGACAATTGTTAAGCTTGTCATTTACAGGAAATAAAAGGTAAGTCATTGATTACTTTCAACACTCACTACCTTTTTTTTTGAGTATGTGAAATGCTTTTGTTTTTCCCATCCAAAAATAGCAGTTAGTGGCCCCCCAAAATAGACCACATTATTCACAGTCCAAGACTCTCAGGCATCATAATTTACATTGAGCCAAAAGGAATTAAGACTTTTAAGATGAGTTCAGTCTTGCTAGACAAGTAAGGGGGATTAATTGAATGAAAATGCAAAATTAAAAGCAAATGATGAATTTGCCTAATTTCTTCCTCTTCCAATGTTCCAGTATATTCCTCTGACCATTCTCCAGGAACATTGCTTGAACTAACAGCTGTGAATTATAGGTTTCCAGTAAAGTACGGAGTTTTTTTTTCCTTTTAAGAAAAAGTATCTGATGAACAGTTGTCTCAAAGATTTAGAGGATTCATTCCAGTTTTTAATAATCCCGTGTGGCTTTAAAATATTTTAATACTTTCTCTCAACATGTTTCCCACTATACAGCTGTGAAATTAGTAGGACAATTTAAATAGGAAGAACAATGTTCTAATTTTTCTGTATCACAAGTAATTTTAGGGATCAGGTAAGATTTTAATAGCAATAAATATTATTATTCCATGTGTATAATAGTTTGGTAATTTAATCAAATTGATCAATTCTTTATTAAACATAACCAACTTGTCTGATTTCTTTGATTTTAGAAGTTAAAATCATACTTACCTATCTGTATTTTATATGCCAAGTCAATTTATTCAAAAACATCAAACAGACCAAGTGTGCAAGGTACAGCATAGAATTAAGAAAATAATTCATCTCTCACAGACTGTTTTACATTTGCCTTGGATGTTTTCCCTGCCACATTTCTCTTGCATAAATAAGACAAATGACATTTTAATACTGATAAAATTTAATCATCAGGTGGAGAGGAATTTAAAAGAAGGAGGAAAGAGGAGATTATATTGATCATCCAAATAGATTTATTAATAACCTCATATAAATCAGTGCTAAAAACCTTTAATAAGATATCTAAATTTAACTCGTATACATATTTGAGATATTAATAAGAAAGAAAGATAGCTAGATATTAGAAAAAACAGACTTTAACAAAGAAAATAGTTTTATGAAATATGTAAAAGATGATTCTTACTATAGGTGTAGCATATATGGACTCAATGTCACCTTACGCATCATTTTAATGACATTAAAAATGAAGAAGTATTCACTTTTTTCTGAAAATGAAAACAATCTTCAAAGAGTTCTATACTTTGGGGAAGTTATTTTGAAAATTAATATAAGTGGACCTATCCAAATTTTAGGTAGTTTAAATATTTCCAATTTAAAGATAGAATATGAATGTTTATATGAAAATATTTGTCTAAAGGTTTTAGACATGACACTATAATTTTCTTTTTTATTCTGCTTTGATTAAACTTTCAAATGTAATACCTCTCCCTCAGTATAACAAATTATCTAAAATATTTTAAAAACTTTATGTGTAATATTTATTTGTGTAATTTATAATACATATAATTGATTTGTAATAAAATTAGCTTTTAGGCACATAGATGCTCCTTTTAACTATTCATGAAATTTATATGGAAAAAGAATGTTTATATGTAACATATATTTCTAATGAGCATAGAACAGTAGAACCTTAGTATATTCTCAACATATTTTGAAATGTTGATGTTTGTCTTCAGAAAAATCTGAAAGATTTTAGCATAAAAAAATCTTAGTGTTCATGGTGAATATGTGAGAACTGTGATCTGTAAATTTTAACTGTAATTCTAACATGATAAAATAAGTGTGCCCCTCTGTCCCTTCCCTCTATTTTCAGGCCACTTCAGAGTCCTGTGGAGCCCTTCAACCTCAACCTGATCCTTTGAAAGACTTTTCGTTAATTGTTTTATTTTCATGATTTTGGTTATTTTTACTCTCCATTACACCTCAGTAAAATATTTTGAGATTTTTAAGATGAAAAACAACACAAACTCATGAAAAAATCTGTAACAGTAAGCTATAAAAGTTGGGATGATTTTTAAGTCCCAAGCCTTGATGTCCTTTGAAATCATTAGGAATAATATTGTAAGAATACAAATCTAAGCCTATGCCATCCTTGAAACCAAACAGCATGCTCATCCTTTTGGTGTTAAGAAATTTCCTTTTCCAAAAAGAATCTTATTTTCTAGCTTACTTAGTCAAAGCAAAATGTTAGATTGAAGTCAAAAGTAACCAAGATGTAACTTTAGTCATGAGATACAAACAAAACTCCAACTGCCTGCCTTTATAGTTAATTACCAGTTTAGAAAGTTACATTTATCCATCAGAATTAACTTCAGATACAAGAAGGATAACTGACACAACAATTTAAAATTTTTGAGTTAACCTAAATGTAAAACTATAAGTTTCTTCTGGTTTAAATAAGATAAAAGCACAGACAAATGCAGAATGTTTTTCACACACTATCATAGAAATAATACAAACATTATGCAAAATGTAGTTAAATTTGCACATATGAGGTGACACAATGAATTTTTTCTCCAGTCCATTATAACATTAATTATTTGAATCCAAATCAGGTCCAGAGAAAACTAAAGAAGAGAAAGAAGTGAGGGTGGGAGTGAGAGAGGGATATAAAAAGGGAGAAAAAGAAGAGAGAAAAATTGATAATGTGAGAGATGAAGCAGAGAGCTAAGCAAAATCCAGTATTGCTATACTTTTATATAATATTAATATGTTGATCAGTTGGTCAGGTAGATTCTTTTGTTACATCCAACTCAGAACGTTAAAACTTTTCTTTGTACGATGATAATTCTGATAATATTCAACAAACATTCTTTCTCTAAATCAAATTTGTAAACTTTGTTTACCTTACCATATTCTTTCTGTAACCTCTCTCAATTTTTATAGCAGTAAATTAGCACAGATGCCAGTAACAGAAGGAGGCTCTCCAAAAAAATGAAGACATCTGTCTTTTTGAAGAGGGACAGAGAGCTTACAAGAGGAAGAGAGAAAAATAAATAAATAAATGAAGATTCCCTTATGTAGGCAGAGCAAAGTGAGAGGCTGAAGTGATTCTGACTTTAATCTATTCAAAGCCAAGGTGGTTGTTGTTGCATGAGTACTATTATGGGAAGGGGGGAAACATTAGGTGGAATGTCACACACACGAAAAGTATCCAAGATAAGACAACTACTGAGGAAAATACTTGAGCACAAATGTAGATATCACTATACATCTTAAAATAACTATGAATTACATGAATTCTATCCAGATTAAAAAATCAGACAGAAGCCAGATATTCAATGTTCATAGAATTCCAATAATGTATTTATGTCAAAAACCAGGTGCTGGACAGTGGTGAAAATAACTCAGTAAAATTAGCATTGATTGGCAATATCCAAAAATACTTGGTTTAAGCAATAGAATTTCTTTTCTATCATCAAATAAAATTCATTTGTAAGAACTAGATATTCATGAAAGTTTGCTGCAATAGAAAGTGTCTTAGATAAATATCAAAGTTCAAAGACTTTTAAAGTGGAAATTGACTTTGAAAATCATGTAGCCCATCTTCACTATTTTACATATGAAAATCATGTAGCCTATCTTCACTATTTTACATATGAGAAAACCAACACCCACAGGTATTAAACTTTCTTATCCAGAAATTTCTTAACCACTGGTATAGATTGATAGATAGGACATAGATACATAAAATGGAAAAGATATAGAAGGAAGATATAGATACAGATGGGATATAGTTACAAATATTGTATCTACAACTATATCAACATATCTATGTCTGAGCTTTATCTATTTATCTATCTATTTACCTAACTACCTATTTTCCTATTTATATGGATCAATTATAAGGTTCTATTTTAACATGGTGTTAGCTCTTCTAAAAAGAAAGATTTCTAATTATGTCATAACCCACCATTTCTTTCGCAGCAAATATTCAACCTGCTGTTTCTTAAAACATTTTCTATGTCATGAATCCTGAAAGTTAAAATAGCCCTCCTTTGGAATAACTAAACTCAGTCTCTTAAAAATGTTTTGTAAGAGTGAAATCAGAAGGTGAATGTCTTGTCAGTCATAGGTGTCACTTGTTTCTCTTTTTCTGAATAATTAATATTTACATATTATTTTTCATATCCCAATATCTCCAATCCATTCAAAATAAAAATAATTATTCATAGTGTTTCATTTAAACTTGAGTTAATGTATTTGAAAGAGTGGATAGCTCTTCTGTATAGAGAATATATTCATCAGCCTATTAGAGAGAGTATTAAATTCCAGTTTCTAATATTATTTACATTTCTTCTGACTCTATCTCTGTAATGCCTAGCCCAATCTATATTATTATCTCTTATCTTTTGCCTATTAACATCAACAGCACTTCTTTTTATTAGTCTCTTGGTACTCACTGGTATTTTGTGCCTAATGATGCTTAAATTTAATTGAGCTGTAAGTTTCTCTTTAATTATGAGGCTCTGTGATACCTTTAGCACTTTTCCTTCTATAGTAAAAAAATTCTTTATAATGCCTTTAAAATCCTTCATCTATTAAACCCCTAGTAGCAAGCCATTTTAAAGAGAAAGGCTAATTAGAACTTTGCAATTATGTTAATGTTTTTTTAAAAAATTTTATCAAAATCCTTTATTTTTTTCCTTCCAGTTTTATTGAGATATAATTGACATACAGCACTGTACAAGTTTAAGGTGTAAAGCATAATGATTTCACTTACATACATCATGAAATGATTATCACAATAAGTTTAGTGAACGACCATCATCTCATATAGACAGAAAATTAAAGATATATATATATATGTGTATATATATACATGTTTGTATACACACTCCCCACACACATAGTGATGAAGCATCTAAACATTTGGCCTTTGGTGGTCTAGTTCTCACTAGAAAAGTCTTTGGCTTGAGAACCAAATATATATTTAACAAAAAAAAGTTTGTTTTTTTTAATGTTTCAATTACGTTTTGTTTTTCACCCTAGTTTAGTTGTGTTCAAGTGGTACTTATTATTTTCCACAGTTAGTATATCAGTATGAAAGGTATTCTGATGAGTTAGAGGCGCATAAATTTTTTATTGTGACAGGTATTCAATCAGCCACTTAAACTTGTGAAATCTTCACTGTGTGTGATGTCCACAGGTAAAATTTCAAAACTATTGGTTAATTATCTAGATAACATATCTCTACATTAAAACATTCCCAGGTGGGTTTCCCTGGTGGCACAATGGTTAAGAATCTGCCTGCCAATGCAGGGGACACAGGTCCAAGCCCTGGTCCAGGAAGATCCCACATGCCACAGAACAACTAAGCCTGTGCACCACAACTACTGAACCTGTGCTCTAGAGCCTGTGAGCCACAACTACTGAGCCCAAGTGCCACAACTACTGAAGCCCGTGCGCCTAGAGCCTGTGCTCCACAACAAGAGAAGCCACCACAATGAGAAGCGCGTGCACCACAATGAAGAGTAGCTGCCGCTCGCCACAAGTAGAGAAAGCCCGTGCGCAGTAACAGACCCAATGCAGCCAAAAATAAATAAATAAAAAATAAATAAATTTATTTTTAAAAATATTAAAAAAAAATGTTCCCGACCATTTTGACATTAGATGCATTGTCTACTTCTGTTGAAGGATGAATATACAGGTCTTGACAGTAGAGGGAATGATGTTTTCTATGTCCTCTCATGCTAGGCCATATTTCAAACGCTACAACACTTGCATTAATCTGTCTAGTTAACTGGATTTTAGGGAATCACTCTGGCAAAAAATGTCCTTTCCTATTTCTTCCATGAGAATTACCAATTCCTTAAGTATTTCTTACAATTTACCTGAAGACAAAACTTACAGTAAAATGGACTTTCTGGATAAAATTTGAAGATACTGTTCTATGACTTTTGTGCCAGAGAATTTTCATGTATTTATTATTCTTCCTCCACCATTTAAGCAAAAGTGCCCTAAGGATGGATATAAATAAGCATGAGTGAAATCCTCAGTGTCTTCAGTTGTGTTTCCTAAAAGACAGGGATTCAATTGCATATATGCATTGAAGGAATGTTTGTCAGGAAAAATGTGTAAGGAAGAGAGGAATGCAATATAAAGGAGGGAACAAGGAATAGCACAAGTAAGGATATTGTTTCTGATAAAGTTAAGCCTTGGCCTGCACCACTGCGATGCAGCTCTCCTCATAGTTGTCCCATGTTGAGGCAAGGGGATCTCAGGTATTTGTAGCCCATATAAATTCCCTTTGGGGTGTTTGGGGAAGTTACATAACCTTCTAAGCATCCTCTGTGGGGTTGTTGCTATCAAACTAGATCAAGTCTCCTGACAAGCTCATAAGCATAAGAAGTCAGTCACAGAAATTTAAGAATTAAATTAATTAAATTAAATTAAGAAATAAATAAGAGTAAGGTAGCAATAGTAGCAAGTACACCTGGCTTTTAATCTTTTAAAGCAGTGGTTCTCAAAATGTAATCTATGGAACAGCAACATCAGCAACACCTAGGAACTATGCACTATCCAGCTACAGTAATCCAAATATGGTGCTATTAGTGAAAGGAAACTATATAGAGCAATGAAAAAAATAAATGGTTCAGAAACAGTCCCACACAATTATGGTTAATTGATCATGATTAATTCAACCGAGGTGTGAGGAAAAGTAATGATGTAAAAAATCTTTTCAACAAATGGTAATGGCATAATTGGCATGTTGATTATTAATTGATAAAAAAATGACCTCAAACACAGTGGCTTAAAATAATAATATTCATTATCTCACAGTTTCTGTAGATAAGGAATCTGGGTGAAGTTTAGCTGAGTGCCTGTGTCTCAAGGTCTCTCACAGGCTGCAAGCAAAGTACCAGATATGGCCATAGTTGTCTCAAGGCTCAACTGGGAAAGGATCTGTTACGGTCTGAATGTCTGTGTCCCCCCAAAATTCATATGTTGAAATCCTACCCCCCAAGGAGATGGTATTAGTATGTGGGAGCCTTTGGGAAATGATTAGATCATGAGAATGAAGCTTACATGAATGGGATTAGTGCTCTTATAAGAGACTCCACAGAGCTTTCTATCACCTCCTGTCATGTGAGGATACAAGAAGTCTGTGACCCAGAAGAGGGACATCTCCCATCTCAGGTTTCCAGCCTCTAGAACTGTAGGCAACACTTTTTCTTTTGTGCTTTTTATAAGCTACCCAGTCTGTGGTGTTTTGTTACAGCAGCCTGAACAGACTAAGACAGGAACTGCTTCAAGATCTCTTACATGGTTGTTGGCAGAATTTAGTTTCTCACAGGCTGTTGGACAGAGGGTTTCAATTCCTTATATGCTACTGGCCAGAGGCTGGTCTGAGTTCATTGCCATATGAGACTTTTCCATTAGAGAAGGTCACAAGATATCAGACAGAGATGGGGGAAGAGAGGGAGAGAGAGAGAACAAAAAGGAAATTATAATCTTGTATCCTAATCATGGGAATGACATCCTATCACCTTTATGGTGCTCTGTGCATTAGCAGAAAGTCACTAGGTCCAGCCCACACTCAAGAGGAGAGATGAATGGGTATGAATACCTGGAAACAGGGATTACTGAGAGCCATTTTTAGAAGCAGCCTACCACAGTCCGCCCTCTGGCCCTCCTGATTCATGTCCCTTTTGTGTAAAACTACATTCACCCCTTCCCCAGATTTGTAGAAGTTGTATCTGTTACTGTAGCAGCTTAAAGTCTTATCACTTATATCAGGACCAGATGTGGATGAGGCAACTCAGGTTTAGTTCCTTAAGTATAACTCCTAGAGTATAATACCACTTAATCAGGCCTCTAAAATTAATGATAAAAGTTATCTGCTCCACAAACATTCAACATACAATGGTGGGACAGGGATAGGATAACTGCTGGAAATGACCACCACAATATAGGGGACAAAAAAGGAACAGCTACTCTCACCTTTATCTTGGTAAAATATATAACAATTAGTTCAAAGTAGATCATAGACATAAATGCAATTGGTAAAATACAGAAATTCCAGAAGGAAAGAGGGTAGAAAATCCTAATATCACTCTGCTAGGGAAAGATTGTTTAGTACATGTATTTACTTTTTTTTTTACATTTGTATGTGTGTATATATATATGTATATATATACACACAAAAAAACCCTTTATACACATATATATGCATATAAATTAAACTTTATCAAAGTGAGAACCTTCATACATACAAAGATACTGTTAAGAAAGTGTAAAAGCCAAGCTATAGATAGGGAGAACATTTTTATAAAGTACATATCTGATGAAAGACATATTTGCAGAACATTCAAAGGATTTTTACAACTCAATAAAAAGAAGTCAGAGTCCAATAAAAATAGGCAAAAAAATGGACACTTCACTGAAAAAGATATATGGATACTAAATAAGCCATGAAATAATTCTCAACGTTGGTAGACATTAGGAAAATGCAAATTAAAACCACTACATACTAACCAGAATGGTTAAAATTAAATGGAAAATACCAAGTGTTAGTGAAGGTGTGGAGCAAGTGGAACTTGCATACATTGCTAGTGGGGAGTGCAAAATAATACAGCTCTGTTGGAAAACAGTTTGTCAATTTCTTATGAAGTCAAACATACACACAACACAGTAATTTCACTCCTAGATATTTATGCAAGTGAAGTAAAAACTTGCTTACCCAAATACCTGTATGCCAGTACCAGCTGGAAACAACCTAAACGCCCTCAACCCACTCCTAGAGGCCTGGAAATATATGTCCCGATATAGTGACTTTATTCCTAGTCACCAAATCTAGAAACATGTCAAATGTCTGTCAACTCATGTACAATAAAATACTCTTCAGCAATATTAATGAATGAACTACTGGTGCACGTAACAATGTGGATGGATCAACAAAACCTTAAGCTGAGTGAAAGAAGCCAGGCACAAAAGACTGCATACTATGTGATCCAGTTTATATTGTATTTCCATTATGGAATAGGCACAACTATACGAAGAGGACTCAATGTCTGTCAGGGTCTGGTAGTAAAAGGAAGTCATTGGTCTTCCCTGGTGGCGTAGTGGTTGAGAGTCTGCCTGCAGACACGGGTTCGTGCCCTGGTCAGGGAAGATCCCACATGCCGCAGAGCGGCTAGACCCGTGAGCCATGGCCACTGAGCCTGTGCATCCGGAGCCTGTGCTCCACAATGGGAGAGGCCACAGCAGTGAGAGGCCTGCATACTGCAAAAAAAAAAAAAAAAAAGGAAGTCATTGACAGAAAAATCCACAGGAAAACTTTTTGAGGTGCTGGGAATATTCCATATTCTATATTATGGTTGTGGCAGTGATTACATGGCTGTATGCATTTGTCTAAGTTTATTAAAGCACTTACTTAAAGACAGTGGATTTTAAACTGCATTAAATTGTACTTTCAATACGTTTGACTTAAAAAAGGAAAAGAAACTACACTACACTGAGAGCTCCCACTATGAGAAGGATGCAGTAGGTTGCAATAGGAATGCTCTCCCTGAAAGAATTTTTAAAAGCTGAATGTATTTCAAAAATTATTTTTACAGACATGAACTTTTATTTATAAATTTATCTTTAAAAATTTACTTATTTTTGGCTGCATTGGGTTTTTGTTGCTATGCACGGGCTTTCTCTAGTTGAGGTGAGCAGGGGGTACTCTTTGTTGCGGTGTGCGGACTTCTCATTGTGGTGGCTTCTCTCGTTGTGGAGCACAGGCTCTAGGCGCACGGGCTTCAGTAGTTGTGGCACTTGGGCTCAGTAGTTGTGGCTCACAGGCTCTAGAGCACAGGCTCAGTAGCTGTGGTGCACTGGCTTAGTTGCTCTGTGGCATGTGGGATCATCCTGGACTGACCAGGGCTCGCACCCATGTCCCCTGCATTACAAGGTGGATTCTTAACCACTGCACCACCAGGGAAGTCCAGGCATGAACTTTTAAAGAAACAAAAATTAGATGAACAAAAAGCCCAGAAAACAGAGAATGTCTCCAAGGGGACTTCATGTTCATCAGATATTTTTCCCCTGAGGAATTTACTGAATTGTGGGCATTTTCTAGTCACAGGTTGATGTTCTAGCTTACCTTAAACTTACTTGTTTGGAGTAAAGAGAAATCAGCTAAACTTTTAAAGTTCAAGCATCACAGGAGTAACAATTTTAAAATTTGAGAAGCCTCATCACTAGACTAGTGTTCCCTAAAACATACTGTAGAATTTCAAGACCACAGAAGCATTGGGAAGTTACTTAAAAGTTTCTAAAAAGCAGCAAAAGTTTTCCCAGAGTCTTATAGACTCTGCTGGGTTGGGAAACTCTAGAGGGTAAAACTCAGTTTGCTGTAATCTCATCAAGATAAAGACAGAGAGAAAAATCCAGGCTTTCAATCAAATCTCAAGAGGGACAAGCCCAAGAAACAAAGCAAACAAAAGATAGAATGAGTCATTAAAGTTACAACCAAGTTCTGCAACAAATCAATTATGATTTCATTGAGGTTTCAGCTTTTTCCTATCTGTCTAGCAGAGTGAAGAGGTAGAGAGTAACAATATCTTGAACTTCTGTGTTTCCTTTATACATAATATCTGCCATAAAATAAAAATATTATATACTAGACCTGAAAAGAGGCAGAGACTTAAGTAAAAAAAAAAAAAAAATCAAGAGAAAACAGAAGACATTTACCAACAGATTACATAGATGTTAGAATTTGCAAGCATATACTTTAAATATTCATGATTACTGTTTAAGAGAATAGAGAATAAATATAAAAAAATAAGTAAAGGGAAAGAGATTTCAACAGAATATTAAAACATATAAAAACAGAAAAGCATTCTATAACTGAAAAATACAATATTTGGAATTTAGAACTAAATGGGTGGATCGAACAGCAGACTGCAAGTAGAAAAACACAGGTTTTGTAAACTGAAAGAGAGGTCAATAGAAAATATAAAAACGTATGCAGAGAAAGAAAAAAGTATGAAAAAGAAAAAATAACAGAGCATAAAAGTCATGTAAACCATGTTTAAAAATTCGAATATACCTGTAAAGAGAGTCACAGAGGAAGAGGGGAAAAAAATGGGGCAAACTATTTGCAGAGATAAAGGCAAAGGATTTCAAATCTACTGGCAGATATCCATTTATAGATTTGTGAAGATTAGCAAAATCTAAGAAGGATAAATACCAAGGAAACCACACCAAGAAAATGACAGAAAACATTTTTTAAAAACCTTAAAAGCAGCTAGAGAAAAAGTAGATACATTATCTTAACAGGTGCAACAAAACAGAGAGATGACTAATCAACAAAAATTATGAAAGACAAAAGAGTGGAACAACATCTTACTGCTCACAGAAAATAAATGCTAACCTAGATATTCATGAAAATATTCTTGTGAAAGAGAAGGTAAACAGGCAATTTCTGAGAAAGAGATAATTTGCCACTATCAGGCTTTCACTAAAAAAAAGGCTAAATCTATAGGCAAAGGAAAATGTCCTAAAAAGAAACATATAAATGGGGGAAGGAAAGAAGGATTTTTAAAAAAGTGAATATGTGGGGAAATATAAATAATTAGCAACTATACAAAACAATAACTGTAAGGTTTTATGTGATTTTAATTATAAATAGAACTAACATGTTTGACAACAATATTGTGAAATGTTGGGAATTTGTGGAAGACAGACTGTAAATGCTCTGATATTCTAGCAGTATTTTACAGATAAAGTAACTATATTGATAGTGAAAATCAATACCAAATATTGTTACCTAGAATAACCACTATGAGAATAATTAAATAATTATAATGATATAATTGAAGAAAAATAAGAAAAAAAAGTTAGTTAATCAAAAAGAAGGCAAGAGAACAATTACAAAGTGAAAATTGAGTCTGAAAATTAATAGTATGATTGTGGGTATATATAAATAATAATTTAAATATAAATGGACTAAATACTTCAATTTTCAAATCTACTAAATATATACATATATATTTAATTTGCTTACAAGATGTAGGGAGAGAGAAAGTTTGAAAGTGAAAGGATAAAGAACTTACTAATAATAACCAAAGGAAATATTATATGGTGCTACTAATATCAGACAAACACACCTAGAGTCAAAAGCATTATAGAAATAAAAAGAACTATTTCATCATAAAGGGGTCAATCCAATTTTTAAAAATATTGTACCCAATAACACACAGTGAAAATATATAAAACAAAAATTTAGACAATTGAAATGGGAAATAAATGAATCTACAATAATGGAAGAGTTTTTTTTTAAACATCTTTATTGGAGTATAATTGCTTTACAATGTTGTGTTAGTTTCTGCTGTATAACAGAGAATCAGCTATATGTATACATATATCCTCATATCCACTCCCTCTTACATTTCCCTCCCACCCTCCTTATTCGACCCCTCTATGTGGTCACAAAGCACAGAGCTGATCTCCCTGTGCTATGCAGCTGCTTCCCACTAGCTATATATTTTACATTTGACAGTGTTTATACATCAATGCCACTCTCTCACTTTGTCCCAGCTTACCCTTCCTGCTCCTTGTGTCCTGAAATCCATTCTCTATGTCTGTGTCTTTATTCCTGTCCTGCCCCTAGGTTCTTCAGAACCATTTTTTTTTTTTAGATCCCATATAAATGTGTTAGTACACGGTATTTATTTTTCTCTTCCTGACATACTTCACTCTGTATGACAGACTCTAGGTGCATCCACCTCACTACAAATAACTCAATTTCATTTCTTTTTATGGCTGAGTAATATTCCATTGTATATATGTGCCACATCTTCTTTATCCATTCATCTGTCAATGGACATTCACGTTGGTTCCATGTCCTGGCTATTGTAAATAGTGTTGCAGTGAATATTGTGGTACATGGCTCTTTTTGAATTATGGTTTTCTCAGGGTGTATACCCAGTAGTAGGATTGCTGGGTCATATGGTAGTTTTATTTTTAGTTTTTTAAGGAACCTCCATACTGTTTTCCATAGTAGTTACAGGGCAGGAATAAAGATGTAGACATAGAGAATGGACTTCAGGACACAGGGTGGGAGGGGGAAGCTGGGGTGAAGTGAGACTAACATCAACATATATACACTACTGAATGTAAAATAGTTAGCTAGTGGGAAGCAGCAGCATAGCACAGGGAGATCAGCTCGGTACTTTGTGATGACCTAGAGGGGTGGGATAGGGAACATGGGAGGGGGGCTCAAGAGGGAGGGGATATGGGGACATATGTATACATATGGCTGATTCACTTTGGTGTATAACAGAAAGTAACACAGTACTGTGAAGCAATTATACTCTAATAAAGGTCTGTTAAAAACAAACAAACATTGCATCCTACCAAAAGTTGTGTTCTATTTCTCTAAAGATACAAAATATTATTAAGATACAATTTTTAAAGATTTAAATAAATGGAGCACCATATAATGAATGTAGATTGGAATGGAAGATTCAATATGTTAAAAAATGTCCTTTTGTGTCAAATTAATCTATGATTTCAACCCAATTTTTCTCAAAATATAATTGAGTATTTTTGTGGAAACTGAAGCTGACTCATAAATCCATATGAAAATACAAAAGGCCAAGAATAGAAAGGCAGTGATATAGAAGATGAATAAAGCTAGAGATTTCTCAGCTATCAAGCATTAATAAAAAGCTTTCATAACTAATATTAATTAATATAGCAGGGTTTTAGCCAAAGGACAAAAAAACAGCCAGTGGAATAGAATAAGAAGGCCAGAAACAGATGAATATATATCCAGTCACATGATTTATGACAAAGGTGGCATGGAGTTTAGTGGAGATAAGATGGTGTTTTCTCAGTAGATGGAGCTAAGTTGGTTATTTGTCCATATGGGAAAAAAATGAATTTAGACCCTTTCTTACAGCAAAAACACAAAGATATTCCATATAGACTGTAATTCTTAATAGGAATGTAAAGCAATTAAATTTTAATCAAAAACATAGAAGAACATCTTCATGACTCCGGAGTAAGCAGAGAATTTTTAGCAGAACCCCAAAATGCTAACCATAAAATAAAATATTAATTAATTAGAATATGTTTAAGAATTTATGTTAATTTAAAGTATTAATGAGTGAAAGACCATATATGGGTTTGAAGAATGTATATGCAAAAAAACATATATCTTAATAAAGATGTTATATTGTGTACAAGATATAAAAGACTAATAATTTATGAGAAAAATACAGCCCATCTTTAAAAAAATGGGCTAATGGCTTGAACACTTAACAAAAGAAATATTTCCATATCCAGTAAAAGTCAGAAAAAATATTTAATTTCATTGGTTATTACTGAAGTGTTAAATAAAACTATTTAATGTACCACTACCTACCCACTAGGATGGCTGAAATTAAAAAGAAAGAAAAAGCTATGTGTTAGCTAGAATGTGGACCAATTGAAAATTCTGATAAACTACTGGTGGAAACACATTAGTAGAAGTTCTGCAACAGTCTGACATCATCTGCTTTAGCTAGCCAAATACACTGTATGACTTAGTTTATCAGTCTACTTGGGGTGCCATAACAAAATATCACAGTCTGGGTGGCTTGAACAATAGGAATTTTTTTCCTCACAGTTCTAAAGAGACTGAAAGTCTAAGGTCAAGTTAGTGAAATCTCTCCCCCTGGACTGCAGACAGCTGTCTTCTTGCTGTGTGCTCACATGGCCTTTCTTTGCCATGTGCAGGTGGAGACTGAGAGAGAAGTGAAGGGGCAACGTTCTCTGGTGTCTCTTATAAGGACACTAATCCTTTTGGATCAGGGACCCACCTTATGACCTCACTTAACCTTAATTACTTTCTTAGAGGTCCCGTCTCCAAATACAGCCATACTGGGGGTTACGGCTTCAGCATATAAATTTTGGGGGAACACAAACATTCAGTCCATAACATTCTGCCCCCAAAATTCATATCCTTCTCACATGCAAAATATATGAATTCCATGACAATAGCCCCCAAATTCTTGACTCATTCCAGCACCAACTCTAAAATCTAAAGTCTAAAGTCCCTACTAAGGTGAACCATGGGTAAGACTTGAGATCCAATTCATCCTGAGGCAAAATCCCACTCTAGTTGTGATTTTGTCAAACCAGACCAGTTATGTGCTTCCAAGATACAATGGTGGAAGAAGCATAGGCAGTCTCTAAAAGGGAAAAATTGTGAGGAAGAAAGGGGTTATGGGCCCTAAGTAAGTCGAAAACCTAACAAGGCAAATCCATCAGATATTGAGGCTCCAGAAAAATCCCTTTTTGTTGGATGCCCCCACCTTCTAGGCCCCACCTCAACAGCCCAGGATGGGGGTCAAGCCCCTGTGGTTCTATGAATAAGATGAGATATCACTCCTGTGATTAGATTATGTTATATGGGAAAGGTGAAGGAATTTTTCGGACAGAAGTAAGGCCTCTCATCAGTTTACTTCAAGTTAATAAAAAGTGAGAATATTAATTTTGTGCAAGATCTAATCAGATGAGCCCTTTAAAAGGAGGTCTAGAAGTCAGAGTCAGGAAGAAGTCAGAGAGATTTCACATGTCAAATGTGCTCTCCCATTAGTCCTGATGAAGAAAACAGTCACATTTTGGAGAGAGTCACATGGTAGAGAATACGGGTACCTGCTCAGAGCTGAGGGCTTCAGCCCTATAACTGCAACAACCGAATCCTGGCAAAAAAATGAGTTTGGAAGAGGACCCCAAGCTTCAGATGAGATCACAGCCCTAAGTGACACCATGATTTCATCCTAGTGAAAACCTGAGCAGGGGACCCAGCTCAACCGTAGCAGGAATCCTGACCACAGAAACTGTGTTCTAACCTAGCAGACTATGACTTGTGTTCCTTTAAACCCCTAAGGGTGTAATAATGTGTGACATAGCAATAGAAAACAAATACATATGACTTCCCACATACCTTATTAATAAAGAGACCAAATCTATTCTAAGATGCATGCATATTTTCTCAAACCCCAACACTGGATATGTGCAAAAAAAAATTAAAGAAATTCATGAACACAGACCTGCAACACACAGGTTTTAAAATCTACTGTTTTGCTCAGTTAAGAATAAGTAGGTGGATTAAAAGTGTTGATACAGCTTTCTACCATGCCTAATACAATATCTTAACTTACACTGTACAGTGAACATTCATTCAAATATCAGAATTCAGAAGAAGGCCATTGCTTACTCTAACGTACTAAAAAAGCATAGTGACGACAGTGCATATTTTATCAGCACTTCATGACCCTAGTTGATTCCTTAAAACATTGTAGCAACATCCAAAAAAGCAAATTTTACTTTTTTGACAACTTGTTCTCTAATTTTTATTATTGAATTTTTCTAGAAATAATTTATTATATCAAATTTTAATTATTCCTTAATGCTATTTTTAAAAAAATAGGTTAATGGAATGATTTTTCTGAAATGGATCTGGTAGCTACCATTATTAAAATCACTTAAAACTTCACACTTTCAATAAGTAAAATCTTGTCACATAATGTTCAAGGATTTCTTAAAGAAATAGGAAACAAACTGTATTCCGGTGGTACAAACCATAAGAAACAGGGTGGCAAGAGGCAGAATAGTAGCATGTCCGAGAAAATACGTATATTTTGTAAACAAATTATCAATTCACAATACAAACTCCAGAAAATAAAGCTTGACAAAATACTCCTGTTTGTGGAAACTATAAGGAGCAAGTCAAATGCCATATAGAGATCAGGATTTTTTTTTAAAATGAGAAACACCAATGTGAAGCTTGATTTTAAAACTTTCCCCTAGGACAGATCAGAAGGATAGCCTAGGCCTAAGCTATGTCCTTTTGCACTTTTAGACTCTAATTATGAAATGTGAGCTCCCTAGAAGTAGTGCTTATCTGGTTCTGATAAGGGACCTTTCTTCCCATGTGTCTAAGTGTTGTTGTCATAAGGTAAGAGGCTTATAAGCCTATGTGTGGTGTGTGAACCAGTAGCACCTGGGAGCTTGTAGAAATTCAGGCTATCAGGCCCTGCCTCAAGCTACTGAGTCAAAATACGCATTTCTACAAAATCCCCAGTAGCTCTGAACACACTAAAGCAGTAGCTCACAATCCTGGTTGTACAGGAGAACCAAGAATCTAAACCAAACAAACTAAAACCAAAATATACACAAACAACATCAAACAACAACAACAAACACCTAACTAATGTTCAAATCCCGCTCCAGAACAATTAATTAAACTACAATTTAGGGTTTCCCTGGTGGCGCAGTGGTTGAGAATCTGCCTGCCAATGCAGAGGACACGGGTTCAAGCCCTGGTCTGGGCAGATCCCACATGCCGCGGAGCAACTAGGCCCATGAGCCACAACTACTGAGCCTGTGCGTCTGGAGCCTGTGCTCCACAACAAGAGAGGCCGTGATAGTGAGAGGCCCGCGCATCACGATGAAGAGTGGCCCCCACTTGCCGCAACTAGAGAAAGCCCTCGCACAGAAACGAAGACCCAACACAGCCAAAAGAAACAAAAACAAAAACAAAAAACAAACAAACAAAAAAACCTACAATTTAATTGGTCTAGCATTGGATTCTGGCCATGTGGATATTTTAAAGTTCTGCCAGGTGATTCTAATGGGCAGAAGTGTTCTGAATCAATGTTCATGACCCTCTAGGTAGAGAACCCAGCTATGTCCATGAACATTTCCCTCTTAGATAATGGATTCTGTATCTGAGTCACAGTCCAAGATCAAGCCTTCTTATTTTATGGACAGTCCAGACACCAACTTCTTGCTTGAGCTTTAAATAGTAACTTCCCTGGGACTCCCTGTTGCCCTCCTTTTTTTGTCCATTAGAAAACAAGTTATCATATATACTTGAAATTAACTGCTATCCTGGAATGTAATTATATATTTCCAGACACTGCCTACACCATGGACTTTCTCTCACTTTCTACAAACAATACAAAAGAAGAATTAAGTCTAGACTTTGGCCCTGCCCAGACCCTTCTCATGCCCCTTCTTCAGTAATTAGCTCAGATATTTAGTCCATGTGCTAGAAGATGATCATCCATTTTTACTTTTCCTCTTCTGTGCTTTTGTTTTCTTATACTGTTATTTAAATTGCTGAGTATAGGTTATTTATGAATCATATCATTGTTTATTACTTTACATGCATTAATTGCTTAATTAATCTCTCCAACAAAAGTACCATTGTTGATATTGGTTTGGAATCCAATGCCTAATCATGAAAATTGATCATTCTTCCTTGATAATCAATTAATTAAATACTTTATAATATTTTTAAAAATAAAAATGAATCTCTTTTTTCTAGTCTTCTGCAAGTGCTTATTCCTTACAGGCAAAGAAAAAACATACTCCATTCTACTCCATTCACTCCATAGGTAAAATATTTTGTTTCTATTTCAAAACAATTGGCCAAATGTGTGATCAGAGGGCCTGCCCTGGGATAGTGGATGATTGCACTGTGATTCTGCACAATTGGTCCATATATGGGGAACAATAACAAGAAAACCACCCCATCATGTTAGATGTTAGGGCTGACTTAAACTGAAGAAAAATGAACCTACATAAGTAATGAGATAGCGTCTTTTACTTACAAGAGGCTGCAAAGACAGGCACTGATGATGTAGAGTCAGCAAGATAAATAAATCATCCTCCCTACCTTTTAGAAGATCCTAATTTAGGGAGTAAGACCCATAAATAAAATATTCAGTAACTTAAGATAACTTAAGATAGCAAAACTATATTGTATGGAAAGTAAACACAAACTTTGGCAAACATCTCTACCAAAATATAAGGTTTAGATTAGGAACTGAATAACAAATACAACTAATGACCTTTTCCCTACAAAACTCTAAAGCCTTGTGGTTTATGGTACATTAGTAGAAGACTGAGAATATATGCATGGTAATCAAAAATTTAATGTTGGCATTTGTGAATCTATTATGGTTTAAAAGAGAAGCTCTCGTTCAGATTGCCTGGATTTGATAAATCCACCACTTATTAGCCATGTGTCCATGGGTGAGTTTCTTAATTTATCTGTGCCTATATTTCTTCAAATGTAAAATAGATATATCTGTAAAATAGACACTTCTTGGGATTGTTTTAAGGTTAAATGAATTAATATATGTAAAGACCTTAGAATTATACATGACATACAACAAGGGCTATAAAAAATATTTGATATTTATCCTTGTTATTATCTAGTAGAAATAATGAGTACCAACATTACCATAGAATTCTTTACTCCTTCCTACAAAACCCTCATTTTTGGTAATATCTTGAAAATTATTTTCCTATTAACATTAAAAACTACTAACACTCCTTATAACATTAAAATAGTGTTTCTCTAAGCAAATTGCATCACAACATAATATTATTTATATTGAAACTGAATTTCCATAAAAACTTGATAAATGTACATGCTGGATAGTCAAACACAGGACTGGTATCGTAATGCACAGACATCTGAGATGGAAATGTGAATGAATTAAGACATGCTCAGAAACATAAATATATAAAAATAAAACCTGTATAAATAGGAAGATGCTTTAGAAAGTTTCAGGGTTTCTTATTTCAAAGGTTTAGGCTCAACAATACAGAAGACCACACTGGTAGTAGCATTATTTGGCATAATAGAAAAAAAAGAAAAAATTCTCATAATTTATCCATGCAGGTCCTGCCCTTTTTGACACCTTAAAAGCCTCTGACAATTTTTTCTAATGTACATTCTTGGGCAATGTTGCAATAGTACAATTTGAATCTTTAGATTTGATGACCAGTATTTTATCTTAGTTTTCTTTGTGTCAAGTTCAGTATGGTGGATGAGCTAACCTCATTATAAGCTATATTATCAAAAGGTGAAAATAGTTGGAAGGCTGCTTTGTAAAATACATGAGCTATTCAAATGCCAAAGATGAATTGTGTGGACAACTCAAAAAGCAAGGGAACCTTAACATTACCTGAGACTGTTTTGGAGAAAACAGATGAAAGTGAAGGAATACCTCCCCTGGTCAAGAAAATAGTTGCATTTTAATACAATAATAGGTGTGATCATCAATATGGATGGCAGCGAGTGCTGTATAAAAGTTGAAAGGATGAAACCTGTACTTTGGGGCTTCACTTAAACATCCTCCCATATGCCTTAAACTGTGGAATTAAGAAACCGTTGGCTGTATCTTGATTTTGACCTCTCTTTTCTCTATTACTTGGCCTTGTCATGCATCCAAATTATCGTAGGTAATGCCCAGCTGTTTTCCTTAACATCTCACTGGCAAATGCCTTTGTTATCCTTTTACACCCTTACCAAACATAAATGGGAAAGGAAAAAGAGAGTTTAAAATATTCATTTAATGCTCAGCTTTGCCAAGGTGACCCCTTCAAAACTCCGAATATTTGTAGTAACCAAAGTTTACAGCTCACTCCTGTTACATATTGGCTATGTGTCAGATGTGGTTCTTCTTCGCTTCTCATGTCTACATTACAGGACCCAGGCTGAAGAAGCAGCTGCATTCTGGGACATACTGCTCCCAAGGCAGAAGAAAAAGAGAGTGGCTCTTTTTCTGCATGGCTGCAGATCAGATATGGAGTGAGCATTTCAGCCTTTATCGCATTGACCAGATTAAATCAGATGGCTGTGCTTCATATCAATCGGTCAAGGACATAAATGCCACCCAGGGGGATTCACCTTCATTCACATGGCAATAGGAAGATATGCACAGCCCTCTTACTGACGGGAAGCCAGTAATTGGGAACAATAATACAATCTATTATATCTCACCCTCTTAATTATATATATTCACTCACTTTCTATCTGCACACAAAATAAACACATTCTACCCCAAAGAAGGCATCCCAACCAACCATGACATTAGACACCAGACTAAGGTCATATGCTTGTCTCTACATCATGAGTACAGCTTCTCTTGATTCAAAGGTGTGTGAACTACAAAGACAAGTTATTTGCTCCCTGCACACCAAATATTTAGTAGTGGAACAGGGACATATTATTCTCAATAAACACTGCGTTAGGAAAGGAGAATGGGAAGCACAAAATAACTGGTACATAGGAAGCCTGAAATTATTTCAGGAACATTTTTGAGTGCCCACCTACTTCAGGGATAGGGAATATTCCAGGATTAGTCCTCAGTTCTTCTTTATGATTATATCACCAGGTTCTCTTGGTTACAGTTCCACCTCAAACAGATCCTTCCTTTTTCAACCTCCTTAGACACATCTAAAGAAAGTATTAAATTGTATACCCTCCTTGGGGGCTAATTAGTATTGATAGATGTATCTTGCCTATAGTAGGTTGGGAGATCAAGGTCATTTTAAGTCTCACATTTAGTTTTGGGGTTTTTTTTTTGCCGTATTTTGGATTTTGGTCCAGTCTAGGAGTTATTTCAGCAGTACAAACTTCTAACTTCTAGAATCTTCATCTATATGATCCTAATAAGCTCCATGTTCCATTAAATATGTCCATGATTCCTTTTGAAATGCACCTTTCTCTCCCTAGACTTAACTGTCAATACCTTGAGATTATCAGGTTTCAGCAGAGAACCTGTTTGGGTTTTGTTTTTTGTTTTTTCTGTAAGCCACTTTGTCCAATGGAAAGATTTTCTGAAAGCCAATTTAATCCCTTCATGGACTTGAACTGAGGAGTTGATTTGATCTTTGCCCTAGGCCAAACTTCAGTCAGCCTTTGTTATTCAAAGCATTCCTCAATTTTATTTTTACTGGTTGAAGAAAATAAAACAGTTGCATCTTTAGAACCTGTAAATTTTGAAATTTCTAGATCTACGTTTTCCTTTCATTATTTTTAAACCTCAGTTTTCTAAGCTCATGGTTTTCTTTTAATAACATTTTAATGCTGCCAAAAGCAAACAAGTCACATCAGTCACATTTTTTTCCAACTTCTTCATCTAATACTCCAAGTTTTTTAAGTATGTTATCTGTCTTTCAAGTTACTGCATGAAGCAGATTTACCAACTATACCACCACTCCACAAAGTTTCATTTTTCCAGTCTCTTTTTTTTTAAACATCTTTACTGGAGTATAATTGCTTTATAATGGTATGTTAATTTCTGCTTTAGAACAAAGTGAATCAGCTATACATATACATATATCCCCATATCTCCTCCCTCTTGCGTCTCCCTCCTACCCTCCCTATCCCACCGCTCTAGGTAGACACAAAGCACTGAGCTGATCTCCCTGTGCTATGTGGCTGCTTTTCAATAGCTATCTATTTTACATTTGGTAGTGTATATATGTCCATGCCACTCTCTCACTTCATCCCAGCTTACTCCGCCCATTCCCCGTGTCCTCAAGTCCATTCTCTATGTCTGCATCTTTATTCCTGTCCTGCTCCTAGGTTCTTCAGAACCATTTTATTTTATTTTTTTTTAGATTCCTTACATATGCGTTAGCATACGGTATTTGTTTTTCTCTTTCTGACTTACTTCACTCTGTATGACAGACTCTAGGTCCATCCACCTCACTAAAAATAACTCAATTTCGTTTCTTTTTATGGCTGACTAATATTCCATTGTATGTATGTGCCATATCTTCTTTATCCACTCATCTCTTGATAGACACTTGGATTGCTTCCATGTCCTGGCTATTATAAATAGAGCTGCAATGAACATTGTGGCACATGACTCTTTTTGAATTATGGTTTTCTCAGGGTATATGCCCAGTAGTGAGATTGCTGGGTCATATGTTAGTCTTGGGTCACAAATCAAGCCTTGGTAAATTTAAGAAAATTGAAATCGTATCAAGTATCTTTTCTGACCACAACGCTATGAGACTAGATATCAAGTACAGGACGAAATCTGTAAAAAACACATGGAGGCTAAACAATACACTACTAAATAACCAAGAGATCACTGAAGAAATCAAAGAGGAAATCAAAAAATACCTAGAAGCAAATGATAATGAAAACACGACGACCCAAAACCTATGGGATGCAGCAAAAGCAGTTCTTAGAGGGAAGTTTATAGTAATACAATCCTACCTCAAGAAACAAGAAATGTCTCAAATAAACAACCTAAACTTACACCTAAAGCAATTAGAGAAAGAAGAACAAAAAAACCCCAAAGTTAGCAGAAGGAAAGAAATAATAAAGATCAGATCAGAAATAAATGAAAAAGAAATGAAGGATACAATAGCAAAGATCAATAAAACTAAAAGGTGGTTCTTTGAGAAGATAAACAAAATTGAAAAACCATTAGCCAGACTTATCAAGAAAGAAAGGGAGAAGACTCAAATCAATAGAATTAGAAATGAAAAAGAAGAAGTAACAACTGACACTGCAGAAATACAAAGGATCATGAGAGATTACTACAAGCAACTATACGTCAATAAAATGGACAACCTGGAAGAAATGGACAAATTCTTAGAAATGCACAACCTTCTGAGACTGAACCAGGAATAACTAGAAAAAAAAGACAGACCAATTACAAGTACTGAAATTGAGAGTGTGATTAAAAATCTTCCAACAAACCAAAGCCCAGGACCGATGGTTTCACAGGAGAATTCTATCCAGTCTCTTTTTTTTTTTTTTTCAACATCACCGAATGTTTATTAGGTGCAAGGCATTTTGTCAATACATGTATTATCTCAGTCATCACAATAATTCTTTTTCCCAGCCCTATTGAGATATAATTGACATATAACATTCTATAAGGTGTACAAGGTGATGATATAATATATATATATATATTATAAAACGATTACCACAATAAGTTAGTTAATACACCCATCACCTCACAAAGTTACCGTGTGTGTGTGTGTTGAGAACTTTTAAGATCTACTCTCCTAGCAACTTTTAAGTACACGATACAGAATTGTTAACTGTAGTCACCACGCTGTATATTAGACCCCCCAGAACTTCTTCATCTTGTAATTGGAAGTTTATACCCTTTGATCACCCTCACCAACTCCCCCCATCTCCCCCTCCTCCCTGCCCCTGGCAACTACCAATCTACTCTCTTTTTCTATGAGTTTGGTTTTTTTAGATTCCACATATAAGTGATATCACATGGCATGTATCTTTGTCTGACTTATTTCACTTTGCACAATGTCCTCAGTTTCATCCGTGTTGTTTCAAAAGGCAGGATTTCCTTCTTTTTATGGCTAACTAGTATTGCATTTGTGTTCCCTTTTCTCCACATCCTTGCCAACACTTGTTATTTCTTCTCTTTTTGATCACAGCCATTCTAACATGTGTGAGGTGATCTCATTATGGTTTTGATTGGCATTTCCCTGATGATTAGAGTTATCACAGTAATTCTAAGAGGGATGTCCAATTCCTAATCCCAGTTGACAGATCAGGAAGCTGAGATTTAGAGAGCTCAGTAACCTGCCCAGATGCATGTGACATGCACATGGCAGAGGAAGAACCCAGACAGGTCTGGTTGTAAAGTCCAAATTTGTTTGGAAAAACAAAAGACCCCGAATAGCCAAAGCAATCTTGAGAACGAAAAATGGAGCTGGAGGAATCAGGCTCCCTGACTTCAGACTATACTACAAAGCTACAGTAATCAAGACAGTGTGGTACTGGCATAAAAACAGAAAGATAGATCAATGGAACAGGATAGAAAGCCCAGAGATAAACCCACGCACATATGGTCAACTTATCTTTGATAAAGGAGGCAGGAATGTACAATGGAGAAAGGACAGCCTCTTCAATAAGTGGTGCTGGGAAAACTGGACAGGGACATGTAAAAGTATGAGATTAGATCATTCCCTAACACCATACACAAAAATAAGCTCAAAATGGATTAAAGACCTAAATGTAAGGCCAGAAACTATCCAGTCTCTTTTAAGAGTTTCTGCACTTCCAACCCCAGAGCTCTGGAGCCAATGCCATACACTTTAAGATTTTTGCCATGGCTGTGTCCCATTTATAGGTACCAATTTCTATATCAGTTATCTCTTCCTAGGTATGCTGTGAACAACAACAAACTACACATGTAAAGACTATAAATGTAAAGATTTAAAGAATGTAAAGATTTAAAGTTTTAAAGAATATAAAGATTTAGGTCTTGCTTGCATTGTATCTAAGTTGGAAATCATCTCTGGTTCACTTGTCTTTTTTGTGTATGATGAAAGGAGCAATCTGAAGGAGTCATACAGGCAGAAGGAAAAATCACCATCTAGGATATGCCACTCTCATGGCACAAAGAAAATGAAATGATCTAATAGTTCTTAAAGCTTCTGCTCAGACACAATGGATGCCAATTTTGGTCACATTCAATTGGCTAAAAAGTCACATGACCAAATCCCCCAAATGAGCTGGAATTCTATGTGTCAGAGATAAGCAAATGATTTCAAATAGTAACACAATCTATCATAGCCCATGGTTTCAAAATTAATGTGAAACAGTGTTAACGCTAGATCCAAAGTTTCCAGGTAGGATGAGTGAGTGAGTGAGTGTGTGTGTGTGTGTGTGTGTGTGTGTATTTTATCTATTTATATAATAAACAACTATTAACCCTTTTAAGAATATTATAATCAAGTTGAAAGCTTAATAAAAATATGTTTTTATGTTTGTGAGGAAAGGTCAATAATAAAAAGAAGACAAATTGTGAAATCAAACAAAAAACCTGGGTGCTATATGATATCCTTGAAAGGGAGTCATTCAAACAATGATTATATTACTTGCAATAGATTAAGTTTATTGTTTTCTCATGCTAGGATAGTGAAATTGCAGACAAATATGTAGTTGAAACTGTGTGACTCTCAAAACAAAGAAAAAATAGAATCATTCAGAATTAACAAAGTTAAAAACTCAAAACTCCCCACCTTTGGTGACAAAATATGCATGAATCTTGTATTTGGGGATTTAAGAATTAAATGATACATTTAATAATTGATAAGTCAAAAAAATTGATTTTCTACAGAAAATCTTACAAAATTCAAAATGTTTAAGATATTAAAAATGTGTCGCCCAAACAGATGTGCCATAGAAATAGAGCATTCATATCTGGATTAAATGAATCTTGTCCCAAGTAAAGGAAATGCAGAACTCTCTCGTTCCTGTACCAGCTGCCTCAGCTGTTAACAATGTTAGCAGCTAATGGAAAAGGTGACTTAGAAGCCTGAGTGTGGGGGGAACACCTGTGGGGCTTATTCTACCCTTGATAACCACCACAAAAAATAGTCTTCACGTATTAAACACAAACTGAATGTAGAATCCAACAAAAGAGCATACTCAATTATATCAAATTAGCATCTGAGTATATGTAATCACAAAGTTTAGACCAGAGTTATTAAGCTGTCCTTTGTAGCACAGTAACAACGATTGAAAATGATCTCATATTATAATGTAAGGGGTTTTATGAATGCACAGTGGCATCCTTTATAATGTTTTGATGCTGACACTGGAATTTTACAGAATATTTCCACACATGCAGGCCTGTGAGGAAAGAGCAGCCTTCCTCTTTTCCAAAGTACTTTCAGATCATTTAAAATTTTGCCATCTGACAAGGTTTGTATTCTTATGGCAATTCTAGATTTAGAAGAATAGAAGCATGAGTATTATCAATAGAGATGAAGTTCACACCACCTGGATCTTCAGAGACAATAATAACAACAACAACAATACTCTAAAGATTCCGAAGTTGACGTAATCGTAGCCTCCATCAATTTTCCCCAAATGTCAAAATAAAAACTAAATTTCTGGACATAGCAGGAAGAGAAGGTATGGGACTAAGAAGCTTGATTTCCTCTTGCAACCAACATGAAATGAATAGCTGCAACACTTAAGTGATGCTCCTCTGATACCTTCTCAAAGTTCTCACCTGGGCAGAGGGTCGATTCTAAACCCATTCACAGATTAAAGGAATTGGTGCTTCCTCCTCCTACATCTTTGAGGGGACAAAGGAAAGCCATGGTCATGGGCTGGGAAACCTACCTGACATCTTGATACTGATGACACCTGTGTTGTTCTTTCCTCTGTAGTTTAGCCTCTTCTTTACAATACTGCAAGTCCCTTGAGAGCAGAAGTCATTTTTATGACATTCCTGCAAGGTAGAAAAAGCTCTGGAATCAGGCAACTTGGCTTTGGATCTTGGCTCTTTCACTTACCAGTTATGACTTTTGTAGATTCCTCATCTGTAAATTGGATATAACCATTGTGCTAGATATCTTTTTTCCCATTCTCCCTCCACCTTTCGTCACTTTGCCTTCTGAGGCTGATGTTAAAGACCTGAATGAGCTCCTTTGCCCTCTGGCTTCTGGTTACCTTTAACCATTGGATTTTGGAGATTGGGTGGCAAAGGGAAGAGCATGAGGAGTGCTTTGCAGGATCAAGAGGGCTGGTATATTTTGGCACCTGAAAGGTGTCCACTTCCACAACAGCCCTTTCTGACTTCAAATTTGGCAACCACTCTCTCCTCTTGCTCTTTAACAGCTAATGGTGGCAGACCTACCCATGCCCCATGCAGAGTTTGGATTACCTAAACTCTGCCTGATCCTTTCAATTAATCTGTTTATTAATTAATTGAATAATCTTAATTTGAATGTGCCATCTGTTTCCTTTGAAGATGCTCACAGAGCATTACATTCCTCCCTAGATTTTTTAAAGATACTAAATATATAATGTGTTTTTATCCTTAATACCTAGGGCAATTGTTGACATACATTTATTATGTTTTCAATGAATCAATTAATTAATCAATTAAACCAAGTTTGGATAACATAGTTTGTCTTCAGAAATATCAGTAAAATTATATGCTAATGATGGATCCAAAGAATATAGCTTTTCCTCCTAAAAATAATCATTTGCATGTAGCCAATATATGTGCTCCACATCAAGAGGATCATTTATGGATTCTTAGATGAGGCCCATTTCTGTTTAATAAATTAGTCCAGAATTACTTGTGCAAAATTTATTAGAGAGTGTTCTGCCTTTATTCAGAAATCTTACCAAAAGTAATAGAACAGTGTCAACATGAGTATTGAAAATTCAAATCCATATTGACAACTTGTGATTGATTCTCATAAACTTTAAAGTCTGTGGTATTTCATCCTAGTTTTAACTCAAGAGTCAGAGAGCTCTGTCATTGCCATATTTAACCTCCAGTTTGGAAATCTTGTCTCAATTTTGAAAAATTACAAATTTGTTCCTACTCTCTTATTACCCTGAATAACCAGAGTCATTACATGATTTCCTTCTTATCTTAATATCCTGTAGTAGATGTTATGTTTGCTTACTATCAAGAAAATTGACTAAGTGAAGTAAGCCCGAGAAAGACAAATATCATATGATATGGCTTACCTGTAGAATCTAAAAAAAATGATACAAGTGAACTTATATACAAAACAGAAATAAGTTCATGACCACAGATGAACTGACAAAATCACTGAGGTAACTGACTTGAGTTGAGGAAAGTGAAATTTATGTATCAATAGAGAAACCAATATTTAATACATAAATTCTGCCTTTCACTGATGGAGACCTCCACCTTCAGTATTGATATGTTCCCTTTTGCCTGAAAACATGCTATCCATTGCTTGAAAGTTGGATGATGTTCTTGAAAACAGAAGACATTTAATTGCATGAAAGCAACATCTCTTTCTAGCAGCACATAGTCTTTCAAAATTCAAGAAAATACTCTAATTCATCACACTACAGCCAATGATCATCTGCACCCATCACTGTTTATATGCAATATGAGACAATTTTGTCTATTTATACCCCTTGGAGCTTTAACTGAATCTCTGAGAGAAAGTATCATCAATGAATTGTATAGAATCCACCAATTTTTATCAATTCCCTGGTCAACTTTCAAGATAGACTTAATGATTAAAATATACAAGTACTTGAAAACTGGATACTGTGTTGAGAATATACAGTTGAAGAGGAAACAGTCTCTGTTTTTTAGGAGATGAATGCAGAAAAACTATACTAATTCCTATGATATAGGACATGGCTAATAAATGTATTATTTTTTTCCTGTGGCAGGAAATAACTCTTAGTATTTGTTTTGAGAGAACAATATATGCAGGATATGGCAGAGTTAAAGAATCAATAGGTTTTCAAAAAGTTCAGATGCTTTACCGGAATGGAGAATAGAATAATCAAAGTCACAGAAGCTGAAAAATTCACAGTATTAGAGAAACTAAGCAAGCATTTTTTATTTACAGAATGTGCAGTAGGAAAGTGGCAGAAATGTAGAACATTTGATGAGGGCTTTGAAAGGTGTACTAAAGATTTTTAACTTTATTCTGTAGGCAATAGGAAGCCACTGAAGATTTTTTGAGCAGTGAAGAAACAGAGAAAAGGCAAGTTTATAGAAAATATCACTGACTAAGAAGAAAATTTATTGGAAGAAGATGACTGTATTAGGAAAAGTAAAATCCTGTAATAAATAGATCCCATAATAGTGGCTCAAACACAATAGAACTTTCTTTCTCTTTCCTGTAACAGTGCAGGACAGGCGTTCCTGATAGTGCTTAGGCACGGGGGAGGCTCTGCCACATTGACAGACACAGGCTACAGCGGCTCTTCCATCTGCAACATGTGGCTTTCAAAGAGAGCATAATCATCTCTTTCCATCTTCAGTGAAGGGGGGAGTGAAAGCAAGAAGGAGAACAGATGGGAATTTTTATGTAAACAGATATGAAAGTGGCAGGCATCACACCTCCAAATATTCCATCCTAGAGAGCTTAGTCATGTGGCCTGTTTAACTGAAGAGGAGGCTGGAAATTCAGTTGCCTGGCTGGCAGTTACATCCCAGGGGCAAACTGATTACTATGGAAGAAAAAGAACACAGATTATCCTGAGCAACTAGCAGGCGGCACCACAGATACTAACGACTCCACTCTTTATGGGAAAGTGAGCCCCAAAATTCTTCCCACCTCCTTGGTGACTTCTTTTGATTTCTCCTTTCCAGTTGTTTTGTCAATGAAATTATCAACGCTGCTTTCCAATCTCCCCAACTCTATTGTATCTCCCACCTCCCACCCAATCTCATGCTTAGAATAAAACTATATTGGCAATGATTTTTTTTGGATATGACACTAAAAGCACAGACAACAGAAACAAAAATAATCAATTAAGACCAAATAAAATCTAAAAAGCTACTGTGCAAAACAAAACAAAACAAAACAACTATATCTGCAAAATCTGATTGAAGAAAAGAAAACTTTGCAATTAGACTCTCATGTCAAAGCTTACTAATGTGGTAAATTATATTATTGTATTTACAACATAATACATTTTGTTATTGTCCCCAAATTATCCCTTATTCACCATAAAAGTGTTATTATACGTTGCAACCCATTTTCCAGCTATTTGCAGAATCTTCTTGTGGGATGCCACATGGATATGGCATGGATATCAAGCTTACCCTGTGACCTTCTCTGACTAATAAAATATGAGATGATTAGACAGAAGGATTTAAGAGTCATATTACTGTTTCATACTGACCTTTCAACCTGGAATCTAAGTCAGAGACACAGAAAACGGACAATTGCAGACTGTAATATGGTAAGAAATACATGTTTGTATAAATTTGATGGTGATTTGTTAATGCAACATAACCTAGCAAAAGCTAACACATTAGAACAGCTCTCACTCTATAGGGTGAGCACACTGATATGTAAATTCTGCAATGTGAATTTCTTCATAGACATAACCCAAACTTAAGATATCACTCTTTGCTGAATAGAATAAACATTTCATTGACATAGCATTACTATGATATGTATTAAATAGAATGGATATAGCGGATGACAGAACAACATGAAAAGATTTCTCAAAGGAAAGCAATCTCATCTACTTATTCTTGAAGCATAGATAGCATTCTTCATTATTTCCGTTTATTTTCAAATTCTACCTGCCTTAAAGATGAATCAAAGTCTGAACTTACTCTACTCCTGTCATTTATATCCTACCAGTGCTCTTCATACACTGTTATAATTGTGGTTTATTTTTCCCAAAGACTTAGCATTGCAGCATCGTCTTTATTTCGATTCACTGACTTTCTCCCTCTCTATTTTTCCTATCTCACTCTAACTGGGTTAAGTATAACACAGACTATATCATGTCCTTTTCCTCTGCAAATACTCTGCAACTCAGTCTCACTCTATTTCTTTCCACTGTAATCTGGTTCCTATGTCTATATGACCTCTAGTTAAAAAGAGTTTGAGCACACTGAGAATGGTTATTTTCTCGGTCCTTGTAGTTCCTTCATCTTGTCTCACATGAATTCCCTATCACTGTGTCTTCTTGTTTCCCCTGTAGCAAATTAACAAATGCAATGAAAACTACTTACTTCATCATTCTGCAATGGATTATGGACTATCGGTCAAATTAGTGCTATGGATGACTACTGCTTTTTAAAGAGGATGAATATCACTTTCATGTATCTGAAAGCATTTTGAATATATCACAAAACATTTAAAATAAATACTCAGAACAATACAAGTGATATCTATGAATGAGAAGGCATTATTAAATAAATCAGTAGCAGATATTATTAAGATGGTGTCTATTACACAAGCTTAATATCTTATGGAAATCCTTTGCATTTAATTAATCTAATTTTAAATGATCCTGAACTGTCATTCTATCAAATTCTATATGCTTTCTACTTGGACACACTTTGCTGAGCAATAGCTCATTTATTGTACGTGCCCAAATAATAATATTCTTATACACTTTTAAAAGTACATTTCTATAATAATATGTATAAAATAAAATTATAAGTTAAATACATATTCTTAGAAAGAATCCTGGAATAGTACATATGAGAATGTTAAAAGTGGCTACGTTTGTTTTGTAGAAAAGTTATTCTTTATGCTTGTTTATATTTTCTTATATCTTCTGCAACAATTTTTACTTGTATGCAAAATGTGTTTCTGATGTTGCATTAATATAAATTTGCTTTGACTTGGTTTATAATGTATTTGAGGAGTGTTTGCTGTTCTAAAATTATGCTTTATAAAATTTGTGTTTTACAACTCATCACCCTATTCCATAAATGTTGAAACATATTATTAGAAAAAAAAATGAACAAGGAGCAAGTTTTTTCCCCTTAACTTGGCAAGATTTGAGTTCCACCTAAATAATTATGCACACACACAGGTTTAGTCCACAACTTCTAAAACCAGACTTTTGAAGGAAGTCTTAATTGGTAAAAATTAATATTTCACCCATAATCTAGATATTCAGTTCCAAATTAATATATGCATCATCAAATAATTTACCTTCTTTACATAAATAGTTCTTTAATGTCCATTGATAATTATTGGTTCTTGCCCTTCTCTAAGGTATAAATTTTCACCAGTTTTGTCACAGAGCTACTAATAAAACCTCATCATTTAGTTATAACTTTTTCAATATTCCAAGAAACCTAAATCTTTCACTAGTTTAATAATTATGCTAGCAACCTTGGTTTACCATCAACGTCATCTAAGCAACATTCTGTATTAAAAGTAAGCTTTAGTTCTCATGTATTATTTTATTCTGGACTAGTAGAACTATTTTGGATAGGTCAGTCCCCATTCTTTGTGTATCATGTTAGCTCATCAAATTGTTAATTTAAAAGAACAAGCGCTATCTGTCAGTAGGCATTATTTATACCCACTGGCTGAGAGTGAGCAAAGTTTTATTTACCCTTTGAAATGATACAGACTTCCCTGAGAAGTCACACACACAACACAAACACACAAAGTCAGAAGAACGTGTCTCCCCCTGAAAATCTTATCTGATAATAAACTTTCCTAATATTTTCCTGCTAAAGATTAATAAACTTCTCTTGAAACTTATATCTAATTTATGTGACTTTAAGGGTCATGCTTTAATAACAATGATGAAACACGATTATTACTTCCTAATGCTGAAATTACAGTTTTTACATTGTAAATTTTCCCTGCTATGCGCCCTGTGGCACTAACATCTTTATCACTCCATGTGTTTCTAGTTTTAAAACCTTTACCCCTGCTGTTTGAAAAATATTTCTCATTTTCGTCCCCTATGGAGTACAGCAATCCCTAAAGGCAAAGCCATTACTGATTCCTCTGCCTCTCCCCAAACACGTATTGTGATCACCAGTGCTGCTCCCACTGCCTCATTGGCTTTTGGTAAAGTATGCAAATGAGATGTTCAAAATACACACTTTTTGCAACTGTGCAAGTTCATACTGATTTATAAAATGGGCAGGCTAATAAAGTGACTGAAAATGTCAGCAAGATTTATGCATGGATGACAAATTGTATTGGAAATGTTCATTTTTAACATGCTGCCCTAGATTTGTTTTTTTTTTTTTTTAACAACCTAGATATTCCCTGTGATACATTTGTTTTAAGGCCATTTTTTCCCTCCCCAAACATACTTTTGACAGTGACTTTTTGACTGGAAAAATAAACAATGCTACTTCACAATCATACAAATTGTATTTTATCACAGAAAGCAGTAGTACTTGGAAGATATAATAAATTTCCTTTTGACACCCATTTTCCCCATGTACCATTAGTCCACTATGGTTAAATAGTTTCCCTTTATAACAGATAACTTGAATTGCATGCATAAATATTTCATCACTAAGATATAAAATTATGTAACTATCAAAACAATTACCCAGTCACCTCTGAGGAAAATATTTCATTCATATTAAAAATGCACAACGTAGGGAACAAAAGATAGGAGTGACAACTAACATATATCTTCTGGAGTTTATGATTCTATCTTTGGAAAATTTCATGTTAAAAATGGTCTAAGCAATATTCAGATGACTTTTCTCTATTATTTGTGAATTTGTTCCCGTATGCTCCAGTTCTGTCTGTGATTCAACTGGGCAGTTGTGGCATTCTTGCCAGCCCAAGTGTGGTCTTTGGGTAGAGGTCTTGATATTTTATATCTCTGGATGACAGCCATTCATTAACTAAATGAAGCAAAGGAATAGGAAAAATAATAATGGAGCCAGTTTACCCAAAGTATTTAAGAAATTAACTAGATCATCCTGGCAGATTGCAAGACATATACACACAACAGAAATATCACAAGTATAAGTGTGGTGTATCACAGTTACAGAGGAATGGATTGTAAAAATCAAATTCAGTAAATGAAGAACTGCATATGATTAATTTTACAAAGAACAGATCGTATCAACAGTATTATGTAGTCTTTCTAGTTTGGAAAGTTTGGTATTAGAATTCTAATTCTATTTTTTATATTCAGATCAGTTTGTACCAATACTATTATTGCGACTGATTTTCCTAATTAGTTCATTAAGTTGCATAACAATTGGTTTACAACTAACAACTCTTCTTGATGTTGAAATGGTGAATATAAAATTGATTTAATGCCCACTTCTGATCATTCATTCTTACACATTCATATGTCCTGGTGTTTGATGAAGCTCTCTTTATACGACTGCCATCCCCTCTGCCCTGTTTTCACTTAAGTGCCATGGCTATGTTCTTGCTTATTAAAAAGAGTTAGCATTATACATTGTACTGAAAAAGTCCAAACACTCTTAAAAAGAAAAAGAAACAACAAATAAAACATCTGCTTTTCATCAAGGGGCACCATCTTACAGCTTATACTAAAATAAAGTTTTTAAGATAAAGAAATAGGAGTTATGAATACGCAAAGATTTATATAGGTGAAGCTAGATAACACTAGGAGAAATAGTTTTTTTTCTTTGCTGTTATTTCTCCCTAAAATACTGTTTCACTTTAATAAAATAAATACCATTTGTAAGATATTATTTATTCAAATATCTTCTGCTTAAAAGGAATAAATAGTATTTTATGTTAATGCTGAAATAACTTCATAATAATGTTTCCCTCTAGATTTTTAACTTTGCTTCCATGACTATTAGCCCCCATCAGTCTCTTTACAACAGTTAAGAGTTTGCCTTCAAGTTATTTTCAAGAAACATACATTCCTGATTGACAGTCATTCCCATAGAAACAGCTTTACCCCAGAGGATACAAGTGGAAACAGTCAAAAAAGAGGAACAAAGAGTACATTTAAGAACATCTGGTATAATGTCAAGAAAATCTGTCTACAAGACAAGCAAAGTCCATCTCCTTCCCTCATCCCTGCATTGAGATGCATCAGAGGAGTAATTTACTACAAGTGGTCCACTGAGTGGTTTATTTAACTCATAAAGCCTAGAGTTAAGAGGAAAAAAAAAAAGCAAAAGAAAACATATACTTGCTCATATAAGTATATGTACATGTATATGTAAATATAATTATATGGATATAACGTCTAATAAGAGATAATTTTGAACTCTCATTTGATTTTGTTGTCATCCTTAAATATTAAATAAAATAAAATTAAATAAAAGCGCTGCGACACATGTTGAATCCAAAACGGGACTTTTTACCTTGCATTCAAACTGTTAATTGCACATTCTGTACAGTTGGAAATGTCACTATTTCCTCACTGTGTTGACTCCCCATCCAGAAGGCTCATGTTGATTTATTTCCCTAATAATAACTCTTTATTTGCAGAGTTAGCATTATGAGGTCAACAATAGATTGGTTTAGTTGAAGAAACATTAATTGAGCATCTAATAAATTCTAGATAGCTGAGCTAGGCTATGGGAACACATGATTAAAAAGGCATGCTTTCTCATCTTCTCATCTGTGAGTAAAATATGACAATGAATAGAGTGAATAGGCCATCACTTTAGATAAAGTTCCATTGCCAATAGAGTCATTGTTTATTAGGGGGTGGAAAGAGTAGGGGATGCTTACCGAGAGTTAGAGCTTCGGTGTTATCCTTTTCACAACGAAAGGTAGTCTCTCACATAAACTGGTGAATCTCTAATGAGAAAATCTATTTAAACTATTTCTATTTTTTAATATAAAACCATTCTACAACTTATTCTCTAACAATACAGGCAAATTTCTAATTTCTCCAAAAATAATTCTTAGATAAACAGGCCTTTTAACTAAGTCTCTCCCCCCAACACTTATTCTCATTTATCTTTTGAAATCTCAGCCTTGATGTTATTGGACAGTAAAAAGGCTGCAATGGGACCCCTGTCAAAAGACAATTTTCTTCCTTGAATGATAAGCAATGGAACATGTAAGAACAAAAAGCCAACTGATTAATAGCATGCAATTCATCTACAATTATCTTGCCCATGTTACACAGTCATTGTATAGATTGGACTAGATCATTAAATTATGTGACAGCAATCAGCCATCTAACTTTAAAAGAGGTGGGAAGAGCCAATTTAAAAACTTAATATCTCAGGATGATACAGTAGCCTGAGAAAGCCAGCCAATTTAGAGAAAATTACCATATGTACCAACCAGAATGATAGATGTGAGCCTTAGCTAAGCATTTGTCCCTGAGCTGATGATGTTTGAAATTCAGTAAAGAACTCTGTGCTTCTTCAATATGTGTTTGAGAATGGTAGTGGTCCAGGGCAGTAAACACTTAGAAAAGTGAAATACAGACTTCAGGAGGATATATGTTTTTGTGATAACTCTCCACTCTCTATGACTTTACTGGGAATTTGGAATCATATTCTGAGATGTGAAGATCAAGGTTGTCTGATGTTTTCCCATGTTCAATGCTTAGTTGTGCCTCATATGTATTGCGTCTTTATTTGAAATACTTACGCATTAGATGTGCATTCTCCAAAATCTATAGCATGAAGTTCTCATTCAAAATGGGATCAAGAATTTTAAATAACAGTGGAAAGGTCCAATGTGAATTACTTCTACAGTTATAATGTGACTATTATGGGCTGTCAGCAGATATGAGAGTAGCAAGTGAAATGTTAGGAAAGTAAAACATATGTATTTCCATCTCATTCTTTCAGATAAACAAATACATTGAAAGCATAACTTTGTACAAGGAATGGTAGCAGGCACTAGGGATTCAGAAAAATGGGGACCTAAAAGATCTCAGAAACCAGTGGGGAGACAGAATCTAATTTCAGTTGACTTGGATAAATGCTATGCAGTGGAAAAGAGCATACTGGGAGAAACATGATAGAAGAGAGCACACTGAAGGGAAATCTAGCACAGGCCACCTTGACAAAGAATGACATCGTGTCACAAGAAATAGTATAGTAAAGCCAACTCAGTTCTCTTAGAATAATACAGGATACATTTCAATGCATACTGTCTTAGCTCAGGCTGCCATAACAAAACTGGGTGGTTTAAACAACAGAATTTATTTCTTACAGTACTAGAGGCTGGGAAGTCCAAGATCTAGGTGATGGCTGATTTGGTTCCCAGGCAAGGGCCCTATTTCTGGCTTGCAGATGGCCAACTTCTCACTGTATCCTCACATGGCAGAGAGAGAGAGAGAGAGAGAGAGAGAGAGAGAGAGAGAGAGAGAAAGAGCGAGTGAGCGAGCGAGCTCTGGTCTCTCTCCATCTTCTTATAAGCACACTAATCCCATCAAGGGGGGCCCCACTCTCATGATTTCATCTAAACCTAATTAGTTCCCCAAAGCCCCATCTTTATCATATTCGGGGTTAGGGGCTTCAACAAATGAATTTTAGGGAGACAAAAACGTTATTCAGTCCATAACATTCAGTTTGTGTGACAACCTATCTTGTTTTTCTTAAATATCTATGATGATTTCCTTATATGTAAAATGACTTTTCCTTTACTTCACAAACATGCACTTGAATCTATTTTGAATGCCCACCATCAAATTATTACACTGAATTAATGGATGTCAGAGAAGTTTGTGAGCAGTGTTCAGGGTCAGCAAGTATTTGATTTTCCACAAGACCAGCCAGACTGATGGCCAGTTTCTGTTTTCTCCTGGTGAAGAGCACATTGATTATATGGCTCAATTGTGGATGTGGTGTGAGTGGGAGCTGAGCAAATGTGACTTTAAGTGGTATGATTTTTTCTGAATCACTTTGACCATCTAAAGGAGAGACTCATATGCTATGATTTTTTTTTTCTCCTTTACATTGAGAAGAAAATCTCCTTTACAGAATTTCTGCCTTTTGGGAATAAGTAGTAGGTAACTGACTCAAAAATCACAGCTGCTATTTTTTCTAAAACTGAAGAGAACCCAAAGTCCAGAAGACAGACCAAATACAGCATGAACATAAACCTATAAGTCTGTGGATGGTTCTCATTTGGGGCTGTACAGTAAGGGACATGTGTGGTCACACATCTTTCTTTGAGTTCCATTATTTAAAAAGTTCCATTATTAAAACCTACCTATTTTTATGTAGAAAATCTCATGAAATAACTTTTAAATGATACATGAGACTGAGGCTAACATACTCCCATTTTTACCTACTGCTTTTTTTTTTTTTTTTTTTTTTTGCGGTACGCGGGCCTCTCACTGTTGTGGCCTCTCCCGTTGCGGAGCACAGGCTCCGGACGCGCAGGCTCAGCGGCCATGGCTCATGGGCCTAGCCGCTCCGCGGCATGTGGGATCTTCCCGGACCGGGGCACGAACCCGTGTCCCCTGCTTCGGCAGGCGGACTCTCAACCACTGCAACACCAGGGAAGCCCCCTGCTGCTATTTAATGAATTAAATGGGGTGAATTTTTGGTCTAACGATAACACTGATAATAATGGTAATAATGTTCACAATTTATTAAGACTTTAAACTATGTGTCAGCTATTCTTCTAAGTGTATCACAAGCATCATCTCACTTAGTCCTAACAATAATCTCATTTATTCCACTGAGGCACAGGGAGAGCTAAGTAATTTACCTAAGGTCATAAAGGTAAAAAGACGAAGGGGCTTGGATTGGACACAGGCAATGTGATACCACAGATAATTCCCAACTATCATGCCACAGTAGGTGGTAACTAACTCAAAATCGCAGTTGCTCTTCTTTTTTTTTTTTTAAACTGAAAAGAATCAAGATCTACAAGACAGATCAAACACAGTATGAAAATAACTATGAATCTCTGGATGATGCTGAAGTCATCACACCAAACCTAAAGCTTTTACAATTTTGAGAATCCTCTTTAAGAAGAAGGACACAAAATTATGAATACATACATATTTATTTAGAAAGAGAAAGCTCACCAAAATACCATTTTTAAGAAGTTGGGTATGGTAAACATCACAAAATCTTGAAAAATAATACTTTTCTCAATTGACCACCTGGCCTGTCTCTGTAATCATTTTTCCCCTACATTTTTGGTTTGTACATTCTTTGATTGTCTCTTCATAGAACTATAATTTCTTAATGATTATAATTTTAATCTCCCCTCTAGTATATTTGACTTTTTCTTTATTGGTAGTTTAGAAAAGTTATTTTTAGGATCACAGGTCATTGTTGGTAAGAGCATGTGAACTTTTAGGGTTGTTGTCAAATTTGGGGAAACTTCTGTGAGATCCTTTTTTTTTTTAATTTATGAGCTGTAAGATTTGGGAAAATTATTTCACAATATAGCTTCTGATTTAGGAGATTCTGAACCTTGTTTCTCTTCCACCACCGGTATTCTTCCAGTGCCAGGGTAGCACTGGCCATGGCCATTTTGTAGTATGACCTCTGAGCCCACACCTTTGGGTCCTGATGGGTGAAGAGTAGGTACAGTGGATGAGAAGTACACCTGGTGGTTGTTCTGCACCAGGACGATAGCAGAACCAAACATGGAAGTGGACTATAGCAAGATTTAACACACAAAAATAGGGGATGGCCAGTGAAGCTTGAATTTCACATGAACAACTGCTAATTTTTTTTGACATACTTACAACTAAAAACGTATCTGTTCATTATCTGAAATTCAGATTTAACTAGTGTTCTGAATTTTACCTGGCAATCTTGCAAAAATGGCTGTGAAACACATAAACCTAACCCACTAAAACCAAATTAATGTATCAGCAACTAAACTTCCCCTGAGTAAGATCCCCAAACAGCTTATGGCCACTGTAACACCACTTGATGAAGGGGAAGGGAAATGCCGGAGGGGAAATAGGCAACAGTTTTAAGAGTTTAAACAGTTAGCAGTTTTAATTATGGTTAAACTATCCTACTTTTGTAACTTTTTGACCATGTATGCAAATATATGACTACATGAGCATGTTGCCAGAGCCCCTACCAGTACCAGGGATCCATGCAAGTGAAGAGCCCAAAAGCTCAGGTTAATTAACTTTGAAGTTAACTTGCCTCAGTTCACTGGATCTAAAAACAACTGTATTCACCCATGTCCATGTGCCATGACTATGCACGAAAACTACCCAGAAAGTTCTACCAACCCAGCTTCTGAATTCTGAATGCTTTACTCTCTGAGCATTCATATATTCATATTGTTATACAGTACCTCATGCTTATTTGTTTATAATTAAAGATCTGGTTATTTTCTGCTTCCCAGCTAGTTGTCTACATTATCTGTCTATCGATCTATCTATGTATCTATCCTATCCACTACATACTTTCACAACTAGCTTTTAAATTCCTCCAATGCATTGTGAAGGCTTCCCTTCTTCCCCCACCTTATATGATTTCTCTGGTTACTCAAATAAGAGTTAAGTGGTCGAAAGGGAAAAAAATATTTAGTACAAGAATATATTGTGCTGTTTTTTAATAATTAGGGAGTAATATAATTTACATAAGAGGACATGGCTTCTTGTTTAGGAATCTTGCTGGATGTCTGTTTATGTGTATAGGATGAGCCCATCAGCCTGTGATCTTGGGGAAGAGGGCAATATATAGAGAGAATTGAATGATTCTATATCATCATAGGAGAAGAATATTTCTACAAGCAGCCCAAGACAGAAAGAGAGGAAGGGTAAAGGAAGAAGGAGGTGTAAAGAAGAACCAGGTGTGAATGGAAAGCACAAGTTTTACGTGAAGAGGCCAAAGTTCTAAAGAGAAACAATCAGTGAGGTGATTTTCAAGAGAGGAAATGGTAATACATTTCTAGGTATTCCAATGCTTAAGAATTTGTTTTACTTCACTAAGTTCTAATAACTCTTTCCTATTTACCATTCTTCCATCAACATCAAGTGCAAATGGTAAATTTAAATTAGTAGTACTTTGGAAGTACAGAGGATGGGTAGTCTATTACAGGACAAGGTAGAACAGTAAAATAGGAAGAACCTGATTTAATTGCAAAGTTGCTATATTCTCTGATGAAGGTTAGATGTGGGACTGGCAAGATGATTATAAGGCCTATAGAAATCCAAGGGGAAATTGATTAAAACTGTATAATGTTTGAAATGCTGATCTGGAGGCGTAGTTTTTGACTATTTTTTAAAAAGAAAACTGGAAGCAAAGAGGTCATGAAGACATTACCAAGTGGCCAAAATGTATCAGACTATGCCAGACTTAGCAACTGTCCATTCCCCTTCCCACCTCCTCTACCCTCTACCACATGTAACACATTTTTTGTCCTTTATCCCTCATCCATCAGTTACTTGGGTACAGCAGAGAAAAAAAGGTCTTTGCTAGCTGCATACCACTTCTAGCCATGCCTACCATACAGTGCACTCTATTTCCAACCCTGTTGAGTATCTCTGGTTTCCTCACTGCCCTTTATTTATAGAACTTCCAGCTACATTCCCAACACAGGTAAAATGTCAGGCAATGGAAACCATGCTTCCCTGCAGCCCTTTGGCCATAACATTAAAAAGAAAGCACCTTTAATTTATCATGTCCTCCTTGAGTGCCCACAGCTGTTTCAGTTAGCAGAGCCCAGCATTCTTCTGTGGAGGTCTTGGAGCAATGTGACAAGACTATAAAATGAAGGAGTTGCACGGGTCCAGCCCTAGAATTCTGTGTTGCCATGACTCCAGCTTCCAGAGCTAAATGTTCAGCTGAGTGCAGAAGGGGACAGCCATGCTTTACTAGTATCCTGTATTAAAGGCAAGACCACTTGGCAGTTTGCATGATTCCTGGCTAAATATTTGCAACCTAAGCTGTAATATCTGCTATGTTATAATATTCTAAAGCTAAAATGAAATTTTTAGAAAAGTCAAGTGTAATATTTAGTGTTTACCCTTACCCCTGCTTGAGGGTTTTTAAATTGAAGAGGTAAGGGCTAGTGTAAAGGGGATGTGTGGAGGGCTTTCTTAAAAGCATTATGTGACACCTAGTGAAAAAGAACTTGAAAAAATTTTTTTCTAAGAGTAATTTTATATTTATTGCACTTAATTTAACAAATTATTGCAGGAAACACATAGACAGCATTTTCCCAGTAAAATTATTATACTTAAATGAACTTTTGACAATGTATTAATTACAAGGACATGACCACATTTATACTGCTGATCCAGTAATTACATGCATTAAAGAAATATTTATCCACAAACTATTCAGTGTACTTCAAAACAGCATTTATTGCCAAATTACATTTCCTGGATATCTGTGCCCTATTTCCAGTTACTAGTAATTTTTTTTTAAATTTCAAGAACAGAGAATGACAAGAATTTTGAAAAATACTCTATAAATAAATGCATACTGATGTCAAAAGACTGAAATGTAGACCATTTTAACCACAGACCTCAGAAAAATAATTGTGAGGCACCCAAATTCATGTGTTTCAGACAGAAAGAAGACAACAAGAATCACAATATGTCAAGCTCCTCTTTTTTCCCTGCCTGTCTTTACAATGAATAAAAACATAGCATAAACTGTAAACCAACATGACTTCACACTAGATAACAATAGGAGGAAAATTAATATCATTGACATCGTCTGCAAGATTCAAATATGCAGTTTATTTCAGAAAGCTTGAAAACATCTATGAAATATTAGCAATCACTTCCAACACAATCAGAATCGTTCTACCTCTGTAGCAATTCTCAGATACAAACATGTTCCCCTTCACTCTGGATTTTGTAAAGAGTAGCTGAAGAGGGAGAGAAAGATATTCCTTCTTTAAGGTTTTACAGCTGGTGAGAGGCACAGCAAAATCAGAATTGAAGAACTAGCCCACTGAACTTAACCAAAGAGACTTTTTTTTTTCCCCTAGTGGCTATTTTATTACACTTACCAAATAATGGAAACCCATTTCTCTATTAAGGCATTCAGAGCTCTGATAGGAAATTTACTTCCTCATGTGTCTGGAAGAGCAAGAGCTTCCCAACATTTTAACTGAGCATCCCAAACACAGCACTTCTATATTTTAATTGAGTATTTTGGAGAAAACTGCAGAATGTATCTTGAATTTAAATTTTCTATGAAAGAAAAACCCACAATTTTTTCTAGTTTCTTATTACAGGTAAAAAAGCAGGAAATGTTATTAAAAGCTTAGCACTTAGTGTGAAAATTAATAACAACAGTAGTAATGATAATAATAAAATAGAACAGAAAATTTATTTTTTGAACATCTTCTTTGAGCTAACATTTTATACATGTTATGCCATATAATACAATGTTTTTAAATGAGGTTAATGGCAAAATACACATCTCAACAAGATTAAAAGTAGTAAAATATATGTTATGATCTGATTAGGTTGAGGGAATCCTTAAAACATGAAAAACTACAATATATTGGGTTTTTTCCCCCACATTTGAACTTTTCGGAAAATAAAATACATCATCAAATTGCTGTCTGTACTTAATGTATCAGTTTATCTACTCCTCCTAAAATTCCTGTATCAATTCCCAAAAGCAATTGGTATCTTAATACTGACAAAATAGAAGAGAGCTCTTCCTAAAATAGCTAGAAGAGACAGGCGTGTAGAATTTTAAATGATGGGGGTCATCTAGGAAGTACTAGCCTTCACATAACATGTCAGATTCTATCAATGCACACAAATCTATCACCTTATTTGTTTGTTGTGGGAGTGCATCAGAACATGGCAGAAGACAGAGTACATATGAATGAGATGGTTAAAAGACCTACACCCAGAGTAGGAAATCTCGATTTTGGTTGTCTTTCTGCTATGTCTTTCAGGTAAATTTGGGCTAGATTATCTTTAAAGTGTTTTTTAGCCCTAAATCCAATAAAGATATTTAATAAATTACAAAACACTGCTTAAATATAAGTATGCCTATTTTAAAAAACTAACTTGTAGATATAAGATATAAGAATAGTGTATGCTTTAAGCTGTATAGACAATTCCTGCTATAAAAAAAGTTTTAATCTTATTAAAACACAGAAGTATGCTCTTATAAAGGTATGTCTTAAAAATATTTGTAGGCATAAAATAGTGAAGAATGTGCTTGCTGTGGGGAGAGCAAAGTAGGGAAACAGAGAATAAAAGTAATAGGGCTCTCATGTCCACAACTCTATTTATGAAGATGAGAATCCCCACACCTACCCACCACCACCAAATAAAATTAGAGTGCCCTCATTGTATTTCTGCCTGAGCTACTGTATAATCTGTTACCACTGCTGGCAGTGATTGAGAAATAATATGAATTAGAGCACGTTAGATCAAATAGATAAATGTAGGTATGGCTAAAAAGGCAAATGAAAGATTAATATAAATTATATTCATTTATTTTTAAATGCTTCATTTTGATAGCCTACTTTCTGCAAATCATATGCAGATGACCAGTCAGGGATAAAGTAAGAGTTTAAAAGGTATTTTAGACTACTACTTCTTCATGTAACAAATTATACATTTATTGTTCCTGAGTCACAGCTGCCAATATTTTTGGCTTCCAAAGCACCTTGAAAAATTCAGTGATAAATGCTTGGCGCTGACTTCATACACAAAAGTCTTCTGCATCAGCCCCAAAATCTATTTCTGTGGGTTTTGTGGTTATAGTAATTAGGCTTCCACATTTGGCTATGCCCCAAGAACCAGAGAATCTGGCCATTAGAAAACACAATTCCTAGTATAGAATCCTTCCTCTGTACAATTAGTTTAGAAAGGTGTGCTTCCCTTTCAAAAAAAGAAAATGTGTTAAATCATGGAGTTCTCAATCAAGGATTCCTCCTTTCTGTCACTTATTTATCATCAGTCATCACAATCAAAGTGAGTATATTCCAAGAAAAACAGGAGTTTAATAAGAAGAAACTGATCACTAATTATATTTACACATGACATCAACAGACACAAAAAGAAAGCATACAAATTAATATATGTTTAAAATATGATAAAATTTAATACCAGTTCTTGAAAAAAGAAACACCATGAAATACTAGGCTTAATTTTTCGTCTAAAATCTACAGTCTATACCATGCTGATTGGTGAAACTCTAAACCAAGAATAATTGAACAGATTATATAAAAACAATTTTAAAATACTGTTTCAGAAATTCTGATAACAGGGACAAATCATAAAATGTAAAGATGTATAAATACTGGAGAAAATGATGTGTTATTGTGTTTTATCTTGTTTTTTTCCCAGAAACTTTTCTCCACATCAACAATAACTAGTTATATGGCAACAGCAGGAAAAAAATAAAGAGCTAAAATGGCAAAATTTAATGAATAGAATTATTCTAGAAATAATTTTAACAATGTTTTCATAGGTCCAAAATATTTTTTTTAAAAAAACTTCTGTAAAAATACCAACAAATATATTTTAATAGAAGATAGAATCTAGATTTTTCTAAATCTTAGAAGAAATAAATATATACAAATTACTATTCTTCTCAAGATTTATAGGTTCAATGTGATAGAAATTATAATCTTAGTGGACCTATATTATGCATCATGACAAGATAATTCTGAAATCCACATGAAAGTAAATAAAATGTATTTGTGTGTGTGGTGGGAGCACATTTCAATGTAAAGAGGTTTATACCATATACAGCTAAGGTAATTACAACAGTGAAGTAATAAATCAATGGTCAAAAGACAAATTGTTTGCCCTTATGCCCTAAAGAATGCTAAAGCAGCAAAGTCAACTTCTCACATTTGAAACATTAGAAACTCAAATGAAAGTGTCAAGAATTAAATGTTAATGAGATAGGTATGTGCCTTCCTCCCAACTCTTTCCTTTATTAAATAAATGAACTTTGAATTCCCTAACAATAGTTTTGTAAAATTAATAATAATAATAATAATTAAGTGAAAGAAAAGAAATGCTGGCATGTTTAGAGTGGTTATCTAAAGGCAGGGAGATTACAGATTAGATTATGTTCTTCTTTATATATGCTCCTGTAACTTACAAATATTTTCCAATGATTATACACCATTTTATTTAAAAAAAAAACTTTCATAAAAAAAACCCCTTTTTAAACTTACTTCACCCAACTAAGTTGCTCACGCACTGTATAACTAGAGGGAAAACATTCAGACAGCCATACTATACTGTGCACCAATCCCAAAATGAAGGATTTTGTTTGAAATCTTAGCCTTTGGCATTCTGAGAATTGTTATATGATGCCACACTGATATGCTGCAGTGAAGATCCTCTCTAACAAGCACTGTAATTATGGGAAATTATGAATTCTTCTGGATTTCCATATTTTTTCCTTTAAAATGGTTTGATTATGTGATAAATAATTCATTTCTAACAGAGTTGCATCAGGTTTTCTGACTCTGGGTCTATGGTACTTGAACACATAATAAAGAAATAGAGAAACTTATTCATTGATTCACTTTCAGGAAATTGCAAATACACAACCCTGGGAATTCCCTGGTGGTCCAGTGGTTAGGACTTGGCACTTTCACTGCTGGGGCCCAGGTTTGATCCCTGGTCAGGGAACTAAGATCCCATAAGCCACTTGATATGGCCAAATTAAAAAAAAAAAAAAAAGAGAGAGCAATTAAGGAAACAATCCCATTTACCATCACAACAAAAAGAATACAACACCTAGGAATAAACCTACATAAGGAGACAAAAGACCTGTACTCAGAAAACTATAAGACACTGATGAAAGAAATCGAAGATGACACAAACAAATGGAGAGATGTACCATGTTCTTGGATTGGAAGAATCAATATTGTGAAAATGACTATACTACCCAAAGCAATCGACAGATTCAATGCAATCCCTATCATTTTTCACAGAATTAGAAAAAATTTTACAATATGTATGGAAACACAAAGGACCCCAAACAGCCAAAGCAATCTTGAGGAATAAAAATGGAGCTGGAGGAATCAGGCTCCCTGACTTCAGACTATACTACAAAGCTACAGTCATCAAAACAGTATCATATTGGCACAGAAACAGAAATATAGATTAATGGAACAGGATAGAAAGGTCAGAGATAAACCCATACACCTATGGTCAACTAATCTATGACAAAGGAGGCAAGGATATACAATGGAGAAAAGACAGTCTCTTCAATAAGTGGTGCTGGGAAAACTGGACAGCTACATGTAAAAGAATAAAATTAGAACACTCCCTAACACCATACACAAAAATAAACTCAAAATGGATTAGAGACCTAAATATAAGACCGGACACTATAAAACTCTTAGAGGAAAACATAGGCAGAACACTCTGACATAAACTGCAGCAAGATCTCTTTTGATCCACCGCCTAGAAGTAATGAAAATAAAAACAAAAATAAACAAATGGGATCGAATTAATCTTCAAAGCTTTTGCACAGCAAAGGAAACCATAAATGAAATGAAAAGACAACTGCTGGAATGGGAGGAAATATTTGCAAATAAAGCAAATGGCAAGGGATTAATCTCTGAAATATACAAACAGCTCATGCAGCTTAATATCAAAAAAACAAATAACCCAATCAAAAAAAAAATGGGCAGAAGATCTGAATAGACATTTCTCCAAAGAAGACATACAGATGGCCAAAAAGCACATGAAAATATGTTCAACATCACTAATTATTAAAGAAATGCAAGTCAAAACTACAATGAGGTATGACCTCACAGCGGTCAGAATGGAGATCATCAAAAAATCTACAAATAAAAATGCTGGAGAGGGTGTGGAGAAAAGGGAACACTCCTACACTGTTGGTGGGAATGTACGTTGGTACAGCCACTATGGAGAACAGTATGGAGGTCCCTTACAAAACTAAAAATAGAACTACCATATGACCCAGCAATCCCACTCCTAGGCATATACCTGGAGAAAACCATAATTCAAAAAGATATATGTACCCCAATGTTCATTGCAACACTATTTACAATAGCCAGGACATGGAAGCAACCTGAATGTCCATCAACAGAAAAATGGATAAAGAAGATGTGGTATGTGTGTGTGTATATCTATATCTATATCTATATATATATATATAGATATATATATAATGGAATATTACTCACCCATATAAAAAGAAAATAATGCCATTTGCAGCAACATGGGTGAACACAGAGATTGTCATACTGAGTGAAGTAAGTCAGACACAGAAAGACAAATATATGATACCGCTTATATGTGGAATCTAAAAAAAAAAAAGGCATAAATGAACTTATTTATACAACAGGAGTAGAGTCACAGATATAGAAAACAAACTTATGGTTACCAGGAGATGGGGGGAGAGGGATAAACTGGGAGATTGGGACTGACATATATACACTATTATATATAAAATAGATAACTAATAAGGACCTACTGTATAGCAGAGGGAACTCTACTCAATACTCTGTAATGGCCTATATGGGAAAAGAATCTAAAAAAATAAAAGAGTGGATATATGTATATGTATAACTGATTCACTTTGCTGTACACCTGAAACTAACACAACATTGTAAATCAACTATACTCCAATAAAAAACTAAAAGAAATAATAAAGCAAATACACAACCCAGTTAAGTGGATTTCCTGAGTCTATTCTTTTAACTAAATAACCTATTTTCTGAGTAAGCTAGAATACTGAAACTTTGTTCACTGAGTATAATTTTAAGTTTATATACTTTGTTGCTTATTACTTTTATGTGTTATAGACAGACTATAGCTCTCAGTCAGGATAATGTAAGTGTGTATATTTGACACATTTAGAAGGTGAGAACTGGATGTTTGTAGCTGTAGAAAGGCAAGATGTGTGTGCTCACGGGCTCTGCTGGTCTCCTAGAATGCTGTCATTTGCCAGCTTTTTCAAGTATCTGTGCCCTGATTGTGAAATGGCAGTTATTTACTTTGGTTAAAAGAAAGGACATGTGGACACTGGGGGAAGTGGAGGCTGAGACGAACTGAGAGATTAGGATTGACATATATACACTACCATGTATAAAATAGATAGCTAGTGGGAACCTGCTATAAAGCACAGGAAGCTCAGCTCGGTGCTGTGATGACCTAGATGAGTGGGATGGGGGCGGGTGGGGTGGGAGGGAGTTCCAAGAGGGAGGGGATATAAGTATACATATAGCTGATTCACTTCATTGTACAGCAGAAACTAACACAACATTGTAAAGCAATTGTACTCCAATTTAAAAACAAGTAATAATTAGTATAAGTAGTTGAAGCTATACTAAGAGCAATAAAGACCAAGAAATCAAACTGTGTGTATGTGCGTTTTTGGTTTTTCAAGAAAAAAGAAGAGTTTTGTCCTAAAGCATCAGTTGTCAAATTTTTTGGTCTCTGAACCAAAACTCTTAAAACTTTCTAAGGATCCCAAAGAGCTTTTGTTTATAGGAATTATAACTTTCAATATTTAGCTAATCAGATATTAAAATGGAAAATTATTACCACTTGTATTTATTTAATCATTTGTAGATAACAATGACGAACACATTTTCTGTTAACATAAAACATCTTGGTACTGTTTCGAAAATAGTTTTGAACCCTCAGACCTGAGTGAGAACCACTGTCCTCAAGTAAATGTCAGTTTGTTTTAGACTCTGAAAGAGACTAACAAAAGAGAAAGCTTGGGATGTAAATTTTATTTGCCATGGTATATAATATCTAAGACTGTAAAGAAGTGAGGAAAGGTGTTAAATAAAACTTTGTCAAAGTTCACTTAATCTTATTAGACTTAACTTCCTAGGTTTACTGATTAATGCCTTTGGCTACTATTGTGAAACATTTTTTACCTGCTTTACCTAATCTTCTTTGAAAGCAGAGATTTCATGTTTTACCATAATACTTTTCCTATGCTTTATGTTGAATTAATTATGCCCTTGATATCAAAGAAAAAAGAAAAAGAAATAAAAATTTCCTTACTTATGAAAGATCTAGGGTTCTTTAAAATCACATTACTGTCCATGTTTATTGTTAAATGTTTTCTTGTCACTGTGATTAAATAGGTGTCTTTGGCAAGAATGATCCTATCTTAATAAGTGTCAAAATTTCTTCTGATAAATATTTTGTTGTCTTCTCCATATCAAATTTTAAATATGGAAAAAAAATAAAATGAAAGTTTCAGCATAACTCTAACATCTAAAGCTATCTTTGAAATTTCCCAGGGAAATGCTAGAAATAATTAGATTTCTTTACTATGCTACTATTGTAAAGTGTTATATGGACAAATCTGTCAAATCAGGAGAGACAAGCCATCTACCTATGTTACATTTGTGTAGGTAAATTAATGTACATATTTCACAAATTGTATGCCTCCATAGGAATTTCCTGCAGATTTAACAATGCATTGCTGACTATACTATGCCTTACCTGAAGAAACACTCATCAAAAGTCTTCTGAATTATTCTCTGTCTTGAAAGAGAACTGTGATCTCCTCCATATTGATAGTTTGGATTATACTATTAAATAAACCACAGCCATTAAATCTCTCATCTAAGATGAGATTTCATTTTAAGTTAGTGTTTGCTTGAGGGCTTTGATATAAGCTGTAGGTTAGAGTTTGTCTTCAACCAAGGACAGTCTCAGAGCCTGTGAGAAATTACTGTACCAGGTACTTTGAACTTTTGATACTTCAAAGAATAAACTCTCAAATACAGGCTTCTGAGCTCACATCAGCTATAAAACTTTCATACCATACCAGTGGACTGCATCAGGCTTTTTAGTCCAGAAGCTGAGGGTTTCATGAAAACAGACAGCTAACCAAAGATGCAGTAAGTGAACACTCAGTTACATAGGACTGAATGAGCTGATGAGGGACATTTTATTGTGATTGTTTGTCTGAATATGGTTGATATTGGTTCAATGTCATATTTATCTGGATATAAAAAGCCATCTTTTCTCTTTCTACTTATCTTGAACCCACAATTATGCTTTTATAAACTAAAATGAAATACTTAAAAATAATATCTGACTCTGATCTCAAGAATCTCTTACTAAATCTTACTTTTTATTACTTTGGCAATATAGTTATTTATTTGGGGTCAAAAAGAATCTATCCTCTGTTTACCATGACACAATTGGGGGAATCAATTGCATAACCAAGACCTTATCTGGAGTATCATATTTGAGAATTATGTTCAATGAGTCAAGTAGTACAGGCACTTTTAAGAAAAAAAGATTGGTTTAGGTTTGGAGCTAATGTCAACAAAGACCTCTCAGGGAAATTGGCCTGGTACCTGGTTTACCAGGTCCCAGCCTTACAGGGATTAAGAAAAGTCAGGCAGACCATGAAAATTAGTAAATTTGGCAACATCGGAAAGGAAAGCATTCATCAAAATTTACAGGTAGGGCTGGAGAAATCTGGTAGAGTTTCTTGGGCTTAGTATTCTTGCCTTGGGAGAGTAAATTATACAGGCTTTTAAAAATCTAATCTGAGATTCCTTACAAAAACTTTCAGAGAGAATTTACTTCATGGCTTCAGTAATCTCAATATCTTAATCTTATTACTTTGAGATTTTATGATCATGATGGTGGAGTTGGTCAAGGAAAACAGTGAGACTTGGAAAGAGGCATAAGAGATCTCTGGAAGTCATGACTAGAGCACCACTCTAGATTATCTACACCTTTCATTATGTTTGAGCCATTTTACAATTAAGTAAATTGTAGAACACAAAAAGTAATACAAATGATTCTTGCCCATAGAAATACAAACAGATTTCATCCAGTGGAATGCAACTGATTGTTGCCCTGTGGATACTGATCACTTTTACATCATTTTATAAATTCATTTCAGCATTCCTCATTGCCTGCTTCTCTCCATAAACATGTGCACACGTTTGCAAGTGTGCACACACACACACACATATATACATAAATAGGTATATATACACGTGTGTGTGTATGGTGTGTTCTTTGAAATCTCTTTTGAACTAGTTATAATATCTTACTGATGTCACCATTAATTAATTAATTAATTAATATCTTGGAGATGTAGTCATTTAAAAAAAAATCTATAACAACTTTAGAGACCATTTATCCAGATGACAGCAGGAAGCAGGAGGGAATGTGGTGTATTCCAGAAGATAAAATAATATGTGTAAAATCTCTGTAGCAGGAGAGAGCAACATTTATTCAAGAAACTGGAAGAAGGACAGGTGTATGGGACAGATAGTAAGAGGTAAGACTGGATGGGGTAGGCAGGATCCTAGCATGTTGGAAACTGAAGGCCATATTTAAGACTTTCATTTCTATTTTTAACTCAAAAGAAATGAGATAAATCTATTTAAATCCATTAAAGTGATTTAAGGTTGACAGGGGAAGATGAATTTTAGATACTTAGATTTGACTTAAAAAAGATGGCTTTGTGCATTATGGAGAATTGATTGGAGAGGAGACTGTAGGAGCAGGCTGATGTGGTCTAAGGGAGATATTAGAGAAACTCGAAAAAAAAGTGGCGGCAGTGAAGATGGAGAGAAATGTATTATTTTGAGAGATACCTCTAAAGCAAAGAAATAGCCAAGACACAGAAACAACCTAAGTGTCCATAAATGGATGAATGGATAACGAAATACATATATATTTATATATTTGTATAAATAAATAAATAAATAAATAAATAAATAAATATATATATATATATATATATATATATATATATATATATATGTATAATTCAGCCATAAAAAAGGAAATCCTGCCATTTGAAACATGGATGGACCTGGAGGGGATTATGCTGACTGAAATAAGTCAGCGAGAGAAAGACAAATATGATCTTACTTATATGTGGAATCTAAAAAACAAACCAAACTCGTAGATACAGAAAACAGATAGGTGGCTGCCAGAGATGGAGGAGGGGTGTCAGGTGGGCAAAATGGGTGAAGGTGATCAAATATACAATGTACAGCACGGTGACTATAGTTAATAATACTGTATTATATATTTGAAAGTTGCTAAGAAAGTAGATCTGAAAAGTTCTCATCACAGGAAAAAAAAATTGTAACTATGTAGGGTAATGGATATGGATGTTAACTGGTCTTATTGTGGTGATCATTTTACTATATATACAAATATCAAATCATATTGTATACCTGAAACTAATACAGTGTTATATGTCAATTATATTTCAATAAAAAACTGTAAAAAACTATTCACTCATTAATTTTTCCAGTTTTGATATTCATATATTTAAATTTGCTTTATAATATAATCCACTGAAAGTGAGGAATATTCTCTAATTTAAAATATATATAGAGATATACATTTATTTAATTTACTTTTGGATTGCATTTGACTCACTCTTTGATAGAGTAGGAACAGTAAGTAAAGAGAGATGGAAACTTTGGTAAATTACCAATGGCAGGCAGCACTTGTTGGGGATTTTTTTTTGTTTAAGTATTAAGGCAGAGTTACAGGCTATTGCTATCAGCCAGCAGGAAAAAATATAGGTTCAGCAGAATGATGTGGAGTCTTATTATTTTCTAACGATTGTGTGAGGGGTGGCTGGATGGTGTTGACAGTAGTGGGACTTTCAGGCAGTCACAAAGATATAAAACAGGCTCCCGTTTCATGTAATTGAAGGAGGTGGGGCTGGGAAAGTTGTGTTTCTGAGTCATGACCACAGCATTACCCATCCCAAAAGACCTTGAAATAGGGCTGCAGCTGTCAGCTTCACTCACCTCTACCACCAACATTTTGAATCATTACCAAAAATAAATAACTAAATATTCAAGAACTCACAACTGTATTTGTTTTAGAGAGATAAATTTTGAACAAGATTTCACCTCTTATATGCAGTAAGTACTTTCATTCCAGTTTCTAGTATCTCCATGCAAGAGGCGGCCTTGGCATTTGTAGTGTTCCCTAGGTATGTCAAGAGATTAGGGCTACAAGGGTTACATTTATTCAGTTAGGGGGATGGCAGAGAGAGTAAAAGATAATATTTAAACTGACTTGTTTCATGTTTTGAGTATTTTAAGAATCCTCTGTCTACAGGTTTAAGGATGAAAGTGTACCTACTTACTAGATATTCTAAGATTTTAAAAATTATCTTTTAAACAGTTTTATAATATCCTTTTTATGAAAAACATGTTATCATCCCCATAGATTGCTTATTACTTACAACAGGCAAAGGTACCTTTATAATTAAGAAATCTAGCAGACACCACCTTAATTAAGTGATCATTCAATCTCCCTGATAATGGGACAATCTCTCCATTATTGATGGACTGAAAAGGACACATTATCTAAGTAGTAGTCCTACCAAAATCCATGATCCTATTTGTGATTAAAATCTAATCATAAGGAAACAATCAGACAATCCAAATTGAGAGATAGTGGGCTTGGAGACTTAAAATATCAGTGTTATTAATTTAGAAAATGCTGGGAAGCAATAAATGCAGTGTGTGATCCTTGATTGCTTTTTGGAATAAAAACAAAACAAAAACAATGAAAATACAAAGAAACAACAAAAACAGTTACAAAGAACATTATTAGGGTGATGGGGAAAATTGAATATGGGATGAACATTAGATAATTGGATCAATGTTAAATTTCTGGAATATTTTAACATATGTGGTTATGTAGAAGAAGAATATTTTTATTCCTAGGAGATGCATCCTAAGGTATTTTAATGACAACCCAATGGAGTGAAAGGAATATGGATACGGCAAAATGTTAACAATTGAATTTTGGTGAAGAGTTTACACGTGTTTACTGTATCATTCTTTCAACTTTCCTGTAGGATAGAAACTTTTCAAATACTAACTTGGGAAAATAATTAAAAATTTAAAATCCATTATGTTTTTAGTGCATAGTTGTTTTCAAACAGAAATCAGTGTTAGATGGCTTTATGCAGTTTTAGGTACATTGTTTACTCTCAAAACAAATCTGAAAGTTAGATGCTCTTTTCTCTATAGGTGAAGAAATAGAAGCTCAAAGGAAGCAAGAGTTTTTCAGAAGGAAGGCTACTGTCTGGCAATGATTCTCACAACCATTTCTCCAAACTCTCCCAACACCCAGCTTGGAGAAATTCTTAAGAATTGAAGTTCTGAAAACCAGAGAATGACTGCTCTCAAAGAAAGAAAATTTGGCTTCATTTCTAAGCCTTCTTCTAATTCATGATCCATCATTTTTACTATTTTTAAAAACAGTGTTCCTCAAGCCATTTTTACATAAGCAATAAATATCTTGCTCTTAACAACTGACTTAGTTCCTCCTAAAATTTCTAATAGTATTTTTCCTAGTATATTAGTATACTAATACTAAAGTAATATTTTTCCTCAATAGAATTTTCCTTAAACTCAACTTCAAGTTTCCCAGTGAGTTTATCTACTAAAATATCAAACAACTCTTTTTTTTCAGTTTTGCCGTGGTCTACCTAATTGATTTCTCAAATACAGCTAACAGCCACATGACCTCTGGTGTCTACCCTGCAGTTATTATTGTGTTACCATATAGTCCTTCCCTAGGGGGCTGCTCCACCACTGCTAACATTAGACCCCACCATTCTCTTTCCCAAGGATTTGCTGCACAGACTCACCTGCACTGTGGAAGTCAGCACTGTGCAGCCTGCTGGCAGAATGCCTTGTAGGTGCTTTATCTTGCCATTTTGTAAATTCTACTATAAACCTAATGTATGTCAATCATTTTTTAAATTATTTTCAGCATGATACTAGTATTTGTGCCTGTTTCTTCCTTTTTTTTTTCTTTAGAACTTATTTTGAGAGCAGTTTCTGAAATATAAAGCAGATAGAAGACAATTTTCTAAATTTCCTTTTCCTCTCCCCACCATTTTTTTAAATATTCAGCTTGAACAGTACATCATTTTAGATTTCAAGGAGATCTGCACTTATCTGAAGGCCAGGTCAAATGGGCTAATTATAAGTCAATTTGGATGGACTGTTTGAATGTGGGTATGTGGACAGTGGACACCTTAAATGAAAAGAGAGTGGAGCTGGTGCAAAAAAAAAAAAAAAAGAAAAGAAAGAAAGAAAAAGACTGTGTTCACCAAGAGTGATTCACAGAGAAATGATATGGCTCACCCCTACCTCCACTGGCCTATCTCCTGTGCACTCAGGCCTCACTTTTGAGGAAGGGGTACAGTGAATGAATAAGCCTCATTTCTCTACCATTCCCATGGACACTGAAAGCACTATCTCACCACTGGTGGACGTCTTATGGTTGAAGTAAGCTTGGCAATGGCAGATGGCTGAGTTAGAGATGATGGCCATAGTATTACTGCCTGCAGTGGCTATGCTGGGGATGGCAGTGATCCCTTCAGGATTAGTGCTAGAGAAAATGTGAGCTACTGGCAAAGGTATCCATGATTCTGGCCTTAGGCAATAGCAGCCTCCTCTTGATTTACATGAACCTAAGCAGCAGCAGTTGAAACCTATGCAGATATTGATGTGATTCGTTTAGTTACTGGCAGTTAATGGAAGCATCATCACAATGAGCCAGTAAAGAAACAATGGAAAAGATTTACATTCCACATGCTGGCAGTATGAGGTGGTTCCTAATATGATGTCCCTGTAGAAATCCCAACAATTGCTTTAGAGACAAGTAGAACTCCACCCTATATACTGGGTGGAGGTAGGGGGAGGTCAGACAGAGAAATATGATGGTTGGCTCTAACTCTCATCCTACAACTACCTCAAGCTGGGATACTGATAGGTACAAATATTATGTTTTCCTTTACCAGAAAAGAAAAATGTACATATTTTCATGGGTGCCTGACACCACACAGTCTTAGCTTGTAATTTCTTTTGACCGATATTTAGAATCACACCTTCCTGTGGAGAAATTCTTAGAAATAGTACAAAATAGAAACCAATCACCACACATCTGAGATCTGAGAATAAGACAGAAGAAAATATAGAACTCAGTAGGAAGGATGAAATTCATTATGAACTGATGAATTTGATGTTAGATACACCAATTGTAGTGTTACCATGTTATTTATTAATGTATCACAGTGATTAGGCAATTGAGGTAGAGACCAATGAAGTATTCCTGGAAAAGAAGGAAAGAGGCCTTCCCAGTGTCTACAGCTGGGAAAAGACGTATTATTACCGAAATAATAATGATGTATCACTTGTTTCATAGGTCATAAAGTCTTACTAGGCATCAGTTCATATCAAGGGCCGTTTGATGTTGCAGTGACCAGTTGTCTACCATCAATTCCTTAAAGGACCACCAGAAACACCTGCTGATGGGAAAAAAGCTAAGATTGTACAGTAAGAAAGAATGCTACCTTGACAGGGTTTGTACCTGGTCCAGAGGATTCTAGGCTAGGTCTTGAAGACAGAGCCTGGGTGGGATGGGCAGAGTTTATGATGTTAGAGCTATGGATCATGGGCACTGAGCCCTGGGTATTGATGAGTAAGCTGTCAATCTTGAAAAATAACCTGCTTAGTTAGTTCCCATTATTATCTCTTGGAAACAAGTATTACGTGAAACAAGCAGCTAAGTTTTTTTTTTTAATTTTCTCACAATAGAAACACAAAAGGGACAAAAATATGTCTGATTATAGGACTGTTTAAATAGAGGATAGAGACATATGTTGGTTTTAGTTTTCATAGAAAACACAAGTTTGTAGCTTAGGTCTCTAGGTATATATACCTTTAATTCTTTCCTAAGGAATATCCATTAGCTGATCTCAGGCTCCCCATCTGGAAATACAAATTGGCTACTTGTGAATTTAAAAAAGACTTTATTCAATGGAAGATTTGATGATTTTAAGTTTCTGAATTTTGCTGACTAAACATCCCTCCTATCATTTCTAAATATAAAAAGAAGTGCAGTTATAAAGCAGAAACTAAAAAAAAAAACAAAAACAAAAAAACCCCAATATTACAAAATAAATAAATAAATAAAAAGTCTATAAGAAAAAAAAGAAGTGCATGTATTTTGTGTGTATATATTTGTATGTATCTATATATGTATGTATTTTTATGTAGTGGATATAATGGATACAACATGCATATGTGTGTTTGGGTGTGTGTGTGTGTTTAAACCTACAAATATAACATGTGTTTTCAAATAATGAACATATATATGGAGGCATTACAAAAACAGTATGTTCCTGTAACTTGATTATTCTTCTTAACAATATGTCATGAAATCTTTCATATATATGTGCTTCTATATGTGTATAATACCTAAAATTGAGGGAAATAATTCTTACCTCATAAATCTATTATGTTTTAAAGAGTTAGCTTCTATAAGTCACTTAGAATAATGACAAGGAAATAATACACATTATACAAGTGTTTAGTAAATAATTTTATAATATTGTCATGGATTATCATTGGCTTGTATTTTCTCTTCTAGAGGAATTTGAATCAAAATATTAGGCTACAAAAATTCTGTGGCTATTTCAATTGAAATAGCATAGAAATGTATAGATTGGTGTTATTAGTGAGAATTGACATTTCACGTATTAAGTTTTTCTATCTAAGAACATAATATATGTTTTCCACTTATTCTGCTTTGCTTTTACATGTTCATTTTTAATTGAAGTATAGTTGATTTAAAATATTATTTGTTTCTCATGTACAGCATAGTGATTCAACATATTTGTAGACTACACTCCACTTAAAGTTATTATAAACTATTGGCTATATTCCCTGAGCTGCACAATATATTCTTTTAGCTTGTTTATTTTATACATAGTAGTTTGTACCTCTTAATCTCATATCGCTATCTTGGCTCTCCCCACTTGTCACCACCAGTTTTTTCTCTAAATCTGTGAGTCCGTTTCAGTTTTGTTATACTCATTCGTTTTATTTTTTTAGGTTCCACATATAAGTAATAACATACAGTATTTGTCTTTCTCTGTCTGACTTCTTTCACTAAGCATAACACCCTCTAGGTCCATTCATGTTGTTGCAAATGGCAGAATTTCATTCTTTTTTATGGCTGAGTAGTATTCCATTGTGTATATATACCACATCTTCTTTATCCATTTATCTGCTGAGGGATTCTTAGGGTGCTTCCATATTTTGGCTATTGTAAATAATGCTGCTATGAACATTGGGTGCATGTATTTTTTCAAATTAGTGTTTTCATGTTCTTCAGGTGTATACCAGGAGTGGAATTACTGGAACATATGGTAGTTCTATTTTTAGTTTTTTGAGGACCCTGTATACTTTTTTCCATAGTTGCTCCACCAATTTACATTCCCGCTAATGGTGTACTAGTGTTCCTTTTTTTCCACATCCTGGCTGACATTTGTTATTTGTAGACTTTTTCATGATAGCCATTCTGACAGGTACGAGATATATTTCATTGTGATTTGGTTTGCAGTTCTCTGATGATGAGCAATGTTGAGGATTTTTTCATGTGCCTGTTGACCATATGTATATCTTCCTTGGAAAAATGTCTAGTAAGTTCTTCTGCTCATTTTTTAAATAGGTTGTTCATTTTTTGATATTGAGTTGTATGAACTGATCATATATTTTGGATATCAACCCCTTATTGGTCATATCATTTGCAAATATTTTCTCTTTTACATCTTTAAGGATATTTTGTAGTTATTTTAATAGAGAATTTTCACATTTCTCTTCATATCTATTTTACATATTTGGCTTTTTTGGTTTTGCTATTTATTTGTATATGGACTCTTTTTTCCTTAACATTTTCTATTGTATATTCTTGATGTTTAAGAAAGCTACTACTTTTAGCTTTGATCTCATATCAGGTATCTTTTTGAACTTCCTTTTCTAGTTGTTTGTATGTCATCTCAGATCATCTGGAAATATTACTATATCATCTAGAAATAATGGTGTCATTTTCCTTTATCTTCTTCTTGTCTCAATTTTTCTTCTTGATATTATCATAGAATTTAACTTCCAAAGCAATGCTCAAGAGCAGCAGAAACAAGGGATTGACATGTAGATTATTCACTATCTATTGTCTTTTCCCCATCTCCTCTCTCGCCACAATGTAAGAATCTCATTAACATACTTTCATTTTCCTTCCCCCACTTGCTATCACCCATGTTTAATTCAAAGAGTTTTACTTTTAGAAAATTCATTATTTTATAATTGTGCACAAAAAATTAGTCTTAGCAATGTATTTACTCTTTTCTAGTTTTTTCTTAACCTTCTTTCTTATGTTCCATATCTTCTTTTTTTAATTTTTTTTTATTATTATTATTTTGCTGGAGTGCCAGCTTTAGAATTTATTTCAGGTACAGCTTTGAGTAGGGAAAATTTCTGAGTCTTCACTTTTCTGGAGATGCCTTTGTTTTGCCATGCCATTTAATGTTAATAACTTTAAAATCTTCTTCTCTCAAGACTTTGAAGATACTGACATCAAGAATGATTCTCTGATTCTTGTTTATTTGTTCAGTTTTAATCTCACTTATGCTTATTTCCCCATATAAGACCTAGGAAAGTAGCAGATACACTTGCATCTTTCTTTGATGATATATATTTTTTTACTTTCTTTATTTCCTTTGCCTCCTCCCCCATGCTTTTCTTTTCAAAAGTAGACATCAACAGAAGAACCATATCAAAATGTTCAGAAATGTTAAAGAAACTTGGAATCTATATCAAAGTAGAAGTTAAGAGTTGTAGAAGTCAGCTGTAAAAAAGTGACTGCTAGAGCAATAAGAAGTGATGTCTTATTTGAATGAAGGATTGGGAAGAACAGAGTCAAATGCTGAATTATAGGACACTCTCACAGCTCGGGAGAAAGAGGTCTTCTTCTGTACATGTGTTAATAGCTTATGGTCTTTTTCTCCTCTATTCTGTGGATATAATAACACCCATGTTTGCCTGACCAGATAAAGAATCATCTGTAATAAGTGGTACATTGTATTCATTTCTCCAGCAAATCATTTTCTATAAAGTACTTGTTTTATCAATAGCTTTGGGAAGCAATATAGGAGCTTTCAGTCTCAACTTGGATGATTTATTTATGATACAAAATTTTATTTTACTATGACACTCTGAAGGCTTTGCACATGTGAGTAATGTAATGATTCATGTTTTAAATATTTTCCTTGAAATATTAGAGGTATCTCTCACTTAATAGAACTATACACAGAAAGCTTCTTTTGAATTTAAATATTATCAAATATTTGTAATTGTCCATTTTTGTAATTTATATTGTTTTTGCAATAATTATAATACATATTGAATGTAAAAACAATGAAAAATAGATCTAAACAAGAAGAAAATAAAAATCGCTTGTACATATTCTATTATCCAGAAATAGGCACAACAGTATTTTGGTGTCTACATTTTCCATTCTTTCACTAAGCCTAATTGTAGTAAGTCTTCAAGACATGATGATTGTCTCATGGCAATGTGTCTTAAGACTGCATTTGTAATCATGTATTTCTTTATGTTCTGTTCACTTCCCTAAATGTAATTTTAGTTTTGGTTTAATGAGTCTTACACTATAGTATTATATAAAGAAAAGGGACCTTTGATCTCACCTACTCTGAATACAATTTACACCAGGACACTATATCCTATATATAGTTTCCATAGGATATAGGAGAAAAAAGATCATCAGCTATTAACTCATGGACAAGGGGCACTTCTTTTCTGGATGCTTCTCTGCTTGGATGCCCTGGATGTGGCAGTGACTAAGTTTCTCTATGACCTTGTTTTTTATAGTGTGGCCCAAGGATGGAACAGGTAGCATGGAAATCACTTGCGCGCTTATTAAAACTGCAGAATATGGGCTCAAATACCATAGAGAGACAGAAACAGAGCTTGCCCTTTAACAATAACCCAAGGTGATTTTTAAACACATGGAGCTCCGAGGAGCAGTTTTTCAGCCACAGCTTCCGTCAGGCTTTCCTTTCTGGAGGAGCCTTCCTTTCTGGAGGCTCTAGCTCTCCCTGAGCTCTGGAAACACCAGTCCCTCCCTTGCCACTTCAGACCAGAGATAGCAGTGGTTTCTTGTTCTCCTTGTTCCCTGGGTTCCTGTTCCAATTCTTTGAGAATTCCTTTAACCCTACTCATACCTCTGTAAATAAAGTCTCTTTAAACCCCAGAGCTGGGTGATTTTGGTTTCCTTCCAGGAACCTGACTGATCACCTCCCGATAAATGGGCTTGGCCGCTGGGAGAGTTTCTCTATCTCACTCTTTCTGAGGTTTTAAAATTCCGAATGAATAAAATTTCACTTTGTCCATTCTGCCACACTTAAGTCTCTCACATTTGGCTGAGTTATTCTGAACTCTAATGTGGCTCAGTTGGTTTCTCTCTCAGTTTTTGTCACTTCCAAGTCACCATAGAATTACTCCTTGTGGACTGAAATTCTGGTACAGTGTAGACATTCCTCTTCAGGAGAATTTTCTCATAGATAAGTTAAAATATATCATGTGTACTTTTTTCTTTTGATAAAATATCTTACTTGATCCTCATAATAAACTCACTGTGTAAATACTGTTAAAGATGAGAAAACTGACAAAGGAGGTTACATAACTTTTCCAAGATCACACAGTTGGTAGTTGGCAAAGCTTTCTGATTTCAGAGGTCATTCTCTTAACAACAGTTGCATATTACCTGCCTATTTTTCTGCTGACTACTTCCAAAAAAATATTTTCTGATGAAGTCTGCTAATTTCTGAGCAAAGATATTATTGCTCATCTTTGAAAATATACTAGATTCCTAATCATTCTAATAGCTTGAGCTGTTAGACCATATTCACCAACCTCACGTTCACAGCCAGACATTCATTCTGCTAGATGTTCATTTCTCTCTTCAGTGGACACACACTCTGCTAAGGACAACAAAGGCAATCCTGGATAGCCAAAAATGTGGCTGGAGATCAAACCTATTTGCCCCCAGAAACTAAGTCCTTGGCATGTCCTCAGGATGTGAGAGGATTCTAGAATCTCAAGGTAACATTGTAACTCATTCATTTATCCTTGCCTTTCCATCCATCTACCTGCAGTCTCCCGTTAGAGGACCACCTCTTCTAGATGCTCACAGGGTCTTAGCATTTTTATAATTCTGACAGTCTCATGTCTCCTAAGGTAGGACTAGGTCATAGACTTTTGGGGGGTTGGAGGAGTATTGTTCACTTAGGCTCCAAGAACAGTCAGAATCAGTGCTATATTGCATGAGCCTGCTGTCATTAAATATCATGTTCAACCATCAACCCTAATGCAAGGGGTTATAATTAAGCATCACCAAACATATCACCTAAGAATACATCCTGATCAACTGAGTTTAAAGCAGAACACTTTGCACTTTTTCACATTTTGATATAAAACATATGAACTTCTTTTGGGTGTCAGACAGTGTTTTAAGTGCTTTCATATGTATTTTCACATTTAGAATTAATCACAACTTGTGAAATAGATATTATTATTCTTTTCATTTTACAAATGTGGGAATTGTAGTTTTCTAATCGAAAAGTACAGAGCCTATCTGATTGAGAAAGAATTTAAAAGTTAGACAATGCAATGATGTAGACAAACCAGAACTCCAGTACACTTCTCTTGAGTGTAAATATACAGCCAGTATAGAGAACTATTTACTAATATTCAGGAAAGTTGAAGATGCCCTTACCCTATCATCTGACAAGTCCACTACCATTCATACATTCAGAGAAACTCCCCAGCATCTACCCATGTATTGGAATGTCCATTGCAGCCTCAGTTGTAATCACGGTAAAATGGAAATAACCTCAAGGCTCAACTCAAGGTACATACATACACTATGCTATGCTTACGTTCAGAATACCATAGGTACTTTATGACGATTTGTTTAGAGTTTGACACGTGCAAAACTTTAACATGTATTGCTTATTTCTAACTATATATGTAGTGAAATATTAAAATATTGAATACGGGATGGTGTTTACCTCCGAGGGGAGAGGAAGGAGAAGGAATACATAAGGGATACACAAATGAATTTCAACCTTATTATTAGAGTTGAGTGGTGGCTTCTCATGTGTTCTGTTAAGTTAGTTTATATTCTCTTGTCTAATTTTAATACAAAAGACAGAAAAGTAGTACAAAGTGTCAAAAGTGAAAAAATGTGTAATATTGGGATACCATTAAAAAATGCACACACACAAATAAACACAAGTAAAATTAGGGAAATCTGAAAACCAGTGGATTGTACCAATATCTATATCCTGGTTACAGTGTGTTACTATAATTTTGTAAGACGTTACTACTGGGTGAAACTAGATAAAACATATTCAGGATCTTTCTGTTTAATTTCTTGCAAATGTATGTGAATTTACAATTATATCAATAACAATTTTAATTTAAAATAAAAATAACTTGAAAATAAATTTAAAATATGATGCTTCCACAAGTATACCTAAGATACCATTGGCTTTCATTAAAATTCAAATAATAAATTAAAAAATTCAAAAGGATCAAGAAAATCTGCCACAACTGTCAATCACAAAATTGATTGCTTTTGGTTTCCAAGTTAATTTTTTTTTCTGATATTGAGTAACACCTTTGCCCCATGGAGATAGTATGTTTGCTAGGGCTTGCCTGTAGAAAATAAAATGGCAAAATATATAGGAAAATCACCAAAAAAAACTTTATTTGCCTTCTTGGAATTACAAATGTGAACTTGAACTCTAATTAATGTATTAAATAAATGAAAAAGAACACATATTAGCTCTCACTCTGTATATATGAATAAAAAATCATCTTTGTCAGTAATATTAAAGTTTACAGTGAGTTTGCCCCAAACAACTTTAATATGAAAATTGATAACCAGAGTATTTCAAGCCTGGTCATGTGCTAACTCATAAAAATCTTTGGAGCCTGTGGAAAAGGCCGAATTCCAGTCAAGACTCAAAATTTCTGAACTGAAATCCCTTAGGATCAGGCAGAAGAATCTACATTTATAAGTTTCTATGTACAATTTCTGTGCAGTGAAATTTCACAACTACTCATTTGAATACTTGAATTATCCTTGCTATCACCTTTTACAAAATTAATCCAACTGTAGTCTGCACTTCATATATGGTTTGCCTTTTTAAACTGTAAAATCTATTCCCTTTTAATCTGCTAGGATATTTTGTATCTAACTGGGCATGGGTAAGTACCTGTGTGTAGCCAAGTGAGACCTTTAAAGCTACTATGATGTTTAGACCCTAGCTGAGCTTAAGAACAATTAAAGGGATGACAGGTGTTTGCAAAAAGGAAAAAAAAAAGTCCATTGCATTGATTGTTTCTCATCTTTCTAAAAAAACAACTTTCATTTTATTTGTATTAGTAGAAAGTTATTTACTCATGTAAACAATTTTGTTGTTATGTATGAGAGTAGAGAAACCCATCATTTTGTTCCTAGCAATGTCTGGCTGACGGTAAGGTTCAATGAATTTTTTTTTTCACTAAATGAATGGGATCCCTGAAGCACAATATGCCATATTGACAGAACAGGGAAGGTATTTTCTGAAATACCTTTTAACCAGGCCTTAGAATAATTAGGTTTTCCTACTGGCAACCACACTAATAATCTGAGGTATTCATTGTCAATGTCTGAGGTATTCAATTTCAATGTCTCTCCACATCCCTCAACTATTTTGAGATTACCTGATTTTAACTCACATCCAGAGCTGTCTTGCTGGGCTAATGGAGTCACGTGGTATACGTCAGGGGGTAGTTAAATATGGTTGCTCCTGCTGCTTCTCTCATTGCCTAATTACCTGACTCTTGGAAGTTATAGCTCATGGAATTTTGGACGTGGACACACCAGGGCACTTGATCAATCACAGTTTCCCAGACCCAGAAGTCACATTTCAGCTCTAGCTCAGACCAAAGACCTGCCAAGTTCCTGGGACGAGTTAGCGTAGAAGATTTTAAATAGCTTCAGGAAATGCAAAACTTTCTGTCAATTTGAATGGTTCCTGTCACTTTTTAGAACACCTGGAACTCAAATATTTAAATAACAATTCCAGTTTTAATTTGAAGGAAACTAACAAGCTCTTTCTGCTTCTTTAGTACTTAGGTCTAGCTTTAATTTTCTAAAAAGGCAGATTTGGGAACTGAAATTAGCAATGCAAGGTGAACCTAGTGTGAATTTTACTGAAGATTATGCAAATGGAGCAAATTATAATTCTATCAGGATGTCATTACATGTGTCTACTTAGACACACATTTTCTGCTATGTTTAAGTTAAACAAAACACTAAATGGCTATGTAGTATGACATCTCATTAATATGTTTCCATTCACATCTGTGCCTTTAGTATAAAAAAACGACTGCTTCAGTGATAAGAGATTAGGTCCTTTAATTAGAAGCAAATGACAAATCACTGTTAACCCCATGTGATGCTTTCTAAAACTTCCATCAAATATTCCTCTTAAAACATTATTAAACACAAGTTCCCCAGCTCTACTTCCTAGAAGGTGCCATTTAACAAAACCCAGGCAGGATGTTAATACTGGGGCTGAATTACAGGTTGCCAAAGCATTTCCTGTAAGGGGATTGACAGGGGATCATTTTGTTATGGGGCCACCTCCAGTGTGTTGTGACAACCTCTCATTACACCTCTGAGCACAGCACTCAGCTGTAGGTTCTACAAGATGCAAATAGCTCCAAATGGGTTCAATTTAGAGCGAGTGGGTAATGTATCATTCACTTTTCTAAGGTAGAAGCTTTTAATTTTCCAAGAACAAGGAAGAGAAGAACATTGTAGTTGCTGGAAACAGAGATTTAGTTAACAAACTGTGCCTGAGTAATGGAGTCACAATAGCAATATCTGTTTCCTTATAAATAAAAACAGTTCACCTGTCTTGTTTCCCCTTGGCCTAAACCAAAATACCAAGTGGTCAAGTGAGCATCACCTCTCAATAAATATAATTATCCACTTAAGAGCTCAATGTCAAAAACGAGTACCCTCTAAGTGATGGTAGGTTTTTCACTTACAAAAGGAACTGCTTACAAAGCGACTATAGTTAATTATAATAATACTCGAAAAGTGTTTAAAACACATTTTGATATGGAAAAAAAAATACCCTGGAAAGCTTTTCACAGCTGTACTTTTTAATATTTTAGTGTACTTGCTTTCTACCCCTCTGTGATTTTACTTCCACTGCTCTATTACTGATTTTAGTAAGAGTTGCCCACCACGGAAGGCTGCAAGTCCCTACTACCAGCTGTTTACAAGAGTCACATGCTAATATGGATTGGAAAAGTCAATAAACCCATTTAAGATGACTGTGTTTAACAAAGCCACGGGAGAAGCCAGGGACCTACAAAAACAGGCTCATGGGAAAAGATGGCTGTTTTCTGCTATGAGTACCTTAGTGAGCAGAACGCTCTTGGCTCTAAATCACCAGCATCACTCTGGCCATTATTACTAAAATCCTCTGAATGTTACTGTCCTTTTGTTTCGAGCACTCTACTAAGAAATTAATTATCCACTAGAAAGCCACTGAGGTGGGCCTGTATCTGATCTATGTGAAAATAATAATGAATTCATCTGAAAAAATGTGAACTGAAAAAAAAAAAAAAAGAAATTTTCTTTAAACCCACTTAGGGTGTAGAACACCTACTAAAGTAATGATTCTTAACGTTGTTATTCTTTTCTCTAAAATTAAGCTTTAAAGATTACTTTTCCCATAGAAAAATTATATATATATTATATATATAATATATATATATATATATATATGCACACAGACATATAGAACCATTACAGTTACTGTTTACAGTTTGAAGACCTATAATGTACTTTGTACAAATTTAATATATATATGCATATAGACATATATGTCTCTCTCAGAGAGAGAGAGAAGTTTATTTTGAACTTAATCCCAGGAATCACTAGTAGGAGACAGCAAAAGTGATATAGGGAAGAGAAGGCAGTCACTAAAGTAGGCATTATCAAGCAAGTTGTTTCTTTTGCTGAGGAAATCTGGGGGTCGATGTAATGTGCACCTTGGAGTTATCCACTCATGGGGCAAGGGAACCTAGCATTTAGAGTCTTATTTCCATCAGTCATTGGCTGGGTGCTGTTCCTAGGGTATGTATAATAATTCTCCAACACTTAGATGGTTCAATTAAAAGAAAAATCAAGGAACAAGTACTATTAGGTTTACACTACCGTCTCTTCTTTTTGAGTAATTCTTTTAGTCCCTTTGGGCAGCTATAACAAAATACTATGGACAGGGTGGCTTGGAAACAACAGATATTCATTTCTCACAGTTCTGGAGGCTAGGAAGTCCAAGATCAAGGCACCAGCAGCTTTGATGTCTGGTGAGGGCCCATTCCCTGGTCCATAGACAGCTGACTTCTTGCTGTGACCTCACATGGTGGAAGGAGCAAGGGACCTCTCTGGGGCATCATATAAAAGTCCCTTTCATGGGGACTCCACCCTCATGACCTAATCATCTTTAAAAGGCCCATCTCCTAATACCAACGCTTTGAGGGTTGGGATTCCAAATAGGAATTGTGAGGTGTCACAAACATTCAGTCTATAGTAGCAATGGAGAGCATTATTCTTAGTTGGTCATGTAGCTTTCTGGACAGAGATTATATTTCTCAGTCACCCCTGACCAAGTTTCATTTAATGAGATATAATCAGCAGCTCTTGTGTAACCTCTGAGCAGTGGCCTTAAAAGGAAAAAAAGTTATCTTTCTTCAATTTGGTCTCCTTCCTACTGCCTGGTGTGTGACCTAAAGGCTGGAGTTCTAGCAGCCATTTTGGAGCATGAGGATAAAATTTTGTGATAATGAGAAATAAGTTCTGGAAAAATTTATCTCCAGACTTCTTTACATGTGAAAGAAATATATTTATATCTTATTTAGAAATATTATTTTAGATTTTCTGTCACATGTAGCTGAACCTAATGTCAACTACTACATTACTATTTATAATAGTTTGAAGGCCTATAATGTAATTTGTACAAAATTTCATGAAAGATATCACATATTTTAATGTAAATAACAATAATAATAATGAAACATATTAAGGAATAGAATACATTGGATAGGAATGCTCATTATAAAAGCATCAATCTTCCCTACTTTAACCTATGGATCATGTACAATTTCAGAGAAAATTCAAGAGATTTTTTTTTTTAGCTTTATAGATGTTTTTCTAAGTTTAATATACAAGAGAAAACCACAAGAGTAACCAAGACACTCTTAAAAAAGGAAAGCTTGACTTAGGTTTCCATAAAACTGTGTTAATTAAAAGAGTTCAATATTAATACAGGTTTAGAAGATTGCACAAAAGAGCTAATATATAAACCCATGCACTATATATGTATATGTGCATATGCATATGTGTGTATATATGTGCATATACATGTGTTTATATGCACACACTTAAGTAATAAGGTTGCAATTGCAGATCATGGTTGGAAATGATGGAAAATGTAAAAACACAAATGAACTTCTACCTTATAAGATGCTATTTCAGATGAACCAAAACCTAAAATGTAAAAGCACCATTTGAAAATATTTAGATATATCATATACTTATGACCTTGAGCTAAGGAATAATTTCTCAAGGAAGACCAAAAGCCCCAAAACTATAGAGCTAAATTTGTATAAATTGTACTTTAATAAAATTACACATTTCTATTTATCAAAATTTATATAAGTAGATTTTTAAAAAATGAGAAGATATTTGGAATACCAAACAATAATGGTTAGTATTCAGGGTAATTTTCCATGTTAATAAGAAAAAGATCCTACCCATTAGAAAAAATGGCAAAAATATAAAAAGACATTTCACAGAAGAGGAATCAAAAATAATCAATAAATATATGAAAAGATGCTTAATGCCCTTAGTAATCAGAGATAGGCAAGTTAAAACTTCAATAACAAACTATTTCAAATCATCATATTGTCAAAATTTTAAAACAGACCAAATTTTATGTGCTGCAAGTGGAAGTATAAATTGGAACTACCACTTTGGAAAACAATATGCAATACTTAGTAAAGTGGAAGAACTGTATTCTTGGTTCTATTCAATATACTTCAAAGAATATATCTTAAAGAAATTCTTGCTCAGATTACTAGGAGACATGTTTAAGAATGTTAGTAGAGACCTTTTTGTAACAGCAAAATATGAGGAGTGAACAAGAGGATAATATATAACTGTTTATATATTCATACAGTATAATATTATAGAGAAGAGAACAAATGAGGATAGTTAATGCCACAACATCTTTGAATCTCTAAATTTAATATTGAGCAAAAAGAACAGCAGAAGAATACACACAGTATGATCAGTAGGGTCTCACTGAGTGTCTTTGGCTCTGAACTAATCTGGACATGCATGGCATAACACCTCACAAGATTGGGGTAAACCTAATGATTCTCAGCACCAAACAAACAAACAAACAAAAAACCAAAAAAACTAAACTAGGAATACATCAAGTTATCACTAGACAGGAATGTTAAAACCTCATTGAAAAAAATTGAACATTGGTTAGAATCTTCAGAAGAGTTTTCCACTAGTGGCTAAATTAGCCCTAGAATAAATGTTGTACTGCCTTTTATCTAATAAATTTTTAAAAGAAGGCTCAAAATGATGACATTGATCTGTTAGTAACTTAACAGCATGCCAGAACAAAGTCTAACACTCTTTAAAGAAGTATTATGAACTTTAGCATTGGACAAATTAAATTTTAGAATGTCTGGCATCCAAAAATTATTTCTAAGCATATGCAGAAGCAGGGAAAAATTTTAATAGAAACAGACCTGGAGTTTAGGGAGAGAATAGATTTAGGAGACAAGAATCTTAACCATCATAAAAGTTATACTAGGATGTAAAGGACAACATGGATATAATGAGGAGAGTGAATGAAGATACAAACATTCAACTGGAACTTCTAGGATGAAAATAATTATATTAAATGGAAAATACATTTGTTGGGATTAACAGATAATTAGACATGCAGAAGGAATGAAGAGTAAATTTGAACTTAAAGACACAGTAATCAAAATTATTCAGAATAAAGCACAGAGAAAAACAAATGCTGAAAAATGATAAATGGTGCATTAGAAATCTGCAGGACTGCACTGGTTTTCTATTGCTGCCTTACAAATTACCACAAATTTAGTGGCTTAAACAACACAAATTTGTTATATTACAATTCTGTGGGTTAGAAGTCCAACATAGGTCTTACTGGGCTACAATCAAGGTGTAGGCAGGACCACACTCCTTCCAAAGGTTCTAGAGTAGAATCTATTTACTTGCCTTTTACAGTTTCTAGAGGCTACCCACATTCCCTGGCTCATAGCTTCTTTCTTCCATTTTTAAACGAGTAACAGTGGGTTGAATCCTCATTTCATATCTCTCTGACACACAGATTTCAAATACAGATTATCATTAGCAGAGAGGTTTGACTGCACAGAGCCCATAATAAATCAATTGCTTGCAGACTCATATCAAAACCCTATCAGTGAATGGCAAGTGAAAACAAGATCAGAGCTCCCACTGATTCTGCATTATGTTGAGTTGTATAATTATTTCATTACATATTACAATGTAATAATAATAGGAATAAAGTACACAATAAATGTAATGCACTTGAATCATCCTGAAACCATCCCCCATCCCCTTGCCCCAGTCTGTGGAAAAATTGTCTTCTGTGAAACAGGTCTCTGGTGCCAAAAAGGTTGGGGACCACTGCTCTAATGGTCACATCTTTTTTTGTGTGATCACAGTCAGGAAAGTTTCTCTGCTTTAAAGGACTATGTGATATTGGGCCCACTCAGATAATCCAGGACAATATTTCCATCTCAATGTTCTTAGCACAGTCACATCTGGAAAATCCCTTTTACTATGTAAGGAACATATTCACAGATTCTAGAGATAAGGATATGGTCATGGCAGGGAAGCATGTTTCTGAGAACCACAGAAACCAAAATAAAGTCGTCTATTACATGAGTAACTGTGGTTCAGGAGGAAGAATGGAAAACCAAAGATATTTGAAGAAATAATCATAAAAATTTTTCCAAATTTGACGGAAACTATAAACCCACACACCCAAAAATCTCATGCAGAATAAACAAAGAAAAACACCTAAAGGCATATCAAAATCAAATTCCTATATACCAATGACAAAGAGTAAATCTTAAAAGCATCCAGAGAACAAAGACACATTATGCACACAGGACAAAGATAAAAAATAACAGCAGATGTGTTTTCTGAAACTATGTTTGCCTAAAGGTAATGGAGTAACATCTTTAAATATTGGGGGGAGGGTGGAATGGACAACAGTCAACCTGGAAATCTATACTTAGCAAACTATCAAAAGTGAAGGAAGTCTTTTTCAGAAAATAAAAGCTGAGAGAATTTACCACCAGCTAACTGAACTACAAGAAATGTTAAGAGAAATTCTTCAGGCAAAAGGAAAATGATACCAGATGGAAATTTGGATCTACATAAAGCAATAATGAAGACCCCACATGGTAAATAAGTGGTAACACATGCAAAATTTTTTCTCTCATTTTAACCTCTGTGAAAGATAGTCAACTAGTTAAATTAAAACAACAACATAGCAAGGTATTTTGAGTTTTATAACATCTAGAGGTAAATTATATGACCAAAAAGCACAAAGGATAAGAGAGATAAAAGAGAGGTATACTGTTAAAAGTTCTCACACTCTGTGTGAAGTGGTATAGTAGTTAAAATAAACTAAAAGTTAAGAGTTGTCTTGTTAAATCTACTAAAATCACAAGGAGAGGCATAGATAATAATCCAATAGTGGAGATAAAATGTGATTATAAAACATTAAAATAATCCAAAAGGAGTCAAGAAAAGAAGGAAAAAGAAGAAAGAACATATTTTATACAGAGAAAGCAAATGGCAAAATGGTAGATTTAAATGCAACCATATCAACATTTGCATTAGTGAAAATGATTTAAACATTCCAAATAAAGAACAGAAATGTTCAGATTGTATAAAAAAGTGACTCAGCTATAAACAAAGTTTTTACAAAATGTATACAAAGACATTTAAATATAAAAACAATATTTAAAAAAATAATAGCTTGGAAATTGCATACCACCAACTACTAAACAAAAGAAAGTTGAAAAGTCTTTAGTAACATTAGAAAAGTAAGCTTCAAGTAAAAAATATTAACAAAAATAAAGAATGACCTATTATAATGAAAAAGAGGTCAATTAATCAAAAAGGCATAATAATTCTACATGTTTATGTACCTACTATCAGAATTAAAATCATGAAGCAAAAACCGACAGAACAAAAGAAGTACATTAACAAATATGATTTAAGAGTTCAACACTTCTTTCCCAGTAATTGGTAGAACATGTTGTCAAAAATAAAGTATTAATAGAGAAAACTTATACAATGTATCAACCAATTTGACCTAGTTGACATTGTAGAGCACTAGACTCAGCAGAATACACAACATTAACAAGTAAACATAAAATACTGACAAAATAAACCATATTCTGGGCCACAAAGTAAGGAATATAATATATGCCCCTTTAAACACACCAAAAGCAAGCAAACAAAAACAACTTGATATCAATTAAAGATATCATGACAACCCACAAATATATGGCAATTGTATAACACACTTCTAAAGAAACCAAAAATTCATGGGTCAAGGAAAAATTGAAAAGGAAATTAAATATTTTAAACTAAATGAAACTGAAAACACAATATAACAAATAATTAGTTTGCTAGGTCTGCCTTAAGTACCACAGACTGGGTGGCTTAAACAACAGATACTCATTTTCTCACAGTTCTGGAGGCTAGAGGTCTGAGATCAAAGGGTTGGCAGGATTGTTTCAAGGAGGTCTCTCTCCTTGGCTTGTGGATGGCCATTTTTATGTTCACGTACTATTTTCTCTGTGCTTGTCCTCCTTTCTGGCACCAATTACAATGTGTGTTTTTTTCCATACCACCAAGCAATTCTTGAACACCAGCTTAGGTGTCCTACAATTCAACTCAATTCCAACACTATCTAGAGAGTTAGTGTCAGATCCCACAAGTTAAGGGCTCAATCCCACAAGACTCCTCCCCACCCCCTAAACACTAATCACAAGTTCAGGTGGTCACCTGTGCTTCTGAAAGACTGGCTACAGAATTTCCAACAACCCCCTCCGTGAGTTTGACTAATTTGCTAGATTGGCTCATAGAGCTCAGAGAAGCATTTTGCTTACTAGATTACCAGTTTGTTATAAATGAATATATCTCAGGAATAGCCAGATGGAAAAGATGCATAGGGCAAGGTATGAGGAAAGGGTGAGGAGCTTCTATGCACTTTCTGAGTGTATCACTCTCTCAGAATCTCCATGAACCCACCAACCCATAAGTTACTGAACCCCATCTTTTGGATTTTATGGATGCTTCATTACATAGGCATGATCGATTATGTCTTTGACCATTGGTGATTAAACTCAATCTCCAGCCCCTTTCCCCTCCCTGGAGGTCAAGGGTGTGGGACTGACAGTGCCAATCCTCTAATCACATGGTTGGCTCCCCTAGCAACCAGCCTCCAACCTTATGTGTTTTCCAAAAGTCATCTCACTAACAACAAAAGACACCTTTATTACTCTCATCTCAGGAAATTCCAAGGTTTTTAAGATCTCTGTGCCAGGAACAGGGATGAAAACCAAATGTACATTCTTAGTATAAATCATAGTATCACAGGGACTGTGTCCAAATTTCCTCTTCTTATAAGAACACCAGTCATATTGGATTAGGCCCCACCTTATGATTTCATTTTATCTTAGTAGCTACTTTAAAGGCCCTATCTCAAAACATAGTCATATTCTGAAGTACTGGGGGTTAGGACTTCAATGTATTAATTTCACAGGGATGGTACCAGGAAGACATTTCAGCTCATAATACAATGTTTTTATAAAAAACAAAACTGCCTTATAGCAATGACATGAGCTTCCATCTTAAGAAATTAGGAAAGGAAGAGCATATCAAAAGCAAGTAAGCAGAGGGAAGAAAATAATAAAGGTAAGCATAGAAATTAACGCAACTGAAAACAAAAAGTAGGACAAAGAAAATCAATGAACCAGAAGTCTGAATATGTTAGGAGATCAGCAAAATTGATAAACCTCTAGACAGATGGATAAATTAAAATTAAGAAGAAAAAAAAGAGAGACAACAAAACATCAGGAACGAAAGATTTGACATCACTTCAGATTCTGCAGAATTGCAAATGATATTAAGAAACTAGTGTAAAATTTTTATACAATAAATGTGATAACTTATATGAAATGGAAACTCCTTGAAAGACACAAATGATCAAACCTGACTAAAGAAGAAACAAATAATTTGAATAATCCTATGTATATTAATGAAATTGAATTTCTGGTTATAAACCTTATCACAAAGAAACTACCTGGCTTATATGGCTACACTGGTGAATTCTACCAAAGATAAAAGGAAGTGATAATAGTAATTCTACACAAATTCTTCCAGAAAACGGAAGTGAGAACACTTCAAAACTGATTTTATGAGACCATCAATACTCTTATTCTAAATTCAGGCAAAGACTTCACAAAGAAAGGAAATTACAGATCAATATTCCTCATGAATATAGGTGCAAATATTTCTAACATAATTTTCATAATCAAATCCAGAAATATATATTTAAAAGTGTAATATATAATAATAAATCAGGTTTTATTGCAGGAATCCAAAAAATATCAGTATAATTTATTAGAATAAAAGTGTAAAACAATAGATGATGTGATGAAAATGATACCTTACTGCTGTGGTCTTCCCTCCCCAAACCATATATTCCTAGTCTAATTATGAGAAAACATCAGACCTATCCCAAATGAGATACCATCTACATAATACCTGTCCATTACTCCTCAAAATTGTTAAGATCATTAAAAACTAGGAAAGCCTGAGAAATTGTCACAGCTAAAAGGAGCTTAGGAAGCCATGTAAACTAAATGTAATGCGGTATCCCGAATGGGATCCTATAACAACAACAAAAAAAAAGTCATTAAGTACAAGATATCAATAGTGGTTTATTAATTACAACAAATGTACCATAGTAAAGTAAGATGTTAATACTAGGGGAAACTGAGTTTGAGGCCTGTGGAAACTCTGTACTATCTTTGCAATGTTTCTGTTAATCTAAAACTGATCTAAAATAAAAATTTTACTGAAAAAGAAAAAAATATTTTGTGCTATTAAAAAAAGGGAAAAATAGGAAATAAGCATGGCAAGAATGTGGAGAAATTGCAGCCCTTCTGCATTGCTAGTGGGAATGTAAAACGATGTAGTCATTACGTAAAGCAACAGGACAGTTCTTCAAAATGTTAAACACAGAATTACCATGCAATCCAGCAGTTTCTGGGCACACACCCAAAAGAATTGAAAGCAAGAACTCAAGCAAATATCTGTACACCCATGCTAATAGTATCATTATTTGCAATAGTCAAAAGGTGGAAACAACCCAAAAGTTCACCAACAGATGAATAGATAAATAAAATGTGATTTATACGTACAATGGAATATTATTCTGCCTTGAAAAGAATGAAATTCTGACATATTCTATAACATGGATGAATCCTGAGACATTATTCTAAGTGAAATAAGTCTGACACAAAAGTACAAAAACTGCATAAATCCACTTATATGAGGTATTTAGAATAGTCAAATTTATAGAGACAGAAAGTGGAATGGTGGCTGCCAGAGGCTGGAAGTGGAGGGAATGGAGAGTTATTGTTAAATGGGTACAGAGTTTCAGTTTGGGAACATGAAAAAGTTCTGGATGGTGGTGATGGTTGCACAAGAACGTGAATGTACTTAATGTCACTGCACTGTATACATAAAATGGTTAAAATGACAAAGTTTATGATTGTATATCTTACTAACATAAAAAAATCAATCTTAGATTCAATACGATTCCAATCATATCCATATAGGATCTTTTGGTAGAAATTGAAAAGCTTATTCTAAAATTACCATGAAAATGCAAAATCTAGAGCAGTCAAAACAATTTCAGTAAAGAAGAATAAATTTGGAGTATTTGATTTACAGATTTACTATAAAGCTACAATAATCAAGCTAAGGTGGTATTGGTATAAAGTTAAACATATAAATCATTGAAGCAGAAGAGAGAGTCTAGATATAGATTTCTGACTAAAGAAGCCAGGTAATTCAATGGAGAAATGATAGTAAATTCAAAGAAAAAGGAAAATTGAGGGTGCATGGAAGACCTGAATATTCATATAAAAAAGGAAATAAATATTGACACTTACTTTGATCCATGTGAAAGAATTACCTCAAAATGGATCATATTTAGATCTAAACAAAAATGCTAAACTTATATAACTTCTGGAAGAAAACAGGGAAGAATATCTTATGACCTTAAAGAAAGCAAATATTTCTAAGATAAGATATAGAATATTAACCATAAAAGAAAAAAGTCAAATAGGACTTTCTCAAAAGTAAAAAATTCTACTCTTTGAAAGGTATTATTTAGAACATGAAAAGGCAAGAAAAAGACTGAGGGAAAATATTTGCAGAACACATATCTGATAAGTGACTTCTTTCTTTCCAGAATATATAAAGAACTCTTAAAACTCAGTAATAAAAAGACAAACAACATGACTAAAAATAAAACGTGCAAAAGATTTAAAATTTATAAAGCAGATATATAAATTGTACATAAACATCACAAAATATGCTTAATATCATTTCAGGTTGGTAAAATGCAAATAAAATTCTCAATTAGATAACATCACAAACTCACTAGAATGGTCAAAATAAAAACGACTGCTAAGGGCTTCCCTGGTGGCGCAGTGGTTGAGAATCTGCCTGCTAATGCAGGGGACACGGGTTCGAGCCCTGGTCTTGGAGGATCCCACATGCCGCGGAGCAACTAGGCCCGTGAGCCACAACTACTGAGCCTGCGCATCTGGAGCCTGTGCTCCACAATAAGAGGGGCTGCGATAATGAGAGGCCCGTGCACTGTGATGAAGAGTGGCCCCTGCTTGCCACAACTAGAGAAAGCCCTCGCACAGAAACGAAGACCCAACACAGCCATAAATAAATAAGTAAATAAATAAATTTTAAAAAGAAAGAAAAAGTAACAAATGTTCGAGTACAACTGGTGTCTTTAAAAAAAAAAAAAAAAAAAGCCTAAGACCATACTAACTGCTGGCAAGAATTTGGAGTTACTGATATACTCACATTGTTGATGGGAAGGAAAAGTGGTATAGTCCTTTTAGAAAACAATTTTACAGTTTCAATTTTTTTAATGTTAATCATATATTTACCAAGCTATTCATCAAACCCACTCCGAGGTATTTACCCAAGAGGAATAAAAACATATGTCCCTACAAAAAATAGTATGCAAATGATCATAGCATCTTTATACATGATAGCCAAACAGCTGCAACAACCAAAGAGGCTGTCAACTGAATGGAAAATGGAAAAATGAATTACAGTATATTCACACAATGGAATACTACTGAACACTTTCAAAAATGAGCTACCGATAAACACAAATGGATGAATCTCATTAGTGTTATGTTAAACAAAAGAAGTCAGACATGGAAGACTATATACTGTATTAGTCCATGCATATGATATTCTAGATACAGCAAAACTAAAATGACAGAAAGTTGATCAAAGGTTGCTGGGGTCTACGGTGGAGGCAGAGGATTATTGGCAAAGAGGCTCAGGGGAACTTTTCATGGTTAAGGATAAATTCTACAACTTGACATAGAGACATATTGAATATACTAATCAAAATTCAACAAAGTATAAACATAAATTGAGAGGCTTTTATTATACGTAAATTATACCTTCATAAAGCTGATTAAAAAGTAAAAATTTTTGTTGTGTTTGATCTAACAAAATTATGATGGACACAGGGTACTGATTAACACAAATGCAGAATAATGGTAACTGGGATGGAAGAGGGACAAATAGAGTTCTTCGCAAGTCTTGGTAATTTTCTGTATATGCATCTGGGTACTGGGTACATATAAACTCATTTATTTATTTTCATTTATTCATTTGTATGTTTATTCTAAATATTATGCTGCAGGGATATGCTATATATATTCTTTTGTACATATGATACATTTAACAGTGAGAAACAATAAAGAAATAGGGAACTAAAGAAAAAGATTAAATAACCTTCTAGGGATGGATCATATGACAAAATGGTATTATTTAAAGAAAGAGCAAATTGTCAGGAAGACAGCAGTACCTCCCAAAACTGTTTTAGTAGGAAGCGTGGTATGGCAAATGCAGTACTACTCTTAGAAAGCTGGATTCTAGGAAACTTCCTTGAATTCTACTAGGAGTTTGGAAGAGGGAAGAGGAAGCACAAATCTTACAGAGGTTGCTGGCTGTCAAAAGGGGAAGTAAGGCACCACAGGAGAAATACCCAAGATTTTTGCTTATTCAGGAAATCAGAGGTATAAAAGAGCAAAGTACCACAGATTTATAATTCAGCCTGATTGCACATGTGCAAACGTGTTTCATAAACAGATTCAGGTTACTATAATTTTGAACTGTCTAAAATTCATTTACACTTGCCTGCATTAGAGTTTTCTTTCTTCCCACTCATAGAAGAATGTATACATGAACAGAATAAATAAGTGATTAGGAATATGCACGTCTCTAAAACTCATGGTTATTCATTCAATACGTATCATTTATATCATTTAATGACAATTATCAAAGACATCTAGATGTAAAAATCTCCAGATATTTCTGTCTATATTATAGTTGATCATCTTACTAAAAATGAAAAGACAGAAAAACAAAAATAAAGTGAACAAAACTATTCAGTAATATCACATAGGTCAAAAATGTCAAATAGCGGGCCTCCCTGGTGGCGCAGTGGTTGAGAGTCCGCCTGCCGATGCAGGGGATACGGGTTCGTGCCCCGGTCTGGGAGGATCCCATATGCCGCGGAGCGGCTGGGCCCGTGAGCCATGGCCGCTGGGCCTGCGCATCCGGAGCCTGTGCTCCGCAACGGGGGAGGCCACAACGGTGAGAGGCCCGCATACCGCAAAAAAAAAAAAAAAAAAAAAAAAAATGTCAAATAGCTTTCATAGATCCACTTAGAATGACTGCCTAGAGTTCTGTTTTGAGACAGACTCTGGTTCAAGTCTGCGTTTGGGAACAAAATCTCTTATTAATAGGTTAGGAATGTCTGCCCTTGGTGGAGAAAGAGAAAGAGGCATTGCATCTGCCAGGCATTACCATCTTTATTGTAGGCAATTATATGATTGAAATCAAACAGTTTAAAAGTAATCATTTAACAAACTCTCCCTAGACATCCCCTACTTCCATGTAGGAATGTATCCAATAAATTCTTAACCAGTAATTTGATGAAAGTTATGATTTCCTTCCTTCCTTCCCTCCTTCCTTCCTTCCTTCTTTCCTTCCTTTCATTTATTCATTCCTTCGTTCACTTAACAATTATTTATTGTACTATAAGGGAAGTTGGATATGGGGTTATGAACTAACCAGACATTGGCCTAGCTGACATGAAGCTTAGAGTGGATATGGTAAGAAAGTAAAGAGCTAAACAAGCAAATGCAAAGGAAAGAAATCAGATATTGTGATTAGTATTGTCAAGGAAAAATATAAGGGACAGAGATGTACAACAATGGAGTAGACTCCTCCAGATAGGACTTGAGCATGAGAAGCAGCCAGGGGAAGGAGTACTCCAGTCAGAAGGAAACAGTCCCTGTGAAGATTCTGTGAAGGGAAGAAATTGGAGGCTTGAGCAATGTGAAGGAGGATGGTCTGATGAAGAGATTTGTGCAATTTCAGATTTTTATACTAAAAAGTTTTGTGATCTTGGCTGGAATGTTGAACCTCTTATGAGTCTCAATTTTATCACATACATATTGAGAACAAGGTACTAGGTACTCTCAAAGATTCCTTGAGATTAAAGAATAAAATAGCTTCTATTCTAATAGTTTGTCATATCTAACCTAATAAAATCTAGTAAAAACATAGTCATTGCAGCTGTGATCAGAAGGATTCAATAAAATAACGGAAATTTGGTGTAGATGTTTTTTCTTAGATTTAACTGAAGGGAGCTTTGTGTACTTTAAAGAAATTCAGAACATGTAGAAAGGAAAAACAGTTTGTTTTTGTCTCACAGTGAAAATAAGAACAGAATTAAAAAAGCATTCTGACTTGCCACCCAACCAAACCAAGGTTAAGAATGTGAGAAACAATTAACAAGTAATTAAAATTAAAGAGAATTGGGGAATATATTCTCTCATAATCAGAGCAAAAAGTAATGCTGCACAAATATTCGGAGCAGAATATGAAAATCAAGCTTCAGAATCTTATTCAAGTGATCTTCTCTGCCACAGTTTACCAGTCCAGCAAATGGGTATATGCAAATGTATATTTCTTTTTTAGAGAATCATTTTGTAACTATTTTTTATTATTATGATTTACAGAGTTTTAAGTCTCCACTGGATTCAGGATAGAAGGGGTGGTCATTAGGTTTTCTGCTTTAAGGAAATAAGTCTCAGCATGCCACCAGAAGAGCTCAAATAGTGGTAATAAGGTCATCAATTATCTTGGCCTGGACATACTTTGAAACCCTGGGAGGTGAAACTCATGCCCAGAAAAAGATACGTTACCTTTCTAAGGGATTAAACAACATCATCGTGGAAGACAGGTGGTCTGAGTGTCCAATATGGTACAGGAAAATGTCTCAGAAGAATTAGATAATGAAAACTAACACTCTATTCTCTGAGAAGTGGAATTGTTTAAATGCCCTTAATCAGTACTTACTTCTTGTACACCAAAACAAGATTTATTCATGTTGATATGTATTTTTAAAAAATTAATTTGCTTAGTTAGGTTGCCTTTATTGATATATAAATAGGTATAACCTGCATGATAAATACACATGCAAGCACAATTTTAAGGCCAAACAAACAGATATAACAAGCAACATAACTTTCAGAGATATATATAACAAGAAAAATTAAATTCATTAAAACAACAAATTAAAATACCATCTTCAAGAGCCACTATCCTAAGACATAACCGCTTGGAGACAGATCAATTTAAATAAGGGGGCTATACGCTCTGCCCTTGGATTCTTCCAGGGCAGCGTGGTCAGAATATTCCATAAGGGTCTTGTCAAGAAGGCCAGTTCACTGGGGATGCACTCTGGCCAGTGGGATCTGTCCTCAACTAATTAGTTGAGAGGTAGTGATTTCCCACGGGGGTCATTGTATCTGCACACAAACTTTCAATACTTAACACCACGCCACTTACATTTCCTTAACTGTTTGCACATGTAAATGATTTACTTAGCTTTTGCATCAGTGCACTCTCTCCTTAGAGGGATGCTTGGCTTTAGTTCTATCTCATATAGTTAACCGCAAAGGACCAGGAACTTGCTGGTAAATATGCAGAGGTACGGTGAATTCTGCTTGTGCTGGCTTGTGAGAGTAGAAAATGAAATTTTCAGGAATTTTGTAAGCCAATTTTTAGATACCACCATTATTAACTAACTGATTACATAAACATTTACTTAAATAAATTATATTAAAAACAACAGTAATAAATACAATTCATCAATTCCTAATTATTTTACTACATTTCACTATTATCTATATTCTTGAGATTATTTAAGTGTATTTTATCTGTATGGTGGAAATGCTGTAAAATGACATGCTACTAGGCACCACTTACCAGCTCTGTGTTCAGTGATGTCACATTAATAGCTTGTAATTGACTGAGATGGGTGTATTAACATGACAAAAATCAGCTAACACAGCAAAACAGAGCACCCATCCTCCACCCCCTTCCCCACAGCCTCTTGTTAAAGATTTACCAGCACACCATGGCAAACTGCTTTGTACAATAACTTACCTAGGGATAGAACATCAAAGGACTTTAAACATTACCTGTGATGATAACACTGACATCATCAGTACAAGGTCATGTGCAACCCCTTTCAAGCAACCATGGATGAAGGGTTGATGAGTAGAGAGACCTACTGTGTATATAGAGCTTGTTATGTGAAAGCTGCTCCACTTACATCATCTCCATCAAGCCTCACTACAATCAGACGTGGCATATTCCCATTTTACAAATGCATAGATTGCAGTTTATAAAGGCTTATGATATTCTGAAGGTCATCCAGCTGAGAAGTGGTAGAGTCTGGATCCTCAACTAGGACAGACTTCTTGAGAAATAACTCTTTTTCACATGCCACACACAGAAGCTCAGGGTACTTGACTCTCATCAAAGTTCAAGACCAAGGAAATCAGTAACCTAAAATCCTTATTCTATCTTAGAGAATTTGAACACACATGTATGTATGCATCTGAAAAATCAGGAGGGGGCAGACATCATGTGTCCTTCTCAAGAAAGAAACAAAAACAGATTAAGTAATGAACAAATACGCAAAGCTTCTGGAGAATGCAGAAGTTAAGATAAATGCTAAAGAATTCACCTTCAAATATATTCTATTACTCAGAGGATTAAATGACAGGAAACAAAAAACATACAAAACTATTCTCATGCCAGAAGGATTTGATAAAAACTTTACATGCATTTGTAATTTTTCATTTTCCTCCTATGGTTTTATTATACCTGCTATAAACAACAGAAAATTGTTCATACTGAAATAATGCTGAAAATACCATTCCCCAGGGAGTTGGTACTAATGCCTATCCTTTACTCTTTACAGAATAAGTATGTAACAAGCATTCATGCTAAATGCCAATGTACTTGGAAACTGACATGTTGATTATCATGTTTGGATATTATTCATTTTATTTATCTTTGAAAGTACAAACAAGCAAGCTCATTCTATAAATATTATCTCCATTGGAGAGCTACTGCTAATAAAAAATCTACATATTTTTGGCTACCAAATCCACTGCAACTCACTGTAAACATACAGTATTCATTATAACATTTTTTCAGTACACACAAAAGGCTATTGGGAAGAAGGGAGAGGCAGTGTGGCGAGGGGAGTGGATGGGGTAAACCAGTGGAAAGATGCAATTAGAGCTGTGTTGGCTTGGCAAAGCCCTATTGAACAGCAAGCTGGGATTTTTTTTGTCAAACCACTCCAGACTCCATGGGAGGTTCCATGTCTGTTAAGAGGGTTTGATTCCAATAAGTAGAGGGAATCAATAGGAGGGAAATAAAGATGTAAAAAGAATTACCAAACTAAAACCAACATGCACGTGCACACACAGGTATAACACACATAACTCTGGGCAGAAAACGCACTCAGTGGGAAATACTTGGTCTCGCAGGAAATATTACCTTGACTTTGTGTGCCCCATTTATGGTAGGTGCAAATTAAGAAATCATCAAAAATAGTAACCTGAGATAATATACACTGGGTTTAAAAGTTGGAAGCTTTCAACTGGTATTCTAGCACTATGTTGTTCCAGCTACGATTATGGTTCAAAAAGAAAGGTTATCATAATTAGCTGTATGATTGTTTAAGCATGCTGATGGGGGCTCACTAAATTGTATTTTGAAAAAGATATATGCCCAAAATGAAGTAGAAAGGTCAACTTTGCCATTACAATGGCAATATCATCTTCGTCATAATTGCCATCATCACTATCACCATCATCAAGAACATCATCATTATCATCATTAGCAATTACTGAATGTCACTGAGCCAAAAAAAATGTGGTGTGACATGTACCTGATTTTTCCTTGCATGTTTGCTTTATAGGGGGGCTGGAATTTTTATTCAGGTTGAGAGACAGAGATCCATTGAACTGGCACAGGGATTGGTCTCATTTTTGGATACACGTTACAATCACCTGCAGGAGGTTTCACAAAATACCTCTTAAATTTTAAAGCTAGTCTGCTTTTTTAGTAGCCACACGAAGGAAATAACCAGAATGGTGAAGAAGAAGAAAATTTGTTGGATTTTGAATTTACTAGAGTGTGCAACTAAGGTATTTCCCCTACCTTCCCCTGAGTGGTACCCAGAACTCCTTCGGAGCTTTTTCAGGTCAGTGGTAGGTCTGCCTCTTTCACTTTTGTTCTGCAACTTGACTCACATAAAGTAAGTGGTAATCACTCTGTTATTGACACCATCGGTAAGAGAGAATCAGGAGTAGGAATTCTAGTAATAAGAAAATAGAAAGGTTTTTCAGAAACAGACTCACAGACATAGAGATCAGATTTGTAGTTGCCAAGGGGAAGTGGGGGAGGGAGAGGGATGGACTGCAAATCTGGGGTTGGTAGATGCAAACTATTACATTTAGAATGGTTAAACAACAAGGTCCTATTGTACAGCACAGCGAACTATATCCAATCTCCTGGGATACACCATAATGGAAAAGAATATTTAAAAAAGAATGTATATATATGTGTAAAACTCAGTCACTTTGCTGTACAGCAGAGATTGACACAGCATTGTAAGTCAACTAGACTTCAATAAAAAAAATAATAGAAAGGTTTTAAGGCTTTTTTCATATTATGAGACATAATAGGCATCATGATGAAAATGATATATACTTTAAAGTTTTATAAATAGTTACTAAACTCTATTAATAATTACAGTGATGATGATTTATTAGTCTTAAGAAACAGAGACCATCTAACACAATCAATTTAAATCGTTAAGTATAACATGTGAATGCATAGGGATGGCAGGGTGATGGAGATGGGATTGTTCAGAACTTTTGCTTTCTCTGGTGTTTAACAAAAAGCACACTGGTTTCAGCTAGCATTTTAGTGAACAAAGTTTGGATTCATCACTGTCCTTAACTGGTGGGTGAGTGCTCTAAGTGGGTATTCTTGACACCCTGACGAAGTGATATTTAAAAAATGTAAATCTGAAGAAGCTAATCCACTGGTTAGAATTTCCCTTCTGCAAAATCATTGTAAGCCCTCTGCTAACTCCTCTCTTGTCAGTGCGTGCTTCCCACCCTTTCATACAACCTTGTCATGCACACATGCACACATATAAACTTCATGCATTGAAATGCTGAGCACTGAGCCTGCTTACTGTCATCACCTCCAAACAACCCTTCCCTCTGCCTTGATTAGTCAGCCAGTCCTTGCTTCTTTGATCTATATGGTTGACTCTAAGAAAGCATCATCTCCTATGTTTGGCATATGGTTAAGGAAAAGTTTAATCATACATCCCCCTCTTTACTGCTCCTAGAAATTTGTTTAGGTATGTCTAGAGTTGATATTTGTTTACCATTCAGACCTATCTACTGGAATGCAAATTCTCTGAAGGTAAGAATTTTGTATTGTTCATGTAGTTTCCCAATGTTTAGCACTTAGGCCTTAATAAATATTCACTGGAAGACTGAATAAAAGAATGTCAAAAATATACACAAATAATATTTTTAACAACAATTAAGGATCTGGGAATAGAGAAAGCACATTGGGAGTTATGATTAATTCATGGAATATTATTCCATCACTAATCTTAATAATATCTTCAGTGAATGACACACTTGAGGGAGATGTCATAAAGTCAGAAGTCTAAGAAATATTATAATCTAGCTGGAGAAACAATACATATTCATTGATATTTATATTAAGAAGCCATGTTGGATGAAATATTATTAAAGAAAAATTAAGAATATATGTATCTCTTTTTTTCTATGCTTATATCCTTTTCCATTTCACTCTATATGCATTTGTTCAGTTAATTGTGGTCAATGTCAACTTTATCAAAGCCAACTGCATAAGTATCAGAACAGTATGGATATCACCACTGAAATTAGTATTTGACCAGTTATCCAAGTGGTACCATTGCTATACTTTATTTTATCATATAATAAAATGATGATGATGGATGACAACTCTCATTTTGGAAATAGGTATCTAACAAATTATAGGTCATAAAATTGCCTGAACCAATTATTTTCTCCTTTTGTAGGAATGGTATAAATCATAGAATCATATGTAGAATGATAACATCACCTAGTCTAACATTCACATTTTACATATGAAGAACTGAAAGCCAGCAAAGTGACAGGAGGACTTGTACAAGGTCACACAATGGGGTGAAACAAAGGTTAGAACCTAGAGTTCTCTATTTCCAAGTGAATATTCTTTGAAGATGTTTAGAACATTTTTAGGAATGAATCCAATATAATAGACATATTACTGCAACTAAATCATTTCAGGTTCTTTCATGGACTATCTATTTTGGCTCTATCATTAAAATAAAGCACTAATTTGATGAATCTTCATCCCTGTCTTAATATCTTAGGTCAAATATGATCTTTTTTGTGGAATTATATTAATATAACAGATATTTGACACATGAGGAATGGCATCAGGAAGGCAGTCCTCAGTTCCTCACAACCTGCTTCTCAGAGAATATGTCCTTGCCCTCAGCACCTTCTGCATGGGAGTTGGGCCAGGGAATTCAGTTATTTTGGCCTCAACAGATTTGATCACTAGTGGACACTTAAGGAAAGAAAGTTGTACTGGCTAGGCAGAGTGAATTGTATTTTTTTAATTGATAACTTAAACGGAGATGATGGTCCTGTTCTGGACTTCTAAGGCCCCGTGGAGTTAAACAGAGAGATGGCATCATTTATTCATTAACTCAGCAAACATTTGTTGAGAGCCTGCTATGTGCTAGACACTCTTTGAAACAAATGGGACACATCAGCATATAAAAGAGGTAAAGATCCAACCCTTAGGAGCTTATGATCTACGGGAGATACAGATAATAAACCATAAACTTAATAAATAAGACATGATGCAATATATATGAGAAAGTGATAAATCCTATGAAACAAAGAAAATACAAACTGAATAAGGGGTGACATGATTGCTGGGGTAGGGATGAGGTGAGTCACAGTTTTAATTTGGCAAAATGACATAAGAACAAAGACTTTGAAAGATATAAGAAAGTTTTATCCAAGCAAATATATAATGGAAAGAGCTTCAGGCAGAAGGAACTCCCAACAATAAAAGTCAGGCTGGCATGTTCCAGGAATATCTTCAGCAAGGAGTCCAGTGTAATACAAGTGGAGAAAGCAAGCAGGAAATTTCAATGGTGAAACAGGGAGAAAGTGGAGGACTTGAGCATCTAAGACATTCTGTGTAAAATCATGACAAAATATTCCTCATATAAATCGAGATTATGAGACTGCAGAGAAAAATATTTGGGAAAAAGGAGAATGAAATTGATTTGCAGAGAGAGGTTAAGACCTTGTGACCCCAAAGAGGGGAAGCTGCTGTGTCTTGGTAACATTTTCCACAATGTGTATCTTTCAGATTACCCACTAGTAAACCCCTTTATTCACCAGAGTTAGCTGGAAATGGTTTGCAATAGAACACCTTGGATTAGATGGCATTAGTTTTTAAACAAATATGACAGAAACAGCTACTTTGGCGTGGGTTTTCCACATTCAGTAAGTATGTATCATAGCAGCATTTTATATCAGGACAAAGGACAAAACTCTAGAGTGACATTAATGTTAATATTCCTTGAATGTTCGAAGTAGAGGTGTCTAATATCTTGAATATATTTTTAAAAGTAAAAATTTTAAAGTATTTTTCAGGGACTTCCCTGGTGGCACAGTGGTTGAGAGCCCGCCTGTCGATGCGGGGCACACGGGTTTGTGTCCCTGTCCGGGAGGATCTCACATGCCGCGGAGCGGCTGGGCCCGTGAGCCATGGCCGCTGAGCCTGCGCGTCCGGAGCCTGTGCTCCGCAACGGGAGAGGCCACAACAGTGAGAGGCCCACGTACCGCAAAAAAAAAAAAAAAAAAAAAGGTATTTTTCAATGGTAAATTTGGATGGACTATTAACCATGAGAGACACGACTGCTTAAAGCAACAAAAATCTATGTCTATTAAAATAATAGTTTCTGCATTAATATTACAAATACATTTATGATACAGGCTATAATCTTGGCAAAGACAGTATATTTAGGCAGCTCTGATCCAGGATGGACTAACTTTGTGAAACTAATGGTGATGAAGGGGGCATAATAGGAAAAAATGACTAAAAATCTGTATTAATACTGAAATAATAAAAATAAACATTGGGAAAAACTTAAACCCACTAAAAGAAATATGAGCCATAGAATTAGTTGCCTTCTGAGATAAGAACAAGTCAACCAATAAAAGAGAAAGATAATTAAATTAACTAGTTAATTGAGCCCTTATTTATCTTTCTGCGAAATAACAAATTGGGACTAAATAGTTCTTAAGGTCCTGTCTGGTACAGGTGTGTACGTGACCCCCAAGCACAGTTACCAACTGACTCACCAAAACCTTATATGAAGGTTCTTCTCTAGGACAACCAAATGGGTAAAAAAAACCAAATGAGTAAAGCCTCAAAGCACAGAAAATGGATAGAATCCAGGAATTATGAGATGATGCTTGAATGAAAGAATATTTGAAATACTTGAAGAGCCTCAGTACCTCAGCCACTTAGAAGACATGCTGATATGCCACCAAGAAATCTCAGCCCTCTGTGTTTAAAGAAAAATGACTGAAAAACTTGATCTTTATTTTTACAGTCTATAGAATTTTTTAAAGTGTAAGGGGACTGCAAGATAATGTAAAACAAGACAACCACAAAACTCCCCCTATAACAATAAGAAAACTGTAACTCAGAGAGATTAGGGCATCTTGTTCAAGGTCATACAGTTAGTGCCAGAGCTGAGATGTGAACTCTGGTCTCTTGACACTCACTGCAGAATTACTTAGCTTCTACAGCAATTCCTTAGCTTAAGAGCACACACCTCACACAAATCCTGATCACTGAGTGCAACTACCCCTTAGCTACATCCCCACTCCCTGTGGCTTACACTGAAAGATTTTCAATGTGGAGGATGGAGAAAAATACACATTTTTAAATTGGAATTCATCGTTTAAAATTCTGAAATGTAAAAATACAAAAGTCACAAAAGTTGTCACAGATAAACATTAGTTGGAATCCCATCATGAGTCTTGGCTTTAAATGAAGGGAATTCCCCCCAAAATGTTGAGAGACTACTCTGGGATAGAATTATGAAACCTCCCAACTTTTTGGGGCTGGGAAATTTGCATATGCAATTACTACATTTATATGCCTAACTACCCCACAGGAAGGCACATATGCCAATTGGCATTTGAAAATGTGTTAACTGCACACACAGAAGAGCGGCCCTTTAGAATGTTGGCCCTAGGAATCTAATCATTAAGAATGGGTCATGTGAGTCAGAGTGGGGAGAAAAAATGGTCCATTTTGAAGCAATCTGAGCATATCCAGTTTGGATGCACACAAGAATTGACTGATACACAGTAGATGAAAAATTGGGTTTTCAGAAAGTACTTTCGAAACCAGCGGAATTCGCAAGGAAAGCATTTCAGGCATTAGCTAATTGGATTAGCTGTGGTGTTTTCTGTGGATCCTAAGGAATTTATAAGCTATAGATTAAAATCATCACATAACTCTGGTCACAGAGGTGAGGAAACTTTTTTCTTGTGTTAGTAAACACTCAGTCCTGTAGACTATAAGTATATTCAGCTCTCTACTTCCTCTAAAGCAGATGGAATATATTCCATGGAGTTTGGATCGTATGTCTTTTTTCTCCTGCATGTTGTAAACAAAAATCCTTGGAGAAAACAAATCATAATTTTGAATCCTTCACTGTGGTAGAACAAAGATTGCCTGTTCTCCCAGAATTGTGTAACTTCCTCTCTGCAGGAAACAATGGGGTATAATCAGTTTCCTTGTTTCTCAAGCCATTTCCTCAGCGCAGGATAACCCTATTTAGCAATCTTCTCTCTCTCTGCCATGCAAAAATAAGGATTTGAAGATTCCTGCAGGGCCAGATGCAACCCTTGGAAACATACCAAAGATTATGAATCATTAGATCCCTTGGGATATAGGAGTAGAACAGGTTGGGGGCATGAACTCCAAAAATGATATGGGCTGGGGTCCAAAAATACCTAATTCTAAACACTCTCAAATTCCACAGTGGGGAGTTTACTTTGGACTCTTCAGATATCATTTAGGTGGTTTTTGGATTTGCCTAAGCAAGTCACAGATACACTGTATCAATTAAATCATTGAAAATAAAAAAAGGGAGAAACTGAATGGTGTTTTAATACTCCTTGCCTTTGAAATACTCAGTGTATTATATAAATACCTTTTTGTAGTGACTTTATGTGAATATATTTTGTAATCCATCCTCCTAGAGGATATGTCTTTTCAGATGAGGACTCAAAAGTACTTTACTACCCACAACATCAAATCTTATTCATCTAACTATAGTAATTAAATATAAGTGAATTTACAGGTCATCAGAATGCTATTTTTCTAATTTCACTGCCTGATTTATCTCAAAAAAAAAAAGAAAACGAATCTGAAACAAGTATTGAATGCACAAATACTTCCATTAGTACTCTTTTATAAGGGCATAATGGAATGATAGACAATACTGTTCTGGGAATGTATAGATCTAAAGTCTATGAAAATACTAATGGCTACCATTGCGCCTTATTCCAATCCATGCTCAACTCAAATTCAATTAATACTTTTTACCATTTGCATCCCATGCATGAATCTCCACTGAGAGACATCTTCCTGACCACCACATGGAAAGTAGCCTTCCTGCCCCTATATTCTTACTATCACTACATCTAGTTCCATAGTATTCCCAGTACTTTACTGGTTCTCAAATTGTCTTTCTATTTTTATTGTTTTGTCTTGGATCATCCAAATGACAAGAAGTTCCATAAGAATAAAAGCAAAGTTAATACTTTTTTCTTGCAACACCCTCACCACCTAGAACAAAGCCTGATACATTTTATTTACTCTATGAATATTTGTTTAATGACTCCATTGAACATCTAATACACGCCAGGTAATTTTTAAAACATTATCTCATCAAATCCTCAACACAAACTCATGGGAAAATACAGTAGTCCCCCTTTATCCATTATTTCACTTTCCACAGTTTGATGTACCCATGGTCAACTGTGATCCAAAAATATTGAATGGAAAATTTCAGAAATAAACAATTCATAAATTTTAAATTGTATGCCATTCTGAGTAGTGTGATGAAATCTCATACCATCCCACTCCTTCTCGCCCTGGATGTGAATTACCTTATTGGCCAGTGTTTCCTGCACATTAGTCACTTAGTAGCCTTCTCAGTTTTCAGATCCACTGTTGTGGTATCGCAGTGCCTGTGTTCAAGTCACCCTTATTTTACTTAATAGTGGCCAGAAAGCACAAGAGTAGAGATCCAGCAATTCGGATATGCCAAAGAAAAGCCATAAAGTGCTTCCTCTAAGTGAAAAAGTGAAAGTTCTCGACCTAATAAGAAAAAAACAACTGTATGCTGAGGTGGCTAAAATCCTTGGTAAGAACAAATCTCCTATCTGTGAAATTGTGAAGAAGGGAAAAAGAAATTTTGCTAGTTTTGCTATTGTACCTCAAACCGCAAAAGTTATGGCCACAGTGCATCATAAGTGTTTAGTTAAGATGGAAAAAGCATTAAATTGGTACAAGGTATTTTGAGAGAGAGAGAGACAACGTTTACATAACTTTTATTGCAGTGTATTGTTATAATTGTTCTATTTTATTATTAGCTACTGTTGTTAAACTTTTTTTTTTTTTTTTTTGCAGTACGCAGGGCTCTCACTGTTGTGGCCTCTCCTGTTGCAGAGCACAGGCTCCGGACGTGCAGGCTCAGCGGCCATGGCTCACAGGCCTAGCCTCTCCGTGGCATGTGGGATCTTCCCGGACCGGGGCATGAACCCGTGTCCCCTGCATCGGCAGGTGGACTTCCAACCACTGCACCACTAGGGAAGCCCCTGTTGTTAAACTCTTATTGTGCCTAATTTATGAATTAAACTTTACCTTAGGTATGCATGAATAGGAAAAAACCTAGTATATATACGGTTTGGTACTATCCAAAGTTTCAGGCTTCCACTGGGGGTCTTGGAAGGTATCCCCTCACATAAGGTGGGGACTATTGTACTGTAAAAGGACACTGAGACTCCGAGGAGGTGAGCATTGTGTCCAAACTGGCACAGCTAATAAATAGAGGAGATGGGCTTAGTTTTCAGACCTGTCCTACTACAAAGACTGTTTCTTTCCACTACATGCTGTTGACTCTATTCTGATCTGTGTCAAAATTATAAAGGTAGCCTTAGATAAATAATTTATTGTGGCCAAATATTAGTTATTTATTCAAAAAAGGAAGGCTCTGGACTAGACATTCTTTTATGCTCTCCAATAACTGCAGAACTCCATGACTTTATTATTCCTATATTCTCCATGACAACTATCATACATTTATTTTCTAAGGGACAAACATACCTATTCAAAGTGCAGGCATACACTTTGATTTTTTTCAAAATGTATTAAATGTAAAGTGTTTTAATATAAAAATTGTCTCACTGTATTAAATTTTGTCAATTCAGAACTATTCTTCTGAACATGATTAAAATTAAAATAAATTTTGTCAAAACAAGGAGACTAAGAAGAGGAGGCAATGATTCTGAGAGACTCAGCATCATACTTTTAAGGAAAACTCTTTCTGAAATTATATGAACGTCAGAGCCTATTTTTTGTCCTCTCAGATGAATTTTAGTTGAAATCAAATGTAATCCTATAAGAGCTGTACTATTTTCTTCATTTTTCAAGCCTTTTTGCCAATGCTGTTTGATCTTTTAATGACTCCAGTTTTTTGGGGTTTTTAAAAATATTTATCTATTACCATCTTTATTGGAGTATAATTGCTTTACAATGGTGTGTTAGTTTCTTCTTTATAACATAGTGAATCAGCTATACATTTACATATATCCCCATATCTCCTCCCTCTTGCGTCTCCCTCCCACCCTCCCTATCCCACCCCTCTAGGTGGACACAAAGAACCAATCTGATCTCCCTGTGCTAGTGGCATGGACATATATACACTACCAAATGTAAAATAGTTAGCTAGTGGGAGGCTGACTCCAGTTTTTAAAGAATGGTTAGACTTAAGAAATCAAAATACTGGTTCTTTTGAGAATTCTCTTTGCTAAAAAGAACTACCAAAATGCAAATCAGTTTGCCCTCTTGGCTTTAGTTAAACTCTTGTGTAAAGGAAATATACAAATTTCAGTATAATTCATGATACTCTATGAAGTCTGGAATAAAGTTTTTAAAAGTAAATTAGAAGCAATTATTGATTTTTAAAAAGCTCACTTTATCCAACAGTTTTCTCTCTCTTGCTCATTTCCTTATGTAAAAGAATTTAACCAAAGAAAGTCAGCATTCTAATTCAATTTCTCCTCCAAAGTATATAATTTTATTTTGTCATAATGGCTGCTTTTATTTCCAGGGTCAGATTTTATCTACATTTCAGTCCATTAGGAACAAAAACTTGCCATTTTCTGATAAACAAAATCAGCAGGGGAGCCTCTTCAAACAAGAAATGTGTTTCCATCAACCTTTGTTTTATTTGATCTAAATGACAGGTATATACCACTTTTCCTGTGTTTACTTTTAAAGATTCTGAAAAAATGGGGGTGACATTTTTAACAACAAAACTAGCAATCACCCCAGTAGTCCTGTGACAGGCAGATGGAAGAAATGATAAAAAGATGTAATCCATCGCTTTAGACCACCAAAGAGGCCTAATAGGAGTCATTAGCTGAAAACCGTTAATTTTCTTTTTCCCCTATTCTGACTGTTGTTTGCAGAAGTGTTCAACCTCTTAGGAACTGGAACACTTAACCATTTCTTGCTATTTTGTAAGAGGGAGGCCAAAGCATTAACAGGAGGGAATTAAGGAATGTGTCATTATATCGTTTAAGAAATCTGAGTGATGTAGGTAACAGTTTAGAGGTTCTTAGATTGAGCTTGATAATAGCTAATAAAAAGAATGAACACCAGTAAAGCACAGTTAAGATTATAAAGGGTTTTCACAAATAGTATCTCATTTCCTAGACATCCTCACAAAAAATTACAAGTCTCAGAAAGTCAATCATGTTGAAAATAGAGAACTAAAATCCAGGTATTTTGATTCCAAATTCAAGACTATCTTAATCCATACAAACTAATAGAAAATATTATGATATTCTAATCTAACAAGGGCAGAAGTAATCACTTCCCCCCAGTTTGCTCTGCAAAACAACAGTTTTCTAAGATACTAAAAGTTGTCAATTAAAGGGGAAAGGAAAGGATACATGGATATAGATATTTAGATAGATAGATAGATAGATAGACATATATATTTCATGCAGTGCTTCTTCAAGTTTTAATGATCAAAGGAACTTTTACTCTGAGGATCTCTAAAACCAAAGTTAACCAAAGTTAAATAAAACTCTTAATTAATGAATGCTATACGAGAACCTCTACTCTTGTGGACCACTCTCCCCTACCCTCCACATCAATGATATATCAGTGATATAGATGTAGATACAGAACAATAGATACACACATTTATGTATGTATATACATGATCTATAACTATATAGTTACATATAAATATATACGCATTTTATATGTACACACATTATATGTATTTATACATTACATATTTATACATATGTGTATATATATATTTTTTTCTCATTGAGAAAATTTATAGGTTTATTGTGGACTGCCTTTTTTGCAAGCAACCAGTTTTGAATATGTGAATGTTTCCCAGTCACCCTGATATGACAGGTAATTAGTAATATACTTCAAAGCACTGTAAATATGAGTGCTTTTTCAGTCAATAAAATTGTGTCAATTAGTGTCAATGTTTGATTTAGGCATGTTTACTTTAACAACCTATAGGGTAGTTAACCAATTCTTTTTTATAATTACACAAATCTGATTTAAAACAATGGTTTTAAATGTGAATACATGAAGGTAACTTTTGTAAGATAACAAATCTTTGGTTTAATTATGTGAGTCAAGATACTGAATATCGTGGAAATTATAAAAACTTCACTGTATATACTGTATTACTCGAGTTCTCAAAAGACCAAATCCAGCCTCATTACATCTTTAAAAAAGCAAATCAAATAAGTTATTCCCACAACTGAGATTACTTCTTAGGTACAGAATTTTTTTTCTCATTTTATTTATATTCAGAGATGATGCAGAGATTATAGATGCCTTGTTTCTTGAGATCAGAATAAGGACAAAATGAAACCTTTGTAGAGTACTGTAAAGGAGTTATCCAATTTGCAACTCTCTTTTTCAGACCTATCTTGTCATCCAAGAGATTATGAAGGTATTACATCAAGAAACTAACATTTGATTTCCACTTCCTTTTCCACAATACATACAGATAGCACTTTAAATATGAATAAATGTAACATTAAACATTTAGAGGGAGGTGTGGATGAAACCATGATCTTTTCTTTCAGCTCCATGTGCTCAGATTGTTTAAAAAATCAGTTCAAAGTTCTGTAATAAGTCAGGCCATCGCATCTTTTGAACGGTAAAATTTATGGTTTTGAAACAGACTGTAGAAAGCAACTAGATGGAAAAATAAACTTTCTCTTAAAAGTTTATAATATGTTGCAAACAGGAAAAAGTGGAATCCTTAAAATAAGTTGAAAACAATTTAGAATACATCATTAAGTATCTAGACAAACTCATAGATGATCACTTCACAACAGAGTCTAAGGAATTCAGGGATTTGTGGGAAATCCACACAGTTTTACCTTTAATGGTACAAAATATATTCATGCTAGAAAGACTGTCCTAGTTAGGGTAAACACTAAAAAATTACTCTCTTGTAGTCCATAGCATCTGAATACCGTATTTTACCAGCTGGACCATAAAAACTAGATACTAGATCAATAATCAAAATTGTATGAGGACCACTTCTAACATTTCTAAATAATTTGAAAGGATGATGTGGTTGTATTTATGACAGCTTCCCACAGGTAACTCTGTAATATTTTTTTTAAATATAGAGAAAAATAAATCAATCCAATTATAGCATATACAGTTGACCCTTGAACAACAGGAGTTTGAACTGCAAGGGTCTAATTATATGCGGGTTTTTTTCCACTAAGTATGTACTACGGTATTACACCATCTGCGATTGGTTGAATCTGAAGATGCAGAATCACAGTCCAGAAGGGAGAGCTGACTGTACAGTTATTCATGGATTTTCAACTACGTGCAGAGGGCCCGCACCCCTAACGCCCACATTGTTTAAGGGTCAACTGTATTTTCAAAAATATAACATTGCAAGTGTTATAACCCAGTGGTGCTGAGCCAGGTATGATTTTGCCATTCCCTTCCCCCTCGCTCAAAAACATGGCAATGTTGGAGATTTTTTGGTTGTCACTATTATAAAGTACTAATAGAATCTAGTGGGTAGAGGCTAGAGATGCTGCTAAATATCCTACAGTGCACAGGACAGCCCTCACAGCAACGAATTATCTCACCCAAAATATCACTAGTCGCCGAGGTTGAGAAACCCTGACCTAAACAAAGACAGTCAGGTAAATATTTAGTTGTACACAAAATTTTCCACAAAGAAATTACGGTGTCTTGGGAAAAAGTGCATCAATGGAGTAGAACATACATACATATATCACCATTCAAACAAAATACAAATGAGAATTGCCTCTCAGAACTCAGGACAAGAATGAAGTTAGATGGAGTACGGTCTAAGACTGGGAGACATCAGTGAGCCCTTGCTTTCCCATGCAACAATTAAAATCCCTTATTCTCTAAGCCAAAGTTAAGGCTTGAGCTTTAAACAACAACAAAATTTCCCCTGCTGAATCTCAGGGAGTCCACGTACTTCATGCTTATTATTTTCCCTTTCTAAAATGGGAAATGGCTTCCATTCTTGCTGTACTTTGTTTGCTGCCATTCACACTTTAGGGTTTTTAATGCAATATGATAGATTTATTTTTAAGTACTCTGAGTTTGCTTTTCAATTTAATGATTTGTTACATTATTTACAGGCTAATTTAGTGAACCTACATAAGATTAATTTCATGGTCTTTTAGGACACCTGACAAATCATTAAAAAGTGATAAAACCAGGCAACTGAAAAACAAACGGCTTGTGACATATGAATGGAATCCCCAGTACTGTTTATCAATGCATGTTTTTGTGAGATTTGTTGTAAAATCTACAGCAATACTAGCTCAAAATTGAACATAAGATTGTACAATATTTGAAAGTAAGATATCTGGATAATTCAATAGACCAGAGTAATGAGCTTATTTTTATAATTAGAAAAAAACTCTGACATACAAATTAAAAGAAAAAAGAAAACTACAGTCTTTAGTGTCATATTTCTTATAAGAAACAATTGACAAAACTATCTTAGGGGAACTTGTTTTTAATTTGAAAATAGCAAAATTCTAAGTGCACTTTTTATCCAGCTTGTGTTTCAGAATCTAGATAAGGTCCATGTTAATAAAAATAAAGTGTGTTTGCAATAAAGTTAGATTCTGCAAGAAATGCTTTGGGGGAAAGAAGGAGTATTTGTTGCATATGGTTAAATCATATTGTCTTCTATGTAAATATAGGGAATTTCTGTGGGTAGCCTTCTGGCATGTTTGGGGTAATTATTTGGGTTGCTATGCTGGGATAGAAGGAAGAAGAAAATTTATTAATCTATATGTTTAAAAAAAAAACAACGGTGCTGCATTACCAGTTTTATGTTCAAACATGTTTGAAGCAATATACTTAGCACACATTTCTTAGACCTCTTTTAAGTATCTAATGTGTGTGAAGTAGAGTGACTATCCCAGTATTCCCAAGACTGAGGGACTTACCAGGATGCCAGACAAAACCAGGATAGTACTGAGCAGCAGGACTGATTGGTCACCGTAGTCTTAGTACTAAATGTTATGGAAGATTCCTGGTACCTTGGTAACTGCAATTAGATGCGAAGCCAACGAGATATAACAACTATAGTATGGAATTGGATACATGCTCTAGGAGAGTGCATCAGTAAGAGTTCCCTCAAGAAACAGAACCAATGGGAGATAGATATAGATCACATAGATATAGATGATATAGATACAGATAAGAGAAGATTTATTATAGGAATTGGTTCATGCGACTATGGAAGTCCCACAATCTGCTGTCTGCAGGCTAGAGACCAGGAAAATCAGTGGTGTAATTTAGTCTGAGTCTGAAGGACTGAGAATCAGGAGGCTGATGATTTAAGTCCCAGTCTGAGTCCAAAAGCCCTAGACCCAGAAGCGCTGACGTCTGGTGTCCAAGAGCAGGAGAAGATGGATGGCTCAGCTCAGACAGAGAGAGCGAATTCACTCTTTCTTTACCTTTTTGTTCCATTCAGGCCCTCAGTGGATTGGATGATGCCCACCCGCATTAGTGACAGTGCACTCCTTTACTCAGTCCACTGATTCGGAGGCATGAGAAGCCCGAAGTGGCCAGGTGGCAGTCTTAATTTTCAGTTCAATGGAATCATTGCTGTGTCTCCGGGTGGAAGAACTCCTCTCTCAGCACTAAGACTGCTGAGCCAACAAACCATAAAGTTGAGGCAAAAGAGAGCAAAAATTGTGCTAGTGGATCACTAGCGTTAACAGTGAGTGGGGCCACTCATTTCCACCCCTTAATTCCTGGACCCATGAATCTGGGCTACTGGAGAAAAAGCACTATATATTGGATGCTGATTCAGATTACATACAGCCTTCGATGGAGCTTACTCCTTGCTTTGGTCGGCATTCCCAAGCAACCTGACTCCGGGAAGACCACGCCCTGCAAGCTCACACTATCCTTAATGGTTTCACACCCTGTTAAACTTTCTCTTAACATTCTTTTCCATTTTCCTCCATCATTTGTATTGACCATGGATCTCCTGCAGCTATTTACACATATTGAAGAAGGTGATTTATTTTTTAACTCAGTCTACCAATTCAAATGCTAATCTCTTCTGGAAACATCCTCACAGATACACCTAGAAATAATGTTTTACCAGCTATCTGGGCATTCATAGCCCAATCAATCTTACACATAAAATGTGTTTTCTTATCTAGGCCTGTGTTCTGATATACCATAAAGGCTAAAGGGCAGACCTATTTGAACTGCAGCCTAGGTCAGTTAGATAACCTTCCTTAGTCTGTGCTTTTCTCAAAGATGACAGCTGTAAAGCTGATACAAAATGTCTCCTCCAAATCCACCAAGTGCTATACTTCTTTCTTAGAGGTAGAACGTGTGAGGTTCAGCAATGTATTTTTCTCTCTGTGGCAGGAATTCCAATATGACCTAGCCCACTAGATGCAAGAAATCTCACAAAAGTGGCATGCCCCTTAATTTTCATAGGGCTTACCTCCCACCCTATGGCACAGAAATGTCTCACTAAGGCATCATATCAATCTACTATGTGATACCATGTTGATAGGACCTGGTGAGCAGTAAGTTGCACATGCCATGACCCAACCAGGCCAGCTAACCAACTCCAAATCCCCATCCTTGAGGAGCTTTTATCTGCAACCACATCTGTATTAAATACTATATCAACCAAAGTTCGCTTTCAGATGACATAGACACTGCAGGTATTTTATTCAGAAAAGCACTTAAGATCCAGCCAATTGAATATTTACAAAATAAGTAGAAGGAATAGAAGAGCAGGCTATATGCTGAGAGTATGGAAATGATTCCCACAACACTGGGACTAAAGTGATCCCCAAGGAGAGTAGAAATTCTACCACGATGAGGAACCTGGAGAATCAAATATTTCAGCTTCAACTTGTGGCTCCAGTAACAGGCTACCTAAGCTGTAACCTAAGGATCACAAAGCTTCTAATGATGCTTTTGGCTCCAGAGTCAAATCATATGAGTCAAACAAATGGATATTCCCACTGTACTCAGTTACAAATAAAATCTCATGGGAGTGCTTTGTTTGAAAGGACCTGATCATGTTCAGACCATAGCCAAGAGAGAGGCTGGGAGATGCAGATTCTACCTTTCAAGAATCTATAGCAAGAGAGGCAAATCAAAAAGAAATAGGACAGGTCTAAAGCCAATCTACTGTACCTAATATAATGAAAGAATGGTTTATCATGCATTTGGGGTTATAGTAATAAACATATAACATTTTTTCTATATTAGGTATATATTTCTATGTGATCCTAAAAGAAACTCAATTGGCTAATCATTCTTTAAATTGTATGTTCTGTGTTGAAATTATTTTTTAACCATCCACAGATCCAATGTATTCCCACAGAGCTTTTTCAGACTATAAAAATAATCATTGACCTAGAAAAATTATAGAAAATGTGAAAGAGGAAAATATCAGAGATCGAGTACACACAGATAGTGAAGCATAGCCATGGAAAGCCAAAAGCCAACATTTTGTTAAATGGCAAGAAAAACATGTAAGTTACACAAATATCTGACATAAGTCCTGCTTCTAGGGTTATCATATTCGAAAATGTATTACAACAACAAAGGACAAAGACACTTTCTGGACTTTTTCAATAATACAAATTGGTACAGAGAGGCCAATGAACTGTGTAGTGACACAGGTGGTACCTGGCTCTACGCTTTAAATACAGGTAGTTTTACTTCAGACACCATCTACATTACCACTACAGGCAGACCATGTTTTATTGTACTTCTCAGTTATTGTGGCTTGTTTTGTTTTGTTTTGTTTTACAAACTGAAGGTATGTGGCAACCCTGAGTCGAATAAGTCTATTGGTGCCATTTTTTCCAACACCATTTGTTCACTGTTTGTCTCTGTGTCACATTTTGGTAATTCTTTCGTATTTAAAACTCTCCACCAGCCGAAAGATTATGACTCACTGAAGGCTCAGATGATGGTTAGCATTTTTTAGCAATAAAGTATTTCTTTATTTTATTTAAGGTATATACATTATTTTTATACACAATGCTATTGAACACTTATTAACACTATGGTACAGTGAAAACATAACTGTTACATGCACTGGGAAACCAAAAAACGTGTGTGACTTGCTTTATTGTGATATTCACTTAACTGTGGTGGTCTGGAACTGAACCCACAATATCTCTGAGGTCTGCCTGTATACTACTTCATCTGACGGATTATTATGTTGTACCTGTGTTAGGGTACACACAGTATTCATAGGAAATGTGTGAGCATTTAAGAAAAATATGGAAATTTTCTAAAACTTTTTTGAATGAATTTCCTTTAATCACCTTTCATCCTCACTTAAATTACTATTTCATATTTTGCATCCCCACCTTCTATTTTTCACAAAGTATCAAAGGTGACCTTAATTCTCCTGCTTGAAACCACTCGATTAGTTCTCTTTGGCATCAAAATAAAATTCAAATGTCTAACTTTACAGCTCTACATCAGAAGTCATCAAACTACAGTCCCCTGGACAAATCTAGCTTGCTGTCTCATTTTGTAAATAAAATTTTATTGGAACACAGCTGTGCTTACTTATGTATGTATTGTCTAGGACTGCTTTCCACTATATACGTTGATCGAGTAGTTGCGACAGAGACCCTATGTCTTCACTAAGACTGAAATATTTACTATTTGGCTCTTTACAGGAAAAGTTTGCTGACAATTGCCCTATATTATCAGGCATCTGCTTATTTTTCCAATCTACCCTTCACTCACTAAGTTCCAACCATGTTTGTATTCTTACTATCATCGGAAACAATTAATTATTCCCCTATTTGAACGTGCTGGTCCCACAATCTAAAATAAGCTGGACTCTTGCAGGACTAGTTCTCTTTTTACCATGAAGTCATTTCTTAAAAGGACTCTGCATTGAATTCCCATTATTCTCTGTCTTTGTCCCCTTCACAGCATTTATTATAACTTGCAGCCACCTTACAATTAACATCTTGATATATTTTCTTTATCAAATATCTAGCAGTCTATCAGTTAATCCACATTATTTTTTAACTTTTTATTTTGAATGATTATAAATTCACAGGGAGTTGTGAAAGGTGCAGAGAGGCACCATGTGTCCTTTACCCACTTTCTTTCAGTGGTTACGTCTTATACAACTACAGTAAAATATCAAAACCGTGGCACTGATACAATGTGTACATAGTTCTATGCCACTCTATTACAAGTATAGAGTCATGTAACCACCACTGCTATCAAGATACAGAACTATTCCATCACCACAAAGATCTCCCTTATGATACCCCCTTACAGTCACACCTACCCCCTCAATATCCCTCCACACCATCTCTAACTCTTGATGACCAGTAACCTGTTCTTGGTTTCCATAATTTTTAATCTACCTTAATTTTTTTTTTTTTTTTTTTTTTTTTTTTGCAGTATGCGGGCCTCTTACTGTCGTAGCCTCTCCTGTTGCAGAGCACAGGCTCTGGACACACAGGCTCAGCAGCCATGGCTCACGGGCCCAGCCACTCCGTGTCCCCTGCATTGGCAGGCGGACTCTCAAGCACTGCGCCACCAGGGAAGCCCCTACCTTAATTTTTGATGCATGTTTTGGTTTTTTTTTTTTTTACTTTATTTTGATCTGTCTCCTCTAACAGAAATTACGCTCTAAAAAGGTAGGGACTTAGTTGTATTATTTTCCCTGTTTTACTCTTTCTTCTCTACTCTTTAGAATCCAAAACTGGTCTCTTTTGAGGTTATCTGATACATTTCCCTAATCCAATTTCAATGCTGTATTTAAAACCAGGGCTGTTTTTTTTGTTTGTTTGTTTTGTTTTTCTTTTTTAAAGAGGAACTCTCAATTAATTCAGTGTCCTGCCAAAATTTTCATAATGGCTATTTTTATTAATAAACACTCTATTATTCACTAGCAATAGGTAGTGAACATTATACGATCATGTCGATCAATGTATGGAAAAAAATGCACCATAAATGAAACATTAAAGTTAAGGGGGTAACTATTTAAATATGCAGAGAATCATAACGCTTTACAATAACCCTATCATGTTACAGTGTCTCAAAAGTATTATTTACTTGTAAAACTTGCATACTTTGTGAATACCTATGTAAAATTAACAATGGGATGGAGTTTCAGAATTGTTTACCAACCAGTCTTGTCTCAAACGATTGCTCCAAATGCATTTACTTGATTTTTAAAAAAGCTTCTGACAACTTTGTGAAGACTTTGAAAAGCATTTTATTCAAAAACAATTCTCCTAGGACTGCATATGATTTCTGTATTTATTTTATCTGTCTTTTATTGACAGTGTATTTTCAATTCAATTATTGACTTCAGAAATATTTAGCATCCCTTGGAAAAATGATTTGCATCACAGCAGCCTCTTTAGCTGTTAAGACTTCATCTGCCCTGCTACTTAGCTGTCTCTTGACATCATCTTTGTGTCTGAAATCAGGGCCATTTGAAATTGGAATGATTGTAACATCATAACTGAGTAAAAAATTGGAGGAAGATGCCAATTGTGTTCACCAGCCATTAATTCTATTCCTAGTCTATGCTGCATTTATAAAGCTCCCATTGCTTTATCCCAAGGATCACTTAAAAATTGTATAAGCATCTTTATTTTCCTCAATAATCCTTGTGAAGATATAGAAACTGAAGTCCTAACAATCACTTGGTTATAAGCAAGTTCATTTTTTAGCAAAACAGGATACAAAGGTCCCAAAGTAACTCTTTATCCTTCGCAAAAATATTTTCTCTTATTCAAATAATAAAAAAAAAGAAAATACTTTGCATGTAAATATATATCTACTCCAAGAAAAAAAAAAACTGATAATATTGCACATAGTTTCATTTAGGCAATTTTGACAAATATTGTCATGTAAAAATTTTTGACTTAGTAAGAACTGTGACAAGAATGTCTGCAAGTGAGATCCATCATAACTTTATGAAAAGAGCTTAAGTATAAAGTAGGACTGTGTAGGCTCCCTGACTTCAGACTATACTACAAAGCTACAGTAATCAAGACAGTATGGTACTGGCACAAAAACAGAAAGATAGATCAATGGAACAGGATAGAAAGCCCAGAGATAAACCCATGCACATATGGTCACCTTATCTTTGATAAAGGAGGCAGCAATGTACAGTGGAGAAAGGACAGTCTCTTCAATAAGTGGTGCTGGGAAAACTGGACAGGGACATGTAAAAGTATGAGATTAGATCACTCCCTAACACCATACACATAATAAGCTCAAAATGGATTAAAGACCTAAATGTAAGGCCAGACACTATCAAACTCTTAGAGGAAAACATAGGCAGAACACTCTATGACATAAATCACAGCAAGATCCTTTTGGACCCACCTCCTGGAGAAATGGAAATAAAAACAAAAATAAACAAATGGGACCTAATGAAACTTCAAAGCCTTTGCACAACAAAGGAAACCATAAACAACACCAAAAGACAACCCCCAGAATGGGAGAAAATATTTGCAAATGAAGCAACTGACAAAGGATTAATCTCCAAAATTTATAAGCAGCTCATGCAGCTCAATAGCAAAAAAACAAACAACCCAATCCAAAAATGGGCAGAAGGCCTAAATAGACATTTCTCCAAAGAAGATATACAGATTGCCAACAAACACATGAATGAATGCTCAACATCATTAATCATTAGAGAAATACAAGTCAAAACTACAATGAGATATCATCTCACACCAGTCAGAATGGCCATCATCAAAAACTCTAGAAACAGTAAATGCTGGAGAGGGTGTGGAGAAAAGGGAACACTCTTGCACTGCTGGTGGGAATGTGAATTGGTACAGCCACTATGGAGAACAGTATGGAGGTTCCTTAAAAAACTACAAATAGAACTACCATATGACCCAGCAATCTCACTACTGGGCATATACCTTGAGAAAACCATAATTCAAAAAGAGTCATGTACCAAAATGTTCATTGCAGCTCTATTTACTATAGCCCGGAGATGGAAACAACCTAAGTGTCCATCATCCGATGAATGGATAAAGAAGATGTGGCACATATATACAATGGAATATTACTCAGCCATAAAAAGAAACAAAATTGAGCTATTTGTAATGAGGTGGATGGACCTAGAGTCTGTCATACAGAGTGAAGTAAGTCAGAAAGAGAAAGACAAATACTGTATGCTAACACATATATATGGAATTTAAGAAAAAAAATTGTCATGAAGAACCTAGGGGTAAAACAGGAATAAAGACACAGACCTACTTGAGAATGGACTTGAGGATATGGGGAGGGGCGGTAAGCTGTGATAGGGCAGGGTAGAGGCATGGACACTACCAAACGTGGGGTAGATGGCTAGTGGGAAGCAGCCGCGTTGCACAAGGAGATCAGCTCGGTGCTTTGTGGCCGACTGGAGGGGTGGGATGGGGAGGGTGGGAGGGAGGGAGATTCAAGAGGGAAGGGATATGGGAACGGATGTATATGTATGGCTGATTCACTTTGCTGTAGAGCAGAAACTGATACATAAATGTGAAACAATTATACTCCAATAAAGTTGTAAAAAAAAAAAAAAAGAAATAAAGTAGGACTGTGTAGAAGCCATACCTGATGGAGACAATATAAGGTAAACTTCATTGTCATCTATTAATGATTTACAATAAAAGCAAAATCATTATAATATATGTACTAAACACCATTAGTTAATCTTGCTATTACCATTTCTTTTGAATATACAATTAAGCCTTAGGAAGATTTATAAGCCCTATTATTTTTTTCCAATGTGTTACTAGTAAAATCTTATATTTGTTCAGGTAAAATATCTGGAGGAAAAAAGTCTGGAAGGTTCCAAAGCTAAAGAGAGAGGTAAGTGAGAAAAGTATCAACTGAAAGATGAATGATATATCTAAAAATGTTTCTGAACTGACACCTTAAATATCTTGGCCAATTTTTGTTTTAATATCTATAGAAATCTGTTGTTTAATTGTTCAAAAAGTTTTTCAATATTGCCTGTTTTTTATCTAATGATGTAGAGGTAAAATAAAGTTTCCAGAGTTAGAAATAAATGATATAAAATTCTTATCCTTGACACCAATTTTAGCTCAGTGACTGTCAAACTGACTTCTAAGTTGTAATACTAAAGTATGGGTTTGGGGATCATCAAGATACACTTAAATATCAATTCCAACATTTTCTGATTAATTGATATTGGTCATATTGCTGATCCACTCTGAGACATAATTTTCTTATGAGTAAAATAAGAATATTAAACTTTGCTCTGTAGAAATGATTGATGTTTTGATTAAATGAGAATATATATATTCACAAATACTAGATCCTCAATAAAATTTCCTTTATTTTTCACATATCCTTTATCATTTTAACATTCTTCTCTGGATGCTTTCCCATCTCCACTTCTTTAATGTTTATATTCCTGAAATTTTCTACCAGTCTTTTAGAATTTCTTAATCCTGTGTTTTACTCATTCTGCATTTTCTCCCAGAAAATCTCATATATTTCCATGATTTCCATTACCAGTAGAAGGCCTAAGTCCCCAATACAAACATCTCTCTCCTAACACCACATCTCTTCTGATCTTTAGCTGCTTATTTCCAGCTATCATCTCTAAATGTCAGAAGGCACCTCAAAATTGTCATACCCTAAAGCGCAGTAATGGTCAGATTGTCACTCCCCAAGCCTGCTCTTCTCTCTCTAGTCTGCATCTCAGTTGTTGCAAGTACCATTTTCTCAGTCAGCGAAACATTTCAGAAACACTCTCCTCTTTGTCTCCTTTTCACTCGATTATCAGTTTGTCCCAGTCCCATCTCTGATTTATCTTTTCCTGTCACCCATCCATGTCACAATTTCAATCATCACCTCAGCACCCATGATATACTTCCTGTGAATGAGTCATCAGAAATGTTTACCAGATTTTTATTCTTTTCACAATGCCTTTCCGTAATCTGTCAGGTAAAACTGAAATATAGAAGACTCCATGTAGTTTCCCTCTCATCTTCGTCTTGGGAATACCCTACTGACCAGAGCCACCATTTGCTCTTCCATTTCACTAAATATATTGCTCTCTTTTCTTTGTAGGTGATAAGCCCTATTCATCCCCCCAAGATAACTGAAGTATAAAAGATTTTCTATTTTGGAAAGCCTTCATGATATCTCACAAGCAAAATTAATTTTATCTCTCTTTGTTCTCTATAATAGTGGTTTTGACAAATTTAGATTACTGCTCTTTTCCAACCATACTGTACCCACTTGTCTATAGTTTTATATAAACAATAAAGGCTATGTTTTCCCACTACCTGGGCAGCTCCTTGGAGTCTTGGATCTTGTTAACTTGTGAGTTACCTTTGTAAACTCTACTCTGGAAAAATAAGAAGCATTTATCATGTTGATTTATTGAGTAAAGGAATAAATTATGAACGAATTATGTGGAGTCCTCTTGGTCTGACACATAGAGGTATAAAATAAAGGTTGATTGACTTTAATTAAAATAAGAAACTATGGAGAAAACCAATGGCTTCTTATTGTGCATAGAACTTTATGTCGAAGGTGCTGATTTCTGCTTATTTTTCAATGTGTATTTCAAACCTAATAATATGTTATAAGCTTGTATTTGGGTAACAAATAATTGATTATCCCTAGAAAATCTGGCATATGTCTCAGAACTACATTTTACAAAATATTTACAAAATAACCAATATATATTAAGCATTTATGGATCTGAAGATAACCTTCTAAACTTGTCAGGAATATTTCTCTTGTGAATTTTTATACACCATTGTTTTTCAACTCAAACACTGTATAAGCAAACTTTGGAATCTCACATCATTAAGGAAAACAGAAAAATTCCAAGCAGTACAGAGCTCCAATGCTTAACCCTCCTTCCTGCAGCCCCAAACTCCTCATATGCTGGCTTCCCAAAAGGAGCTCCAAAAAGCATCACTCTCAAAACAGAATGAATAATTTAGCACTCACTGTTCTAAGGGACCATTATCTATAGCAGATGCTCAGCGATTTCCAGAGCAAGAAATTGCAGTGAGAGGGGTGGGTATTTTAAGTGGATTAATTTATTTGGTTATGAGTTAAGTGTGTATCTTTACTATTTTTTATACAAAGTCTTTCTCTGTGCTTCAACTTCTATACCCTCTTGTGCCAATTGGCTTTCCAAAGCCTTCCATTATAATCTATGTTAATCTAGTTTGTTTATGAAAAGATAAGTGCCCGCAGACATCCATAAATGCATTTGAACATGTCCTGGAAATTTTTATTTTCATTATTTCAAAAGTGTTGACACTTGGTTTTTATTTATGACCTTGATTTTATCTCAGATGTGGGCAGATTCTATGAGGATGTGACAAACAGGTAGGATAACTTGTGCATTATCAAATAGGACATAAAAACATTGAAAATATTCAGGAAAAAATAAAAAGTAATCTATTACAAATTCCCTGCAGCTCTGGGAAAGACAGAACATTTAACATATCCTTTTAGGATATGACTTTTTATTTTATTGGTTAATCATAATATTTTTTTCCTTTTTTTCTCTTTATACAGATTTCAGAATTCTCTTTATTCGTTTTACTTATCAAATAGTGTTTGCTGTGATCTGGATCTGATTCTTTAGGGATACAAACAAAAATCTCCAGCTGCACAGGGCTTGTATAATATTTAGTGGTGATAACAGATAATAATAAAGATAAATAAAGTAAAATATAGAGGGTTTTTTGTTAGTAATAAATGCTACCTATAAATTGATGTCAATGTAGTCATATAAAGATTTCCCTACGTTTCCCATTTCAACCTTAAAACTTTTAACATGCTTTCACTGAATTTTTCTTAATTTTCCAACTACTATAGGCTTCTCTCTATGTTCTTTACTTTTACCTGTGATTCTTCAGCTACTGCAGCCTATCTTTCTCTAACAATTTCTCTCTTTAAATGATTTGTGCTCCACTGGCAGCTCTGTGCTAAAGAAAGTGATATATCCTGATGAAGCCATTAAGCACTGTACTACAGACATTAAGGGGATGATATAGGCATGATTTCAATCATGCAAAAGGGAACTACCCTAGTTCTAAGAAGGAAAGCACCAGAGAGCTTAACCCACTCTAGTCTACATTTTCATTTCATTAGATTCAGATCTGGGGATGTCAGAACAAATTAACACTTTTTCCCCCCACAAGGCAATCACTGTAAGTATCATCATTAGATTCATGTTGAGCACCTGCAGGGAGAAGGGTTGGGACTCAGAATATGCAGCACACTGGAGAGAACCAAGTACAAATTGAGGATAAATGGGTTGATAGTACAGAAAATATGTTAAAGGAAGACTGAACTTTTCACTCTGTGCTGTCATGAAGATTTCGTTTAAAAATTGATGTTACATAGAAGTCATAATATTGTTCCCAACTTCTGTTCCCCAAATTATATTTAAGAATCTGTTTAATTACCTCAATATTCGATTTTCTTAGGCATATCATTGTAATTTGCTTTATGCAATAGATCCTTAAAAGCAATTCCTTAAAAGGAATATGTATTTTTGGTAAATCAAGTTTTACATTAAGAACAGTGAAAGACAAAGGTCTACAAGGAAATGTGCTTGCTAACTGCAAAATTAGAATAATTGTACTTTAATTTGATATTACTGTAGGGATGAATGTGAAATAATAGTGTTCAAGTCACTTCACTTGTATTGTCTGTTTTACTAAGGTTTGATTTTTTTCATTGAAAAACTTCTAGATTATATTGTACATGGTATATGTACCATTTAGTGTAAATGATATCAAATTAAGTTCTGTAAACCATATGATATTTTGGTAAATGATTCATAAATCCTGTCTAACGAACAGAGATGTCTGCCTTTAAAGAGACCTAGTCCAATACAAAAAAAAAAAATTTGCTTTAATTTCTTCAGCCAGTACTTACTAGCATTTTATCAAAACCTACGTTTTTCATAATGACAAATTCTGGATAATGGAATGTATATCTTTTAAGCATAAAACAAAAATAGGCATTTGAAATTAAAATCACACCAAAATATAAAATTCACTTATCTTCTTAATGGTAATTTAAACTATGTGAACACTAAGTCACAGACTTTCACCACAAATCTCCTATTTTCTATGAAAAAATATTGAAATACATTTCAATCTTTTATTGGTGCCCCAGGTTCATATTAATAATGCCAATTATTTAACTGAGCTACATTAGCATGAAGACCTCAGGGCCTGTGGGCTATGAAGGGCCATGTGCTTCTACCTAAAATCACACTGAGCTGCTCAGCTTTAAAGATTTGAGAGCCTGCTTTTCTTAGCTTAATTTCCCATCTCTTCCTTCTCATCATATTGAAAGCTTTTAGTTTTCATTGCCATTTCTGCAGCAGATAAAAGTATCTCCTCTCTTTGTAGTTATTAGACTAAACTAATGCCATCTTGGAAAGTAAAACCAATCTCATTAGAATTAAGTGTAAACTAAGCATAGATAGACCTTTGGGTGAGGATCCTTGGGTCTTCTCTTTAAAATATATAGAGATGGTGAAATTGCTTTGAACCAATCATTTTGTGTGTGTGTGTATGTGTGTGTGATATATTACTAATTTGACTTATCTTAATAAAAAAAGAGAGGTCATTATCTGGAAAACACAGAAATTAGAACACATGAATTATAATTAAAAATTGATCAGAATTTAAAGCAGCACTAAGTTCTGATAACTGGTTGATTTGTCAAACTTGTTTTCATATTTACTCTTTTGAAATTATTAGTTTCTTTTTTGATAGGTGATATTTCTCATATAGGTGAGATAATTTTACATGCACTTAACACCAGACTAAATGATTTTCTTTGTGAGAGGAAGGGACCAATATAAGGAATGGGTTCTTTCATAATGAACTTAAATGCTAATTGGGGAACAGGGAGCTACATAAGTGAAAAGTTGAATAATAACACCATTAAGAGTCAGTGTTTTGAATTACAGTGTGGGAATTTTCTATTCAAAGTGTGATCTGTGGCCCAGCAGCATCTGGTTCACTTGGCAACTTGTTAGAAATGCAGACCTGTAGGCCCCACCCTACACCTATCAGAATTTGCATTCTTATAAGATTCCATGTAGTTCATATGTACCTTAACGTTTGAGAAACTTTTTCATAGTAGATCATTATAGATCTATTCTGACTATGAATATTTCCCCACTACATGGAAGATGCCATGCTAACTGTAGTAGACACACAGGAAGGAGTGTACATCATAAGAGGCTCTTGATCTCAAAATCCAGATAGGGGTAACTCGATATCTAAGCACAGGAAATACACACCTAGGGAGACAGGGAGATAGGAAAGGCTGCATGATATATCAAATAATCTCCCGGTGGTAAATTCTTGATATTCTACTAGGTTTAAACTCTTTTCTTTGAGGATAGAACTCTTATTAGAGCTAAAATATGCCCTAATTAAATTCCACTTCATCTTTCTAAATTATACCAGTCTTTCAAAGCTGTTTGTGGTCCTTCTCCTCTTTGAGATCTTCTTCAGGCAACTCAGTTGGAAGGAATTCTCACTCTTTAGAAGCCCCAAAGCAAAATCCTATCTGGTTTGGACCACTTTTTTTATACTGATTTTCTTTATCACAGTGCTAGGTAGGGTTAATTGCTTGTGTAGGACTGTCTAAATATGCTTATGTGTATCTAATCCTACAGCATGAACCAGATTGCAAGATCTTTCAAGGGAGCAGCCACAGCATATGATTCTTTGCATCACTGTCAGTTTTTAACACAGTGTCTAATAAAGGCTCGAATAAAAGAGCTGAGAAGAACATGTAATAAAGGACAGCATGAGAAACCAGGTACCTGGAACTGGAGGCTACAGTGAAGAAGATGGGTTTCTATCGTTCTCTATTTTGTGCAGTTGTGTTCAAGAGCACTGATAATCCCATGCTTCCTAGAGTTCTTTGGAGAAGCCTGCAAGAATGCCATGAAGGGAGAACATAGCTATTGATTTAACTAGCAACTGTGGAAGCATTCAAGGGCTAAATGTAATATTTATACCTCTGTTATTGGCCTGCTTTTCTTTTTATCCATCCCCAAGTGAACTCTTACTTGCTACGCTGGACATTCCCTGTATGCTTTGGCATCAATCTTTGGCATTCACTGCCAAAGATTGATGCCAAATTCATTTCAGACAGTAAATCCTTCTCAAAATCAGATTGAGAAAAATTAAGAAGAATCCTGGACAATTTACCTTGAAGTTGAGTGGATGCTGTGGTTTTCTAAAGGCAGAGCAGCCAGGATCTTGGCTAGCCTAGCTTAAGGGCCAGATGAGGTGGGGAGAGAACAAGACTAAGTGGGATGAAGGGTATCCTTAACAGCAAGACTTCATTCAATTTACCCCTTCCCTTCATTGGCAACAAGAAAGCATGCAAACTTACTAAACTCATCATCCAGAAACAAAAATGAAGTATGTCTGAAATTGTCACATTAAATCTAGTTGGATTTTCATTGTTCACATCTTTGTGCACCACAGTAAAAGTAGTAAAATTTTTAACTTGATTGACTATGTGATATAAGGAGTCAGATTCTGATTCAGACTCATTCTTGGTTGGACAAATTCCTGTCTTCTACTTTAGCTAGCACTTAAGTGTGCAGAGTAGCACCTGGGGAGTGTATAGAAAGGCAGACCCTTTGGTCCCAAGTCTCAGTCATCATAATTTCGTAGGTCTATAAAAAGTGTGCAGACTTGAACTTTTAATGGGAAATGTTTGTTATTCTGATGTAGAGAAAGACTATCTTATCTTTGTTACAAATGAGCAAGCCAGCCAATTCTTTAGAAATCAGGTTAGTCGCTTTTCAAATGCTTCTTTTTCCTTTCACAACTTTCTCCCTTTCTCCCTTACTCCTGAAATGAGCAGCAAACAAGATTAAATACTCAAGCATTCAGCCTGTTGATGTGTATTCAAAAACAATCTACTAAAGAGGGTACCCATATGGCCCAGTTGCCAGGGCAGTCCCAGTTTATGCCATCTGTCCCAGCAATGCATTTTCTATCATTCCCAAAGGGTCCAAGTTTGAAGAATGAGTCACATGATTACCCTAATCCTGTATTAACAACTACAAGTGAGGGGCATGGAGAAATGCATTTGTATCTAAATAATTCTAACTTTTGCAGTAAAGATCATAAATGCCATTCAAAAAGTTTTTTTTTTCCAAAAATGAAGGGATTATATAACTTTTAAAAGGGTCATGGTCTCCAAAATGTATTCTTAATAATAAATTCTCCACTCTGATCCTTTTAGGGGGGCATTAGGAAAACTATGTAATGTCAACAACTAAGACAAAAAAATCTAATGTCAATAAAATGTCAAAACATAAATCTAAAAATAATTTAATTTAAAATAAATGAAACCATCATTTATATAGTTCCATTAGGTTTTTCTGCCAGACCCTAATTCGAAATGTGTAAATTATTAACCACATTACATTGTATGCAGTTCTTCATTTTTCATTAATAGATGGCTGCCTAAACTTCTACAGTTGCTATAATTTTTCTTGAGAATTTATAGAATTTTAATATTAGATTACATGAAAAAATACTCACTAGATTTTTTTTTTAACCTTATGTTTTTACTCACCCTGTTCAACTACTAAAAATCAATTTGTTAAGAGTGAATAAGCAGCTAGAGAAAGCAGGGAACTCCGCTGCAGCTGCTACAAACCCAACCTTCTGAAAATTGGAAATCTCTTGCAGGATCTTCAGCTTCCGTACTTCAAAATGAACTAGGAAGCAGACTTGCACTATAATTGTGTACCTTTTCCTCTTAGAAATTCAGGGACCTGTCATTAAGAGACTGCTGTGATTCTAATTTTACTTAAGAATTTCTAAAAGCCCTGTGCTAGCCTTCAGGATTTTATATCTGCCTGTCTTTCTACCTGCCTGCCTACCTATTTATTTTGCAATCCATCACCCCAAATTCACTTACCAAGGATCCTGAATATGTCTCCCCACTGTGAAGCAAGACCTTCTGCCTTGGTTCCCCCATTTAAGCTGTCTTCACTCCTCCACCCCTTAGCATGATGTCTCATCTTAAATGCCTGAATCTGGCCATCACTCCTCCACTCTTAGGAAACAGGACGGGAGAGCACCACATTCACTCAGGTACAACTAGACATGGAAGCACTCTTTACCAAGATCTGGTACTTAAACATAGTAGGAGGTGGCACTGAAAAGTCAACTCCCCAAATCTGTTTGTGCAACTGAATCAGAGTTGAGCTATACCAACCACAGCAGTATCAGTGGAATGGAGATAAGAACAAGGTGATATCTGCTAAGAAGATGATTTTTTAGAAAATAAAATGTGTTCTTAGGTTGGAAGAAGAGGCTAGTTCATTCTCCATCTCTAGCACCTCAGTTTCAGTGATTTCCAACATCAGAGAATCAGGGTTCATCTGAAGCCCATGCTCCCTCAACCTGCTTTCAGATTCCTCATCCTCCTCTTCTTTCTATGTACAGAGATCTATCCTATGACCTATATTCATTCTCAGATTACACTCAAGAATCTCTGGGCTCAAACTCCTGCTTGTGGGATGGTGAATCTTACATGACTTGTATCCACCACCAGCTTCTTGGAGCAAGGGCCACACTTAGTTCCATGGGAACCAATGCAGTCACCACCTTCAGGCTTGGATTTTAACTCAATCCACTGATTGCTTGGGTTAAAATGACCAAACCACCTCCTGGAAGATAAACTTCACTGCTGTTTGGATTAAAGATTACATATACTTGTGGAAATTCCAGATTCTGTAAAAACCTATACCACTTTCTCTGTGTGGTATTTAATATTTAATATTTAAATGTTTAAATTTAAATTTAATTTAAATTAATTTAATTTAATATTTAAATGTTCAATATTTAAATGTATTGGGTTGAACGTCCCAAGTTTCACCAGTATTGGTTAAAAGAATAAGATAGGATTCTGTTCAAACTCATCATCTGATCAAAGCTTGAGGCAAGTCTAGAAGAAAAATTAAGAGCTATAAAAGGGTCTTTCAAGCAGCATTGAGAAACAGACAAATTAATCTATTTACAATCCCTGTCATATTTTTTAGATCATTAGTTTCCTTCACATGTTAAACACCCAACGTAAAGATCTCATGCTAATGCAAATACCACAAAAACAAATCAAATCAAAAATCAAAACTGGGAGGGAAGGGAGAAAGGTCATAACATCTTAAGCAGAAGTTTTCTAATATTTCAACAAAAACTTGTTTGAATCTTAAGAATATTATTATTATTATTAAGAATAAATAATGTTTCAAACTCATTCACGTTTCATGAAAAACTTTTAGTTGGCACTGTTAATAATTTTCAGAAAGTATGAATTGTCAACTGATCATTCTACATGGACTGCTATATTTTGATAATAATGTTCATGAGGATCTGTTTAAAAGATAATCAGTGTGAGCTTCCCTGGTGGCGCAGTGGTTGAGAGTCCACCTGCCGATGCAGGGGACACAGGTTCGTGCCCCGGTCCCGGTCCGGGAAGATCCCGCATGCCGCGGAGCGGCTGGGCCCATGAGCCATGGCCCCTGGGCCTGCGCGTCCGGAGCCTGTGCTCCGCAACGGGAGAGGCCACAACAGTGAGAGACCCGCGTACAGGAAAAAAAAAAGAAAAAGATAATCAGTGTGCATTTATATAAATGGTGATCAGGGCTACCATTTAATTTATGTTAGATCTCAAAAAACTGTGATCTTCTATAGCATATACCACCTTGAAATCCACTTCCAGGGGTTCTTCTGTGGATATACTTACAAGCAAAATTTAGAGCAACTGAGTTCGTACCTAAAAAGCTTACCTTAGGCGGGAGGTTAAGTTGCACTGAAACTTTACAACACATCTGTGGAAGCAGAGAGTTAGAGAACAGAGAAATAAAAGGCCACTAATGTATGTGTAAAATAATACCCCAATGTTCATTGCAGCACTATTTACAATAGCCAGACATGGAAGCAACCTAAATCCATCAAGAGGAATGGATAAAGATGGGTACATATGATTCAGTATTAGAGAGACATTTACATCTGTTATTTCATTTAATCTTTCTGAATCATCTGTCCTCCACAGATGAAGAAACTGAGCCTTGGAGAGACCCTGTGATTTACTCATAGAGCTGGAATGAGTCAGGCCAGAGACTTGTAATCTGGCTTTATGTGTAAAATCTAGATACCTCATTAATTAAGTATCTCATTACATAAGTTTGCATTTGTTTATTTATTTGGGGGCCTATTCATGCCTGGGAATCTAAGTAGAGCAATATTAACAGGTATGTATACAAGCACCTAACAGAAGCAACAACAATAACAATAACAATAATTAAAAAAAGAATGAGTGGTAGTGATGTAAATCAAAGGAAAAGTACAGGGACTTCCCTGGTGGTGCAGTGGTTAAGAATCTGCCTGCTAACGTAGGGGACACAGGTTTGAGCCCTTGTCCAGGAAGATCCCACATGCTGCGGAGCAACTGAGCCTGCGCTCTAGAGCCTGCATGTCACAACTACTGAAGCCCACATGCCTAGAGGCCGTGCTCTGCAACAAGAGAAGCCACCGCAATGAGAAGCCCATGCACCACAACGAAGAGTAGCCCCCGCTCGCCATAACTAGAGAAAGCCCACACGTAGCAACGAAGACCCAACACAGCCAAAGTAAATTAATTAATTAATTTAAAAAAATTAAAAAACAAAGGAAAAGTACAAAAGATAAATCAGGACAGAAGTATACCAGAGTTTTCACTCTGATGTATTATATTTAAATATACTAGTTGAATTTTGCAACACTTTCAAAAAATACCTTTTTTAATTCAGGCAAACCTCAGTGTCCATGGCTACTAAAAATGTTTTCAAAGTAAAGTGCTAGACCTCAGAACTGTGATCTCTTGTATTCAGCCTTGAATTCTACTTTTGTAGGAGTTCTTCTGTGATTTTAAGTAGGACATAATTGCAGGCAAAATCCAATAATCCACGTTTTTGTGAGTGGAAAAAGTTACTGAAAAATACTTTTAGAGCAGCACTCCCTGATAGGGCTTTCTGCAACAGTGGAAATGTTCTATATTTACACGGCCTCTATTTGGCTACTGAGCACTTGAAAGGTGGCTAGTGGAACTGAGGAACGGATTTGCTAATCTTCTTTAGTTGAACGAATTTCATTGAAATAGCCACATGTGGCAAGTGGATACCATATTGGACAGCGTAGGTCTAGAGCCTTGCAACTCAGTAAGTGATCTGAGGACCAGCAACACCACAATCTCCAGGGAGCCTGTTAGAAATGCAGAATCAGGGATCAGGGGGCTCTGAATCAGAATACGGATGAACAAGTTCTCCAGCTGATTCTAAGGCACTTTTAAAGTTTGAGAAAGAGCGATCTAACAGTATCGTCTGTGTTGCACAGTTTCAAAATTTATTAGAGAAAACATCAGAATAAATCACGATATCCATTTGAAGGGTAAAGAGTCTGTGACTATATCTACTGAAGACAAAATATTTCTATCAACTGCACAAAGCTAGGCAATTAGTTGATTTCTAAATATCCAGATGTTTGGCATTATGTTTCCAAAATCTAAAGCCCCATCCACCTTTCATATGAAAATTTGCCTCCAGATGTCTGGCATCATATAGGTGCCAGTATGTACTTCAGAACTGATCATGACTAACTTGCTCACTGTACTCTTGTGAATTTCCATGATGATCTACAAAGAGAAACAAGTGCTGTTTTTCCAAAATGTTTTCTGTTATAAGACGCAATTAAACTCATTAAGGGAAAGTGACCACTGAAGTGTAGTGTTGTGCTTCTCTGCTTTTGCCATTTCTTACACAACAGACCAGAAACCTCAACTCCCCAGAGAATAAGGATTAACACTGACTGAAAATGGAGAACAGATTATCTCCATCTATACCGCATCTTTTCCCTTAATGTATTAGTCTTGGGGTGTCTTAAACATAGGCAGCTGTAAAGTAGACAACTTGTAATATATTATCTCCAGCAGTCCACTGGAGAAGAAGAAATACTTCTATCCTGCTTTCATTAATCTGCTAACATAGATTATTTATTCAGTTAGTTTATTTGACTTCAGAGGCATGGGAAACCAAGCCTGCTTCTAATAAAGTGGAACTGAGCAAGGAAGTTTCAAGCAGAGGAAGTTGGAAGGGTGATGGTATACATGACTGGTAAGTGTCCATGTACCCTGGAGAAGAATGAGCTGTGGGTTAGCTCATTGGAGGACTCAGTCATGGAGACGGGTTCACTGCATGTGTGCAGTCTCACACTCAACTGACCTCCAGAGTTGCCTGCAAGCCTTGCTGTTTCCCTTTGGTCAACCTCTTCTCCCATTCGCCACAAGCAAATTCAGGGCTTTAACTCTCTCAAGCTCCCTTCCCCAGGATCACTGCTATCCTACTCTTTTTAGAAGCCATTAAGTGAGAATTCCTCATTCTCCCATGCTTGTTTGGCTTCTTCCTTTTCCTTTCCTGCCCCTGTCATTCCCATACTGCATTCTCCTAGGAGCATTTCCTTAATAAATCACTTGCACATTAACCCTCTTCCCAAGGTCAGCTTCTAGGGACCACAAATTAACACGAACACAGTCACGGGCCTTTGCAAATGGTATTTCCTCTACCAGAACACTCTTCCCCTCAATTTTTGTCCTTCAGATAGTTTCTTACCTTGCAAGTCTTAGTTAACATCATTTTATTATTAAGGCCTTCCCTGATCACCTTATTATCAAACACCCTATTTAAAAATTTTTTTTCAACTTTTAAAAAATTATTTTTATTGGGATCAGAACAGTTAACATAGATCATAACAGACAGTTCAGTGTACATTACAGTGCTGTCATCTATGGGCCCGATGTTGTACAGTAGATCTCTAGAACTTACTAATCTTGCATAACTGAAACTTTATACCCGCTGATTAGCAACTCCCCATTTCCCCCTCCCCCAGCCTCTGGCAACCACCATTCTATTCTCTGCTTCTATGAGTTTGACTATTTTAGATACCTCATGCAAGTGGAATAAATGCAGAATTTATCCCACTTTCTGTGACTGGATTATTTCATTTAGTATAATGTCCTCAAGTTTCATCCATGTTGTTGCATGTAGCAGGATTTTTAAACAATATGTGAGTTCCTCAAAAACTAAAAAATAGACTACTTTATGATCCAGCACTCCCACTTCTGGATATTTACCCAAAAGATCTGAAATCAGGCTCTCAAAGAGATATTAGTACTCCCCACAGCCACCACAGCCATATTCACACTAGCCAAGAGGTAGAAACAACCTAAATGTCCATTGATGAATGAATGGATAAAGAAAGAGTAGTATATACATACGATAGAATATTATTCAACCTTATTTATTTTTATCATAGCTCTTGCCATAGGTTGTAATTACTTTTTGTCTCTTCATATTTTTTTAGTGAGAATTTCTCACACTAGACTGAATTTCCATGAGGGGAGGCATTATGTTGCTTTACTTGTAGCATCTTACATATAGTGGGCATTCAAATATTCACTGACTGGATGAATTAAAGACTTCTAGTTTTAAATGAAAGAAACACAAGTTGAGTTCACAATTCCTACAGAAAAATCACTGCATAAACCATAAAACTTTTTGATGCCTAATTATTCCCACAAAGCGTCTATCCCCATTCTCTGGTAGGCATAAAAAAACATAAGGTAAACTTACATAAAGGTGATCATTTGAACATATGCTCATGTAAGTCTGCATTTTTGTATAATGAATATGCTATAGTAATGAAGTTTTCTCAATTATTTTCCATGTTAAACGTATCAGGTGGCTGATTTTCATATTTTCATATTTCCTATGTTTTTTTGATTTTTTAATAGTAGAAATCTACAAATCTGTTGTGATGGGTTGCTTTTTCTCTCACATTATAATTTCAGGGGAAAAGAGCAATTAATTACTGGTTCTAAATAAAGGGGAAAAACAAGTTCTTTTGTAGATTCTTTTAATAAAGGAGTAAATAGTAAGTCAATGTTAAAATTTAGTGTCAGATAATGGCATATGTCATCTGTGGGTGCCTAAGAAAGCACTTTAGCTAGGAATTGTAAGAAGTAAATAACTAAACAGGCAACAGAAAATCGAAGGATAATGAAGTGTTCACCACATAAACAATTTTTGGTAGCTTTCTAATATACAATTTATATTCATATGTATTTCAATAAACAATTTCTGCTTCTTGTGCCTTTCATAGAAGATGTATTGAATATGTTTCTACTGAATAAGTTATTTTTCATTTCTAGTGAAGCCTAGTCTGTTCTTGTCTTTGGCCTGTCTCTCTATTTTTTTTTTTTTTCTTTTTATTCTTTTGAACACTCACTCCAGGCAACTAAGATTCCTAAATCTGTACTCAGAATTTCTAAAATTTTCCCCTAGTATGATATTTACCGTGAAAAGTTCATTGCTTATATCCATTTCTAGATCAGATTCATGTTACAGGTAGATTGATTCTAAGTATTAAATATAGTAGTTTTAAGTGCATCCTTCAAAACTACATCTATACAAGAACAAAGACATGTTGTACCAAAGACTTTTTTTTTTTTTTTGCGGTATGTGGGCCTCTCACTGTTGTGGCCTCTCCCATTGCAGAGCACAGGCTCTGGACGCGCAGGCTCAACGGCCGTGGCTCACGGGCCTAGCCGCTGCGCGGCATGTGGGATCTTCCCGGACCGGGGCACAAACCCATGTCCCCTGCATTGGCAGGCGGACTCTCAACCACTGTGCCACCAGTGAAGCCCCAAAGACTTTTTTTTTTTTTTTTTTTTTTGCGGTATGCGGGCCTCTCACTGCTGTGGCCTCTCCCTTGAGGAGCAAGGCTTCGGATGCACAGGCCCAGCGGCCATGGCTCATGGACCCAGCTGCTCCACGGCATGTGGGATCCCCCCAGACCGGGGCACGAACCCATGTCCCCTGTATCGGCAGGCGGACTCTCAACCACTGCGCCACCAGGAAAGCTCCAAAGACTTTTTAGATTCTCATTGTTTTCTACTTGCAATATCTGCATTGCAGCTCTTATCTACCCATTAACAAGAAACTTCTGGAAATTGATGTGGAAATTCTATACAAACATACTACATACGGTAAAGTACATATTATATATATTAAACATATTATGTGTATACATACATACATATATACATATACACATATCAAGCTAAATTTTTAATAATGAACGAAATAATAATTGATGTTACAAGTGTAAATTTTTATACCTCAATGTAAGAGTTCATTTCCTTTGCTGATGCTAATCTAAGATAAAATAATATATTAAGATTTTAAATTTGATTAGAAAATACCCTAGAAATTACCTCAAATGGATATATATCAAATTGCATTAAAGTCTTTGCTTTCCTAATTACTTTATAACCATCAATTTTAGAGAATAAAGCTTATTTATTAATAGTTGAATAACTTATTATTATAAATCCTAATGATACAAATTACCACACTGGATCAAATCAAATGATCCACCTAGCCTAGTATTGTAACTTACTCTAATTACTATCACAGCATTTGACCTATGATACCTACTCAATTGATATTAATTGAATTGGTAAAATCTTACATGGGGCACTAGTCAAAAACATTGTCCTTTATATGATATATCAAGATTCTTTGGGTTGCAAGTAAACTGAACAGACTAAAATATGACTGAGATAGGCAGCAATTTATTAGACCACATAATCTAAGTCAAGTAGAACTGGGTTTAATGAAATCATCAGGTCACTGACTCCTTTCATTTTTTGGTTCTGACTTCTTCCGTGATGTATCATTCTCAAACTTAATGTGGCAGAAAGATGGATAATAACACCTCTAGGCCTATAATATACTAGGTTCAAATCCAGAGAAGGAAGGAAGGAAGAAAGGGAGGAAGAGAAGGAAAAGAAAACATGTCTTTTTTTCCCAACAGTCAAATCAAAACCATTAGCACTCAATCTATTTTATTTTCTACTCTCAGCCATGAAGGAGTAGCCCTCCTGCCATAAACTACATAATTGGACAAAACATATGAAATAATTATAAGAGTTTTATTAGGGGGCAGTGCAGGATTATGATTTCTTAGAGAAGGGAAATCATTAGGGGAGCCCCACAATTGCCCTGGCTTTTTGTGTGGTGACACTTTCTGGTCCATGGAATGGAGAATAAGGAAAGCCAACAGGGCACATTAGTATCCAGGAGGTGAGAAGACATAGAGATCAGAGTTTGAGGTTACTGAGGTGGCTGGGTTTTGTGGTGCAGTGAACATCAGAGAAGGGAGCTCTGAAGAAAAGGAATTCCAGAAATCTGCAAAGGCTGCCCTTACAACTTTGGCTAACTACTAAGCCTTGCATGCTCAGGGTAAAATTCCACAAGACCAACCAAAGAATCATTACTGGTGAAAGAAATGCCACCGGAGAATGAACAACTTCTAGGACATCATGAGCTGAATAAATAACGAATTCACACATGCTTGGAAACATTTAGTTCCAAAGGCCAAAGGGAGAGACCTTCTTACGCACTCTGGACCTTCGGTAGAGATCCTAGAAATGTCACATCCTAGAAGCAGCAGGGTAATTTAGTACAAAGAGAAAGGCTAATCTGGATAAACTATAATAAAGAAAAAAAAAGTTTCAAAAGCATCAGACTAATCTACAATAAGTTTACTATATGTTGTAATAACATTCAACACTTCATTAAGGAAGACAATCCAGACATATGATCATATAGAATCTATAATAACTAACATCAAATCAAAAGTTACTAGATATAAAAAGGACAGGAAAATATGACAACCAGGTGGAAAAATCAATCAATAAAAGCCAACTGTAAATGTCAGAGATGAAAAAATTAGAACATAAGGGTTTTAAAATAATTGTTATAAATATATGCAAGGATTTAAAGTTAAATACTAACATAATAGAGAGAAAATCACAAATAGCAATAGAGAAACATAAACTGTAACAAGGAATAGAATGGAAATTCTAAAACTTCACACTAAAATATCTGTAATGAAAATGTCATTGGATCAGCTTAACATCAATTTTGATTGCAGAATAAAAAGTGGGTACATTTAAGTAAAAGAAAAAAGAAACTATCCAAACTTAGGAGGAGAAAACAGAGAGACTGAAAGAAATTAGCAATGAAAACCAGGTTAAAAACCTATGTAATTGAAGTACTAGAGGAGAGGAGAAAGAGAGTTAAGGAATAAAACATATTTAAAAAATAATGCTTGAAAATGTTTTAGATATGATAAAAACTATAAACCCAAAAATCTTAATGAATGCAACTGGGATAATCACAAAGAATAATATACCAAAGAAATTTTTGAAAATCAATAAAAAGGAAGAAAAACCTTCTATTAACATTCACTAGATTGTTTTATTTTTTAGATTCCACACATAAATGATATGATATAGTATTTGTCTAAAAATTAAAACAAACTAGTGAACATAACAAAAAAGAAATACTCTCACAGATATAGACAACAAACTAGTGGTTATCAGTGGGGGGAGGGAAGGGTGAGGGGTAATATGGGGGGAGTGGGAGGTACAAACTACTATGTATAAAATAAATAAGCTACAAGCATATATTGTACAATACAGGGCATATGGCCAATATTTTATAATAACTATAAATGGAGTATAACTTTTAAAGATTGTGAATCACTATGTTGTACACCTGAAACTTATATAATATTGTACATTTACTATACATCAATTAAAAAAAGAAATCCAAAAAAAAATCATAAAAGCAGACAGTGAATAAAAGACACATATCTTACAGGGGAAAAACAGTAAGAAAACCAAAGACGTTTCCTCAGAGACAATGCAAGCTAGATGATAACAGAATGGCAACTTTACAGTGCTGAAAGGAAAAAAAATTACTCTAAATATCTAAATTTGACAAAAAATAAACACTTCAAATAAGAATAATTATCTAAACAAAAACCAAAACCATGGGTCACTGGCAGACGAACCCAGTAAGAAATGCTAAAAGTAGGGATTTAGACAAAAGAGAAATAATTCCAGACAGAAGTCTGAGAAAACACAAAGAAATGAAAAGCACAAATAGATGGCTAAGTTGAAAGATAAATATTTTTCCCTGTAGCTTCTTAAGTTCTTTCAAAGCTAATTGGCTATTGAGAGCAAAAATACCACTACCCTATGAGGTTTAAAACAAAACAAGAAGGAAAATATATAATGTGATAGGACAAGAGATGGGAGGGGAGACATGGGAAATATTATTAAGAAGGCAAAAACATGAACAGACACTTCATAAAAGAATATATATATATATAATTGGTCACAAGAAATAGTGCTGAATATCATTAGTCATCAGGGATATGCAAATTAAAACCATGAGATTTTATTACACTCACACTAGAATAGCTAAACTTAAAAAGAGTTTCACCACACCAAATGTTGGTGAGAATTGGGAGCATAAAATAACACAAACACTTTGGAAATTTGTATGGCATCTTCTTGTAAAGTAAATCATACGCTTATCCTAGCAATTCCATTACGTGGCTCCCCAAGATAAAGGAAAACATGTTCACAAAAATATTGTAAAGAATGCTCATACTAGTAGTTTATTTATAAAGGCCCCAAACAAGAAACAACTCAAATGTCCCTCAACAGAAGAAATAAAACATTTGTGATATATATTCAGCAAAAAAAGAAAGAAATTGGTGAAACATGAAACACCATAGATTAAACTCAAAAATGTTATGCTGAGTAAAAAACAGAGAGCAAATACAATATGGTTTCATTTATCTGATGACCTAGAAATAGATTAACTATTATGTGATGATCTAGATGACCTAGAAACTTGTCAGAACTATTTAGAAAAGACAAAAACATTAACCTACTGATGAAATGAGAAAACTGGTTGCCTCTTTTGGGGGCTTGGAATGGACTGACCAGAAAACACAAAAGGCATTTTTCTGGTTGATAAAAAATTCTATATTTTGATAAGGGTATGAATTAAATGGTATATGTAACCTCCCCCTCCACTCTCTCCTCCTCCTTCTCATTCTTTTCTTCTCCTTCTTCTATAATAAGGAAGAACAAATTTGACTCCATATTGGATCTATTTCTTTTACTTTAATATTTGTATTCTGCTGCTTTTGCTACAAGTTAATCACTAAAGGTATGTTGCCTATAGCTTAAAGCATACAAAATGGCCCATTTCTAGGAACCTTGCCTCCCATGCCTGAGCATTCAGCTAAAATACCTTTGTTTAGCTCATAGGAAACATCCTGGCCAGGCCCACCTGTGAATGGCTGCAGGAAAAAGAAATTAACACATCTCCTCTGGAGTCTGGCCAGAACCAGGAATATGTGTGACAACTTCTCTCCTTTTTTACTTTACCTCCTCACTTCCCCCTCTTTGTTCCATAACAAAAAACTAGCATCCAAACCCTGGGCAAATGTTTCTTTGGGACACTAGTCCACCTTCTTCTTGGTCTGCTGGCTTTCCGAGTAAAGTCCTATTCCTCACCCCATCAACTCTCAATTTATTGGCCTATCATGCAGCGAGTAGTGTGAGCTTGGACTGGGTAACATTTCTTCTTCTTTCTCTCTCTCACTCTTGCTCTCTTCCTTTCTTACAGTGAAGTAGGATAAGATGTTAATTATTGTTCCTGTTAATGTTTGACTTACTATTATGAGTAATATGCCAATTGTATCTACCTTTTCCTCAAGGTAATTTTAAAAGAATATAATATTTTAGGGCGTAACTTTTAATTCATAGTAATCAAATTATGCAAGTGTCTATTCCATGACTTATTTAACTCTTATAGTTCTGAATAGCCCTCCATCTGTCATCTTTGTTTACCTAAGAAGAGCATTAGTTTCTAGAAAATTGGGAAATCTTTTTAACGTTTTGCCTTTAATGCAATGAAGTATAAGGGTATGAAATTTCCAACCATAAATGCTTACAAATATTGATTATAAACAATAAGTAATCATTTTACTTCTACTATATGGTACTACAGAAAGAACAATGTTATGCCTCTGTCAACTGTGCACTATTGGATAGGTCACTTATGGTCCTTTCCTCCTTTGTTTTGTAAAATAAATATGTTTAAAATATTTTTATGGCTCTAATCTTGTTATGAATGTTGTTCATTATAACCTTATTTATATCTAAAGAATAGAGCAATACAGAATTGGAAGTTATTTTATCAGCAGGTATATCATGCCTGACTTATCTTACTTGCTCTCAAAGCTCCTACTGGAGAGCTTACATTCTGTGCTGTTGCTTTTGAAATTATGGGTCTTCCCTGCTAAACTATAAGCCCTATGAGAACAGGAACTGCATTCGTCTTATTAATCACTGTATCCCTAACACCTAGTACATTTTCTGGTTCACAGTATGTAGATAAGAATAATACTTATTTCTATTACTAACTTTTAAATTATGCCCTAATTTCTCAAGACTGTATACGAGGCATTTTGCTAAGTGTTTTTAGGACTGCCATGTTTCACAGTTCTGGGAAACACATATTTACATTTTATTCTATGTATTCTATAGTCTACCTAAATAAAATATTCATTGGTGACCCTTGGAGTCGTTCAACACATTGGCCTTGATGAACGTTGTATAGAGCTTCTCATTTAATCCTTAATATAAACTTATGAGTTAGATAGTAGTATTGTCTTTCACTGGAGAAGAAACTGAGGCACAAACAGGTTAAGTAAGTGCCCATGATAATTCAATAACAAGTAGAACCAAAATGTGAACCCTGGTAGTCTGATTCTGGAACTCTTAGCATCTACCTAATACTGCTTCCCTCATATATTGTTATGAATAAACAGATGCCTTTCACTTTTACCATCCTTAGGCATACATTATCCTTACCTACATTTAACCAACCTCATGCTTGTTTCATTTGCCCCTCAACTCTCCATGTGTGTCTAGTTTCTAACTTTAGGCAGAAGAAAACATATACAAAATAAAAATGTTACTTAATTATCTCAGGAATAGGTTTCTTAGCCAAGGTCTGAAGGGCAACTTTACAGATTTTTCAGAATTAATACCAATTTTATTTTCTACTTTTGAACCAGTTAGTTTCTCCCAACAGAACAATGACATGCCTGGCAGGGCTGCACCTCTTCAGGACTATGTTTTTTCCTTTTAGCATAGAAAAGGGGAGGATCAGGAATCTTATAGCAGCCCATTCTTGGAAACTTCCTTTTCACATTTTGTTTACTGAAGAAATTCCGATAACCATCAAATTTCCAGATATTTCTCCAAACAAATTTCCTATTAAAAATATGCCAAGCTGGGCAATTTATTGACAGGGGAAATAGGGAAAAGAAAAATACACAATCTTCTTGTCAAAAAAGGACACATCAAGACAATAGAGCAATTCGTTCCTTTACAAACATATTAAAAAAGTGAATTATAATAATGATATATGTTTCTGCAGAAAGCATATTAGCACTCTAAAGAAATAGCTGGATTCTTCCTTTGCACTCCATGTCTCATCCTGTGCAATGTCAAGAACAGAACAGGGCAGCGTGAGGGGGCATAAAAAGATCCAGGGGAGTAGACACGTGAATCACTTTCCCCATAAAATAGACTACTTTGTGGTAAGTGTTTTATTACAAATATTAGAGATACCAGATTGGATTGCAACTGGACCAAGAGGTTTTTTTTTTTTTTTTTTTTTTTTTCTGCCTCAGGCTTAAATTAAAACCGGGAGGGAAACAGCTTCCACCATTCCCTCCTCTGGTCTTCATAAACTAAGAAGGGAAGAAGGAAGAAACATATTGGGAAGGATTACTTTAAAAACATCAAAAAGTTATCACGAATGGAACAAGAAGTTCTAAAAAGGAGAATATTTTTTCTCACAGAAGCATTGGGTGGAATCTAGTTAAGCAGAAATTAACAGTCTACAATCTTTTAAAGAGTAAAGTGTTCATTCATTCATTCAACCATTCAGTCAATATTTACTTAGCATCTGTACAAGGTAATGTGGATAGTATGGAAGTGGATGCCATGCTGTCTCTACTCAAAGAACTCATTTTCTAGTGGAAATTTTTTTAAATAAATTTATTTATTTATTTACTTTTGCTGTGTTGGGTCTTTGCTTCTGTACGAGGGCTTTCGCCAGTTGCGGAGAGCGGGGGCCACTCTTCATCGTGGTGCGCGGGGCTCTCACTATCGCGGCCTCTCTTATTGTGGAGCACAGGCTCCAGACGTGCAGGCTCAGTAGTTGTGGCTCACGGGCCCAGCTGCTCCGCGGCATATGGGATCCTCCCAGACCAGGGCTCGAACCCATGTCCCCTGCATTAGCAGGCAGATTCTCAACCACTGTGCCACCAGGGAAGCCCTCTAGTGGAAACTTTTATGGACCAAGATTTTGAAAATGACATAGCTATGACTATCTCATGTTCACAAATTCATTAATTTATATTTTGGTTTAATGCCCAAGAATAGTTATTGTAATGGAGTATAAAATGCCATTCTTACCTCTCAAAATATTATAATTACACATTATAATATTATAAACTTTGGGAAAATTATAAAATATTGACTTGTCCTGTGGTTATTGGTGTAAGTAATATCTGATAGTATAAAAAGTTCTAAGATGTAAAGAAGAGAAGCCCTAGATTCACCTAAGATAATTAAAGAAGACTTCCTAAAACATTGTGGAAGGAAACTTGAATAGACTCAGAATTTGAAATCATGTAAGGAAGGGCATGGAGAAGGTCCATGTTAGGACTCATTTCAGGCATAGAGTCACACAGTAGAATCAAGGGTATTTGAAGAATAACAAGTTGCCATAATTACCTCAAGAACATACTGTGTGTGTATCATTGACTAGAAAATATATTCTCTGAGCCCAGGTACAATTTCTGTCTTATTTCCTACTTAATTTCCAATAGCAGCACAATGCCTGGCATGGAAGGCCAGGCTCAATAACAGTTTGATGAATTATAATGAAGGTGATAATGAATAAGGACAAGCAAAATTTAATAACCTTTGAATTATAGGGAAGGGGAAAATTATGGTGAGCTATAAAAGCAAGATGTAGAATTTCAGACTTCATATATTAATAGCAGTAAAATAGAAGAATGTCATGATATAATCAAAGTGAACCTTTTGGAATATTAGTCTGAAGTGATGTATAACTTACAACAATAGGGATGAGATTCTATAAGTAGATAAAGGAATATTGCCAACTACCATACTTTATCATTGTTACACAATGTTCTAGACTTTAAAGTCTAGAATTAATGAAAAATTAAAACCACACATTGAAGGTCTCCATTTATTTGTGTAGTATCATAATTGGCCCAGGAAGTCCTTATATATTAGAAATTTTGTGAATGGCTGCAAATGTCCATTTCCTGTGGAGAGAGGGTATATGTTTTGACAGATTCTCAAGGAAATTGTTACCCCAAACAATTTAGGAACATCTGTGTAAATTAAACAAAACTTTAAAACAAAAGAGGATATACCAGTGTGTAGAATGCCAGCTAGAATATTACTTCCACTATCAAACTTGCTTTTCCCTACCATAGACAGAATTATTTTCCTATATATTTAGATAGCTATTTGTTCATAACTTTATTATAAAAGTTATTACAATTTATTTTTAGTTGGTTCATGGAGTTGCTATCTGCTAGCTTTTCCCATTATACTGAACTTTTGAAGAAAAGGAAGTTTGAGTTATTTATTATCTAAACCCAGTATCTAACACAGAGCGGGCCCCCAAATCTGTCTTTTTACTTAAGGTACTTCATTTAAACAGCCAATATTTTTTAATGAACATTTTTATGACCTATTAAGAGTCACAATACCTTGCTTCCATATGGATGCCATTCAGAATCTGTAAGGCATTTCCACTAAAGGAAACAAATTTTATCAACACTGTGGCCCATAAATAGCACTGTTATCTGCCATGTATCATAGGAAAGAAAGCCCTTTCATCAAATCTCTTATATTGTGATTTATCCAAACCTAACTAGGGTGGAATTGCTTTAGCGAAGACTTCATTCCATTTATAGTCTATGTTCTCAAAACTCTTTTTGTTTTGGTCGTTATTCCACAACATCAGCATACTATCCTAGTAATTCTTGGATCCTAATTTAGGTCTTGTTTGCTAGGCTCCTCTCTACTCAACCCTTCTGGTTTTATCCTAAGCTTCGTTGCATTCTAGGTAAGATTGCCTGTTTCCTTGGCTTCAGTTATTATCAATAAGCTGACAGTTCTCCAACCTATAGTCCTAAACTTAACCTTTTTCTTCAGTGCCAAGTTTCCACTGCTGCTTGATTGCTCACTTTCTCCCAGAACTGCTCCTCTTCCAGTGTCCCTTGGCTCAATATTTCCTCCATGACACAGTATCTTATTGCAGCCAGACATGGGATTCATTCTTGAATTCTCCATCACCCACACCTCCCCCATTCAACAGGTCAAAATTCAATGTTGATTTTCCTCACAATGAGTTTGTTCCTTTTGTTTTACCACTAGCATCACCTAAATCTTTTCCTTCAAGCTCTCCTTGCTCAGTGAATGTTATCACCAACTTTAGCCAAAACATTAGGAAACATCCTTAAACTTTTCTTTCTCTCTTATGTAACTAATTCTTAACAAATCCTATCAACTTTAGCTTTAGAATTTATTCTGAATTTGTTCAGTGATTTTCATATCTGCTAATACCACCCTTAACTAGAACACCACCATTTCTCCTCCCCCACCAACACAATCCATTCTGTGCACATTAGTCAAAATCTTCGTAAACAATTGAAAACAGCTACCTGTAGAAAGAGTAAAAAGGAAAACATTTCAAGCAGAAGAGACAGCATTTGTTAGGATCTAAACTGGCAAAAATGTCAATGTGTTTTCAGAACAGAAGAAGGGAAAATGTTGATGTGCACTGAGAAGTGGGGAAGATGACTCAACATGAAGTGAGCAATGAAATGAGGGGCCAGTTTGTACAGAGCATTGTACTATCATAATCTTATTTATTACCTTATGACATCATTCTTGTTACCAGGAAGAAAACGGATTATGAATGAGGAAAGGGCAAGAAATTAAGTGGAATTAGTTAGCAGGTAAGAGATGATGATATCAAAGAAAAGGTTATGGATGTTGAAATAAGGAAAAATGCCTGGAATTTAGATATACCTTGGAGAAAAAACAGAGTTGTGTGGTGGACTGAATATGAGGTGTTAGGGAACAACCGAGAATGACTACTATAGTTCTGGCTTGAGCAACTGGGAGAATATTGGTGACATTTATGGAAGCAGAGAAAGATTTCAGAGTGGGAACATTACAAATCAAAGTTCCAGGGCCAAACACATTAAAGTCGAGATACTATGAGACATTCAGTTGAAATGTCATAAAAGTGAAGAGTGAATAACTTTCCCTCTGATTTCCATAGCATCCTGGTACAATCCTATTACCAGGTAAACAGAAGAACTAAGAAATGTTCTGGTTAGGTTCTGAGCATATGCAGAGGTGACATGCAGAGCTTGGGGGTAATTATCAAGATGATATATAGTAATTATTAACAACCAAAATTTGAAACTCAAATTGCATTTCTCAGAAAAAAAAAACCTTACAATTAAACAAAGGAAATTAATGCATGCTGAATGGTTTTAAGGTAACAATCTAGCAAGTGAAACTGACACAGTCAACTATAAGGCAAAACAAAATGATCATTCTAAAAAAAAAATAATGCTTCAGTTAGATAACATGTAAGGCCAATAATGTATCCAGTGTACTTCCTGATCTACCCCAGATATGGTCATAGCTCCTATTAGAACATGATAATTCTGATAATAACAAGAGGATTCCACCAAGGTTTAGGATTCTGAGGCCTATATAAGGACAAATGAGTTATTTATCTTAAGTAACTGAAAATAATGTAAGCAATTTTGAAGGAGGGGTGAAGTATTACACTTGAGGGAACTTGGAGATCAGAATCAGTTAAATAAAACACATATCACACTTAGGAGAGGAGATGAAATCACAAACAGAAAAAATAAAATTAGAATCCAGAAAGAAGAAGATATCATACCGAATACTCTGTACAGATCACATGAACAGCAGAAGGACACTGGCTATTATAGCTTTGACACACACCTGCCTTCCTCCCCAGCAGTCATGGCCATTTGTGCGGCTACAGGAAGCTAGAAAAAATAAAGCCTGTTCATAGTAATTTGGGAACATCCATTAACTGAATAATGCCCATACCCTTCCTCAAGCTCATTTCAAACAGATGTATTTTGGGGCTTCCCTGGCAGTCTAGTGGTTAAGACTCCGTGCTTCCACTGCAAGGGGCATGGGTTCAATACCTGGTTGGCAACTAAGATCCCACATGGCAGGCTGTGTGGCATAAACAAACAAACAAACAAACAAACAAATAAAAAATACTATTTAAAAAAAACAAAACCAAAGGGATATATTTTGATCTGGGTTTATGTAGCACACAGGACTATGGTTTGTGGAGTTAAAGATTCTTTAAAATTACATGTAAGAGAGAAACAAAGGTTCTAATCTGGTAAAGCTGCAGGATGATGCCCTAAAATAATGAGATTAGTGTCAACTGGGAATCTTTTAAAAAACATGGGTACTTGGGTTCCACCCATACGGAATCTGAATAAATCGCCCTGAGACATACCACTATGGCTAAAAACTCCTTAAATGGATTAATGAAATAAAAGAAGAGTCTATGCAGATTTCTGGGCATTTAAGACATTTTTGTCCTAATATAATCCAAATACCTTATAAAAAATGGTTGTATAAGAAAGAATTTTGAAGTGTTCTTTCTTGCCTGCACTGTGTACTATCTTCAATTTTAGAATTAAATGTCTATAATCTTAACACATGTTAACCCTGGAGGTTTGTTTTAATGTGCCAGCTGCATGATCTGGAGTATACTAGTCAGGTTAAGTGGGACCAAAAATGAATAAACAAATTATAAAACCCAGATTTGGGTTGTGAGCAAGGGATGAAGGAAAGGAAATTCTTTTCTTCTTCATACTTTTCTTGCCTCCTTTTCCCAATGCTACATAGACAAGAAGTTGGAAATATTGTAACTTGACCAAGAGGAATAGAAAAACCTAAGCAGAGGTGCAAAAACACAAATAAATATTGCTTTTATATTGAGGATACTGTTAAAAGACTGTGTAAAAAGGAGGGCATCCTAAATCAACGTAAAAATTCAAATTATCAGATGGGTGGTTGACTTCTCAAAATGGATTACTGAAAAAGAAATTTTAAGATTGAATCTACAGTGAAGTAATATAGAATTAGCAGAATCTTCAGAGAGACTGATTATTTTACAGAGTAATGCACTATTGAGAGAGAAACGCCATTTCACTTTGTCAATCCAGAGCTGCAGGGAAGTTTCTTCTTTTAAAGAAAGAGAGGAATAAGCACCCATTGCTTTATGTATCTGCAGGTCACAAGTGCATGATCATGGCCACAGATGTGCTGAAAGTTTAAAAAATAGTTGACAGATGACTTTTTTTCAACAGTCACATACCCACAGAAATGATTAAACAGAGTGTTACTAGACATATCCTCTCTATGGACAAAAGCTATATCCCTATATTCAAGAAAGAGATGGGGAAAATCTGAATAATTCTGTCAAAATAACATATTTATATAAAACACAGGCTAAATTACATAAAAGAGACCACTGGATCAACAGATAAAGTACCTAAGTTCTTGTTTCTAATTAAGCCACTAATTATACATACAAGACATTCAAACCCTGTGGCCTAGGGCACAATTTTCTCAACTAAAAAATAAACACTTCAGACCAAGCAACTTTAAAAATCTCATCCAACTGTAAAAGACAACAGGAGATAGCAAAAGGGAGGCACCATGGCCTTGTTGGTGAGGACACTAAGCCTATAGTCTTACCTCTACCACTGTTAACAATTTATCCCACTTTGAGCAAAACACACAAGCATGCATGCATGCATGCATTCATTCATTCTTTCCACAGGTATCTGCAGTCGTGCAGTCGCCTGCTATGCCCTAGCAGTGTGTACACTGAAGTAGGGGAGAGAGATTAACCAACAATTAAACAAGGTAATTACCAATTTGGACAAATTTTTAAAAGGCAGTGAATGGAAGGGAGCACTTTGTGGGAAGCCTCTCTGAAGAGGTGAGATCTGAGGGAGAAGGAAAAGCCAGTCCACGGGCAAGCTGGGGGAAGAGCTTTCCAAGCAGGGAGGATGGCAAGCGCTAAGATCCAGAGGGGGAAGGCTTGCCACATGCTGAACAAGAAAATCCTAACCTGGGCCTCAGTTTTTCTATGGAGTAAAATGGAAGAGGTGAGCTAGGTCAATGGCTTTTACCTAGGGAGAGTTCAGATAATACAAACTCCAAGGTCTCACGCCAAGGTATTGAATCAGAATTTTGGAAGGGAGGGCCAAAAGAGCTGTATGATTTGAAATCTCAAATTATCCTAACGTAGTAGAGTTACAAACTAAATGGCCTTAAATGTCCTTTTTTTATCTCCAATATTTTACAACCCTATAAATAATTATTTAATTCTCTATTTAAGCAAGCACACATAGATTACATCCACGTTATTTTATATATATATATATATATATATATATATATATATATATATTTAATATGACAAGGCACTAAAAAGAAAGAGAACCCAATGCTACAGAAAGCACAGCATAATGATTTATAAATTGTCTGGATCAATGTTTTATTGCAGGGGGAAAATCAAAGGAATCTAGGTATCTACTTGCCTACCACCCCAGCTAGAAGGTAATCTTTACAAGGGTATCCACAATTCACACCTAGAAGAGTGCCTGGCACATGGTACTTCCTTTGTATGTGGCTGTTGAATAAAACATCACAATGTTGAACACAAATCACAGAAGAGTTCATCGATTTGCCCAGGTGCGTACAGTGTCAAGGGAGGGGGGATAGGGAGGAAGCACAAAGACACTCAAATCATCCAACTCCTTGTTCCTTTCCCTGTTTTGCAAACTGAATCCCAAAATTCAAAGAAAGTCAAGCTTATTTACTGGCATTAATGGCATGTTCATCAGCCCCTCACTCATTAGTTTAATAGAAATGGTCAATACATCATAGATCATCCAAGATTCAAAATGTACAAATAAAGCCTTAGAGAAAGGCTCTGGAACCAATATATTTATTTGAAGAGTTGATATTATACCTGGGATTTTGCAGGATTCTGAGTGAGGTGGTGGGGAAGAGGGGAGGCCAACAAGCATGGAGCAAAATCCTTGACTTCAGTGAACTGAAGCTAGTGAGTAAAAGCCATACTTTAGATGAAAAGACAGAATTTATACTCTGAAATTACATTGAGAAGAACATAATTAACAGCTAATGTGTGTGGTATAGCAAATACCACAATTTCCATGTTTAGGAGAATGTGATTTAACAAATCATTGAAGATGTAGAATATGAGGCTGTGATTCATTATTTTAGGCAAGCAGTAAAGTTCTAGGTTAGTTTGAGCCTGAAGAGAAATAAAACAGGGCTGGTCATGATGCTTTATGTTTGACCATTTGGAGTAGACAGCAGACATCTGGCTCATGCCAAAATGTCCTTGACATTTGGTCTTGTCAAAAACCACTTGGAATGGACCAAATATGCTCATGGATGTTTTTGACAGGTCCAAATTTCAAGGACCTCTTGGCGTGGACCAAATATCTTATGGATGTTTGGGGGAGGGCCAAATGTCTTACAAGGACATAAATATAATATAGCTAACTTCTTCATGTTCTACTTATCTTCGAATCATACGCTTCTCTTAAGTGTTCAACTGTGTATTCTTCATTCATTTCCCCCCTTTTTCAAGACTAAAGTGTAACCTTTATTAAAAAAGAAAGTTTCTAATGTGTCATGTGATCAATAGATAGAAGTACCTTCATTTTTTAAATTAGTCTAAGGCTATTTTCCTTTTACTGTTGTATAAACAGGGAATTGAAGGGTAAAATAGTTAAAACTTAATGCTATAGTGCTAATGTGGCTTTTAAATCACGTCAGCTGCAATCACTGCATTATAATTAACAATTTATTGAACCAGCAATAAAATGAACATCACATTACTTCTTAAAGCAGCAGAATAAAATGGCTAATAAATAGCATAAGCCAGACAAATTGCAGAGTAATAGAAATTTTCTTAAGATTTATGGTGTGCAGAAAGATGGATGTGCTATTAGTAGGAGCTCCAATACTTGACAAAATTCTTTTACAAAGACATTGTTGCCATGCATGTCAGAGTTCACAAGTCTAAGTGGTTTATCCAAATTTTAGCTCTCTTCTCTTACAGTGGAAAATAGTCATTACAAGGTTTTGAAACTGCAAGCAATGTGTACATTTGCCAACATTCAAACTGCTACTGCCAAAAAGATACTAAAATATTTTATAAACTGTCAAATAACAAGTCTGCTAGCTTAATCTGAGTCTATTTTATACTATACAGACTGTAAAAACTATTACATTAATTCGCTTCCTGCAAAACTTTCAAAGAGCAGAGAACAGCCCAGTACAGGCTAAACAAAATAACTGATTTTAACATTTTGAACCCTCTGACTATATAATACTTCTGTTGGGGAAGCAGCATTGTTTTCCTTAAATGCAATCACACCTCCCTTAACAATCAGCCATAATAAAGGAATCTATGAAATAAAGTGAGATCACAGAAGCAGTCAAATTAGAGTGATGCTCCATGTCTCACCATTACAAAGGAGAGATATTGATGGGGAAATAAGATATTTTCAATGTTTCTGCTGATAATATGAATTGTGATGCTTTGTTTCTGACATGGAATACTAAGTTCATAATTTAGATTAAAAAATTAAATCTTTTATTTTGTGACAGTATGCAATAACAATTAGCAATAACTTTTAATGAATTTTTTTTTAATTTTTAATTTTAAAATTAGTAGTAGTAGTAATAGTAGCAGTTATGGCAGGAGTAAGCAGGTTCAACTTCCTACTAAAATGGGGAGAGAGTTGGCTCCTCAGATTTTTGTCACTAATTAGTTTATTCAATAATGAGGATCATTTTTTTCATATATAGTGAAATATATTTATCAAATATCCCAGACCAAAATCTAAGTGCTTAAAGTGAAATGTATAGTAATATTTGTACTAACTACTTGCTAAACATGACCACTGTAGTTAAAAATTGCATAACACTTTCTAATAATGTGTTCTTAATATGTAACTGTAGGAGTTAATAAGAGGGCTGTTACCATCACAGAGGAAAATATAATACAAGGCTAAAATTAAACAGAAAAAAATCATTCCTACATTCAGAAAGATGCACTGAACTGTTAATGTGATATCCCAAAGCTCCCATCCATTTCGTATTTTTTCCAGTTAGATTCTGGGTACAAAGGCTTACTGTTTGCCTTGCAACCTTTCTTGGTCCCTAGAACTATGGCATACATGAGGTGCTCACAAGATACTTCACTGAATGAATATTTCTTTTGTGAGACAGTCCTCCTTGGGCTTCTCATACTTTGTCTCATCTTAGGAGCAGAGGCACTGAGTATCTTTCCTTCAAGCTATTAGTACAGATAGTGGCTCCCTTAGGAGTGATGAGGTGGCATGCTTACTATTCAACATAAAAGATAAAGTTCCCTAAGCTCAAGGTTCCTCTCCTGTATTACAATGACTTCACCATACATCTGAGCCTCTTTACCTTTTCCTGGGGAAATTTGGAATTAGGGAACATGTACAAGAAAATCCTGATGGTCTTGCTACTGCTATTACTTTGAGTAGTAAAACTCTTTTTTTTTCCTTAACATTTTTATTGGAGTATAATTGCTTCACAATGGTGTGTTAGTTTCTGTTTTGGAACAAAGTGAACCAGCTATACATATACATATATCCCCATATCACCTCCCTCTTTCATCTCTCTCCCACCCTCCCTATCCCACCCCTCTAGGTGGTCACAAAGCACCAAGCTGATCTCCCTGTGCTATGCAGTTGTTTCCCACTAGCTATCTATTTTACATTTGGCAGTGTATATATGTCCATGCCACTCTCTCACTTTGTCCCAGCTTACCCTTGCTCCTCCCCACATCCTCAAGTCCATTCTCCACGTCTGCATCTTTATTCCTGTCCTAGGTTCTTCAGAACCGTTCTTTTTTTTGATTCCATATACATGTGTTAGCATACAGTATTTGTTTTTCTCTTTCTGACTTACTTCACTCTTTATGACAGACTCTAGGTCTATCCACCTCATTGCAAATAACTCAATTTCATTTCTTTTTATGGCTGAGTAATATTCCATTGTATATATGTGCCACATCTTCTTTATCCATTCATCTGTCAGTGGACACTTAGGTTGCTTCCATGTCCTGGCTATTGTAAATAGAGCTGCAATGAACATTGTGGTACATGACTCTTTTTGAATTATGGTTTTCTCAGGGTATATGTCCAGTAGTGGGATTGCTGGGTTGTATGATAGTTCTATTTTTAGAGTAAACTCTCTCTTGTCTCTGAATCAGGCACCTCATGTCGTTGGCCAGAAAGTTACAGCCTAAATAACTAATTTGCAAGTAAGGTAAAAACCTCAAATCTTTCACGGTTGTTGACAATTTCAAGAGGAGACAGACTAAAACATTTTAATGCAAATTTGTCCTTACTTAAAGTCCCTACCTTAAGGTCCTTAACTTGCTTACAATCGTAGGTTAGAAAAGTAAACTATGCAAATGCAAATAACACAGAGCAAAGAGAAAAAGTCACCACATGAGACATATAAATTCTGCACAATTATCAGAGGAGGAAAATATCTCGTGTAGAGTGATCAGAGAAGCTTCAGAAAAGGGGGGATATTTAAGATCAAATTGAAAAGATGTGCAGGATTTTGAAAGGTAGATAGAAAGGAGGGAAAACAAAATGCCAGTCCCCTCTAAGGACACACATCTGAGAAAATTTCAAAGATTGGGGAATATGAAAAACGTTGGCAATGGCAGGGTGTCTCGTTGGCTGAAGAGTGGTTAGAAACAATTAGATAAAAGGTTCGGAAATACAGGTAAGGTGATGTATGTAAACTGCAAGAAGAGTTTAAACTGTTTTCAGTAAATTTTGGAAATAATTAATTTTCAAATATGACAGGTATTATTACTTGTATTTATCTCCTAGAAGATTAGAGAAATATGTCTTGTTTAAGTACTACAACGTTCGGAAGATTAAACTCATATCTTGTGTCTGAAGGTCCATTATTCTACAGTAGTCTTTATTTTTTCTTTTTTAACCACACAACTTTGTGCTAAATAAAATGTTAGTAATTATCATAATAAAAACTAGTGTTTCTCTGATAGAAATAGGGAAATATGACAGATCCATACGTGGTCTTTTCTCTCCACCTCTGATCCTTCACCTCCCACATAACTTTTTGATCGCTGAGGTACTTATAGAGAAATTTGGATTTTCAGTATACAATTTAAAGTCACTAGGATACATATTAGGATTTGACCCAGTATGTGGTTTTGGCCTAAGACATCATGTCAATAAACTCAGCACATAATATTCACACCAAAATACATATTTTTAATCTTGTTCATGGCTACATCTGCCCACCACTGCTAAGTAAATAAGGAAAGGCAGAGCCAAACATAAGTGCATACATCCACACTAAAATATAACTCTTTTTCTGCTCACTTAAATATACTAACTAACCAAAACTAAAATAATTTCAAAGAATCTGAGAACTGATCATTGAAAGTACTTGGGATATCCCAAAGTAAATTGATGATGCCACATGTAGCTCCCCACATTCTTGATCTATTTTTATTTAGTGCATAACTGTCAAATTTTCAGCAGCTTTCAAGTAATATATGGATTTATTGATAACAATTAAACTCAAAATGCCAAACATTAGAGAATTTCATTTCCCAAATTATTTGCTTCCACTATTTTCAAAAACAAAATGGCTACTGTGCCTTTTCCTAAAGACTTAAAGTGAATTTTGGCTTTGTGTTTTCATTCCTTATACTCTAATTCAAGCACTATTATTTATTGTCTTCTATCAAACAACATTTGGTAGAGATTTTCTTTGCTAACTGGTGTTATCACTTAAATTTCTGATGAACTTTCAAAGCCAGGAAACTGGTGAGAAAATTAACAAATATAAAAAACTCAAATATGAGGTGGTTAATAGGATTCTTCTTTTATATTGAAAAACAATTTTAATTATACAAAATGGAAGAGTGTGATCATAATCAAACCCAAAAATCTAATTCAATATTTACAAAATAATGAGCATGATGAATAATGATTCCTGCACCTCTAATAAAAACAACAGTAGCCCTAAAACATGTATTAGTATATTAACATGTATCAGATGTGCATCTTAAATTACTGTACTCCAAACCAAATTCAGTCATGATACTCCTTGAGGGAGGCTGGTACACTGATTTTGTAAATATTAATTTTGCTGCTAACCAAAAAGAAAGGTTGCCTATTTAGCTTACCTAGACAAAGGACCTTGAAAAATGGAAAGAAGTGCACCTACACATAAATAAACACATCCACACACACACCCCTTCTAATAGATAGGACAGAATAGGACAAAGTTTCTCTTCCAGGTTCTTTCACTGACACCTGATGACCCTGATATTGCTGCTAGGCGTTTCAAGCAAAGATCAGCTTCAGGTATTCCAAAATTTCTAAAAGCCCTACTTTCCCCTTCCCCAGAATAGAGCTACAGTTTACCTCTCTGAGAGTGACCAATCATCCTTATTTGTCTGGGTATGAGGGCATTCCTGGAACACAGAACTTCACTACTAAAAGCAGAAAAGTCCTAGACAAACCAGAACTACTTTGTAGCACTACTTTTAAATATAGCCCAAGAGCAGCCTCTGGGGTACCGAATAAGGCCTAAAGATAATTGAATCATGCCAGGAATAACTTTCATCAATCACCATTTCTACTAAATATTCTGGAAAACTTTTACCTGCTTTCTGCATCCAGTAATAAGTCCCTTGTTCAAGAATTCACTTATCAAAGATCTATTTCCTGGGAGGACCTTCAAGATAGTGGAGGAGTAAGACATGGAGATCCCCTTCCTCCTCACAGATATATCAAAAATACATCTAGATGTGGAACAACTCCTACAGAACACCTACTGAATGCTGGCAGAAGAGCTCAGAATTCCCAAAAGGCAAGAAACTACCCATGTACCTGGCCATGTGGCTGACAGGGTCTTGGTGCTCTGGCTGGGTGTCAGGCCTGAGCCTCTGAGGAGGGAGAGCTGACTTCAGGAAGTTGGATCACCAGAGACCTCCTGGTCCCATGTAATATGAATGGGTGAGAGCTCTCCCAGAGATCTCCATCTCAACGTTAAGACCCAGCTCCATTCAACAACCAGCAAGCTCCAGTGCTGGACACCCCATGCCAAACAGCTAGCAAGACAGGAACACAACACCACCCATTAGCAGAGAGGCTGCCTAAAATCATAATAAGTTCACAGACACATCAACACAAAACATCAGACATGGTCCTGCCCCCCAGAAAGACAAGATCCAGCCTCATCCACCAGAACACAGGCACGAGTCCCCTCCACCAGGAAGCCTACACAACCCACTGAACCAACCTTACCCAGTGGGGGCAGATACCAAAAACAACGGGAACTATGAACTTGTAGCCTGAAAAAAGGAGACCCCAAATACAGTAAGTTAAGCAAAATGAAACGACAGAGAAATATGCAGCAGATGAAGGAGCAAGGTAAAAACCCAACAGACCAGACAAATGAAGAGGAAATAGGCAGTCTACCTGAAAAAGAATTCAGAGTAATAATAGTAAAGATGATACAAAATCTTGGAAATGGAATAGAGAAAAAACAATAAAAGTTTAACAAGGACCTAGAAGAACTAAAGAGCAAACAATGATGGACAACACAATAAATGAAATGAAAAATTATCTGGAAGGAATCAATAGCAGAATAACTGAGGCAGAAGACGAATAAGTGACCTGGAAGATAAAATAGTGGAAATAACTACCACAGAGCACAAAAAAGACAAAAGAATTAAAAGAATTGAGGACAGTCTCAGAGACTTTTGGGACAACATTAAATGTACCAACATTCAAATTATAGGGCTCCCAGAGGAAGAAGAGAAAAAAAAAAGGGACTGATAAAATATCTGAAGAGATTATAGTTGAAAACTTCCCTAATATGGGAAAGGAAATAGTTGATCAAGTCCAGGAAGCAGAGAGTCCCATACAGGATAAATCCAGGGAGAAATATGTCAAGACACATATTAATCAAACTATCAAAAATTAAATATGAAGGAAAAATATTAAAAGTAGCAAGAGAAAAGCAACAAATAATACACAAGGGAATTCCCAAAAGGTTAACAGCTGATCTTTCAGTAGAAACTCTGCAAGCCAGAAGGGAGTGGCAGGAGATACTTAAAGTGATGAAAGGGAAAAACCTATAAGCAAGATTACTCTACCCAGCAAGGATTTCATTCAGATTCTACAGAGAAATTAAAACCTTTATGGACAAGCAAAAGCTAAGAGAATTCAGCACCACCAAACCAGCTTTACAACAAATGCTAAAGGAACTTCTCTAGGCAGGAAACACAAGACAAGGAAAAGACCTATAATAACAAATCCAAAACAATTAAGAAAATGGTGATAGGAACATACATATCAATAATTACCTTAAATATAAATGGATTAAATGCTCCAACCAAAAGACACAGACTGGCTGAATGGATACAACAACAAGACCCATCTATATGCTGTCTACAAGAGATCCACTTCAGACCTAGGGACACATACAGACTGAAAGTGAGGGGATGGTAAAAGATATTCCATGCAAATGGAAATCAAAAGAAAGCTGGAGTAGCAATTCTCATATCAGACAAAATAGACTTTAAAATAAAGACTATTATATGAGACAAAGAAGGACACTACAAAATGATCAAGGGATCAATCCAAGAACAAGATATAACAATTGTAAATATTTCTGCACCCAACATAGGAGCACCTCAATACATAAGGCAAATACTAACAGCCATAAAAGGGGAAATCAATAGTAACAAAATACTAGAAGGGGAGTTTAACACCCCCCTTTCACCAATGGACAGATCAACCAAAATGAGAATAAATAAGGAAACAGAAACTTTAAATGACACATTAAACAAGATGGACTTAATTGATATTTATAGGACATTCCATCTAAAAACAACAGAATACACTTTCTTCTCAAGTGCTCATGGAACATTCTTTAGGATAGATCATATCATGGGTCACAAATCAAGCCCTGGCAAATTTAAGAAAATTGAAATTGTATCAAGTATCTTTTCCAACCACAATGCTATGAGACTAGATATCAATTACAGGGGAAAAGAAAGTTAAAAATACAAACAATTGGAGGCTAAACAATACACTACTAAATAACCAAGAGATCACTGAAGAACTCAAAGAGGAAATCAGAAAATGCCTAGAAACAAATGACAATGAAAACACGATGACCCAACACCTATGGGATGCAGCAAAACCAGTTCTTAGAGGGAAGTTTATAGTAATAAAATCCTACATCAAGAAACAAGAAAAATCTCAAATAACCAATCTTACCTTACACCTAAAGCATTTAGAGAAAGAAGAACAAAACAAACAAACAAAACCCAAAGATAGCAGAAGGAAAGAAATCATAGAAATCAGATCGGAAATAAATGTAAAAGAAAGGAAGGAAATGATAGCAAAGATCAGTAAAACTAAAAGTTGGTTCTTTCAGAAGATAAACAAAATTGATAAGCCACTAGCCAGACCCATCAAGAAAAACAGAGAAAAGATTTAAATCAACAGAATTACCAATGAAAAAGGAGAAGTAACAACTGACACTGCAGAAATACAAAGGATCATGAGAGATTACTACAAGCAACTATATGCCAATAAAATGGACAACCTGGAAGAAATGGACAAATAATCAGAAAAGCACAACCTTCTGGGACTGAACCATGAAGAAATAGAAAATATAAACAGACAAATCACAAGTACTAAAACTGAGAGTGTGATTAAAAATCTTCCAAAAGCAAAAGCCCAGGACCACATGGTTTCACAGGTGAACTCTATCAAACATTTACAGAAGAGCTAACACCTATCCTTCTCAAACCTTCCAAAATATAGCAGGGGGAGGAACACTCCCAAACTCATTCTACAAGGCCACCATCACCCTGATACCAAAACCAAAGATGTCACAAAGAAAGAAAACTACAGGCCAATACCACTGATGAACATAGATGCAAAATTCCTCAACAAAATACTAGCAAACAGAATCCAACAGCACATTAAAAGGATCATAATCAAGTGGGGTTTATCCTTGGAATGTAAGGATTCTTCAACATACACAAACCAATCATGTGATATGCCATATTAACCAACTGAAGGATAAAAACTATATGATAATCTCAATAGATGCAGACAAGCTTTCGACAAAATTCAACACCCATTTATGATAAAAACTCTCCAGAAAGCAGGCGTAGAGGGAACTTAACTCAACATATAAAGGCCATATATGACAAACACACAGCCAACATTGTTCTCAATGTTGAAAAAACTGAAACCATTTCCACTAATATCAGGAAGAAGACAAGGTTGCCCACTCTCACCACTGTTATTCAACAGAGTTTTGGAAGTTTTAGGCACAGCAGTCAGAGACGAAAAAGAAATAAAAGGAATCCAAATCAGAAAAGAAGTAAAACTGTCACTGTTTGCAGATGACATGATACTATACGTAGAGAATCCTAAAGACGCTACCAGAAAGCTAGAGCTAGAGCTAATCAATCAATTTGGTAAAGTAGAAGGATACAAAATTAATGCACAGAAATCTCTTGCATTCCTATACACTAATGATGAAAAATCTGAAAGAGAAAATAAGGAAACACTTCCATTTACCATTGCAACAAAAAGAATAAAATACCTAGGAATAAACCTACCTAAGGAGACAAAAGACCTATGTGCAGAAAACTATAAGACACTGATGAAAGAAATTAAAGATGATACAAACAGATGGAGAGATATACCATGTTCTTGGATTGGAAGAATCAACACTGTGAAAATGACTATACTACCCAAAGCAATCTACAGATTCAATGCAATCCATATCAAACTACCAATGGCTTCTTCACAGAACTAGAACAAAAAATTTCACAGTTTTTATGGAAACAAAAAAGACCCTGAATAGCCAAAGCAATCTTGAGAAAGAAAAACGGAGCTGGAGGAATCAGACTCCCTGACTTCAGACTATATTACAAGGCTACAGTAATCAAGACAGTATGGTACTGGCACAAAAACAGGAATATAGATCAATGGAACATGATAGAAAGCCCAGAGATTAACCCATGCACATATGGTCACCTTATCTTTGGTAAGAAGGCAAGAGTATACAATGGAGAAAAGACAGCCTCTTCAATAAGTGGTGCTGGGAAAACTGGACAGCTACATACAAAAGAATGAAAATAGAACACTCCCTAATACCATACACAAAGATAAACTCAAAATGGATTAAATACCTAAATATAAGGCCAGACACTATCAAACTCTTAGAGGAAAACATAGGCAGAACACTCTATGACAAAAATCACAGCAAGATCCTTTTTGACCCACCTCCTAGGGAAGTGGAAATAGACACAAAAATAAACAAATGGGACCTAATGAAACTTAAAAGCTTTCGCACAGCAAAGGAAGCCATAAACAAGATGAAAAGACAACCCTCAGAATGGGAGAAAATATTTCCAAATGAAGCAACTGACAAAGGATTAATCTCCAAAGTATCACGCAGCTCATGCAGCTCAATATCAAAAAAGCAAACAACCCAATCCAAAAATGGGCAGAAAACCTAAATAGACATTTCTCCAAGGAAGATATACAGATTGCCAACAAACACATGAAAGGATGCTCAACATCACTAATCATTAGAGAAATGCAAATCAAAACTACAATGAGGTATCACTTCATACCAGTCAGAATGGCCACCATCAAAAAATCTACAAATAATAAATGCTGGAGAGGGTGTGGAGAAAAGGGAACCCTCTTGCACTGTTGGTGGGAATGTAAATTGGTTCAGCCACTATGGATAACAGTATGGAGGTTCCTTAAAAAACTAAAAATAGAACTACCATATGACACAGCAGTCCCAGTACTGGGCATATACCCTGAGAAAACCATAATTCAAAAAGAGTCATGTATCACAATGTTCATTGCAGCTCTATTTACAATAGCCAGGACATGGAAGCAACCTAAGTGTCCATCAACAGATGAATGGATAAAGAAGATGTGGCACATATATACAATGGAATATAACTCAGCCATAAAATGAAACAAAACTGAGTTATTTGTAGTGAGATGGATGGACCTAGAGTCTGTCATACAGAGTAAAGTAAGTCAGAAAGAGAAAAAAAAATACCATATGCTAACACATATATATGAATCTAAAAAAAAAAAAAAAAGGTTCTGAAGGACCTAGGGGCAGGACAGGAATAAAGACGTAGATGTAGAGAAGGGACTTGAGGGCACAGGGAGGGGGAAGGTTAAGCTGGGATGAAGTGAGAGAGTGTCATGGGCATATATACACTACCAAATGTAAAATAGATAGCCAGTGGGAAGCAGCCACATAGCACAGGTATACCATCTCAGAGCTTTTTGACCACCTAGAGGGGTGGGATAGGGAGGGTGGGATGGAGACGCAAGAGGGAGTGGATATGAGGATATATGCATGCATATAGTTGATACACTTTGTTATATAGGAGAAACTAACACAACAGTGTAAAGCAATTACATTCCAATAAAGGTGTTAAAAATTTTTTAAAACAAAAATAGTAAAAAAAAATAAAACCAAATATAAATTAAAAAAACAAAACATCTATTTCCCTGTCTTCATGGATTCTCTTACTTCCAGCTTTCATTTTGCCCAAGCTGGTCCTTTTATGTCCTTCTTCCCAGCTTCTAGGAGCTTTCTTGCCATTTGCAAAAAGTCTATACATAGGAAAGCATCTAACAGACTCATTCATAGTAAGGTATGTCTGCTCACAATCTAGTACATTTCCCAGCAAACACTGAATTTTAAGAGGGAAAACCTGTTGCATGGATAAACACTGAAACGCCAATTATCTACCTTCACATATAAGAAAATCAAGTTCACCATGCTCTCTCTTTATTCCCATCCTGACTTTATCAAATATTCTTATGTCAAGGCCTCCTGATTTCTGTATTTAGTGGTTCATTTATATCCCAGTCATCAGGCCAATCCAGGCTTTGGTGTTACTGTTTAAAGCAGACTCAAAGTCCATTCCTCATGCTTAATCCCCAATACAGCAAGGCTTATTGTTTTGTTCTCCTTCCTGTTAGGCTGACCCTACTGTGATGCTCTATTGCAGACCTTTGGTGTCCTACCTAGTGCTCTAAACTGACAATCGACAAATCATACTCATTTGCCTTTTTGGAATTCTGCTGAGGAGCTATCTGTGCCTATGTGCTGAAGCCCAGTTCATAGGAATATTACCCACAGCATATTCATGTTCTCAAAACTGATATATTCCTTTCAAAGAATACACATCTGCCTCATGTTAGTATTCTTTGATCTGAATCTGACCCTAAATTCCAGGGCCACATTTTCAAACTTGGGGTTTGTGTACACACTATAGAAAAATGCTGAATATCAGGCTCCTTGCGCTCTTAAATACCACACACCTGTACCACCAAATCATGTTTAAGAAACCTATTCTATCATCTTGAACTATTTGGACCAACCAATTGTTAGAGTTGTAAAAATTCTGGAGTTTTATTAGTCACTGATTAAGGTGCTTGAATGATGAGCTAAACTTCCATTACTCAGACGTGGATCCATTCAACTATCCAATTCCAGAAGTATACCTGGTACAAAGATGAAAGAAACATGACCTGGTCTATGTCAATAACTCACATTTCTGTGCCCATGCAGACATCACTAATTAATCACAGGACACTAAAATGCTGGGTTTAGATAAGGTCTTAGAGTCCTTTTGTCCACATATCTCCAGGCAGCCACTACAAATCAACTAAACTTGGCAGCTAAGACAAAACCTATCTGCCATTCTTAATCTAGTGGCATGCTTCACCTTTCTAATGACCTACCCTACTGTGAATAAATCATCATGCCAGGCCAGTGGTTTTAACAGCTCCCTCCATGATACTCTGAGGATGGAGATATTTCTCCAAAAGCTGCATGCCTACCCCTTTATGAATTCAAAAATTTTTCTAAGCTCTCTCTTCCACCATTCACTTTTAATCATCTAATTTACCCAGTGTCACAGTTTTCTAACCAATTAGGCTTTACCCAGATTGCCTTTTCTGCCAATTCCATCAGAAGGAGAAATCACCTAGAAAATCTACCCAGATACAAATTTGATGTTTCCTCAAGCCCACCTCTTGGATTTCTCCTTTAGCTTCTTACTCTATAGAACAGAAGAAAGTAGCAGCTTTCCACCAAGCCTGACACAGACTCCAGGGGGAAAACACTAACTCAGTTGCTAATGACTATGAGTAAGAGAGATCAGATGAATGCCAGAATAGGACAAATGATATGGGCCAAACTTGTACTACATAGGTGCCACATTTACCTACTAACTACATAGGTGTCACATTTACCTACTAACTACATAGGTGCCACATTTACCTACTAATGAGTCTGATATCGATGCCTCTCATTAAAAGTCTTAATTTACAAAGCAGCTTGGATCACTTGGTGTGTGTGTGTGTGTGTGTGTGTGTGTATGTGCACTTATTTATATTATAAAAATAAGTATTCTAAAACTCCTTGTACTAAAATCACAGTTTGATTTATACATCATTATGGATTAAATATATATACACTACATGAAGTAAAATACCAATGACATGTCAAAATAATTATGCATATTTGTGAACAAGTATCCCTCTTCTGCATCTGTGTAGCTGAAAAGAATGATGTGAAGCTATCATTTCCAAAAGGATTTATGAATGTTCAGTAGTTTCAGTCAAGAGTTTTAAATTTATATTTAAGCTAACAAGCTTCCCAGTGCTTTTTATTTAAAAACATTTCCTGCTGAATATTTGAGTTCTGTGATCCAGGTTGATCTGTCTCCTGAGACCCTCATAATACACTTCGTGTGTGTGGCTCTACTGACCAGTTCGTCTCCCATTAATAGCTCCTTTCACAAGTCTAGTCCAACTAGCATCAATTTTTACTGGCTATATTTCAAAACCCAATAGATAATAAATCTTTCCTCCATTGTATTAAATAATAAGTATGATTCATAAGTGATTCTGATGAACCTTCTAGACATATCTTTAGGGAAATTACAAGTCAGTCTAATACCCATTCCAAAGGTGACTAGTATGACTGGCTGGTAGACTTTCATTTTTGTCTTAAGTTTAATAAATCATTTGCTAAGCATTCTGCCTGACAACCTCCTGACATACATAGACACACAAAGAGAGAGAGGTCTTTAAAATTTGCTTTCCTCTTTTTGTGTTAAGCTGTATATCATCAAAGGGTGTGAGGCCTAGGTAAAAAAAGCCTCAGGAATTGTTATGGTTCTGTATGAATGCTGAGAAAACTTGTATAAGCAAAAACTGTTGCTGCTGTGAGTTAGCAAGTGACTTTGGTATTCTTCAGAATTATCTTAGGCCGATAGGACCCAAGTACACCAGGAAGCCAGATGTGTTGAGATGATCAAGAAGATGAGGCAATGGGGAACTTCCCATGTAGCCTTCAAATAGTGGAGCCCTATAACCTCCTGAATCCAGAAGCTAATAAGTGCCACAGAGAAATCTAATCCAGATGAAAATGATATATCTACCTTTTTATCATTATATTTTACTACCTTTAGATGGCATATTTGAAAACAGGATAGGAACACAGGAAAGGAGATACATTTCAGTTTGGGATTCCTTCTGGAATGTTCCTGCATTTTAAGCAAAAATGCCCAAGGCAAACATGTGGCAAGTTTACCAGTGCATTTTTAAGACCGCAAGCATAATTAGTTATTCCAAATCATCTGCCTAACTGATTGGCAACAGGATATGGTTGAAAGCTCAATGAGAACTGAAGGAGAAGTATGGATCTGTTTGGAAGACTATGTGTTTTAGGTCAAACTGACCAGTCTTTGACTCTCAAGTCTGCATTTTTTTTCTTTTTTTCCTTAACTGTGTAAACATAACATAAGCATCATTTTTTCATCAATAAATATCAGAATTAAATGTGATGATGTGAGTTGTGTCCAGATCTCTACCTGGAATATTTCAGGCTCATTACAAATGTTAGTTTCCTCTTTTCTCTTACTCATGTCTCATCTTCTATAAACAACTTCATTGCTCTGGGCCCATTTATTTATCTAAAAAAAGCAAGGCTTAATTTGGATGACCTCAAGTTATTCCCATATTTGAAATTCTATGATTCTATGCTGTACAACTTTGGATAGATGTGGTTCATCTAAGCAGTGGTTGTATCAGGCAAATAAAACCAATGTGCTGTGAAAGACAATGAGGAATGATGAACTAAAGAATACACAGATTTTCCTAAAAACAGTAAAAATTTCAAAACTTTAAAACGGTGTATCTGCCAAACAGAACTTACTCTTGGGTCAAGTATAAATTTTTGGGTCAAAGGTTTCCAATGTTGAATCTAAAGCTTTTAATATTGATCTCTATCATCCTATCAGCATCCCAGGCTGTTGACAGGACTGATAGAGAATGGATCAATCGTAATTTTAAGTCAAACTAATTAGTTACCGTCGGTGTAAGAATTTTTCATGAAAGTTGGTATCTCTGGAAAAATATACCTTTGAAACTACCCAGATCAGCCCAGAAAAGATAGGAGAGCTGGGAAGACCAAACCAGAACAGAACCAAGCAGAGTGTTTCTAGCTATACTGTGCTTTGGCTGTGAAGAAATGACCTCTCAGCATTCTACTGAGAATCATGACTTTATGGCAGACGTGTTTTTTCCCTCCTCTCTGCCATGAATATGTCTGAGAAACTGCAGAATAAAAATGCAAAATAACAACTATATTTAGATACACTCCCACACAGACTCTAAAGCTTAATATTTCCCTGAACACCACATAGAAAGACTGAATTAATATCCATAACTCTTCCACATCACTCATGCTTCAAAGTTCTGTTGTTATAGATTTCTTTGCCTATACAGTTGCAAAATTAGCTAATGAAAGTAATCTTTCTTTAACATTCAACTGTACTTCTTAAGAAAAAATGCATTAGATTTATTTCTCTTTTATCTCTGTATATTCATAGAATTTTCATTGATGTTGCAATAAATGCCAAATTTCTATCAAATAAAAACTAAACATGAGTGATTTTTGGAACAATTATTTATAATTCAATTCTAAGTATCACAAGATAATCATAAGATCAAAATCATTTATGATCTAGTCTATTCTCAACTCTATAGCTAACTAGTTAGATCATATTGCACAAATCATTTAACTTCTCTGACCCTCATTTATTTTCTGTAAAATGCAGGGTTGGTGAAAGTGACTTTGAAGTTTATTCTGATTCTCACACTATGTGATTCTTAATGGAACATATCTCCAAACTGATCATTGAACAGAGCTCCCAAATTATCAAAGACTGCAACCAGACAAAATTGAGGAAGGTCAATGCATCTATAGCACAAGAACTTGACCCCTTATAGCTTTGCATATTTATGTCATGCAAATATTAGACTATTTCGTTTTATGTGAAATGAGAAACAGAAATATTGAAATATAGCTTAAATTGGAAAAAGTAAATTTCTATAAGAATATGCATTAAATGTTATCAGAGATTATCAGTAGGTAAAGGTACAAAAGTTTCCCCCCCATCTTTAAATATCAATTAAAAAATTATTTAGCTTTGACTACCAAAATTAGTCTCAAGTCTGGGGAATGTTTAGAGAAATGTCATTAATAATAGGCCCTACATTATCATACAAATAGAATAAAATGTAAATTCTTATAAATTAAGTCATATTTCTTAAAATCATCTTATTATTCTATATTTTTTAAGTTAATGTGAAACAACAGTAAAAACAAACAACTTTGAGCAAACTCTTTTCTACATTGTCCTGAGGTCAAATTTCTAGAAAGGGATGAAACAGACTCTAAAATTCTAGCAACACTAAGGAGTATTCTAGAACTGCTAAACAAATCACTATGTGGAATTTTATGTTTTTTGTAATTAAGGCATTGTTTTAAATACATACCAGTGTTTGAACATCAATGTTTTCTTATTGAATCAGATCCTACTTTAGATATGTAAACAAAACTCTAAGTGTCATTTCAACGAACCACATTCATGCATTCACTGATTCATTTAATAAGCACTTACTGAGCACTGTTACCCTTCACTGCATTGGGTGTGATAATATCCATGAGCTCTCTTAAATTACTGCTCATGAGATTTATAATGTTTTACAAGGACAGTGCCCTGACAGTGCCCAAATATAGTAGTTCATTCTTCCCAAAGAATGATGTTTAAATGATCCTCCCTTTGCCACAGCTCAGAGGAGAATTCTGATAAATGGCAAAGAGAATAGAGTAGCAAACAGTGATGTGTCTTAGGAGGAAAAGAGACAGAGAGCCAAAACAGTTCTCTATTTTCTCTTATTTGTAATGGAGGAAGTCACAATTTTGCACAGAATATTAAAAGAAAGGAAATGTGGCATAGAAATCAATCTATTAAAGACCTAATAATAAAAGATTGTTCTTTGAGCAAGTGCATAAGCAAAGCCTAGGGCATTTTCTCAATTAGTAATAAGGTTCTTAATGCAAGAAGCAGGTATTGCAGCCCAGATGCCACAGAATGGCATAAAACAAAAGATCACTTAGATTTTACCCTGACATACTGTTTTTTTTTTGTCTTAGATGATCTTTAGTGATGAGAAAGTGAGAATTTATAACAAAACAAAAATGAATGACTATATGTATATATAAAGATAAATTGAAGGAGAGTTTTGGGTCCATTTTCTTCAATATATAATTTTGTCAACCTCATAAAGTTCCATTTTATAGCAACTGTCATGACCTTATAGGCTCATCGGAAGCAAATTTTTGATTATTATACTCAAGATTTTGGTGATATGAATGGGTATATAGATAGGTAGTACTTCTTACTGAATCCTACAAGTTGGGAAGGAACATGATAGATTAAGATAATATTTTATGGCATTTGGATGGATGATGCAAGAAGGCCTAAACCCTATTCTTCCAATCAATCCTCCTAAATGGAAGTTACTGCTAGGGCTATACACTTAAAAAATCATAGCAAAATGATAGAGATATTTTTATTTTATTATTAGTCTGGTCAAGGCCTGATGATCATGATTCACCAATTATCCTCAATTGTCCCAAAACACAAACAAGACTCCCTCTCTCAATTTACTTAACCAACTGCATAAAGGAAGCAAGAGAAAGAAAATGGCAGCATGTAAGTGTGTGACCCTTTGGAATATATTGATTCTACCTACTGGTTACCATGGTCTAATTGATATCTTGCAATGTCATTTTCCTCTGGGGATTGGCATGGACAAAGGAGTTGAATTCTTTCTTTCTCTTACTGCTTTAAAGAGATATATTTAGGTATAGATATACTTTAACTGGTATTCTGCTAGATAGCAAAATTATACAAAATAATACATTGTGATTTCCTGCTCACGTTCTGGTCAATTTTGAAAATCCAATGAAGCTATTATTACTCCCTTTATTAAAATTCCTTGTATATTTTATAATACATAGAGCAGGAGGTGCATGTTCAAATGACCAGACAAGTAACATAAGTGTGTAAGAAAACAGGGAATGAGAGGTCTGGGGAAAGCTTGCCAATTTTCTGCCATATTCAAAGAGGACACATATTACTCAGCTTCAGCCAATTGCTGTCATGTGAAAATGCTAAGTATTTTCATATCTTTTCATTTTTAAGAGAATCTAGAAATCAACATATTTTATATAAAAATTCCATATTTGCAAATATGAACTTATTCAAATTAAAAAATAAACAGTATGCATGCCAAACAGAACTGTAATCCACATATTTAATTTTAGAGCTAGATTATAGATGATGTTTAAAAATTATATAGTGAATTAATGACAGTATGTCCTATGGATTCTTACTAGATAAGATATATTAAATAGAAGAAGAATTTAAAATAACTGGATCATATGACTTTCTCTGAGTTATCATCAAAGAATTATACTGATGATGATGATATTATAATTTAGATAAATATGTTTGAGTGTTTTGCACTAGTTTAACAATCAGCTTAATTCTGTAGTTCCTATAAGCACATTCAGGTAATATTATAAAGATGGCTAATGTTTGACCACAAAACCTGTGAATTCAGTAAATTCTTGATAATATGTCTGGACTAGATATTTTTATATGCCCAGTCTAACCATGTTCTCTGCAAAAGAGAATCCCAAATATTGGTCCTTGAATCAATACTGGAATAGGTATAATGAATTACCTGGAAAACTATGAAATGTATACATTCTCAGGCTCAATGTTGAGTAAATCTGATAGTACATCTGGAAATTCTGTTTTGCTTTGTTTTGTTTTGTATAAAGTTCTCATGTGAGTCTTAAGGGAGCCATAATTAGGATTCATAGTTTTAGAAGAAATATAAGACATCTGCCATGAACTCACAGACCTGATGCCTCCACAGAAAATATGAAGTGAACACATATCAAAACATTAGGACAGAACACTCTATGACATAAATCACAGCAAGATCCTTTTGGACCCACCTCCTAGAGAAATGGAAATAAAAACAAAGATAAACAAATGGGACCTAATGAAACTTCAAAGCTTTTGCACAGCAAAAGAAACCATAAACAAGACCAAAAGACAACCCTCAGAATGGGAGAAAATATTTGCAAATGAAGCAACTGACAAAGGATTAATCTCCAAAATTTATAAACAGCTCATGCAGCTCAATAGCAAAAAAACAAACAACCCAATCCAAAAATGGGCAGAGGACTTAAATAGGCATTTCTCCAAAGAAGATATACAGACTGCCAACAAACACATGAAAGAATGCTCAACATCATTAATCATTAGAGAAATGCAAATCAAAACTACAATGAGATATCATGTCACACCAGTCAGAATGGCCATCATCAAGAAATCTACAAACAATAAATGCTGGAGAGGGTGTGGAGAAAAGGGAACACTCTTGCACTGCTGGTGGGAATGTGAATTGGTACAGCCACTATGGAGAACAGTATGGAGGTTCCTTAAAAAACTAAAACTAGAACTACCATATGACCCAGCAATCCCACTACTAGGCATATACCCTGAGAAAACCATAATTCAAAGAGACATGTACCAAAATGTTCATTGCAGCTCTATTCACAATAGCCTGGAGCTGGAAACAACCTAAGTGTCCATCATCGGATGAATGGATAAAGAAGATGTGGCACATATATACAATGGAATATTACTCAGCCATAAAAAGAAACGAAACTGAGCTATTTGTAATGAGGTGGATAGACCTAGAGTCTGTCATACAGAGTGAAGTAAGTCAGAAAGAGAAAGACAAATACCGTGTGCTAACACATATATACGGAATTAAAAAAAAAAAGTCATGAAGAACCTAGGGGTAAAATGGGAATAAAGACACAGACCTACTTGAGAATGGACTTGAGGATATGGGGAGGGGGAAGAGTAAGCTGTGACAAAGCGAAAGAGAGGCATGGACATATATACACTACCAAACGTAAGGTAGATAGATAGTGGGAAGCAGCCGCATAACACAGGAAGATCAGCTCGGTGCTTTGTGACCGCCTGGAGGGGTGGGATGGGGAGGGTGGGAGGGAGGGAGATGCATGAGGGAAGGGATGTGGGAACAGATGTATATGTATGACTGATTCACTTTGTTATAAAGCAGAAACTAATAAAAAAAAACATTAGGACAAATACAAGCTACAGTATCACATTATATCATCATATTTAGCATAGACAGTACTTAGGAATTCAGAGTGAGGTCACTATGATCAGGAATGTCTGCTTGGACTACATGGAAGTGGGGTGGATTTTTGCATGGCTGTTTGAATGTGGGTATGTGAGGTGAGAGTGAGAAATTTTCATGTTACAGAAACATGTCTGAGAGTCTCTGAGCATAAATGGATATTAATATGTTAATAAGGTAGTAAGAAAATCAATCCAGGTGAAGAAGGAAATCTTGTTTGATAGTTTAGAGACTTTGAAATTCAGAAAGTGGTTTAATTAAATTAAAAGAAAAGAAAAGAAAAAGAAATAACAGGCCAAAATGGAGTCACCTGTGCTAAGTCCAACATCAGCAAACCAAGGTTTAATACATGACCTAATTTGCAGCTTTGGGCCCTCCCAAGAACGTGAATCTGAAATTACCTGCACAGCACTAGTGAGGTAATCTGTCTGACAGACCCCGCCTTCCCCACAAAGGAAGGTGACCTTGCCTGAAACAATCCATTCTTTGCTAAAATAACTTCCTTGCTCTGCCTCCTTCTGCCTATAAAATCTGCCATTTTATACAGCTCCTTGGACATCCTTTCTATATGCCAGGTGGGATGCTGTCCCATTCATGAATCATTGAACAAAGCCAAATAGATCTTCAAATTTACTCAGTGAATTTTGTTTTTGTTAACAATTACAATGTAGGAGGTAGTATTTGAGGACAATGAAATTGGTCAGCTTATCAGGACAGATTCCAGGGTGTAAAGCACAGGATCATGAACATGTAGATTAAAGGAAAATAATTTAGAAAAAGGAAAATAGAAGATGTTTGGTTCAATTTTCAGATGAAAGACAGGTGATAAGAATGGGTGACTGATTTTATTTAATATTTAATAAAATGGAAGTTATGGTTAATTTAGCAGCCTGTACATATGGACAATGGTTTTTCTGCATGAGATTTTCTTATACCAATCCCAATATTTTTGTGTTTGCTTGGAAATTTCCACAATAATATGTTTGAAAATTATTCTAGTTTGCCGTCTAGTCAATAGACACCAATAATGGTGATGAAAGAGGGAGCACAAACCTGCATACACTTCTGGGAATACTGCTGACATGCCTAAAGAAGGCAACACTGAGGAAGAGGCGGGCTATACCACCACCCCTTGCACATGTCCATACAAGACGTCTCTTTTCACTTATTTGCAACTTCTGAAAAAAACTGGCTAATGTGACCTAATCTATCTCTCCCTGGTGGTTGTCTGGCTCCTGTTAGAGGATTCAGATGAGTAGTTGTTCCCACTGCACATTCTATGGAAGTAGGAAAGTTGTTTACTTCTCAGCAATTCCCAATTTACAGGCTGCATCTTCCTGATATTGGAATATTTTCACCTCTGGGGGTGAGATAATCTATTAAAGAGAAAAAAAAAAACTGCCTTTACTAGCTATCTTTCTTAGATTTGCATTCCCATTGGGAACTCAAATATTTCTGTGCTCCCTCCTGGTATGGTGGATTTCTCCTTCACAGTAGGGGAGTACGGAGTTTTTCTGTACTCACTGGTGGTCTATAGGTCTATGAATGGGTTGGTTCAGTACTGCACACTCTCTCTATGGGAAACCCCAGAAGGAGATATAATTAAATTATAAGGTTGAGTCTCAGATTCTTATTTAATCCATGCACAGAGAGGAGACCTATTTGAAGGATCTTGACATTTTAGATAGTCTTTACTCTTTTCCTCCCCCACCCCCAATGCAATGATTACATTACATAGTGTCCCAAAACAAGGCTTAAAAAATTATAAATTTTTCATCTATTTGATTGTTTTTTATTTGGTGATAAATACTCAGCTGAAAATTTAGGGGATGGGTTTATCCTTTTATCCCTCCGTGCTACCTTCTTCTTAAAAGACTTCAATCCCAGTGCGTGGTCATTTTACCACAAACAATCATTAAGTCTTCATTACACTTTTTCTCAGTAAACCCTTTCACTAAGCAAATATTTATTAAGGGGCTACCATGTTCCAGGCCCTGTTTTAGGCATTTGGGACACATCCGTGAACAAATGAGACAAAGACACCTGCCCTCATGGAGCTTCTATTCTATCAGAGAGAGGATGACAATACATAATAAATTAGCTGCAAGTTCATAGAAGGTAGATATTTTTTCCCAGCCTTTTTATGATGAAAGTATTCAAACATAGAAAAGTTGAAAAATTGTGCAGTATGCACTCATAAGAATTCTTTATTTAACATATAGATTCTTTATTGTATTCGTTTTACCATGTATGTATCCATTTATCCATCCTTCTGGAAACAGACTTTTGAATACCATATTTTGGTGCACTGCTCAAATGTTTTCTGAACCAATCTTAGAAGATTTTCTTCTTAGTAGGAGGGGATATAAGAATATTGATGGTCTAAATTGGAATTATAAATATAGGATAAATATAAATAATAACAAGAAGAATATAAACAAGAAGACTAATAGAGAAATGCTGGAGAGAAAATCAGTTCCCCTCCTATATCAAGAGTACCATTCATAACTACAAATATGGTTAGGCTAGACTGAGCAGCCATGAAGGTGACTTCAAGGAGGAGAGCAGGAATATTGTCAAGCAGTCATTAACAATCCCTACATTCCCATCTCAATGAAAAGGACAAAAATTAGAGCATGCTTCTGGGATCTAGAGAAAGGGGCTCTTTTGAAATTTATCCAAGAGTTATGTCTTTGAAATGGATACTCTTAAATGTTGAGCAACAGCAGTGCTCACAACAGAGGTAGATTAGGACTGGAGAGTCAGACAGATCTGGCCACATAATTGGCAATTCTGGACATTTGTTTGAACTTCAATTTCCCAAAGCATAAAGTTAGAATAATAATGCTTGCCACAGAAAATCTGTTTAAAATTACATGGGAAAAAACTATTAGATAACAGTTAATGCTTAATAAATAGTAGATATATTAATATTGTTATTACTATTACTAAATTCCTATAGAAGAATCACATAGTCCGTAAAAAAAAAAAAATCCACTGATGCTGAGAAGTCCCTGAAGACAAAGTACCCATAGAAAACCTTCCCTCAATATCCATGGGAGTTCCAGGACCCTCTGCATATACCAAAATCAGAGAATGCTCAAGTCCCAAAGATGGCCTTCTGTATCCACATTTCAGCAATTGCAAATTCAACCAACCTTGGATCGTGTTGTACTATACATATTTATTGAAAGCAATCTGTCTATAAGTAAATCCATGCAGTTCAAGCCCATTTTGTTCAAGGGTCAACTACATTTTAAGGATAAAAAAGATCATGGTTAAAGACTGGACCACAGCTTCAATTAGATTGGGCTAGATACTGGTCCCATCATTTAATGATTATGGGGTCTTCTGCCAATTACCTAATTCTCTGTAAACCTTGGATTTCTATCTGTAAAATATTATCTACCTCAAAGTTCTTATTGTATACATTAGATATACACTGCATCAGAACTCTGTCACTGTGTCAAAAACTCACTAAATGGCACCTATTATTCTAGACATACTATGTTAAGTAATATATGCTGCATCACCCTATGAGAGTGTCAACAATTTCTCATTAAAGAAACAACCTAGTTCAGCTGCCTAAAGAGCAATAATTGAAATAACAACAAAGAAGACATTGGATCTTCAACAGTGTTTTAATGTAGGTGATTCTATTTTGAAGTATTTTTCATCTTAAAGGAAAATTAAATAAGGGTATGTTGGAGCCTCTAGATAGATTTCACAAAATTTCTTCATAAATACTCAATCTTAGATCTATTTTGGGAAAAATCTACATTATGTTTATTACCTAGAGTTTAAGTGTAAAGACACATTCCATTTCTTTCAATTTTTTTTCCCAGTGCTTTGGTCCATTATGTCTGGTTTGCTTATTTTCTTGAAGTTATAGAAATACCGAATTCCAAAACTCTAAATTGCAGGTCATACTATAGTGGTTTGGTGGTAGTGTTAGCAGCAAATGATCATTATTAACATCTCTCTTTTTCACACACACACACACGGAGTTTATTTCTATTTGCGACACTTACTCTTCTCCTTACCATGTCAGAAAAATTATCCCCCAACTCGAAAATAGGCAATGCACATATATGCAGACATATACCCTTATGTGCTATGCTGGTGCTGTGCTGAGCTTGACTTTTTATTTCATTTATTTTTCATAAGGTACAGATAGCAAGGATGGAAGCTTTTACTGATGTCTGTAACATTTTCTTTAAAAACTGACTTGAAAACTCATTGCCCAGATATGTCTACAGCATACTCCCTCACTTCATGAAGGTTTCTGCTCTATATGTCACCATGTCAGCATAGTCTTCATTAAGTACCCCACTACAGCATTTCTTACCCTCTTACTCTGCTCTATTTTAATATATTCATCTTTTAAACACAGTTCTTCCTTCCCATGTCCCTTATTATTATTCAACTGTTATTCGGCAGGATTTCATTGTCAAGTCACTTTTTTCAAGAAGACATTGGTATTGTCTCCCTGGAGTTATTTATTGTTGAAAACATCTGCCTGTTGCCTTTTACTTGAACAACATCTTAGCTAGTACAACATATAGGAAAACATAACCCATTCTAGGATTTTTTGTTTTTTGGATTGTGATGTCTCTTATATCTGTTTTTACTTTTTTTCCTAACCAGGATCCAATAAAGTTTTTTGTTGTTGTCATTTTTTTCTTTTTAATATACCAGTGAGTCTCAAACTTTAATATACATATGAATCACCTGGGAATCTTACAAAATATGGATTTGGTAAGTCTGAGGTGCAGCCTGAGATCTGCATTCCTAATGAGTTCCTAAGTCATCTCACTTTTTAAAAAATTCAATTTAACAAAAACAAAAACAGCTCACCCATTTCTCTCACCCTCCACTTCTCTCCTTTGTCAACTACCAATCTGTTCTTTGTATCTATGAGCTTACTTTATATAGCTATAGTTACAGATACAGATATAGATCCCACATATAAGAGAGATCATGCAGTATTTGGTTTTCTGCCTGACTTTTCACTTAGCATAATGCCCTTAAAATCCCTCCATGTTGTTTCAATGGCAAGATTTCATTCTTTATTGTGGTTAAACAATATTCCATTGATATATATATATATATATATATATATATATATATATATATATATATATATAAAATCACAATTTCTTTATCCATTCACCCACTGGTGGACAATTAGATTGTTTCCATAGCTTGGTTATTGTAAATAATGATGCAACGAACATGGGGATGCATATATTTTTTTAATTAGTGTTTTTGTTTTCTTTGGATAAATACCTAGAAGTGGGATTCTGGATCATATGGTAGTTCTAGTTTTCAATTTTTGTTTTTTTTTTCAGTACGTGGGCCTCTCACTGTTGTGCCTCTCCCATTGTGGAGCACAGGCTCTGGACGCGCAGGCTCAGCGGCCATGGCTCAAGGGCCCAGCTGCTCCATGGCATGTGGGATCTTCCCGGACCAGGGCATGAACCCATGTCCCCTGAGAGTTGGCAGGTGGACTCTCAAACACTGTGCCACCAGGGAAGCCCAGTTTTCAATTTTTGAGGAATCACCTTACTGTTTTCCATAGTGGCTGTGTCAATTTGCATTCCCACCAAAAGTATAGGAGAATCCCCTTTTCTCCCCATCCTTGCCAACACTTATAACTAGACTTTTTGATAATAGTCATTCTAACAGGTTTGAGGTGATATGTTAAATGTGGTTTTGATTTGCACTTCCCTGATGATTAATAGTGTAGAGCATCTTTTCATGTACCTGTTAGCCATCTGTATATCTTCCTTGGAAAAGTGTCTATTCAGATCTGCCCATTTGTTAACTGGATCATTTTTGTATTAAGTTATATGCGTTCTTTATATATTTTAGATATTAGCCCCTTATCAGATAAATGAGTTGGAAATATTTTCTCCCATTCAGTAGATTGCCTTTTCATTTTCTTGATAGTTTTCTTCATGATTTCAATCTTACATTCAAGTCTTTGATCCATTTTGAGTTAATTTTTTTTAATCTTTTTTTTTTGCAGTATGCAGTCCTCTCACTGTTGTGGCCTCTCCTGTTGTGGAGCACAGGCTCAGCGGCCATGGCTCACAGGCCTAGCTGCTCTGTGGCATGTGGGATCTTCCCAGACTGGGGCACGAACCCATGTCCCCGGCATCAGCAGGCAGACTTTCAACCACTGTGCCACCAGGGAAGCTCCTTGAGTTAATTTTTTGTGTATGGTGTAAGATAGTGATCTAGTTGCATTCTTTTTCATGTGGCTGTCCAATGTTCCCGAACACCATTTACTGAAGAGACTGTCTTTGCCCCATTATATATTCTTGGCTCCTTTGTAGTAAATTAACTGCCCATCTATGTGTGGGTTTATTTTTGAGTTCTCTATTCTGTTCCATTGATCTATGTGTGAATTTATGCCAATACCATACTTTTTTAGTTACTATAGCTTTGTAATATATTTTGAAATCAGGAAGCACAGTGTCTCCAGCTTTATTCTTCTTCTCAAGACTACCTTGGCTACTCAAGTTTTTTTATTCCATATAAATTTTAAGATTTTTTGTTGTGTGAAGAATGTCCCCTTGACATTTTGATAGGGATTGCATTGAATCTGTAGATTGCTTTGCATACTATAGACATTTTAAGAATATTAATTCTTCTAATCTATGAGTATGGAATATCTTCTCATTTACTTGTGTTTTCTTCAATTTCTTTTATTCATGTCTGTAGTTCCCAATTTACAGGTCTTTCACCTTCTTGGTTAAATTTATTCCTATTATTTTATTCTTTTTGATGGAATTCTAAATCAGATTATTTGACTTTGTAGTGACTGACTGTTTTTTAATTCTTTAGGAGCAGAAGTCAACTTGTACATTGTTATCTAGAGATATGCAAATAATTCCTGTCTGGTGGAACAGGAAACCCCAAATGTGTAATTCCCTGGAAGACATTAATAAGCCAGTTTTGTATGTAATCTGCAAATGTATCATAGTGTTACTTTATATCTAATTTCTCAAATAGTTTTTGAACCAGTTTCAACATTTTACTGGTTCCTTCATTAATTATGAGTTGAACAAAATCTTTGCCAAGTGCTGTTTTTATATTTGTACAAGTCATGCTTTTTGACCACTTGAAAATCTTCCTTTAGCACTTGTACATCTTTATTACAATGCCCCCAAAGTCAAGATCTGCGGTTCTCTGCTTCTTTTGCAATATGACATGAAAACTTGTCATTGTAACTCCTCATGAAGCTCACAGAATTAAAGTTGAGAAACCCAAGCACTCAAATGAATAAGTAAATGCTAAATAAATAGCATAAGGCTGAGAAGATACTCTGGTTGAAAAATCACATCAACTTGTTTTGCTCAAATAATAGTTCCATAAAAGCATAGATTCTGTTATCCAGATTGCGACCTCCATTCTTATTTTTTCTCTCCAGTGTTATGGACTCTAACTTTTTAAAAGTCTAGAAGTCATCTTTCTTAATTACTCACTTTATCTCAATGTACATCTATTCAAATTAATCTAATTATTTTCAACTAAAGAAAACTATGTTTTCTCAAACGTCTAGATTAGTTAAGAGCATTCCCCAGTCATTCAATCTAGAAACAACCTTAGCCACATTTGTTCATGGAGCAAATATTCATAGAGTACAAGCATGTGCAATGCATCATGTTGGGTTCTATGGGTATACTGGCATATAAAACAGAAATAGACATTGAAAAAAATATATGTATATACTCTTGCTATTTACTAATTATTAAACTCAGCATTTTGAGGAGACTATTCAAGATACTAAAATAAAATAGCAAATAACTCATGGTGGGAAAATAATTTAGATAAGATAATAAGAAAAGGCCTCTCTGAGGAGAGAACACATGAATGGATAACTAAAGTATAAGAAGAAAATAGACTTGAGAAGGACATTTTCTCAGTTCTGGGAAAACCTGAGTTTGAAGAATTGTATAATGCTTGACATGACTGGAGATTGCTGGGTTAAAGAGAAATGTTGGAGTCCGGAGGAAGATGGCGGAAGAGTAAAACACGGAGATCACCTTCCTCCCCACAGATACATCAGAAATTCATCTACACGTGGAGCAACTCCTACAGAACACCTACTGAAAGCTGACAGAAGACCTCAGACCCCCCAAAAGGCAAGAAACTCCCCACATACCTGGGTAGGGCAAAAGAAAAAAGAATAAACAGAGACAAAAGGATAGGGACGGGACCTGCACCAGTGGGAGGGAGCCGTGAAGGAGGAAAGGTTTCCACACACTAGAAGCCCCTTCGCGGGCGGAGACTGCGGGTGGCGGAGGGGGAAAGCTTCGGAGTAGCCGAGGAGAGCACAGCCACAGGGGTGCGGAGGGAAAAGCGGAGAGATTCCCGCACAGAGGATCGGTGCCGACCAGCACTCACCAGCCAGAGAGGCTTGTCTGCTCACCCGCCGGGGCGGGCGGGGGCTGGGAGCTGAGGCTCGGGTATCGGGTTTCGGTCAGAGCGCAGGGAGAGGACAGGCTGGCGGCAGGAAGAGAGCCTGAAGGGGTTGGTGCGCCGCAGCTAGCCCGGAGGGAGTCCAGGGAAAAAGTCTGGAGCTGTCGAAGAGGCAAGAGACTTTTTCTTCCCTTTTGTATCCTGGTGCACGAGGAGAGGGCATTAAGAGCGCTGCTTAAAGAAGCTCTAGAGATGGGCGCGAGCCACGGCAGAAGGTGCGGACCCCGGAGACGTCCGTGGAACGCTGGGGCTGCTGCTGCCGCCGCCACAAGGCCTGTGTGCGAGTGCAGGTCACTGTCCACCCCCGCCTCCGGGGAGCCTGTGCAGCCCGCCACTGCCGGGGTCCCGTGAAATAGGGACGGCTTCCCCCAGAAAGCGCACGGAGCGCCTCGGGCTGGTGCAACGTCACGCCGGCCTCTGCTGCCACAGGCCCGCCCCGCACTGCGTGACCCTCCCTCCCCTCAGTCTGAGTGAGCCAGAGCCCCCGAATCAGCTGCTCCTTTAAACCCGTCCTGTCTGAGCAAAGAATGGACGCCCTTCAGCGACCTACGTGCAGAGGCGGGGCCAGGTCCAAGGCTGAGACCCGGGAGCTGGGAGAGCAGAGAAGAGACAGGGAAATCTCTCTGTGCACCCTCGGAGGCAACGGATTAAAGCTCCACGGTTCGCTTGATGTGCCATGAGTCTGTGGAGTGCATGAATGGAAAGCGAATCATCCCAAATTGAGGAGGTGGACTTTGAGGACAAGATTTAAGATTTTTTCCCCTTTTCCTCTTTTTACAACGAATTATCCCAAATTGAGGAGGTGGACTTTAAGAGCAAGATTTTCAATTTTTTCCCCCTGTTCTCTTTTTGTGAATGTGTATGTGTATGCTTCTGTGAGAGATTTTCTCTGTATAGCTTTGCTTCCACCATAGGTCCCAGGGTTCTATCCGTCCGTTTTTTTGTTTGTTTGTTTGTTTGTTTTCTCAATAATTACTTTTTTATTTTTAATAATGCTACTATATTTTATACTTTATTCTACTTTACTTTATCTTCTCTCTTTCTTTTTATCCTACCTTCCCTTCCTCCCTCCCTCTCTCTGCCCCTTTCTTTCTTTCTTTCTTTCTTTCTCTTTCCTTCATCGCTCCCTTCTTCCTTTCACTCTTTTTCTTTCCTTCCTCCCTCCCTCCTTTCTTTCTTTCTTCCTTCCTTCCTTTCTTTCCTTCTTCCTTCCTTTCTTTCCTTCTTCCTTTCTTTCTCTCTCTCTTTCTTTTTTCTTCTAATTCTTTCTTTCTACTTTTTCTCCCTTTTATTCTGAACCGGGTAGATGAAAGGCTCTTGGTGCTGCAGCCAGGAGTCAGTGCTGTGCCTCTGAAGTGGGAGAGCCAACTTCAGGACACGGGCCCACAAGAGGCCTCCCAGCTCCACATAATATCAAAAGGCGGAAATCTCCCAGAGATCTCCATCTCAACACCAGCACCCAGCTTCACTCAATGACCAGCAAGCTACAGTGCTGGTAACCCTATGACAAGCAACTAGCAAGGCAGGAACACAACCCTACCCATTAGCAGAGAGGCTGCCTAAAACCATAATAAGGCCACAGGCACCCCAAAACACACCACCAGACGTGGACCTGTTCACCAGAAAGACAAGATCGAGCCTCAACCACGAGAACACAGGCACTAGTCCCCCCCACCAGGAAGCCTACTCAACCTACTGAAACAACCTTAGCCACTGGGGACAGACACCCAAAACAATGGGAACTACGAACCTGCAGCCTGCAAAAAGGAGACCCCAAACACAGTAACATAAGCAAAGTGAGAAGACAGAAAAACACACAGCAGGTGAAGGAGCAAGATAAAAACCTACCAGACCTAACAAATGAAGAGGTAATAGGCAGTCTACCTGAAAAAGAATTCAGAATAATGATAGTAAAGATGATCCAAGATTCTATTTCCAAGATCCAAAATCTTGGAAACAGAATAGACACAATGCAAGAAACAGTTAACAAGGACCTAGAAGAACTAAAGATGAATCAAGCATCGATTAAAAACACAATAAATGAAATGAAAAATACTCTAGATGGGATCAATAGCAGAATAACTGAGGCAGAAGAACGGATAAGTGAGGTGGAACATAAAATAGTGGAAATAACTGCTTAAGAGCAAAATAAAGAAAAAAGAATGAAAAGAACAAAGGACAGTCTCAGAGACCTCTGGGACAACATTAAATGCAACAACATTCAAATTATAGGGGTTCCAGAAGAAGAAGAGAAAAAGAAAGGGACTGAGAAAATATTTGAAGAGATTATAGTTGAAAACTTCCCTAATATGGGAAAGGAAATAGTCAGTCAAGTCCAGGAGGCACAGAGAGTCCCATACAGAATAAATCCAAGGAGAAATACGCCAAGACACATATTAATCAAACTATCAAAAATTAAACACAAAGAAATCATATTAAAAGCAGCAAGGGAAAGACAACAAATAACACACAAGGGAATCCCCATCAGGTTAACAGCTGATCTCTCAGCAGAAACTCTACAAGCCAGAAGGGAGTGGCAGGACATAATTAAAGTGATGAAGGAGAAAAACCTGCAACCAAGATTACTCTACCCAGCAAGGATCTCATTCAGATTTGATGGAGAAATTAAAACCTTTAAGACAAGCAAAAGCTGAAAGAGTTCAGCACCACCAAACCAGCTTTACAACAAATGCTAAAGGAACTCATCTATGCAAGAAGCACAACAGAAGGAAAATACCTACAATAATGAAACCAAAACAATTAAGGAAATGGGAATAGGAACATACATATCAATAATTACCTTAAATGTAAATGGACTCAATGCTCCCACCAAAAGACACAGATTGGCTGAATGGATACAAAACAAGACCAATATATATGCTGTCTACAAGAGACCCACTTCATACCTAGAGACACATACAGATTGAAAGTAAGGGGATGGAAAAAGATATTCCATGCAAATGGAAATCAAAAGAAAGCTGGAGTAGCAATTCTTATATCAGACAAAATAGACTTTAAAATAAAGACTACTACAAGAGACAAAGAAGGACACTACATAATGATCAAGGGATCAATCCAAGAAAAGATACAACAATTGTAAATATTTATGCACCCAATGTAGGACCACCTCGATACATAAGGCAAATACTAACAGCCATAAAAGGGGAAATCGACAGTAACACACTCATAGTAGGGGACTTTAACATCCCACTTTCACCAATGGACAGATCATCCAAAATGAAAATAAATAAGGAAACACAAACTTTAAATGATACATTAAACAAGATGGACTTAATTGATATTTATAGGACATTCCATCCAAAAACAACAGAATACACATTTTTCTCAAGTGCTCATGGAACATTCTCCAGGACAGATCATATCTTGGGTCACAAATCAAGCCTTGGTAAATTTAAGAAAATTGAAATTGTATCAAGTGTCTTTTCCGACCACAATGCTATAAGACAAGACATCAATTACAGGAAAAGATGTGTAAAAAATACAAACACATGGAGGCTAAACAATACACTCCTCAATAACGAAGTGATCCTGAAGAAATCAAAGAGGAAATTAAAAAATACCTAGAAACAAATGACAATGGAGACACGACGATCCAAAACCTATGGGACGCAGCAAAAGCAGTTCTAAGGGGGAAGCTTATAGCAATACAATCCCACCTTAAGAAACAGGAAACATCTCGAGTAAACAACCTGACCCTGCACCTAAAGCAATTAGAGAAAGAAGAACAAAAAACCCCCAAAGTTAGCAGAAGGAAAGAAATCATAAAAATCAGATCAGAAATAAATGAAAAAGAAATGAAGGAAACGATAGCAAAGATCAATAAAACTAAAAGCTGGTTCTTTGAGAAGATAAACAAAATTGATAAACCATTAGCCAGACTCAACAAAAAAAAAAAGGGAGAAGACTCAAATCAATAGAATTAGAAATGAAAAAGGAGAAGTAACAACTGACACTGCAGAAATATAAAAGATCATGAGAGATTACTACAAGCAACTCTATGCCAATAAAATGGACAACCTGGAAGAAATGGACAAATTTTTAGAAATGCACAACCTGCCAAGACTGAATCAGGAAGAAATAGAAAATATGAATAGACCAATCACAAGCACTGAAATTGAAAGTGTGATTAAAAATCTTCCAACAAACAAAAGCCCAGGACCAGATGGCTTCACAGCCGAATTCTATCAAACATTTAGAGAAGAGCTAACACCTATCCTTCTCAAACTCTTCCAAAATATAACAGAGGGAGGAGCACTCCCAAACTCATTCTACGAGGCCACCATCACCTTGATACCAAAACCAGACAAGGATGTCACAAAGAAAGAAAACTACAGGCCAATATCACTGATGAACATAGATGCAAAAATCCTCAACAAAATACTAGCAAACGGAATCCAACAGCACATTAAAAGGATCATACACCATGATCAAGTGGGGTTTATTCCAGGAGTGCAAGGATTCATCAATATACGCAAATCAATCAATGTGATACACCATATTAACAAATTGAAGAAGAAAAACCACATGATCATCTCAATAGATGCAGAGAAAGCTTTCGACAAAATTCAACACCCATTTATGATAAAAACTCTGCAGAAAGTAGGCATAGAGGGAACTTTCCTCAACATAATAAAGGCCATATATGACAAACCCACAGCCAACATCGTCCTCAATGGTGAAAAACTGAAACCATTTCCACTAAGATCAGGAACAAGACAAGGTTGCCCACTCTCACCACTCTTATTCAACTTAGTTTTGGAAGCTTTAGTCACAGCAATCAGAGAAGAAAAGGAAATAAAAGGAATCCAAATTGGAAAAGAAGAAGTAAAACTGTCACTGTTTGCAGTTGACATGATCCTATACATAGAGAATCCTAAAGATGCTACCAGAAAACTACTAGAGCTAATCAATGAATTCGGTAAAATAGCAGGATACAAAATTATTGCACAGAAATCTCTGGCATTCCTGTACACTAATGATGAAAAATCTGAAAGTGAAATCAAGAAAACACTCCCATTTACCACTGCAACAAAAAGAATAAAATATCTAGGAATAAACCTACCTAAGGAGACAGAAGACCTGTATGCAGAAAATTATAAGACACTGATGAAAGAAATTAAAGATGATACAAATAGATGGAGAGATATACCATGTTCCTGGATTGGAAGAATCAATATTATGAAAATGACTCTACTACCCAAATCAATCTACAGATTCAATGTCATCCCTATCAAACTACCACTGGCATTTTTCACAGAACTAGAACAAAAAATTTCAAAATCTGTTTGGAAAAACAAAAGACCCCGAATAGCCAAAGGAATCTTGAGAATGAAAAACGGAGCTGGAGGAATCAGGCTCCCTGACTTCAGACTATACTACAAAGCTACAGTAATCAAGACAGTATGGTACTGGCACAAAAACAGAAAGATAGATCAATGGAACAGGATAGAAAGCCCAGAGATAAACCCACGCACATATGGTCAACTTATCTTTGATAAAGGAGGCAGGAATGTACAGTGGAGAAAGGACAGCCTCTTCAATAAGTGTTGCTGGGAAAACTGGACAGGGACATGTAAAAGTATGAGATTAGATCATTCCCTAACACCATACACAAAAATAAGCTCAAAATGGATTAAAGACCTAAATGTAAGGCCAGACACTATCAAACTCTTAGAGGAAAACATAGGCAGAACACTCTATGACATAAATCACAGCAAGATCCTTTTGGACCCACCTCCTAGAGAAATGGAAATAAAAACAAAGATAAACAAATGGGACCTAATGAAAATTAAAAGCTTTTGCACAGCAAAGGAAACCATAAACAAGACCAAAAGACAACCCTCAGAATGGGAGAAAATATTTGCAAATGAAGCAACTGACAAAGGATTAATCTCCAAAATTTATAAGCAGCTCATGCAGCTCAATAGTAAAAAAAAAAAAAACCCAATCCAAAAATGGGCCGAAGACTTAAATAGGCATTTCTCCAAAGAAGATATACAGACTGCCAACAAACACATGAAAGAATGCTCAACATCATTAATCATTAGAGAAATGCAAATCAAAACTACAATGAGATATCATGTCACACCAGTCAGAATGGCCATCATCAAGAAATCTACAAACAATAAATGCTGGAGAGGGTGTGGAGAAAAGGGAACACTCTTGCACTGCTGGTGGGAATGTGAATTGGTACAGCCACTATGGAGAACAGTATGGAGGTTCCTTAAAAAACTAAAAATAGAACTACCATATGACCCAGCAATCCCACTGCTAGGCATATACCCTGAGAAAACCATAATTCAAAAAGAGACATGTACCAAAATGTTCATTGCAGCTCTATTCACAATAGCCCAGAGATGGAAACAACCTAAGTGTCCATCATCGGATGAATGGATAAAGAAGATGTGGCACATATATACAATGGAATATTACTCAGCCATAAAAAGAAACGAAACTGAGCTATTTGTAACGAGGTGGATAGACCTAGAGTCTGTCATACAGAGTGAAGTAAGTCAGAAAGAGAAAGACAAATACCGTGTGCTAACACATATATACGGAATTTAAAAAAAAATGTCATGAAGAACCTAGGGGTAAAATGGGAATAAAGACACAGACCTACTTGAGAATGGACTTGAGGATATGGGGAGGGGGAAGAGTAAGCTGTGACAAAGCGAAAGAGAGGCATGGACATATATACACTACCAAACGTAAGGTAGATAGATAGTGGGAAGCAGCCGCATAACACAGGAAGATCAGCTCGGTGCTTTGTGACCGCCTGGAGGGGTGGGATGGGGAGGGTGGGAGGGAGGGAGATGCATGAGGGAAGGGATGTGGGAACAGATGTATATGTATGACTGATTCACTTTGTTATAAAGCAGAAACTAATAAAAAAAAAGAACAAGTTAAAATTACAAACTGCTTTAAAATGTGTACAGGTTTTGGAGCAAATAAATTTGTTAATAATGTAAAAAAAAGAGAAATATTGCTGGGAGGGTAAAGAAGTCTATTAGGTGTGTATATGGATGCCATAGGACTTTCAAAAGTAGTTTATCAGAGAATATTTTCTTGAAAATCACCAGTGTATATGACATGGTTCAAGGTGATAGGGATATAAATAATGAACTAAAATATATATGATATGATATGGTCTCAGATCTTAGGGTGTTTATAGTCTACTCTAAATAAAATATACCAAAATTCTAGATGTTCAGTGATCAAAGCCAAGCAAATCAGAAATGACAGAATTTAAGCAAGACAACAAACCTAGGAGGTAGATATTTATCTGCATTTTACCAATAATGAATAATGTTAAATAAAATTCTTAAGGTTACATATATAAATGAGTGGCAGAGCTGTAGTCAGAATACAGATGAATCTTTTTTTTTTTTTTTTTTTTTTTTCTTTTTGCGGTATGCGGGCCTCTCACTGTTGTGGCCTCTCCCGTTGCGGAGCACAGGCTCCGGATGCGCAGGCCCAGCGGCCATGGCTCACGGGCCCAGCCGCTCCGCGGCATATGGGATCCTCCCAGACCGGGGCACGAACCCGTATCCCCTGCATCGGCAGGCGGACTCTCAACCACTGCGCCACCAGGGAGGCCCCAGATGAATCTTGATTCTATATCAAACAGTTTTGTTTGCTATGCCATGTTGTTTCCCTAGATCTCACACACTTCTCTATGAAATGGATTTATCTATACCGAAGAAAAAATGTAAAGCTGTTGAAATTCGTTTTTTTGGGTTTTTTTGCGGTACGCGGGTCTCTCACTGTTGTGGCATCTCCCGCTGCGGAGCATAGGCTCCGGATGCTCAGGCTCAGCGGCCATGGCTCAAGGGCCTAGCCGCTCCGCGGCATGTGGGATCTTCCTGGACCAGGGCACGAACCCGTGTCCCTTGCATCGGCAGGCGGACTCTCAACAACTGCACCACCACGGAAGCCCTGAAATTCTTAAAACATAACATTATGGTATCTCCTACACATTGTGGAATCAAAGGAGGTTTGCAGCTAGACAATGTAAATGATTGCAGACGGCCCCATGCCTGCAGAATTACTGTTCCTGTATGTGGTCAGTGCTGGGCATCTAGCATGGCTCACGAAAAGTAAGAACCAATATAGTTGGCATCTCAGGTTTCCAGGATCAGGGCCATGATTTTGTTCTATATTCCTGCTTATCTTTTGCTCTAAATTTTAATTTTAAGTCAGAGCCACACGTATCACGATTAAAAAAAGGGAAGATTATTGCTATACAAACTGTGGTCTACAGACAGTAACAGGAAACTTCTTTAAAATGCAGAATCCAGATCTTTTGAATTGGAATCTGCATTTTGAGAAATCCTCAGATAATTAGCATGTATGTTAAAGTTTGTCAAACACTAATTTAGAGATCTGAAAATGGCCTAGTTGCATTGAGTATACAAGCCGCCTTTTCCCCCAAATCCTGTCTTTGAAATACCACTTGCTAACCTCTTCTGTAAGGCTAACCTTGATTATAACATTCCTTTGAGACAGATAATATGCTAATTATTCAAACTGTAAAAATAAAATATAGAATTTAAGGAACGTTTCATCTTCATAAGAGAAATACAGGAAGTAAACAGGAAAAAATCATTTCTGTGGCTTATCAAATACGCCTGGCTGTAATTTTTTCTACTTTGTACATTTATTTTCCCTGAAATTCACTTTTATATTAAAACTAAACCGATGCATAGGTAAAGTCAGAGGGTTTCCTCATTTGGACCAATAGAAAAAAAGCAAGAAACTTCCCTTTGAACACTGGTATATCAATTCAAATCTATAACTAAAAATTAGCTAAGAGATTCATAAAAAATTAGCTAAGAGATCAGGGGTTTATTTTCAATATTTTCCACATCATTGTATTTTCAGAGTAGAATGGAATGCCAATGCAACCTCATTTAATTTTAACATTTAAACCATATTCTTCCTTCATAAGACTGTGAAAAAAAAGAACAACTTCCCACATACATCATCTGTAAGAGGACATGCTCATTTAAAAGGACATATAAAATGGGTGCCTTTTGGGCATCCTACGTGATGTGATGGGGAGAATAGAATTTCCTATTTGCTTTCCCCACAATATTGACTTTATACAAGCTGTTTTCAAACGTAGTGTTTCCTGGGACTCAACCAACAAAAGGCATAGAATTATATATTTGTTCTTTAGCTCTTTAATTTATGTAAATAAAACATGCTGCAGCTTTTAGCTTTACACACCTCAGCAGACTTTGGTTCATCTTACAGGTAAGTATAAACACAGGAGATAGCACAATTTTACTCAACTCATGGTAATCTATGATTGCTAGGGAAGAATATGGTTGTTAAACTGAATCAGCCATTCAAAGTAATCAAACCAAATAAATTCCTAGAATATTCCATAAGAGTAAAATTGTTTTCTAATGTGCACTGAGATCCTATTCAATAAGGTCATTTTATTATCAAACTATAAGTTTAGGAACAAAATATTGTATTTTAACACGGTATTATGAGTATTTAATTCTGTTAGGACCAAAATAATGATAAACATGGATAATAGTAATAATAATCCCTTTCCCCAAAGAGTCCTAGAAATCCTAATTTACTGACTGGTAGCTACTTTCACTAAACAGAAATCCAGCAATTTAATAATCTTAGCATAGCAGTATTCACTAAAGAAAATTAACTAATTCATTATTGCTTATAATTTGCTGAGGCATAGCTGCCATATTTGTAAAATCAGCAGGTCCTGAAATAAATACAAGTTTTTAAATGAATGTTCAATTTCCCCCTAAACACATAAATGATACAATTACTTAGCTCCCTCTAGTGCCAATTTCTAATATAAACTTAACTGTAATAACCATATTAACCGTGCAATTTTGGAACAAATTAAAATTTTACTTGGCAATAATTAACAAGTAAACTTTCAAAGGTTTAGTAGATTGGGATCAGAACTGAGCAAGATTTGGCTGATGACACTGTCATAGGTAGGCTCAAGGCTGCTGTTAAAATGATGGTATTTCTTTGCAAATTTCATTTTATATGTTTCAATTAAAAACAAATAAACAGTAGTAAAAGAATGTTGATAAGAGAATTATGGCTTACAATGGAATATCTTTGTATTCCTCAATTCAGCCGTAATAATCTCATTTAATTGGTGGTTTGTCGTTATCATTATTTAAACAATAAAAAATCCAAGAAGAAAGACACCTCAATGTTTCTATCAAGGTATATAGAAATAAAATTTAATTTGCAATTGTACATGAAAACAGAGCAGGTAAAGCATAAGAATTTTTTTAAATCCTAATAACCAAAATATTTAATTTAATAAAATGACTTACACATATATTTCCTTAGGATTTCCCTTAGACTAAAGCATATAAATTAACATTTTTATTTCCAACCAGAAGTAACATATACACCTTTAAATAGGTAAATCACATTGTGTTGAGTACACTTGAAGACAAGGTGACACAATTTGGAGGAAGAGAGGAAATAGTCATAGATAGAATTTCATTCAATAAAAACCTGCAATAAAACTAATGAGTTTCACAAGGAAACTAAATTTTTTACAACAGTTTGTGTATTTATTTGTTTATTTTGTAATATAGCATAAGGGCTAAGAGGGACAAGAGCAAGGATTCTGGAATCAGATGATACGTGTTTGATAAACAGAACTGCTAAATGTAAGTCTGGGTAAAATGTAGATATTGCTTCCAATTAATAGGGTTGGTATGAAAATTATACAGGATATCTTACATGTGAAACACACAACTGAACAATGACCACTAATAACTTTTTTCCAACAGTTGGTAATAAAAAAAAGTTCACGGGATAAAAATAATATATAATTGAATTATAGTTGCAGTCATTGAGAACATAAACTTCATTCTTAACTACTTAGAAATTCCTAAGAATTAGCATTGTAAAATTTATCTGGTTTTTGTTTAAATAAACTATTTTTTGTCCCAATAAAAAGAGAAAATTTCTTCTTAGAACAATTTTTGACATTTTTACACTAAAAAATAAATAAAAATGATAAGCTGTCTTTTCTCTAAGCTGAGCATAAAGATGTTGCAGAAAAGATTTTGGAAAATGTTTTTACGTATCTGCAGTTTGCTGTGCGTTTACAAACTCAGTGAAAAACATTTTAGAAATATTTTTAAATATTTTAGAAATTAGAATAAATAAATAAGTAAACACAGTATTATGACTATAGCCTTCTGAACTTTTTTATTTCTAAATCTTAAAAGATAAAGCCTAGTAACTATCTATTGCAACCTAATTAAATGAATAATATTTTAGAATTTCATGTTTCCTCCTCATCCTTGATTCAGTGAAAGAAACACTTACAAGTTCCCAGAAAAGTGAAGTTTTTCTTCTCACTTGTTGAAAACTAGACAGTAGCTTTCCCTGTCTATTTTCAAAGAGGTAGTTATTTTCTTATCTTATTTACTCGTAGCCACAATCACTTGACCAATTACATTGTCCACTGTTCTAATTCCTCCCTTCTTTTTGACTCAATAGATATGGGGGGTGGGCTTTCAAGAATGAAACTAAATCCATATTTTTAAAAAATCTTCCATTATTTAGAACTGGAAATAAAAGTTAGGTTTATTTTCCAGTGGAAAGCTGAAATGTGATTTTATTTTTTTATACTCCTGGGAAGTTTAACTCCCAGAGAAGAACCATCAACTCTCTCCAGGCTCAAGTACATTGAATGTACAAATTCCTAGCAAAAGAAAGTTCATTTAGGAGAAAAAACATCTTTAACATAAGAGCAATCTCTTCCATTATCCCTGATTTTTAGCCTTAAGAAATTTCAGATCACTTAATGTTGAAAATGGATCATTTAATGAAATGAAAATGATCATTTAATGTTGAAATTGAAGAAAATATAAAGAACCACAGTGAAAAAAGAAGGCCATGCCTTTGGTCAGATGCTGTTAGCAGAATTAAATAATGGGAAGATAAATTCCATGGGTACCTATAGTAAACTATCAATAGATTGCTGTATTCTCTATCTCAGCAGAAAGTCAGGTAATCCCAGTCTATCTGTGGATAGACTAGACATCAATAGCTAATGAAGTGACTACATTTAATCAGAATCACCCGTCAACCAAGTCCCACTTTTCTTGGTCCACCCACCTTGTCTATAGAGTATGGTTTTAACTATAATCAGAACCTTTCATAGGAAAAGTTCACTTTCATTTATAGATATGAGCCACATGTTTAGAATTGTCCTAATTAAACAGTAAGTTACTGCCCAGGAAATAAATCTACTCACTGAATGTTTAGAGGGAAAATTATATATTTTCTGGAAGAAAATAAATTTTACTTCACATTTCCAGTTGTTTTTTGAGACCTCTGTTATTGAAAAAATAGTTAAGCATTATGTATATAAATAAGAATTATGCTTTGAAAACATATTTGGGGAGCCCATTTTCACAGTCTTCTTCCTGTCACTGGTTCAAGCTTACATCACAAGAAGTTGAATGGAACAGAATATGGTCACTCATTTATAGGTGGATTACAAGCTAATAGTAACAACAGCAATAGCAAAAGCAATAATAATAGCTTTTTTTGTCTTGTGTTCTCAGAGCTTTCTTTGTATTAACTTAGTCCTCCCAATAACCTTAGGATTTAAGTATTATTATTATTATCTATTTTACAAATGAGGAAAATGAGGTACAGATCAACTGAGTCATTTGATCAAGTCTACAAAGTAGAAAAGTTCTGAAAAACTTAGGCAATATGATTTCAGAAATGGAGCCTTTACCTGAGTTAGCAGTACTCTAACTGTGACATAAAGGCCCTGATTAATAACACAGCAATAATACAAATGTACATTTCTTTGACAATTGACAGTTTCAAAGTGATGTCAATCCCTTTATCTCATTTGCTCCTCACACATAACTATTAGACAAATACATCTGTCATATCACTTTTCTTAAAAATGAAAAAACAAGTGGTTCTGTGACTTTCATAGATCACACTCCTAAAGGTCTGAGGAGTAGGATAAAGAACAAAGGTGTTTTTACTCACAAATCACTAGCAGTTCACACTTGCAACCATAAAGTTGTGCTATTTTTAATTCTATTAAGGGGTTATCACTTTGAAAACCAGAGAAATCTACTTTTAAATGAACCTTCAAATCAAAATGCTTAACATTTAAATCTTAGCCAAAGCCCATAAACCAAAATGTTTCCAACATATAATGCTTTCGTCTGTTCATAGCAGTGCCCTTTCTAAAAAGTTACCCCAAAGCAAGATACAGTAAATAAAGTTCCTTCTGAGTATATGATTTTTATGTAGTTTTTTCACATCACAAGAGCAACATCAAAAATGAATCTCTCTCTAAATGCTTTTTGAATAGTACAAAAGTTAACCTAGGTAACAAAACAATGATCTTATTAGCAACTAATTGTATTTCCTGTGCTTCCAATGAGTTTATCTAATGAGCTGATGTATATTGAAATTATAAATTTAATTAATGATACCCATAATTATGAATTATACCCATAATTTCTAAAATGTGTACTATTTTTTTCATTATAGCAGTAACACCTGCTGCTAAGTACAAAAATGATTAGCCACAAACCAACCTACTATAGAATATCAAAATGCATTTGCCCAATGAAGAACTAATGGGAATTATGCAGATTATATTTCCTTTCCCGCTGAAAGCAACCAAGCTTCACATCAATAGCAAAATGAAAATATAACTCAAATATGAAACAATATACACACAAAGATGTAACCAAATCTATTTCTGATTATTTTTAGACATGTTTATTTTTCATGTAATTATTTGGTAATGGACTGAAATAAAGGTTTAGAGCATTTGGTGGGTACCTGAATAGCTCTAAGTATTAATCAACTAAGAATATTATTCTGATACTTTATACCAAAACACACATTCAGAATTATAATGTAGATTGTGTGTGCTAGTGGAAGCCAATTTTTTACAATACCTTATCATAATTAGATTTATTCTGTAAGTTTCTTTTAAGTGCTATTCTGCTGATAGCAAAAACTCGGAAGAATAAGAAAATAATGCACTTGTTTGATCAACTTTGGGAAGTGAAATTAATTATCTAAATTTTCTCTTTCTGTAGTACTAACTGCTAAATAAAAATTTACTTTATAATTATTTCTTTAGAAATTCTGTGATTGAACAATTCATTATAAAGGTAACTGTTTTGTAGTAGATGCCTTTCCCCTGCAGATAACTTTATTCAAGAGGAATGCAGGGATGAGACCTTACTTTGTCTCCCAACCATCATCTTTTTGTAGATGAGCATCACTGGATCTTTTACAATAAAATATCTATTTTCACTCTGAGCAACTGGCAAAGAAAAGAAGAAGCATCATTTGAAACTGAAGATATTCAGCATACATTTAAATTTAGTTTAGATAACTAAATTAGATATGTGTTTCTATTGTTGAAGCTTCAGGACATATTTGCAAATTTTAAAACTGCCACCTAATCATTTTGCTGAAAAAGCAGCAATAGCCAGACACTGCCCAAATCATAAAGTCCCTTCTACAAACTCTGAGAACAGTCTTGTCTGCATAATCTTTCCTTATGCAACAGCAGGGATAAACAGATGGGCCATACCATGTTTTTAAATGCCTATAGGTTTGGATTCTGTTTGAAAAGCTGACAACATTTTTTCTAGAAAAAAAATAATTCCATTGAATGTCATTATGATTATTTAGTCAATGGTAGAATGAAATTTAACCATTCTCCATCAAGCAAACAGAAACGATTGTAAGACCAAAACAGTTTGCAGAGACTACTACTATTTTCATATTGTTAAACCATTCAAAATAAACGGGTATAGAGAAAAGCGTTGCTTTTTAGAATTAGAAAGATAGAGAACACAAAATGTAACAGAGCAGTGCCTTCTGAAAATATGACAAATAATTTTATTTATTGGCTAACTGTAATTTCCTCCTCTGAACTGTATTGAGTGAGTTTCTGTTCGTATTTGATACGGACATTCTACACATTTACTGTACAAATTTGCCTAACTAATCTTACATTTAAAAGTATTTGGAAATCTAAGAACTAACCAATTATAAATCACCAACCTTGAAATTTACAGTTGATTAGTAAGCTTGAGAATGCACTATGAGGTTCAACTGAATCTCACTAAACACCAAAATAATTCATTTGATTGTGAACAATCCACTCCAGCAACAGGAAGTTTTACACTCATTGTACAGGACAACTTAGATCATTTAAATACATTCTTAATAATAAAGGCTGACTTTTAACTAGTTTCTACAAACCAACTTATTGAATAGCAGTTGCTGCATCAGTATATTGGCTAGTCAATTTAAACTCTTAAGTAAAAAGTATTCTTTGGTTTAAGCCAACCCACGGAGGACAAGTCAGCCAGATGGCCATGGTGCCGATTCGGCAAATACTAAACTGCTTACTGGAATGAGTCAACTGCACAACTGATTAATTGATTTAGTCACATATTCAAAACTTTTGCTTCTTATCCCATTAAAAGTAGCACTAATGAGCGGTGGCTATGACCTTCCAGTGAGAAGCCACAAGTTCCACAACCCCTCAGTATTTACCACCCAAATTTAATCTTTTTAATGGACACCTTAAAAGGGATCTGATAGAAAATACTAAGAGCTGCTCAGATACTAAAACACTTAGGGAGGCTTTTGATTAATGTTGCATGATTAATCAATTGATTAATATAGTTTTCAATACAGATGTTAGGACACTGTCTACTTTAATCAACCATTCTGAAAATAGTGAAGATAAATGCCATACTTTTGTGTCTGCTTTAAAAAAAATCCTTTCTTTAAAGGTTGTTAATTATGACATAAGCCTTATTTACCACACTCAAATTTTATCTAATGTTGACATTTTTATACATAGGAACCATTAATGAGATAAGTGGGATCCTTTTGGCAAAGCCATATTTTAATCGCTTTAAAAATAATTTATTTAGCCAATTTATGGACATCTTTAATGAGAAATTAGTTTAGAATGATGCTGCAAAATGCATTAAAATCTTAAAGTTTTATTATTATTTTCCAAGACTGTTTGTAATTTGTGATGATGCTTTCCACCACACTAAAACTGAAATCTTTATTCCAGTCAAAAATAATCACCCTGTAATTACTGTGACAAACTGCCCAAGCTGTATCATCGTGGCCATTTCAACTAATGATATTGTATTAGAATGCCTAGCAATAGACTTCAAATGGAAAATATAATTATGTGCATTAGTTTGTCTAAGCATTTATAAGATCACATATCCATCAGTTTTCAGGTCTCATAAAGAAAACCATACATCACTGTCACTGTGAGTTTTGTTATTGAAAGCACAGGCCTTTACAAACTGAGCTTAAGATGTGTATCTTAAATTTCACTTGTTTTGTGGATCACTAAATTCCCTGTAAGTTAAACCAGCATAATTGAGAAGAACTTCTCCTAGGGTGATGGAGGAACTCTGTGGCATAGACTCCTTCACACTCTGATCAAATGGAAGATTAGCCAACCCAAGACAGCTTAATCTAGCTTTTCCACACCTCTTAAATCTGTGGGAGTCTGATTTGGAGTAAAAGACTATGGAAAGGCTTTTGGGAAAGGTATCAAATTAAGGTTTCATACTGTTGGCTCCACTGCCCTGAAAGAAATTAAGAGGGAAAAAAAATCACACAAAAAGAAATGTAAGTGTGAGTTGTGTGGTGGAGAGGAACAAAGACAGTTCAACGAATAATGTGTAATAAACTTAAAGGTATTTATAATGAACGATAGTGTTAAAAATACTGTTAATTAATTGACTGGACTAGAAATATGGCCCTGACTCTACACATAACAAACTTTGCAATCTTGGGAAAGTTGCTTAGACTCTTTATCTCCCATTGTTCTCAGTTGTCAAATGAAGAGATAGATGGATCCCTTGATCCTCTCTAGTTTCAACTTACTAAATGATATGAGTCAAGGCTCAATTTAGAAAATATTTGTTCTATTAGTTCAAATGAAAAAATGCATTACAAAGCAAAACCTAATTATGGATAATCAAATAATTAATTGGTTACAGAAAATAGTCTATCAATACGTGTATGACGTTCCCCTCCTACCAGGAATAATTAAGTTACAAAATATTATACCCCATGTGCTCAAATTAGAATGCTTTAACTTCTCATGCTGTGTGTTCATTGTCTGTAGGAAGTGATAATTTGTGTGTGGTTTCCTCCTGAAATGTGTCACCTGTGTATGATGCTGAAAATGTGCTCAAATATATTCTAGCATCTTTAAATCAGACTTATACTAGATCTGAAATGAGAAAATTCACCTCTATATCATATGTCTAATAGAGGTGAGTTTCTCAAGAGAAGCAATGTTGACATTTAGGACCAGATAATTCTTTATTGTGGATGCTGTCTTTTGTATTGTAGGATGTTTAGCAGCCTCCTTAGTCTGTACCCATTAGATACTGGTAGCACCCCTTCACCATGCACAGTCATGAAAATCAAAAACGTCTCCAGACAGTGCCAAATGTTCCTGGAGGAGGAAATCTCCCCTGGTTGAGAGCCACTGTCCTGGTGGGTAAGTGACTAGTAGCAGTACTATCTTGACCAAGGAAAATCAAGATGGTCTTACATCATAAATATATGGATTTTGACATATTTCCATGGTCATTTATTGATATTGTTTCACCACCTTGTACCAAAGCATAGGAAAAGATTTAAGTAACCCAAATATTTTCTATTGCTGGACTTCAGGATATTCTTGAAGTCTTACCTCTGAGAAAAATTTTAAGTAGGAGTGATTACTTAACACAATTTAAATCTCACTGGGAAGAAAAGGTCCAAGTCAAAAAAGATGGAAAAATATTAGATAAGGTAAGATTTGTTCCATCCACAAAAAGGCAGTGTTCCTTTTTTTTTTCTTTTAAGAGCCAACTGATTATCATGATTGCACAGCTCAGTTAAGGTCCTTATAGCTTCATGTATGTTTATGACAATTGCCAGTTGTCATAAACATACATACATATATGTTTATACTTCATGTTTTAAATCAATACATCATCTTTATAAGTTAGGCAATACCTTTTCTATTCTATAGATTAGAAAATTTAGACTTGGAAAGGCCAATATTGCCATTAAGTGGTGGAACTAATACTCAAATCTAGGTTTTCTAGCTTAGTAATACGTGATCTTAACCTTACTCTTCTCTGCTAGGACATTTTATTAAATTCTGCTTTTATTTTGTACAAATATAAATTGTACCTATTAAGTGAAAATATGGGTCAGCTCTATTTACTTCAGTTGTCTTCATGCCAAAAGCTAAGAAATAAATGGTTTTACAGTCTTTTTTGTATCATGATTTGCCTTGATTCATAAGTAGAAAAGAATAAAGAAAAATTAGTCAAATCTTTTTTACTCTTGAGGCTATTAATCCACCAGTTCATGGTCTATAAAAATGATGCTAAACTCTATGAAATACTGCCACACTGAAGCCATTATTATTAAATCCCCAAATTCCAGAATTTAGTTTGGCATTTCCCTGAGGTATTTATCCAAAACTTCATTTTTTGACTTTATGAGATCTGGCAGGGTTGTGGGCCATATAGAACATGACAGTCATCTTAAAACTCCATGTCAAAGAATTACGTCTACCATGTAGAAGAACATTCATTTTCTTCAATAGGAAATGTCACTATTCCTTTGAAAATCTCATGCTATGCTAACATTAAGTAACACTTAGCAAAATTCAGCCTACATAGTATTATTTCCATGTTTTGGCGCTGTATACATTTGTCTATGCTTTCAACTCAGAAGTTGAGCAATATTGATTGCTGTATTTTGGTGCCAGCATAGATTTAAGCCATCCAAACAAGACTGTGTATTTGAACTGACAGAGAGTAAATGATTTGCATCTGGCATAACTGATGGTGGTGTCAAAACCTTGGAAGATAATTCACTGGTAAACATATTCCTCTGGATGCCTAGCCACACATGCCCAATTTCCTATCAAGGGATAGAGCCAGATCATTGTCAGAACAATGAAAAATATTTCATAGAGATAAATATTTTGTCTGAAAAATAAAATATAAATTATGAAATATTTTATTTTATCCATAAAATAAAAATATGAAAATATTTTTCATAGAGATAAATATCTCTATAAATATTTATAGAGATAAGTATCTCTATAAATATTTTATAGAGATAACTCAAGAGATTTTGCTCTTACAGAAAACAGGGGTGGGGAAATGTGGTAGAGTTTTCCTCATTGATGAGACAGGGTAATTTTTCAACTTTCATTGCAGAAATTAAATTTCATGTGAAAATGGCTTTCTGACAACTGTGGAGTTGATGAACTAGTAAGAATAATCACAAACAGCAAGCTAAAAAAAAAGTCTAATCTACAATTCCAAGATGTAATTGGTGGAAAAAAATACTTGAATCAAGCCAGGACTAAAAAAAAAAAAATGACAATGAAACAATAGAGCCTCAAGGCCTTAAAACATGTTTGAACTATCCAGACCTCTTGAAAGAAATAGCTTTAACTCTAGATACTGCTCTCAGTTCATGATAAGCTTCCAGTTCTAGCAGTAGTTTTATGTTAGTAGCCTTTTGGGATACACAAGCTCAATGGAATGCACATATTTTAATCTTTCTATTTCAGTTCTTGAGGAATTTATACATGTACTCAATCTGATATTTGTAAAAGGTATTTTCTCCAAATGATCATAGAACTTAGTTGAATTAAGTATTCCATTGAAGAATGAATATATGCCATATGTAGGGAATCAATTTCAAAATAATTTAAATTAAATACATCATCTTGCTATTAAAATATATACATCATAATTTAATCTTTCTTTGGTCATGTAGGTGACCTTTCAGGATCTTGTGGTTTAATCAAAAATAGCTATTAAGCACCTACTCTGGTATAGACTCTGTGCTAGGTAATGGACATGACATAAAGATGACTAAGATATGATTTCTTTCTCTAGCTTATGGTTCAGACAGGATATATAAGAAATTTAGTTTAAAAAGAATCGTGGTGGTGTAACACACTATTCAAATTGATATGGGCATAGATTAAGCCTGGGTCATTTCAAAAGAATGCTTCACTGTTAAGGTGAGGATGAAGATGATTGTTATGGACTGAGTGTTTGTGTCCTTCCAAAATTCATATGTTGAAGTTGAACATGTGAAGATAGGTTTAAATGTGACACATTATTTTCAAGGGTCACATTTGTGTGGCTGGAGTCAATTAGTTATTATGATGAAACTGTAAACAATGATGAGGCAGCCTTCTAATGTGGCTGTAGCTAGAGATGGAACCTGTAAGGAATTACATAAGGTTAAATGAGATCACAAGGCTGGGACCCTGATCCTATAGGATTTGTGGAAGTATGTAAGGTTAAATGCGATCACAAGGCTGGGATCCTGATCCTATAAGATTAGTGCCCTTTTAAGAAGAGACACCAGAGACCTTGTTTTTTTTTCTCTCTCTCTCCTTGGCACACAAAGAAGAGATCCTATAAGGACATAGTGAGATGGTGGCTGTCTAGAAGTCAAGAGAAGAGGTCTCATAATGAAGCCTAGCTTGCTGGCACTTTCATCATGGACTTCCCAGTCTCTAGAAATGTGGAAAAAAATGAATTTCTTTGTTCACGTCACCCAGTCTGTGGTGTTTTGTTAAAGCAGCCTGAGCAGACTAAAACAGTATTTCGTGTGCAGTTTGAAGGATGAATCAAAGTTTGCCTCCACAGAGGGAAAAACAAATGGAATTAGGAACAAGAGGCTGGAGAGAAGGAGCAAATGGAGAAAGGAGAAGAGATAAAGAATGAAGCAAGGACCAGGAGCAGTCTGAGCAGAAGAGCCCTGGGAAACAAAGCAGTGCCACACACATACACTTGGTGAGAGGTAGAAAGTGGGGAATGTGGCATGTAATTTTTTTTCTTTTTCAATCTTTTGAGTTAAGGTAGGTAGGGATAAATAGACGAAGGAAATTATAAAGGTTTGAAACATTTGCCACAAGGAAAGAAAAAGTAAACTGAACACAAATCAGTGACAACCAAGTGGCATTATTAGGGTTAGGCTGGGGTCAGAAACAGGTTACTAAGGACCAATTAGATTCTGGTGGTGGTAGTGGTGGTATTTTCCATGTGGAACAAAAGTGGAGTGAGCAGAAGATCGGATTGACCAGGTATGGAAGACTGACAGGGCAGCTGTGGCAGAACCAGGAAGTGGGGTTGTTGACACAGCAGAAAGAGGACTGATGGCTAACCAATGACTTGGTAGTAGTGAAGAAAACTGAAGTAAAGCAAGAGAAAGGTTAGAGAGAGATTGGGAAAAAAGAAGAAAGGAGAAATCTGAATAAAGGGTGGAGGAAAAAATGAGAGATTTCATTTTATAGAACTAGAGCCAGAGAGAAATTTGAATAAAATGAGAATTTGTTTTAACTTGAGTAAACACAGCAGAGACTAGTGAGCTCTCCAGCATACCATTTTTTTTTTCCCTTCTGAGTACCATATAAATCACGGTTCCCATATGGCCAATGCAGTATGAGAAGAACTTATATAAGCCACATTTAAGAACAGCACCCCCTGCAATGTGACTCTCACATTCTTTGCCTTGCTATGGTGGCCTTGGAAACCATGTGTTGAAGACACAGAAGCACAAGATGGAAGGAACTTCAGAGCTACTTACAGATCAGAAACACCTCTTTTGATCAATGTTGCTTTAATTAATACAGGAAGAAATACAAACATATTTGAGATATTCAAGTGGAATTCATCTGCAGATATTATAAGAATACCTTTCAATTTCTACAATAGAAATACTATCAACTGATTTCACATGTACTCTAGTGATATCATGACTACACACATCTCATTTGGGAATTGTTGTGTGAGGTTTTCATATGAGATCTTTGGGGGGTTTAAAAGAGGGTAACTATGATGACTATGAACTGTTTAAACAAGTATAATGACATATTTATTGACAAATACTTGTAGATTTTTAAACTCAGAATACACATACACATCTTCCTAAAACAGTCCTTGCCTTCCAGGCGTCCCCCCAAACGAGGGTGGGAGCTGAACTGTGAGTGTAGAAGAAGGGACTCAGTGAGGTAGAAGTTCTGAGGAGAGATTTATTTACCTCAGCTCCACTTCTAGCTGCTCTGAGTAGAATTTCTCCTCTTTCTGTTCTCACCACGCCTTTGAGTGACATAAACAAAGCCACTGTGTTAAAGCAAAACAAAAAACTGCAATAGTCTAACAACCATTCTTACTTTTAGCCCCTTAAGTGGTTTCCTAAGGGTACTTTACAGCTTGTTCCTCCAGATAAAAGGAGAGAACATTTTTTTAAAAAGCAGCCTCCAGCCCTGAGGAAGTGAGGGAGGGTGCAGCTTCATCCAGAAGACTATTTGTGAACTTTAGAGAGGAAGACAAATTCTGCTGACAAGGGGCCAAGCAACAAGGCAGGAGCTGAAGAGGACAGTGTACTTTGAAAAGAACTTGTCCCTTAGAACCAGTCAGATCTAAGTCAGTCACCTAGTTCTACTGTGTTCTCTATTAAGGGCTGTTGCTTTAGGTAAAATAGTATTCTTCCCTGAATTGACATTTTCCCTCTCTAAACTGTGTAAATATAATATCCACTTCACATACTTGCTGTAAGAATTAAAGGTCATAAATGTAAACAATGCACAGAGCCTAATAAGGGACTTACTAAAAAGAGAACCACTTGATTAGCCAAACAAAAGATATTTGAGCACCCTACTATATGTGACACCAGCTTCTTTAAATTAGCAAGGAAGTGTTAGGGAAACAGACTAACACTTCTGTGATGGTATATGGGCATTCACTGTACTATCTTTGCAACTTTTCTGTAAATCTAAATATATCCCCCCAAAAAGCATAATAATATATTTATTTTCCATGCAGTTTGCCAAAATAATTTACTGCTAAATGTGGAACCTGAAGTGAAATTTTGCCAAGACTTGAGTACAGGTGTTTCAAATAACACTCACAGCCAGTAGAATTTTAAGTCAGGCCCAGACAAGTTGGAAACAACCTGTTAGGGTGGGGGTAGGGAGGAATCTGTAGAATTTACTACAGATCCATAATCCCTTTATCTGAAAATTTTCTGACCAGATGTGTTTTGAAACTCAGAGTTTTTCAAATTTTAGTAAGGAATTACAAATTATTCTATATGAGGTCTGGAGCAGCACCTTGTATTTGATCACATTAGTGATTCTGCAGTGAAATTATGAATATTCGGGTAAATGAGTTAAAGAATGTAAATAGCCTCACATTAGGTCAGGTCAGTTTTTGTTACCTAATGGGGCATTTATTTCAGCTTTCAGAGCTTTCAGGACTTGGGTTTCTCAGATAATAAATTATGGATACATTCACTAAGAAAAATCCCTAAATTATCACCAACCAACCTTTGCTTCTTTCCTCATCCTGTACCCCACATACAATTTCTTATCAGGGGAGTGGCTTTCACCTCAGAAGTTGCAAGAAACGTACTCTATTTACAGATTTACAGATTTTTATAAAGGAAAACATGAAACATAAAAGCAAAAATCATGTTTCCTAGTGCCATTATGACAACTTTGTGTCTTTTGTCTTCCTGGGATTAATTACCCATCTCCCCCCCTTGCATCTCCCCGCCTTGCATCTGCTTCCTAGATATGTCACAGACTTAGTCAAGCCTCTCTTGCTATAATGAAGAGGAAAAACAAACAAACAAAAAAACCACATCACTATATTTTTCTGAAATTGGAGACCATCTTATTTCCCCAACCATTAAAGAATAATACTTCCTTAGTCTCAATTTTTTTCTTTCTTGATTTTTGATCTGTCAGTTAAAATTGGTGAGCCAAATGAATATTTCAATTTGAATAATTTGAAAATGTTTGATTCCAGCCTTCTTCATAGATAAAATTAATTTTGAAATAGCATTATTGAAACCAGGCATTCTTTCTAAACTAAGAATTCCAGATGTTTTTAGTCGCTGCCTATGACATTTCCACAATCAGAATAAATTGTGTTTCCCGAGTAATGTAATAGATAGAAGTGCTGAATAAATCTCGTGCAGTTGAGATGACAAAATTAACATGCTGATGACATTTTAATGTTTCAATATAATCAAGGGGGCATGGATCATGCCTCCACCAGTTCTAATATAATTCTATTCTTTAATCTTTTTCCAAGACAAAATAAAATATAGATAGATTTCAGAAAGTATATAAGCAGAGTGTGCTTCAGTCTTCAGGCGAGCTGTTTAGGATGCATCTGAAATGCTATTTAGGTTCAGATTTGCCAGTAGATATTTTACCAAAGCAATTGAGTTATATATAAAAATCCTGGATTGATTAAAAAAATATTTTGTTGTTCTCTTTCTGAAGGTTGCTGTTGATGCTTCTGCTACAATTACCATATTTAGGCAGAAAATTTGCTGATTTAAACAGGGAAATCAATATATTTTGATTGGATCCAAAAAACAACTGCTATTCACCTAGTCTCACAAAAATATGTAAGCAAATAAATACATACATACATAAACTTCTTAGAGGCAAAATAAGAAAAAAAAGACAACTGGTAATCATAAAAATATGAAAGGTACATTTTTTTTTTCTAACAGTGTAATGCAAACTGAAATCTTAGAGCCCAATTCTTCCCTGGAGGAAACAATGACCTGACTACCCAAGTGGGTTAAAGATCCATGTTGAGTGTTGAAAAAGTTGGATAGTCCTTGCTCAGTGGCATAGGAGAGGAGAAGAAAAGACAACGAGATGGAATGGCAGTACTTCTTTCCTCATCCTCCCCAAGAGAGGGTGGTGATGACAGGCTAAATGAGAACAATAAGCAGTGATGGTCTTGCCAGGAGTCAGGTGTAGATGGAAATGGATGACACAAGATAAGTGGTTTCTTGGCCACTCGTGTTCACAATAAAACAATTAAAGAATGAAGACTTATTGCTAAACAGTAGTTTTCAATCTAATATTTAATTGTACACCTCTTTATTTTTCAGGCAAAATCTCATTCACAGACATACTATATTACACTGATAAGAGAAGAACTCCTTGAGAAGAGCAGGGGCCTACCGGTTGGCCCTGATGTGCTTTCCTAGAGGACAATATTAAACTTGCCACTACAGATTCACCTAAAAACATGGAAGAGGAACAATTTTTCCCCAAGATTATTTTTCCAACATATTTTTCTACTTCAGTCACTGCCAACAAACTGATCTCTCTAAGACATATACTGAAATACATACAATTTTTCAGTACTTCTACCTTTCTTACCTCTACCCCAATTCGGAGGATGACAACAAGGCCACTTATGCCAGACCTCTACTTAACCTATTTTTCATGTGTTCTCTGTACCACAGTGGATGATTTTGGCTGCAATGTAAAGAAACCCTATTCAGAGTGGCTTCAGTTATGAAGAAATTGATTATTCCTGCCCTAGCATTAGGGCATGTCCAAGCTAGACAGGTAGAATGGCTTAAGGACATCATCAGTGGACTTAATTCTCCCATCTCTCTGGTTTATTGTCCCATGCCTGTTTCTCCTAGTAGTCCTAAGATGGCTGGTAAAAGTAACTGGGGTTCCTCTTGTTCATCTTTAGCAGGAAAGAGAAAGAGAGAAAGAGAGAGAGGAGGGGGAGAAAGAGGAGGAGGAGCAAGGGGGGAAGGGGGAGGGGAGGAAGAAAAAAGAAAGGGAAGAGGAGAAAGAGGAAGAAGAAAAAGAAGAAGAGGAGGAGGAAGAGGTGAAGGAGGAGAAGGCAGGGAGAGAGGGAGGGAGGAAGGGGAGAGAGCCAGTCTCTAACCATCTAACCATGGAATATAAGCCTTACTTAGTCTTGTTGCCCCAATCTCAGAACAATTTACGGTTGGCAAGAGAAGACCAAGAGTCAATTGGCTGAGGGAGAGGAAGGGGGCATTGTGTGAAGGCATCTGTGTGATTCTACCACTACTGAAGTCTGTCCTGACAACTGAAGTCTGCCTCACAATCCCAAATCTGGCGGTCTAATAGAATAATCCATGCTTAACTGCCAAGATAAGTATTCAGAGAGGCTGAATACTGAACCGGAACAACACCTCTGGCAGCAGAGACTGGATTAACATGGCTATTTTGTTTGTCTCAGCTAGGGGGCTTTATGAAGTATATCAAGTATATCACTCAAAAAAGTGGGCTTTAATGTCACACACAAGGGATCCAAGTATGTAACGTACAACTGTGTTCATTTCTCTCTCTCTCTCTCTCTCTCTCTCTCTCTCTGTCCCCTGAGACACCTTGAAGGAATGAGTGAACTCATACGTTGACCCTCACAGTAAAGGGCCGAGAAATCTCCAGAATGTACTGTTTTACACTAATAACTTAGCACCCAACCCAGGCATCTACAAAAGCACTCCAAGGGGCTTCCCTGGTGGTGCAGTGGTTGAGAGTGCACCTGCCGATGCAGGGGACACAGGTTCGTGCCCCGGTCTGGGAAGATCCCACATGCCACAGAGCAGCTGGGCCTGTGAGCCATGGCCACTGAGCCTGCACGTCCGGAGCCTGTGCTCCGCAACGAGAGAGGCCACAACAGTGAGAGGCCCGCGAACTGAAAAAAAAAAAAAAAAAAAAAAAAAAAAAAGGCACTCCAAGCTGTCAGTTGTTATAGAAATGAGATAAAAGAAAAGAATGAAAAAAGTTTAAAATAAAGATAAATGTAAGCTAACTTTTCATTTCAACCCACTGACAAAAACTAAATATATTTTTACTGAAAAGTTGGGGGAGGGTCTGTTTTACATAATTTCTAACCTCAGAATACTTCTAACCACTATTGCAGTCGCCTAATACTTTACTTTCACTAAGAGAAAAGTAGTAATTCAGAGTACTCTGAGCTTGTTTCAATGAAAATGGTACAACTGTTCACTTTTCTTTCATTAAAAAGTGAATTATGGGCTTCCCTGGTGGCGCAGCAGTTGGAAGTCCACCTGCCAGTGCAGGGGACACAGGTTCGAGCCCTGGTCCGGGAAGATCCCACATGCTGCAGAGCAGCTGGGCCCAGGGGCTAAAACTGCTGAGCCTGAGCTCTGGGGTCCGCAAGCCACAGCTGCTGAGCCCATGCACCACAACTACTGAAGCCTGCACGCCTGGAGCCTGTGCTCTGCAACAAGAGAAGCCACCACAACGAGAAGCCCATAAACACAACTGGAGAAAGTCCACATGCAGCAGCGAAGACCCGACACAGTCAAAAATAAATAAATAAAATAAATAAATTTTTTTAAAATGTGAATTATTAGTGCATTTCTGTTATTAGGCTCAATGCAAGTTGAATTTTTGATGGGGATAGAATTTCTTATGGTTACTGTTATTCTTTCAGGCACCTTCAAATAGAGTCCTGAACTGTCCAAGAACTCCACTGCATAAAACCATATAGATCTCTGGACTTTCTCAAGCTTCTGTGCCCCCTAAGATCAATTTGTTTGTGTGTACTCTTTCTGCTATGTGATAGTATGTGTTTAGGGATTAAACTTAATTATAAATTTTTAAATAATAATTTCTAAAACTATTAACATAAGACCAAGGTAATACTTCTGATAAAATATAATGCCTTATCAAGACAAAATGTAGAAATTCCTGGATGGCTCTCCAACAAAAATTTTTACAGTAGACATTTTAGAGACATTTTGGTAGGAGAGTGAGAAAAATATTTCAATAGACACATTCCTTAAATTATGCCACTTAAGCATTGCCTACATTTTCTACATGTTAATCTGGTTTACAAAAGAAGATTTCAAGTGATTACTCTCAATTCCTTTTTTACATTTCTTATTCAAAAAGCATTTTGAATATTGGAAGGAGTATTGGATTTGGGGGCTCTTTAGTCTCACACTGGTTGCAAGATTTTGGCCAAAGTATTTGAAATTTTTAACTTGTCGTTTCCTTGTAAATGGAATTAGTGACCCCAGGAGGGTCTTACTGTATGGATTTAGTAAGAGAGTAGACAAAAAAATCAAATACAAACATGCCTCAAGGGGCAAAGAGGTAAGAGCACATATAAAGAAGTTTAAGTCATGGTTTCCAGTCAAGGAAGAGACATTAGACACAAACTGGGATATTCTGAGAAGGATTTATGTGACACAGCCTACAAGACAGCCCACAATGAGCTTTGCCTCACTGTATTCTTGTGCTTGTGTAGTCACCCCTTATATTGAGCAGATGTGTCATCCAATGAATCCAATAGGATATGGTAGAATTGGTGATGTGACATCCGAGGCCAGGTCATAGGACATTGAGTCTTCCACCTTGCACTCTCTTGGATTATTCACTCTGAGAAAACTAGCTGCCATGTTTGGAGGATACTCAGACCAGCCTATGGAGAGTTCCATGTGGCAAGGAACTGAGGTCTCTTGACAACAGCCAGCATCAACTTGCCAGCCATGTGGGTGAGCCACCTTAGAAGCAGATCTTCCAGCTCCAGTCAGGCCTTCAGATGACTATGGTCCCTGCCAACACCACAACTGCAACCTCACGAGAGACCCTGAGCCAGGACTACCCGTCAGGAACTGTGGAGGGTCTAAGATTTTACCCTACCTGCCAACTAATACATCAGCCTGCCTCATTTTCATGGATACTTGCACAAGACACAATGTCCCTAGGTTAGAGACAAAGAGCTTTATTATTCTGAGCAGGAACAATAATCACAGTATTAGCATTTTCTTGCACTGGTTTGAGTCTTAATTCCCACAGAGCAATGTGAACAAGGCCAGGTGACACCTGCACATACAGAGGCCTGCATTACCTGACAGGAACCTGAGCTTACAAGTCTTTTATAATGGACAGTAAGGATGCCTATATTTGCTTAAGTGAGAGACAGAATATCTACTTTCCAAGGCAGATCAGTCTATAAACATACTTGAAAAGAGAGCTTAGAATAAAGGCAATCAGTGATTTTCTCTCAATAAATGCAGAAATGTGAGGGAACTATGGAGAACTGTCTTTCAAATCTACCCAGCTAAACCACACCTGAATTCCTGACCCACAGAAACTGTGAGATAAAAATTGTTTATTACTGTTTTAAGCTTAGAGTTTTGAGGTAATTTGTTACACAGTAACAGATAACAAATATAACTGGTTTACAAAAAAGGAAAAACCTAACTGGAAATCAGTAATTATTAAGTAATAACTAATTGCTAAGGAATATTTAGGGACTCTAGGACTAGTGGCGGTAGCATTGTTACCACACCAAAAACAAGAGATGATGGAGGAAAAGCTCACTGAAACCAGAGGAAAGCAAGAATCACATAGAAGAGGCTATCATTCAATGAGGGGTAACCTTTAGCTATGGCAGGAGACCTTCCAGGGAGTTCATCCAGGAGAATAAATACCCTGATTTCTCTCTTCTTTTTTCCCCCCGTTTACCCACTGGCTAAAACCAAATGGACAGCAGAGGAATGGAAGACCTGTTGATGCCATTCATACAGGTGAGCCCCCCAGGCAGAGAAGGATAGAAAGTGAATCTCGGGAGCAAACAGAAGATATCCGGTATAATCTGCAAATAAGAGAGCTAATGCATACCTCTTCTAACAGGGAAAGTTTCTACCCAGTACTAAATGGTTGTTATGTGATTATTCAGTTGGAAATGCAGGAATTTGAGAAGCATCACTGGGGGTAGTAGGTGGAGGGAGGGACTTGAACATCAGCTAAAAGTGAATAAGCAACTGCATGTAGACTCTGCCCAGGGTCAGCAATAGAAAGTCTTACTGCGTAAACTCATTGCAGTCAAGCTCAACAACACTTCCTCTGCCCACCTTGTGTTCTCTTCGGTGTCAGAACCAAACGTGGAGACGTTAGATTCCCTCAACCCAAATTCCTGACTGGGTTTCAAACCTTCTCCATAGCCACGACTTGTAGATAAGTAAAACTCTTTTGCATGTTGTAATTGGATGCAGGCTACCAATAGTCAACTTGTGGTGTAGGTAAAAGTGCTTTGTAAATTATCATACAGAACGCAAAATAAAGTGAAACACTGTGAATCCTATTTACAAAAAGACCATTTATCAATTTATAAAAGTCTTTAAAATCAATCAATGACTTTGCATGATTTCTAGGAATTCAACAACATTGGATTTCTAACTAGTGTTTAAATTTAATTTAGACTTACTTGTATCTACAATTCATACTCAGGATCAAAGGGGTTGATAGATTTATTAAATCTACCAAAATTCACTAAATTTTTACAAGATATACTAAGACGTAACTACAAAGTAGAAACCATACAATTCTCTATAAAACAAATATGAACAGTTTTATCATTCTGACCAATAATTTAGAAAATATATAACTCCATCCATAAAAAGGAGATAATAATGTAAAATAGGATTTATTAATAAAAACACTATTAGATTAAGATAATAGTAGGCAACAGGATATTAACTAACAATCCACCGAATAAACTAAACCATAAAATAAGCAAAAAAATGGTCAACATGCTTATAGCCAAATAAATACAAAAAGGAAAAGATAAAAACTTCATTAAGTAAACTTTTGGTTGGACTACATGTTAATACGGACTTTCTAGAATGCTCTTGGGCAATGTGTAGTAAGAATTTTTTTAAAGGTTATTTAATTTGATGTAAAATTCCATTGATAGAAATTTATTTTAATGAAATAATCAGATATTTGAGAAAGATTTATACAGAAGGATGCATATCAAATAATTGTTTTTGATATATTAACAAAATATTAACAAATAAAGTATTTGGAAACATCTCAAACACCAGTTAAAAAATGATATATCAAATTCCCATACACCCATAATTTTGAATATTACTTGACTATTAAAATGAGATATTCAAATAGATTTTCATAATTTTGGGATCTTCTCACAATATGATAATGAAACAAAATAGAGACAAGATTGTATGCTGTATGATTGCAAGTATATTAAATATTCATGTATATATGAATGAAAGGAAATATGCCAAAATATAAATATTAATTAGAAGAGGATATCAATGTTTAGAAGGATTATAAGTGATATTATTTTACTCTTTATACTTTCTGTATTTCCCAGTCTTTCCAGTAATTATGAATATTATTAACTTTTCAAATGCTCTTTGTCCTTATTTAAAAAGCCCTAATGAGCAAATATTGGCCAAGTGAATAACATAAATACACACTAAAATACCTTCTACGTACTGTCAAAACATTCTCCTAACCTACTATTACGAAAGGGGTTTTATAATAGAAATTACTGTGTACTTTTTTTATGACTCTATTACTAAAGGTCATCAATCATATCTGTGACTTTTCACCACACAAAAGAATATACACATTAAATTCAGGCCAAGTGATTACTAACTTATGTTTTAGAGTAACAATTCATGCCAAGTGATTGGTAATTGATATTTTAGAATGAAAATTCGGGGAATTCAAAGTGATAGGTTTCTCTATAAGTGTAACTTGGCCCTTTCCACCTCATGAGCGGATTGGCCCTTAAAGTCCTGCTTAAACACAAGCTGAATGATGTGTAATCATCATAGGGAAGGGTTTGTAGGCAGCACAGTCTTTACTATCCTTGAAGAGGGAAGGAAGATAAAGAAATACGTTTGTGCTAAGACAATTCTTCTGCACATCTTTGTTTCTTTGATGAAACGAAACGATGGAAGGATATTTTCATTTTATATTACAAACACAGTAAAACCTGAAGGCTGCAGAATCCTTGACTTTCAGTTTAATAATCTTAGTTTTCTATAAATCTCTTAAACACTAGTCATGGTAAACTTTTCATAATACTCAACAAACAACTACTTGAAAGTGTTCATTTCAATTATCTAAGGAATATTTCCTATTTTGTATATCTGATTCACTAATAGCACAAAACACAATTTGATCAACTCTTACCTGAACTGTTTCACTAGGCTCTTAGCTGTTGTCTCATTCCCTGCTTTGTTTAATTTCTTCTCCATGTCGACTTCAACATTACTTGCTGAAAAATAAAAGAAAAAATAAAACAAACATGAATTATTTTACTTGCCCTCAAAATTCCTTAGCATGACATTCAAGGCTCTTCAGAATGTGCTTCAGCTGACCTCCTTGCCATTTTCTGTACATGCCATGAATATTCCCACCTCCACAAGTTTATATCTGCTCTCCACTCATATTCCCCCTGGAATCTTGTAGGACTCTGCCTATACTTCCAGTGTCACACTTTATTCATTTTCCCATTTTTTTCCCTCCTCATTCTGTTTTACCCTTTAGATTGCAGGCAGTTAAGATACTTTTTCTTGAGTTCTCTATCTTGGCAGGATTTTCCATAGCGCTTTGGATAGAGTTTGCTTTTACTAACTGTTGAATGAACAAAAGGCCAGCTGTTGACCAAACTCAAAATTCTATTTCAAATGTGTATGTCGATCACTGCATGTATGATTCTCCATGTGTCTGAAACCTTGGTTCCAGAGAGTCACTTTCCTCTGCATTGCTGTGTACCAATGTGGTATCTGTGAGGTTACCATCTTTCCCCATAACATTATGACTCTAGCACCTCCTTCAGATACTCTATCTAATTATGACTTTATAAAAAATATATTAACTCATGGACATTTTAAAAATAATTTCTATGTACCAGCTCTTTCAAATGCAGACTAAAGGAATTGAAAAATAATCATTCTTCATAAATCTGTCTCTCCTTCCTTTTTCCTTTGAACAAATAATTACTGTGCAACTCCTAGGTTCCAGGCATTGTGCTAGGTAGGCACCAGGGACATAGCACCCAATAAGGCAGATGCAGTCCTTGAGAGGTGATGGACCTCTCAGGCATGCAAAAGCAGATATGAGAGAAAGACTTTATTTTTCATTCATTGCAACTGCATTAAGTGTTAGGAAGAAATAGATTCTCTTAGGGGAAAGTTTATTTGGAAAACCTACCAAATTGGGGTAGTTAAGAAAGGTCTTCAAAGAAAACCCACATTTCAGCTGAGATTTACAGAATGGACGCAATCAATGCAATAAAAATCAAGCAGGAATTATCCCAGCTAGAAAGGACAAAGGCCCCAAGGTTCTTGCACTAGAAAGTGCAAAGGTCCTGAGGTGGGAAAAGATATGAAGAAATGGAAGAAGGCCAATATGGCTAGAATGCAAAGAGGGAGTAGGATTTATCCAAGAAAAATGAGGCTGCAATACATCCCTGAGAGTTGCTCTATTATTGCTATTAATGATAAAGAATGGATGCAATAAGACAACAAGGATTGTAGCCTGGTGACTAATTCCAGCCGACTTCCACTTTCTTAGCATGATAAATGAGAACAGAGCCTTCAGATAGGACATCTCTGCATTTCCACATCCTTGACCAACCAATCCTGCACAAAGTTACTGGGCTAGAAGTGGGTGAGGGTAGCTTTCAAATATACATCTTCCATCTTGATTTAGAAAACCTTGTTAATAGATTCTTTACAAAGAACCCATAGCAAAGAACTTAGATTCCTTCACTTGAACTTTTAAATTATTTTCATAAAAAATGGAAGCAGTAGAAAGAAGAAACTAGTAAGTCAGAGAATTATAAGGTAGAGACCCTTAAAAGAGAAGAAGCACTGCAAATTTTAAAATCCAAGCAAGTATTAGCCACCACAGAAATAAGATTGTAACTCAGGCAAACTAAACTTGGTTAAAGGAAATCCTTTTTTTCTTAATGTGCTTCCTAGTAACCATTTATCTCTCTCACTTTTTTTAAAACAAATTCCAGAGTTGCTCAATCTTTAAAAGTTTACAAGTATATTAAAACTAGCCTTGCAAAAATATGTGATGGAAAAGGCTTTGAAAATGTACAGAAAAGTGCCAATCATTAAAAGGACTCAGGGGCTTCCCTGGTGATGCAGTGGTTAAGAATCCACCTGCCAATGCTGGGGACACAGGTTCAAGCCCTGGTCCGAGAAGATCCCACATGCCGCGGAGCAACTAAACCCATGCACCACAACTACTGAAGACCGTGCACCTAGAGCCCATGCTCCTCAACAAGAGAAGCCACAGCAGTGAGAAGCCCTCACACCAGAACAAAGATCAGTCCCCACTCGATGCAACTAGAGAAAGCCCGTGCACAGCAGCAAAGACCCAACACAGTAAAAAAAAAAGACTTAGTAAGAAAAGAATGTAAAGTAACCTAGTAATAATTAAAAAAAAAAGGTCTCACCAATACAGAATGTCTTGTTAATATGAGTGATCCAAAAACTCATAAAATATACTCTGTTTACATATAGAAAGGATGCTTTTTGAAAGATATAATTGCTTTTACATTGAAGTGGCCCTTGATAAATAATGTTCTACTTAGATATCTTTGAAAGCACAAACAAAAATTTTATAGCCATGTATTTTATTACAGTGCATTTACAATGACATGTATGAAGAGTCATTCTTTACTTCATTATTTTGATATTTTCCAGATAGAATATGCTTTTCAAGAGAGAGAAATTATAGATAAGGCTAGTAATCCTGGCTCTCTGTTAAAAAAATGCTAACCTTACAAATAAAGTTACTCCACCAACATTGTCTTTACATCATTTATAGCAATATTATATATGTGTATTTGTTGGGTTATATAAAAGTTACAGATCAATGAAAACCCAAATTGATAACAGTATCTTTCTCCTGTGTGGGGAGGACTGAGAAAGAATGGAGATGCTCTGCTCTAGAAACTGCCCTCCTGTGATATCCTTAGCCTGCATGTAATTCCAAGCATATTTGGATAAATCAGGGTCTAGTCATCCAGATGAACACCCAGGTTACAGCAAACACTAACACCTAATTAATAGCTATGCACAGAGCAACCAGCAATACAGTTATCTGATTTTTGATCACCTCTCTTTCTATAAGACCTTGCTAGCGTTCATGTACATATGAAACGTGAGATGCAGAGGTTAGACTGTGGAGATTCAAGTTTGCTGAAAACAGAGGAGAAAGGAGGAAGGGGAAAGCCAAAGCAAAAAAGGGAGGAATGGAAAGGGGCAAAGGGATGAATAAATTATGGCTAGGAAGACAATGACAAAATATAGCCATGAGGAAGATAAGAAAATGAAGAGAGGAAAGTGCGGGGAAATGAAATATAGCTGTTGAATCCGAAGTTCAATTAAATGTATTTCAATGAATAGTCTTCCATTGTCTTCTAGCTCCAAATTAGTCAAATTCACAATAATTTAACTAAGGAGTGAGGTAATATGGAGTTTAATAAGTTTTACATATTTTGACCATAACATCACTTTCAAAGGTAGCATCTAAGCAAGTGACATTATGTTTATAATCTTCAGAAATAATACAATTCAAACTCACATATATCATTTAAAATGTACTCTAGTTCTCTTTAAAAAAATGACGGTTGCAATAGAAATATTCAAGATAATGTCATTTTTCCACACCTCATCCTTCTCGGATTCTTTCTCCCTATGCTAAGTTATATTTTATTGAACTTATCTTTTCATAACATTTGCATCTGGAAATCTAATTGCCTCTTCCAGTTACATAAAAAAAAAAAACCTTTTCATTTAAGAAAAGATTTTATCCCAAGTTTTAAGAATAGATTCCAGATTTTAACTAAAGTAATCATTCCTGAGCTCTGTGATATAAATGAAATTATTTTCCTCCTAAGTTGAAAAGGATCAGCAGTTAGACAAAAAACAAAACCCAAAACAGGTTCAAACTACAAATGTGGACTTCAGTTTCTCACAATGTTATTTGACTACACTCTGAGGGATGTGTCTCTTACTATAAATTTAAAAGAAAATGTGGGATATTTTATTTTTCTGGATAAGAATTCCTAAGAAAATCAAAAACAAGTTATAACTTGCTACATTGTGATAAATATGTGAGTCAAGTTCAGCATCCTCTTAGCTTCCACCCTCCCTCATCAACTTCCAAATGCACGTGCCACTGGCAAAGTCCCTCCATGGCCGCTATTATGTGTTCCCTATAATTTAATATCTTTTGTACACTGGTTAGACACTGCTTGACACAAATATCTATACATAGTCTATGGAAGAGATCACAGAATTCAGGGTCAAGCTGCTAATACTACTAAGTACTGCTAATCACTCTGAATATAAAGGTCTTAATTCTGGATTCTAATCCATTGCCAGAATAAATTATTCTGGGAACAAGTTTCAGAGATATTCTAATAGCACTGCAGTTATGTGAATAGTCCTGAAGTCCACAGGAGTCACATACTTCTGTTTTACTTTTCAAAAGTATGTGTAAAATTCAATATATATTGTTCATATAAATTCATATATATTTATGAATATTTACAATTCAGTATACATTTAAAATCACTTCTGAAAGAGAGATGACTTTGATTGTTGCAGGATACACTTTTCCTGCAACTGATATGTATTAAATCATTATAAATGACATTTATTCTAGGATAGGGTGCACTTTGTCTTGTAACATTTATTGCTAATTTCATTCTTCACATCCCACTCATTAAATATCATTTGTAGCATAAAACACTAGGGGTTTTAGGGAATATAAAGTAAGCTCTTTTTATCTTCAAATTCGACATAAAGTAATTGGGTAAACAAGACGTCTGTGAGCTCTTTCAACTATAATATGTATTCATTCATCCAATAACATTTATTCAGTTATGACCATCTTTTGTATGCTGTTAGATGCTAAGGACAAATACAGAGATAGGTAATATTTACTAAATGGTACTGTGAATGTGTGTTACATGATTTCATTTATCTACTTCTCACAACCACCCTATGAGACAGGTACAATTTTATATTCCATTTTTTTGTAAATCAGAAAATAAGGCACACGATGGTGAAATGCCTAGGCCTGAATCCCCTAGCAGTAAATAGTGAATCTGGGATTCAAACTCAGGAAGTCTTTTTTCAAAATCTACACCTTTAGCAGCTATATATTATTGCCCCCCAAATACAAATTAAAGGGGGGCAATAGCATGCGTTCAAATTTACAACCTTGTTGGAATGCTGTATCTGAAAATATAAACAAATTTACATCTATTGCAGATAGGAAGTGAACAATTTCGGAACAGCATGAACACAACTGAATTAGAGAATGAAGTATAGTACAGATGGCCCATGGATTCCTTCAGAGCTTGAAAACTATTTCTGGGAGTAAAAACTTGAATTTGGAAGGAAACACCTAAATGTCTAATTTGAAAGGACAAAATTGCTCCCAAAATCAAATAGAGGGACAGCATGGTCTGGAAGCTACCCTGCACATCCAACAACACTGGCTGGGATTGCACCCGGTAGAGCAAACTTCCTGGGCTGAAAATGAATACTTACACCCACCAAATTAACTAAATTTACTATTCCTTACTCATTAGACCTCTGAGTTGTTGTTTTTTAATGGCAAAGCTCATCATAATTCAAGGACGTATACACTAATCGCTAGTGAAATATAAATGGATAAATCATGAAAGACTTACTTAGAGAGTAACATTCTAAACTTGGTGTCTTCAGTAAATCATTAACTTTGATTTACTAATATAGTCATCTCATGTTAATTGAACAGTACTATTAGGTATATACAAGATATGAGTTAATTATATGTCACTTAAAATAATTATATTGAGGATACACAATAATGGTTTCACTATTGTCTTATAGCAGGTATTATTAATGCATCCTGAAGCCAAGGCCATTTGCTGTGACAACTGTTTGTGGAAAGTTCCAATGCAGAAAAGGAGTTATGATCTGAGATCATTTAATATTCCTTTTCCCTCAGTAAGTCAAAGGTTCAACTTTATGTTTGTGAATCTCCTCTCTTTCTCTAGCCTTTTACAATCTTTATATTATACGGAATAACTTTTACTTTACTTTATATTCAAGTGTTTCATGTACTTTGAGATATTTCCATCTACTACCTTTAACATAGAAAAACAAATACTAGATCTTAAGGATTCACTCATTTATGCTTTGGAAAAGGAAGCTATAGACTTCTGGCATAGCCAGGGAGAAGCCATTCTGTGGTAGGGCAGCTAAGCAATCAAATTTATTATGTCGTGACACCTTTTTAACCCCAGGACTCAAACTGAAATTTTCTCCAATAATGATTTGTTATAATTTGCAGCTACTAAAAATCATATTATAAAATAATATTTGAGAAAAAGTAGACTATAAAAGAGTATATATATTTTACTAAGACACTGTATACATATATATGAAAAATTACCAAAAACTCCTATGCCAAACATTACTAATTATTAGATTTTCATATCAGAATTACTAATAGTAACTTTCTTTCCCAGCTTGGTCCTTTAGTATTTTCAAAGATTTTGTATTCAGTATGAGATACACTTACATTTCACTACAACATTATTCTTAAAAACCTATTTAGTTCTCATTTATTTGCATTATTTGTTATGCATTGTATGTAGAATTATTGAGTTGCAATCTCTGACTTATTTATTCCTTCAGACCGTCCTCCACCACAGTGAGCTAATATCAAGGTGCTGTCCGCAGGTTTTTTCTAACTACAGGGGGGGAATCCATCCATTTAGTGGTCAATTTTTTGTGAAACTTTTTTTTGTTTTACATGTATGAAAACATGTTGGTATGCATGGTAAGATGTATTTCTTACTATGGGACTAGGTCAGGAAAGTTTGAAAACTACTGCACTAAAACAACCTATGTAAACAGAGGAAGAAACATAAGTACAAAGGGATTAAAACAGCTTGCTCTAGAGTTCACTTAAGCAAGAAGTGGCAGCGACGGGAGCAATATCATGTATGACTGTCAAGTGTTTATCTTAATCATGCTGCCATAGGGTGCATTATATAAATCAAAGAATGGCAGCTAGCTACAATAACTGTACCCCGTATTTCAGAACTTTTTATCCTTATCACTCAGCAGCATTCCTTAATGTGGCAAATATGGAGCACTCTAGAAGGAAAAGAAGGAAAATATAATTATTTACATAATTAACTTGATTACTTTAACACTGTTTCTAGTCCCTATAAAAAACAATGATACCAAAAAAATCTACACTTTGCCTCCATTAGTATCAATTAGTAATATAGTCATTTCTCAATTATATCATTGCCTACCATGCATGTATCCAATAATCTAAAATTAAAATCCAGTACGCTGTGCCATTCTCATTAAATGCCTTACATCTAATCTGTTGCACTTGAGCTAGTGAAGGATATTGTTTTGGAAAGGTAATTAGCAATATTATTCCTTACAACATTCTATCTGCTACAGTAGAGAGTTTTAGAAGAAACCAGCATATATTCTAATTGAACTATCCATTTGACATAAGCATTCGCACTGATACTGTTAATTATTATCTGCTTTAACTGGTCAATTAAAACTGTAAAAAGGACAGCCAGTGTGAAAGTAGTGTTTTTAAAATGTTGTCTCCTCATCATTTAACTCCAATAACTTAATAGTATCACTTTCACCAAGTGAATCAAATGCTTCAAATGCACATATCTTTCTTAAAATATTAAAAAAAACAAGTAATAGTCTGTGTCATATGGTGACAAGTACAGTTCAAAGTGCTATTATCACTGTTCTCATGGTGATAATTAATCCTTTAGTCATTATCATAATGAGAAACCATGTTCAGAAAATGCTGATTGAAAAATTCAGATATCAAACACAAGTCACTCATTGCCTATCAGCCAAATTGATTCTTACACTTATGGCAGATTAGCACAGAGCCTTCTAAATAATTTATCTAGCCTACTCCAAATTTTTCTAGCCTTCTTATGTTTCACTTCATGATTTTTTAAGTGGGCTGCTCTAACATGAAGCACCAGCATTACACTTTTATTTCTTAATTTGTGATGGAACTTTCATCCTAATCAGAATCATTTCCTGATTTTGTTTTTAATATTGTCTATACTTCATCCTTTAACAGAAATAATTGGAATAAGTTTGCAACTATCTATGGTCAATTAAGTCTAAAAACTTTCAAATTTTTAAGTATAACTTCAAAAGAACCAGTAGTCATTTTCACATTGCCCAACGAAAACCACAAGCAAACTTAATATTTCAAAGGAATCTAACTCTGACTTCATCTAGAAGGATACAGATATAGAAAAAGATGCTGTTTTTTTCCCCAACATGCAGAAACTCTAAGCACTACACATTATTAAGTGTGAAATCATTTTAAATGAATGTTGATTTTTATCTCAAATTTCAGTCCTACATAGACCCGCTGGACATTTCCATGAAGATGTACTGTAATAGCCTGAGGATACACTCAACTGCCCCAGTTATATCTTAATCCTGCTTGCCCTCTTACCTCACTTTCCCTAGTATTTCTCAATTTCAAAATGTGAGTGTTATATTGAAATCCATTTTTTGCCCTTGGCAATCACACCCAATTGGCTACACATATATGACTTCTCCAGCTTCAGCCATGTGTGTTAAGACCACACACATACAACCAGTAATCAGGTTACAATGCAGCATCCCTTGACATTTTTGTCTAGGGTCCCGCTGAGTCATGGGTGGCACCACAGAATAAGAAACAGAGAAAGAGTGTGGATTCAGAGTGCAGTACTAATAAGAATAAAATATGGGATGCTTGGAGCAAGGGGTAGGCATGTTCATAGGAGAAAATTTCAAACTTCCTCAAAGGTGATTGTACATAAGCTTAACTACACAAATATCAATACTATTATACCAACAGGACCATTCTAAAAAGAAAGGAAAAATTAAAAGAAAAAAGGAGGAAAGGTAAAAAATAAAATAAAATCATTGGTTTGGTTATACTCCCTGAGCCAATGAGAAACAAAAATTCTCTGGTGTTTGACTGATGGTTCCAGCATCAGGAATCAGAGCAGCATAAATCATTGTTGGAAGATTTCATATTCTTAAGCTTACAATCCTTTAAAGATCTCTGCATGTTAACCAAAATTATAATTATACTACACCAGAATGACAGCAATATCACCAGTTCAGGCAAAGCATCGTTCATAGGAATTAAGGATTGAGATCATTGCTTCTCTCTGAGCCATTTCTCTAGGAAGACTTTTACAATTCAAAGACTTGTTCAATATGCCTGTTTATTATCACAACCTAATAGTGTTCTGTGTCAGCTTGTGGATTAAGACTGTTATAAATTGCATTTACGTCTTTAATGAAGGTTATTGATTACTTAATAGTAAAACCTATTTCCTTACTTACATGGGATATTTAAAATCAAGTTTGATAATGGCTATTGCTGTCTCAAATATGCTTACTCATCAATGCTGACCAACCATAAAACTGGATTTTTGAATTTGTGGAAATAAGAACTTGAGAGGGGTTCTCTCCAAGTTAATAGTAACTTTTCATATTCTAAAGATTCCTTAGTTCTCTATTCTAGCTGTCTTTTGCATGTAGCCATATATTAACATGGGACAATTTTGACAGTCCTTTGGCAAGGCAATTGGGAACTGGCCATTCTATCTCTTGGGTCAATAAATTCTGCCCAAAACATCCTGTCAAATTCAGCTAACAGATATGCAGAATATGTAGAGTTGAGAAGACTGTCAAACTGGACAGCTGGGGAATCATTATGTACGACTATTATAACCAATCAAAAGTCTGGAAGTGGGGCTCGAATTATTGGCTGCTATTATTTAGATGACTATCTTCCTCTACTACTATTAAAAATATACAGACCGCATTTCTGTTCTTCATCCAAACAATGTCTTGCTCACCTCTGGACATTTTCACAGGCTATTCACTAAGCTGACAATATCTAATATCCTTTTGCTTTTATTTGCTCCTTTTCCTTCCAGTGATTTCCCATTACCTATTTGATTTGATTTTCTTTTAAAACATTATACCCCATATTTCTGAAGGGCACGGATACACTTAGTACACGCTCACAGAGAGTCAGTGAAATTCTCCTAATAGCTCTTAGTGTAAGCAAAAAATAATGAACAGTTTGCCAGAATGATCATAATTCACACAAATAAGTAGGTGAGTTGATGAACATATAGTGCTTTTACTCTTCTCTCTTTCTATTCTGCTCTCTTCCTTTCTATTTCTTTCTTAGTTCTTTCCCTTCGAAATTAGTCAGCCCTAAACCCTCTAGGTGCAGCAGAACAACTTACTGGTGAGTGGATGGAGAAGGGATATGTGGGTAGTGGTCCAGAACAGGTTGTGGGTGCCTAAGCAGAGTAAGGAAGGCATCCCCATGGAAGGGCAGTCTAATCGGAGACGCCAAATGTCAAAGAGGGTAGACTTACAGAACATAAGCCCATCATTGAATATTGAAGGCGAAGCTGTGTCAACAGGGAATCCATGCCAGGGAACAAGTACAGTGCAGACAATAGTTTGTGTACCTACAGTGGTTTAATCAAATAAGTATATTTGAGGATAACGGGAGGCGGGTTTCTCATTGTAGAACTGATTTCCAAATATGGAAAAGTAAAGAACTAGAATAAACCCTGTGGTAATAGATTGGAATTGGAGTCGTTGGTGGGAATACACACATACACATATACACGTGCACACATACATATATATGCCACATATATATATATAGTTATATGTTGAAAATATAGATGTAAATCTAAGATATATATATTAGATATAGATCAGTGATAGATATCAACATAGTATATGTGAAACACATACAGAAACATTCTCTAGCTTCCTCCACTGAAGGATCTGAGAGCAGTGATACCCCAATAGCAACAAGGAATTAGAGAGAAACTGGGCCTTGGCTTCTAAATATCACTCACTATTGAAAAAATAAACACTTTTTTCACTATTGAAAAAAGCCCCTTGGAGAAAGGGCTGATTACAGTACTGGAGCAGGGAAAGTGTGAGATAAGCCAAGAAATCTTAGTCTGCCAAAAATAACAAACGAAAAAGAAGCACTGAGATAATGATGGGACACAGAAACTAGCTTGAAGGGCTCCCACTAGACAAGCGAAGGTAAGTGCTAGTGGTTGATTAGAAGCCGTTGAATAAAATAGAAAATCATGAGTCCAAACACATATGAATAAAGGAACAAACAAACAAATAAATAAGGAGCATATTACATACTTGGAAGTACTTTCTCCACAAAACATTTTTTTTTTAATTCCAAAGGTAAAAATGGTGAGGAGGACTTGCAAGATTTGTAAAGACTCCTCTGAATAATTGCGCAAAATCAATGGTGAAATGCATGATGTATGCTTACTTCAGGAATTCTGACAACACTACTTTGGTAAAGCCATAAAATGAATAGCGTAAGTAATAGAATGAACAAAAAAAATGTGACCTACTCAACAGAATGTAGTGAGAAAACACAGCACTGATACTTTGATATTCCTTTCAGTGTTATATAATCTAGATATAATCATGAAAGCCAATCCAAATTGAAAAACGTTCTGCAAAACAACTAGCCTGTAATCTTCAAAAGGTCATGAAGGTCAAGGGTTGATGAACTGTTTTAGGCTGAAGGAGGAGACTAAGGAAATATAATAACTATGTTTCTTGATGCTGACCTGGATCCTCTGAGAATTAAATGGCAATGATATATCAATGTTAAGTTCCTGATTTTGATGGTTGTATTGGTCATGTAGGAAACAAATACTAAAACATTTAGGGGTGAAGAGACACCAGGGCAGCAATGTACACTCAACTGGCACAGGAAAAAATCAAAAAGTTATGTGTACCATACTTGCAACTTTTCTGTAAGTTTGTGATTAAATAATTAAGTAAATAATAAAAAATTTTGTTAGGGAACTGAAGATAATCAAGCACTGCTTATACTATATCAGTTTCCTAGCACTACTCAGTCTTGTATGTGCCACTGCAAATCTGCTTACCACACTGCACTGAAAAAATGTGTGTAAGTGATAGTTCTCCTGTGATCTACTCTATGATATATATTTATGGCTCCACTGCTTAAAAGAGTTGATAGCTATGGCTTAGTAGATCATGTTTTGATCATAGTTGGATTAAAAATAATCAACTTTGGTTTGTATTCTTTTTTCCATAAGAGAGAAAAGTTTTGACGTGTATTAAAGAAGATAGAGAAATGGGAAGCAAGTCTCAGTGCAGATCACAACACGTATGTATTCCACCAATGCACAGAGTAACTGCACTGGTTTCTTAGAATTATTCAGAGAATTCTTTCCAAATCTTGCAAGTTCTCTGTGACATTTTCTAGAAAATAGGTGGATAAATCATCTTAAATTATTTCTTTAAAAGGAGTCAAATGTAATAAACGAATCCCCCAAACTTGTAAACTATGCTGAAAATTTTCTAAGAAGCTTGTTTTAGTTGCACCATACTGATCAGGTAATGTTTCCACTCTATTCTTCTTTTTGCTAATTGGCAATCTCTAAGATTCCTAACTTTACTGTTTATGGTTCTTTCCCTTGTTTATCTTGTTCAAAACTGATGTAACTGGGGCTCAAATTGACTAGAACTCATATACACAGGAAAAAAATATTAATTTGCCTTTGGGACATGAAATAATCTATGGTATAACTTTAATACAAAATTTTAATAGCTAGCTGCATTATGTATCCTTCTTCAAATAAAAATATAGTCAAATAAAAAATATATATATCATGTTTTATATAAATACTATATATGAAATGTCAAAACATGCTGAGGGTAGGATAACTTTCTCTGCTTCCTATTACATTTCTCACCTTGCAACGAGTTAAATAATATGGTTTGATAGGTTCAAGAATGGAACGTTTTCTGTCTTGTACGCCTGCTGATTATTTTAAGTTAAACATCTAATATCCTGATTTTCTCACTGCAACTGCAGTGGGTTGAGGAAAGATTTACAAGCTTAAAACTATATTCAAGTCTAATTCTGAGTTCAGTTTCAGTTGTCTCCAGCCCCACCCCTACCTCCTGCATTATCTCTTCTCGTTTCCATGGACATTCTAAGATACTGTGTAATATTAAGTTACAATAATAGCAATCAAAGTCATGGGAGCAAAGGATTTTCGATTGCAGCCCATGCTTGGCTTTCAATAGCCGGCAGAAAGAAAGCCTGAAAAGCTCAACGATTCAGAGAACTTGCCAGCAGACCCCATTGTCCTTTCAGTTTCTAATGACACTGAAGTACTTCCATGATTAAAATTTAAAGGCTTCCCAGTAACCAAGTAATTTGCCCAGAACTCCTTATCTAGCACTCACCAAGAAGACTATGATTTTAATATACTATTAATCAAGCTCCAGCCAAGTTTACCACTGATACTTTCAATTACAGAGAGACTAGCTTCATCGCTCTCAGTATGTATGGATGAGGGGAATTTTTTTTTTCTGATTAGTCAGTTATTCAGCAATGAAATAAACAGCCAATTTGGTTTAGACACACATTACTAACACATTAGTTGTAGATTTGCTAACAACAAACCAAAACACTGTAAACTATTTTAAACTATTAATCATTTCTAAGAATGATTACAAGTCTGAATCCCTTGGTGTTCACTGTTAACAATGAGATATTAGTATTTTAAAACCTACACTCATTAAGAAACGTGCTGAAATATGCTTTACAATAGAAAACTCAACTAAGGAAATTATTTCAAGAAAATAATGATGGATATATGCAAATATTTCTGTTTCAGTGTTGTTCATAACACCAAATAGTTACAACAACATAAATATTTAAATAGAAAATTGATTATATAAATTAAAGATCATCCCCCCCAAAAACTGAATAATATAAAATATGTTTAAAAAACTTTTTCTTAATGAGAAATATTTTTATTATATTAAGTGGAAAAAAAGCTGGTTTATTTTGTTAAAATATATGCAAGTACCAAAAACACAAACAAAAAACCTGTAAGTATAATCATTTACATATGACCAGTCCTTATCTTTTGATGATTATGAATCATAATTATTTCCTTAATTCTGCATTCTCAACATGAAATACGCATTGCTTTGTAGCCAGATAAATGACATTAATTCATCTCATTTTGCAGTTAAGAATGCACCTACATAGCCAAGGAAAAATGGAAGTATGTTGTCCTATCTTTTTTCCTTCAATATTTGTATAGTATTATAATGACCATTACACTAAACCACATAATTCTTTACAAAAATAAGATCTGGATAGCTATTGTATAATAGTTGATGGTTGTGACAATAATGTAGACTCTGCGTACATGTGGCTTAGTGAATGGTGAAGATGATCACCAAGTTACCTTGGTAAATTCAGTAAAAAAAAAAAAAAATTATAAAAATTTTGTTGATTTATTTTTTCCATTCAATTTTTGATTTTCTACATGGGAGAATTATTTTTTTTTAATAAAATTAAAGCCAAGGTATTTTACTATATGTCTTACATAAAATATAGGATAACTCTATACAGTAAGTAACTACATGGCAGTACCATTTGCAAGTGAAAATAAGATGAAATTAAAAATTGGCTGAACCTGCATAGCTTGAGTTAGAAAATTTGATAATTATATATTATCTTATATTTTGTTATAATATAAATTAAATTTTGATTATTTATACTGACAATGATCCATAGAAGAGAAAAATAAATTTTCTGAAAAGGGTTTTAGCCAAAGAAATGAGCAACATCTAATTCTGGGTATTATGATCTTATTATTTTATGCTAAGTTGGAAAAACAGTAGTGTAATTACAAAATCAGGATTTTATAGGGAGAAGTTATTCATTAGTATGTTACTGATAGTAGCTGGTATTTGTATAAGATTTTACAAAGGGCTTTTAAACAAATTATTGCAAATAAATCTCAGAAAATAATCACTGAACTTTATATTAATAACCATTTTACAGATGAGAAAATTGTTCATCAGAGAGTATGTGAGAAAATGTTCAGCTTTAATAATGAGAGGCAAGCAAATAAAAACGTGCTACTTTTAATTTTAACCTACAATATTAAAGATTAATTTTGTTATTGTTTTGATGATAATATCTGATACTGTTAGAGATGTGGTAATCTAAGTTTTCTCATATATCTCAGGAAAAGTACAACCATTTTGGAAAGTAATGAAGCATATTGTATCAAATTTCAATGTATTCATACCATTTAAGTAAATAACACCACTTCTGAAAATCAGGCCTAAAGAATTCAACTGAAATACAGGAAGGGTTGATGAGTAAAGATGTCCATTGCTTTATTATTTATAACTAAAATAAAAGGGTACAACTTAACATGTAGTAACATCAAAATGAGCAATTAAATTTTAAAACCATAAATTTATTAAAATTATATTAATAGTGATTTTTAATAGTGAGCCCATTTTTCACGTTATGTAAGATTTTACTATTTATAGCATGGTGATGCTTTTAAAAATATGTAGAACAAAGATGGAATAAGATGAATAACTTAACTGTAGTTATTCTGCAAAAGTGATATTGAAGGTGATTTTTACAATACTTCTTCTTTGTTGTAGTTTTTAGGTTTTCAACAGTGGGAAAATGTTTTTTTAAACAGGAAACATAAAATTGATTGTGTTTTAAAACTGTAAATTACCTAAATATTCACTGAATTTACTTTACATGGAGCTTGATTTGGCACTATTTATTTACTCCAAAGCAATTTACTTTCAAGATGACTGAGACCAACAAAGAGTTAAAGTAAGATTTTCTATTAATGATAATTTAAAATTCTTCAAATATTTGATTTAATTTTTCCATAAATGTTAGGTTTATAGAAATCATATTTGGAAAATTTTAAATTTTACCATGGAGCGAAAAACTGAAAAACAATCATTTTGCAGTTTTAGACATTCATGATGCTTTTAATCTATAGGACTACAATGATTATTACCCAGGTGTGACCAGTAACTTGGATTTTAGAAATATTCTGCAGTAGAGGATTCATTAGTCCTATTGCAAGTAGACTCACTTTTAAGATCTATTTAGGCTGCGACAGGCACCTAAATGAATTTTCTTTCTTTTTCAAAACTATAGTCTGAGGTTAATAATTTTCTTCCATAATTAAATAATAAGAAGGAAGTAGAATGACATATTTTAAACAAATATAAATACACTTTTCATGTGAGCATATATACATGTATTTAAAACATGTAAATGCATAATTGTCAATATTCCTCAACACTAAGGAAACACAATGAAAGATTTTTTGGACTTTTCTAATGAATTCTATACAAAGCAAAGAAAGACATTTTTCTGTGAGCTTTTGTTTGACATTATAACAATGTACCAACACCTGTATATCATAGATGAAAAATCCTTAGTTCTAGTGATTAAAAATGTCCAAAAAATAGATTGGAATTAAACTGAAAACATAAAATCACAAATAGTTTGGGCCACTTCCAAGGAAAAAAATTGCAAATTTTACAATTGTTATTTCTATTCTTATTCCTTTAAGATACTGGTAACTTTACCTGAACACCAAAAATAGGTCTTTGTCATTTCTCAGGTGATTTAATTATGTATCCTACACTTAAAGTCCCTTTTATCCAGATCTTCCTTTAAAATGTAATAACTAGCTATTTAACTATTTAAAAATATTCTCCATCTCTAACTTCTTAGAAAGTTAGAAGATTATCAGAAGCTACCAAAAGAGGCTACAAATGTGTTTTATATCTACCTTATATAACAAATAAATAATTACACAAACATGAACACAAATATTAAGTAAGTAGGAATGAGGACATGCGACCTGAAAAACACGATAATTTAGTTCTATTTTTTTCTATTGCATAATGAAAACTCCTTTCGTATTTTCCATATGTACTTGATTAAGACATATTCAAGCTGGATATGTCACAAAAAATTTGAATCCCCCTATGAACTGAACCTTCACCAGTATGCAGATTTACTCTTCACGAAGGGGAATTCTCAAGTTTTAGAGTGCTAAGTAAATCTTACAATAGAATATTTAAACAATTGTCTACAGTCTAAAATAACATTGAGCTTCACTCTGTATTACCTTCCCCAAAATGCACAGCATTAACCAATTCTTTTCTGTCAACTAGCAATTTTTGGCAGATCCCTTTTGCATGATTCATGAAGGACCAGTAAAAGGCTAATTGTTCAAATTAATTTGCGTAAATGACTAAGCAAGAGATAACAAAATTACATCTGCACTTGTTTGGCAAAGATTCAATAGCAGAGGCCCTGTACTGCCAGCTGCTTCCAGACAACACTCTTGCAGAAATTAAAAGCTACAAATATTAATTAATACACTTTTTTGGTACGTTAATTTGCACTGAAAGGTTCCGGAGTGCAAAACTGCTGAGAAGATGAACCATGATAATTAGAATTAATGGGATGGATGCATGTTTTTTGCAGCTGAAGTTTTAAAAACCCATGAATGGAACTGGGAACTTGAAACTGACATTCCCATAAATCTCTATGATAATGCAGCTATTAGTATTAGAAGGATTAAGTACTATGGCTCCAGAGTTATCCATCACATGACATGTTATATCCCATCTGTCATTGCAGTAGCTAAGACATGATAGCTGTCCTTGAGGAAGCTGTATGAAAAGCTTTGGGAATTCAAGGAATTGTAGTGATGACTGTCAGACTACAAAATGAATAGCTCAAATCTCTGACTTCCAAACAAATAATAGCCGGCACTCTGTATTTGTCAGCTTAGTACTTTGCAAATACCCTAACCCTCATATCTATATTTAAGTTTAGTTAGGCAATCTGAATTATAGATAGGACAGATGGGAAAAAAGAGTAGTAAAATATCACATATTTTATCTTTAATTCATGTATAACTTTAGGAGTGAGTTCCCTGTAGAATAGTTTTTACTGATTGCATTATTAATTATACATAGAACAAACTAGGAAAATCTTACTGTTGACATACTAGTAAATATGCTGAAATCATTCTTGATGCAAAGTGACTCAGAAGGGAAAATTCAATGCTAAGTCAAACACTGGGCCTTCAGTTTTACCTATTGATTTAAAAATTTTATAGTTCAATAGCTGGCAATAAAAATAGGATATCACTTTCAACATGGAACTTCACAAATAGTGCTAATGTATGTTACACAACTAGACATACAAATGGACAAATTTACTGTTTTCTGCTTAAAAAATACAAAAATGGAATTTACATTGCTTACAGAATAAATGCAACACAAATTAAAGGACACAGCATCTCAAAGCTAGGAACTAATTGTTTTACAGTATTCTACTTTGGCACTTTCTAGGAATGCTGTAACCATCTTGGAGTTCTGCATTTAATGAGAGGTTATGGGTAAATAAAAAGGAGTTTTAAGATTTAAATATATATAGTATTTAGAAAATAACATGCTTTAAACCAGGCTGACCTTCTGCACATGGGTGAAGGGAAAATTCTAGACCTAAGAAAATCTATCCTCATTGATATCCAGAATTATACTCTAACATGTTTATTCATTTTATTGTGTGGTTTTAACGTATATTCCTTGGATAGCTTTCCCAGATATTGTCTTTCTCTAAACTTTTGTGGAAAATTGTATGTATTTTTTTCTTCCTCAAGAAATGTTTGATTACATTATTATACTATATTCTCAAAGGCGTTAAGACCCAAGTTTAAACTCAAGGCTTTGATCTCTTTTATAGTGGATATAATATAAGCATTGCCAGAAAAGCAGTACTTGAAATTGCAGTCATTTACTGTTCTTGGAAAGAGATTTCTATCCTTCCTTGATAACAGTGTACAAGAGGACACTGATGCAATTTCAGGCAGACAGAAAGAAATGTCCAGAAGTGGAGAACAAGGATGCAGAATCAGAAGCCTGAGAACCCCTGGGTAAACCTTGCCTAGCTTAGAGTTGTGCTCCAGTCTTGTGTTTCTTTTGAAGAATGAAAAAGAACACAAGTAATTTACTCAGGGGATAAAAAGGTCATGCAGTGACATAATAGTTTTAAGTATTTGGTAACTCACTGTCATAAAGAGACTATATATTTGACTTTATAGAGAATGTCTTAATGACAGGTTGATGAAGCCTGATGAAACAGCTCCAATTATGGACTCAGAGAATGTTGTTCAGAGGGTAAAGTAAAACTCAGTCATTTGCCTGCTCCAAGTCACAATAAAAACATTTCAAACATTTTTTTCCCCAACAGAGGAGTTTATAACTGTAAAAATAGTTTACTCAGATATATTAATCTTTTTTGTAAATTATTTAAATGAGCAGCTAATAGGCAGAATAAAAGCTTTTTTTTGTTAGAACGGAGAAGGTACATGTCAAGGTGTTTGTCTACTTAACTAATGAAATCTATGCAATAGATGCATAACTATTTTCTATAAAAATAGTTTTTATAAGTCTTTTAGTAGTTAACTTCTTAAAATTGTTAAAATGTATGCTGTTTTCTAATTTCAGAATCAAATGTATATTTTTAAAATACTTCATTAATTTATCATTTTTGTGTAAAGTTAAGATGCATCTATATCTTTAATACTCATAGTTGATTTGAGCCTATTAAGGTACTTGTCAGAGTAGTTCAAACATTTCATCAGAGGGCACACAACATTTTCTTCAGTCGGTAATGAGTCTCTACACATATATGTAACTCTAGAACTACATAGGCTCTATTATTTTGCAGATGCCAGCTTAGCACAGTGCCTGATACAGAATAAGCTGTTGTTTTATTAGGGTAGAATTATTGATGCCTGTCTAAATATGACATTACCTGGAAAAATGTTAGTTATTTCTATTACTATCTAAAGTAAGTTAATATATCAGGAAACAGCACATATCACATGCAACAATAACCCAATTTGAAGAGATGCCTATGACACAGAAAAATACACACAAATATACAAAGAAAGCAAGTACCATGTTGATAATTTATTTTCTTTGGGCAAAGTGACCAAAGTTGAGAGAAAATATCTCTACCACAAAGTAAACATAATTAAAAAAATTAAGGTCAGTATTTTTTAAATGATCAAATTCCTATCATCAGTATCCGATTTCTATTTTACTTTTAATGCCCCATGAAAAAATAATTCATAAGTAAAACCAAGGAGACTTTTCTCACAAAAATCTTAAGGGGTAAAACAGTTTTCCTGAATCCATGTTTTCAAATTACAATTTCATAAATAAAACAAAACACATATACACAGCTTTACCCCACTTGGAAGCTCAGAGGTACACAGGTAAAGGGCAAGAAGGTTCGACACTAAGCTACTTGGGTTCCTTCTTTTCCTTTGTTTTTTTCCTTTCCTGCTCATGATCTGAGTCCTCTGCTTGCAGGCAGCAGGAGAAAGCCTGTCATCTAAGAAAAATATTGAACACCCAGGAAGTTATGTGTCAACCTTGCACAAGGGGCCATGCTAATTTTCTCTATACCATTAGAAATTGGACATTTGTAACTGAGAGGTCAGATTCTAAACATCTTTAAAACTGAGTCAATTTAACTACAGTAATTTAAAGAGAATACCCATGAAAGCTTCTAGTTCATGTTTCCGGATCTGGATTCTTGGTTGTTCCTCTACTTCTTGGATCTACAAGCTAGCTGGAGTTGTTTTTTCTTGGTTTGTTTTTATTTATATTTTCATTTACTTGTAATTCTAAGAAACTTAACTAATACTTACAGCACTATATTCCCTGGGGTCAGCAACATAAAGGGACCACCCCTGCACCCCCGGGTTAAAATCTTGGCTTCAAAATAAGGCACATGATCTTTACAACCAATTTAAAGAGCAGAAATAATAATTTCTTATCAAATACCTTTCCTTAAATGAATAAAAGTACCCATTTTGCTATATTTAAATATCCTAAGATGCAAATCATGTCAATAAAAGATGGAAAACACCTTTGAATATGAGTTGCACCAAGTTTTATTACATGCATTTAAACAAAATATTCAGTTGATTAAAATATATTTGAAGAATCCCATTCACACTTGATTCACTCTTCTGCCTGCCTTTACCTCAGGGTAGGTATGCAAGTTTTCTTTTTCTACCTATAACTCTCACACCAACAAAGTAATGCTGTATTTAGGGTGTGATTTTATGATCCCTAAATTCTTTATTGCATTTTCTATGATACATTATGAAATGTTCTTTGACTAAGCAAAGTCAATGTCCCATAAGATTTATTACATATACCCCCATAAATGATATCTTAAAAAATAAAGACTTCATTATCCCATTAGGGAATAGGAAAAGAAAATCACAATCATTAGGAAGTCAAATGCTACCTTTGAGATTTGGGCAATGAAGTTACTTTGAGGGAGAACATCTATCATGAGAGAGACCATTTCTTTATGTGAAAAGCACATAGAATCTACATGGTAGAAAAGTTCTTTACTCATAAGGAAGCCAAAAAGAGTAGAATCCATTTATTTGTGAGTCTATTTCTTGAACCCTTATTGTTTTGGTTTCTTAAATCAAATTACTGAAATTGGTATTTAGAAATAAAAAGATAGGTTTCACACACAGTCACTAAGTTTATCACTCCGTGGAAGAAAATGTCTGACATGGCTATGTATAAATTGTATAGCATATTAAGAATTCTGACATGAGAAGAAGTGCATTTTAATGCCTACTAATTTCTTGGAAAACAGTCTAGTGAAATTATGAAAAATAAGACGCTTTAAAATTATCCATCAACACGAGGCTATGTTAGAACTTTAACAATCAAAATATCTAATGTTCAGTCCAGGTAGAGAGACTAGCTGTAGGATACTAGATGGAAAGGCTAAAAAGGTACCATATTTCTTCAGTACAATGCATTGTGACTGAATGATCTGCCATGATGCTTTTGGCAACTGTTTCTCTGAAGTTCAACTTACAAAAGGAAAATGAATTAACCCTGTTTACCACTTACTGGTAATAACTCACACTAATCTTGCCAAGGAAAGATCTGCTATCAGGTTTCCAATAATCTTAGCTTTTTGTCATCCTAACTCCTTTCAAAGAAAAGCTTTCATTCTTTGAAAGAACATTAGAATAAAATCCCTTTGGAGATAACTTTACATTTCCTATTCATAAGCCCCAAATAACAGCACTCCAGAGTAATAGCAGCGGCCTAATAATTCACCACATGTCTCACCACTCATTACCCTTATTTAGAGAAATACACTTAAGATCAAGTATAGGTTTCTAAAGCCATGTGGCAAAATGGAAAAATTATTGTTCTGGGAGAAGGATTCCTCCAATGGTTCTTGGGTGATCTTACAAAAGTCATTTAAATTCCCCTAGTCTCAGTGTATGCATCCAACATATGGGGCCATGCAAACTGTATATTCTAACTACCTCAGTAAAATCAGTGTAATTAAGAGTGAAAGTTGATTTTATCCATTCAAAAGAAAAGACAAACACACTAAATAACTTGCTACTCCCATCTACTAGAATAAATAACTTAATTTACATATGGATTGCTCTTGATGATTTAGCAGTGAAGGTGGGGCTCAAAGAAACAAACCAAGTGAATAAGCATGATGTGCCTATGTTTTATTTCATTTAACAAGCATTAACTACAGTGGTGGCTGACTTTCCCTTTCTGTGCTACAAAAGAGACTTTACACTGCACTGCTTCCATAAGAGATTTACACAACCAGGTTTTACATTTTTATCATGTGGAAAGCTGTCAGAAGAGGTTTCGAATCGCAGACTGTCAATGAGTGGGTGGAAAATAAGTGATCTTATTTTTTAAAAGAAATACAGTGCATGGACAATTCAAAAGGGAAATAAGGAAAAATAAAGGTAAGGAAAGCAAAGACAAGGGTGAGTAATAGGGCTTTCAGTTATTGTGTAGCATGTTGGAAATAATAAGAATTCAATCAGATATTTTTAACAAAAAATTTTTTCTTAAAGTACTAATAGGATAAAATGAATGACTTTTTGTTCATATTTATTTATTCTTTTTTCCTCTACATTGGTCTACCATCCTTCAAGGAAAAATAAAATATCACTGACCAAAAGCCAGGGTCTGACTTTCTCAACAGTATTTGTGCCTGGCGACAGTTGCATGCTTGTCACATTTAGTTTATATCTAAGCTTCTTGTAGAAATATGAACAGATATCACTGTACAAAGCCTTAGAAAGACAAGACTGTGATTCAAATTGTCCTTTTTATTCAACACCTTCTTGTGAGTAGAACTAGCCAGAAGCAATGCAAGCTGGGATTAAGAAACATGACCAGCTGTCCAATGGAGTCAGACTCTTTGAAACTAGTGGTATTTTCTCTGAGAAGTAATTGAAATAAACAAGAAATTTATCCTTGCTTCAGCTCAAGGAATGGAGAAAATGCATACTTAGAAGTGAGAATAGAGGATGAATTGGTTTAAAAAAATAGAAGAGACATTCTGGTAAGGGCAAAGGAATGAGCTGAGAGTGCTTAAAGACATTTTACAGTAAATATTTTGGTAAATTATTATGCAGTTTTATTTCTCGTTTTTCAATTTTGTCTAGTCTATCTGCACTTCCAGCAATGAAGTGATGATGACCAACTGGATTTGAATTTATACAAACTGTAAAATACCAGCTTTAGATATCACAGGAAATAGGTTATGTTTCATACCACATAAATATTCTAGTGAAAAAAAATGCATTGTATTAGTCTGCTAGGGCTGCTATAACAAAACACTGCAGAGTAGATGGCTTAAACAACAAAAATTTACTTTCTCACAGTTTTGGTGGCTGCAAGTTCAAGATAAAGGTGCTGGCATAACTGTTTTCTCTTGAAGCCTCTCTCTTTGGCTTGGATGGCTGCTTTCTCACTGTGTCCACACATGATCTTGTCTCTATGCACACACATCCTTGATGTTTCTTCCTCTTTTTTTTTTTTCGGTATGCGGGCCTCTCACTGTTGTGGTCTCTCCTTTTGTGGAGCACAGGCTCCGGATGTGCAGGCCCAGGGGCCATGGCTCACGGGCCCAGCCGCTCCGTGGTATGTGGGATCTTCCCGGACCGGGGCACGAACCCGTGTCCCCTGCATCGGCAGGCGGACTCTCAACCACCGCGCCACCAGGGAAACCCTCTTCCTCTTTTTAAAAGGACGCCAGTCCTATCAGATAAGGGCCTCACACTTATGTCTTCATTTAGCCTTAATTAGCTCACTAAAGACCCTATCTCAAAATACAATCATATCAGGAGTTAAGGCTTTAACATATGAATTTTGTGGGGACACAGTTCAATCCATAACAAGCATCTGGTAGCTACAGGAAACTTTTTATGTATTCCCTTGTTATGAGGAGATTCCTTGTTACTTATTCATCTCTTTAAGATAAGGATCGCTAAGATTTAACTTCCCTTTGGAATTAATGTAGCTATACTTATCAGGGCATTTTTAGAGAATGTATTAGAAAAAAAATTTTTAATTCAAAAGAAGTTGTTGATCAAACCAATAATTTTAAGTAAGTGATCTAATATGAAAGCTAAGAACACTGTCTACTTTGGTGCACTATGGAAATGCCTCACCAGTCCAACCAAGCCACATTGACATGCCAGTGCAGTGACTTTATTTCAGAGCAATATTTTTAAAGGAAAAGGCCATACCACCTACATATAAATATCAGAAAAAATTACCTGAAGTTCAGAAATAAGCAATAGATTACTAGGTATTCTTTTATTCCTTGGTTTTGTATTTATTAGTCAGTTTTAAAACTCTGTAGGAATAGAGGTTAACTTGTAGATTTTTGTCAGGGAGAGAGGTAAATAATTTCTGTCCAATGAAAGAAATAACCCCAAAAGTTACCATTTAGGGCCATATAAGACATTACTCAGTTTTATATCTAAATATTTATTATTTATCTAATCTTACCCTAATATTTCTTTTTAAAATTAACTCTATACTTACCTCATCAAATATCTTTTGAACTGATTTAACTTGACTGGTTCACTCATTAATTAATGGGTTAAACAGAATCTTTGACAAGTGTTCATTTGATATTTGCCTCAGAGGCATAAATTTATTTTCCTGAAAATAATACTTAAACATAACCAATAAACATGTATTCACTGATTAATAGCTTACATTGGCATATTATAATAAACAGTATAATCTGGAAACTGAATCATTAATAGGAGCTATAACACCAAATAATTTGTAGTTTAATTTTTAAATTACTTTTCATGTTTTTAGAGAAAAATAGAGAATTGAAAATTCAAGAAAAGCAACAGGAGCATTTTAAAAAATCTTTTATTTCTAAGTTTGTTGATTGTAAATTTATGTATGAAAAGGTTGTGCCTATTGCTGAATTTCTTCATTGTTTTCCATTGTTAATATTAAACCAACACGCGTTGATTAATTCTCTATGTGGACATTGTGAATATATATTTATAGAAATACTGTAGGAGAGTATGATTTCAGTCCATGGTAGTTTATAGTAAAGGAAACCAGGTGTAGTCCCCAGTGGCTAACCTAACAGATAAGGTACTCTCTATGGTTAATTTGGCTAGAGTCCCAAATTAACTTTAGGTATTTTTCAGGGAGGAAAAAGCACAGTGGTTTTTACCCAAAGAAATTTAGCCTAGTACCATGGCAACAAAGGAAATAGCTAGCTGGATTGTTGGAGGTTATATAACCATGAATGTAGAATACTTTTGACCTAGTCCCACTGAGTTGATTTTTCTGTCTTTCCAGAATTCAATATTTGAGGTCAGGAATCTTTCCCATTGTGAAGTCTTCCTTACTATGGACCTAGGCTAAACTAAATGCCCCTGAATCCCTATGCCATCCTTTACTTGCACTTAATTTCATATACTATATACCTCATTTTATGATCCTGTTTACTCCATGTGCTCAATAAAAAGCAATTATGTTTGTAATTCAACTAATTTAGTGTTTGACATCTGTATATTAAATAAGTAAAATGGGATAAAATATATTTGACTGACCAGCCAAATTAACTAACTTGAAATAAAAACTTGAGTATGCTGAAAAATAAAAGGACCTTATGGAATGTATCTACACACAAAAAGCAGATCTATAAGCACAAACATTAACACATGACTTATCAAAAATTTTCCCCCAAATAACTGCTTATCCAACAGAATTCAACCATTTTGCTTCTTTTCAAATCTTATTAGGAGTATAAACACAGTCTCAATCTGATTCAGTCTGAATCTAATCTAAACTCTACACCTTTAACTGGCAATTACTACAATGTAGATTTCTCTATTGTCACAGCTATAATTTTGTAGAGCATTTATTTTTAAGTCATTGAGACTTCTTACAGTTATTAGCATAAAAAGTTATAGAAATATTTAAAATATCCCAAATATAACACTGAGTTTTATTACAAAGGAAGGTTTTGTTGTGCATCTAAATGCCAGAAAATAAGGCATATAATAAAGAGCCTGGTAGACATTTTACTTTGACAATATCACTGAAAGTGGCTATAAAATCTGAAGGAAACCTCTGAGGGGGATGCAGAATCCATTTTGCTTTAAAACTGACCCTGAAGATGTGTCAAAACATTTGTAATATCCACAATGAAGAGTCAAAGACAGGGCTGGCAGATTTCTCAGGCTTGAAGTAAAACATTCAGTTTAGTGATTCTACTTATTTCAGGTGATGGGGTTGAAACAAATGTAGAGAAAGGGTCTTTCATTTTCCTTTATTTACACCTATTAATTGCCATTTTTAAATTATGAAAAAGCATAGCTAAACTATATAAAAAAGTATTTTTAACTGCCAGACTAGTTCAAAGAAACACCAAATGCCTCCCTTTCGATCATGAAATAAGGAAATACAAAAGAGTTAATTTTTTCAATGCTTCAAAAAAAATTCCATCTCAACCATATGAAAGTCTGTCTGATTTGATCTCCTTCTAATGTAAGCTAAAATGTAAGTTATTCTCACACCTCAGCAAGAATGTAAAGTATTTTAAGAACAGACATGTGAGATAAAAATGTCAATAATATATTCATCCCTTGTAGTCAGATGTAGCCTTTTGTAGTCCAGTAATTCAGTTAGGAAAACAGATTATGCAACTCAGGCTTTCTGAATGTCTTACCTTCTAAACTTTATAAAAGCTTGTTTTTAGAGCCTAGTAGTTAGAGTTATTCAGAAAGGACTAAACCTTTTCTGCTTCTGTGATGTGTCTGCTCTGTTAATTCTCATTACATTTTTATAAGTATATCTTATTTTAAATGATGCATCTTTTCACTTTTCTTAGAAGTCAATCTTAGGAAAGATACTCTGTTGTGTTACTCAAATATGTAGGCAATTTGTTCCTTACTGGAATAAAATATCTACCAACAATTAGCAACTGCTATATCCTGTTACCAATCTTACCCAAGACATCAGTCAAAGAGTTTGTTCCCTAGTCAAGAAAATTCTTTATTTATTGGCTTTTATATATTCTGGTATGTTTCAAAGACTTTGGTAGCTGTCTCCTTGTAATATTTCAGCTTCTAAGCTCCTTCCCTGCCTCACTGAGCTCACATAAGATACATCTGAAAGCTTTAGTACAAATTTACTTCGAATAAAGTCTTCAATTCATTTTCATGGCACCAAAAAGACAGCTTTAATAACTGCAATGACAAATAAACTGGAAATCATTCCAGGCCTTTTCACTTAACTGACAAGTAGAACACTCTCATAATGAGCCGCAGGTTTTACGTTTTCTCTTTGACCATAATAGCTTCATTTAAGAGCGTCAGACCCTGACACTTCATCATTTATCTACATTATTTCTCATCTACTTTCAAATAAATTATGGAATACTAGACTGAGCACATAAAAACAAAGTGACTTGTTATCAGTAAACAGAAAGATAAATTGTCCACAAGTTCCTCATTTAGTTCCCTTTAAATTTAAGGGCAAGTTATTGGGTGCACCTTTTTTAACATCCAAGGTTTGCATTTTTACAGCCATCTTATTTCTCTTGCCACTGGCCTCTGTGCACTCATCCAGAGCCTGATGTGGAAGGCATAAAGTAATCCCATTATCCCGAGGTTTGCCACTAAAGTACAAAGAGGCAGAAGGGGAGAAAATCAAATAAAAAAAACTTGGAAAGAGATTTCTCCACATCTGTAAAAACCCCCATCCATAATACATCTTGTCATACTAGGAAATGTGACACTTCCAAAGTAATGAACAGTGCAACTGTAACTCTTTTAGCCCTTGGAAATACAGCACTGATTTTAAATGGATGGGTGAGTGCCATCTCTTCTCACTGAATCATCCCCCTCCTTTTTTAACCATATAGAACTGGAGAAAATAAAATCACTATCAGATTGTATTTCTTTTTAAAACTGTTGGTCAAGTTAACAGAAATCCTCACATCTCTTATTTCTTACTTATTTGTTTGGTATTAATTTTCAAAGACTTACAGAATCATATCAGATTAATAAGTACAAAAATCAGTATTAAAAAACACTAAACCATCAATTTTTGTATGCGTGGTAGTACATATTGAAGTCTTGGATGTATGCTGTATTTATCAATGAAGGGAGTCATAGGGTTATTGTGTATTAACAGATTTTCAATGATTTGAGCTATTCTGAAGTTAACTCTCAAAAAGCATACTTTTTTGTTTTGGTTTTCCTAGCTACTCCAATAAATTTGGTCATAATACCTTTCAAATTCAATAAGAAATTATATGGAAATTTATTCACAGGTGACTTAACATTTATAGACCCCCCCTACTCTGAGTTAAATCCTGATACAAGGAATTACAAGTGAAAGGATATGTTCCATTATTTGTCCTCAAAGAGCTCTGAGAAAAAGGTTTCTCATTTAATTTTGACATGCTATCTAGCTTCTGAGATTCTACAGTGGTGAGAATAATTTAAGGAGTTAATTTCTATTTCTCTATATTTATCCACTGAGGGACTCTTCCGAGTTCTAGTTCCTGAAAATATGGTAAAATAATATGGTCATCTGGCTCCATCTATATAACCCAACCCTGAAGAGGTTCTAGAAAGAGAGGCTGATGGATCTGTCAGCCAGTCAAAGTCACAGAGAGGTCAGTGGATCAGTTGGGGCAAAAGAAGATAGTTAGTGCTGTGTGTGAGTTGGGGAGTGACAGAGAGGGGGAGGTAGAGGTAGAGAGAATAAAAGGCAGAAGAACCTGGAGTAGAAAGAGTATAGATAGGATCAAGTTAGCTTTTTAAAAAAGTAAGGGAAAGAAAACAGGTACAGTGTTGGCTTTTTAAAAATAACAGTGTCTGGGTAAATGTACAAACTATCCCTTGATGGTTCCTTGGCATTCCCCTACCCCCTAAAGTCACCAAGAGAGACAAAGGTCAGGACATGGATTTTTCCCCCATCCCAAACTACACAACCCAGTAAAGACGACTAACCCCCAAAGGCAATATACACTTACAAAGAAAAGGAAAAAAAGACGTCTTGAGAACTCAATAAATACAAGAGAAAGACAACAAACTCCAAACCTATAGGATGAAGCTGATTCAACAAGCATTTAAGTGTTGTCAAATAGCAAAGGGGGATATTGTAAACCTGAAACAGGAACAAAATGTAATAAAATATAATAGCCATAACAAGTAGGGGTTCTGGGTGTGAAAATATCCATTAAAACAGACAACTCAATAAATAGTTCAAATAGATAAAACTGAAGAGCTAGTCAGTGAAATGGAACATAACGTGAATCTCAGAAGGATTTGAAGGGGAGAGTGGTAATAAAAGAATGAGAATAGACATGGAAGAGTTAAGTTGCACTTCCTAAAAATCCAAAAAGAGTAAAATAGAGAGATGACAGGAAGCATTTAATAAATTGATATAAATTCACACACATGCACAATATACCTCCATAATAACAGTTAAAACTGATTTATAAAATTCAAGGAAATGAATGAAAAATGGAAGCAAATTTATATAAAGTAATACTCATAATTTGTTTAGAAATGTGAAAGAACTGTTTAAACAAAGTTAGTAATCAAACCAGCCCCATGTTTGTGAGGTTACGATTCATATTGTACTTATCTTTATGTTTTCAGCCTGAAGAGTAACGCCTGGCTCTTAGTGTTTAAATAAAATAGATGAATTTAAATTCTTCCTAAACCAGCACTATAGATGAATTGGTATCATTATTAAAGAATTAACTCTATTTTTGTTTGTGCCAAGATTATAGAAACTAAGTTTGTCTAGTTGCTCTTCTAAGGGGGTCAGATACAAGGGTCCTGGGATATTTTCTAGATAACGTAACACCTAAGTAAATCTTAAGAGTAGATATATATTCATAAATTGGAAGACCCAATATTGTTAAGATGTCAATTTTCCCTAAATGAACCAGAATAGAGTCCAGAATGTTTATTGATTTTCATCAACAGGCTAAAGCAATAAAAAGAGGGGGAAAAAAATCTTTACAAAAAATTGTCCCTGAAAAACTAGATAAATATATAGGAAAACAAAAACAAATCAAAAACTTTGACCCATAGCTCATACCATACTAAAACCTTAATTATAAATAGATCATAGACACAAATATAAGAGCAAAACTATAAAACTTTTAGAAGAAAATGCAAATTCAATAAAAGAAAAAATATGGACGAATTGGACTTTATCAAAATTAAAAAACTTCTCCCCATGAACAGACACCTTTAAGAAAATAAAAAAGCAAGTCACACACTGGGAGGAAATATTTGTAATACATACATATAAATATATATATATATAAATATATATATATATATATATCTGGAAAAGAACTTATATTTAGCCTATGTAAATAAACAACTGTTCATGGTAAGTAACAAAAAAATAATAACCCAATAAAAATGGGCAAAATCCCTTAGGAACTTCTAAAAGGAAGATAAGTTATTGGCTCATAAGCATAAGAAAAGTGCTCAACATTTCAGTAATCAAAGAAACATAAATTAAAATGGCAATGAGGTACCACTACACACCCCCTAGGATGGTTAAAGAAAGAAAATGACTGTCAACACCAAATGTTGGTGACAATGTGGAGTCACTGGAACTCTTACTAATTGCTGTGGAAGAATAAAATGTTTCAACCACTTTAGAAAACTGGAATTTTCTTATAAATTTAAATACATACTTACCATATGACCCAGTTATTCTATTCCTAGGTATATTCCCAAGACAAAAACTTTATATATATATATAATATATATATATATATATATATATATATATATATATATATATGTGCAAGTAGAAAAACTTGTACAAGATTATTTGAGTAGCAGTTTTGTTCATACTATCCACAAAATGACAACAACCCAAATATCCATCTACAAGATAATGGATAATCAAACTGTCATATATTCATACAAAGGAATATTGCCTCATAGTAATAGCAGCAATAGTAGTAGTAGTATAACTACATGAGTAAATCTCAAAAACATCTTGAATGAAAGCAGGTAGACACAGAAGAGTACACACTGTTGGCTTCCACTTATATGAAATTCAAGAACAGGGATAATCAGTCTATGGTTTCAGAAATAAGAAGAATTCTTATTTATAAGGTATGTGAATTGACTGAAAGTGGATGAGAAGGAAATTTCTGAGATGATGAAAATTAGCTATATCTCTTTGTTGTTGTACCAAGGTGTACACAGTTTGTCAATAGTCATTGAATTTTACAGCATATGAAGATTCAGCCTTAATAATAAAAAATACAAGGAACCTTCTTCCTAGTTTGGTGATAATCTCATGGGATGGGTTTAACAACAGACTACACAGAGCAGAAAACAGGATTAGTGAACTCAAACAAATGTCAACAGAAAATGTCCAAACTGAAGTACAGAAAGAAAACAAATGAAAAAAAAAAAAAGAATAGATGAGAAGAGTAGGTGAAACTCAACCAAAAGATCAGACAAACTTCAGATTCCTAGAACAAGAGAAGGATAATGGCACAGAAAGAAAAATGAAGTAATAATCTAATGAATCAAACCATGGATTCAAGAATCTCAGTGAATTTCACAGGATAAGTACAAAGAAAACTACTCATAGCCAATTACTAAGAATCAAATACAAAGATAAAATCTGACAAGCAACCAGAAGCAAAACAAATTACTTTCACTGAAACCACATCCTGATGGCTGAATATCAACCAATTTTTGGCAGCTAGAAGACAATAGACTGAAATATTTAAAGTACTAAAAGTGGGGGGAGCTATTAATCTAAAAGTATATATTCACCAGAAATATGATTTTAAGATGATGGTGAAATAAAGAAGTTTTCAGACCAAAACAAATCAACAAAAGACTTTGTACCCCTCACACTTGCACTCTACGAAATACTAAGCAGATTTCATCACAATGAAGAAACACGTCCTCAGTTGGAGGCTCAAAGCTTTAGTTTGGGATAAAATGATCAGAAAAGATAAATATATTAGTAAATATAAATGAATATTAACTACTTAAAATTACAATGTGGATCAAGTTCTATCAGGAAACATAAAACACTCAATAATTTGAACAGCAATAAATTGAATATAAATTAATTCATATTAATATAAAGAATTAGTAATTAGCAAGAGATGGTTTAACTACTAAAAATGGTTAAGAGAACTTTAAACAATATAGGAATAACAAATGGGAGAATCTTTTACCTCGAAGGCTGAGGAAAACTACCCAAGGAAGAAATATATTTGGAAGACCCCCTGCTTGCAGACCACCACCACCAAGCTGAGATTCAGACATTGCTGAAGAGAGAAATACTATGGCCTACTGGAAGGTAGGGAAGTTCACTAGGTGTTATATGGAAAGAGTTGGTCCATATGCAGTGGACTGGGATTGGTTACCAGGAAGTCACTTGATTTCTAGTGAAATGAAGAAGCTTGAAAACCATTGGACATTATCCTATACTGATAACACTGCCATAGGAAGCAAAAAGAAAAGCACAGCAGAATCAGAAAGACAAGCCCAGTCCCTTGCTCTGTGCTGCAGTGTGTGTTTCAGCCCCTCTACTGCAAAGCCTAATATTGAGCCAACTGGCAAAGGAGCAATGTTTTCAGGGCCCACCTCCAGCATCACCAACTAGGGCAATGCAGGATAGATTTGTAGCTGAGAGGTAAATTTATAATTGGCATATAATATAACAATATCCTGTTATAAAATATTTGACTGTTATAGCATAAAGGATGGGGTGAGGATAAACAATTAAATTTATGTGAGGTACTTGTTTTGTTGGAGAAATGGTCAAAATTTAAATTAAAGTGACTACAACATATCACAGGTGCATATTGTCAGGCTAAAATAACTAAAGAAGGTTTAACTACGGAAAACATTTTTTTAAAGCTCAAATAATAAGGACTTTTGCCTCACTGTTATTATAATAAAAAATTTAAAATAATTTATTTCCAGTAATAAGGAAAAATTAATTACTTTTATCCATACAACTGAATATAGTCACATCACTAAAAGAAAAAAAAAACCCAGGAATTGTAAATGACCATCTATTCACAACAAATATTCGTTATATTCAGTCTAGTGATAAAAGCAGGTTCAAAAATTGTAAATACATTTTATTTCTAATTTTATTTTATTTTTTTATACAGCAGGTTCTTATGAGTTATTTATTTTATACATACTAGTGTATATATGTCAATCCCAATCTCCCAATTCATCACAACAACACCACCACCCACCCCTGTCCCTGCTTTTCCCCCCTTGGTGTCCATACATTTGTTCTCAATATTAACTTATATTAGCTACATTACTGAGTACCTGTGGAGTACCAGGCAGTGTGCTGCGTGTTCTCATTTAATCCTACTGGCAGCCCTACGAGAAATTATCTCCATTACATTATAAACTCATTTTCATAAATACACTCACATATATATTGGTAGGAAAAAATATATACTAAATTTGATTCTGATTGGTAAGATAATCAGTATTTTGAAGTTAACCTCTGTTTGCTTTTGAATATTTTCTACTTCTCCCCATAATAAACATATTAATATTCTGAAGACAAAAATTTAAATACTATTTAATCATTTAGAATTTTATATGTATGATCTAATCACAATTATTTACCACAGACAGTGGACAAATTAACTTATAAATTTCAGATATATGCATGAAGATCATAAAACCAAGCATGCTTTATAACCTAGTAGTTATGTAGTTTTCAGATTCTTTTGAGTTGTGAAAAGAATCTGTATAGAAGTAGATTTCTTTTCATAATGCCTCTACCATTAACAAGAGGAAGTTTGTTCCATTACTTTGAATCTGAAAACTACAAACATTACTTACAAGGAATTAATTAAGGTCTCATAACTTGATCTTTTAATTTAGGTACACTGACATAAGGTGTCCACAGATGGTTCACTCAGTTGATCCATGGTTGGAACTACAGGACATGTATTGTATGTGAAAACAAGGGAAAAAATGACATCAATCTTCTACTCACAAAAGAGAGCAGTCTTTATTTAAACAGCTCAGTGTAAAATTAATCAAAGAGGAGCAGAGACACTAGTAAGAAAGATGAGCAAAGTTTTATGCAAGATCGATATCTTCTATCACTCTCAAGTGTCTAATAAAGTCCTTGAAAATCAAACATTTCTGAGACTTAGTGAATAAATAAACCCATAAAATTTAAGTAACTATAACATGACGATCAATTATAAAGTTCTATAAACGTACATCACTGAAGTTCTGAGATGTGGGTTCAAGGGAGGCTTCCAGAGGAAGTGAGATTTCATCAAAAGAACCTCTGTATGCTCTGAGGTTCTAAAGATGATAAATGGATCCAAAGTTTCAGAGAGGGCATAGACTTAATGCTAAAGTTTCTGTATGCTGAGAGATGTGAACGATTTAAAAATGAAGCAGCGTCTCAAAAAAGCCCATGCTCAACAACAGGATTCCCATTGGAAAGCTTTAGACTTCCATTCTCAGTCCACATTCAGCACTTGCTCCACCCAAATTGGTTCACTTCCATGTCTTATTCATGCATGACTACACAGCCAACTCCATTCTCACTAGATAGAAAACTCTTCTGAGGAGAAAGACATTCCATAAACATCTTTGCTTTCTTCATATTCCCATTTGTAATGCCTGGCAGGTTACTTGCTGAAAATGGGCATTAAATAAGTAATAGCAGATTCTGTGGAGGATTCAGCCTCCCTTTTTTGTAGTATATAAAGTAAGAATATGACAGGACAGGACCCATGAACCCATTATATTGATCCCAACACCTAATATGCCAACATTAAAGCTCTATTTCATGTCATGCACTTAGCAAATCTCATCCTTCAAATTTCAGCCAAAATACAGATATATGTAATATTCTTATTAGAAAGTATTTAGCTTTTTTCTGGTTTTATTGAGACATAGTTGACAAATAACATTGTGTAAGTTTAAGGTGTACAATAGGATGGTGTGATACACTTGTAAACTGTGAAGTGTTTACCACAGTAAGGTTAGTTAACATATCTTTCACCTCACATAATTACATTTTGTTGTTATTGTTGTTACGGTGAAAACATTTAATATTTACTCTCATAGCAAATTTCAAGTATACAATACGGTACTGTCAACTATTATAGTCACCATGCTATACATTAGATCCCCGGAATTTATTCCTCTTATAACTGGAAGTTTGTACCTTCTGACCATCATTTCCTCACTGCCACCCCTCCCATAGCCCCCTATTCGCCAGCCTCTGGCAACCACCAATCTACCCTGCTTCTATGAATTCAGCATTTTTATATTTCACATATAAACAAGATCATACAGTATTTGTCTTTGTGTGTCTGGTTTAATTCACTTAGAATAATGCCCTTAAGGTCCATCCATGTAGTCACCAATGACAGGATTTCTTTTTTACCCACTGACAGACAGGTAGGTTGTTACCATGTCTTGGCCATTGGGAATATGCTGCAATGAACATTCGAGTGCAGCTAGCTCCTTAAGACAGTGATTTCACTTCCTCTGGACATATTCAGAAGTGGGATTGCTAGATCATATTGTAGTTATATTTTTAATTCTTTGAGGAACCTCCATACTCTTTTCTATAGTGGCTGCTCCAGTTTACATTCCTATCAACAGTGCATATGGAAAAACAAAACAAAACAAAAAACAAAAAACAGTGCATATGGTCTCCCTTTTCTCCATATCCTTGCCAACACTTATTTTCTCTTCTCCTTTTGATAATAGCCATCTGGCAGGTGTGAAGTGATACCTTATTGTGGTTTTGATTTGCATTTCCCTGATGATGAGTGATGTTGAGCACCTTTTTACGTACCTGTTGGCCATTTGTATGTCCTCTTTGGAAAAATGTTTATTCAGGTCATTTGCCCATCTTTAAACCAGGTTATTTGTTTCTTTTATTTTCCTATTGAGTTGTATGAGTTCCTTGTGAATTTTGGATATTTACCTCTTATCAGAGCTGTGGTTTATAGATATTTTCTCCTATTTTGTAGGTTGCCTTTTTATTTTGCTGACTGATTATTCTATTGTGCAGAAGCATTTTAGCTTGATGTAGTCCCACTTGTTAATTTTTGCTTTTGTTCCTTGTGCTTTTGTGTCATATCCAAAAATCCTTGCCACAGCCAATTTCCAGGAACATTTTCCCTATGTTTTCTTCTAGAAGTTTTATGGTTTCAGGCTTTATGTTTAAGCTCTTATTCCATTTCAAGTTAATTTTTGTGAGTGGAGTAAGTTAGGGATCCAACAAAATATTTTTTTTTTACATAGCAGGTTTTCTGATATCTGGCTCTAAATTATTTTTCTTTATCATAGTCTAATATGTGACCATAACTGGATCTACATAAGATAAAAATGATAGAAATCCACTATAGCCTTATGCTTGACTCAGAACAATAATTTCTTTAATACTATTTATACCTTTTAAAAATCTTGGTTGATAAGAGGAACCAAATATTCAGTTTATTATTTCTTTCTTTTTTCCCTTAATTTTACTTGTCTAAAAATATCTTTATTGCATCTTTACTATAGATGTAAATATTCAGTGGCCTTAAAAACTTTGGATTAGCTACTATTTTCTTTCATCTTACTCTTTTTTCTATTGATACTGTTTAGAAGTCATCTATGATTAATTTTTTTTATTCCACTTAAGTAATCTTTCTCTCCTCTTTTTTCCTCTGAATGGTTTTAAGATTTCTCTTTGTCTTTGGTTTGCAGTAGTTTTCCTGTGATAATCTAACTGTGAGTTTCTGTTAAGATATTGCTTAGGATTTAGCATGATCCCTTGAATCTATGAATTAATTTTTAATAAGTTTTGGAAAATTCTCAGCTATCCTCACTTGAATGTGGATTCCAAATAAAAGTATGCTGGGTCTAATGATTGTGCCTTCTTTGTTTCTTACTCTTTTTTCTACATTGTCTATCTTTTTGTCTCTCCATAATCCACTCTTGATATTTCCTCCTTATCTCTTTTAGCTATCTCCAGTTCTCTTTTATTCACATCTACTCTGCTGTTAAACTATCCATAAACTTCTTTATCCTGTCTTTTACAATTTACAGTTCTAGAATTCATATTTGTTTAAGCCTTCTTTTTGTCACTTTACATTCTCTAAGATCATTAACTTCTATTTTTTAAAATGACTTTAAGTATAGTAAGCATTGGCTTTTAAGTCTATATTTGATACCTCCAACATCAAGAGCCCCTACAACTCTCTTTCAATTTTCTCCTTTTTTGTACTGGTTCTCATCCATATTTCCTTTTCTCTTAGGTTATCTTTGATTTGATGCTTGACACTGTATTTGATAACTTACTTGTAGATATAATTTGAAGTCTAGGCTCTTGTATTGCTCTGGTTAGACACGTGGGGGGAACTAACATCCGGAATACCTTAATCCAACTTGAGCAGTAATTTTCTGGGCCACTTAAATGACTAGTAGATGGGCTAAAGTCTGTATGATGCTTGATTTGCTTCCAGTTTACCTTGTCTTCTGGTGGAGCTATCGGTCCCAATTTAAAGATAAGGGGATATACCAGGGTCACTATCATTGTGAGCCTGCTATTCTAAATTGTGGTTCCTGGCCATGAAAGGATCAAAAGAACTAGTCAGCCTTCCGTCACCTCTTTGGGAATTTGCAAAGGTCCCTAGGGGAAAAGCAACCCAATGCTATGGACTTTCATCTCCTCCTGGATCTTAAGCTGAAAACATTTCACACCTTTTAGCTCTCTGATGCCTTCAAGCAGACACTTCTAGCAATTATCTCACCCCCCATCCAGTTCTAGTGTTCTCAGTGAGAAGGTTGCTCAGTTTTTATCTAGTTTGGCACTTGAAGAAGGTGAAGTCTCCACACAGAATTTTAAGGACAGATACTTGGGTAGTTCAAAGTGGCAGGGATGCAACTAAGGACAATTAAAATGGATAACCAACAAGGACTTACTATATAGCACAGGGAACTCTGCTCAGTGTTATGTAACAACCTAAATGTGAAAATAATTTGATAAATAATAGATACATGTATATGTATAACAATCACTTTGCTGTACACCTGAAACTAACAAAACATTGTTAATCAACTATACTCCAATATAGAATAAAATGTTTAAAAACAAGTTTATAATCAAAACACAGTCCATAGAAATTTGAATTAATTGGTAAAAGATATTTAGTTTTTAGTGATAGAATATAAAAAGCAAACATATTAACAAACAAATAAAACTGATTATTTTTAAGCTGATTGTGCAGGCTTCTGAGGACTTAAGAAATTGAAACTGGTTTCTGAGACACTAATATAATCATCATTTCTCCCTGTCAGAGTAGTATGTTCTGGTTAGAAATGTGAGTGCCTTGCTGATATCATGAAGCTCTCAAGACACACACAAAATTTTCAGTCATACATTGACCTTAAATATGACTTGCTCCCTGAGCTCATGAATGACACAAGGTTGACTTTCACAGAAAAGCAGAATTTAGTTGCTAACACTTGCTCGTGTTTGTGGATAAACACAACTTTTAAGAACATAAACATTATTTCGCTTGATTGAAACAGACGATACAGGAAAATATGGCACTGTTTTGCTTTTTCTTTAACTTCAAAATAGTTATATTCAAATTTGGGAGGCAAATCTCTAGCAATTGTCAAATACATTCTGAGACACTGTATAATAGTTCCAAGGTTTGAAGCATCCAATTGTGTAAAGTAATCAAATTAACCAAATGATTATATTATCAAATCTCTTTTTACTATGTCTGGATAGCTTTCTAAGGATGGAGACCAGAATCATTGCTTAGTTTTGTATATGATGAGATAAAAACACATCCTTACATATAAATGTCTTGATATAAATGAAACATAAAGGGTTTTTAGTTTTACTTTATAATTCAAATTCAAAACAACACACATATTAAAGTCCATCAAAATAAAAAACATACATTTTAATAAGATACACCAGTTTTTAAATACTGCACTCTGCAATGTATAAGAGGTTTTGTCCTATTGATACCTCCCAAACAATTATAGATAGAACATTTCAGAATACAGATGCATTTTGAGATTGCTAAAAGAGGCATCAAAAAATGAATACACAATCTGTTTAAAAATGAAATAAAACCTATATGTCACTTAAGAAAGTTTGAAATGTGCAAAACAAACCTATATATGATAAATGTAAATTGGTTTTGAATGTTCATTGTGTATCTATATTACAGTAATTTTTATTAAATATCTATACATTATTTCAAGCAGGAAGAATAATCTATTTGTGATTTAGCTTTACATTCAAATATTTCTGTTTAAAAAAAAAGGATGTTTAAAAGTTAATTTTGACTATCTTTCATTTACAATGTAGAGCATAAGTATAAATCCTTAAAATAGTGCCTTTATATGTATCTTTTAAGAAAATGTATCCAGGCATGTAAGGTTTTAAAGTAAATGAATGGAATAATTTTGTGAACAAATTGCAAGTTACATTAAAGGAGAGTACTTAGTTATGAATATATTAAATCAGTTCACACTTTGTACTCTTTATGACTGAAATTACGTAATGTTCAGCTCTGTGTGTGTATGTTTTACTTGACTGATACCCAAATGAATGTTGCATTGATTATATATTATCCTTTCTAATCCTCTTAAATCTAAATGTAAAATAACCCACATACACATACAATATCCATGTCTCAGGAGTACCTTGGGGTGTGTAATATTTTCAATTAAATTTGGTACAGAACATTTTTTAAAACTCTCTTTATTTTTTGACTCATTTTTAATTATACAAGAGGTTAAAATGAGCAGTAAGAGGTAATATAATCAAGCAATGATGTTATGAAAATCTGGGCATGCATTAGCTTCCATAGCTGACATGTTTCTCCTGCCCCTTCTCTTTTTGAAACTGTATATCAACTCATATTTTCTAAAACAACTGATGGAATGTATAGGTCTGTCTTCTGAAGTGATGAGTTAGAGAATGTTGTAAGAGTACTTGCCAAATCATAGTACCATATTAGTTCAAGCATGATGAAATTGTTCATTTTAACTATAATCATGTAATTCATCAAAATACTACTAGAGCATATCATTCTCAACTATTACACTGATAAAGCACTTTATTCTAACAGCAACAAATGCAGAGAATTATTTTTTATGTTATCTACTCACGAAAAATAATTGTTTTGAATCTGGGCAGGTCTTGCCTCATTTTTTTGTTTGTTTGTTAAAATTATTCTTTTAATTTACCAAAATGCAATGTAATCATGTCTTTTTTTTAACATCTTTATTGGAGTATAATTGCTCTACAGTGGTGTGTTAGTTTCTGCTTTATAACAAAGTGAATCAGCCATACATATACATGTATCCCCATATCCCCTCCCTCTTGCGTCTCCCTCCCACCCTCCTTATCCCACCCCTCTAGGTGGTCACGAAGCACCGAGCTGATCTCCCTGTGCTATGTGGCTGCTTCCCACTAGCTATCGATTTTACATTTGGTAGTGTATATATGTCCATACCACTCTCTCACTTTGTCCCAGCTTACCCTTCCCCCTCCCCATGTCCTCAACTCCATTCTCTACGTCTGTGTCTTTATTTCTGTCCTGCCCTTAGGTTCTTCAAAACCACGGGCTTTTTTTTTTCTTAGATTCCACATATATGTGTTAGCATATGGTACTTGTTTTTCTCTTTCTGACTTACTTCACTCTGTATGACAGACTCTAGGTCTATCCACCTCACTACAAATAACTCAATTTCATTTCTTTTTATGGCGGAGTAATATTCTATTGTATTTATGTGCCACATCTTCTTTATCCATTCATCTGTCGATGGACACGTAGGTTGCTTCCATGTCCTGGCTACTGTAAATAGAGCTACAATGAACATTGTGGTACATGACTTTTTTTGAATTATGGTTCTCTCAGGGTATATGCCCAGTAGTGGGATTGCTAGGTCATATGGTAGCTCTATTTTTTAGTTTTTTAAGTTTTTTAACCTCCATACTGTTCTCCATAATGGCTGTATCAATTTACATTCCCACCAACAGTGCTAAAGGGTTCCCTTTTCTCCACATCCTCCCCAGCATTTACTGTTTGTAGTTGCCTCATATTTTGATAAAAGGAAAATTTCAACATGCTTTCATGTACTGACTTGAATGTAGTTGTTTTGCATTTGAATAACTCTAACTATTAAGCATTAAAATATGGCAGGGTGTCTGGAACTGAAATGGTATATTTCCCACCTGACAGTTTCTTCATTCTCCTTGTTGAATACACAACAAACTGGGAGAGTAAGCAAGCAAGCAACCTCTTAAGTCATAAATCAAGAAGATCATGCAAACCTACAATCTTATCACCCAACAATCCTTTCTTGAAAATTCCACTTGTCATCAGAGACTACAAACTTTTCAAATAATGTGTTGGAAATCAAACTGCACTAGATGAAAACCCTATTAAGTGTCATTTATTCAAAAAACAGCAAAGTGAGGCACAAAAAAAGATCAATTAGTAACATTTTTGTACTTTATAGTTTACTAAGACACCCAACTTTTGTGTATTGCTCATGGGATTATTTATTTCATAAAATAAGAACAATTAACTACCACTGAAACAATACTGTAATGACTAATAATACTCACGTATTTGTATGCTGTACTTGAGCACTAGAATATGTGTATGAAAATATCCCAGTTTTCTTTCTGAAGATTGGATTATCTACACCACAGGGCCAGGCATAGAGGGCAACTTTATTAGAAGAGAGGGTTACCAATACTGGAAGAAACTCTGGTTGCTATCTGTGCCACCGAATCTATCATTTCCTTGTATGTTTCTTTTGTCTTGTTTTTAGGTTTTATGCTTGTAAATCAGTGTTCTTCATCCAGTACATGTTACAACCTTGGAAATCTTCAGCTTGGTAGATTTCCAAGGCAGATGAATTCCACAACCCCCACTAATTCTGATTTACATGAAGACAGGAACACAGTTGGCAACACTGTCCTTGCCCTCATCCCTCCTTTCCATACCCCATTTAAAGACACTCTCTTTTTGGGGTTCTGGAACTTCATGAAAAACATCTTCTACCTCAAAAACTGTGATCAAGTTTTTTAAAATATGAAAATTAAACTTACAAACTGAAATATTTGGAATAAAATTAAACAGACTGTCACTCAGCAACAAAGCCACTTTCCATACTCTATGATCTGCCTGATATGCTCTTCTCTTGACTGCCAACTGACCAGTAATCTCCTACTCATCAATCTTAAAATATGTAATATCTTGGATGTAAAATAAATATATGAAATTTTGCTCTACTCTGATTCAAGAATATCAAGAGTAAAAATAAAATACGTATTTCTTATAATTATACAAATTTTAAAGATTCTGCTGAGTGCACTAAGATCTAAACAAACCAACTTCCTAAAAGTAAAAAGAAATGACACTGACATTTTCAACAGTACTTGTATAGATGCCAACAGGTACATGAAAAGATACTCAACATCACTAATTATCAGGAAAATGCAAGTCAAAACTACAATGAGATATCACCCCACATCTATCATAATGGCTATATCAATAAGACAACAAAGAACAAGTGTTGGGAAAGATGTGGAGAAAAGGGGACACTTTTGCACTGTTGGCAGGAATGTATACTGACATAGCCATTATTGAAAATAGTGTGGAGTTTCTTCAAAAAGTTAAAAATTAAACTACCATACATCAATTCCACTTCTGGATATTTATCTGAAGAAAACAAAAACAGTAACTTGAAAAGATATGTGCACCCCAACATTCATTGCTGCGTTATTTACAATAGCCAAGATATGCAAGCAACTTAAGTGTCCATAGATACATGAATGGATAAAGAAGATGTGGTATATAAATATAAAATGAAACATTTCTCAGCCATAAAAAAGAAAGAAATCTTGCCATTTGCAACAACATGGATGCACCTAGAGGGTATTATGCTAAGTGAAAAAAGTTAGACAGAGAAAGACAAATATCATATGATTTTACTTATATGTGGAATCTAAAAAACAAAACAAATGAACAAACATAATAAAATAGAAACAGATTCATAGATACATAGAACAAACTGGTGGTTGCCATAGGGAAGGGGTACGGATATAGGCAAAAGAGCTGAAGGGGATTAAGTGGTACAAACTTCCAGTTATAAAATAAATAAGTCACAGGGATATAATGTACAGCATAGGAATAGTCAATAACATTATAATAACTCTGTATGGTGACAGATGGTAACTAGACTTATTGTGGTGATCATTTCATAATGTATAAAAATATTGAATCACTATGTTATACACCTGAAACATAATATTGTATGTCAATTATACTTCAATTTAAAAAAGTATTACTATAAGCTTATCATTTCAAAACTTTTGCTGTGGTCAATTGAGAGTGTTAGCAATTAAAATATTATCTGAAAAAACATCTGTTCCATACTAAAAGACTTCCTTACTCTTATCCTATGAATACTGTTCTTATCTTGTTCAAGACTATCAGCCTAGGCTTTCACAGAATTTCTTTATCTATCTATCTATCTATCTATCTATCTATTCTGGAATTTAACAAAGCACATACAAATTTCTTATCAATTTATCTGAGTATACAGTTAGAAAGATCTCATGTGGCCCCAGTTTAAACACACTGTGAATTCACAGATTCTCCATTTTGAAGCTAACTTAAATAGACTGAAAGCTGTAATTCATTTACCCTTGACAAAACATGGCTCCATACGGCCAAGGGGGAAAATGTTCACCACAAAGGATTGTAAAAAATGAAATATTTATTGAAAATCAGTAATTTGGCCATTTCCATGCATGGTGAGTGACATATATATTGAGATTTCCTTTTCAATACAGTTCCTTTAAAAAAAAAAAAAGGAAAATGTGAAAACTATGTGAATATAGGATAAGATACAAAATAACTTCAAATCATGGCCTAGTTTATTCTTTCTAAGGGCATTATTCCCTATTTTACCTGTAGAAAAGAGAAAGCATTTTGCTAAATCATTACTAAAAGTTTCTATTCTACTAGGATGTTTCCTTGAGAAGTGAGTTTCCCTATGTAATAACTAAATATGCTTCTATAGCCTTTGCATATTAAATGGATCAGTATGAGTCTTCTGATTACAGTAAAATTTCAGAATTCTCATCCCAGAATTTTTATTGGTTTATGGTATTTCTCTCTCCTTTCCCATTCCCAATTAATACATATATGTTTTTGTAATTTTGAATTAGGAAAAGAGCATTAGCAGTTAACAAAAAAAAGAATACCTAATATGTAAAGATATTTTAAAGGAGACACACATTGTTATCACTGTCTCAGGCCACAATATAGAAGACCTGAAGTCTCCAAATATTGTTATTTGATTCTTTTGCAAAATTTAGGTGAGGGTGTTCTCTTTATTTATATACTATAAAATCTACTACTTTGAAAGTATTATTTAGTATAAAATACAATCCATTGGTCCTCTGCTTTTCCACACAGTATCAACAGAAAAGAGTATAATATAATAGTAATAACATTTCAAATACATACAAATAATAAAATTAACTTTTATTAACATATGGTTTGCTCTGTTGGGTGATCATCTGTGAACCATAAGAATTAGCATCATTTACTAAGCCCCTGGCAGATATTCTTCTACCTTTTATGCATTAAAGCACTTTCTACACATAAGAAGAAGGTGTAAGAGCTTTCTATCGACCATAAAATGTAAAAAGCAAATTCATTTTTTCTTGAAAAATAAGTATTTTTTGAGTTCCTAAGAGCTAAAGTTATGGTAGGACAGGCAATATTCCTGTCACTGAGATTTCACATTCTACTGGGGAGCCAGAAAAGAATCAAATTATCAGCTGTCTAAATAAGGTAATTTCCAGATTCTCCTTAAGTGTGCTGAAGGAAGTAAATCAAGTGATATGATAAAGAAGCAGTGGAGAAGACTTCTTTGCATAGGGTTACATGTGATTTGTTAGTTAAGAGGTGAAAGATGTGAAGCCATTTATTGTATAAGGACTGATAACCTACAATCTGTTTTCTCCAAGGGTCCAGAGGACTCTGACTTTACTAGGTCAATAAGGAATGTGTCTATGAAGAAGAGCACTGACAAATTTGAGAAATTTGGTAATGGCTACTGTCCATTCCCAAGCCAGGCTTGATATTAGGAGATGCTACCATTGAATTAGAATATAGAATTTGAGAAGAGCAGAGACTAGGTGGAAGAACTTAAGCAACAAGGGAAAGGTAAATGAAACTATTTAAATGAAGAGTAAGTCATCAGTCATCTTAATAAATAGAAGCAATCAGAGTATTTTGACCTAAGAGATCTATGACAATGGCTAGTACATCTTGATGTTCTGAAGGTCAATATAGATGGATAGTCAACTAGGATGTTCTCGATTTGAATAATAATAAGCATAATCTTAACTATAATAGAAAAGCTGGTGAAGAGAAGGCTCACCTCAAAGGAAAATCATGGTCTTCTTTCAGTTCCTATATCTAAGTCACTTCTCATATCCTAAGCCTACTGATTAAAGGGAAGTTGGGATTCCCCTTGAGTAGATTCTGTAATACAAGTGCAGGATGTAGAGTAAATACAGCACTTTAATGTTTCCCCAAGGAATCTGAGTCTATTTAACAGGGAAACTGCACTATAGAAAAGGGAATACCCAGACTTCTTAAGGACTATAAGACACAGGATCTGAGCTATTACCAGAATCCACTTTTACTTTCAAAATTGTTCCGAATTGGACAATATATTATTTGGTCACTCTACATCTACCACATTTCCAACCCCTCTGTTGTATGTTCCTCAAAATACTTGTCTAGATTTATCTTTACCTCATGTTCTACAGAAATCGAAAGTTTTCACAACACTCATATTCCTCTATCCTGGCTATTCAGACAGGTGAATGTTTGCATTCTCTCTGAATTCTCTCACTGATCAAAATAGGAACTAACTACCCAATGACTCCCAAATTTCCATAGGCTAACTGGTATAGGATTGGTTGCTGCACAGGAACCCCTAGGGAGAAATCACAATTCAGCAGATCTGAAGCAGGTGCTGGGAAACTTATTGGAAATGCCTTGATATGATTCATGAATGCTACCAACTTTGGACAGCACTCAATTCTGACTTTAACAAGCATAAGGAAAGTGTGTGTGTGCCAGTGTGTGTATGTGTGCATGTGGTGTTGAAAGTCACAGGAATTTCCGTTTGAACAAACAGCACTTCACAGTTGCACTCTTTGAGTTCTCTGACTAAAGAATCCTAAAATTGAATAGTTGGGATTTATAAGGTACCTTAACACTTTCAGGGCATATTCTAAGTCTGGCCTCCTTAAATTCCCTTTGACAAATAAACCCAGTTATTCCAATGAGACTGTAAGCCCCTTGTGGTTCTTTAAAATCCTGAAAAACATTTTGTTCTGAACCTTGCATATAGCATGTATTTAATAAATAAATAAATAATTGATTGAATCTCTGATTAGATTACGTGAAACTGAACCTTCTGTCAATATTTCTTCAGTTCTTGGACTCCAGTGTGGTTCACGAGGCTATCTTTTCCTGTCTCCTGCTGAACAATACCTGTCTTTGGCCAGTATAGGGTGGGATTTATGATTCATCCTTAAGACTAGAATTTCTTTCCATTTGTGACTGCTTAGCCTCCAAAAAGCACAGTGTGTTCTCCAGTTAATTTTTAAGTATTTTCTCTATCTTTCTATTGGCAGTTTATTCAATTAGTAAGTAATGCAAAGTGGATTTGGATGTTCCTTTATTTTTTCCAAGTAGGATACAACTTTCTAATAAAAGGTTCAAAACAAAAGACAGTTTTATAAATATTGCACACTCATTTAATAAACATTCAGTAGATATAAAATCAAACGAATCACTGTCCATTTGAACTATATCTAATTTTGGCTTGCATTGTAGCTAACACGGTAAATGGTATTTGTCATCATAAATGTATTATTATTTAATCAAATGAAAGTTTTGGTTTATCTTGAGCAAACTTTATAGTGGTTTTAATACACAGGAGCCATTCTTGACAGATATGATGAAATAGATTTATCACTCTCGACAAATTATATTGCAGAATGGCCTCTCATGACTGCCCACAATAGAAACCGCATTGCCATATTCAACAGGAATGTCACCTGTGATTCTGATTTTATAACCTTGTTCAGTGGCAGTCTAAAACTACTTTTCTGGGGGACTGTAGTATACTTGGAGTGTGAGATGGTTATAAGAATAATTGTATGAATGAAGGAAACCTGTAGCCCTTTAAATCAATCTAAGTAGTGTTTTATTAAAGTGCTCAGCAAATCAATCTAAATCCAAGGGTAATAAAACCCTAATCAGGTAGTAGAAAAAATAATAGGTTGTCATGCATGAGAAAAAATAGGCAATCATGGAATGTTTTCTTTAATTAGGTCGTGTAAAGTGGAGGAACTGAGTAGGAACTGGCACGACATTCATCATGAGCAAGGTGGGAAATTATTTAGATGACTAAGGAAGGAAAATTGCATGTGATACACTTAGATTTGACTGGACAGAAAATTAAAGCTTTTTTTTGAAAGTATATGTACTATTTTGTTAATGATAACTATTGACAGGTGTGGGACTATTCAAAGCTTAATTCAGCCAGTTAGTCATCTAGTTTGCTAAGTCCACATACGTTAATTGTTTTCTAATGATTTTCATTTCAGCGGGGCTCCGGGCCACTGGATGTGCTCTTCTGGCATTCTTACTGCAAAACTGCCTCTTACCTCCAATGGAATCTGGCTCCTAATAAACTTGAGACTGACTATTAAGCACTTCTCATTTTCTTCTTAAACTGAAAGGATTAATTAATACTATCTGAGATTGTTAGTACACTGCTCTGTACAGGGATACTGTTACAAAATTACAAACATCAGTAGACAGATTTCTTGTTAGACACCGTCGCCTTTACAGCTAAGACTATAAGATATGTCTTTTTTTTAAAGCCTTAATTTTGGGAATGTAATGACATGATTTCAAATATTTTCAGTATTGTGACAACCACCTCAGATAAAATTATGTTTACCAAATTAAATCTGAGAACTCAGCCTTCACCACCCCAAATAACATCATTAAACAACAGAAACATTGTTGGTCTTTATTTCTCCACTATGTAAAGTCATTTCTATGTCCCTAATGATACTTCTAATTAAAGACAATATGAGTATCTATGTGGTACTCCTCCATTTCTTTTTATGTCAATCAACCATGCAGAGGGAATACATATATACCAAGGAAACATTTGATGAAGTTTAGTTTCCATAAATTGCAGTCATGACTTTCATAAGTTAAGAGGTGGCAAATACCAGCAGGCACATCTAAGACATCTATGGACACAATCTCATTTGTTAAGTTCAGATTTGACCTGAGAATCTTTTTTAATCAGAGAGTGTTGGCCAAATCTCCCTGACCCACTTCAGAGGTCAGCTTGCACTACTGTGGACAGTTCCAGTACTTACCAGTGGCTTTCTACCCCAAGCATCTCTTTCTAAGGAGTCTGTTTGACCAGTGCATGGGGTAGGCCAAGTGTTAAAGACCCAAGAGCATGTCAGAGAAGCCACCCTCACTCACTGAGTGATGAAAGTCGGTGTTAACACCCAGATTCCTTACCCCTCATAGTGAAAAGTCTGAGCCATTCTGCACAACGTTTTAAAGGGTCTCCAGGAGGACTGAGTCCCAGTGGCCTACGGCAATAACATCACATTAACTTAGCCACTGTTAGCTTTTCTCCTTTCACTTTCTCACTTAATTTGCCAAATAAGATACTCATCTCTGGGTCTATTTTTGGGTGACTTCTCAACACAGCACTCTGGGCAGAGAGTACCAATCACCCCTGTTGCCTATGAGATGGGAATTCTCTGGCAATCCAGCAGTGGGTACTGGCAACACTATATCCTGATTTCTGCTGCAACAGCAATAAACCAAGCATTGTTTTATTAGTTTACTTCCTTCCACTCTGAACTGGCCATTTCTCTATAATTAATTACAAGACCGAATTATTTTGAGGCTTTTCATTTGGCTAGGCACAATTCAAGGTATTCTACTTATGAATTAGATGAAAGGTACCTTATAAACAAGTCTTCACCCTGCCTTTTACAGGTAAATCCCTGCTAAAAACACACCTCAGAGGATAAGTTCTCAGAATGACAAATTTTCCACTACTTTAAATTGCAAAAAACTTATTATTCTTTAGTTCCAAAATTGACATCTATTTTTTAAAATAACTGGAAATTCTATTTAAATGGAGAGTTACTTCAAAATTTCACATCATCAAACATTTTCACTTAATTAATTATATATGCTGTTTACCTGCTTTTGTTAAACACTTTTATACCTTCTGTGAATTGTATAATTGAGATTATGCTGAAACATAAAATGAAGAATACACTTAAAAACCCACAGAGATCAGTAAATATAAATTAAATCAATAAGACAATGCATTTTGTGTGACATGAGTCACAATATTATTATTTCATAGAGTAGCAAACCAGAGTACACTGAGAGGAGATTGTAACAAAATAGATATCTATTATAAATGGGATTATGTCACAATGTTTGACATGAGAAATCCACATAGGCTCTTTAAGATGTAAAGAAATCACTCATAAGCCCAAGGTAAAGATAATGAAATTCCATGTACAGTTGGATTTTCGTAAACTATATTTACATGTCTAGGGGTGTGCCTGAATTCCAAGATGGGAAGGCTTTCCTGAAACCCACTTACACAGTATAGCTACTTTTGTTTTCCACAATATCTGGCCCTAATACATTGGTTCTTAAAGTTTAAATTCCATCAGAATCACCACGGAAATTTTGTAGAAATGCACATGCCTAACCCTAATCCCAAAAATTTTCACTAAGTACATCTGGATGGGGCCCAGTAACTTGTGTTTTTCCAAGAATTCCAGGTGATTCTGATATAGACAGTCTACAGATCAAATTTTGATACAATCTAATCTATTTGGTACCTAATAAATTCTTCTTGAATTTAAATTTAAATGCTCAAACACATTGAATATAAATAATTTTAACCTTGCTTAAGAAGGAAGCCATAATAAAAATAAGATGAATATATTACATAATTTTCCATGATTACACTAACCTATTGACTGACCATCAGTGGGTATAAGAACAATTAAGCTACTTCCTGAGGAGCAGATTCTCATTAGCCTACCTGAGATTTGCAGACAATTTAAATCACCTGGTTTGGTCCCAGGACCATGTACTGTATTCCATTACCATCATATAATATGAAATGAAGTTCATACTTGCATAGCTTTCATATTTCCTTGTGCTGCCTGGCTGGATGTTGGCATGAGCTCCACAAGGTCTGTTTGATTTAGTGGTTCAACAAGCCCGCCAAAGGGGTCCTATTGCCTCTCTTCCACCCATGAAGAACCAACCTACAAATCACTTGTCAACAACTTTGATCTACCTTGTTTCAGGTGGTTTATTCTCTGTCTATTATTTCTGCTAAGAGACCCATGAAAATTAAATACAGACCTCACTGATGCTTGACTGACCCGGTGCTCCATCATAACAGCAGTGTAATAGCAATAAATCATTTCAACTTTAATCTATTGTTATTGATGAATGTACAATTATTTGTCATCTAATATGCTGAAAATGATGACCAAAAAAATAGATCAACTTTTTTCTTCTTCCAAGTGCGGCATTGATGGATTGTATCCCTAAGCTGTTATTACACTTATAATGTACTCCTCTGCACTGACAGCACAGCTAGTTTTTTAATCATTCCATAGTAATCAACTTAAGACAACATAGCAAGACTCATAACTCATGTTCTTTTCTCTTTTGGCAGTGATGGGAAAATGAAAATGTTTTTATTCTTTTGAAATAATTCTTACCTGACTAGGCTGAAGATTGCTTTAAAATTGTAAATAAATGGCTGTTTATTGAGCTGGAACTGAAACGTGACATATTAAAATGTCTCTTTCCAAAGGGGGAAAAATTATTTAGGCTTGAGTGGAATGAGACAGTAAAAAAAAAAAAAAGAAAAAAAAGAAAAAAAAAGTTTTTCTTTTCTTTTAACTGGTTCATTGCTAAGTTTACATGTTCAGGAAATACTTTAGTAAATTCTATGTTATGGGCACAAATGCTGTCGGGGAAAATGACAATGTTACAATAAGAAACAATAATTGCTCTGAAAGCACTATTCTATCTTCCTGCAGGTGTTTTTCCAACTCTTTTCATTTATGCTTCAGTTACTAGCTCAGGTGGCTGGTAATTATGTGATGGAATATACAGATTAGAAAAAAAAGTGATTTCATCAACAATTGGCTCAAGATAAAGTTTCCCCATAAACCAACAAAATATGCATAGCTAAGTAGAAAGCTCAAAATCTTGGGACCAAAAATGAACTAACTTTAATCCCTCTGTTCTTATGACATGAAAAAATATTCTTGAAAATTCCTGTTAAACATTCATCTAAATCTCTGTTGCTCCCATCTATTCATAGGAATGATTTCCCCACAACTAAGAAGAACACAAAGTGGCACTGCTGGGTCTAAGGGAACAAACCTTTGACTCTCATACAGGGCCCAGCTTTTATGTTTTTAACTCAGGAACTGGTTAGAAAAACAGCCACATTCTTAGATTCTCAAAGATACACAGTTGGGATATATTGTAAATAAGGAATAGATAATGACTTAATTAAATATAATGTAACACAGTGAAATTCAAAGTATAGTCTATAGATCAGCAGTAGAAACAGGACCCTGGAAACTCGTGAGAATGCAAATGTGTAGGCCTCAGCCCCCTGTATCTGAATCTCTGGGGATGGGGCTCACGGAACTGTTTTAACAAAGTCTCCATTGGACCTGATGAACACAGAATTTGGGAAGCTTGAATGGAATAAGGCTTCTTCTCTTTGTGTTATTTATTACCAGTAAAAGGGTACAAGACAGATATATGGCAGGAAGATGCTTCTACTGTAGACCAGCACCAGGTGGTCATTGAGGGCACACCTCTAAATCTTCATCTTGGCTTAAAGTCCTCTACATATGTGACCCATGGAAAGTCATTTACCTTTAATCTGCTTCAGTTTTTCCATCAGTAAAATGGAAATAATCATAGTGCCAACCCCCATAGGGTTGTTGAGAAGAACAATTATTTAACGGATGTGAAGGACTCAGTTTCAAGCATATAATAAATACTCAATAAATATTAGCTATTAATGTTATTCTTCACTCATATTTGGAGAATATTTTAGAGGAATTTAAAATGTCTGGGAGAGGCCAGGGACTTGAAAAAAAAAGTGGGCAATCAATATTACATATTAAATAATGTTTTAAATCTTCAAAAGGCCAATTTGAAAATACTGTTTTATTACTGTTATATGGTTGGATATCCATGAAAAATAAAAAGAAAACAATTACCATTCTCTAATTAGGCTTGTCAAATTTCTGGCTTTCACAAACAAAACAAAACAAAACAAACTGGCACAACATTTCAGGATTCAGATCATTACTACACATTGGTTTTCCACATCACTTAAACGACACAGTACTCTAGTCTCAACCTAGTCATTACTTATCTGTTTTACCTTTCTCTGATATACCTGTTCAATCTAAAATGCTGCCTCTGTTGAAGGAAAATGATAAGGGTTTTAAGAGGTAAGCATTATAGTGACTTGCTGCTATTAATCTACCTTTGGGGCAAAACCCCAGGCATCTAGAAAATAGTCAGACTGCAGCCTCATGAATCATGAATTCACATGTCTTCTACTAACAATGTGTCCCTGGTATGGAGGGGAGCAGGAATGAACAAAAAATTGAATATTCTCAGAGGGAGTGGAGAGTTCTAAACTGTCAAAACTAAGAAAAGTTTTTTTCTGCAATAGTAGGAGACAACCAAGGACTCTCATGACAGGGAAGATTTCACAGTAGCTCACATGCATTAAATAATAGTCATACCTGACCCTGCTCTTCTTTTACCACCCCATGATAAACGTATAGTGTGGTGTAGAATCAATGACTTTTGGAAATTATATTAATCACTGTGCAATATTAAATATTCATTTGCTTTATTCTTTAATAGGTCTTTCTCTTTAATCACTGTCACTTCCATTATTATTCTCTGTGATGTTCATACTTTCCGGATGGCAAAGACTTGTTTCCGGTGCACTTTCAGTGACAGCATCGAAGATGAAAATGTCCCTTGATTTAACCTCAACCAAAATCATATTCCTTCTTTAACCCTAATAATTGTTATAATATTGTAATTATTTGTAATATTGTTGGAACTGTTTTTAACTGTATTTTTTAATCATCATGCAAACTTTCAACTGATTTTCTATGCCTCTTCCCAGCTCTGTTGTGCAATTATTTATACTAAGTTTTCTCCTAGCCCTAGAATTCTTTGTAAGATTAAATAATACTTTGCACATGGATTCCTTTTGTCATGTTCTTCCCATACTGATAATATATTTATTTATTTGACTTCACTAGTATAAGCCACAGTACTCAGCTTCTTATGTGGAAATTTTATTAAGATGGGGATCATTGAAGATACGTCAAAAAACCTAATGCTGTTCATTGTAGATGCTTCCTGGCACCATTCTTGTAAGTCTAAAGTCCTTAAATATACAAATAAATACTATGTTTAGAAGGTAAATGAACAGAGACTGTAGGACATTTTCTCTTTTCAATGCCGTATATATAATTGCACAATGGTTTTATTTCAAATAAAAGTTATTTGGAAACATAAATTTCTAAAATTCACTTGATAATGAATAGATAAACAGAATTTCAGAATTTCCTTATCTTTCATTTTCAGTATAACTGAAAATATGTCTGGCTAGTATAAGAAGGATTCAATATAAAAAAGATGCCAAGTAAAATGACTTTTATCCAGGATAAATCATTGGTTATTTGCCTACATGCTCTTAAATTTGGTTTGTTCTTAAATTTCTTTTAAAATGCTGTTCCTTAGTGATCAAAATAGAAAATGAAAGAGGCTTAATTATTAGTAAGTTATCATAAATGACATATATCAATTCATATATAGATGGTGAAAAGAGTCAGTGAAAGTAAAGAGACAGAGTGCTTAAACAGGTATTCTTTTTTTGTTTTTTTTGCAGTACGCGGGCCTCTTACTGTTGTGGCCTCTCCCGTTGCGGAGCACAGGCCCTGGACACGCAGGCTCAGAGGCCATGGCTCACGGGCCCAGCCACTCCGCAGCATGTGGGATCCTCCCGGAGCAGGGCACGAACCCATGTCCCCTGAATCGGCAGGCGGACTCCCAATCACTGCGCCACCAGGGAAGCCCTAAATAGGTATTCTTAAATTGTTGGATTCTTATTAAACTCTGACAATGTTTTGGTAATATGTAAGACCTAAAATATTTCCAAAAATCTTCAAAATATTAAAAAGAACTATCATCAGGGCACTAAAGTTCTTAGTCTTCATATTCTTCTGCAGAATTTACTCTATAAAAACTCCTAATTCACAAAATAACAGTAATTTATTGAGAATTTATTTGCTGTGTGTCAGGTGCTCTTCTGAGTGCTTCATATTAATTTGACATGATTATTCTTATTTAATGTAACTAGAAATTAATGTTTGAGATATGAACAGTTTCCCAACTGTTATTAAGAGGCCTAAACTGAATTAAGAGGCAAGATATATCTACTTCAACAGCTATTGCACTGAAGACTGTATTTGTACACCAAATACTCAAAACACTTTGCTACATGTCCCAGGTACCCTTGCAGTTAAACTGAGGCCATATGTGTACCTCTAGTTACTGGACTATGAATGGAAGTGATGTGTGTCTCTTCTCACCAAGGCAGAAAAGAGAGTGTGCAACCTACATGCTTCTTTTTGTTAAGGCTAGTTTGGAGGCATCTTTCAGATGGTGAAATTATAAAAAGTTAGAAGTCCACCTGCATTAGTTTACTAGGGCCGCCCTAACAAAGTACCACAAACCAAGGGGCTTAAGCAACAGAAATTCATTGTCTGACAGTTCTGGAGACCAGAATTCTGTAATCAAGGTGTCAGTAGGGCTGTGCTCTCTTTGGAGGCTCTAGGGAAGGATCTGTTCCACATCTTTCTCCTAGCTTCTGGTAGCCTCGGGCACCCCTTGGCTTGTAAATAGCCATTTTTTCCCTGTGTCTCTTCATATCAACTGCCCTCTGTTTCTGTGTCCAAATTTTGCCATTTTATAAGGACACTGGTTAAAGGACCCACTCTGATGATCTCATCTTAACTTCACAGCATCTACAAAGACCCTATTTTGAAATAAAGTCACATTCTTAGGTACAGGGGTTAGGGTTTCAACATACATTTTTTTTTTTGCAGGGTCACAATTCAATCTATGCCACCACCCAACGTGCATTACACATGAAAGCAAGAAATCAACCTCACACACTGAGATGTGAGGGGTGGGTTTTGTTTGTTACACCACAGGATAGCTTCTGTTCTTAACTCATTCTATACTATACTAACTTATTCTTTTTTTCAAACAGATATTTATTTATTTATTTATTTTTGGTTGTGTCAGGTCTTAGCTGCAGCACACAGGATCTTCCGTTGCAGCACACGGGCTTCTCTCTAGTTGCGGCACACAGGCCCTCTAGTTCTGACGCATGGGCTCCAGAGTGCGTGGGCTCTGTAGTTGCGGCACACGGGCTCCAGAGTGCATGGGCTCTGTAGATGTGGCGCGCGGGCCCTCTAGTGTGGCGCACGGGCTCCAGAGTGCGTGGGCTCTGTAGTTGCAGCAAGCGGGCCTAGTTGCCCTACAGCATGTGGGATCTTAGTATCCCAACCAGGGATGGAACCGGTGTCCCCCTCATTGCAAGATGGATTCTCCACCGCTGGACCACCAGGGAAGTCCCATATACTGACTTATTCTATATTATAACACCTCTGAACAGTTTTCCTTTTCAGCATTTCTATTCCAATACTATGGCTGCTTAGCTCAGTTGAATAAACCTATCTATGGGCAATATAACAAATTCTGATGCATAACATTAGTTAAACCCCATATCACTCTAAAATACTTGTCCTGGTCATTGGTTACACACTTTATGATTTTCCTCACTGGCTACTATTAATGGTCAATATTCCCTTCAAGCCTCATAATCAACCCCAATTCGCTTTCACTTTCTTTCTCTTTCTTCCTTAAGAAAATGGCAGTCGGGCTTCCCTGGTGGCGCAGTGGCTGAGAATCTGCCTGCCAATGCAGGGGACACGGGTTCGATCCCTGGTCTGGGAAGATCCTACATGCCACAGAGCAACTGGGCCCGTGAGCCACAATTACTGAGCCTGCGCGTCTGGAGCCTGTGCTCCTCAACAAGAGAGGCCGCAATAGTGAGAGGCCCGCACACCGCGATGAAGAGTGGCCCCCGCTTGCCACAATTAGAGAAAGCCCTCGCACAGAAACGAAGACCCAACACAGCCATAAATTAATTAATTAATTTTAAAAAAAAGAAAATGGCAGTCACAATGATTAAGGGAACTCTACGGCTCTGTGAAATGTACATTAAAATAATCAGCATAAAGTCCTAAGTTTATACATGGAACTATGATTCTCCATAATATGGCTCTGGCCCACTCCATAGCCCTCTCCTCCTCATACCAGGTAAGGCAGACATACTGTACGATGGGAAACATTTCATATGAACATTTTTCAGATTCATATGTCTTCGCTCATGCTGTTTTCTGCACATAATTGATCCACCTCACCCTACCCCCATCTCTTCTAAATGTACCCCTTAAAAAAACTCACATATAATTAAAGAATCAACTTTGAAGCATTTCCTAATCCTTTTAGGTAGAAATTGGTAGATTAGTTAGGGTAGCATTTTGTTGATTTAATAAATTTTCCTATAATGTCAGAGAACTGATATGTTCACATGTTAGTCCAGTCACAATGTTCTTGATCAGGGATGATTCACGGACCCCAGATCCTTCCATCTTGAGGCATTACCTTCCTTACTGGCACAGGCAAAAGTTAAAGAAAGAGAAGAGGTGGCCTGTTGATGTAAGAAGGCCTGGAAAGTGCAGCCCTTTGGGGGGAAACATATTTTCTGACAACTCTGTATTAGTGGTCAGTTAACTCTCTCTTCTTCACTTGGTACCTAAGTCTACTGAGCCCTCAGTGCCCCTTGTACATCACTTCTTTTATACTATCTATGGTACTAGATTACATTCTGCATTCTTTTTTTTTTCTTGCTTTTCTCTCCAAATAGATTCTTAATTTATTGTGAGAATAAAAATACTTTGATAATTGTTTTCTCAGAGTCCAGAATTTTACCTGGCACACGGCAGAAACAAAATAAGTGTATATTTCACTTAATTATTCAATTAAGCAAACTTGCTTATTTCTGCTACTATTAGTACTTTCACCGTCCTGATTTCTGGTATCATAAAATCAAATACGATTAAAAGAAAAGAAATCAAATTCATCTATAATACTCTGAATATTTTTTCTAGTTCTAAAATGTAGTTAGCTAATGTTCATAGCTAAGCTTCTTAAGCACTAGGCCTAAAACCCTTAGTCAAATCTAACATTGCTGGTGGCATCTAATTGCTCAAGTATTCAAGTAATAGAATGTGGAAACATATATTTTGTATTAGTAAAGTCTCATAACATCCAATTTGGTTATTACTACCTCCAGTGATTTGACACTCAATATTATTTCTAAGAAGTTAATATGATAATGAATTTCTCCTATTTTATTTATTGCTCAGAATTGTTTGGGCTGTGGCATTCACATTGATCACGAAATAACAAAAACTAGTGAACTATTTGAGGAAGTAAATAGGAAGAAGGAAAGTCTGAATATGCAGCTGCGTGGAACTGCTCATACTAAAATTTATTTTGAAATGTTATGATTGCTTTCAATTTCATTGTGTATAGTTCCACATTTTTATTTGTTTCCACATGTGTTAGCTAAAATGAATTGTTGTAATTAGTATAAGTTGCTGTATAAGAGAAATAAAGAAGTTAAAGCTATCTGGAGGCCACTATAGCTCAAAATGTGGTCAGGAATGTCCCAATTCCTCTTCTCCACATGCTATCACTAAACTTTACATATTTACTGAACAGAATTTTTAAAGAAACCCAACAGCAAAGTCAACAACATTAATTCTGGATTACAAATCTCATCATAAAATTGAATCAAGATAGCATATCTATTGTCATTAAACCAATAATATTGAAATATTTGTGAACAGTTGTTTTATAAATTTGAATTATAGCTACCCGAATTCTCTATTGCTCAAAAACAAACAAAAAAAAAACTCAACAACTCATCTTTTTTATAATGTTCTCAGTGCCTTAAATTCCAATGTAAACTCCATAACCACTTACACATATATGCAAACAAAAAGCAGATGTGGCTTTTCAAGCCACAAATTCTGATGGGCAAAATATAACTTGATTTTTTATATTAACTTAATCTTTACTTTCAAACTATTTTCTCAGTAGTGGTAGAAAAATCAATTAGTTAATATTAGATAACCTTGATCATTTTTTTTCCCAGCCATTTCAAGTTTAAATTCAGCCAATTAAGACTGCTTTTTTCTTTTTCCTTTTCCATGGGCTGGATAACTTCAGTATCCACACTTAATTTGATCATGACCCCAAGAGAAAAAGTCTGATCAGAGGTTAGTTTCTGTCCATGATGGCCCTGCTGAGTTGTAAACTCTTCACTACTTCCCAGCTGTCATGGCTCTTCCACACGGGCAACAGCTTTCCTGGACACAGTCTCCACTGTACCCCAATTACATAGGCCAACCTGATATTTTCTAGCATCCTGGCCAGCTCATTTGAACTCTTTCTCACATCCTGCAAATGACGTATTCTTCTCCACTTAATGGGTAATGGAAATATTCCCTCGCCTACCATCCCAGTGTTCCATATAGGATGTGGACCACATAGCCTTATATTCCCACAATCCATAAAACTGTCACGGTGTTTTATCACACCCCAAATTCAGCCTGGAATTCTGAGCCTAGAGACCGTCTTCAGAGACCCTCACTCTATGCCTACAAATTCTCAGCAGTTAAACCGGTTCTTAGATTTCACTGTATTCCAATCATCGTCACTATCTATACAATAAATGTACTTTTGTTACTATTTATGTAAAACAGAACTAACATATCCAGTGAAAAACTCTATCAAATTGGTCAAACAAAAAGGGCAATGAGACTGTCGATGGGTCAGCTTGCAAAGGGAACAAGCTGCCCAGCACTGGCCACAGGTATGCACACCTGTCAAGCTAACCCAAGAATCTTATCTGCCTCAAATATTACACATGAGGCCATTACACATTTGGACCACACAACCAATCATCCCTAGACTGATTTTAGACTCATTTAAATAATATTCCAACAAGCTACCTTCTTAAATTGTACAGGGAATATACTGGTAGACACATTTTTTTGTATATGAATATATTAGCATATTATGTACATCATGCACTCAAGAGTTTTACTTACATAATTCCACATCCTTAGTTCTCTTTATGTCAGAACACTCACAAGAAAGGTTTTTTCCTGAATCTACAAGACTGAACGTGAAGTGAATTTAGTTAGGCAAGTGCCTTCTTACATGGGGCCCCAATGTCCTTTCCTCAAAATTCTACATTATGCATGTTCTTTGTCTATAATGTTCCACCAATCTCCAAGCTTTGTATATTTTTTAAGTGACAGCTTTAAGTGAAGTTGCTCAACAATAAAGGATTTTTGAATATAACTCTGGTGTATTTACCCAATTTACTGCAAAGCTTGTTACTGGCTGTTTACAAATATTTACCTAAGGTTTATCATTATTTAGCACATAAATATCTAAAATATATAAATGTGCTTAACTTGTTTCCATGGTGAGACGGTACTTGTTAGGGAAGCATAGTCAAACACGGACCCAAAGCAGTTGAGGCTCACATCACAGAGGGGAGTCATCTGATGACAAGCAAAGCAAAAAGGAAGCATTGTGAGGGTGGCAGAGAAAGCCTGGGTATCTCCATACCTGTGTAAGTACTGTGCATAAGTACCTAATACTCAACTAGTGTCAGGCATCAGTCAGTTATTATTGATTCCAGACAGCTGGATCACACAGAATTCATCCTCTCTGGGACTGAGCCAGAAACAAGGTTTATTAAGTCTTACATCACTTTATCATCAAGGTTAACTCCTCACTCTAAGGGCCATTAAGAGAGCTTCATTATTAGCTTGTAATTTTGTATGTTTTAAGTGGAATTACATTATTTTGCCCAAGTGAATAAAATGAAGTTCAGTAATTGTAATTGCTATTGCCAGACTCCATAGCAAACCTCACAGGACTTTCCAAAAGTAAAATGACAATGCATCATCATCAACCTGGCTACCATCCTGCCATGATGATTTCTGGCATATTTCCAACGTTCTTCAACAATTCTTAGGTGTCCCTGCATAAGATATATGGCATGTCAAAGTCCAGATTCATTACCTTTCTACTTTTTTTTTTCCTTCGGTACAAGATAATCCTTCATCATTGACTCATTTTTTAAAGGAGTCCTCCAGTTAAAAATATATTAAGATCTTACCACAAGATTTCTTGACACTGTCTCGTTATTATAGAAAAAAATATGTTCAAGGAAACTAATGGGTAGTAAAATGACCAAGTGACAAAGCACGGTACTATACATACAAGAATGGATAGCACTGACATAAGATGATAAACTGGAATACCTGAACGTTCATGGGGATTTAAATTGTATTCGGTTAAGAAAAGTGTAGTTGAGAATTAAGAACCAACACATTACAAAGAATCTGAATATAACAAATTCCTCATGCCTTAGGCCAACACTACCTGGTTCCTGTCCTGAGAGAGAATCTCATCATTTGATGCTTGTTCCTTTGCCCATTCCCCTGCCTATTCCCTTGTTTCATATTTTTCCATAAGCATGCAGTACACAAAATAGACACAAGAACACGCTTGTAACTAGCCAACCTGACCTCCCTCAGTTTCTTGCCTACTTTGTATTCTTGTACACTACTGGGGTTTTGTTCTTCTAGTACCCTCCACTTAAAACTGCTTTTCTTCCCTTGCTCCTTGATCTAATTTAGGACCAGAGTAGATCTTGTTCTTCCAGAAACATTTGGTTCGCAGTGAAAAAGAAACTGAACTGGAACTAACTTAAGCCAAAATGTGGATGCCACATGTGATAGGCCACTTCTCACAGAACCACAACATAGTCAAGTGGTTAGGACACGGTTTTGATGAGGCTATCACAGAAGATGTTCCAGTTCCCTCAATTATGGTAATGAGATTTGAATCCAGCCTTAAGCAAACTCTGCTTACACTCAGCTAGATGACCTGTTGCATCTGCCTGTGGAGTTGGTATCAATGAATTAACAGCTTCATAAAAGCAGCAAAATCCTTTTCAGAACAGGCATGGAAACTTTATTCATCCTTCTTCAAAATGCTCAAAGAGAACTCTGAAGAACTCTGAATGTCCTTGATCTGCATGTGTTCAGCCTTTGGTATAGTAGAAATAGCTACTGAAAATTTTAAAAAGCAACAAATAACTTGAGACCAGTAAGCTTATGTCCATTTAGTTTGATTCAAAGTACAATGTGCTTTCAGAATTTCACATTTAAAGGCACCATGTAATACATCTGGTTAGCCTCTTGGCACTGCACATGAGGAAACTAAGGTTAGGTGGGTTTAGTAAGATATTTAATTAAAGAGACATTTCAAAAGTAATATGTACCTTTAAAGGGGTCCATAGGTACTAAGAAGACAAAAATTGGACTCTAGAGGCAATTACGTAGTTGATCAGCCATGGTTAGTCTCTGTACAACATATTAAATACTCTTACCCTAGTTTATCTTCTTTAAAACCATGATAATAAATATACTTCATAGGACTATTATGAGAGATATATAATAATACCAGAGACTCATAGCTCAATACATGGCACAGAACAGGCCACCAAATAACTTATCTTTCTACTTAACTCATATTAGGTTGACTTTATGATACTACTCTTACCTCTTTTATGCATTAGATAAGTGTACACCATATACCACTTTTCACTTATTTTTATATTACAGTTGAAAACATGTAATATTATTTTGGAGGTATGTATGTACATGTTTTACATAAATGTTATGTTCCATTCTGTACCTTGCTGTTTTTATCTAACAGCATGAATTGAAAAACTTTTCACATAAACATATACATTTTTTAAACTATGGTGCAGTGTTTCATAGTATATATATTCTAAGATTATTTGGCCAGTCTCCAATTTATGGACACTTAGTTTTAGATTTTTCAAGTTTCTTGCTCTTACAAATTATGATCCAACAAATATTTCATATATACCTTATCGTGCAAGATTCTTCTTGAATACATACCAAATATGGAATTATTGGAACAAGGCAATTAGCTATCTCTTGTTAGGTAACAAATTATTTCAAAATTCATGGCTACACACAATTATTTATTATCTCTCATGGTTTCCCTGAGTCAGATATTCAAACAAGGCACAACAGGGATGGCCTGTGCCTACACTAGGATATCTAAGGCCTCAGTGCTCTAGTTGTCAGGGAATGAAATATAGATGTTACTTTTGATCTTTTGGAAGAATGTCATCATCACATTGGGGGAAACATTTTTGGAAAATTCCATATACAATAAAAGAAAATGAACATTTAAATTTCAGTAGATATTGCCAAGTGTTTTCCAAATTGGCTTTACCGTTTATGCTTCAAATGGCAGTTATATCTAGGTAAACATTTTGACTTCTTAATGCTAAAAAAAAATTTTAATGAAAGATGTTATGCTCCATCTATCTCAAACAAGACAAGAAACAGAACTTGTATTCAATTAGAGTATTTCTGGGTGCTGAGAGACTCTTTTTTTTTTTTTAAACAAAGCTCTCAAAATACAGATAGGCTACTTAATATTTTTATGCTTCAGTTTTCTTATTTGTAAAAGTGAGATAATTAATACAATCTCACTCAAAATAATGTTATAAGACTGAAAATTAACTAAAATATTTTATGCAAAGTCCTCAGCATAAGCAACTAATGCTTAAAATTAGCATTCTATATTCATAATTTTATCATAATAATCAATTTTATAATTATTCTCATTATCATTTTTATACTTTTCCATAATCTCATGCAAACTTTCCAAAAGAAAAACTTATATCACCCTAATTTCCCTTCGATTGCCTTTAAATCTGCAACCCACTATAATCTGATTTCAGTCCTATAAATATTTTACAAAAGATAATGTTGCTAAAAACATTATCAACCACTCAGTTTCTAAATTAAATAAGCAATCTTTAGTTTTTATAGTAGATCTCTTTGCTGTTTTGACACTAGTCATTTATTTTTCTTTTTAACATATATGGGTGTATGTATGTACATAAATGTGTATGTATGTTTATTCCTTCAAGAAGTATACAAGACAGTTAAATTCACTTTGTTAAATACATGCTTAAAATTAACATTTAAATATAAAATTAACATTTGAAAGCTATTAGAACTGTACCTAAATATACTGAGCACTATAACTGTGTATTTTTATGATTATTTGCTATTATTACTAGAAATAAAGTAATTTATTGTTCATGGCACAATCCATAAAAGCCGAAAGACAATAGAGTGACATCTTCAAAGTGCTAAAAGAACTAAAACAATCAACAATCAACACAACACAAAAATCTATATCCAGCAAAATTATCTTTAAAAAATGAAACAGAAATCAAGACCTTCTCAGAAGAAAAGTAAAAAAGAGAGAGAGAGAGAGAGTGTGTGTGTTCCTTGCCAGAACACCAGTACCACAAGAAATTTTCAAAGCAGTTCTTCAGTCTTTTTAAGATTCTTTTCCCATATAGGTCATTACAGAGTATTGAGAAGAATTCCCTGTGCTATACAGTAGGTCCTTATTAGTTATTTGTTTTATATATAGTACTATGTATATGTCAATCCCAGTATGTATACGTGTAGCTTACTCACTTTGCTGTGCATCAGAAACACATTTTAACTCAACTATACTCCAATAAAATTTTAAAAAATAAAATAAAATTGTCTCTCTTCTATGCTCTCCTTCTGGGACTCTGATAGAGTCCTGTAAACCATGTCTAAATACTTAAAAGTTATAAATCAAGTTAACAAAGAAGTAGAAAAATTTTATCCTCTGAACCTTAAAAATTATACCTTCATATTGACATAAATTAAAAAAGAAATGTGAGTAAAGCTATGGTTTTTATATGACTTAAAGTTGTCAAAACATCAAAGACAATGGAATTTAATTATTATTATGCAGGTAGGGATAAAATAAATAAAATAAAATAAATGAAAGCAGTTCTTCAGGAAGAATTATGATACCAGACAGAAATAATAGTTGTAGATGTCAGTATTCTACTTTCAGTAATGGATAGAGACTATCCAGAGAGAGAACAATAAGACAATTGGAATAACATTGAAAACCAACTAGACCTAACAGTCATAATGACAACACTCTATCCAACGATAGCAGAATATGCATTTTTCTCAAACACACAAGAGATATTCTTCAGGACAGACCATATGCTAAGCCACAAAACAAGTCTCAATATAAAAAGATTGAAATCATAAAAGTATCTCCTCTAAACATAATGAAATGAAACTTGAAATCAACAACAGACAGAAAATTGGAATATTAAGAAATATGTGGAAATTAAACAACACATTCCTAAATAACCAATGGGTCAAAGAAGAAATTACAAGGGAGATTAGAGAGTACTTTGTGACAAATGAAAATGAAGGCCAAACGTATCAAAATTTACCAGTTGCAGAGAAAACAGTGCTTAGAAGAAAACTTATATAGAGAGCCCCAAGGAGGGTACAAACATGGTGTCAGAAATATGGGAAGTCTAGCACAGTGGCCCATGCAGGTAGAGTCAGGAAGCTGGTCAGATGAATTCCTCAAGCTGCAAAGACCATAGTTCTAAGGTGAATTGTGTGAACATTCACTGTGTCCCCTGGCTATGGGCTTTTGACACTTTCATACTGAAGTGGTCCAGGCCTACTGGTTCAGCCACACCTCATGGTTCTCTAGTCTTCCATCTGGGCAGGAAACTCACCGCATATATCAGAGGGGCAAGTTGCATCCTTGCAGTGAATTGGAAGTCTCATTGGTGGAGGGAAATCTGGACCATAAGGATTTCTCTGGAGAGAAATCTTGAGCTCAGGGTTTAGATTGCACTCTTTAATATGGTAGCCATCAGCCACATGTGTCTACCACTTGAAATGGGGCTAGTCAGAACTGAGATATGCTGTAAATGTAAAGTACACAATGGGTTTGAAGACTTAAGAGTGTAAAATATCTCATTAATATTTTTATATTAATTACATGTTGAAATGATATTTGGATATAGTAGGTTAATTCAATATATTATTAAAATTTATATTTTAATAATATTAATATTCCAATATATTCTTAATATTCCAATATATTAGTAAAATTTCTCCTAAAAAAAGAACTTATAGTTGTAAATGTCAACATATAAAAAAGAAAATCTCAAATCAACAGCAAACTTCACATCTAAGTGATCTAGAAAAAAAGAGCAGACTAAACTAAATCCAGAAGGAAGGATTATATTGGAAAACCTGGAGCTGGTATGTTGTCAAAGCATATGCCAATTATGACCCATTGAATGAGGGGCACAAGCCATCCACATGAAGATGGCAGGCAGCTCCCTCAGCATCCAAGTTCCCACTCTAGGGAAGTGAAAACCCAGAAGGTATTTTGACTGAAGGTACTGTTTCAATACACTCACACAAAGGTAATAAAGTCATAGTTTTATTACTTACAAATACCAGAATAGAGGCGCAATGAGCCAGGGGAAGGGAGGTCCTCTGCCCCTCCCCCTGGTCACTAGCAAGCAGGAGATAAGAGAGAGGGTAGCAAGCACCTATTACTATAAGGTGGTTGGGGCAGCAGTCATGAATTTTTCATGGGCTCAAATATAAGTGGTTATTTTAAAAGGTACCTCAGGAAAAGCAAGGTGGGAACCTGTGCTGAGAATCCTAAGCTTGGGTCCTTATCTAAATGTCCATATTCTGGGTATGAGCAGAGTTGTCATACTATAAAATGACCAGAGAGCAACTCAGAACGGCTTTTTCCATCCTAAGGATATGATAAAGATTACAGCACACATAAACAAAAAAGAAAACAGGAAAACAATATAAAGAATCAATGAAATCGAAGTTTGTTCTTTTAAAAGATCAACAAGGGCTTCCCTGGTGGCGCAGTGGTTGGGAGTCCGCCTGTCGATTCAGGGGACGCGGGTTAGTGCCCTGGTCCGGGAGGATCCCACGTGCCGCGGAGCGGCTGGGCCCGTGAGCCATGGTCGCTGAGCCTGCGCGTCCGGAGCCTGTGCTCCGCAACGGGAGAGGCCACAACAGTGAGAGGCCCGCGTACCGGGGACAAAAAAAAAAAAAAAAAAAAAAAATCAACAAAATTGACAAACCTTTAGCTAGATTGATTAATTAAAAAAAAAGAAAAGATGCAAATAACTAAACTTAGAAATGAAAGTTGGCTCATTACAACTGACTTTACAGAAAAGAAAAAAGATTATAAGAGAATACTATGAACCATTATATTCCATTAAGTGAAATAACCTGTATGAAATGGACAAATTCCTAGAAACACTCAAACCACCAAAATGGATTTCAAGAAGAAATTAAAAATCTGAATTAATGTATAATAAAGAAGGAGATCGAATCAGTAATTTAAAACGAAACATAATTTTCTAACAAAGAAAAGCCCAGGACCACACGAATTCAATGGCAAATTCTACCAAACATTTAAAGAAGAATTAAAACCAATTCTTCTGAAATTCTTCCACAAAAAGAAGAGGGAAGACTTTCTAACTCATCCTATGAAGCCACCATTACTTTAATACCAAAGTCAGATAAAGACATCACAAGAAGAGAAATGTACCAGCCAATATCACTTCTGAATATAGACAGAAAAATTATCAACAAAATGCTAGCAAACTAAATCCAACAGCATACTGAAAGGAGTACAGACTGCAACAAAGTAAAATTTATCTCAGGAATGTGAGTGGTTGAACATATGAAAATAAATCAACATAATATACCATATAAAGAGAATGAAGGAAAAAAATTATCATCTTGATTAATTCAGAAAAAGAATTTGACAAAAACTAACACCTTTCATAATAAAAATACTCAGAAAACTAGGAATAGAAGGAAACTTCTTCAGTATGATAGGGGGCATTTATAAAAACTCACAGCTGACAGTACACTTAGTAGTGAAAAAAAATGAAAGCTTGCCACCCTAAGATGAAGAATAAGAGAAAGATGCTCCCCATACCAGTTATTGAAATTTGCATTGGAAGTTCTAACAAGAGCAAATAGGCAATAAAAAGGAATAGAAGGCATTCAAATTGGAAAAGAAAAGGTAAAACTATTTCTTCACAAATGGCATGACCTTATATATAGAAAATCGTAAAGAATCCTTAAAACAGCTATTAGAGCTAACAAATGAATACAGCAATGTCTCAGGGTACAAGATCAACATGCATTAAACAACCTGAAAAGGAAACTAAGAAAACAATTCCATTATAATAACATAAAAATGCAATTCTTTCCAAATAATTCCAGAGGCCAGTACGACCCTGATATGGAAAACAAAGGTATTACAAGAAAGAAAACCATAGACCAAAATGCCTCATGGACAAAGCTACATAAGTATCCAGGAAAATACTTGCAAATCAGATCCAACAACATATAAAAATATAATACATCAAGGTCAAATGAGGTATATCTCTGGAATACAAGGTTAATTTAACATTAGAAATTAAATCATGATCATTCAACATGTTACCAAACTAAAAACACCACCCACCCAACACAGACACTAACAAAAACATAATCATCTTAGAACAAGCGTTCAACAAAATGCAGCATCCATTCCTGAAAAAACTTATGAGCAAAATAGGAAGAGGAGAGAGTATCCCAATCCTGATATATGGCATCTAGAAAAAAACCTACAGCTATAATTATGTTTAATATTTAAAGACTGAATGTTTTCTTCTACAATCAGGAAGAAGAAAGGGATGTCCACCATCACCACTTCCTTTCAATATTTTAGTGGAATTTCTAGCCAAAGCAATAATGAAAGTAAGAGAAATAAGAGGTATCCAGATAGGAAAGACAAAATTAAACTTGTCTTTATTCACAGATAACATAATTGTCTATGAAGAAAATGTGGGAGAAACATCCAGAAGCTATTATAACTTTTACATGAGTTTAGTAACATTACAGGATACAAGATCAATACACAAAATAATTGAATTTCTGTGTCTATAACAAGCAATTGAAAATTGGAATAGAAAATACCAGTTACAATAGATTAAAAAGTATAACATGTACAGAGATAAATGTGGCTGAAAATGTGCAAGTTCTGTACACTATAAACTACAAAATTTTACTGAAAGAAAATTTTTAGAAGACCCAAAGAAATGGAGAGACAAATTTATTCATTGGTCAGAAGACTCAGAAATTGAATGTCAATTCTCCCCAAACTTATGTATAGTTTCAACATAATTCCAATAAATATTTGAGAAGGATTTCTTTGCAGAAATTGACAAGCACACCTTAATATTCATACCTGTTGTGACTTTCTTAAATTAATACTTGTTAAGGGTGTCAGATGGTAAGCTATGATTCAACAAAAGAGCAAAAGAAATTGAAATAGAGGAGTTTATTATTCACAGGCCCTGGACTTACAGGTATATGGTAACCTTGAGGGGCCACATGGGGAGATCAAACAGAGTGTAGGCAGAGAAAGTGGCAGGAACCAGAGCAAATGTCTTTATTAGGGTACAGGAGTGGAGTGCTTTGGTTCTCCCAGGCTAAGGCCAGATTGATCAATTCAAACCAGAAAGAGAGGGATTTTGGTAAGCTCCATGGGAGTCTTATCTAAGGGGCACACAAGAGGAAGGCCCTCAGTCCATGGACCTGTGAGTAATAAGTCAACTATACCTCAATAATAAAAAAGACATGAAATAAAATAGTTTCTATTTATACGGCTAATTGTAAAAACATGTATGCCAGGGAAATATAAAGTAATAATCTTGTAATTCCCAAGTAGTCTACAGAAACAGAAATAATTGTTTATAGAAAATGAAAAAGGAAACATTCATGTGGAGAAGAAGAATGAGAGCTGGAAATCGAGTATTTTATGACTTCTCTGTGGCTTTCCAGTTTTTCGTTTTGCCCACTTCGGAGACCTATCTGCAAGCATCCCCACAAACTCCAAGACACACTTTTTTTTTTTTCCTGCAGCACATCTTCATTACCAATTCACATATTCGCATTTAGTTATTTTTTGTTTGTTTAAGCTGGCACAAATAGGTTTCTGTTACTTGCAGCCCAAAATATACAATTAATACAACTATCCCATTACCCAGTATACTTGAAGCTGCACAATCAGTCCTTTCTCTCCTATAGGCAGATCTACAAGGAAAGCCAAATCATAAGTAGCTTATTTGGTGAAATGTGGAAGCAGCACAAAATAAGTCATCAAAATTGAAATGTTAATAGTATCAGACTCCTATAGCCTTATGTTTTAATGTCATAATAGCAAGGCTTGATCTTGCCAATGGGATTGTAATAGTCTAAGTCCATTTCTTAAGGCTCTCTCTTCTGGATGGTGCTTGGAATAATACTTATTTCTAACATTTCTCTTTGTAAATAATTATTCTGTCTTCATCACTCATCAATGCCCATTTTGACACCATTTTTTTAAAATATAGTGATGCACTCTATCAAGTTTGAGTTGAATCTTATGGTTGACTCTGCTCATCTCTTTCTTTATCTAATAAATGTTGATTTTAAAAGCTAATACTTGGAGAAAAAAAGAATATTTCCAGGTTCTTCAGAGACACCCAGCCATTATTACTAATTACTGATGATAATAATCACACTATTAACAGCAATTGTTGCCAGAAATAATTTTGAAAACTTTGTGAAATTATAAACTGAAAACTTTATTCAAATGTGAAATCTTGTTATTGATAGAATGGTCAAAATTATGTTTTAACATGTATCTTGGCCTCTGCATTATAATAAGACCTTCCTTATAAGAAATGTAAATATCTTTTTTCTTTAGTCTTCCCATGCCATTTAGAGCTAGACATTAGCCTGAAGCATACATGGATAACTCATACTGATAATAAACAGGATTCCATCTTGGTTTGTACTACTGAGCCTGTAAATGATGTGTAATGATGTGTAATGTTATAGAGGTCCAGAAAAAGGGTAGAGTGGAAGTTATTCCACAACAGATAGAAGGATGGATGGATGGATGGGTGGAAACACAGATAGAGTATTAAGAGTCACTGATTATTCAGGTAGTCTATAGTAAGTAAAATAGTGATGGATAATTTGAGAATAAAAAGCCAGACATCAGTCATCAGAGGTCCAGATATACAAGTGGGAACAAGAAATACACAAGCATTTCTCATGGATGCTGCTGAACTTTACCAAATTCCATAAAAATCCATTTCAAAACCCAATAGGAACCAATTTATAGCTGGAAACTTGAAACGTCTTTTCATCCAACATATTGATTGTGAGTATGCTGAGTTCCAGGTACAAAAGTAGATACTATAGATACAATAATAGATGAGACAACTATCCTAATGAGGGCAGAGGTTGCCAATAGATCCAGAATTAAGGCATGAAGGTATTGTACACTCTTCTCCCCTCAGCCGATAGTCAATCAATAGCTTTCGACCAAAGCTGAGAGTAGTTATTAAATACATAATGCTGTTTATTGGGCACTGAGTAAAGCCACGGAGAAGGTCAAAATATGGCCTTAGACTTCAAGGGTCATAAAATTTAATTTGAAACATAATTACCAATCTTAAACTGTATTAAGTAGGGATATACAAAATCATTGACTTGAAGATGTCTGAGGATGAAAAAAATCATGAAAATGGAACATAGACTATGTTTCCCAACCAAATAAAAACAGAAACAGAACAGTTGTGTTTTATTTATTTCATTATGTATCTAAGTAATATTTGGCTGAACCAAGAATTTCTTGGCTAAACAGAGTCCTAAAACCACCAGACTGTAAATCCCTTTCATTATTCTCAGTTTACAGATCAATATACAGTAACTGAGACAAGTCTCTCCTCCTTTCTATGCCTGTGAATTTCTTTCACATCAACTTCTCCCAGTATTCTGGCTTACGGGGTTTCCTGAAACCATTTTTCAAAAATTAAGAGATGTTATCCATGGTATTCTGTACATCACCCTCACTTCAACCTTCATTCAGATTCCAAACTTGCTCTAGATAGAATGGAACAGAAAATCTCTTTAACCCTCCTCATTTTCCAGCTCTTCTTGCCACACTACCAATCCTATAATCCTGAGTTTGGTAATGAAGTAAGAGGAAAGCTGTGTTCAAGTGATAGTGGAAGACTGGTAGAGCAAAACTGGAGAATTCTACTGTTCAAAATCGAATTTGTTATTTGATGCATGAAAAGAGGCACAACTGAGTACAGCTATGTATAGTTTTATAAAATTATCACTTGACAAATCAAAATGAGGGTATTGGGCTTTGGAATCAGGTATACCTAGGTTTAAATTACAGATCTTCTAATTTGATCCAGATAACACTAGACTATTTAACCTTTAATTGAACCTTGGCAAATGTGGATAATAATACCTAAATAATAAACTATTATGAAGTTTAGTACAGCAAATTAATTGTTATATAGTAAATATATTAAAAAAGAGATTCTATGCTATTATATTTGGGTGGATGGAAAGGAATATAGTTACCTATCTTATTTTACATATGTGGATACTGCATATTTTATTCAGCAAGCACTTACTGATAAACTATTCTTCTTATTAGCACTGAGTTATATATTGGGGCACAATACAAAGTGTTTTCAAGTAAAAGACCCCGATAGCTAAGGTTGCCTGCCTGGAGCAGACACCTCCTTTTCCCAAAAATCTGAGTCAAATTGATCAGGGGATCACCAGGTGCTAGCCACCAGCATTCTCATTTAATTTTCTGTACAGATGGAACTCTTGTTAAAACTATCTTCTAGCTAAGTGCTATCTTTTTATATCCTATATCCAAGGCTGTTCTCACTCTTGTACCATAAGAATGTTGAAGAGCAGGGGGGCTGGGTTTCCCTCCTGGACGATTATTCCACTGAGTATCCAGCAATGCCATAGCTCCAATTTGTCTTTTTTTTGGATTAAGAGGCAACAAGAGACTATTTGCCTCTCTTTAACTGACCCTTGAATTATATTTCCCAAATAAAGCCAGTTACTTACCCATATTACATGACATTGTAATATTTGTTTTTGCTGACCCTGCCATAATAAGGCATTGCTTCTTTACTCAATAACTTAAAATATTTAGATAATATGATCTACAATATGTATTAAAGACGTTAACATATTCTACTTAGAGAAAAATACTCAATATTTTAATTTTTGAGAAAAAGCAATGCTTGATTTTTATAGTGAATCTCAAGGTCCCTTGGTAATAAAACAAGTAACAAGCAAGTTGCTGTGGCAGTTGGGGATGAATAAGCTATATGTGATCATGGCCAGTATCTCTGCCTAGTTCCTTAAGCTCATTTGGGGTTCAGGTATAATTTAGAAATGATAGGGATCATCCTAGTTCTCAGTATCTTGTAAGTCAGTGTGACCTAATAATGCCTGCTGGTATCAGAACAGTGGTAGGGCTGCATTTCAATTGCTACTCAAAGCAATAGCTTGGACAAAAGGCACGTCTTTCACCACACTTCAAAATTATTTTACATTCCAGCTCCCCCCATCACTAATTGCTGAAATAATCCATATCTTATAAGAAACAAGAATTTATGAGGAGGCATGGGAAGAGGAGGTCTTTGAGCAAACCCTTTCCTATAATTTGGAATTACTTGCCCTTATGCATGCCTATCACCTGATTTTATTATCTTTTTGTGGAAACTTGGCATCTTGTGACCTACAGCACCTCCTTCCTCAGTCCTGGAAAAGTCTTAAGCTGAATTCAACCATGTCCACCCAAACATCCAGTATCCTCAAAAAAGGAAAACAATAAAAGCATATTGTATTCCATATTCCCAGATCTCTCTGACTAATATTTCTGTTGGTTGCTTCAATCCTTAGATTAAGAATAATACATAATGTCAGACGAATTATAAAGTCACTGGCTAAAATGAGAAGAAAGGAATGCAGATATTACCTAGTTTAAAATCTATATCTCCACTGAATAATTAATCAGAACATATTTTTTTTAAGGGAAGGACATCCTTTATCTTAAAAAGAAGGAAGTTAGAATAAGAGTATTGGACAGAAAACTTCATTCAAAATGGATCACGGATCTAAATGTAAAAGTTAAATGCATATAAGCCTTAGGAGAAAAGATAGGAGTAACTCTTCATGACCGCGGATTAGACAGTCTTCATGTAACAACAACAGCAACAAAAATTAATTCAACTTCATCAAAATTAAAAACTTTTGTGCTTAAAAGGACACCATCAAAAAGTGAAAAAACAACCCTGAGAATGGGAGAAAATACTTGCAAATCATACACCTTAAAATGGACTGTATCAAGAATATATAAAGAACTCATAATGCAACAATAAAAGAAGAAAACTCAAGTGAAAAAATGGGCAATTTGAATAGATATTTCTCCAAAGAAGATATACAAATGGACAGTAAATTCATGAAAAGAAGCTGACTATCATTAGCCATTAGGGAAATGTAAATCAAAACCACAATGAGATATCACTTCACATGTACTAGGATGGCTATAATCAAAAAGACAGATAACACCAGGTGTTGGCAAGGATGTGGAGAAATTGGAATCCTCTTACATTGTTGATGGGAATGTAAGATGTGTCATCTGCTTAGAGAATCTATTTGGCAATTCCTGAAAAATGTTAAATACAAAGTTATCATACGATCCAGCAATTCTACTTCTTAGTATATGACCAAGAAATGAAAAGATGAGGATATGTACAGTCACACAAAAACTTGTACAAAAATGTTTATAGAAGCATTACTTAGATAAAAAGTATAAGCAACCCAAATATCTATGAACTGATGAATACACAAGTAAAATGTGGTATATCCAATAATGTAATATCATTCAGCTATAAAAATAATGAAGTACGGATACATGCTTCAATATGAATAAACCTTTAAAGCATTATGCTAAGTGAAAGAACCCAATCACAAAGGACTATGGATTATATGATTCTATGTATATGAAATGTCCAGAAGAAGCAAATATATAGAAACAGGAAATACATTAGAGGTTGACAAAGTCTAGGGGGTTGAAGAAAAATGGGGAGTGACTGCTAACAGGCGTGAGATTTATTTTGGGGATGGTGAAAATGTTCTGAAATTGACTGTGGTAATGGCTGTACAACTTTGTGAATATAATTTACAAAAACATTAAATTGATCACTTTAAAAGTGTAGATTATATACTTTTAAAATTACACCATAATAAAGCTGTAAAAAAAGTCAGTAGATGTCATTTGAGTAAGTGACCAATGACAATCTTACTATTACTGCAATGTCAAGTCAGAACAGAAAGCAGAGTCCACACTCTACGAAGAAACCACAAAGGCCTAATCTCTAGGATTTGACCTAGATGCTGCTAACTTATTCAGAAGTAACAGAGCTTGAGCAAGTGAGGCAGCTTTCAGAGAAGATATGTCCAGGGTTGGTAGACCGGCACGTCAACAGAATCTTTGCTTAAAGAGCTTTAACTACCCCTAGAAGGAAAAGAGAGTTCCTAGATTTCTTCCTGTTAAGTTCTAGAATAAAATGTAGACAATCAAAAGGCTTTAAAATTGCCTAAGTCAATCAAATCATGGAGGAGCAGAGCAGTTATACCACCAGAGATGGATAAATTTACCACTGAAAGTAACAACATATAGAGAATGCTCAAGTAGACATCATGGGAAATGCATTTGCCAATATGAAAGGGAAGCAAATTTTTAAAAATGATCTCCAGCCAGGAGATCTTTTTTAATGATCTCCAGACATTACTGACAGTGTAGAGAAGGTCACTGGCTGTCACTCTATGACTCTTAGATAATAGTCATCATTATTATTAAATGCATTTTAAAGGTAAGGGGCTCAGAGAGAGCTTGGTATAGGTACATGTAGAAAGATGCCAAGTTGACAGTTATGGAGATGTTTGATGTGCAAAATCTGAAAAAAAAATATTCTCTCCCCTGTAAGGTAATTTACATTATAATGTGTAGTATGCATTTTTTAGACCTGATTCAAAAGTTAATAGTTACATATTTTCATTACATTAATTACTTGGAGATAAAGGGAATGATTTAAAATATGTATTTACATACATATGCCATCAGGAAGTGTATTGAAATGAGCTAATTAAGTGAATACTAAAGGGAACTGATTATAAACATTGAAGAAATTACCAAACAGAGCTTCATCAGGAGAACATACTCAATCTAAAAAGAAAATCTTTCTTTTGTTATTAAGCTACTGGCAAATTTTACCATAGCTATTCCACAGGGAATTATTGAGAATTGATTATTATTCCTTGTTGTACAATTTTAAAGATAACCTGTTTAAACTAAAGACACAATCTACCTAAATCGGAGTTGTTTTTACTCAATTATTTGCACTGTTTTTCTTGGGGGAATTTCAGTGGGGTTTTCCCAAGTAACTTGATTCACTGGGCCCACAGACAACCTAACCAGTTTTCTATAGCAATTCTCATTTTTCTTAAAATCATGACCCATTTGATATTTTAAAAACAGCAACATTAATTTTAATTTGTCATATTGTAGGGTATAAATTGACTAAATGTTAATAGCATTCTTTTTGAGTAATCAGTTCTACATGATTAACCTAAAAATTACCAAAACATTGTTTATTCTTCATTTGTATCTGAAGAAGAAAAGCATGATGAGTCAGACAGAGTTGGATTAATTTACTCTCTGATTTGTATTAAAACTTGACACTATGATTCATAATCATTTTACTCAATATTTATCCTGACAAAACAGCTTAATTTTGAAGGCAGCTCATTGGAAAATAATTCAAGGCCAAAAGGTATTCTACGTCATAACTACATACAATTAATTTGCATGGAAAATACCACTCTAATTTTTCTTGCTTCTTCTCTCTTGAATAAAAAATGGGCAAAATACAACCTTTGAAACCTTGTAAGCCCTCTCCTTTGAAGACTTTTTCTTTTAAATAGAATCAAACTAGGTAGCTTGTGGTTTTAACACCATCTAGTGGGCTTCCTTTGTGACAGCAAGTGAAAACTAAAGAGACAAAGAAGCAGGACACAGGCCATTGTACCTTCACAATTGAAACTTCCCAGTATTTTCCTTTGAGGGTACATTTAATCTACTGAGGGGCTCACATTGAAGAAGACACCTGGTTTTTGTGTTCCAGCTAAAAGAAAAGACTTCTTGATGTGGCATCTCTTCTTCAAAACAAAGAAACTGAGAAGTGACCACACAAATACTTTTCCCTCTCTTTTAAAGTTGTTCTGAAAGTGCAAAAACACCTTCAAAAGGTCACCTTCAAAAGTCTAAAATGATAGTGTTGCCTTAAACAAATAATTCTGACTGTAGACTATTTTGCAATACAACAGAAAACATTACAGCTAATGAAAATAAGATAGTGGAATGTTAAAAATACTATCTTATTTCAAAAGAATCGCTGTATTAACAGCTGTGTTAAAATCTTATAATAGTGGGCTTCCCTGGTGGCACTGTGGTTGAGAGTCTGCCTGCCGATGCAGGGGACACGGGTTCGTGCCCCGGTCCGGGAAGATCCCACATGCAGCGGAGTGGCTGGGCCCGTGAGCCATGGCCGCTGAGCCTGCGCGTCTGGAGCCTGTGCTCCACAACGGGAGAGGCCACAACAGTGAGAGGCCCGCGAACCGCAAAAAAAAAAAAAAAAAAAAATCTTATAATAGTTAATAATTTAAAGGGCATATTATAAATAACAATTGGGTGATTTTAAACTCACTGTAGCAAAAGATGGAATACAGTCACTTTACATTCTTCTAAAGTTGTCTGGCATTAAGATGGAAAAGGAGGGAACATAGTCTGTACATATTGAACATCTTACATTACATATAATCCTTGACACATACTATAACAACCTATATATTCAAACCTGGCTTACCAAAAACATTTTCTCTGTTTCAACTCAAAGAATCAAACCTAGTCTAATATAGACTTTAAAGAGCTTAGATCTAATTCAATTTCTACCATAATTTACTTAAGTGTGTATGTGTGTATTATGTGTGTGTGTGTGTGTGTGTGTGTGTGTATTCCATTCTAATGAAATCATTTTCCCTCATACTACCAATGAATTTCTGGACACTAAATCCAATAACATTTTAAAAGTATCATTCTTCCTAACTTTTTAAAAATTATTTGATACTTCGAAAATTGCCAAATTTTAAAAACTTCTTTCTTTCCTGGTTTCCATGAAAATATGCTTTCCTGAATCTCCTTAATGTATATTAAATGAATGAATAAATGATGTTCTAAGAGATTCTTAAGCTCACCAAGTTCTCAAAGGTAGAAAGGGGCAGGGATGAGAGTCAAACCCAAATTTACTAACTCTAAGTCCAGGTTCCCTCTGGCTATAACATGACCGCCATTTGAGTGGGAAAAGAGAAAACTCAAGGGTTTTTATAGGAGGATCTCTTTATCTGTTCTTTCAGTAAATATTTACTAAATAACTTCATATTTAATCACTGTTACAAATGATTTTATGTATAAGATTTAGCCTCTGTTTTTCACCAATTTATAACATAGTTTTCTATAAAGCTATGTACACGAATACCTGTAAAATAAGGCAGTATATGATAAATTTCCTATGAGTATTACAGAATTCTGAAAGAGGAGAGTATCTTTTATATAAGTAATATGCCAGAAAATTCTTGAATAATCCTGCTTCAGCCCACCCAAGGGCTTTCTTTACTATTTTCTGTGTGTGAACTTTGCCTTCCCTTGAGGACATTTGGACTTGCTATATTGTCACCAGGAGAGAATCATACAGCAACATCTAGACTGTCTGAATCCTATAAAGGTCTAATATCCAATTGGTCTTATACGGAAGTGGGACCAAAGCACAAGATGTTTTATAGTCTTTATGCCTTGCACTATGTTATGAGAGTGCTATTTGGTAAATTCTCTAACACTAGTCAGAGGAAATCTTCTACTCTGGGCCCCAAGTGAGGAAGGAAAAATATTAGTTGTCAAACATCTTAGATATGAGACACAAGTCATCTCAAATGGAAGGTGCAGTGAGCATAGTGGTCAATCTGTTCTGCTTAGACTTCTGAAACTGTTCAAAGGGAAAGAACTATCAGAGGGATGAAATATATCTGATTATAACTTAAGGTTACCTTAAGTTAAAATTTATCTATTTTTTTAAGTCCTTCTGAATAATGTCTACTTCTTAACACTTTATTTTTTTCTTACTGTCTTCTATAAAGATCTAATTAAATAATGTGGGGCCTAAAAAGGAGAAAGATTTCTTCTACGCCACCCCCTTCCCCAATCCCTTAAAACATCCAATTAAGAAAGGACTTAGAAAAGGTGATTTTTAAAAAATAAATCCTAAAGAATAAGATTTTGATAGGCCAGAGGAAGTAAGGAGGTGCTATAGACTGAATCTTTGTATACCCCCAAATTCATGTGTTGAAACCTAACCCCCAGTATGATAGTATTTGTAGGTGGGGCCTTTAGGAAGTTATTTGGTCTTGAGGGTGGAGTCCTCATGAATGGGATTAGCGACTTCATAAAAGAGACCCCTGAGAGATCCCTCAACTCTTCCACTATGTGAAGATGTAGCAAAAAGACAACCATCTGTGAACCAGAAGGTGATTCCTGACTAGACACTGAATCTTCTTGCACCATGATCTTGGACTTCCAGCCTCCAGAACTGTGAGAAATAAATTTCTGTTGTTTATATGTCACCCAGTCTGTAGGATTTCGTTATAGCAGCCGAAATGGACTAAAACAGAAATTGAGGATCTGAACAAATGTGAAGTTTGCAAAGCTCATTGTTTTGGGGAATGCCCATCAGGTGATATTGAGGCTTTGTTTGCTTATAGAAAATATATGAGTCATATGGTAGGAAATATAGGTTATATCCAGGATAGGGTGTGGAATATAAGGAACCAGAAGGATTTTGAAGAAGGATTTTGAAAATATATCTCCAGGTATAGTCAGTCCCTCAGTAAGAGTGTGGCATGCTCTCAGATACATTTCAGGAAAATTTGGAGAAAAGTGACTTGGCGTGGAGCTATTGCAGAAGGAAAGACATGAAAGGAAGAGAAAACTATTAGAATCAATTGTCTAAGTACAGTAAGCCTGGTATAAGCAGGTCATAACTGAAGATAAGGAAAATCTTTGGGAATGAAAATGATGCCTATGACATCTATGAAAAACATAAGAAATTAAAAGGACTGACAACTCTTCCTGAAAGTGAGGGGTGAAGGGGAGAGAGGAGCAAGAGGGTTCAAGCCATGGATGAACAGTAGAAAGGAAAATACAATTAACAAAAATTGGAATGTCAGGAGTCAAAGCAAGTGTTGGAAGAAAAAGGGATAAAGATAAAATAATATTTCTTAATCTTGAGATGCTGCTTGGACATCTATTTGAAAATGTCCTGTAGGAATTTGGAATTTCCAAACTGTATTACAGAAGAGAGATCATGGGTTACCATGTGTGACCCCTTTAAGGGAAAAGAGCAAAAGGATTTAGGTAAAGAACAAAAAGAAGAAAAAAAGCTAGCAAAGAAATAGCTTAGAAAGTTCAGAGATGTTGAAGGAGGGTCAAAGTAGTACCAGTAGGGAAGGACCCTTTTTCAAAATATGAATCAATTATTATTTCAGCAATATTATAATTAGATCTTCATGATCAAAATCTAAATTTCTGTCTAAAACTGTCAATTATCTTTCATTACAAATTACAAGTAATTGGGTCAGTTTAATGGAAAAAAACAAACATTGAAAGAAAATGTGGCTTTATTCTAGCAATGATTCTTGCCAAAATTACTTTCCTTAGGATTCTAGCTATTCTCGAGCTGAAAGTAGCTTACACATTACAATAAAAAAAAAACTATACGTTCTATCAATAAAGGAAATAAAACTTTTTAAGAACATTGATTCTAAGCTGTAATTCCAATTTTAGAAAAATATTTGGGTTTTAACTACTTTTAATTTATATTGTACCTCAAACAAAAGATTTTAGGAGCAAAATCACCTTCCTGAATTCTAGAAAAGTAAACATATTTTAAAGGTCATGATCTCTCTCAGAGTTACTGAAACATTCCACCAGCAACATAATATTCTTTAAGTACTGTGGCCACTGTACCAGACACATTACAAATGTTATTTTATAGCTTAAGATATCATGTAAATATAATATTTTTCCAATTAATTTTTGCCGAGACATCATGTGCCTGTCCATTCATTCATTGAAAAATATTTATTGAGCACTTAGGATATATCAGTGAACAAACAGAGAAACATCTTTGCCCTCTCATTAAACATGGTTGAAGTTCAGACAATAAGGTTGAACCCAAACTATAAGTTGACCCTATGAAATGTGGAGCATTTGCTGTTAAATTTGTCAATGTTTTTATGCTCTGTATGTGTAAAAATCATTTTTTTCCCCCTCAGAAAATCTATCTTTCAAGTGTGAGGGAAACCAAATGACCTTTACTCCTGTCTACTTTAATAATACTTGGATTGTTAATTCTCACTAAAATGTCCCATGTCCCACTCTTCAAAAGCAAACATACTTATATTTTAACTTAGATTACAAGAAAAGATAAAAGACAGATAAAATTCCAGACAACTGACCATTGAGATTCCATGTCTGAACTTTGTCCTTCCTGGAGGGACCATAGATTTTGCACTTAATTAAGTAGTGACTGAGCAATGGATTAGTGTTCTCAATGATTTTCTGATTTAGTTGACTAACTGAAAATTTCCACAGGGCAGAGCACAATTTACTTGTGTGCCCCAATTAGCACTGCTAACTGGGGCACAAAATTGGCATAAAATTGGACCCTGATTTTGCATTAGCCACCATTCAGAGAATAGCAAATAGCCAGAAGACTCAAAGGGAAGTCCTTAATATCTTTCTTTTTCTTATTTGTTAAACCACATAGTAGCCCAGTGTTAATTTATAAGAAAGTTTATAGCTTGTGGACTATTGTGGATTATCAAAAAGGATGTGATTAATTAAGAAGTGTATGAGGATTGAAAGCCCAATACTGATTGAGAGATATAAGGGAAATGGAGGCATTGGGAATTCTTTTCTAGAAGTTCTTGAGTACCAAGCTGAATCCCAACAGCAGCTTTTTTTTTTTGTAGACAAAAATATGTTAAAATGTTGGAAGTAATTTTTTACCTGAAAAAGAAAACATGTGTCATATTTCTGTAGATTGTTTGTAAGGTCCATGTAGTCACAATAACATTTTCTATCTATGCATCACAGGTCTTCCCTGCCATTTTTATAGTCTTTCAGAGGCCCATAGAGCTGTATTTAAAGAACAAGACTTTTTAACACATTTGTTTGCCATTTGAAAGCCCAACATTTTCTTTAATCTAATATTGCATTTTCCTGCTATTTATTCATTTAATAATAGGCTTCAGTACAAACACATAGTAATGTTACCAAAAGGGCAAGTGCAGTAAATAGCCTTATGAAGGAAAGTCTGTGAGCTTTTCATAATGCAAATTGGGAATCTTGTTAAAATATGACTGTGCATAGGACCTTTACTGAATGAAAACAGCTCTTCTTCAGAAACCCATCTTGACTTTGCCTAAATTACATTAGAGCAAGTGACCAGCTGGGCTCTTTCATTAGCCTCTACCCTGTACTGCCTCTCCTCTGTAGATTGCTGCAGGCACCAAGCCAGTGCTAATACAGGTAAGTGGTACTCATGAATCCAGGCAGAGTAAAAATGAAGGAATAGGCTTAAGATTATTTCAGTTCAGGAAAGAATGCAGGTATGACTCAGCCATGGCCTCCAAAACTTACCAACCATCTTACACAACTACGACACTAACATATTGTCTCCACACTAGTAGAATGAGAGCTCTGTAGCCCTTGACCAGCCTAGGTAGTACATTGATATTCTATCGTACACACTTTTTTCCATGTGACGGATAAAGTTTGCAATCCTTCACACTTCTGTGTTAAAATTTGCCCCAATAACTGTCAATTCTAAGTTGAATTTCCATCAGCAAAATCATATAAGATATTTAGAACACTTTGGACTTTTGTTACCAAAAATATAATTCAGTTGAAAGAGGTCTTAGATGAATTCAAGGCAAGATGAAGATGATTCCTTATGTTTGATGTATTGCTCTAACGATTTTGGACAGGGTAGTTACCACTTTCTTCCTGCCAAGAAAATAACCCATAGAATCAATAAAGAGAAAGGTAAATAAATAGTAAAATTCAGAATACCCCAATACTGTAATATACTGGTGTGTTAACCACAAAACTATAGTACAAAAGTTAAAGGACAGAAGTATTAAAAATAACTATAGCTGCAATTTTTGATAATGGATACACAATATAAAAAGATGTAAACTGTGACATTCAAAGTATAAAATGGGGGGAGTAAAAGTGTAGGGTTTTGTATGTTATTGAATTTAAGTTGCTATCAGGTTAAAACAGACTTTTATATCTATATGATGTTTCATGTAAGCCTTAGGGTAACCATAAAGCAGAAACCTATAGTAGATACACACAAGATAAAGAGAAGAGAATCAAAGCATACGACTAAAAAATCATCAGTTTATAAAGAGAAGAACAAAGGAACTATGAAACATCCAGAAAACAATAAGATGGCATTAGTAAGTTCTTACCTATCAATAAATTACTCTAAATGTAAAAGGATTACATTCTCCAATCAAAAGGTACAGAGTGGCTGAATAAATTAAAAAATTGGGACCCAGTTATATGCTGCCTACAAGAGACTTACTTCAGCCTTTAGGACACACATAGACACAAAGTGAAGAGATGGAGAAAGATATTCCAGACAAAGGGAAAACAAAAGAGAAGAGGGGTAGATACTTACGTGAGAAAAAATAGATTTTAAATAAAAAAATGTAATGAGACAAAAAGGTCATTGTATAATAATGAAGGATGTCAGTTCATCAAGAGAATATAACAAGTGTAAATATATATGCACTCAACATCAAGGCATCTAAATATATTAAATACTAACAAGTCTAAAGAGAGAAATAGACAACAATACAATAATAGGAGAGGACTTCAATACCCCAGATTGAATAATGGACAGATCACCCAGATAGAAAGCCAATAAGGAAACACTGGACTTGAACCAAATGAATTTAACAAACATATACAGAACATTCTATCCAACCGAAGAAGAATACAAGCAAACCTGGAGTTATTGTGGGTTCCATTCCAGACAATTGCCATAAATATTGCAATAAAGTGAGTCACATGAATTTTTTGGTTTCCTAGTGCATATTAAAGTTACGTTCCCACTATATTGTAGTCTATTAAATGTGCAATAGCATTATGCCTAGAAAATGTACATATCTTAATTAAAAATACTTTATTGCTAAAAAATGCTAACTATCATCTGAGCTTTCAGTGAGTCACAGTAGTAACATCAAAGATCACTGGTCACAGATCATCTTAATATAATGGTAATGAAAAAGCTTGAAATATTGTGAGAATTAATTACCAAAATGTGACACAGAGACACAAAGTGAGCAAATGTTGTTGGAAAAAATGGTGCCCACAGACTTGCTTGATGCAGGGTTGCCACAAACCTTTGATTTGTTAAAAAAAAAAAAAAGGCACTATCTCTGAAGCACAGTAAGGTGAAGCAGAATAAAACAAGTACAGACATCTGTACACATTCTTCTCAAGCACACATAGAATATTTTCTGGGATAGATCATATGTTATGTCATAAAACAAGCCTTAGGAAATTTAAAAATATTAAAATCATACCAAATATCTTTTCTGACCACAAATGGTGTGAAACTAGAAATCAATAAGAGGAGGAAAATTGGAAAATTTACAAAAATGTTGAAATTAAACAACTCCTAAAAAAACCAATGTGTCAAAGGAACAACTGAAAAGAAAACATCTGGAAACAAACAAAAATGGAACTCCACCATAACAAAACTTATGGCAAATAGCAAAAGCAATTCTAAAGGGAAATTCTAAAGGGAAATTTATGATAAATGCCTACATTAAAAAAAAAAAGAAAGATCTCAAATAAACAACCTAACTTTACACATCAAGGAACTATGAAAAGAAGAACAAACTAAGTCCAGAGATAGAAGAAGGAAGATGATAACAAAGATCAGAGCAGAAATAAATGAAATCAAGTATAGAAAAGCATTAGAAAAGATCAAGGAAACTAAGAGTTGATTTTTTGAAAAAATAAAAAGAATTGACAAAACTTTAGCTGGACTCACCAAGTAAAAAAAAAAAAAGGACTCAAATAAATAAAATTATAAATGAAATAGGGCATATTACAATTGATACCATAGAAATACAAAGGATCTTAAGAGAAAACTATGAACAATTATATGACAACAATGGACAGGCCTTGAAGAAATTGATAAATTCCTAGAAACATACAACCTACCAAGACTGAATCATGAAGAAATAAACAACGTGAATAGATCAATGAGTCAGAAGAAATACCAACAAAAAAAAGTCCAGGACCAGATAGCTTTACTGGTGAATTCTACCAAACATTTAAGAAGAATGAATGCCAGTTCTTCTCAAACTCTTCCAAAATGTTTGGGAAGGCTCACAAATTTATTTAATAAGGCCAGCACTACCCTGATATCAAAGTCAGATAAAGATACTACAAAAAATATATAGGCCAATATAGATGCAAAAATGCTCAACAAAATACTAGAAAACCAAATTCAAGGGCACATTAAAAGGATCATACAGCAGGATCAAGTGGAATTTATCTTTGGGGAGGCAAAAACAGTTCAATACATGCAAATCAACAAATCCTATACACATTAATAGAATGAAAGATAAAAATTATATGATCTCAGCAGATGCAGATAAAGCATTAGACAAATTTCAACAACTTTTCATGATCAAAAGTCTCAACAAAGTGGGTATAGAGGAAACACACCTAAACATAATAAAGGCCATATATGACAAACCCAGAGCTAATATTATACTTAACAGTGGAAAACTGAAAACTTTTCCTTTAAGATTAAGAACAAGAGAAAAAAAGATCAGGAACAAGACAAGGATGCCCATTCTCTCCACTTCTATTCAACTGGAAGTCCTACCCAGAGCAGTTAGGCCAAAAAAAAGAAATAAAAGGCATCCAAATCATAATGGAAGAAGTAAAACTATCTTTATTTGCAGATGACAGGATATTATATATAGAAAACCCTAGATTCAACCAAAAAAAACATTAGAACTAATATCAAATTCAGCAGTTTCAGGGTACAAAATCAACATACAGAAATCAGTTGCATTTCTCTACACTAAAAATGAACTATCTTGAAAGAAATAAAGAAAACAACTTCATTTACAATAGCACCCAAAACAATAAAATATTTGGTAATAAATTTAACCAAGAAAGTGAAAGTTCTACATACCAAAAACTATAAGACACTGATGAAAGAATTTAAAGAAGATACAAATAAATGGAAAGATATCTCATGTTCATGGATCACAATTAATATTGCTAAAATGTCTGTACTACCCAAAGCCATCTATAGAGTAAATGCAATCCCTATCAAGATTCCATTTCACAAAAATAGTAAAAAGAATCCTGAAATTCATATAGAACTACCAAAGACCCCCAAAACCATAGCAAACTTGAGAAAGAACAAAGCTGGAGGTATCACATTACCTGATCTCAAACTATATTACAAATCTATAGTAATCAAAACAGTATGGTACTGATATAAAAACAGACACATAGATCAATGCACATACTAGAGAGACCAGAAATAAACCCATGCACATATGTCAGCTAATATTTGATAAGGGAGCCAAGAACACTCAATGGGGAAAGGATAGTCTGTTCAATATACAGTGTTGAGAAAACTGGACAGTAATATGCAAAAGAATGAAATTAGACCCCTATCTTACACGACTCACAAAAATTAACTCAAATGGATAAGGACTTTAACATAAGACCTGAAACCATAAAACTCCTTGAAGAAAACACAGGAAGAAAAGCTCCTTGACTCTGGTCTTGGCAAGGATTTTTTGGATCTGACACCAAAAGTGCAAGCAACCAAAACAAACAAACAAACAAACAAAAAAAAGTGGGACTACGTCAAGCTAAAAAGCTTCTGCACAGCAAAAGAAACAATTAACAAAATGGAAACGCAACCTACAGAATGGGAGAAAATATTTACAAATCATATATATAATAAGGGGTTAACCTTCAATATATTTAAGTAACTCATACAACTCAATAATAAAAAAAATAACAATCCAATTAAAAAGGAGGGATAGGACCTGAACATTTTCCTAAGCAGGCATACAAATAGTCAACAAGTACATGAAAACATGCTCAACATGACTAATCATCAGTAAAATGAAAATCAAGTCCACAATGAGATATCACCTCCATCTGTTAGAATGCTTATAGACAGGAGATAACAAGTGCTGGTGAGGATACAGAGAAAAGGGATCCCTTGTGCACTATCGATGGGAATGTAAATTGGTACAGACACTGTGGAAAACAGTATGAAATTTCCTCAAAAAAATTAAAAATAGAACTACCACATACACCAGAAAGCCCACTTCTGAATACATGTATTTCAGAAATACATTTCTGAAAGAAATGAAATCTATCCTGAAGAGGTATCTGCACTCCCATTCATTGAAACCTTATTCACAATAGCAAAGACATGGAAACAACCTAAGTTGTTCATTGATAAATGAATGGATAAAGAAAATACAATGAAATATTATTCAGCCATAAGAAAGAAATCCTGAGATTTGTGACTTCAAGGAGAGACTGTGAGGGTTTTTTGATAAGTGAAATAAGTCAGACAGATAAAGACAAGTACTGTGTGATTTTATATGTGGAATCTAGAAAAGCTGAACTCACAGAAGAAGGAAGTAGAACAGTAGTTTTCAGGGGCTGGAGGTTAGGGGAAATGAGGAGATGTTAGTCAAGGAGTACCATTGGATAAGGAAGAGTAAGAGAACAAAGAAGAAGGAGAAAGAGAAGTGGAAGCGGAAAGATGAAGGTGGCTTTATTTCCACCATGAAGTCATTTATACCTAGTCATGCCTGAAAATTAAACCACTCTACAAGCCAAAGATTGCCATTAGATATTACAATGTCATCTCTAGTTTATTTCATAGCTTGTATCAGTCTTGATGATTTTGTCTATATTTGAGTTTTAAAATCACCTCAGTTTAACTTGAGAAGTCTGAAAATTCCCCTTTTCAACTACTGAGTGACAACTAGAATTTTTAATTTTGTTAATACTTCTGAATAGCAATTCAAACATCACTAGGACTCACATTAAATACATGTATCTGTTATATAAAAGAGACAGCAAAACCTTTTCTGAATTCAAAAGGAAAGTTGGAACTAACTATTGCTCTCAGGCTGTCTACCTCTAATATAAAAGTTTCTTGGTTTTGTAAGTTTTGCCAATTACATCAATTTCTACTCCAGTTATTATACCTGTATAATATTATCATTCAATAGCAGTCCGACATGACTGTAACCTAAAGAAGATGATGAAGTTCTAGTGACTTCATACTAATATCTCTTTGTCTCAGTAATAGCCACAGACTTAAGGCCTTTGTGACAGTTATAAACATATTTCATTTCTGAGTTGGAATTCATTATGATGTTACTTTTTGTTTGATTTAGTTTGCTGTCAGTTTTAAGCCCTGAGTTCAATTTCAGTATTTCTGTGTTTAGCTGAGCAAAGGAAGTCTGGAATCTTACTAATGAACCTTTTGATTTTGCTGCTTGCCCTTAAGCATTTATAAGATGCTTCCATGTAGGTCATAAAATCTGATCCTTACAAAAATATAAATGAGAAAGCTAGACATGTTATTAGCCTTATTTTACATATGCTTGAACTGAGGCTAGGAAAGTCACCTGGCTCTTAGGTGGAACTAGAATCTTGTCCTACTCTTGCAGTATCATACACACTCAAGTCGGATTTCACTGAAATTAAAATCTTCTGTTCTATAAAAGACTGTGTTAAGAGAATGAAAAGACAAACCACAGACTGGGAGAAAAAATCTTTGCAAAACTCAGACCTGATAAATTACTTTCATCCAAAATATATGAAGAACTCTTAAAACTCAACAAGAAAACAACCCAATTAAACAGTGGGCAACTGTTCTAAACAGACAAAGTTCTCAACAAAGTTATACAGGTGGAAAATAGAATATTAAAAAGATGCTTGAAATCATATGCTGTTAAGGAATTGACGCTTGAAACAATGAGATACCAGTATACACCTATGAGAATGTCTAAAATTCAAAACACTGACAACGACAAATGCCAGTGAGGACATGAAACAATAGGAAAATTCATTCATTCCTGGTGGGAATACACAATGGTATAAGCCACTTTGGAAGATAGCTTGGAAGTTTCTTATAAAACTAAACATACTCATCACATAACCCAGGAATCATGCTCCATGGTATTTACCCAAATGAGTGAAAATTTATGTCCACATAAACACCTGCACCAAAGGTTGATAACAGCTTTATTTATAATTGCCAAAATTTGGAAACAACCAATATGCCCTTCAATAGGTGAATGGATAAACAAATGGTGATACATTCATAAAATGGAATATTAATTAGAAATAAAATATAATGACCAACTGATGATAACCTACTGTATAGCTCAGGGAACTCTACTCAGTGCTCTGTGGTGATCTAAATGGGAAGGAAATTCAAAAAAGAGAGGATAAATGTATATGTATCTCTGATTCACTTTGCTGTACAGTAGAAACTAACACAATATTGTCAAGCAACTCTACTCCAATAAAAATTAAAAAAAAAAACCTTGGAAAAAAAAAGGAATGACCTATCAAGCCACAAAAAAGAAGATTCTTAAATGCATAATACTAAGTGAAAGAAGTCAATCTGTAAAGGCTACATATGTGATTCCAAGTATATGACATTCTAGAAAAGGCAAAACTATAAAGGTGGTAAAAAAAAAATATCAGTGGTTACTAGGTTTCCATGGAGAGGGAGAGACAAGTAGATGGAGCATAGGGATATTTTTAGAGTGGTGAAATTATCCTATATGATGCTTTGATGATGGATACAGGTCACAAAACATTTGCCAAAACCCACAGAATAAATAATACAAGCAGTGAACCCCAATGTAAACTATGGATTTTAGTTCATAAGAATGTATCAATAATGGCTTGCCAATTATAAAAAATGAACCATACTAATGCAAGGTGTTAATTATAGGGAAAGCTGGTATGTGGGGTGGGGGCAAAGAGATATATGAGAACTCTGTATTTTCTGCTCAATTTTTTTAAACCTAAAACGGCTGAAAAATAGTCTATTCCTTTAAAAAAATACAAATGTGTCAGAAAATATATAGCACAGGTCCTTTTAATTTTCTGTGAAACTTGTTTTTACAGAATTAGCAGAAGGGAGCCTCTGATTCAACTTGCCCATAAAATGTTCATGTAACTGCTCAGATCGAAAGATGAAGAGAGAGATTCGTGATCTTTCTTCACCAAAGAATCCCAAAATCCTTTACTCTTAAGCTATTCCATCTAAAATGGTTAAAAACAAAAACTGAAATCTAATGCACAATGAACACTAAATGCAGCCAGTCATCACATGTATGACAAGAAAATGTGTATAAGTGATGTCCATATGCATTTAGTGCTGCATGCTGCACAGAATTTTGATTTGGAACTCCTACCTATTAAAAGCATAACAACACAAGAATAAGGACTAGATGTATCCATATGCAAAAACACATATATACATTCAAACACATATATAAACTTATGAATGCAAAAAATGCACACTATCAATGTCTCTGAGCTTAATTTTCCACAGGTAATTTTATCTGAATTATAACTATTATATACATACATGAAGATGGTAGAACTGCAGCTTTCTCAGACCTTTCTGAGGTGAAATAATATCTATGTCTATTTAACTTTGATCATGAAGCCCTAGGAAAAGGATCATGTCATCTTCCCCACTGAGAATGACGGTAGGAATTTTATCAGTACCCCTCTCAAATAACAATTAGCAATAATAATAATGGTAATGTGAGAGCCAGTTTAAGCTGTAATGATACCCTAGATGAAATAAAAAACTGCCACCCTCTCTATCACTGCGTTCAGCCAGCCTGCTAATCAAATACTGGCAGAATGAACTGGAGTTTAAATAGCATCATTATTATGATTTAAATGTAAGTTCCTGTGAAAGACTGACAACCTTGGAAAGTAAAGTCATCCATTTATCCACAAAATAGGCAGCGCACTTGCAGTGACAATACTTGCTTCCCCTTCACTGACCTGCCAAGCAGTTTGAACTCTTTTCCAAGAGACCACATCTGGTGAGAAAAGAGTCTTAACCCTTAGGGATCAAATGCCCACATCATCAGAACTAAAATAACAGTGCTGGCAAACTGGAGCCATAAAGATCCCTGTGTGCTGTTCTCAGAAGACCCACAAATGTTCCGGCTACTGCAAGTGTCAAAAAATTGGTGTATTATACTTCCTGTCTCAGGAAAGTTGCATATGATAGAATTTAATTAAAGATGGGAGGTATACTGCAGCCTGCATTCCATCTCCAAATGTTACCATGTGAGAGACTTTGAGGCTCTATTATTCTATAGGAGCTTGGTGGGAAAGATCAATGTAATCAACTAGCCTTTCTTTACTCTCTACTTTACCAGTCTACCCACCTTCTTTTTTATACCTCAAAAGTCACGAAGGACAACATAAGCAGGATAAAGTATTGCTAATAAAATTTTCATTACACTTTCTCTAATTGATTTTCAACTAACATCATCCCACATTGTCATGTTCATCAGAGACTTCCTTTGAGCTCTCATGATACCCCATAATCATTTTAAGGCCTGTTCTTTTTTCTCTGAATCAGCAACCTCAGGAAGAAGATTCTCTTTGATTGGGACAAATGACAGCTATATATACAATAATACAAAAGACAGATTCTGTTTCTGAGCCCTTTGTGATAGTCTATTCTATGTGCTTTATTTGTGTACATTCATTCAGTTCTCAAAATCTCCATTTTACTGATGATACAAATGAGGTCACTGCACAGAGCTGACAATTGGTGAAGCCAATATACAGAGATAGTAGTCATGTTCTTCTTCCACCCACCCCCAACAATTTAAGAAGTATAACACCAAGTCCACAAGATGTCCAATACTACATGAATTGTCATCAAATTCCATTTGATTCAGAATCAGGTTCAAGGGAAACAGATTTTTTACCCACCAGGGTAAATATGTCCATAGTGAGAATCTCCCCCTTGCACTATTTGGCTTCTCGCAATCCACTGCAGACATGTATTTGATAAATGACTAAAATCTAGGGAGAATTCATCAAAAATCATTATTTTAAAAAATCATTTCATATCTAGAAATACAATTCACATACAATAATAAAATCAGGGTGGGATAAGTCAGAAAGAATCTGCCACAAAAACATGATAACTTCCGTGTATAACTAATACCTATTTCCCTCTGTCCAAGTCTTTCATGAACTACCTTCACCTCTTCAACCAAAAACAAAACAAACTTCACTGATGCCACCATCAAAACACACACACACACACACACAATTATGAACAGATATTTCAGATGAGATTTTTTAAATCAGACAAGTTATAAGTGTCTGTAATCAATAAATTTTCTGATAGAGGGAGGTGAAATAAATGTCATCACTTAACCAAAAGATCCATGGCAAATACTGTTAACTGACTGTATTGGTCTTTCCTATCGAACTGTTATAGGGTGTTAGAATCATTCTTAAGAAACTCTCCATGCAGCAACATCTGGAATTGAATTGTAAAATGAATTTCATTTCCTATATTTCCTGAGAAAGAATACTGTACCAATTCAACTATTAGTGGCAAAGGAATTATTATACGATCCCCAAATACAGAAGAAAAATGACATATGTATTTCATTCTGCTGTGCCTCTTTTCAAGATCATCTGTCACAATTAACTATGTGGCATATTGGGCTGGGCAGAGGGCTCAGCAGTAACCCTCATAGAACACTGCTTCTCATTCACATGGTTTTAAAGTGGTGTATTTAAAGTTTGCGACCATGCTTGGCTGTCAATCAGCCTTTACTTTATTTTTTTGCATGTCTTCTTTACCACATTATTTCCCTCTGTAGGAGAAAAATATGTTAATTCTCATTGAATAAGTCTGCCAGCTTTAGTTTTCAGGAAACAAGCTCCCTTCTGGAGATATACATTAAAGGGAAGCAGAAGAAAATCTAGGAAACTGAACTCTAGAAGCAGTCTGCCTGTAACTGCAGTAAAGCAAGGAGTTTGCTTGTACTGCAAAGATTCTGTGTGGAATACAAACACTTAAGTTTCAATACCACCCTTTTATGAAACAAGTAAATATGAAAACAAAACTATTCCCCATAGGGATAAAATTTCAAGAGAAACATCTTGAAATTCAATTTATATTTGTTGAAAATTCTACATATTTTGAATGGAAAACATGTTGAGAATGGCCCTTATCTTAAACCTAAGACTTGAACCTAAACTCTGCCCTAATGTCATCAGACCTACTATCATCTTTCCAAGAATTATACTACTTTCATTTGGTGCTGGATTCATTTTAAACAAAGTAATTACATAGAATTGATTACTGTTCTGGGAGCCTTTTTATTTACGTTTAATAACTTTGTAAGAATGGAATGCACATTATATTAAAAGCCTTGATTTTTTTTCCTCTCCATATGAAGCTAAACACGTTTTCCTACCCTAAATAACAATAAACCTGGTGAAAACTGGCTAATCAGGAGAGGAGCTTATAGGACAGTTAAATGATTGAGGTAGTGGTGGTGACACTGATAATGAGTCTCAACATTTTTGTATCAGCAGTCTCCTTTCCTCTCACCTTTCCACTTAAACTTTATTCACATTGCATTGGGAGGGAAATCAGGGTGAATGGTTTTTTTTTTTTTTCGATTCTCAAACAAACCAACAATTTTAGAGCATTGATAGGAAGCTCAATTCTCTCAATTGTTTTTTTACTCAAAGAATTTCAGATGGAAAAAGACTTACAGGGTATCTCGTGAAGCCTCTTATTTCACAACTTAAGAAACTGAGAAATAAAGAAGATAAGGGCTTTCAACAATGTTATGCAATTAAATAGATGTCTGACTCCAGATTCCTACTCCAGTATAATTTTTATTAACTTCTATCATAACTGAAATATTTTGTCTTTCTTTTTTCCTAGTGAGTTTATTGACTTTTCTCTTCATTTCTTTCTTTTTCTTCCCCCCTACTCGTATGAAAGAGCTTCCAGGCATATGTATAGTCATTCACTCATTAAATGAAAACTTTATGGAACATAGAATTCCAGATTGTGAGGACTGAGAGATAAAACATAGCCATGAGAACAGTATGTTCTTTAGAGGTATTATACCATTTTAAGCTAATGTAACATTAATAGAACTATTGATTGTCAAGAGAAAATGACCATTAATCTGGATCTAAAAATATGAATCAATCTTCATAGCAGAGTAGACTTGAGAAGAAATGTGGGTACCTTGTCAACATAGTGAACCCAGGTACTTTGGGTTTTGAGAAACCTATGCGAGACCTGCTTAGCTCTTCTTAATTAACAGAAGTCCCATGTGGATAAGAGGGATTCTCCACGCCATCCTCAATGTTCAGTGAGCCTGGTTTTACCCTGGATATCTCTACTTCAGAGCCCAACTAAGCCCAGCAAGAAAACTGACTGTATACACTCAGGCTACTTATCAAGCCTCAGAAATTCTTATCAAAGGCATTAACGTTCCTTAACTGCCTCATTTCTTAGAACCAGCTTCACCTTTCCTCTCAGACCTCAGTTCTCTTTTTATTACTTCTTAAATAACATCTGATGATCTTCAAACTTTTTTAACAGACGTTCCCTACTTAGGGACATTTACTTATTTACTGAATAATAAAAACTTATTTATAAATTATAATCTTAATAATGACTTGTGCATAAGTAGAATATATACAAAACCCAGACATCTTTAAAGGTTGAGATAAGATAAACAATATTTTATATAATTTCAATTTTAATTTTCTGTTAACAGGGCCAGTAGCTTTGTGCCATCACAGATATTATTAGCCTATTTTAGTGAGAGTAATGTGACTGAATTCATTATATTATTTGTGAAAATATTTTTAACACTTTAATGAGATAGCAATTCTTGATTCAGTTTATTCCAATCATTGATATTAATGGCTCTCATAGATTTTAATCACTCTCTTGTATCTTGCAAGAATACATAGATAGACATAAAAGAAATGTGTCAGTACTTGCACTTTCTAATTATATCCGTTTTTCAATCTTACCTACCAATTATACAAAGGTTATTTCTTTAAATTTATCTAGTAGATAGATTTCCACTCTCCCTGAAGTCAGCCATTTTTTTCTTTACAAACTAATTGTAAATTATAGCATTTTTATATTACAAAATCCATTCAATATTCATTAAACTTTTTCACTTGGTGGGTTTTAAAATGTCATAAATTTCCAAGTATTTAATAGAAATCATCATCATAACTAATAGTAATTGAAAACTTCCCAATGTCAGGCAGTCTCTTAACTTTTTCTATCGTGCAACTTTGTGAAATAGGTACTATTTCTGATCTCTATTTACACATGAAGACATGTATAAGAGATTTGATAGGTGACAGCATTTTTCCCAGCATCTTCTAATAACTTTCCATGCTATCAGGACTCTTTCAGAAAATTGTATTTCCTCAGTCGTGTACTGTACCTTGAAGGAACAGCAAAGCATAAGAGAAAGTGTGTGCATGTTTTAAAAATACCTGCTATATACTATAGTCTAAAAGCCTTCTATCTCCCCAGAAAATTGCAGCAAATTTGGTATATATTTTTCTCTATAAAATGGAACATTAGCTTTGAAAACACTTTTACACACTTGGTCACAAAATACTGAAGAATTCCTGTGTATAATAAAGATTTTCACAGTCACTCTCAATCTCTTCACATAGTAATATAAAGATTTTATCAAAAATGTAATCCCAAATCCACCACACCTGGCACACAAGAACTGCAACTAGCTGCAATATAGTGAGAGCAAACCAGAGAGAGAAGGAGCCACCAACAAGATGAGCTTCTGCTCCTCCCTTTCCTGCTCTCAAGACAGACTCCTAACACACCAACTCAGTGTTAAGCCATACAGAAATGCTGAACTTTTTTCTTATTTTTAGATTAAAATGAATAAAGTTGATGTTTTAGTGGTTTACCTTTATATTTTAGCCTGCACTCCTCCCAGCATTTTGAGCTCCCATGGTGGATTTGTCCTGAACTTGTCCTACCACTGGAGGCAGAAATGTGTTGCTAATGTCTGTTGTGGATGATGTGAAGAACTCTAGAACCAGATAATCTTTTCTGGAGGCTCTAGAGGTTTTTTGAGGTCCAGAGTCAATTTGCATCCCCTCAACTGCCATGCAAAGGAAATTAAACAGCTCACATAGACTACACTGAAAACCAGCTTTCTACTTGCTGAGATAAAATGAAAGGGTAATGGCTGGGGAAGGATCCAGCCTCCTCATCTCATCTTGTGTAAGGATCCAGGGTATTTTGAAAGAAGATTAGACTGAAGACATATGGCACCCTTTCTCTGAGAATAAAAATGAATACTGAAAAGATCCATGTTTCAAGAGATGCAGATTTCCCCCCCTTTTATTGTGACACAGAATAGTTGCAGGATCTCGGCAACTTCATTTTATCTATTGTACCTCAGTTTCCTTAACTGTAAACTGAGAATGTTAGTTGTAGCTCAGTGATTTTCAAACTTTGTTTTGCCAACAAAGCCTTTTATTACGTGACATCCTAGGTGACATGATAAACATGGATAGGAATGAGGGCCCTAAGCGCCTCTTTTCTCCCTCACAGCAGCTTGCAACAAGGTCACTCTGGGAAACCTGAAAGTGCCAAAGAACACAATTTGAAAAACACCAAAACTAGGTCTCAAGGGCCCTCTGTACCTCTAAGACACTGTGATCGATGAGTCAGGAAACCTAATTCAGTTTTATACTTTCTCCTTGCCTCAACAGACGATGACTCAATATTATAAAATAGGAAATTTATGTAACTCTGTCACTTAAAGGCAGAAATATTGTAGTCCAGACAATTCTACTGAAATATTTTCATCCAGATGGAATTCATCCTCAACAAGGTCACTGGGGTTATTAACTAGACCCTTTGTACTCAACCATTTCCAAGTAAGTTAAGTCGCTATTCATTAACCTTTCTCTTTCTTGTTAAATAGCACCATTAGAAATCACCAATAGATGAGTGCTCAGACCACACTTCTCTTGATGTGTTTTCTTATTTTTGCCTCGCTTTTTGAGGTCAGCAAACAAGCCAAAAGCCCAGGAAGGCACAGAGGCAATGGGGACATAGCTATATAAAGAAAGCTTTCATTAACCTTGCTGACCCACCATAATTTCAAATGTCAGCAGCTAATCAGAGACTCAACTGACATCATCAATGGATGGAGAAGAGAGATATCCTGTGGGATCAATCTTTTCTCTTAGTCTGAAATATATATTTATAACGCCATGGGGTTACTTTTGCTCTGAAGTGATGGTGGGAAAATTTCCCTCTACTATTGAAATACTTGCTTCTAATGCTGAAGTTAATCATTAATTTTGATGGAACAGTAAAAACATTTATTTAAATGTCAGAATCTGACTACATTATTGGCTTCTTTTCTACTAAATTCTCTCATGGCATTTTGACAACATGGGCAGCTGTAATGTTTGGCTCACTAATCCAGAAAAGAAAAGGTAAGCTAAACTGTATTTTTTTCTTATAAAGGATTTCTCTCCATGAATTTTATTTGTCTCAATGGGAAAAATACAGAATAAAGTATTCTTAATTACCTCAATTGCTAAAATTTCTAATGTAATAAAATATCAAATAATTTGTCCATTCCCCCAGAAGCACCCATTGCAGACACATAGCAAATAATGTAAATGAGTTCAACCAAATCCCAGAGAGCAGGTGAAACTTTGCCTAAGAAAAATAAGAATTTACAATCTGAAGCTTATCTTTAAAATGGGTTTCCCTTGGCAAAATCATTGCTTGGACCATCACCGACCAAATGGTCCTAGCCAAATACACAAATAAACATGAGATGATACCCCAAGTTTTCAACATGTATAACATAAAACTCCTGGTTCCTACAAATTATTTTAGATCTCAAAAAACTCATAAAATAAATATTCTTCCTGATTCAAGACTCTTGTTTATTTCATTAAACTCAGGTAATCGTGTCCCCATTCATCAAAAGTGGAGAGAGATTATGGGAGCATAAAATAAGCACCTTTACATTTAATCCAATCCAATTCACCTCATTTAACAACTTTCCCACACAACATTGTAAATTAAAAACTATTCCCTAAAGATTTGATCAGTAAGGTGACAGAAGCCAGGAAGTGGGAATCTGAAATGCATCCTGGGCTCTTAAGGATAAAATATCAATGTGTGAAACTGAGAAGGAAGAGTAAAACCTACAAAAAAATTCTGAGGAAATAACGGAGAAAAATTCTATAAATTAAGTTTAACCACCAGTACCTGTATGGGGGCAGCAGCACCTAATTTTCAAGGTTTAAAAAAAAAGGTCTCTTATAATGCAGCATAAAAAGTTTATACCTAAAGCTGTATCTTCAGTTGTGAGAGGATGCTGGTATAATCACAATCCACTAACACGTTAATACTAATCAGTATCTTTAATTTTTGTCAATTCCTTTACAATAAGCCAGGAATGAGTAAGCTGTTAATGTACCACAAAATTACTGCTGGGCTAACTGTTTAAAATTAGATTCCACGTTTTGCAACAGGTATAACTCTAGGCAGTGGTTCCTTCTGTACAGTTTCAGACCAGTGAAAGAATAAGTCTATACTCATTTTAGCTTCAACTGATTTGAAAAATCCAAGTTACTGATTTTATCATGGAAATTTTTCATCACACAATAATAGCCTAGCAATGTTTTTGCAGTCTGAGTTCAGAGTTTGCCTCTTACAAATTTTGTAACCTCATGTGAATCACTCAATATTCCTGGTATTTTTATGGAGATCAGACTAACTTCATAATTTTATGTGAATCACTTAATTTCTATGAGATTATTTTGAAGATTAAGTAAAATACAACAAAACACTAGAACACTTGCACAATTCTGCTCCCACTCTTTGAATCATGTGCTTACACAAACCAGCTTCTACCAGATGTGTAGCTTTACCATGGATGGCTTAATTAAATATGATAAAAAAAACTTTTAAACTATGGGTGTAAAAATTACCTAATTGGGTACAGAAAAGACAAGTATGAAAGTTTGGGGAAACCCTTCAAGATAATACTTCATTCATATCATATCACAGGTATATTTAACTTTGTGACTCCTTTAAAGAAAAACAGACTAGAAACCACAACTCATTTATCATAGCACTTGTTTATGCAAGAAAGTTAATTTCCAATCCTAATCAGCAGGCTTAATACTTCAAGAAAGGACTTAGGCCCTACATTTAAAAGATTGCTGAATGGATGTGCCCAGTTTGAAAAAAAAAAAATGAGAGGCTTGGAGCATAGTCCTGATTTCCAGAAGCCTTTTGCTTTAACATGAATATATCTAATCGTCTTCTTTTTCTATTCAATACATTTTGAGTCTCTCTATACAGAGAAGGCTGCAATCAATTTAAATGTCACATTAAAAGCTAACCTAAGCCACTATTTTATGCTAGTGTACAGCATTATGCTTGGTATATAGTAGGCTCATTTTTTAGTAAATGAATGAATAAATGCATCTGTTTATACAAATAAGATGCATGGAAACAAAATCTGCCATTTGTTCGTGTTCTATTTCCCAAGGATGACTTTCTACAGCATTTATGTATTAACCATTCTCTTTTCTGTTTAGTGTCTCTGCGATCTTAAAATTCAATTAAATTTTTTTAGTTTTATGTATTCTAAGCTAGCAGTTGTTACTCTTTTTCTGGTTAATGCTGGCATTAATTTGTGTATAATTCATTCTGTCTTCAAAACTCCATTGAGAAAGACTCTTATAGACCTTCATTACCTGCAACTTATTTGGGCATTAACACTTCTTAAATTATCCTTTAGTGCTGTTGTGCTGGTGACTCATAAGTGTGTAAACAAACACATTTGTTCTCTATATGTTTATGCTTTGCCTCCTAAACAGTGTGAATATAAACCTAGAATCTTTATCTTATTCTCAACAGGCTTTGATGATACAATTAAAATACAAAGTATCCAGAAGTTAAATTATCAGTAAGAGTCATTTATTTTGCATTTTTATTTTAAAGAATACTTAAGAGAATTGTGATGAATTAGAACTGACAAACTACTTCTTGCAGGCTGATTTTGTGTGGAGAGTTTAATTAAACATTGCAGCTGTTTATCTCTATGGTGATTAAATTTTCATATGTAAATTACATGTATTAAGATCAAGATACTTATGTAAATGTCACTTGCCTTAATGTTCTGCGTTACTGTTATTAACATCTAACCATCACTGTATAATCTTCTTGTATTGCAATCTATTGGCATGGCTACATTTTTAAGACAATTAGCTTTGGAGCCTAAGAACAAACAAGTTTATTTTGTATTTTTATCTAAAATCTAAAGGTTATCACACAATCTAAATGTATTTAGAGAAAAGTAAAATCCAAAACTTTAGGAAGAACACCTGTCTACTTCCAAATTCCATTCCTTAAAGAATGCATTTTATATATCACCTAAATGTATATAAACAGATGATTAAGAAAAAAATACCAACAAACAAAAACAATAGTGCATTTTCAAAAAACAGACAGTAGTAACAGATATAGCATGGCGTATATTTTGGAGTGGCTATGTGGGTATTATCAGTACTTTAGAAAAAGGAAGTCACTTCATATCACCTCCATGTAAAGGACTTGCTCAGCTTTTGCTTTCCAGATTAGCTCTTCACCCTCTGGGCAGAGGAAAGGGAATATTTAAGCCAAGGTTGCTAAGAAAACCTTCAAATAACAGTAATGATCCTCACATTGCTCAGCATAGCTCCCACACCTAAATCAGCACACTTTTTAAACCACTAGAAATTTGATCTCTAAGTGGAATGAAAAAGAGTAGCTTACTAAATGGAAGTCACTCAAAATGCCACTGGCAATTAAAAATTATTTTTTGCAGATACTAGAGATGGGTGTGAATTGGAGAATATGTCACCTTTGTTAAAATATTTGTGCTAAGTCTTATTATCCACATTTAGATTCTCCCTACTATAGCATATTAGGTTCTATCTTCATATCTGAATTATAACAATAATCTGTTCTATATGGCTCTAATGAGATTCTTATTAAATTAATCTAAAAATAAAAACAAAGAACTTTTTCATCTCTACTTGATGAGTACAGCTATTTACATCCATGGACTCCAAACAATCTAAATGTTGACCTCCTTAAAATGTATCCTAATACATGTATATTTTCATAAATTATAAATATGTTTGCCAATTGGTATGTTATACATTGGTAAAGCTTTATTTTCTGTATATAATATACAATACAAATAGATAGAAGTTCTAATACTTCCTTTCCACATTACATGGGATCATTTTACACATCCACTTGGGTGAGTACTGCACATATTTCAGTGTACTGGCTTGGTATATAAGTCATCTCAGGTCTTCTTAGAGCTGTTTAGCATTTCCCTGCTTACTGATTTTATCAATCCCAACCCTTGCACCTATATTTTAAACATGTTATGTTTACAAATTATAAGAGGATAGGGACAAGAAGAGGAAGTGACAGATTTGAATAAATCTGTAGTACTACATTCTCCTCTTCTTAAAAAAAGGTCGGCATCACAGTATAAGTGTGATTATGAACTCTAGTATGACACTAAGTATTTTTCAAAGGATCATATGTCTATTTTGTTTATGTGGAGTGGTCTAGATCATTTGAGGTACTGATAAATATTTGTCAGAATATTGTTGAATACTGAGTTCCTATCACTCTTCACACAACTTTCAACTAATTTATTTTCTCATTTTTTTTGGCTAAACAATAGACCTTTTTTTTTTCTCTTCCACAGCTTTGGAGGTTGAGAAGTCAAGATCAAGGTGTCAGCAGATTTAGTTCTTGGTGAGGTCCACTTTCCGGACTTGCAGAGAGCCATCTTCTTGTTTTATCTTAACATGCTGGAGAGTTCTGGTCTCTCTTCCTCTTTTTATAAGGGTACCAACCCCTTCACGTGGGCTCCATTTTTATCATGCTTCATGGCTATGTACTTATAGCTCAACTGAGTTCTATACACTAAAGCTGTTCAGCTTTTTACATGTCAATTATACCTCAATAAAGTGGTTTTTAAAAAATTAAAAATGACTCAGGGAAAAATGCCCATGATACATCTAAAAAACGCAAGTAAACAAAGGCTTTGGGAATCAGACAGTCTGTGGTTTTATATGTCTGTGCATATGTACATATGGCACAGTTTAACAGTTTTATAAACTTGCTTCTCTAAACAAAAAGAACCACCTGAAGCATAGAGGGGGAAGAAAAGGTTATGCCCGATATTAAAAATATCCAAAAGAACAGAGTGTTTCAAGGTAGAAAAAGTGATCAAGCCAAAGGAAGACTGGAGTGCCCATGGACTTAGCAACATCGAAGTCATTGGTGGCTTTGATAATGAAGTAAAGATCAACACTCATTGGACCAGGAGCAAATGGAAGGTGCATAAGTGGAGACTGTGAGTCTTTCTAAATTATAAGATACTTGAAAAGTAAATGGAAGAAAAAGGGCAATAAATGGAAAGTAACATGGGATTCTGGGAAAGAATGGTTATTGTTTTTTCAGATGGGAATGGTAAAGGACTTGTATCCGTTATGGCTGGGTTTGGTTGTGACACTGCTATGGACTGGATCTTTGCTTCCCCCCAAAGCTCATAATTTTGAAGCCCTAACCCTTAAAGTAATGATATTTAGACATAGGGCTTTTGTGATTGTTAGCTTCTGCTTAAATGTAGTCAAACAGATTCCTTATATATTTTGCCCAGTTTTACAGTTTTTTCTTAAGCTGTGAAGGTTAATCCTTAACCGTTTACTAGATCATGGAGGAACATAATATCTTGATGTTGTATTCATCACTTTCCAAACTCAAGTTTGTTAACATTTTCTATGATGGTTTTAGATTTGCCTATTTAGTCGAATAATTTGCCTCTTTAACCAAATTATTTGGTTAGGTTTTACTTTACCTAGTTTGAGGAAATATTATTACTCCTCACACAGCTTCAGAAAATGTATATTCATGAATTTTTAATTTGATTTATCCTACCCCTAAGAGGTTGTTTTATTTTGCTTTGATTTGTACTCAAGTCTATTTTATGTGGTACACACAGAGCTACTCCAGGTCCTTTGAGATGAATGTTCACAGGTATAAATCTCCTGGTTCTTCCACTTTCAGGTTTTCTGGCTACATGAAGAGTTCAAGTCTTTGAGAGACTAGCATGGTTTCTCAGAAAGTGAGGGTGCTTGTGGCAGGGGTAGGGGACGGGCACAGTGTGTTTAAAACAATTGAAGAGGCAGCAGAACATGGTGAGAGAGCAGATCCTGGAGCCACAGAGCCAGGGTTCGAAACTTGTCTTGATCAGGTACAAACAGACGGCCTCAGGAAATTCATTTAACCTCTCTGTATCTCATTTTCCTTGACCGGCAAATGGGTAATAATAGTAGTACAACCTCTTTTGGTTATTATAAGAATTAAATTAATTTCTAAAACACTCTGAACTGTGCCAGGGAAATAGTAAGTGCTATGTGTTTGTTAAATAAAAACAGGGATTTAGAAATCATAAGGGAGGAACAAGAGGGCTTTAGGTTTTTGTCTTTCAAAGAGAATATAGCTAGGTTTTATTTCACTAACCTGAGACTACTTCACTTTCACGAGCAAATTTAATCTGGCCACACTTTTTCTTATTATTTATGTATCTGAATTAAATAGAAGAAATTTCATTATGCCTCTTTTTTTTCACCTACTGATTCAGAAGTTACCCATTCTATTTTTAGTCTTTTACTGGATATTTTAGGAGATGACTCTCCATGAGTCACCTGCATTTCTGCATATCCTGTAAGCAGAGCCTGTGTTCCAGACAATCTCACCAAGGATGTTTGTCTAGCAGACAGCTTCTGAAGATAGACATAGTGTCTCCCTTTGGAACAAGTGGCAGGTTTGTTTTCTGTCCATAATAATAGATACTGTCTTCCTCTGGAGCAAAAGTCAGACTGCTTTCCTGTCCACTATAAAAGATTCAAGTTCTCTAAGCTTGGGGTTCCTTAGCTGTGCATGAGGCCCTCTACCACATGTGTGGCATCTACTTGGCCCCTTCACATCATCTTCATGGGACTAGGGGTGAAGGTGCACTGATGCAAACATAAAACTCATGCTATTTGCTGCACCTTGAGTAAATAAGTCCTTGGCTTCTCACTCAGGAGTCTCACATCTTCTACCAGCATCCGTAAAACAGAATCTGACGGGCCAGGATTAGGGTAGAACAAGAGAGTAAATCATCCAAGTGCAGGGTAATATAGTATATTCAAATTTTGAAATTTTGTTCACCATGGAGTTTTTGCATTAATTTCCTGTCTTTTAAAATACTGCTTTAAAATATTACTTTATATTCATTACTCAGCTTTTTGGCACCTCCTTAAACTTTCTGCCCAAAGTGACTGTAACGCTCGCTCCTTCTAGTTCCAGAACTGCTTCTGAGTCAAGAAACCCCCACAGGAGACGTAAGTGCTACCAGCAATGTTGATGTAAAGATTCTGGTGAATAGAAAACATTAGAAATTGATACAATTTTGGCTCTGAGAGTGGTCCAACCACTGAAAACTGAAAGTAAATGTCTCTTACTTACTGCTGTGGAGCTGTGCTCGTCCCTCCCCACCACGATACCTTCCAACACTTCTCTTCGGACCTCCGCTGCTTTAAGGGGAAATATTTAATAGTAGCACTAACATCTCCTTGTCCCCAAAGAAGAACAAAAGTCATCCACATATAACATAGCGTACTGGAGAGCTGGGGGGGAAAGGAGGGACTCAAACTTGTATAGCTCTACTGAAACAGGTTCTCAAGTTAACATCTTATCCAGGCTTGCAGGCTAGTGAATGCCCAGAATCAGCTAATGGGGTTTGGGCAGAGTCCACCATAGTGAAGGGAAGCTAATATAACCTGTGGATGAGACCCTTTGGGTTGATTCAACATATTATTGTTGTGGCTTCAACTGCTAAATATAAAACCACTGTTAATATTTACACACCTTTATTGTACATGCTCATAAGTGGTGGAGGAGATCATCCTGATTGGGAAAAGCCACATGCAGGCTCGTGCTAGAACCTTTGGAACCGCATGACCCTAAAACCTCTTTGAGCCATAAATCTCCATCACTGTCACTGATTCACCAAGTGAAAACCCTGGCAAATGGAGGGAGCTTACACGAGGAGGCAACATTTTGATGTTGGACTCACTGTCCTCTTGATGTAGCTCAGCTATTAGTTTGGCACTGGGCTCTTGTGGAAACTGAAATGGAAATCTGTCATGGAAATCTGTCATTCTCCATCCTGATATACTATTTTGGGGTGGGTCAACTCGGACTCAACAGCAACAAGGTAGTAAGGGCCTAACTAGCCACATGTGTCAAAGGGAAATGGTGTATTCAAGAGCACAGCCACCCCTGCCCCAACACCATCCTGGCTCAACATGGAAAAGGAGAAACTGTCCTTTTGGAGGAAAATTTACCCTTTGCTATGTGAAGCAAGACAACTGGTTCAACGGAACTCTTGATTCACAGATATTCTCCTAAATACCTGTGACATAATCTACACTGATGATTTAGCTAAATTGAAAGCCCATCATGTGGACTGGGCAGTCTCCTATCTAATTGCCAGACATGCAGAACAGAAGCAGATGTTGTCACTCCCAAAGGCCAGAACTCAAGGTTGTTCTCATAGCTCTGTTCTTTGATTTAAAATTTTTACAGCTATATTGACTCTTGGGTTATTGCCAAGAGCCTGGCCCTTTGATTAGCCACTTGGAAAGCTACAGACTGTCAGATTAAAGCTATCCCTCACTGAGTCCACAAAATGTAGAGAAACACATTTCAGCTGCTGTCAGACTACTTGGGTCACTTGTGTGGACATCATAGAAAAGATCTATTCTCTAATAAGACCAACTAAAATCAAGCTGCTGATTCAGTCTACACTCCCTAGATTATTACTATTGCTGCCCAGACCCACTATAGCAGAATGGCAACATGTCCACTATCATAGACAGGGCATAAAGTAAAAGACTCTATGATCTCTGAAGCAGAGGCTATCACTGCATGCCAGACCTGTGGTTCCTACCAAAAGCTGACACTTCATTGTGGTGAGGGAGATCACACTGCATTTTTTCACAAAGCACAGAGATTTGCCCCTGCCCACTCCTGGGGGATTAACAACATCAGACTTTTAAGCCTTCTAAAGGTTATTGTTGCCTCCTCACAGCTAGACATTTTTTCAAGCTACAATGTTGCTGTTCCAGTCTGATCAGTTAACTCGGGGTATACTACTATGACCCTTGAAACAAATTTTGGCTATATTTTCATCTCTCATTTGCATTCACTCGGTATAACTTTTATAGCAAAACAATAACGGGCTGATAGTGAAGGTGCTTGGTGGACATGCCACTTTCCCTACCATCCACATGAATCTGGTATTCTTGAGCACTGGAATGACCTCCTCAAAAATGAACTCAAAAAAGATTTCTGACTCTACCTTCCTCACTACCTCTTGCACCACAAACTTTCACAAGGCACTTTGGTCAAGAAAAGGATGATATCCTCTCAACCACTTCCTAGTCAAAAATCAGGACAAAAGGAATAGGCCATTTAGATCGATGTTGAAAATTTGGGATTCCAAACTGACCATTCCAGGGCATGATGCTTCTTCTTTCCCCCACTGGAAACCCCAGTTCAGATTACTTGATACTATCTACTGGTAACAACACAGCCAAAAGGGAGACTAGGAAATTCTAACTTAATTCTGGTTTAGCCATTTGGATTTTCTTGTTGGATTGAAATGATCCTAGATCATAAGAATAACGACCACTGGTTTGAGTACACTGTTTACCATGTAACCCATCACTAGCCCATGTGGGACAAAATAGAGTAAAAATGTACCTCAGTAAGTTTTATAAAAATGCTCCTATTCCTCCTGCACCAGATTTTGTGGCTCTGTAAAAAGAACAATGACCTTGGCATGTAAAGAGGGAACACCTTCAGGAATCAGGAGGTATAGGGGAAAGACAGAGAGAGACCTTAATGAACTTTGCTTCAATGGATGAACTGTGGAGATTTCCACACAAAGGAGAAAGTTCTCCCCTATATCAAACTGTGGCAGCTAGGTCTACTATCTTCTACTTGATGTTTCTGACTATGGCATGACTGTCGTTCTCTTAGACGTCTATCAGAAACAGCAGTGGATGGTCCCAGCTCCCACAAAAAGCACCTGTAAACACCTCTGAATGTATTCCCCACTGCATTTCCATAGCCATCACTCAGATATTCCATGGGAAAAGTGAAAGTCATCTGGCTGGTGGTGTTGACAAACAGTACAAATTAGATTATTAGTACCTCCTAACAACAACCACCACCAACCAACTGGGCTCAATCACTGCAAATGAACTGGGGTCTTATAAGGCCTGCCTACCAACTACTTGGGAAAACTTATTGTCAGCCTGTACCCCTGGTGTACCTCCAACTTCTACAGTTTTCGCATTATGCACTACTAAACAATTATCAACAACACTTTATTTCCATGTTTACCCTGGAACTATATTGCTTTTGTGGAAACTGCTCATTAAGTTGCCTCCCTCCTGAAAACACAGTCATTTGTATCTTAGGAGTGGTCATAAAATATTTTCAAGTATTTAAGAAAACCCTCCAGTATATTATGTAGCCTCAAATGACTGTGGCGATGTCCTCAAAATAAGACTACTCTTCCGGGAGTGCTTCCCAGAAGGATGAATGACTCATTACTTACATACATTTGGAGGGCAGTTATCCCTTTTGTGGGGATAATTCAATTAGAAAAAGTGATATAGAATTTGTCCCTGACTTTAGCTTAAGTGATCAGTACTACCTTGGCCTTAGAATCCTTTCAAGTCAGTCTCAATTTATTGGTCAGTGCTGTACGGGGTGCTAGAGTAGCCTTAGATCTCCACTTTATGTGCTGAGGTGGAATCTGTGCAATCAGTAATATACCCTAAAGATGAATGCCTCCAGCTAAGTGGAAAAGTCAATACAGAAACTTAAGGAGAAAGCCATCTGGTTTTCAAGTGTAGATTGAGATGGTGTAAGAGATTTATCCAGCTGTTTGTGGGCATGGTCAAGATTAGTACTGCAGTGGAACTCATCCTGCTGCTTGACAGTAAATGTAAAATGCTTCATGAGATGAATTGAGTAAATTTTGTCCCAGTCATTGTCAGATAAATTGGAGTAGTCACTGGTATGGTGTTTTGATGGAAAATGTTCACTTGTGTAGACATGAAGAATGTATGTTGTGGAAGACAACTCGTTCTGGGTCTATCACATTCTGCACATTTTATGTGCAGAGATGACTTCTGTCTTTAGTCTTGGAATATATAGTATCTCCTTCTGGAGCACTGAGCAGGCATAATAACTGTAGTCCAATAAAGATAACATATCCTCCAAAGCAAAGGGCAGGCAGGTTTACAACCCTATTATAAAATAATCAGGTTCCCTGAGCTTAGGGCCCATTTTCTGTTACACAATTCACTATGTGTACAGATGTCACCTGATTCACATCATGTTGACCTGTGAGAAATGGGCCTCAGGAAGCCATGAAAGATATTCCTGCTACACTGTCAACTACTATTAGTATGAGTAATAAAGAGTCCCTTATCTCTGATGCAGAAAAGTCCTCTGCCAGTATCCATGAAATTGGAGCAAGCTAATTTGTTAGCTTGCAAATCAGGTAGAATCTTAGACCTTTCATAGTCTTCGAAAGTAATCCTGAGAGCAACCATTAAAACCTAGGCAAATTGGTATAGCTGAAAAGCCTAAAGATGGACTAAAATGAAATTTTTTTAAAAGGTAAAATATTCTAAAAAGAAGTCAGAAAATGAGGAACAAAAGAATAAGGAAATGAAGTGGAGGGGATAAGTAAGCAGAAAACACATGATAACATGGTAACATTGAAACCAACAATATCTAACATTGCATTAAATATTAAGGTAGAAAACACTCCACTTAAAAAACAAAAAAATGATCCAAAGACATGCTATATATAAGAGTGTTTCTTGGCTTTTCATGCCCTGTTCACTTGCATATCTATGTTAAGATCATGTGCCAAATTCCAGGAACAAGTCTATTAGGATTTTATCATCCTTCCAATATTTATAGTTAATGCTACTTTTACGGCATTGAATCTTTCCAACGATAACTGGTAATCACTCCATTTATTTTTATTTTCTTTCATATTTCTAAATAAAACATAATTTACATGACCCATAAATATGTTGTCTACAAGAGACCCACTTCAGACCTAGGGACACATACACACTGAAAGTGAGGGGATGGAAAAAGATATCCCACGCAAATGGAAATCAGAAGAAAGATGGAGTAGCAATACTCATATCAAACAAAATAGACTTTAAAATAAAGACTCTTATAAGAGGCAAAATTGGTTCAAGATGGCTTAGTAGAAGGACGTGTGCTCACTCCCTCTTGTGAGAGCACCAGAATCACAACCAACTGCTGAACAATCATTGACAGGAAGACACTGGAACTCACCAAAAAAGAGACACCGTATGCAAAGACAAGGAGAAGCCGCAATGAGATGGTGGAAGGGACACAATCACAATAAATTCAAATCCAATAACTGCTGGGTGGGTGACTCACAAACTGGAGAACAATTATACCACAGAAGTCCACCCACTGGAATGAAGGTTCTGAGCCCCACATCGGGTCTCCCAACCTGGGGGTCCAGCAATTGGAAGAGGAATTCCCAGAGAATCAGACTTTGAAGGGTGTCGGGATTTGATTGCAGGACTTCAACTGGACTGGGGGAAACAGAGATTCCACTCTTGGAGGGCACATGCAAAGTAGTGTGCACATCAGGACGCAGGTGGAAGGAGAAATGAGCCCATAGAAGACTGAACCAGAACTACCAGCTAGTGTTGGAGGGTCTCCTGCAGAGGTTGGGGGAGGGGTTGGGCAGGGGGCTATGGCTTATCACGGAGACAAGGACACTGGCAGCAGAAGCTCTGGGAAGTACTCCTTAGCATGAGCCCTCCCAGAGTCTGGATTCTGACATTAGCCCCACCAAAGAGCCTGTAACCTCCATTACTGAGTAATCTCAGGCCAAACAACCAACAGGGATGGAACTCAGCCCCACTCATCAGCAGACAAGCAGATTAAAGTTTTACTGAGCTCTGCCCACCAGAGCAACACCCAGCTCTACCCACCACCAGACCCTACCATCAGTAAGTTTACATAAGCTGCTTAGATAGCCTCATCCACCAGATGGCAGACAGCAGAAGCAAGAAGAACTACAGTCCTGCAGCCTGTGGAACAAAAAACACATTCACAGAAAGATAGACAACATGAAAAGGCAGAGGGCTATGTACCAGATGAAGTAACAAGATAAAACCCCAGAAAAAATCACTAAATGAACTGGAGATAGGCAACCTCCCAGAAAAATAATTCAGAATAATGATACTGAAGATGATCCAGGACCTCAGAAAAAGAATGGAGGCAAAGATCGAGAAGATGCAAGAAATGTTTAACAAAAACCTAGAAGAATTAAAGAAAAAATACCTAGAAGAACTAAATAACAAATAAACAGAGATGAACAATATAATAACTGAAATGAAAAATACACTAGAAGGATTCAATAACAAAATAACTGAGGCAGAAGAACAGATAAGTGACCTGTAAGACAGAATGGTGGAATTCACTGCTGGGAACAGAATAAAGAAAAAAGAATGAAAAGAAATGGAGACAGACTAAGAAATCTCTGGGAGAACATTAAATGCACCAACATTCATATTACAGGGATTCCAGAAGGAGAAGAGAGAGAGAAAGGACCCAAGAAAATATTTAAAGAGATTATAGTCAAAAATTTCCATAACATGGGAAAAGAAATAGCCACCCAAGTCCAGGAAGCGCAGAAATCCCAGGCAGGATAAGCTTAATGAGAAATACACCAAGACACATAGTAATCAAACTGACAAAAATTAGAGACAGAAACATTATTAAAAGCAACAAGGAAAAAATGACAAATAACATACAAGGGAACTCCTATAAGGTTAACAGCTGATTCTCAGCAGAAACTCTACAAGCCAAAAGGGAGTGGCATGATATATTTAAAGTGATGAAAGGGAAGAACCTAAAACCAAGATTACTCTACCCAGCAAGGATCTCATTCAGATTCGATGGAGAAACCAAAAGCTTTACAGATAAGCAAAACCTAAGAGACTTCAGCACCACCAAACAAGCTCTACAACAAATGCTAAAGGAACTTTTCTAAAGGGAAACACAAGAAAAGAAAAGGACCTACAATAACAAACTCAAGGGGCCTCCCTGGTGGCGCAGTGGTTGAGAGTCCGCCTGCCGATGCAGGGGATACGGGTTCGTGCCCCGGTCTGGGAGGATCCCATATGCCGCGGAGCGGCTGGGCCCGTGAGCCATGGCCGCTGGGCCTGCGCATCCGGAGCCTGTGCTCCGCAACGGGGGAGGCCACAACAGTGAGAGGCCCGCATACCGCAAAAAAAAAAAAAAAAAAAAAAAAAAAAAAAAAAAAAAAAAAACTCAAAACAATTAAGGAGGGCCTCCCTGGTGGCGCAGTGGTTGAGAGTCCGCCTGCCGATGCAGGGGATACGGGTTCGTGCCCCGGTCTGGGAGGATCCCATATGCCGCGGAGCGGCTGGGCCCGTGAGCCATGGCCGCTGGGCCTGCGCATCCGGAGCCTGTGCTCCGCAACGGGGGAGGCCACAACAGTGAGAGGCCCGCATACCGCAAAAAGAAAAAAAAAAAAAAAAACAATTAAGGAAATGGTAATAGGAACATACATATTGATGATTACCTTAAATGTGAATGGATTAAAAGCTCCAACCAAAAGACACAGGCTTAATCAATGGATACAAAAACAAGACCCATATATATGCTGTCTAAAAGAGACACACTTCAGACCTAGGGACACATACAGACTAAAAGTGAGAGGATGAAAAAAGTTATACCATGCAAATGGAAATCAAGAGAAAGCTGGAGTAGCAATACTCATATCAAATAGACTTTAAAATAAAGAATGTTACAAGAGACAAGGAAGGACACTACATAATGATCAAGGGATCAATCCAAGAAGGTATAACAATTATAAATATATTTGCACCCAACATAGAAGTACCTCAATACATAAGGCAAATGCTAACAGCTACAAAAGAGGAAATCAACGGTAATTCAATAATAGTGGGGGACTGTAATACCTCACTTTCACCAATGGACAGATCATGCAAAATGAAAATAAATAAGGAAACATAAGCTTTAAATGATACATTAAACAAGATGGACCTAATTGATATTTATAGGACATTCCATCCAAAAACAGCAGATCACACTTTCTTCTCAAGTGTACATGGATCATTCTCCAGGAAACATCACATCTTGGGTCACAAACCAAGCCTCAGTAAATTTAAGAAAACTGAACTCATATCAAGCATCTTTTCCGACCACACCGCTATGATATTAGAAATAAATTACAAGGAAAAAAATGTAAGAAACACAAACACATGGAGGCCAAACAGTACGTTACTAAATAACCAAGAGATCACTGAAGAAAACAAAGAGGAAATTTTAAAAAAGCTACCTAGAGACACATGACAACAAAAACACGATGATCCAAAATCTATGGCATGCAGCAAAAGCAGTTCTTAGAGGGAAGTTTATAGCAATACAATCCTACATCAAGAAAAAAGAAAAATCTCAAATAAACAATCTAAACTTACACCTAAAGGAATTAGAGAAAGAACAAACAAAACCCAAAGTTAGTAGAAGGAAAGAAATCATAACGATCAGAACAGAAATAAACAAAATAGAAAGAAAGAAAACAATACCAAAGATCAATAAAACTAAAAGCTGGTTCTTTGAGAAGATAAACAAAATTGATAAATCTTTAGCCAGACCCATCAAGAAAAAGAGGGAGAGGATTCAAACCAATAAAATTAGAAATGAAAAAGGAGAAGTTACAATGGACACTGCAGAAATACAAAGCATCTTAGGAGACAGCTACAAGCAACTTTATGCCAATAAAATGAACAAGCTGGAAGAAATGGACAAATTATTAGAAAGGTCTAACCTTCCAAGACTGAACCAGGAGCAAATAGAAAACAGGAACAGACCAATAATAAGTAATGAAAGTGAAACTGTGATTAAAAATCTTCCAACAAACAAAAGTCCGGGACCAGATGGCTTCACAGATGAATTCTATCAAACATGTAGAGAAGGGCTTCCCTGGTGGCACAGTGGTTGAGAGTCTGCCTGCTGATGCAGGGGACATGGGTTCGTGCCCCAGTCTAGGAAGATCCCACATGCTGCGGAGCTGCTGGGCCCGTAAGCCATGGCCACTGAGCCTGAGCGTCTGGAGCCTGTGCTCCACAACAGGAGAGGCCGCAACAGTGAGAGGCCCGTGTACCAAAAACAAAAACAAAAACAAAAACATGTAGAGAAGAGCTAACACCCATCCTTCTCAAAATCTTCCAAAAAACTGCAGAGGAAGGAACACTCCCAAACTCATTCTACCAGGCCACCATCACTCTGATACCAAAACCAGACAAACATACGACAAAAAAAGAAAATTACAGATCAGTATCACTGATAAATATAAATGCAAAATTCCTCAACAAAATACTAGCAAACGAAATCCAGCAACACATTAAAAGGATTATGCACCATGATCAAGTGGGATTTATCCCAGGGATGCAAGGATTCTTCAATATACACAAATCTATGTGATATACCTACTAACAAATTGAAGAATGAAAACCATATGATCAACTCAAAAGATGCAGAAAAAGCTTTTGACAAAATTCAACACCCGTTTATGATAAAACCTCTCCACAAAGTGGGCATAGAGGGAAACTACCTCAACTTAATAAAGACCGTATAGAACAAACCCACAGCAAACATCAACCTCAATGGTAAAAACCTGAAAGAATTTCCTCTAAGATGAGGAAGAAGACAAGGATGTCCACTCTCGCCACTATTATTCAACATATTTCTGGAAGTCCTAGCCATGGCAATCAGAGAAGAAAAAGAAATGAAAGAAATACAAATTGGAAAAGAAGAAGAAAAACTGTCACTGTCTGCAGATGACATGATACTATACATAGAGAATCCTAATGATGCCACCAGAAAACTACTAGAACTAATCAATGACTTTAGTAAAGTTGCAGGATACAAAATTAATGCACAGAAATCTATTGCATTCCTACACACTAACAACGAAAGATCAGAAAGAGAAATTAAGGAAACAATCCCATTCACCACTTTAACAAAAAGAATAAAATACCTAGGAGTCAACCCACTTAAGGAGGTAAAAGACCTGTACTCAGAAAACTATAAGACACTGATGACAGGAATCAAGGATGACACAAACAGATGGACAGATATACCATGTTCTTGGATTGGAAGAATCAACATTGTGAAAATGACTATTCTACACAAAGCAAAGCAATCTATAGATTCAGTGCAATCCCTATCAAGTTACCAATGGCATTTTTACAGCACTAGAGGAAAAGAATCTTAAAATTTGTATGAAGACACAAAAGACCATGAATAGCCAAAGTAATCTTAAGGGGAAAAAATGGAGCTGGAGGAATCAGACTCCCTGACTTCAGACTATACTACAAAGTGACAGTAATCAAAGCAATATGGTACTGGCACAAAAACAGAAATATAGATCAATGGACAGTATAGAAAATGCAGAGATAAACCCATGCACATATGGTCACCTAATCTATGCAAAGGAGGCAAGAATATACAACAGAGAAGAGACAGCCTCTTCAATAAGTGGTGCTGGGAAAAATGGACAGCTACAAGTAAAAGAATGAAATTAGAACACTCCCTAACACCATACACAAAAATAAACTCAAAATGGATTAAAGACCTAAATGTAAGACCGGACACTATAAACTCTTAGACGAGAACATAGGAAGAACACTCCTTGACATTAATCACAGCAAGATCTTTTTTGACCCACCTCCTAGAGTAATGGAAGTAAAAACAAAAATAAACAAATGGGACCTAATGAAACTTAAAAGCTTTTATACAGCAAATGAAACTATAAACAAGATGAAAAGACAACCATCAGAGTGGAAGAAAATATTTGCAAATGAATCAACAGAGAAAGTATTAATCTCCAAAATATATAAGTGGCTCATGCAGCTCAATATTAAAAGAACAAACAACCCAATCCAAAAGGGCAGAAGACCTAAATAGACATTTCTCCAAAGAAGACATACAGATGGCCAAGAGGCACAGGAAAAGCTGCTCAACGTCACTAATTATTAGAGAAATGCAAATCAAAACTACAATGAGGTATCACCTCACAGTGGTTAGAACGGGCATCATCAGAAAATCTACAAACAACAAATTCTGGAGAGGGTGTGGAGAAAAGGGAACACTTTTGCACTGTTGGTGGGAATGTGAATTGGTAAAGCCACTATGGAGAACAGTACGGATGTTCCTTAAAATACTAAAAGTAGAATTACCATATGACCCAGCAATCCCACTACTGGCCATATACTCAGAGAAAACCATAATTCAAAAAGACACATTCACCCCAATGTTCATTGTGATGCTACTTACAATAGCCAGGTCATTAGAGCAACCTAAATGCCCATCAACAGATGAATGGATAAAGAAGATGTGGTACATATATACAATGGAATATTACTCAGCCATAAAAAGGAATGAAATTGGGTAATTTGAAGAGACTGTCATACAGAGTGAAGTACATCAGAAAGAGAAAAACAAATATTGTATATTAGTGCATATATGTGGAATCACAAAAATGGTACAGATGAACCAGTTTGCAAGACAGAAATAGAGACACAGATGTAGAGATCAAATGTATGGACACCAAGTGGGGAAATTGGGGGTAGGGTGGCAAGATGAATTGGGAGAGTAGGATTCACATATATACACTAATATGTATAAAATAGATAACTAATAAGAGACTGCTGTATAAAAAAACAAAATTAAAAAAAATGAATAGAGGGCCTCCCTGGTGGTGCAGTGGTTGAGAGTCCGCCTGCCGATGCAGGGGATATGGGTTCGTGCCCCGGTCTGGGAGGATCCCATATGCCGCGGAGCGGCTGGGCCCGTGAGCCATGGCCGCTGGGCCTGCGCGTCCGGAGCCTGTGCTCCGCAGCGGGAGAGGCCACAACAGTGAGAGGCCCGCATACCGCAAAAAGAAAAAAAAAAAAAAAAATGAATAGAATAAAATATAAATAAGAAACTAAAAAAAAAAGACTTTTACAAGAGATAAGGAAGGATACTACATAATGATCAAGGGATCAATCCAAGAAAAAGATGTAACAATTGTAAATATATATGCACTAAACATAGGAGCACCTCAATATATAAGCCAAATGCTGGGGACTTTCCTGGCAGTCCGGTGGTTAAGACTTCACCACCCAATGCAGGGGGTGTGGATGGGTTTGATCCCTGGTCAGGGAGAAAAGATCCCACATGCCTCGTGGCCAAAAAACCAAAACATAAAATGGAAGCAATATTGTAACAAATTCAATAAAGACTTTAAAAATGGTCCACATCCAAAAAAATTGTTTTAAAAATATATCTATATAAGCCAAATGCTAACAGCCATAAAAGGGGAAATTGACAATAACACAATAATAGTAGGAGACTTTAAAGCCTCACTTACACCAATATACAGATCATCCAGACAGAAAATTAATAAGAAAACACAAGCCTTAAATGACACATTAGACCAGATAGACTTAATTGATATCAAAAGGACCTTCCATCCAAAAGCAGCAGAACATACTTTCTTCTCAAGTGCACCCGGTACATTCTCCAGGATAGATCACAGCTTTGGCCGCAAATCAAGCCTAGGTGAATTTAAGAAAACTGAAATCATATCAAGCATCTTTTCCAACCACAACACTATGAGATTAGAAATCAATTACAAGAAAAAAAACCCATAAAAAAACACAGTTACATGGAGGCTAAACAATATGTTACTAAACAACCAAACAGATCATTGAAGAAGTCAAAGAAGAAATTGAAAAATACCTAGAGACAAATGACAATGAAAACACAACAATCAAAAACTAATGGGACGCAGCAAAAGCAATTCTAAGAGGGAAGTTTATAGCAATACAACCTTACCTCAAGAAACAAGAAAAATCTCAAATAAATAACCTAACCTTACAACTAAAGCAACTAGAGAAAGAACAAACAAAACCTAAAGTTAGTAGAAGGAAATAATTAATAAAGATCAGAGTAAAAATAAATGAAATAGAGATGAAGAAAACAATAGCAAAGATCAACGAAAGTAAAAGCTGGTTCTTTGAGAAGATAAACAAAATTGATAAACTTTTAGCCAGACTCATCACGAAAAAAAAGAGAGAGGACTCAAATCAATAAAATTAGAAATGTAAAAGGAAAAGTTACAAAGGACACCAGAGAAATACTAAGGATCATAAGAGACTACTGCAAGCAACTGTATGCCAATAAATGGAAAACTTAGAAGAAATGGACAAATTCTTAGAAATGTACAACCATCCAAGACTGAACCAGGAAGAAATAAAAAATATGAACAGACCAATCACAACTACTGAAATTGAAACTGAGATTAAAGAACTTCCAACACACAAAAGTCCAGGATCAGATGGTTTCACAGGCAAATTCTATCTTTCATATTTTTAAATGAAACATATTTACATTATAAATATCTTGTACTTTTGTTATAATAACTTAGATTATTATTCAGCTTCTTATAATTTTTGCTAAATATATACATGATGTTTTTGTGGGAAGATTCAGTTTATAAGAATTTTTTTGTTGTATAGGAATGCTGTTTTCTGTATATTAATATTTTACAAGTAGTAAATTTTTCCAATTTTTCTCTATAACATCTCGATTCCCTAATAAGATATTCATATTATCTGAAAATTATGGCAATATAGTTTCTTCCTTTGTAAGTCTCATACCTTCTGTTATTTTTTCTTCACTTAATCAGCTGTCTATAAACCCTCCAATATAATAACTATAAGAACTATGATTTTAAACATTCTTTTCTTATCCTTCAATACATCATGATTACTGCTTCTTTTTAGTCATCAAAAAGGAAATGTAGTGTCAATTTTGGTTCACAAATTTATTTAAAAGAGAAAATTCCCACTTATTCCAAGAATATTAAAATTTTTTAAATCATATATGGATATTGAAATGCATCAAGTGTTTTTCATCAGCTATTTTTAGAATCATATACATTTTTCCTTTAATTTTTAAGTGAATTATTTTGAGATATTCTAAATATTGAAACATCTTTGTTTCCCTAGGGAAAAATAACCCACTTTGCCATAGTGTATTTTTACATATATTTTTTGGATTTTGTTTACATTTTTGTCTCTATTTAGAAATCAGGTCACCTATGCCTTTCTTTGTCATAATGATATTAAGACAACCAGCTCTTGTAATTATTTTGAGTAATTTCCTTTTCTTTTTATTTTCATGAAAACTGACATAAAAAAACTATTTGTTTCCTAAAGGCTTAGTGATTCTTAATTTTAAAATTATCTGGGTCTGGTGTTTTTTTGTTATATGTCTGAGTAGAGTGGGTTGTGGATTACTAACTAATGATTATGTTCTTTAATTGTTAAATATGTATTCCTATTTTCAGTTTCTTCTGGGTCATTTTTTACTAAATTGCACTTTTTCCTAGAAACTGTTTATTTGGTCTGAATTTTCAAATAGTTAAAAATATTTTCAAATATATTTGGTCTAAATTTTCAACTATTTCAAATATTATAAAATTTTGTATGGTATATTATTTTGATTATATATAGTCTGCCATAATTATAATTACATCTCCTTTTTAATTCCTTCCAAATTTATATATGCTTTCTCTTTTTTAGAGGATTCATGTTGGCAGAAGTATGCTTTATTAGGTTTTGCAAATAGCCAAATTTCAGTACCCCACACATTTAATTTTTTTAATATGATAAAAATTATATATGTATGTTCATATTTTCCTTTTTAATTTCCTAGTAGACTTTTTCTTTGGATGTGAAATGCCTATTTTTTTTAAATAAACTTAATTTTTTTTTTTTAGAATTTAGTTTTAGAATTTTAGAAAAGTTGAAGTGTTAGTACAGAGAATATAAAACCCAGTTTCCCCTACTGTTAATATACTACATTATTATGGTACATTTTGATTCATTAATTTTAGAAACAATTTTGATAAATTAATATTAACTAAATTCCACACTTTATTTAGATGTTCTTAGTTTTTCCCTAAAGTCATTTTTTCTGTTTCAGAATCCCATTCAGGGTACCATATTACATCTAGCCATCATATCTTAGGCTCCTCTAAACTATGATAGTAATTCAGATTTTCCTTGGTTTTTGATGATGCTGACAGTTTTAAGGAATACTAGACAGGTATTTTATAGAATTTTCCTCAATTTGGGTTTGTCTTATATTTTTTCATTGTTAGATTAAGGTAACATTCTCATCAGATCACATCAATGATACGCAGAATGAACATGACATTACTGATGATGTTAATCTTGATCACCTGGCTGAGATAGTGTTTGTCAAGTTTCTCTATGTTAAGCATTTTTTCCCCCTTTCCATTCTATGCTTTTTGGATGGAAGTCACTGTGTGCATTCCATGGTTAAGGGTTGGGAAGCCATGCTCCAGCTTTTAAAGGAGAAATATTTACATAGGTATTTGCAATTTTTCTATAAGGGAGATTTGTCTATTATCCTCCATTAATTTCTTTATTCAGTCATCTATGTATATCATCTTTTTGGGCACATGGATATTTGCTATATTTGGGTTGCAATTTAACAGTAGTTACTTTGCTTGCTAAAATTCACTCAAATAATTCTAGCTTTGGCTATTGGGATCTCTTTCAGATGGCTCATATGTCCCTTTGACATACAACCATCATTTTGGTTTTTAAACACGTCCTTATTTTCTGGCACTGCAAGATGCTACAGGATCATACTGTGTATTCTCCCTGCCCAACCCTAGATTCAGCCATTTCTCCAAGGAGCTCTAGTTTCTTCTACTGGAGAATGGTATTAGAAACCAAACATAATGTCTTTCTTTTTATTTCACTTCTTGAATAGAATTCTGAACTTACAGATTTTCAATCATTTTTTTTCCAGCTAAATGTATTTGAACCATATTCTAACCTCTGAGAGGCTGCTTTATCAAACTTAAAATGTTGATGTATAGTAATTTTTATTATCACTAAATATTCCCTGTTATCAATCAGAATATATTATGTGATAAATAAAAAGTAGATTTTAAAATTTTCTAACATGTAAGTGCTTAAATTTTCTTCTCTTTTTGTTTCTAATTTTATTGCATTATGGTTAGAGAATGACATTTTCACAGTAATAAAAATTAAATATTGGTTGAGATTTGCTTTGTGGCCTACTTGTTAAAAAATTTTATTTTGTTTTACCTATGCCAACTTTTCTTTATGCATTTGGAAACAATGTGCATATAAATACTGAATCATTATCTCACCCTGGTGAATATACTCTTTGTTCTTTATTGTGTATTGCAGTCCTAATACTGATTTTACTTTAAGGTATACTTTCATTAATTTATCTACCTGATTTCTTTTCTAAACATATGCTTGAAACTTTATTATCTGTATTGAAATTCTGTGAATTTAAAACAAAACAGATTTAATGCCTTTATATTTATTGTAATTCCTTAATTAAGAATTTATTTACAACTAAATAAAATTTTTTGTTCTCTACTTGCCATGCTTTTCCTTGTTCATTTTTCCCTGTTTCCCAGCTTTTATTAATGAAATATTGCTTACTCTCTCCCAGTAGTTTGTAATTTCTGTATTGTATTTCTGTCCTTGTCATGCTTAATCTTAAATTTTAACATGACTATTTAACTGAGTCTAAAGATAATCAAGATCCCTAAATCCTACGGAACAATATTTATAATGTTTCTATGCTGCTTACTCCATTCTCTTTTACATCTGTTCTCCAGTATTTTTTGACCCATTTTACACTCTCCAAAGGAGTCACTATTTCTATTATATAACATAATTTGAATTCAATATATGTTTATTAAATCAATGTTCAGAAAAGCAAATTTATTCTTTTGTGTTTCTGAATTATATCTTTCCAACTTGTATGTAATTTTGATAATTCCTTGATTATACTCTCCCATTCTCTCTGTTCTTTCCCTTTGGAAATCTATTAGACCTAGATTGGACCTTTGGGTTATATCTTGCATGGATTTTAATATCTCTCCTTAATTTTAATGTCTATACATTTCATTTCTAGAATCCAATATTATTTTCATATCTACCTATTTCTTTTCCTTAGTTTCATTTCTATATTCAAGATCATTTTTTTAAATATGTACTTTTTTATATTCTTTTCTTAGGATTTATAAAATTTCCTCACATCTCAATCATAAGAAACATACCAGTTTTATAATCCCATACATGCTGTATCAGTATGGATACTCTGCTGTTTATCTTGCTGGAAAAATCTAATTTATTTTGGTTGTTCTACCTTGGAACACTACATATGTTTGCAATGCTATGTCTCCATATTTATTTTGTGTTAATTATGTCAAATGACTCAACTATCACCAGCATGAGACCATTTTTTATATTATTTTGGGTGATTCATAGACCAATGGATACAGTGAATACAGGCATACCTCAGAGAGATTGCAGGTTCATTTCCAGACCACCACAATAAAACAAATATCACAATAAAGCAAGTTGCACAGATTCTCTGATTTCCCAGTGCACAGAAAAGTTTTGTTTACACAGTACTATAGTCTATTAAGTGTGCAATAGCATTATGTCTAAAAAAAGTACATACTTTAATTAAAAAGTACTTTATTGCCAAAAAATGCTAGACATCATCTGAGCCTTAAGGGAGCTATAATCTTTTTGCAATAATAGCATCAAAGATCACTGATTACAGATCACCATAACAAATATAATGAAAAAGTTTGAAATGTTGCAAGAATTACCAAAATGTGACACAGGAACACAAAGTGAGCAAATGATGTTGGAAAAATGGCACTGATAGACTTGCTTATAGTAGGGTTGCCACAAACCTTCAATTTGTAAAAAATGCAACATCTGTGAAGTGCAATAAAGCAAAGCATTAAAAAATTAGGTATGCCTGTATTCAATATTTGAAGCCTATATATTGTGCAGACCAATGACTATATAATTTCGCATCTTGAGGATAGGAAGTTTAATGTTTTTTCTACCTAGAAACCAGGATATTTATCATTCGATCATTACTTTTGAACACCCCAGATTTATGCAACAGTATGTATTCCATCTCCCATTTTTCATAGGCCCAGGATTTTGTTTTCTCTCCTTCTTGGCACATTAAAAACATATCTTAGTAGCTGTGAACTTTAAAATAAAGAAGAATAATGACAAATCAACCAATTCCAATAAAGAAGAAAATAACCATAGTCAAGCAACACTACCGTGGCTCTATTAGATACTCCCTGTTCCAGATTCTTTCCATAGTGCATCCCATTTAATCATGACAACAGCCTAATGAGGTAAAACTCATTAAAACCAATCATCAGATATGGAAATTAAGTCTTAGAGATGTTAATGAAGTTAAAATAATGACAGATTTGAAATTTGAACCAATATCTAATTATGAAGTTGGTCATTTTAAATTACTTCTCTAAATTTCAGAATAGCTTTCTATTCTGAAATTCAGGAAAACCCAAAGAGTATTATCTGTAAAAACTGACAGAATTTGGATTATCTAAATGAGGAGTTTCAGTATTTTAGGAGGCACAGTGGAGAAATGATACTTGGTATACATAAACTGGAAAACTACTTTAATTGTGTATTTCCCAACTTAGGAAATCAAAACTATTATACAGCTCAAGATCATAGTTCTTTATTTAATTTCATGACAGTTATTTTTAGCAAAGAAAGAAAATTTAGCATTCTCTTTTCTGATCTTGCTGGGGTTAATTTTTGTATCTTCCTTATACACTTCTGAGATTTTCTTTTCTCCTCATAGTTTTATAAGACATTTTGGTTTTGTAACATTTTGTTAGGTTTTAAAACATCTAATTCTAGATTTAAGTAATCCCTTTCACCAGAATTTTTAAGAAAATAGTCTTCTCATATATGCGCCTTTCCTGGAGTTTCAATCAATATGAACTGTTTACATGGTTTATAATTTACTCAAATATTTCAAACTAATGACATTTGTCTCTTTCACCTTTTTGTATGTAGATACCATTATAGTTGGGTTAATGGATGAAATACTCCTTCATAATATACCTCCATTCCAGAATGTTGACTGGATTCATTCTGTTACTTGTATTCCTCTTGATTTTCAAACAAGGATTATTAACTTTTTTGTTTTCTTTTGTTCCTACCCTCATTTCAGAAAAAATGAAGATAAAGTATCTCTTTCTAACACTAAAAAAATAAATGAATAAAAATAAATTACTTTTCTACATTGAAGAATAAGGCAGGGTAGTCGTTCTTTAACATACATACACTGTTTTATTTTGTTTAACAAATTGATAAAGTATCTAAAAAGTCAAATAATATATAAAATAGTATGGTTTTTATTTTAAATTAATAATTTACTATAACTCATGGTTCTATGACAACTAATTTTTTTTCTCTTAGTTGATTCACACAGATAATCTCTTGCTGCTTTTTTTTTCTTTACTATTATATACTCGATATCATTAAATGTGGTAAAGGGCTCATAGGTGTCATCTCTAAAAAATATATCTTTCCAAAACTTGTCAGTCTATTACTAGAAACTAACTGTAATCTCGGCTTTGTGACATGAATAATTGGAGAATGAGCAATACCGTGTTGTTCTGTGAGACTGACTTAAGTCAGAATTAATCTGAGTCATTTGTGTAGCTCAGTTCTGTGTATGCATCTTCACAATCCATGCCCATTATAGCGAGACTGATATAAATTAAGTACCAAAGATAGGAGACTTATTATCAGTGGAAATGCAATTCTTGGAGTCACACATCTCAGTAATTAGTGATAATAAGTTCTTTAAAAAAATCACACACACACGTTTGTATCTATATATGTATATGTGTATGTAATATTTTAAAGGATTCCCATATTTTCATATTACTGTACTGGAACTTTTGGTTCTTTTCAAATATTTTTATATAGAATATTTATTGGTAATTTTTATATTCTCCAATGAGAAAGAAAACTTAGTTGGCCCGCATTGTTTCATTTCTCATAGGCTTACAGGGAACTATAACAATGAAAAATAGAAATAGTTAGTCACTTGCAGATTCTCAGCAATTACCAAAAGTTAATTAGAATTATTACAGTAACAAACATGCATCCATAATGTTCTTGTTGATAAATTTTAAATACATGTAATAAGGAAATCCAAGACTGAGCCAATCTCATAAATTGTTTTACACTATGTGAATGCTTTCTCTGGCTGGTCAAATTAAATATTGATAGACTGTCCTCTCAGAAACGGTTAGACAAAGACATTTTATTTGTCTCAAAGCCTAAATGTTAAAATACAGCCTTCTAGAAACAGTGTGTTGAATCAGTTAAGCAATAAAAATGAACATAATTACTTATTCCCCGTTCTATTCTCATCTGATAAAGAAAAGAAATAATAAGATGGGACTGAGACCACACTGGGTTGTCAGTCATTTCTCATGTTATGTCTTAAGTGTCAGTAAATATTTTACTATTTAGTTTTCTTTCCAAGCAAATAAGTTAAATGATATTTTAATGGTAATTAAAAATAACTGAAGACAAGTTGTTGCTTTTCCTGAGCATAAATTTTACTCTCAACATTGTGTTGTGTCACTGAGAGATTTCCAAGGATGTGAATGATAAGGCCCCTTTCTCCAAGAAGTTTATAAATGCCAGGAATATCAGATTGATATACATAAAATAATTTATATTACATACTGTAAACACATATTAATACTTTGTTTCATCATAACTACTAGTAAATAAGCTCTCAAATAAGAAGCTATATTAGTGCAAGAAACTTTCATAGTTAATAAGAATGATATATAAACATGGATTCTAGTTTTTTTGGGTTTTTGTGTGTGTGCGTGTGGTACGCAGGCCTCTCACTGTTGTGGCCTCTCCCGTTGTGGAGCACAGGCTCCGGACGCGCAGGCTCAGCGGCCATGGCTCACGGGCCCAGCTGCTTCACGGCATGTGGGATCCTCCCGGACCAGGGCATGAACCCACGTCCCCTGCATCGGCAGGCGGACTCTCAACCGCTGCGCCACCAGGGAAGCCCTATGTTTCTTTTTTATGAATATTCCCAAGTATTTTTGAAAACTTCAAAGTACAATTCATTACCATGTTAAAGAAAGCAGTATTGCTTCATACACCATCAAGCAAACAAATATATTAATAAAGGACATTAAGTGAGAAAGTATCTAAAAGTTTGAATGCCTTTTTTCCTATTAGCTATAGTTGAATAAAGTAAAGAAGGTTCAAATAAGTTTCACGGTACTTGTCTATTTCTCCAGTATCTTACTGTTCTTTAAATTACTATTCCACTTTCTTCTAATTCCAAAGCTGAATCAGCATTTTAAACCTCACTCAGTTTGTGGAACTTGGTTATGACAGACCTGGGAAATGAGTACCATTGCTAATTTTTATACCATGCATCTTTACTTTTTAGCAAGCTAGTTCAAGACTACAAGATGTGATAATTTTATCTCTAGCTGAGATGGCACACAGAGATATGACTAAGTTAAATTAAAAATCAGCTTGATGAATTAATGATTATCATCATCACCTCCACAATCCTTGTCATTTTATCTGTATGCAATTTTTAGCTGGAAGGAACTTTGTGATGATTTATTAAGCTTTGTAAATCTCCAACATAAAATTTTAAGTAGGTTTGGTATTCAATATTTGCTCCTAGTATCTTTAAATCAGACTGTACTGTGCCTTATCCTATAGACTTAGATGTTCACTATTTATTTTATAGAGAGGTTTTGCATTTGCATATTGAGTTTAGCAAAAGGTAACAGAGTTCCAAAAAACAGAATTGAAGACTGGAATGTGTAACGTTTATGTGGTCATGTTTTCTCCCTTGCTTTCCTCAGGTTTACCAAGATGTATATGAGGTGGTGCTAAGTAGAGTAGTGATAGGGAAAAGATAAATCACAGTCTCCTACTTTCACCCTCCTTAGTCAAAAGTGAGCTTTACTCTGCATTTGCAACATCATGTGTGTTTCATCAGCCTTGTCTCCCATTCCTCTGTGGGGATATGTAGTTACACCTATGAATACTGGTAGAGGAAGGTAGTTTGGGTGGGCAAGGATAAGGGTTTAAAAGACAGCCTCAGAACAGAAACGTAGGGATGAGGGCAGAAATAAAAAAGGAAGCACAAAGTCCTAATAGCCTGATACTCCCTTACCTTTTCAGCTTCTCCCTCCCATGGTCAGCTTTTATCTTTATTCTAGGATTAAAAGTGTCAACAACCCACTGTTTAAGGGGGCTTCAGACTCTTCCTTGAGCCAACCTTTAACATTAAGAGAATTAGGTAGCCATTAAGGCCCGATAGCCAGTATTTCCACGAAGCTTGTTGGTGGCTTAAAATTTTGAGATTTTAAAACTATCTTCTTTATCTTTAGATGAGTAAACTACATTTAATGTATTTTATATGACTTGAGAAATTCCAACAAAAGTATTCAGTTAGTATATGCTATGGGTCTTCCAAAGAAGCTCTGAAGTAGTGGCACCACAATAAAGAACAAGATACCATCTATATCATTCAAGTGCTTTAAATATAGAAAAGAAGACATATACACCTAAAACCATTCTAGTTAAATAACTCTCTCAATAGAGATTGTATTGTTACATAAGTGGAAAAAAATATCTGAAGGGGGAAGAGAGTTGTCTTTATTTGTAATGAGTCCTACATTGGAAGGAAATGTAGATTCGAATTGACAGTGGTGAAAGGCAAGGCAAGTGGAAGCATTCCAGGAAAAAGCAGGGTAGAGCATCTAGGTAGAGAAAAAAGCATAAAGAGATACACTGGGGTAAAAAGGAGACACTCTCTAGTGAGGAACAAAAATCATTCTCAAAGCAGTTCAGAATTAAGGACTCAGGAAAGATGAGTTTCAATAGTTAAGGTGGAATCAGACAGACAAGACAGACAAATTGAAGAGTTCAGCTTGATAAAAAAGAGAAAATGTTTAGAGAAGCACTGTTTCTCAGAATGGTCTCTCCAAACTGGATGAGATAAACTAGAGAAAACAAAGGCTAGACTATTACTAGGAAAATATTCAAAACATTAGAAACCACAGAAATAAAGGATGTCAAAGAAGATAATGTGATTAGCAATGCAAATAGCAAAGAAAGATTTAATATGATAAAACCTAAATAGAAATACTTTAATTGTCTAGAAAAAATATGCTGATTATCTTTAAAAAAGTATAAAGAGAAAAATTTTTAGATTCTAGAGTAAAAAGAAAGTAGTGATGGGGTGGAAGTAAAAAGAAGAGGTAATTTCTAAAGAATATGGAACACCAGAAGAAGAATAAAGAGAGAAATGAGCAGAAGAAATTTTTGAACAAATAATGGCTATGAATTTTTCAAAATTATGACTATGAACAAACCTAGGAAGGTCAGAGAACATCAAGAAGTCATTCAAAGAGAAGGAAAAATGATAAAGTTCAGAAACTTGGATCTAAAAAAAAATGTTAGAAAAGGAATAAATGAAAGTAAGATTTAATTTTTTAGTTTCCTTATTTTTAACTGCTTGAATAGATAACTGTTATGTATTAATAATGATTTAATAATTATTTAAAATATTAAAAAATAATAATAATAATTTGTCATTTGAATAATAATAAATTTTATTTTGGTTATAGCTTATGGATAAGTGAAATAAATAACAGCAATATTATAAGGAATAAGAAGGAAAGGGAATATTCTAAGTTATTTCTACTATCAGTGAAGGGGTAAAATGTTATTTGAAAGTGGACATAAATTTATTTTAAAAGTATTCCACACACAGGGAATATAGCCAGTATTTTATACTAACTTTAAATGGAGTATAATCTATAAAAATTTTAAATCACTATGTTGTATGACTGAAACTAATACAATATTGTAAATCAACTATACCTCAAAAAGAATAAAATAAATGCATCCTACAAAATGTATGGCAATTACTAAAAAGAAAAATTAAAGTATAAGTAAACTTAAAAGAGTAGAGAAAATGGAATCATAAAATTGCTTAATTAAAATCACAGAAAATAGAAAAAGGAAGAAACAAAGAACAAGTGCAATGAATAGAAAACAGTTATACTAATCCAACTGTACCAATAATCATGTTAAGTTTGAATAGTCTAAATACACCAATTAAAATACAGAGACTGATGGAGTGGCTAAAAAAGTATGATCCAACTATATGTTTTTTATAAGAAACTCAGTATAAATATAAAGACATAGAATAAAAGTATAGGGATGGAGAGAGATATATCATGCTAACACTAATCAAAAAGAAAAGCTGTGGTGGCTATATTAATCTCAGACAAAGAAGACTTTAAAACAAGGAAAATTATCAAGGATAAAGAGGGGCATTATCTAATGAAAGGGGGGGGTCATTTCTCCAAACAGACATATCCTTAATGAGTATGCACTTAACAACAGAGCACCAAAATAGATGAGGCAAAAAAATGATAGAACTGCTAGGAGAATATATAAATACATTATTATAGTGGAGACTTCACAATCCATCTTTACCAGGAATTGATGGGTACTACAACTAGACCAGGAGTAAAGGTATAGCTTAACTGGGCAGTACCATCCATCAGTTGGGCTTAATTAACATATATAGACTATTTCATCAAGCAACAGGAAAATATACATTCTCCTCAAGGTCACTAAAATATTATCTGCCATATCAGTAAACACAGGATGTTGCAGCCATCAAGTCACCACATTACAGCTGCCCCTATGGAGAGCCACAAGGGCACTCAGGATGGAAAAAAAGAACGCCCACCATCTAGCAGTCAATTTCTGCAGCCACTCCAACAGTGCACCCTGAGGAGACTCGGGATGAGAAAACACAAGATACTGGCCCTAGATAGCTGAGGTGCATATCAAAGGAATGATTTCAGTGATCCCAGACTCTTACATCTTCCCATACACAGAAAAGTGCTAAATTCTTCAATTGGAGATGTCTGGTTTTCTTTTCTTAAAAGTAATCTTTTGATGTTCCGACTACCTGGTCTTTTGTTGGTTGCAAAAACTCCTCTATATCCTGCCCCACCCCTTGCCTCTTTGGGACAGTTTCTCAGCATTATCTGAGATACTGTGTCCCAGGCTTGAAGTCCTCAGAATATCTGCTGAATAAAAATATAACTCTCAAATTTTAGGTTGTGCATTTTTTCTCAGTCAACAGTCACATGAAACATTCACCAAGACAGACCACATTCTCAGTCATAAAACACATCTGAACAAGTTAAAAAGGAGGGATCATACCATGTATGCTCTCAGACCAAAATGGAATTAAACTAGAAATCAATTACATAAAGAAAGCTGGAAAATCACAAAATACTTAGAGATTACACAACACACTTCTAAATAACACACTGGATAAGAAAAATTCTTAAGAGAATATTAAAAATATTTTGAACTAAATGAAAATACATCTTATCAAAATTTGTGGGATGCAGCAAATACAGTGCTTAAAAGAAATATATAGCACTGAATACATTTTTTAGAAAAAGAAAGACATAAAATCAATAATCTAAACTGCCACCTTAGGAAACTAGAGAAAGAAGAACATTAGAAATATGAAGATAGAAAAAGAAAGGAAATAATAAAAATTAGTGTAGAAGTCAATGAAATTAAAAAAGAGAATACAGAATTTTTGTTTTTCATTTTAAAAGATAGTTTGTTGGAAAGTTCAATAAAATTGATAAAACTCTAGCCAGGCTAACCAAAGGTAACAGAGAAGGCACAAATCACTAATAGCAGAATTCAAAGAGAAGCCATCACTACTGATCCATGAACATTAAAATGACAATACAGGAATATTATGAACTACACTATTTCTACAAATCTGATAACTTAGATGAAATGAACCAATTCTTTGAAAGACATAATCTACCAAAATTCATACAAGGATAAATAGATCATCTAAATAAGTCTATATCTATTTTTTTAAATTGGATCCATAATTAACAACCTTCCAAAATAGACAGCACCAGATCCATATGGTTTCTTTAGTTTGGTATGGTTTCTTTAAGAAAGAAATGATACCAATTCTTTACACTCTTTTTCAGAAAATGGGAGCAAAGGGAACACTTCCTAATTCATCGTGTGAGGCCAGCATTACCATAATATCAAAACCAGATAAGACATTACAAGAAAGGAAAACTACAGATAGGTATCAGCCATTAATATAGATATAACAATCTTCAACAAAATATAAGTAAGCAGAATCCAACAATGCACAAAAAGAATTCTGATTTAATTTTGATTAAAAATTCAGAAAAACCCCAAGCAGGATAAATACAAACAAATCACATAGGCACATAAGGATTAAACTGCTAAATATTAGAGGGAAAATGTTAAAGCAACCAGGGAATATAAAAGTTATTACCTAGGGATAAATATCAATTATGAGATGAATTTTCAACAGTCACTATGAAAGTCAGAAGAAAATGGAATATGTTTTAAGTTTAAAAAAAGAAATATCTTGCCAACCTAGAAGATTATATTGAATAAAAATATTCTTTAAAACAGAAGGCCAAATAAAGATGTTTTCTCTCTCTCTCACACACACACACACACACACACACACACACACCCCATATCACCAGCAGGCTTAAACTGTAGGAAATATTGATAGGAATTCTTCAGGCTATAGAAAGTTATCCCAGATGGAAGCATGAAACTGTAGGAAGGAGTTAAGAGTATAAGAAATGCTACTATATAGGAAATAAATCAAAATAAATTGCTTAAACAATATAATTATTTAAAACAAAAGTAAAAGTCTTCTGGAATTTATAACATGTATAAAACTAAATAGATGTCAATAGCACAATATGTTAGAAGTGGGTAAAGGCAGTTAAACTCTTATAAGGTTTCACATTGTTTGGGAAGTAGTAAATGTCCTGATTTAAGGTAGACTGAAATAAGGTAAGGTTACTATTTTTAGTATCCAATATAACCACTAAGAAAATAATAAAAGATGGCATAAATAAAATGCTGATATAGGGGAAAATGGAATAAAAAGTAGTTGATTAATCCAAAGTTAACAGAGAAAAAAACAAAAAGGAGCATATGGGGAAAAAGAGAAAACAAATACCAAGATGGTAGAATTAAATCAAGAATTACATTAAACATATATAACCTATAAACATTTCAGCTAAAAGACAAAAATGGAATCTAAGAGGGAAATTTTTCTTTTCTTTTTCCTTTGGCTTGCAATAGTTTTACTATAATGTGCCTAGAGAATTTTTCTTTTGTTTGTTTCTTCTTTTTCATGTTTTTCCCATTTTAGCTTTGTGGTGATTCTTGCATTTGTCACTTCAAGTCTTTAGCCTGGTCTTGGAAAATTTGTAGCTCTAATTTACTGAGTTCAGGGTTGTTGGGGTTGCTAGAATTTTTATTGTAGAATATCAGAAGGGAGGGAGCTGCACAGAGGAAGCGTCCAGAAATCTGCACTGGGTGTCCACATATCTCCTTGGCTGAGAGCTGGACTGTACAGGTATCGTACAATCTCTGTGAGTTCTAGCAGACAGTAGTCCCTGGGAACAGAGTAACTAACCATACCAGTTTTCCTGGGACTGAGGGAGTTCCTAGCACATGGGGATTTCGGGTTTTAAAACTGGAATAGTCCTGGGAAAACCAGGATGAATCTGGTCATCCTAACTGTGATGTAGAAAGCTGTAGAGAGATATCAGAGCATGTGAAATGCTGGAAGATATTGGAACTCAGGCAGTATGGAGATGTCTCACCAAGAAATTTCAGTTGAGATCCAGAAAAAGTTAAAACTCAGAAGTAAGGATTACAAATTAGATACAGGGTCATGTAATAGAACTAAAGAATATTATATAGATAAATTTTAACACAGTCTTAACCCAACCTTGACAGAATCAATAGTCAGGCAGTAACTGATACAACTGCCAGAAGAAAATTGAACACCTAAAGGAAGAGAACATATTCCAGATTCACTGTAACATAATATCCACACTGTTCAGAATATACTTTTAAAAATTCCTAGACACATAAATAAGAAATTGTGACCCATAATCAAGAGAAACATTAATTAATAGAGACTTTAAGGTGACACAAATGTTTTGAATTAGCAGATAAAGACACTAAAAAGCAGGTCACCATTCACCATGATTTCTCAGTCTTGGCACTGTTGACATTTAGGACTAGATAATTATTTGTTTTGATGGCTTTCCAGTGCATTGTAGGATGTTCAGCATCATCCCTGGCCTGTATGTACCAGATGACAATAATGACTCTCCCACTCAAGTTGTAACACCCCCAAATGTCTCAGACATTGCCCAATGTCCTTTGGGGGGAGGTGGATTCCCCCCAGTTAAGAACCACTGTTATACACTGCAAATGGAGTGATTATCAGGATATATAGTTAAGTGAAAAAAGCAAACTGTAAAATAACATGAATTGAATGCTCACTTCTTTGTGAAAAGGAAGAGGATATACAAAATTTATATGTATTTGAATATACTGAAAAGATAAACCAAAACTGATTATGATGGTTATTCTAGGGAGAGAGAGGGAACAAGTTATCAGAGACAGGAATAGAAAATGAGACTTCTCCAAATATAACTTGCTTCATAGTTTTAACATTGGAAACCTAAGTATTTTACATTTTCAAAAATATAATTACATAAAAAGAAAAAAATACCTAAACTTCTTTAATGGAAATAAATTTAATCATATATCAGAAGGAGGAATTATTTCAAGTGACTTTATAGCATAGTATTTTGACTGTATTTTGCCTAGAGGAATACAGGTCCTAAACAAAAATGGACCTGTAAAAAAAATTTTAAAGTTTATCCTCTAGTCTGATTGTAAATATTAGTAGTAGTAGTAGTATTCTAAAATCAACTTAGAATATTATAGAATAACGGGAATAAGATATCTAAGGTTCTGACTCCTTACTCTGAAAAATGACAAATAAAATGAAATCATTAAATATTTAACTCATCTTCACTTTTACAAACACTGTGCCAAGGTAACTGATAACTCCTCGTAGAAGATAGAAAGTTTTTGTTTGTTTGTTTGTTTGTTTTTTGCGGTACGCGGGCCTCTCACTGTTGTGGCCTCTCCCATTGCGGAGCACAGGCTCCGGACGCGCAGGCTCAGCGGCCATGGCTCACGGGCCCAGCCGCTCCGCGGCATGTGGGATCTTCCCGGACCGGGGCACGAACCCGTGTCCCCTGCATCGGCAGGCAGACTCTCAACCACTGCGCCACCAGGGAAGCCCCGAAGATAGAAAGTTTTAACCAAAGAATTCTAGCTAATATATGTTGGCTAAATTGTATGATTATAAAATCAATATTTTGCAACTCTAATAAAATAATTACTTCAATTAACAATTACCAACAGATGAAACATTAGATGAGAGGCTGATAGAAAGCTTTACGGTATGGAAATCAGTCTTAAATAGTTAAACATGAAGCTCAAGTTTCTGGCATTAACTCCCATTTATAGGGCATACTAAAACAACAAAAGTTAAATGACACTAGGGAAATAAACAGACATATCCAAAATGTAAAATATTCTACAGAAAAACTAGTTGCCCTGTAGTAGACAATGACAGGATAAAAAAGGAGGGGTGATTTTTATAGATTAAAGGAGATTTAAGAGCCTGAACAACCAAAAGTGAGTATGGCTCTTGTTTGGACTGTGCCTTAAAAAAGCCAGCTGTAAAAAGACATTTTTAAGATAACTAGAGCCATTCAATGATGTACAGAATGTTAGGCAATCTTAAAGATTTATTTAAAGTGTTTGTTGGTATTATGGCTACATAAAATCTATGTATTACTTTTAGAAACACATACTAACATATACACAGATTAAATAACTTGATTCTGGGATTTGTATTTAAATATGACACTGAAGGGAAAAAAAGACAAATGAAGCAAATGAGGTAAAATCTTGATAAATGCTGAATCTGGATGAGTATATGTGCGTTTATTGTACTATTCTTACTACTTTCATTTATGTGTGAACATTTTAACAGAACTAATAAAAATTATATGATCATCTCAATAGACACAGAAAAAACTTTCAACAAAATTCAACATCCTTTCATGATTAAAAACTCTCAACAAATTAGGTAAAGAAAGAATGAATCTTAACATAATGAAGTCCATATATGGCAAGCTCACAGCTAACATCATATTTTAGTGAAAAGCTGAAATTCTTCCCTCTAAGATCAGGAACAAGACAAGGGTGCTCACACTCACTGCTTTTATTCATCATTGTGTTAAAAATTCTAGTCAGAGCAATTAGGCAAGAAAAAGAAATTTAAAAAATACAAACTATGAAGAAAGGCATTACATTACCTTGTCTGAAGATGACATAATCTTGTATCCAAAATCCTAATCTTATATATAAAATCCTAAAGATTCCTTACACACATGTGCACACACACACACACACAAAAACTGTGAGAATTCATAAATGAATTCACAGCAGTTTCAGGATAAAAAAATCAATATACAAAAATCAGTTGTGTTTCTGTATACTAACAACAAATTACCTGAAAAATAAATTAAGAAAATAATACCATTTACAATAACAACAAAAAGAATAAAATACTTAGGAATAAATTTATCGAGGCAGTGAAAGATTTGTACCCTTGGAAATACAAGACATTGATGAAAGAAATTGAAGAAGACACAAATAAATGAAAAGAAATCCCATGTTAACAGATTAGAAGATATAAAATTGTTAAAAATGTCTATACTACCCAAAGTAATCTACAGATTCAATGCAATCACTATCAAAATTCCAATAATATTTTTCACACAAGTAGGAAAACATCTAAAATTTATATGGAACCACAAAAAACCCCAATTAGCCAAAACAATCTTGAGAAACAATAAAGCTGGAGGCATCACATTTCCCGACTTCAAACTATACTACAAAAACCATATTAGTCAAAACAGTGCAGTACTGGCATAAAAACAGACACAGAGACCAAAGGAACAGAATAGAAAGCTCAGAAATAAATCCATGCATATATGGTCAACTAATCTCTAACAAGGGCACAAAAAATATACAATTGGGAAATAATAATCTCTTCAATAAATGGTGGTGGGAAAACTGAAAATCCACCTGTAGAAAAATGAAATCAGACCCATATCTTACACCACTCCCAAAAATTAACTCGACATGAATTAGAGACATAAATATAAGACAACCTACAGACTGGGAGATGATACTTGCAAACCATACTTCTGATAAAGGTCTAAAATCTAAAATATGTAAAAATTTCTACAACTCAATAGCAAAAAACCTCAATAAATAATCCAATTAAATAATGGACAAAGGACCTGCACAGACCTTTTTCTAAAAAAGACATACAAATAGTCGACAGGCATTTGAAACGGTGGTCAACATCACTAATCATCAGAGAAATACAAATAAAAAACACAATGAGATATCACCTCATACCTGTTAGGAGAACTATTACCAATAAGTCAAGAGATAAGTGTTGACAAGAATGTGGAGAAAAGGGAACACTGTACATTGTTGGTAGGTATGTAAATGGATGCAGCCACCATGTATGGAAGTTCCTCAATAAATTAAAATAGAACTACTGTATGACCCAGCAATCTCACTTCTGGGTGTATATCCAAAGGAAGTGATATCAGTATCTTGAAGAAACATCTTCATTCCCATGTTCATTGCAGCATTAGTCACAATAGACAAAATATGGAAACAACCCAAGTGTCCATCGACAGATGAATGGATAAAGAAAATGTTATACGTATAATTCAGCCATAACAAAGAAGGAAATCCTGTCACTTGTGACAACATGGATGAACCTAGAGAACATTATGCTAAGTGAAATAAGCCAGATACAAAAAGACAAACACTGTATGATCTCACTTATACATGGCACCTAAAAAAAGTTGAACTAATAGAACCAGAGAGTAGACAGTGGTTGCCAAGGGGTAGGGGGATGGGAGAAAGGGGGAGATGTTGGTCAAAGGGTATAAACTTCCAGTTATAAGATAAACAAGTTCTGGGATCTAATGTATAGCATGGTGATTATAGTCAAAACTACTCTATTGTATACTTGAAATTTTCTATGAGAGTAAATCCTAAGTGTTCACACACACATGCACACACACACATACACACACACAAAGGTAACTATGTGAGGTGATGGATGTATTAAGTTGATTGTGGTAATCATTTCACAATGTATAAATATATTAAAACATCACATTGCACATCTTAAATAAAATCACACTGTACAACCTAAAAAATAAGCAAAATGTAAAGGAATGTTTTCAAAGACTATTTCATCATGTAGGAAGAATGATCATGGCATGAGAAGCTATTATATATGGCCCAATTTTATTACTTTTCTCTGGGTGGTATCATTATACATATTTTTTTCTTGAAATGTCTTTATGTGTTATATTTTATATTAACATAATCATAAAAATACATATAAAGGAAAAATTCATGAAACCATGTATAAGCCCTGTACTCACCTGACACAGCTTTTACATCTTTGTCTGCTATGCCACACCTTTGATTATTTTAGCTAAGATTAACTTGTCACCTTCCCATTAAAAGAGCTGTCAGAAATTTCACCTTTGGTATTATCTACTCTAGTATTTCAACATGTCTGATTATCATCATTATTAATAATTACAATTTTGTAGAATTTGATAATTTTAAGTCACAACACTATTCATTCAGCAAACATTTACTCTGTCTGATACTTGCTAGACACTCTTCTAGACACTGGGGCATAAAACATTAAGAAACAGAGTCCCTGCTCTAATTGAGTTCAGAATCTCAGGCTACTGAAAAAACAAAGGAATGACATAGTCTTAAAAGTATCTAATAGCAATGTCACCTTGAAACAAGGATTAATATGACATTTTCAGTCCTACAAGATATTCAATTACCAAGACAAGTTATACGAAGTCCCAACATTCAACAATCTGACCTGGAAAGTGTCATTTTCATAGTTTCAACCTACTGATTTTCTCAGACTTGTATTTTTTAGAAATGAAGCAGAATTTTGAGGTCATTTGTTTAATTCATTTCTTTCATAGATGATGAAACTGTAGACCAGAAAAATGATGACTTAGAATCACAAAGCTCATGAATTAGGAGTACAAAATAGATATTTTGCATAAACTAAACCAAGGGTTCCCTTTCTTCAGTTATTGGTAGTATAAAGGAAGAACCAGATGCAGACAAAAAAGCATATATCCTAGAATTGCCATAACTTACAAAAGCCATTAGTCTCCCAATATTTCCATGCATATTCTAAACCGACTGACTCTTAGATCTAGTGCTCAGAGCTGGGGAAAAAGAAACTGAGTAACACATACAATGTGTGTGTGTGTGTCTGTGTGTGTGTGTGTGTGTGCATGAGCACACATGTGCCTATAGGGGTTGGGAGGAAGGGGTACTTCTGTGTAAGCTTTATCAGGATGCTGTAGGTGGATAGTGTCTAACCACAGGAACTGTAGCTGGGGAGGAATGGACAGCATGTGAGGGAACGATACATGATAACACAGCTGAAGTAATTACTGAGTAAAAAAATCTTAAGAATTATGGGACACACATTCAGATGGCATTAAATTGTGTGTGTTTGGTTGGTTGGTTTTTGGCCCTGCCGCATGGTTTGCAGGATCTCAGTTCCCCAACCAGGGATCAAACCCACACCCCCTGCAGAGGAAGCATGGAGTCCTAACCACTGGACCTCCAGGGGATTCCCATTTGCTTTTTTTGTTTGTTTTATTTTGTTTTGTTTTTGCGGTACGCGGGCCTCTCATTGTTGTGGCCTCTCCTGTTGCGGAGCACAGGCTCCGGACGCCCAGGCTCAGCGGCCATGGCTCACGGGCCCAGCTGCTCCGCGGCATGTGGGATCTTCCCAGACCGGGGCATGATCCCGTGTGCCCTGCATCGGCAGGCGGACTCTCAACCACTACGCCACCAGGGAAGCCCTGTTTTGTTTTGTTTTGTTTTGTTTTTTAATCAAATCTTTCCAGCAAAGTCCAGCAGTCATCTCCTACAACCACCCCCAGCATCAACAGGTTGCTAGAGAACATATTTTGCAAATGCTGTGAGTGTGACTGTCCTCCTTTTCCTCATGGTTTATATAACTCATATATGAAAGCAAAAAGCTAGAGCCATAGAAATACAGATAATTATGCTGGTAGTTTAAATGCTATTCTTTGAGTAGTTGCATGTACAATAACTCAGAATTCTGAAAATTATATGTAAGTTCAGATGCAGATATAACCAATCTAATATGAACCATGCTGCTTAGAATATTAAACTTTATATGTGGGAGAGAAGGGAAATCAGTGAACAGCTAGCCAGACTCTGTCACTTTTTGTGAGAAAAGATGGATAGCTAACTACAGCCACACATTGCAGCTATAACTGGTTATCGTTTCCAGTTTTCAAACATGTTTATCTCTAAGTTAAATGCTTCATAATATTAACATAATTTTTAAAAGTACATTTAGTTTTTCTCAACACTCTTTCCTTTAGAAAATTCTGCGTAAACACCCTTCCACTTGGAAAGTTATTTTAAGTTTCTTTCTTATTGAATAACTAAGAAGCTAACCAATTAATTAATTCAACAGCAGTTTATTAAATAGCAAATGTGGAGTAAGCATTAAGTGGGGTGTTGGCAATGCAAAGGTGAATGAAAGAGATATGGATCCCTGCTTCCCATACATCCACAGTCTTGGGCTACACTAATCACATTATTATTTATAATGCAGTTGTTCTCATTCTTACTAGAAAGGTTTTATGCTAGGTAGTTGCTAATGCCCAAATTAGAAAGTGTTACTTAATTCTTCTTTAAAATATTTGAGATATGTGTGATTAATAGTATTAACTCATTTTATAGATAAGAAATCAAGCAATTATTTTAAAGAACAGCAAGCTCTTGGTAAAATCAGAAGAGAGGTATCTTAAAACCCAGTTCATGTTATATTGAATTAATCAGTTTAACGTGTATTTGCTTCATTCATTTTATTTCCATTTAGTCTATATTTTCCTGATAGTCCACAATGAGCAATTGGATAATTATAAAATAAGAAAAATATGAAAATTTTTTCTAAACATAATATACATTAGGAACTTAGAAAATGAAAAATGTGTGTTACAATATAAGAGAGAACACCAAATTTTAGTGATCAGAAGGTCAGCGGTCCAGCATTAGTTTAAAAACTGAATTTATTCAAATTATAAAAATTTATAAATGTCAGTCTTCTTGTATATAAAAACAAGGAGAGTAGTACATACTTTGGTGAGTAGTTTTGATGGTCTAATTTGTCTTGTAGTTAAAATGCTTGATAAACTTTAAATTTACATACATTACTATAAACTAAGTATGATTTTGAGTATATATCTTATGGATGGCATAGTTATATTTTAACTCATGCTGAAGGTATTTTTTCTTTTAATTTATAAGCTCATATTTTTTACATTTTTGTTATAATAGATATATTTAATTAAAATAGGTATATTTAATATTATTTGCTATTTTAATTCATGTTTTCTTTTGCCCCCGTATTGCTTTTTAAAATTTTCATATGACGTTGCCTGTTTTTTGTTTTTTACATAATTTTACATTAAACATAATGTAATGGCACCCTCTATGGCCCCCAATAATGTCTTCATTCATAGCTCCTAATTTCCATTATCCTCTCATTTGTCTGAGTTATGTCTTCCAGTAAATGTTTTAGAAGAACAGATGGACTGTGTAATTCCTGAGCCTTGTATATTTGAAAATGTCTCTTTCCCTCGCTTTGTTATGTAACGTATATGCTTTGTAGTTAAAAATTCTCCACCTATTGATTTTGTAGATTTTCTTGTCCTTGGTCATTATCAAGTTTTTATTCTGATACTTGGTGATATCAGTCATTTGCCTTGTGGATTCAAATTTTTAATAAATCTTTTCTCTAATTTAAATCCTTAGGGTATCTTCTCTATGATTACCTTCACTAATATAGTTTTCTTAGGCTTTCTTATGATTTTCTTGATTTGTCATCTCTAGCACTAATTATGATTACTGAAGTAATTCTGCTCTTTGCTATTCTAATAAACTTTAAGATTCTGCCAAGTCATTATTTTTCTCTTAAATTTATTGCCTTGCTTCTTATAGTTCTTTGGGTTTTCTAAATTACTTATATTCCTCAAATGCTATTATGACTCTAGACTTTGTAATTTAACATTGACATGTTTCCTGTAGTAAATTATCTAAATTATTCTCTTTCCCTACTTTTATCACACTATCTCCATACTCTTTTTACATTTTCCCTGTAATCTATTGCCATAAGTTCCATGTTGTTCTTCAGCGTTACTATTGTTACTCGTATTACTCCTCTCACTGTTACCACTACAATTAAAACTAACACTTTACTCCTCTTGTTAGTAAAACTGTAAATTAATATAATTTTTCTAGAGTGCAATTGCCAACATGTATCTGCAGTTTTTAAATTATTCAAAAATTTAACCTAAAAATATTTAAATATGCACCAAAATTTTCTGGAACAAAGCTATTGATGGTAGTGTTATGAATAATATTAAAACATTGGAAACATACCCAAAAAAAGGAATGGTCAAATAAATGCTAATACATATATTCACCTCCTAGAGTATTAAACATTTGATTACACAGAAAATTATTATGATCTAAGGCCAAAAGATATAAAACTATATATACAATGTGGTCACAAATACAAACATATATATATATGTATATGTATTTTCTCTGTATAAAATATTATTTGTAAAGATACTCTTCATATGCATAAAAATGCTGGATTCAAACAGACCAAGATGGTAAAAACATTTATTGCAAGGAAGTATGGAAAGAGGAGATTGTTGGTGACATACTGTTCTTTTCTATGTGTCTACTATATTATTTACAATGAGCATGTGCTTTTTACTTACATTAAAATAGTATTAATAAAAAGCAAATCTAGGGCTTCTCTGGTGGTGCAGTGGTTGCGAGTCCGCCTGCTGATGCAGGGGACACGGGTTCGTGCCCCGGTCTGGGAAGATCCCACATGCCTTGGGGCGGCTAGGCCTGTGAGCCATGGCCGCTGAGCGTGCGCGTCTGGAGCCTGTGCTCCGCAGCGGGAGAAGCTACAACAGTGAGAGGTCCGCGTACCGCGGAAAAAAAAAAAAAAAAAAAAGCAAATCTATATTGTAAAACTATCAAAAAAAAAAAAAAACCTTTATAGGTTGAGTTACATTTGTTAAACAGGGAAAAAATCCAGTAGAAAAAATAAATTTGAATGCTTATAAAACCCTTGGAAAATAACATTTTTACAAGAAAGATGTCATTTTTGAGAAGATAGTGTTAAATCAGACTAACCTCAGGGCATGCTCCGAGCAGGGAGGTATATGTGAAGACTGCCTTCCTTATAACACAATCATGCCAATTTTGACACTGGAATGGCAAGCTTTTTACTTTAAATGATTATCAATTTCTTTGTAAGCATTTGAAATTATTCCCTTACATTATAATAAATTTTAATCAAGCTACCATACTTGACTGAAATTTTTTGTTTACTAGAGCTAATGTTACTCTTTTGGTTGGTGATATTGCTTTTGTTTATGAGACAGTCTAGCATTCCCCGAACACAGCAGTAAAGTGAGCCGGATATCTGTCTTCTATAGCAATGTTTCATATCTAAAAGATTTTGTGCTTAAATTCAAGGGTAGTTTCATTTGCATAAAAAGTTATTTTATTGTTGTTTTTGAACCACTTAGTGTTCATTCAAAAATTTCCCTAATCCCTAGAATACTTTGGATATTTCACTTACGACTTTGAAGCAGAGTTAAGTTTTCCCGATGGTCCTGGAAAACCACTAAACTAATGACAGGACATTGTGTTTGTGTGTTGATGAGCCCTGTGACCTCAGAAGCTTAATTTGGTTCAACTGTTCATTATGACTTAACAGAAGCACTGAGACAGGTTTCTTGAATCAACAGAAGAAGGCACAGTTGGGGAACCTGAAAATCCACAATGGGAATGTAACAATTTTGCAAGCTAACACCTTCCTCTTTAGGACTAAAAGAAAAAAAAAATGCTCCTCTGAAAACTCTTCAGAAACAAAATGATCCAATGGGTTGGTGATATAGTTACCAGCAATTGTTTTCTTGTGCTTGCTCAAGACATAAAACCTCAGAATATTTTTAGCATTCTATTACCACATGAGGGTGCTCTCTCCCCAAATATGTGCCTGTAAAGTGAGCAGGCCTCAGCCAGGAAAGAAAGTTGTATTGCTGTTTCCTTCCATATGCATTTTGGAAGTTGTGAACGGATTTTTTAGAATAAACATGTGTGAGAAGGAAAAAAAAAAAAAGTCTAGTCCTAAACACAAATAGGCATATATACTATACAAACCTTTAGAGTATGAATCAGGCATACAAAAAGATAACTTTGATTTTAAAATGTGGATCTACATAAAGGTTTACAGTGTTAGGCAAAGCAGGATCCAAGGACCACCTATAACATGACGGTAGAGGGAGGCCAAGGATATGTGCTCATTAAATAAGCATGACTCTGTGTTACCTGACCTACAGATTCAGAATATCTAGAAGCCAGGCCCAAGAATCTCTACTTATATTTTGCATCTTGGGTTTTTCTCATGTACCTTAAAGTTTAAAAAGCACTCACGTGAAATCATTTAAAAATGATTACTACTGTAAACACTGACATATATGTGAATATTTAAATCTAATAATACAGATGATTCTTTGACAAATGTCATCAAATGCTTGGAAGCAGTTCATCACAAGGGAATTTTATCTGAAAAACAAGTGAAAATTTTCAACCAACATTCTCACAAGCTTTACAGATATAATAAATATAACATCTGCTATCTGAGACAACAGAGAATATGAACTTTTACTCATCTTGCAAGCTCATTGATTTTTTTCTCTTTCCTTTTGACCTAGTTCAGTAAATAAAAAATAACTCCATGTTTCAGCATGTAAACTTCACTCCTATAAAATCAACTGATGCTTGTCATTTTAAGAAAATGGCCTGAAGTTTAAGAACTAATTTATAAGGTAGAAATGTGTCCTATAAAATAGAACTGTAATTATAATTGTATTTTCTGTGGGAAATGAATTTATATTGGAGAAAAATTAAAACTTAGGTTAAACAGTAAGTAATGGTCGGCAGAAATGTTAATCAGCATGGTCAGCTCTTGATCTTTTAAAGATCTGAAGTTATGCTTATAATCCAAAGGCCTGACTTCACGCATGGAATTTTATGTCAGAGAGAGGAAAAAGTACTAGAAGGGAACGGGATAGTAACTGAGCTCCGAGCTCAGGAAAATGTCGATGAGTATTACGTTCAATTAGGTGGTCTCTAGGATCAAAATTAATGTCCATAGAAATAAAACGGGCATATTTATGTGAGATATATATGTACATATATAAATTTTATATACATCTAATCATATATGTACCTTCACATATAGCTACTCACAGACATATTTGTGAATACAACTATGCATATTAGTAAAAATTACAGAACATTAGAACTCAGATAGGATCTACCAACTTCACCTTCCATCCAGCACACATCTTATTTTATAATTTTCTAAATAGTTAACCATCTGTGGCCTATGCTTGAGTGCTCACTAGAAAAGGAAGCTTCCAACTAACCATTATGGATCATATCACTTTAAATAGTAATTATATAGAATATTAACGATAGTGTTTTAAACACTAAGACTGGATCAATAATTTTCACCCATTACCTCTAGTATTTTCTGAATCTACTCATAATAAGTTATTTTTTCATCTAACACCTCAAAAATGTAAAGTATGCTAATTTAACTTCACTAATTTTCTTCTCTATCATACCTTCGGTCCCTAAATTATTTTTTTAAACTTTTTAACACTATTTGTTAGAACTGATGTTTTTCCAGTGCCTTCTTCAAAGACAGAAATGCAAAATATAAAGTTTGTGCTGGTGCAGAAGACAGAGGATTTTTATGTCTCTTAATCTGGACCTCATTCCTTTAAACGAAGATGTTTGTCTTTCTTAGATGTCTCAGCAATGATGAACATTTTACTTAGATATGTAAATTCTTCATCTTTTTTGCAGTAGTTTTATTTAGTCATTCTTTTATTTTTCCCACATGCAGCCATTCATTTAAAAGTAATTTCTGTGCACCTACTATATACCAGCACTATTCTAAAAGTAAGGGATTAAACAGTGAACAAAACAGGCAGAAGTCCTTGACATTGTGGAGCTTTAATTTTAGGGGAGAAAGATAGATGATAATAATAACAAATATATGTTATATTGTAATTTAGAAGGTAACACATGTCATGGAGAAAAATTAAGTATGTAAAGCAAGTTTGGGATTATGGGAAATTAAAATTTTTTAAATGGAGGAATTAGGACAGTCTCACTGAGAAAATAATATCCAAATGAAAACGTGAAGGCTATGAGGGAGTGAACAACAAAGGTATCTTAGAGAAAAGCGTTACAAGCAGAGTACAATGCCTCTGAGACAAGAACGGGCCTGAAGTGTGAAAGGAAGAGACAGGCGGCAATGCGGGGGGTAGAGCATCATGTTAAGTCTGCAATGTAATGGGATAGGAATGACTTGTAGAACATTCTAGAGACTTCAGAATTCTGAGTGAGAAGGGGCTTGATTGGAGGATTTTGAGCTGAGAAGTGACAGGCTTCTATTTAAATGGATTAATCTGACTACAGAGTTCAAAGTACACAGAATGTAGCAAGGGTGAAAATGGGAGGAGAGGAGGCTATTGAAATATCCAGGTGAGAGATTATGGTAGATTGGATCAAGGTGAATAATTGAATTGCTGAAAACCTAGGAATTCTGGAAATCTTTGGACACACTTTTCTGACTATATCTGGAGTGTCAGAAAAAGTAGAGTCAAGGATGACTTTAATTTTTTGTCCTGATCTACATGAAGAACTGAAGTGCCATTAATTAAGATGCAGAAAACTGAAGGTGGTGCAAATTCGGAAGAAAAAAAATTAGGAACTCAGCTTAAGTATGAGGTATCTGCTAGAAATTCAAGAGAAGAATGCCTATGCAAGCGTGCTACTGGATATATTAATATGGAGTTCAGAGACAGGTGCAGACTTGAGATTTAAAATTGGAGAAGTCCCCACACATGAGGGAGCCAATGCTGTCAATCAGTGATCACTTACACAAGGAAAGAACGCAGGTGGAATAGGAAGTACAGACACTGAAGCTCTCTACCGCTGAGACACAGGGAGATGAGGATCACCCAGTAAAGTAGACTGAGGTTGGTTTGCAGAGTAGGGGGAAGACAAGGTGGACACTATCTCCTGAAGCCAACTGAAGAAGGCATTTCAAGGAGGTGTATCAGCATAGCTGGTTTTATTTTAGGTTTAACACAAGCGAACTCACTGTTAACCACCTTGTTCAGTTCAACCCAGAGTTCTAGGCTGTCAAGTTAGTTTGAATCTTGAGTCTACAATTCAAAATTTCTCAAGGAATTCAAGTGTATGCCCTGAAAAAAGTTATCCATTAAACATCACCTTAAAAGAAATTCCTCTTAACTCTAGTTAGAGTCATCAAATCTGTTCAGATTTTAATTCTGACATTGCAGCTTTGTGTCACCGTAATAAGCTTGCCTTCTATGAGTTCATTCATTCAAGTCATTGATAAAAATATAAAACATGACATATCTCAGCATATAATCTTCTGATTTTATGAAATGCCTCAAGAGATCCCTCCCGAGTTGCCATCTATTTAGTAATTATATTTTAAGTAAAGTTATTGACTCAGCTATAAATCCACATAATTGTTCTAAATCTTGAATTCAAAGGTATTCTTATTTCAGTTGTAAAAGCACAGTATTTTTGAACTTGAAGAGACCTTGAAGATCAGCTACGCAAATTACCATCAGGAAAGACAATAAAATGCCTTGAAATTAAATTCTTTTGATATGGTGGTCTAATTAATAAGTATTTTGCCATTATTTGTTCTTCTCATAAGCTGGCTCATTATAAAATTGTTTTCTTAAGCACTCCTAAACCACTGGAATCCACTGGGGATCCATTATATAATTACGTCTACCCAAAGATTAATAAGTGCCCTTGTATATAGTTTCCAGGACTTTTTTTTTTTTCAGATTTTTCTCTTAGAAATCCATCTGTTCATAACCTCAATTGTTGTCAATGGTAGTTTTTTTCCATTCCATGTATAAATACTTCCATTTCTTTAGAATAAAATCTATATGGGCTGGTGTGCTTAACCAGATCTAAGGATATTTAGATTATCTTTTTAAACACTTCCTATTTCCTGTGATTAATTCAGTGGCTCCCAGTTGTTTACTTATTTGTGCTTTAGCTTTTTCAATTTGAAGTCTCTCATCCTTGGATTTTGCTTTTGTCATTGTGATTTGTAAAGGTTTTACTATCTATATTAATATTGTCCAATACAACTTTCTGCAATAATAAAAAATGTTCTCCACTTACATGGAAAGACAGCTTCAAATACAATTAGAAATCTAGCTAATGCAACTGAGGAAGCAAATTTTCATTTTTATTTAATTTTAATGAAATTAATTTTATTTAAAAAATTTTTAACATCTTTATTGGAGTATAATTGCTTTACAATTTGCAAGTTAGTTTCTGCTGTATAACAAAGTGAATCAGCTATACATATACATATATCCCCATATCTCCTCCCTCTTGCGTCTCCCTCCCACCCTCCCTATCCCACCCCTCTAAGTGGTCACAAAGCACAGAGCTAGTCTCCCTGTGCTATGGGGCTGCTTCCCACTAGCTATCAATTTTACATTTGGTAGTCTGTATAAGAAGTCCATGCCAAGCTCTCACTCCATCCCAGCTTACCCTTCCCCTCCCCGTGTCCTCAAGTCCATTCTCTATGTCTGCATCTTTATTCCTGTCCTGCCCCTAGGTTCTTCAGAACTTTTTTTTTTTAGATTCCATATATATGTGTTAGCATACAGTATTTATTTTTCTCTTTCTGACTTAACCTCACTCTGTATGACATCCACCTCACTACAAATATCTCAATTTTGTTTCTTTTTATGGCTGAGTAATATTCCATTGTATATATGTGCCACATCTTCTTTATCCATTCATCTGATGATGGACACTTAGGTTGCTTCCATGCCCTGGCTATTGTAAATAGAGCTGCAATGAACATTGTGATACATGACTCTTTTTGAATTATGGTTTTCTCAGGGTATATGCCCAGTAGTGGGATTCCTGAGTTGTATGGTAGTTCTATTTTTAGTTTTTTAAGGAACCTCCATACTGTTCTCCATAGTGGCTGTATCAATTTATATTCCCACCAACAGTGCAAGAGGGTTCCCTTTTCTCCACACCCTCTCTAGCATTTATTGTTTGTAGATTTTTTGATGATGGCCATTCTGACTGGTGTGAGGTGATACCTCATTGTAGTTTTGATTTGCATTTCTCTAATGATTAGTGATGTTGAGCATCCTTTCAACATGAAATTATTGTTAAATGGTTGTATATGTCTAGTGGTTACCACATTTAACAGTGCAGATCATTGTTCCATCTTTAAATGTAGTTCAGTAAGCCCCTTAAATTAGTTCTAGTAATTCAAGGACACAAATCTTTGTGGGTTTAAGACAGGACCTACAAAGCCAAAAGCCAAAGGTGCTAGACAGATCACATAAATGAGCAAAGGAGTCTAGTAGTAACTATGGGAGACTAAAAAATATATAATTATTCTGTAAAACAACAGTAACTACTCCAACAAAAAGGGCCAATGATTCAGCCAATTGTAGCTATGCTAAGATACAAAACCAGAATTGCCAGACTTAATTTTCAAGAGAAGCACAAATCCAAATTTTAAGTAAAGTTTCCCAACTTTTAAGTGTCGACAATATATCCAAATGCTCATAAAATATTACAATGTCAAATAAAACATGCCTAGCAATTGCCTGTTTGTGATAAATTACCTAAAACATCTTCACAATACCCTAACAGGTACAAATTATGCATGTGTGCCCACCCTGATCATGTGCACTATTTCTGGTTCTCTTACACAACTAATAATAGGATTAGCTAATCTAAGATTCTCTGCAACCTCACCCATTCATTACAGAAGACTCCCACTTTATCACTTAACAACAGTTTCTGATTAGTATCTCATAAGAAATATTTAAAAGACTCAATAAGATGTAAACATTCATAAAAATTCTCAATTCTGATAAGTTTCTCTAAAATGTACCGAGACTTAGAGTGTTAGTAGCCACGACAGTCTGAAGCTTGTAAGTCTTTCATCTCCAAGTTTCAGGTTCACCTCAGAATTTAATTTCAGACAATTGAGTCGCAGAGAACAAATATGTATATAACAATTATTTTCTTACAATGGACAAGGCAGGCATACCTGAGGATTTGTTCTAGGTATTCCTAGGGAATGTTACCAACAAACAAAATGGAAAGAGAAAGAGTTAAAACTAAATTAAAGGCATGTATGACTTCACCCGCTTATTTACTATTTGCTTAATAACCCACCTTATGCATGAGCTCTCCCAAACATAATCCCATAATTACTTAGCAAACAATCATTTATTAGAGCAACTATGTTCACAGTAATGCACCAGGCACTAAGGAGGAGTACTGGGAAATGTAAAATATTGTTCCTGACCTCTAGGAGCTTAAGATGTTGAGAGAGAATCTAACATGAAAGTATCAAGGAACATATGAACAAGAGAAAAATAATGTAGCACACAAAATACATGTGAGCTAAGAAGTTTTATATTTCATTTGTTCCTTATCTAATGAAATTGATGGGATTTTCTGGTAATAATGGGCAGAATGTTGGCCAACTGTGTTCCATGTAAAGACTGATACCATTCCACAGTGGGAATACTTAAAGTGTAAAACATGAACACTCTGTAGTAAAACTTTCATATACCCCTAAAACAATTGGTAAGTTAAAGCAAAGTTATTAACTAGAGTTGTAACATATACTGTTTCCTTCAAAAATTAAGTCTAAATTAAATCTCTAACTTTATTTGCTTGTAATAAAATAGAAAAATTTAAATAAAATATGAAAAATATTCTTATAAATATGAGAGAAAAAATAGTGTACACTTTCTAGTTAAAATCTCTCCAAACATATATCCTCTCTTTACTAAAATATCCATTTTGATTTGCAATTTATTTGCTTTTATCCAAGACAACCTCTCTGGGCCTGTTTTCTCATCCTAAAAAATAAAAACAAAGGGACAAATGATCTCTAATGCACTATCCTAGATTTGGTACCGCCATCCTGAAATTCTCCTCAAAACCATGGGAAAAAGTGCTTCATGGGAAAAATTTAGTTCTATACTGGCGTTGTGAAGGAAGACAGTGTATCACTCAAAATGTCTTTAGCTTTATCTTCTCAGTGGTTAAAAGCTTAATGGCAGGAGTCAAGGGCAAAATTCTGCAAATGCCACTAATACCTACACTTAATTCTAATTGCTCACTTATTATTTCAAATAGTGTTCGTAAGTGTACATCACTTTAACAAAGGGGTGTAAAATTGATGCAGCCACCTTCACTCTACTTAATACTTAACCTAAAATAGGAAACCGTTTCATCAGTGCATACGAACACCCAATAAAGGTTACAAAAAAGCTCACATTTCTCCCTCCCTGAAACCATTATATCTTCTTGTTTACTGAGAAAGGGAACATCTCAAGTTCAAGAAACAGAATACTGATATGGATCTAGTGACTGAATCTTTACTTTCAAGATAAACTCCATTATGTTTAATTTAAAAAATAACTACTACTGGCAAATCTCCTGAAAATCACCAATTCCTTCACCTCCTAAAATAAAAGTTTACTTCTACTTGGGTCTCTACCATAAAAAGCAAGGGACTTCTCTGAATAAGTCACTTCAACATTCATACAAGGTGGCCCTTTCTAAAGACTGTACTCTTTTGCTTGACTTATTATTTTAATAAATAAATTATGTTAAATATAATTTTACTAAGGAAATTGAGAGTAGAGTCAATATTTATTGTAGTACTGCACTTTAATCAGATAGACTGACCATGTAGAAACGATTAAAATACCAATATTTTTTAAACCATCTCAGATTAATTCAGAGGTTATTCATTATAACCACATTTTCTTGGCAAAATAAATGACAAAGATAGCACTGCAATGTACTACATTATTTTATGATAAAATGATATTGGGAGTTTCCATTCTTTTATTTTTATTGAGTCTTTAATATTTTTGTCACCATTAACATAGGTTGGAAGATACACCACAAAAAGTACCTACCAGTTCCACAAACTCCTTCTGAAAAATCTCAATGTACCTCTCTTACTTACAACCCTCTTCTAAGAGTGTCCTTACATGTAGATGATCTCAGAATTCCACCAAGGTGATTTGCCCAGTGATGGGATTTTGATGCCAAGGCAGCGTTTTATTACCCAAATTTTCACCCTTAAGATAAACTCCAGAACAGTCAATAATAAATAAATACTAGTGGTGATTTTCCTGAAATGACTCCTGAGTTTTCCTGACATAAGATTTACACTGGGAATGTATTATATTTTGTGAATCTTTCACCTAATTAGATGCTCTCTCCCTGAATTTGGAATATAAGACACACAAAGTAGATGTTATGTAATGTAATGAACAAATTTGAATATATACAAAAAGAGAAGGCAATAAGCAGAATCTCTGAAACAATAAAAGCCAACAAGCTTAAGTAAGCAGAAGTCTTAAATAAAGATATATTACCACAAAGGAAAAGAAGAAATTAATCAGTTTCCATGGTAAGAAGTTGAAACAAAGTAATTTGAGTCATCAAAAAGATGGAACACTAGAGTAGTGAAGAACGCTCTCTACTGAGGTAGTTTCCCAAGAGGCTTTACATCTAAACATTTCATTTCTCGAGAAGGATGACTACTAAAGTTGTTTTAAACTGTGTGCCAATATTTCATGGGGTCTAATAAGATAGTTTACTTTCATTTTTTTAATTCTGTGTCCAGCTTATAAACATTTCCAGTCACCTAAGCTAACTTGAGTAGGTCTCTGTTCTTTGTCTCCACCTGTCTTCCTTGAATTTCATCTCCATTTTCATACTTCTTAATCCTTCATGGGAATCAAATGTTAATTATTATATTGAAGTGACTTTGTAATTTACACTACATTATTGCTGTTATGATTCCTTTTCTAAATATATAATAGTACATATTTGAGGACTAATTTTATGTTTAGTTGTAAGACATTGATAAATGTTTGAAGTAATGCATATACATCAAAGTAGGTTTTTCTTTGATAATATTTTGAGTGATTTTCCTTGCCATAGGATGTTTAATCTAATTACCAACTAAGCCATAGTAATTGTATGTTCAATAGCAATCTTCCACCAAACACCTGGATTTGCTTTTGACAAACCATATTGGCACCTAAACTGCTTAAACTGATACATAATAATGGACAATATGAAAATTATTTATTTTCTAGATTAATATTTTACTAATTGATTCTTTAATGAATCAAACATCTAACATTTTCAGTAAAAAGTAGACATAAAAGAAATTTAAACCAGCTTATATTTCCCTACTTGGTTATGAATGTTTTGGTTTTTTCCACTACCATTCACATCTTTCAAATAAACATTCGTTTTCTTCTTAATTCATTCTGTCTACATTTAAAAAATGCTTACTATACACAAGGTGCTGAAACGTATGAAGAAAAATGGTTTGCCATTAGCTTTCTTTGCCCAATAGTGGTTCCTTTGTGTTTTATTGCTGCTAAGGCAACAATACAAAATGTATTTTAAAATTTAGGAGTTTTGACTTTTCTAAAAAGGTAGGAAAGAATTATCACAATATATGTGTATCTAATTCATGGTCTAACTTTTGAGAGAAGAGGAGAGGAAGGAAAGGAAATATAATAGCTGATCGCAAGTAATCCTAAGGGTCCCCAATCCCTTAGACCTCACTCCATGCCTTTTGCCTCCAGATCCACCTAGAAGTCTGAAATTTGGAAAAATAGAGATAGTTAAATAGGAAAAGGGTTGTAGAACAGACAGCTTGATTATATAGCGGGGGGGGGAGTTTTATCCAAAATTATTTTTACACATTTTAATAACAGAAATCAGAATGTAAACCCTTAAAAAAGAAGCTTATCTTTCTTCTCTTTCTCCTCACTTCAAGCTCTATCTCACTATTAGATATATGGTTCCAACATCACTAACAATCAAAGAAATGCAAATAAAAAGATCCCATTTCCAGCCAATAAAATTGGCACCAGTCAATAACATGTGGCATTAGCAAGAGGGGATTGGCATTCTGATACATTGGGATGGGGTGTAAAATGTCACTGTTCTTTTATCAGAAATCCCAAAATATATCTGTTCTTTCTTCCAATAATTCTACTTCTAGGATTTTTTCCTAATTATTTGCCTTTTCAATAAAACATCTAGATTCTAGTAGTTAAAGTGAGTAAATAAATGGCTGCAAATTTTGCCTGTATTTTTGAAGTGTGAATTTTGCGGAGAAACAGCTTCAACTGGTGAGTATGCTTTGATATGATAAAATATGTTTTCTGAAGTAGTAATTGCATGTGGTAGCTTCATGTATTTTAGTCCTGGAGATTCTACTTAGTATTCTTCATGAGCATTCATCTCTGTAACAATGGTTAGAATCTTTTTTTTCATTGTTGTTATTTCTGAGATATACATTTTAAAGTAATAACTAGAATTATGACTTATAGCATTATACCAGAACATATAAGATTTTTAGAAATTTCATGTAATGTCTGAAATATTTATATTAACATTTTTCCATACAAATAATCCAATGAAAGTTTAGTATTAGTTGTTTTGTTTGTTTGTTTTATACTGCAGGTTCTTATTAGTCATCAATTTTATACACATCAGTGTATACATGTCAATCCCAATTGCCCAATTCAGCACACCACCATCCCCACCCCACTGCAGTTTTCCCCCCTTGGTGTCCATACGTCTGTTCTCTACATCTGTGTCTCAACTTCTGCCCTGCAAACCGGCTCATCTGTACCATTTTTCTCAGTTCCACATACATGCGTTAATATATGATATTTGTTTTTCTCTTTCTGACTTACTTCACTCTGTATGACAGTCTCTAGATCCATCCACATCTCAACAAATGGTTAGAATCTTAATAAGGAATTTCACTAGTCCTACCACTAGGAGGCACAAGAAGGGGACTCAAAGTTCCCTACGATGGCTGGTAAAGATCATTCCCATCAGTGGACTAAGAAATTTTTGAAAGTTTATAGCGGCCTCATTCACAAATGCCCAAAATGAAAAACACTCTGAAATTTCCATCAACAAGTAAATCAGACAAGTAAATTATGGTGTATTGAAAAGACAGACTGTAATACAAAAATAAAAATAAACTATAGTGACATAAAAATGGATGAACCTCCCAAGAATTAACTTGAAAGAAACAAGTCAGATATCCACACACAAAAATCATACTGTATTATGTATATAAATTTTTTAATAGGCAAAACTAATCTGTGATATTGAAATCAAGATAGTGGTTAAGAGAGGGATGGGCAACTAATGACACAAAATTCTTACAGTTAAACCAGAGAAATTCAACCTCAACATCCAGAGCTTTCCAAAGTCAAATTGGTGTACTAAACATCTGAACTGTTGTCAACTATCTGTATCTAGGGATTTGACTATACCTCTGAGGGTACACAAAAACCAAATGGCATGTAGGCTCACGTAGTCAATTTCTAGATCTTCAATGGAAACACATCCTTGTAATTTCCTAATGATAAGAGCACCAGGAGCATCTTTTTGTTCTAATATTTGGTCTTTGACCCTGCTTCCTGACACAGAGCTCCTAAATCCCTTGGAATTTCCTGGCTAATAAGAGTATCTTTTGTTCCAATGAGATAATTCTTGGTAGGCTCCTAGCTGGGACTGTTCATCAAAAAAGACCAAGCCATGATTAAAGGCTTGGAACTTTTAACCCCATTCTCCAGAGAGGGCCTGGAAATTAAGTTATCACAATAATGCCTACATGATAAAGTCACCATAAAATTTCCCAAAATACAAGTTTCGGAGAGCTTCTAGGTTCTTGAACACATCTACATGCTAGGAGGGTGACATACTCCTACTCCATGGGGCCAGAAGCTTCTGTGCTTGGGAACATTTGGCACCTCATCCTATGTCTCTCTTCATCTGGCTGTTCATCTGTATTCTTTATCATATCCTTTATTAAATAATAAACTGGTAAACGTAAGTAATCATTTCCTTGAGTGCTGTGAGCTGTTCTAGCAAATCATCAAATCCAAGGGGAGGTCTAATGGGAACTTCCAATTTGTAGCCAATGTGGACAGAGTTGTGGGTAACCTGGGACCTCCCATTTATGACTGACATCTGAAATGGGGGGCAGTCTCATGGGATTGAGCCCTTAACCTGTGGGGTCTACAGTAACTCTGGTTAGTATTAGAATTGAATGGATTTGTAGGGCACCCAGCTGGTATCACAGAAAATTGCTTTGTGTGGGGAAAAAACCACACATTTGGTGTCAGAAGTATTGTGAATGTGATAGTATGAGAGCAAAGGAGAAACACATAGTAGAGAGAAGTGAGTTTTTCCTACTGACTGGCTAAGAAGAACTTGCTCATGTACCTTAAAATTGATTTTGGTAGATATTAAATTACTAGAGTAATTAGAGTCTACTGGATATGTTTAAATATTATGGCATTTTATTCTAAATATTAATAATTACAATACACCAGCAATTTCATTCTTTGCAAGAAGTTAAACTTATGATAAAAAAGATGCTAAATTAAGATGTACAAAGGGATAAATAATTTTTAAATTTACGAAAATAACTCCGATGTCTGTGGTCTATCACTAAATTCAAAGGGAATAAAGGCGTGGCAGGTATGTTAATAAACATTAGGTTCCTTTAGAATTTCCTTCACAAATTTTAAATTTTTTCCGTATTATCTTCAGATTATTTCTTAGTATTAGACATAATAGAAAAAGAATTTCTATATAATCTGCAAAAATTTTTATGGGACATATCATTTATGAAAAGATCCTCTTGACATAAACCCCTTCTTATTGAATGCTAGAGATATTTTCTTCACCCAGATAAATTCTAAGTTCCCCTTTGATAAGACTATCAAAGCCAACTAATTAAGATCATTTTATTTTCCTTCACGACTTGCTTGTTAGAAAGCTCAGAGCTAAATTTAGTGCTTAACTCTTCAGTATAATAATTTCCTCCTTATTCACTACTTGACTTTGGATTTTCTAATTTTTTTGGTATATCTCTTATTTTAATCTAAGTTAAATCTCTTAGAAGTAAATGCTTGCATTGCATAGTGGTAAGAACACATATTTTGGAGTCAGACAACCCCTTTAACTCTTCTCCTCTTCCTGGGAGGAGATACATGGTCTTCCATCCTCATTTAAGCCAAGTGATAGACACCTCAAGAAAATTACCTATTAGGATTAGGGCGCTTATAAGAAAGGGAAAGTCACCTCATTCCCCAGCAAGAGACTCATTAGAGAGCTCTAGATGGGGTAAGGTGAGAGAGCTCAAGAGAAAACTTGAATTTAGGAGCAAACAACAACATAGAGAATGTGCCCACTATTCATACTGAAAGGTCTAAAAGCAGAAAGCTGGCTAGAGGACTGTCTGCTTGGCAGGAGGAAAGAGGAGTCAGAAGTTATGCAAACTGTCTCCCAAAGTTTGGTTAGACACAGATGCACAAGTTTCCAGTGGGCCATGTATATGCTTGCAGAAGGTATCAAGCATAAGGCACCCTTAATGGACTCTGTCAAAGAGAGAGCTCAGTCAGGGGAAAAGAGCATGGCAGTACACCACCAATGGTGCATGAAGACCTCACAGGGAATCTCCTGAAACCTGCACACTTATTCCAGGTTTCAAATATCTGCCATAATCATGATGATTAAAGACACAAAATGTCAACCAACAGAAAATCACAGAGGGCATCAGTGAGGTTCAAACTCTTTGTTCCTCTTTCTCTAATCATTCCTCCCCACTTCCTGCCCCAACCCTAGAAGGAGAGAAAATGGAGGTGGGAAGGGAAGAGTAGGTAGAGAAAAGTGATAAAAGAGTAGATCACCCCCTCCCCACCATCTGGCTCGCCAGTGGTTTTTGTTTGTTTGATGTTTTGTTTTGTTTTTAATTATACATAGATCATGCCTAAATTAATGGGAGCTATGGAATCTTTCTGAGATGCCATCTAAAGACAGGCAGGGGAAATTTGATAGATCTTGCTTAAATGTCTGGTAAGGAGAAAAATAAAGGAATTTCCTTTGTACTTGTTTTGAGTTCAGTCTGACCAACTTACCATGTAGACAAGGTCATGTTACTCATGTCTCCAAGGCCAATGATAATGCACCCTCCCTAAAGAGTTCACAGTTTATGATATGAAAAGTGATATGAGATGACTTCAGCTTAAGCTTTTATAATATCAAAAACCACTAATATGAGGCATTTATTCAATAAGATTTGCCTAGCAATAAAACAAGCCACCTACACAATTTCCCATTAACAATTAAACATTCTGTGATAATTCTACCACCCACCCTCCACCCAGTTTTGCAAAGTGAAAAAATTAGTCTTACAATAATATGTAAGTACATTTCCATTGATTTAAAATCTACCATTAATTAACTCTGCCAGTCATATGAAAAATGATCTTTCTGCTAAAAAAATATATTTTATTCAAATTCTTACATTAACTAAGCTATAAAATTAGTTTGGCTTTAGTTCCTTGTTCACTGGATCTCTTTTCTGATTTTGTGTTCTCCATTTACATCAAGGTTTTGGTTTTTCCTAAATATCTTTTGACTTCAACAAGCTACCACATATTGCCCATCAGTATTCAACATTTCTGTCTCTAAGACCCCAAATTGTAAACTCTCCTTCTCACCTCACTCAGTCACAGCTACTAAATGTGGACTTTTTGTTCTCATCACAAATTCTAGATGTTTCCTATTTTCTTAACTCCAAGTTCATCCCATCTTTTATCATTTCCCTTGCCTTTTTAACAAACTCTGGCATCAATGCCAAAAATATTACTGGGCATTCACTTCTACTAAAGCATTTCACCATTTCAAATACTCTTTGCCAGTCCCTAGGTCTCAATAACCCCTACAAGCTTCGTTCTCTGTTCTATCTCTGGGGCTGCTGATTATTAGTGGAAAAATCACATAACTATACTAATGAGATTCACTACAAACCCAAGCTCTTTCATCTCAACTTAGTGCTCATTACTGAATGGTATATATATATAATTTATTCATTTGTTGCTCATACTAAAGCAAGTTTATAAGGATGGCTATTCTAGGCTTTTTCACTAGCCTTAATTCCTAAACATAACCCTCACTGTTTTATTGTAAGCACATGATGCCACACCTTAATTTCCTAAGAAATTCTGAATCTAATGTGAAATATCTCCACAACTTTATGGGACCTTCCTTTCCTTCTTCCAATCTTTGAAGGACAGTCTCCCTCAAATTTCTTTCTGACCAAGTTTCCTCCCTCCACTTGTCATTTTGATGGCTTCTCTTCTTACTTAAATCTAAGACTTGCTCTATTCATTGTTTTATTCTCTGTGCTTCATTTTCTTCCTCTTTGTTAGCACACTGACTCTCTTAAAACAAATGTTAGTTCTATGACCCCCTCAAGCTACTCTGTTCTTTATCTTTCTTTTCATCAGTCTTCACAAATTATTCACCTTCACAGCTTCTAATTCTCCTTCAAGTATACCATACACCAGAGCAATCTGGTTCTCAAATTCACCAATCTAACTTAAACTAGTTCTTCAAAGTTCAACAATGACAGCTTAATCTTTGCATCCTCTGATGCCTCCCAGTTTTCTGGTCTATGCCTGCTTTGGGCTGAATGGCCTCCTCCCCCCAAAATACATGCTGAAGTCCTAACCTCCAGTTCCTCAGAATGTGACCTTATTTGGAAATAAAGTTTTTACAGAGGTAATCAAGTTAAAATGAGAGTGGGCCTTAATCCAATATGGCTGGTGTCCTTATGAAAAGGAGAAATTTGGACATAGAGAAAGACACACACTCAGGGAGGTTGATGCACAGGGAGAAGATGGCCATGTGACAAGGAATGCCAAGGATTGACGGCAAACATCACAAGCTAGAAGAGGAAGGGAAGAATTTTTCCTTAGAGTGTCAAAGACAGTATGGTCCCACTAAAAACTTGATTTCAGACTTCTAGTCTCCAAGTCTGTGAAGAAATGAATTTCTGTTGTTTTAAGACAACCAGATCTTGGTACTTTGTTACAGCAGCCCCAGGAAACTAATACAATACCTTTCTTTGGCAGTCTATACTGTGGACCATCCTGCTTTAAAATTCTCTTCTATCTTGGGTTTCAAAGCCATTATAACAACCTGATCCTCACCCCAATTCTCAAATACACTCTATTCTCTTCTTCTTCACTCCTGAGATTCTTCTATTTTTCTTGCTCTCAAACTTCTCACTCTAAAATCTACTGCTAAAATATTATTCGTTTGATTATCTAACGTCGAAATTTTCTAATTCATGCAGCCTTTCCTTAATATTCCAGTCAAAAAGGATTGTACTGTCCTTTGTATTTGTAAAATATTTCATTTTTCGTCTCTCTGTCAGCTTTCACAGTTTATATTTCTCCTCTGCATACAGCTATATTTATTACTTATTCTAAACCATGGGCCATCAAACTTTTTTTAAAGGGACAAATCGTAAATATTTTAGGCTTTGCAAACCATATAGTAGTTTAGCCAGCTACTCAACTGCACTGTTGTGCAAAAGTGACACAGATGATACATAAATGGAGGCACAAGTAATGCTAGAAAAACCTTATTTACAAAAAGAGGCAGCCATCCAGCTGACCATAATTTACCAAACTCTGTTCTAAATTATAAATTTATCAAACACAGAAGTCATTTTTTATTCTTTTATGTATACCCTGCAAAACTTCTAGCATTTGTCCTTCATACTGAAAATCATCAATAAATATAACTTGAATAAAACTGACACAAAAATTCTCATGTACCTCCCAATTCCCTTTCTCTGTATGTCAGCATCTAAAATTTTAAAAACAAAATGCATAACCAACTAGTTTATAACCTGGACAGATGACTGAAGATTTTCAAGGACACTAAACACCGTTTAAAGCTTATTTGGACCTCTCTTTAAAATATGCCAGTCTATAATAAAAAAGCCTACATTTTGCTTGGGATATAGGAGAACTTTCTTAAAATATGAATAGTACAAGACAGCATTAGCTGATATACAAGTGCCATAATTATTCTAAGAAGGAAGTAAATGCCAAGGGATAAAGTATTCAAGGAAATCATAATAGAGTGGATCATGTATAAACTATCTACTGTTTTACATTATTGTTATTTATTGTTGTATAACAAACCATCCCCAAACTTAGTCGCTTTAAACAATGGTTAATTCATTCTCATAATTCTGTGGGTTGACTGGGCAATTCCTCTGCTGGTTTCATCTGAGCTCATAGATGAGACTGCTTTCAAGATGGAGGACTGGTTGACCAAGAAGGACCAAGAACTTGGTGCTGTTTCTTTTCTGGGGCACCTTGGTTCTTCTCCACATGGCTCTCATACTCTAGAAGAATAGACTGGCTTCCTCACAGCACGCTGTTCCCAGGGTTCCAAGAGGGCAAGGGTGGCCTCTTTAGGTACGGGTTTCAGAATTCATACAAGATCACTTCTGTTTGCATCTTACTAGTCAAGGCAATTGACAAGGCCAGTCCTGATACCAGAGGTGAAGAAACAGCCTCCACCTCTTGGAGGAAGGAGAGGCAGGTCATATTGTGAAGGAGTATGGATACAGGGCGGTGTGATTCATTGAGGTCATGATTATAATACTCCTCACCGTGACCCTTAAAGGGAGGCAAATTTGACTGGCGTTGGAATGTTGCACAGAGGAGCAGTGGGAGAAAATTAGACAAAGATAAAATAGTAGAAATTGGCAAATGCTAAGCTAAGGACTTCACATGTACTCTATTATAGTGAGAAGTCAGTGGATATTCGAGCAGAGAAGTTCTCCTCCCTCACAACTAATTCACATAATGAAAAGGAGGTCATATCTAATTTCAGTGGGGTTTGTTTGTTTTTTGCTTTTAATTATCAAGGGTGAGGGTAGGAGGGGCAAAATGATTATGTCTGGCTTCACTAAAAAGGAAGTGACCTTAAATCATAGCATATAGTAGGGCTTTCTAGTTGAGAGAACTTCCTGATGATGAATGTGTAAGCCTTGAAGTTACTGAAAGATGCTGAAAGACTGTCTTTAAAATTAATCAAAACAAGATATTTTCATTTACTTGTGATGCCTTTATTCCATCACAGACCTCAGGAGTGTGAGGAAAAAGAGAACTAAAGGGCTTCCTAACTTTCAAGATCTTCTTGTTGTGAGATTTTCAGATATTCCTTGCCATACCCTTACTTTCTTTTTCTTTGACCCTCCATCTCCAAGCTGACAGAAGAAAATAAATAATCTTTCCTTCACTTCACTTTCCATTGTGGACCACAATTCTCAGAATATGTTTAATTCAAACTATCTGGAGTAGTTATTTGAAAACTCATAGGTAGTAGCTTTGCTCTATGTGACTCATAAATAATAAACTGTACTGGAGAATGTAGCACAAAGATGAGGAATTCCTGCTTAAGGTAATATCCTCAGCACGCTGTGAATCAACCACTTGTCCTGCTCTTTTTAATCTCTAATTTTATACAAAAGCAGTTTTTTCAATTAAAGTGGCTACTATGGGGAAAAATCCAAAATCATATAATTTAGTGGCTGCTGTTAGAAAAAAAAAATAATAATGTCTCCCTGTTTCACACTACATATAAGTGTACTACTGCTTTGAGACAGGAAAGGACCTGATATATTTTAAACTTATTGAAGCTACATGTCAGCAATTCAGATATCCTTTTTGAATGGTTATGCCTGATTATACACATAAACTTCTGTAGATAGCCCCAGGCTCTCTAAACACAGTATTCTGAGCAGTAAACAGCACCAATAGTGAAAAGATTTGTTGACATTCCTTGATGGTTGCCACAGGGATAAAACCGAATTGAAATCCTCAAAATATAAAAGACCACAGATATTAACACTCAAACCACTCAGTCTGAATTCAAGACAGACCTTCTTCTATAACCTTCCAGGTGTTCTCAGTATGTCTGAATCCTAGTGTACTTCACAACACAGAATTATGTGTATATGTACAGAGGAACTGGTAAGTTAGCACTGCAGTCATAAAATGAGGCTATTAACTTCCTATTGATTCAGATTAAAGACATTTTTTGGTTTAGTTTTCATATGGATTTGAAATGAAGCTTGTTTACAAAGATTATGAATGCTTTGGGGGGTGATATATTTGTATACATTTTATATATATGCTGTGGCAGCCTTTACCAGGAAAATATATCCCTCTTTTTTCCTCTTTGTTTTATTTAACCTATCAAAAAGGTACAAAGGAAAAACACTTGCCCAGCTCATTGCACAGCGTGATGCCTTAGAGGCAAAACATTTGAAGCTTATATTAGGCTTCGTTTTTATAAGGTAACTAATGAAGCTGGATATTACCTGGCTCCTCTGATAATTCACAGTGCTGAAAAATAGAATCATGATATTCAAACAATACTGAAACTCAGGAGGGAATAGTGAGATAAAAATAAACGCCATGCAATTATATGATCTAATATCCACCAGGTATTAAAATCCAAAAATCTTAAGAAAAGCTTAACAAATTTACCTTGCAAAATACAGTGTAATGACTAATTTATATAAGACAATTAATTTTACTTCAGCTATCATGCTTAGAAAACAGATATCATTAATCACACATCTTTGATTCCATTAAACTTGTGTCTAAGTCAATCTTTTCTTATAAACTTCAATATCCTGAATGTCATAGAAAGTCAAGTGACAAATTGCTCTGTTTCATTCAAAGAGTCAATCTACAAAGCTACACGTGAGGATTTTAGAATTGTGTTCGTCGATGATGTACACACTTATATTTATAAGCACTTTCTGGAGTCACATAACTCTTATGTAGAACACAAAGCTGCAAAGATGAGCTAATTTAAGGACCTTTACCAGGACATACTCTAAGAGAATTTAAAGTCACCATGGCAACAAGTTACCAACCCTTAACAACCTGAAAGATGAATATTTACTCAACCCACTAGATACCCAATAGGCCTTCATTGTCACTTGGGCAGGCAGTTCCTATTTGCCACTTACATCACCCTCCCTGCTATTTCTTCAGTTTCTCACATATCTGTGTCTTGCCCTCATCATCCAAAGTACCCCCTTTTCCTTGCCAAACACTTAAGCAGTTCTTTTTCTCCGTTCTAGTTTCTGTGTTGCATTTCTCTACAGATTTATTACTCCTCTCTATCCATCTTACAGGCATACATTCTTAGCTTATTAAAATAATAGTAATAGTTACAATGTGTTGAATGTTCATACTGTGTTATATACTATGCTTATTTTTCTCCATATGTCATCGTGTTTAATTTTCATAATAAACCTGTGAACCCAGTAGTAGCCTGGATCTCTGGGTCAAATTCTGACTCTGCCACTTATTAGCTCTATACTCTTGGATAAGCCACTCAACCTCTCTGTGCTTCACATCTGCCATCTGAAAATGAGAGTCATATCTATTTGATGGGGTTATCATGAGAATTAAGTGAGTTAATACATGTAAATCTCTCAGAAGTGTATCTGGCATATAATAATAGCTGACATATACTGACAGCATGATAGTATCTCCAATGTATGTGAGGAAATGGGTTGGGAGACATCAGGTAATTTGCCAAGATCTTATCACTAGAAAGGGTGGAGATAAGATTCAAATGCTGATCTCTTCACTACTAAATCTTGGTGCCTTCTAAACTGTGTTGGCTTTTTCCCTTGGGCAAGTCTTCTACTGCAAACACATTTTCATAGTAGGTTATAGTTCACAAAGCTCTTTTATATATTTGTCTTATTTGATCTTCACAACTACTACAGGTAATACCAGCCCTATTTTTTTTTTAATTGAAGAAACAGACTTACAGAGATTGTATGACTTAAACCTGTTCTCACAGAAAGGAATCAGTCCCAATTTGGGATTCAGCATTCCTGATTCCTTGGCTCAAATTCTGTTACAACATTTAGGAAGCAAATAGAAATGAATGAATGAATGAATGAATGATCCTATCTTTGTCTCATTTCCTCATCTGTATAACAGGAATCACATACCTATTTCACAGGGTTTTAGTGATAATTAAATTAATCTGTGTAAAGCTCGCAGTACAGCGCCTGGCACACAGTAAGAGCTAATTAATTAATTATAGGGTCCAGGTAGAGGAATGAAAGAAACAGGAGAAGGTGATATTTTTAAAAAGCAAGATCTTATACTATTTTCAACAGATACAATGTCTAGGCAGAGAATGACCATCACTGAGTTATCTTTCACAATTTGTTCTGCAATTCATCTAGAATTTATTTCTGCATATGATATGAGGCAGGGATAAAAATGTATATTTTCCTGTATGGCCATCCAACTGACCTAGCATCATTTATTGAAAACACCATCCATACCCTACTGTTTGCAATGAAATCGTTGTCATCAATTTAGTACCTTATATATATAGGTCTATTTCTGGAATTTTACTTCCTGTTTGCTATTTGTCTATCCTTTGGCCAATACCCCACTATGTAACATAGAGCAGATTTATAAAAGGCCCTGATGTCTGACAAAGTAAGTCCTCCAATTTTGTCATCTTCTTCAATATTGTCTTGAATATTCTTTGCAATTTTTATTCCCGTAATAAATTTTATAATCAGCTTGTTAATTTTTCACATAGTCCTCCTGATATTTTTATTGGTATGTCATTGAATTTACTGACATTTCTATAATACTGAGTTTTCCAATCCATGAAAAATACATAACATAAAATGGTATACCCTTGCATTTATTTAAGTTCTCCTCAATTTCTCTCAAAATTATTTTGTGGTTTTATGTTCATTAGATTTATCCATAGATATTTTATTTTTTGTACATAGTATTGCATTTTAAAATTCTAATTATTTGACAAAAGGAATATAATTAATTTTGTATATGTACTTGTATGCAGCAAAATTGCAAAATTTACATTTTAAAGTTATTTATTTACAAGTTATTTTGCAGTTTTCAACACAGAATCATGTTATCTGTTATGACGTTTTTTCTTTTTTTGTCTCATTCTCAATTGCAAAGGAAACATTTTCAGTTTTAATCATTCAGTTTGATGTTTGCTGTTGGTTTTTTGTAGCTACAATTTATCAGATTAATGAAGTTTCCTTCTATTCCTAATTTGCTAAATTTTATCATGAATGGGTGTTGAATCTTGTTATGTAGTTTTTTTACTTAGGTTGAGACAGTTAATTTTTCCCTCATAATGTGTGGTGAATCCCACTTAGTAACTTTTGAAATTTTTAACTATCATCTTTACATACCTGAAATATACCCTATGTGGTGATGATTTGACATTATGTTAATAAGAATTTTTATGTCTCTGTTTATGAGAAATATTATCCAGAAATTTTCAGTTTTATTTGGTAATTTCTATGACAGATTTTGGAATCAGTTTATGCTGACCTTATAAAGCGTCAGAAAATGTTCCCTATTTTCAAGAAAGAATGAAAGATTTTAATGTTTTTTTCTTTAAATACTTAAAATAATACACTGGTGAAGGTTTCAGTATCATTTTATCTGTGAAATTAAAGAAGGGACTCAACTTCTTTGATGGATAGACCATTCAGATATTTAATTTCTTCTTTTGTCACCTTTGCTAAGCCCCTCCCCAAGAGATTTATCCATTCCTTCTAAATTATGACTTTTTTTTCATAATTCTCTCTTCTCTTTTTGATATCAATAGGACTGTAGATGTGTCTCTTTTTTTATTCTTAGTATTGGTAATTTGTGATTTCTCTTTTTCTTGATCATTCTTGTTGAAGTTAAGCTTTTTATCAATCTTTCTATATAACAAACTTTTGAGTGTTTATTTTCCATTTCATTGAATTGTACCTTTAACTCTGTATTATTTTTTTACGTTCCTTAGGTTTGCTTTGCTTTTTGTGGTGGTTTTTGTTTCTTTCTTTCTTTTTGGTTCCTAAGATAGAAGGTTATATCATTGATTGTACAGCTTTTCTTCTTTTCTCACATATGCAATTAAGACTATATATTTCTATTCAACACTGATTTTAATTCAGCCCACACATGACCATTGAGTTTTAAATATTTTTTAACTTCTGTTTTAGCCTTTTTGATTCATGGATTCTTTTGAAATATACTCCAGGCAGTTGAATTTTCTCTACTTTCTTGGTATTGATTTCTAGCTTAATTCCTTTGGATCAGAGAATATTCATTAATTAATGTATATTCTTGGAAATGTGTTGAGGCTTTCTTTTTGGCACAGAATATAGTCAATTTTGCTAAATATCCCAGGGGCATTTGAAGAGGATGCAAATTCTTCTATTGTTAGATGCAATATTCTATCATTGTCATCTGCATATGACATGTTTTCCTTATTGTGGTCTTCAGATGTTCCATATCATTACTTTCTTTTTTGTCTGCTTTTTATATCAGCTTTTGAAAAAGGTAACTTAATGCTTCCCATTATGATTGTGCATTTGCCTATTTTTCCTTTTAATTCAGTAAGTTTGCTTTATAAATTTCAAAGCTATGTTATTGGATGCATACATATTTATGATTGTATGGTTGTAATATCATTGCATTGGAATGATGCCTTAATCATTAAATTTCCTTTTTTCTCTAATACTTCTTTCTTTAAAGTCCACTTTGTTTTTCTAGTATAGCTTTGGCTTCTAGTATAGATAAACCTGCCTTCTTTGGGTTAGTATATGAATGGCCTAGTTTTTTTTTTCCTTTTCAAGTTTTTGTGTCCTTATATTAATGTATGAATCTTATAAGCAATATATAGTTATGTTTGGTTTTTTTATCCAGTGTTAAAATCTGCCTAGTCTATTTTTACTATGGTTTCTGATAGAGAGCTTTATCTACTACCTCACTATTTGTTTTCCATTTGACCCATCTGTTTTATGTTTTTCCCTCCATTATAGCCCTATTTGCATTTAATCAAATATTTTAGCAGTATTATTTAGATATAACTGATATACAACAAAGTGCACATAAGTATGTGATTTTATGTTTTCATGTATGCATATACATGTGAAACCTGAACTACAATAAAGATAATGAACTTAGCCATAACCCCCAAATATATCTTTGTGCCTTTACATAACCCCTCACTCCAGCCCTTTTCCTCTTTTGCTCCTCTATCCCCAGGCAACTGCTGACATGCTTTCTGTTACAGTATGTTAGTTTGCATTTCTTAGAGTTTTACATAAATGGAATAATACAGTATATATTCTTTCCTTTTGGTCTTGCTTCTTTCCCTTAGCATGATTATTTCACGATTGTAATTATAATTATTCATCAGCATTGTAGCATGAACCAATAGCCTATTCCTTTCCATTTATACCATGCCATAGTCACTTATTGATAGGCATGTAGAATTTTCCTGTTTTAGAAAAAGACTTGTGTGCAAGTCTTTGTATGTACATATGCTTCTTTTCTCTTGGGTAAATAACTAGGGGTATAATGTCTGCATCATATGGTAGGTATATGTCTAACATTTAACACATTTTAAAAACTACCAAAATTATCCTAGGTGATTGTCACGTTTTACATTCCTATCTGTAGTGTACGAGAGGTCTAATTCCTCCACATCTTTGCCCAAATTTGGTATGGTCAGTCATTTGAATTTTAACCATGGTAAAATTATGCAGAGGTATTTCACTGTAGTTTTAATTTGTATTTCCCTAGAGACCAGAAAAGTTTAACAACTTTTCATGTGTTTGCCATCAGTATAGCTTCTTTAGTAAAGTTTCTGTTCAGTGTTCTCCCATTTTTATTAAATTGTTTTCTTATTATTGATTTTTGACAGTTTTGTATATATTATAGATAGGAGTGATTTTAAAACATGTTTTAAAAATATTTTCTCACAGTCTGTGACTTGCCTTTTCATTGTATTAGCAAAATCTTTGGATAATGTATAATTTACCAATTTGTTTTCTTATGGATTTTGATTTTGGTTTCATAATATATCTTTGCCTAACTCAAGTTAACAAAATTTTTTCTCTTATTTTTCTTTTTTAACTAGAAGTCACAGAGTTTTAGGTTTGACATTTAAGTCTGTGATCCATTTTTGAGTTTGTTTTTGCATGTGTTGCAAAGTATTGATTGAAGTTTTTTTTTTTTTTCTATTTCTTTTTGCATCCTGGCACCTGTTGAAAAGACCACTCTTTGTCCTTTGCACATTGGTTGAAAATAAGTTATCTACACATGTGTGACCATTTCTGGACTTCCTACTGTGGACTTCATTAATCTCAATATCTACTCTTATGCACCTAATATCTGAGCATTATTACTGTAGTTTAACAGGAAGTTTGAATCAGGTAAGTAAATCTTCCAATTTTGTTTTTATTTGGCAAATTTTGTAGGATATGCTAGTTCCTTTGTGTTTCCATACATATTTAAAACAATTTGTCAATGTATAAAATGACTAGCTGGGATTTTGGTTGAGATTACATAGAATCTACAGATCAACTGATGAAGAAAAGTCATCATGAAACTAATGTACATTACTCTCCTAATGTACAAATGTATGACCTCTCCCCATTAATTTGTATCTTCTATAATTTCTCTCAACAAATATTGTAGGATTTACTATACAGGTCTTCCAGATTTTTAAAATTCATTCATAAATATAATACTTTATATTTTTATACTAGTATAAATGATATTGATTTTTAAAATTTTAACTTTCATTTGTTTATTCCTAATCTACAGAAGCATAATTAATTCTTATATTTTGACCTTAAATTTACTTATTGTTTTCCAGAACTTTTTGTATATAACCTTTAGAAGTTTAGACAACTGCGTAATCTGCAAATAAAAGACAGCTTCACTTTTTTTTGCATCTATCCTTAGAGTTTTCTTGGTAGGACACTTTTAAACTCTAAATTACAATAGATTTCTTTAGTTGCATTCTTAAGGAGCATCTGCAAGGACTGCCACGTCTCTTCAAATCACTGAGACTGATGGTTTCTATTTGAGCTCACTTCCGCTGCCTCCGGCCATAACTTGTGCAATCTTATGTCCCTTCTCTTGAGAAACACAGTGTTATCTAATATTCAATATCTGAAACCCATTATAATTTTAATCTTTGTTACCCTACCTTGAAACAAAGCAGAGGTATCAAGTATTCCCATTATATAATATCTTCTATTTAGAAAAAAGAAAAAAAAAAGATTTCCTCTGTTTGGTCTCTCTTCCAAAGCCACAACATCACACTGGCTTAAAATAAATCCCTTAAACATTATTTGTTTTCAAACTAAATTTATATAAAGTATCATCTTCCCATCTAACATTGTATAATTATTTCATTCTTAATTATAAAAATGACTCCACTGTATTACCAGTTGGTAGCCTGATGCAAAACTTTGTTATACAATTTTGAGGGGATTTGTATATTTAAATTTGGCATTCACATTCTATTTCCAAGGCTTATTATCCTCTTTGCATTTCAGGTAACTGTAGGTAAAAGTGATCTCTAAAAATACAAGCTTTTTCAATGTTTGGGAGTAAATGACTGAAATCAGGTAACAGGTATTATTCTGTCAAGACATTGATATGTCACTGGATGAAAAATATTTCCTCTTTAGTCTTCTATCATATTCCTATCTGACACCAGTGAAGGCAGATATCAGGTCCTCATCACAAAGCTTTTTTAAAGTCAATAACTAGCAAGAGATACAAATCTCCCTGTTCTCCATTGATGTCACCAGTTCTCAGAATCAAAGTTCAGAATAATTCAAGAAAACTTATGTTAATCTTGGCTTCTTTAAAAAATATAAATATTACCATGGATAATTGTGGAAAAATTATATAGGCAATATGCATGAATCAAGTATGTGTTGAATTTGGGGAAGCAGAAGCTGTTTTAGAAGTCATAACATCTCAGTCCCTGACCTAAGACTACTTTGAACAGGTTGTTTGACATAGAGTTCATTAGAACCATAGTGATTCTATCTATAAGAGGAAAACTTTTTTTTGTGATGGTCAAATGAGAGACAGAATCTTAAAAGACACTACAAAAATTATAAAGAAAAATATAAAGTCAATATAGACTCACTATTGCTAGCTATAATTTGTGATCCAAATTATGGTCCTAATTTTCTTCCAATCTATATCATGGGTGTAAGAATAAGATAAGTATTATCTAGTCATTATGAAAAGAGAAGTTAAAATATGTTGCAATTCAGAAGAAGAAAAAGAGCTTGAATGCTATATATGTACTTTAAAAAATAGAATCTGAAGGCAGCACCCTCATTAATGGCTTTGAGTGATGAAAATATGAGAAAAATTCAGGTGTGTCTTTGATTCCTGTCCACACATATCTGATGTTTCCTAAGCAAGCATAAAATTAGAAGTATTTTAAGTAAATGGCATATGTAGCAATTGCAATTCATTCTCATCCAACATTAACTAAAATAAACATCAAATCAGAAAGCTTGGAATACTGTATACAGAAATCAATACATAAGCAAGTTAAGCTTCCAAATAAAGTTAAAACACATTTTTCATACTGAACTTTACAGCTTTTGAAATGATACTTTTCCATTTTATCAATACTTTCTTGAATAAAAGAATTCTATTTTTCAGGGAACATGCTGTCAGTAGAAAAGAGAGAGTATCAAACTGGGGTCACAAAATAAAGCTCAGGCCCTGGTCCAGGTCTATGTCCTTTCATTTAGGATCCATGAGATCCTTCCTTAGTAAAGACAAGTCAGATCAGATCACAGAGTATCCTCCTCCAATACATAACAAAATACAAAAATCAAGAGGATTCAGATGAAATATACTGACAGCACTATCTAAAGAAAGAAGCACAACCTCCCAACATATTCTTTGAACACGCTGGCCGAAAGGAAAAAATAGAGATGCTCGTGTATTTAAGCATCACCACTACTCACAGTAATAGTGGCAGGAAAAGGAGGTAATTGATAAAATCCTGACTATTCTTACAGAACCCAATTTTGAGAGGAAATAAAATAGAAATATAAAAGGAGTCTGAGGAAATAAACTCTTGAATCTGAGGAGTAATCTCAAGAGTATTATGAGCACAACATTTCATTAGATGTGGAAGTTTCCAAAGGGTTTATCACCTTTATCTTTATAGACTGAAAGAAAAATAAGATCATGAAAAAAATGATCATAAACATAAAAAGATAACTATTTTCAGGGGTGTGGAAGTTTTTAAATATGTCCTTAAATTCTTGGATATTCCTTCTCCTTGAGTTATCCTATACCTGTCCCACCATTGACTGTTGTGCATATCTAGCAGGCAGATTATTGTTATTGTTAATTCACAGATCTTCAAATCAAAAGAAACTAAACATGGAAAATTTTACCTAAGCACGTACACGCAAGGATGCTTCATCCATACCTGGACCTAATTTAGATACCAACAACTTGGACTTCAAACTGAGGGTGTAAAAGGATGAAGATTTAGGGGTCTTGTAGGATGTAAGTGCATTTTGCATAAATATTTAGAGGTTAGAAGCCTGACTATGGTGGTTCTAAATTACGTACACAAATAAACAGATTCTCCTTCCTTTGTAGAGAATCCCTGTCCCTTGAGTGTGGGCTATTAGTAATGACTTGCTTTTAATGAATAGACTCTGTCAGAAACAGTGGAGTATGACTTCCCAGTGTAGGTCAGAGAGGCATCATGGCTTCCGTATTTCTCTTTTTCAGATTTTCACTTGGAGAAAGCTATCTGCCTTGAAGTGAGGACACACTATCAGTCCTGTGCAAATGCCCATGTAGTGAAAAACTGAGGTCCCTCCCCAAGAGCCAGCAAGGAACTGAAGCCTCTTGCCAACAACCACATAAATGAGTTTGGGAACTGATTCTATAGCCCCAGTCAAACCCTTGGCTGCTCACCAGTCTGAGTAGAGAACCTCATAATTCTTTTGAGCATTGGCAAAGTACTCAGAAGACTTTAGCCTTAGTAAAAGGACAAAATTAGCCCCAAACATTATTCTGCTACCATTTAACAATGCTTAAAAGCCATACCTGAAGACTTAAGCTGATTCTAATTAATGTAACTATGTTCCAGAACAAAGATCACGGATATTGATAGAAGTGCAAAAATAGAACCCAACAATGTAAAACTGATAATATCTAGAGTCTAATAAAATTATTAGAGAACCAAAGAACCAGTTGTCTATAATCCACAACAAGGAAAAAACCTTAATCAATCAAAATAATGAACAGGCATAGATGACAGAATTAGTATACAAAGACATTAAAGCACTCATTATAACTATATTTGATATGTTTAAGAAGTTAGAAAACAGATTGATCACGTTAAATATAGACATACAAAAGACCCATATCAAACTTTTTAGAGGTGAAAACTATAATTTTTTTCATGATGTTCTGAAATCTTCAAGAAAGAGCTATTAATACAGGAATTAATTTAGGTGTTAAACTTTTTTTTTTTTTGCACATGTAGAATGCCATTTATGTTTTTCAAAAATACCCATAAAACAATACCATAATCAGTTGGTTTTGCTATGATGCTTGTTTTTAGAACAATTTGTTATGACACAACTGATATATTAGAAAACAATTTGAGCATTAAGATAAATTTCATGATTGCTTATGTGCAATTTCATCCATGAGAAATTAGGCAAAAACAGGAACTCAGCTACATGGTAATCCAAAAATCACAAACACAGACATGCACATCAAAATCCACCAGCTACCTATGATCTCTCAGATGAAAAAATATAGTAGACAGGATTAAAAGCCAATAAGATGTTGCAGAAGAAATACTAGGGAACTTGAAAATATATGAATAAAACATACATAAAACAAAACCCAGAAACAACAAAGACTGAAAACAATGAAAAGAGGATCAGTTCTGTGGGACAATAACAAGTGACCTGATCTACATGTGAAAGGAGACGCTTAACAAGAGAAGAGAGACATAAAACATATCTTAAGAAAAAAATTTCAAATATGTCCCCAAAATTTGGTGAAAATAATAAACCACAGATCCAAAAAGCTCAACAAAACTCAAGCAAAAGAAATAGGCCAAAAAAAAAAAAAAAAAAGGAACTACTAAAAAAAAAGGCACATCATAAAACCAATGATAAAAAAAATCTTACATAGTCAGACAAAGAAAGACACATGTGTACAGAGGAACAAAGGTAAGAATAACAGATGACTTCTCAACAGAAACAATCTAATCTGGAAGACAGTGGAGAAACATCTTTAAAGGATAGAAATAAATGTCAATCTATAATTATTTATTCAGCAAAAAATATGTTTCACAAAAGTGAAACAAAGGCATTTTCAGAAATGCAAAAGCTGAAAGAATTCATCACCAGCATACCTTGCTATAAGAAAAAGTAATCAGTCTGGCAGAAAGAAAAAAATACCATATGCAAATCTGCATGTAAACAAAGGAATGAAGAGAAATGAAAATAGAAATTATGTGAGTAATTATAAAATTTTTCTTATTATTTAAATCTCTTTAAATGGTAATTGACCATCTAACAACAACAACAAAAAATGTCCTAGGCAGAATAATGTACCCTCCCACCAAAAACATGCACATTCTAACCCTCAGAACATGTGACTATGTTAGGCTACATTAAAAAGAAGAATTAGAGTTGCAAATAGAATTAAGGTTGATAATCAGCTGACCTTGAGATGGGGAGATAATCTTGGATTATCTAAGTGGGCCCATAGTGATCACAAGGGTCCTTATAAGTAAAAGGGGAAGGCAGTAGAGTGAGAGTGTCAGACTGATGTGGTATGAGAAAGCCTTGATCAGCTATTGCTGAATTGCAAGGGCACCAAGATCCAAGGAACGTGCCAGCTTCTAGAATACGGTAAAGGCAAGGAAACAGATTCTCCCCTTAAGTCTTCAGAAGAAACACAGCCCTGCTGATATCAGAGTTTTAGCTTACTGAGACCTATTTTGGACTCCTCACCTCCAGAACAATAACATAATAAATTTGTGCTGTTTAAAGACATTAAGTATGTGATAATTAGTTAAGCAACCATAGGAAACTAATACAATAAGCAATAGAAATGTATTGTGGGGTTTATAACACAAGCCAAAGTAAAAAGTATGAAAAGTAGCATAAATGCTGGAGAGGAGAAATGGAAACATTCTTCTGTTAATTTCTTATATCTAAAGTGGTATTATATCACTTGAAGTAGACTGTGATAATTTAAATATGTATAATACAAATCCTAAAATAACTACTAAAATAATACAATAAAGAATTAGCTAAAAAAAACAATGAAGGTATTATGGAATCACAAAAATACTCAATACAAATGGAGAAAAAGAAGGAAAGAGAAACAGAAAACAGATGAAACAAATAGACAACACACCACTACTGTAGCAAAACCTAGCCTATATTGATTAACACACCAGTTAAACTATCATTTCAATATAAAGCAACAGATATTGTCACATATTCAGAAAACCTTTATCTTATGTTTATTAATCATTTAAAAGAGCTCTTTGAAATAAAACCAAACAACTTAGAGATGAATCAAAATAAAACTTAAATTGGAGAAGATATTACAAAAACATTAGGGCTGTAAATAAGAAATACTGCTTTAGAATATTAATATTACAAATCTCAAGTTAAAAATAAGAAAAAATCGATAAATAGAGGCGTAGAAAAAGAAATATGTGTAACTGAAAATGTCTTCATTTTATCAATAGTCGGAGTTAAACTATACCACACTTAAGGTAAACTGTGTTTGGCTTTAAAAATGAATTTCTGTATTTATAATCTTTTTAATATAGAGGAAAATTTAGGTGTTTTTTATTAAGTTCATTAATTCTTACATTTTCATATCTAATTATTTTCATGTTAAATTTAGTTTAATATGATTTTATTAAAATAACATGCAGAATAAAATGTCAAAAATCTCAAGAGTTCTGACTATAAATTTATCCCTCTTCTTATCCATGTGTGAAGTCTGTGAGGGACAGTCTATGAGTCTATGACTGAAGCCTGAAACAACATCTTTCTACAATTGATAATTAGGGCAATTTTCTTTATATCTTCTTTTACTTCCTACATTGCTGTGGTTTTCTTACGAAGAACATGTAAAATCACTATTTGTAAAAATAGCATTTAATCTTAAATGAGTTAAACCCATGTTTTTTAAAATATTTTTTACCTACAGAGGGAAAAAAGGAATCACAAATATCTTTCTAAAAGATGGTATGTAATGCTTATATGAGAAAACACGAGAAAATGTAGTGTGAACTAGAATGTTGCATGTAATAGCTATCATTTTTACCAAGTTAATGTTAACATCCCTAATCTGCCATCTTCTCAGACTCATCCTCCAACACCAACAAACAAAAAACCCCACCAACAGGCTGATTTCTACCTAAAACTTAAGTGAATTACATCACACTTTATGAGGTAGCTCCATTTACTTTATTATTTTATATTTACTAAATTGAAATATAACAAATACACAAAGGTATCTAAGTAAATACAAAATTACATGTAATTATATAAATATACAGCTCTATTAATTTTCTGAAATTGAACATACCCATAAAACTTCTACTTAGAACAAAAAAAGAGAATATTATATCAGCATTCCCATAAGCACCCATTATGCTCCCTCCTATTCCCGAGTCCCCTCCCCAAAGAGATTCTGATTCGCATTACCATAGATTAGTTTTCTGGGATTTTGAATTTATAGAATAGACTCACAATTTATGTATTCTATTGTGTCTGGCTTACTTTACTCATTATATTATTTTTTGACAATCATTTTGTGATTATGACTGTGAGATTAATCCATAATATTGCTTGTATCAGTAATCTGTTTGTTTTCATTGATTTATAGAATTCAATTGTATGAATACACAAATTATCTGTTCTACCTGTTGATGGACATTTGGGTAGTTTCTGGGTTTTAACTGTGGCAAATACTGCTGCTATGAACATTTCTGTATATGTCTTTTAGTGTGTGTATGCATGCATTTCTGTTGGGTATATAACTAAGACTACTAAAATAAGTGAATGTTAGGTTGAATAGGAAATGCCAAAAAGTTTTCCAGTGTGGTTTTACAAGATAGGTTCCCAAGGCCATGTATGACAGTTTCAGTTTCCACACATTCCTGACACTTGGAGTTACAGTAATTTTCATTTCAGTCCTTATGGATGATGTGTACTGAAACCTCGTTGTGGTTTCATTTTGTATTTCCCTAATTACTAATTAGTTTGAGCCTTTTTCATGTTTACCAGCCATTTGGATAACCTGTCTTGTAAAGTGCTTGTTCAAGTGCTAACTTCTTATCTACTGGAATGTTTGTCCTTTTCTTGTTGATTTGGAAGAGTTCTTTATTCTGCATATGAAATAGCTTCACTTTGAAATTAAAACAGTTATAGGCAAACCAGAATTATTTTATTTGAGTTTATTTCAATGTGATACTAAGTAACAAAAATAACCTTAACAATTGTGTCTCTCCATATAAAGAAGTATAATGACAATGATGATGGTGGTGGTGAAGATTGATATATATATATATATCCACACACACACACACACACACACATCAGGGAAGGCAACTAACATTTATTGAGAGCATGTTCTATACTAAGAGCTTTATATTTTCCAATAAACATAAAAGGTACATATATTATATATTTTACTTCTTAAAGAAGTGAGATAACTTGCCCAAGGTCATATAGGGAAGTGGCACCATGTGTATTGCAATGAGAACCTCTCTGGTCATGAATACAAGATAACCTAAAGCACAAGAAGAGGACACTGTGAGGCTTTTGCATCCAGAAGAAAGGTAGCAAATCAGAAGATCAAGACTGAAGAAGAAACTGAGTGTTTCCTTTTATTTGGGGGAAAAATTAATTTTTGTTCCATTCTCAGATGTCATCGCACTCAAGTGTTATTTGTTAAAATTATATTAGAAAGCACCACACACACAATAAGTGTCATATAGTAGACACTCAGAAAATGTTTCCTGTATTAAAAACCAGAATTTTAATTTCACTTTCTCTATAAGCGCAGAGAACTTCTAAATTGTTAATGCAAAGTGTCTTTATTCAAGTCTAATAAGGAAAAAATTTAAAATATTGCCTATGTATTCAGTGTAAAATAATCAGGCAGATATTGTACAATGTAATGCATAGTTTTGTAACACCTTTTTTTCTGTAAAAGAAATCACTTGATGTACATTTAAACTTGAAAAAGAATTCACTGGCACAGTATTTGACGAAGGAAATCTGACTTTTTTCTTTTTTAACAACAATTCACACCTGCAGACAAAATCTTTCCCAATAAGTAAATCAGGTACCCACTCCAATCTCAAGTAAAAGAAAAAAATTCATACTCTAAACTAAAATTAATATGCTACAAATTTATCCATAGATTTACACGCATATTAATACACATTGACACACATAATTTGAAAGAAATATATGTATTTGCCATGTAAAAATCTAAAGTGAAAGACCTTACCTGCTTCTTCTTCCCTTCATCTACCGTATATAACCACAGTTTGGGCTATTCCTTACATATCTCAGATATAGAGTTCCTTCCCGTTTCCTGACGTTTTCAGGATAAACCAATGTTTCGCAACTTCTTTCCAGAATCTGGAGCTCACATCCACTTTTAGGAATTTGACCTATGCCAATTTAGTTTTTCGCAGAGAGTCAGATTCCCTTTGGAGAGAGTGGGCAGTTCCCAGTGGCTGTAGATAATTGAGAGCAGAGGTTTTCCTTCCCTACAGCCTCACTAGCAGGTAGAGCTAGAGTGAAAGCAAGGTCAGGGCCAATTTTCCACACATGTAAACACTTTACAGGCACAAAAAATACATAATCTGTATATAAGCTCAATGTAGTTCCCACTTTCTATCTTCTTCTATAAGCTCCTCTTCTAATATAATTGCTCAAAGGCAGGTGTAAAACTATACTAAAGAAACAATAAGTTTACCTTCAAATTACACTAGGAGATAGATCCTCTTTTAAGTGAGTAGAATAGGACAGAATAGAGTTTTGATCTACAGCCCTCCTCTAAAGATTCTTACTTGCCCAGATTCATAAAACCTATTTATGAAGACTTAAGTGCTGGTACAAAAGGTCTAATTAACACCAGATATTAAACAACATTCATTTTACAATTGAAAAATTATTTTCAATATACCATGTTAACTATGTATATCTCAAGGACAAACTCAGTGATGTTTGTGGTTTTTGCTTTAGCTGCTTCTAGAATGTAGATGCTTAATCAGAATACTTCACATTCTAACAAACTGCACCACAACAGAGTCTAGCCTCAAGTATGTAAAGAATATAGAGACGGGGCCTCCCTGGTGGCGCAGTGGTTGAGAGTCCGCCTGCCGATGCAGGGGATACGGGTTCGTGCCCCGGTCTGGGAGGATCCCATATGCCGCGGAGCGGCTGGGCCCGTGAGCCATGGCCGCTGGGCCTGCGCATCCGGAGCCTGTGCTCCGCAACGGGAGAGGCCACAACAGTGAGAGGCCCGCATACCGCAAAACAAAAAAAAAAAAAAAAAAAAAAAAAAGAATATAGAGAGACAGAATTCTCAAACAAACAAATACGTTGGCCACGGAGATTGCACAGGTCTGATTCCTTGGTAACCCAGGAGTGTCTGGCAGGTTCTGCCACAGCACTGTTAAGAAACTCAAGCCTCGAGGTCCTGCTGTGACCAGAAGTTTGGTGGGTGGCTTATTTGTGCCACAATTGCCCTCCCTGTGCCATGGTCCCCATCAGAGCTAGGTGCTTCCGATGAATTCTCTTGTTGAGCCACTTCTGTGATCTCTGCATCAGGCTTACTCCCAGTGACCCACCCCCCAGAACATCCCAGGCCTAACTATTCCAAACATATCTTCAAAGGAAAAGCTCAAATCTCAGCTTTTCTAAAGTCAGAGCCAGGACACTTTCCTTCGCTCTCTTCCCACAACTTCCTACTATTATTTCCTCCTGTCCTTTAATACCAAAGATCTCTTGCATACATATTTCTTGGACAGTGAAGCTTCATTGCAGATAATGGGTTCATGCATTTAAAGAACAAAAAAGGTTTAATTACAACTTTTTTCCCCAACAAAAAGCTTGCATTTTTTTAGTAAATTTCTAATTTTTTAACCCTTAAATGCCACGGGCTGTTTATTCCCCCTTTCCTAGACAGAAGAGAGTGTTGCCAAGAGAGACCAGAATTTTGAAATGACAGTGAGTTGTTTACCTTTTTCTGAGGGGAAAACAGAGTGCCCTGCCTTATGGAGCTCAACCTGGAATTACTCAAACCACACATTGTTCTATAACTTTTTTCCCCATTAAAAATATGTAATGTTAGGGAAGAATTCCAAATAATTTATGCAGATACTTCTCCCTCTAGAAGGGGAGCTTAAGTCATCCCCTAACCCCTCCTGAATGCGGGCTGCCCTTAGTGATCTGATTCCAAAGAATAGAGTTTGGAAAGGGGAAAAACAAAACTTCACAGTGGAGAGACCTCAAAAATACTACTTTAGCCTGCGATCAAGTTTAATTTCATCATCAATGAGTTATGTTGATCCCATGAGCCCTTGATATAATGTGATAAGAACAGCACTTTACCTCAGTAGTCTTCCTCCCTAAAAGCCATAACCCCAGTCTAACCATGAGATAAGCATAAGACAAATTCCAGTTGAAGGGCATTCTACAAAATATCTGACTAGTACTCCTCAAAACTGTCAAAGTCCTCAAAAACAGGGAATTCAGAGAAACTGTCACAGTTTAGGGGCACCTAAGGAGACATGACAACTGAATATCCAGTTCCCAAATGGGATCCTGGAACAGAAAACCACATGAGGGAAAACATAGTGAAATATGAATAAAGTATTGAGATTAGTTAATAGTAATGTATCAATACTGGTTCCTTAACTGTGTCAAATATACCATAATAATGTAAGATGTTAACAAAAGGTGAAAGGGTGTGAGGTAGGGGAAATCTCTGTATCATCACTGTAAACATTTCTCTAAAAACTATTCTAAAATAAAGCGTAGGTTAAAAAAATTTATACACAGTTGACTCAAACAACATGGGGGTTGGGGCGGCCACCATCCATGCCCTTGAAAATCCATGTATAACTTATAGTCAGCCCTCTGTATTCCAGGTTCTGAATCCACAGATTTAACCAACTCTAGTTCGTGTAGTACTGTTTTAGTTACTATTAAAAAAAAGTCTGCTTATAACTGGACCCATGCATTTCAAACTCATGTTGTTCAAGGGTCTACTGTGTGTGTGTGTGTGCACGTGTGTGTGTGCATGTGTGTGTACATGTATATATGTATGTATCTCCAGGTAGTTATCACTTCCAGTACTTCTTATTCCTTTGTAAAAATTCAGGTTTCCACTGGGCATTGCTTTCCCTCTCTTGAGGACTTCCTTTACCATTTCTTGTAGTTCAGGTCTACTGATGATGACTTTGTTTAGTTTTGTTTGTTTTTTGTCTATGATGGTCTTTGCTTCATTTTCATTTTGAAAAATCTTTTCACTGTGTAAATAATTATAGGTAAACAGAATATTTTTTCTTTCCATTCTTTAAAGATATTGCTCCACTATTTTCTAGCTTGTATTGCTTTTGATAAGAATTCTGCCACCATCTTTGTTCCTGTGTATGTCGTGTTTTTTCCCTCCAGATGTTTATAATATTATCCCTTTATCACTGGTTTTAAGCAATCTAATTATGAGGTGCCTTGGTGTAGTTTTCTTCACATATTTTGTGTTGGGGATTTATTAAGCTTTGGGATCTGTGGGTAAAGTGAGTTGAATGATGGCTCCCCAAAAGTTATACCTACCACCCAGAAGTTGTGAATGTGACTTTATTTGGATAAAAGGTCTTTGCAGATGCAATTAAGGATCTAAAGATGAGGTCACACTGAATTATCTTTATGGGCACTAAATCCAATAATAAGTGTCCTTATAAAAGACAGTCAGAGAGAGATTTAAGATCCAGAAGTTTATGTTAAGATGGTGGTAGAGATTAGAATCAAGCAGCCACAAGCCAAGGAATGCTGAGAGTTACTAGAAGTTGCTTTGGAACTTCTTTTAGAACCCTCAGAGGGAGCATGGTCTTGCTGACACTTTGACATAGGACTTCTTTTTACCGTTCTTTTAAGCATCAAGTTTGTGGTAATTTGTTATGACAGCCCAAGAAAACTAATAGTATGGATTTAGGTGTTCAATCAAATTTGGAAAAATTCCAGCCATTATTATTTTTATTTTTTTTTGTGTGGTACGCGGGCCTCTCACTGCTGTTGCCTCTCCCGTTGCGGAGCACAGGCTCTGGATGCGCAGGCTCAGCGGCCATGGCTCACAGGCCCAGCCACTCCGCAGCATGTGGGATCTTCCCGGACCGGGGCACAAACCCGTGTCCCCTGCATCAGCAGGCGGACACTCAACCACTGCGCCACCAGGAAAGCACCCCCCCCCCAACAGCCACTATTTCTTCAAATATATTTATTCCCTTATTCTCCTTGTTGGGACTTTGATTACATGTATATTTAGCCAACTAAACTTTCCCCAAAGTTCCCTAATGCTGTTTATTTCAGTATTTTTCTCTCTGCATTTCATTTTATATTGTCTCTATTACTATGTCTTCAAGTTCACTAATATTTTCTTCTGCAATGTATAATCTACTATTACTCTCATTCATTGTATTTATCTCAGACACTGTAGTTTTCATCTGTAGAAGTTTATTTTGGCTCTATTTAAAATATCCTGTATATCTCTTTTTGTATATTCAATCTCTCCTCGTGCTTTTTAACATGTGGAATACAATCATATTAACTCTTTTAATGCCTTGCCTTCTAATTTGATCATTGGCGTCATTTCTGGGACAGTTTCAGTGGATTTTTTTAAATCCTCACTATGAGTTACATGTTTTCTATGTCTTTGTATGCTGGTAGGTTTGATTGGATGCAACAAAGTGTGTCTCAGTCTACTAAGGCTGCTATAACAAAAAATACCATAGACTCCATGGCTTAAACAACAAACATCTATCTCTCACAGTTCTGGAGGCCGGGAAGTCCAAAGTCAAGGCACTGACAGACTTGATGTCTGGTGAGAACCCACTTCCTAGTTCAAAGATGGCCATCTTCTAACCGTGTCCTCAGATGGTATAAGGGGTGAGGGAGTTCTCTGGGGTCTCTTTATAAAGGCACTAATTCTATCATGAGGGCTTTGCCCTCAGGGCCTAATAGTCTCCCAAAGACCCCACCTCCTATTATCAGCATATTGGGGATTAGTTTTCAACATGTGAATTTTGGAGGGACACAAACAATCTATAGCTTTGTGAATTTTACACTTCAGGCACTGTTTTTTGTTTGTTTCTTTGTTTCTTTGTTTTTATTTCCTGTAATATGCTTGGAGTTTGTTCTGGGAGGTAATGTAGTTAACTTCAAAACAATTTAATATATTCGCATCCTGCTTTTCTGCTTACTTAGGCAGGACCAGAGTAGCATTTAGTTTTAAGTTAATTTTCCCCAGGACTGAAGCAATACCATTCTTGGTAACATAACCAATTCTTCATGCATTATGAGGCTTTCTGCTCTGTTAGGAACAGTCACCCTTCTTGGCCCTGTGAGACCTTCAGCAACTCTTTCTTCTCATACTTTAGGATGTTTCTTATCCTAAAATCAAGTAGTATCCCCAGACACATGCACTGATCAGTATTCTCTGCATATTCTGGGGGACCATCTGAAAATGAGCTCTCTCCCTCTTCACATGTCTCTCCTATCTGGTACTCTGCTCTGTGATCTCTTGCTGACTTGGCTTCCCTGGAATCATAGTAAAGTCCCCTCAACTTAAGAAAGCCACTGCACTTAATTTAGGTCTGTTTTCTCTGTGCCCTGGCTTGGAAACCTTTCCAGGCAATGAACTGGTTTAGTCAGAGGGTGTACCTCATTGGTTTCCAATCTCTCAGGAAAGGCTGTCCTTTGACTGGTGTCCAATGTCTTGAGTGCTGTTGCTTCTTATATATTATCCAAATGTTTTTGTGGTTTCAGGTAACAGAGTAAATCCCATTCCATTTTTCTCCAACTTGACCAGAATCAAATTTCTCCTTAACTTTAGATTGCATGCCAGACACTGTAGATAAAAACATTTAGCATCTCCAGAGGATGTCACTTTCCCCAAATATAAATTTTCCTTTGGCAAGGAGAAAGAGCAGCAGCACATCACTTTGATGCTGTTGAGGTTGGGGTTTACACTTCATTAGAACTGGCACATTTTACTTTTTCCCATTGTCCGAAGGCATAGTACTTCTGAGGTTTCAAAGAAAATCTGAATATTTTTACCAAGTCCCTCTGACTTGGCAGGACACGAACTCCAAACTATCTTTGTATGCCTAGAAGCTGCTAAAGGCTTTGTACAGCTCTTCATCCTCCAAGCTATACTTTTCTGCTGAGTTCTTTAGAGTATAATCTTATGTGCGCAGTTTGGGAGTCAGCTAACTATTTGAAAGAAATTTTATGCAGATTTGGGGATTCCCCTCTCTGTGGCTTCCTCTGACATTTTTCTCCTCAATTTTCAGCTTCCCTTGCAAACTCCAACAGTGCTCTCTATTTCCTCAGTCCAGTGAGACTGCTGCTTACTGCAGGCTTCATCTGTACCCAGAGGATCTGAGAGATGTCCTCAGGGAAAAAGCTTGGTATATATTGAACTTACCTAGTAGTTCCCCCTTATTTCAAGAATCAGATCGTTTCTAGTTTATCCTCCCTACTTTAGTTGTTCTTCAGTGCCTTCAAATACTTGCCTTTTATATTTTGTCCAGCTTTAGTAATTGTTATTGGCAGGAGTTTTAGTCTGTTACTTTGCCATGACAACAACCAGTACTCTTTCTGATATTTGGAAAGCCTTTAGACATATCAATACTTGGGCCTCACTCCAGACTAATTAAATCAGAATATCTGCAAGTAGGGTCCAGGCATTCGTATTTTTAAATTATTTCCAAGTGACTCTAATATGCATAGAGATCTGAGAACCACTGGTCTAGCTTGACTAGTACTGAGAGCTGGCTTGGATTTCTTTAATCCAAATAAAAATCCCTGTGGTCCTAAGCTTAGAAACAAATTTAATTGCAAGAGTTTTAGTGGGTGGATAAAGAGCTCCTAGTCTTGAGGAGCAGGAGGAATTTCTTGCAGGAGTATCCTTTCTTTCTCTCTAGCTCCAATGCATTGATGGCAATTCCACAGAAGCTCATTCCCTGTATTTACAGTGAGCTGGACTCAGGGTAATCACCACAGCTATAAATGAGAGGAGAAACTGGTATAGCCTTTTTCCAACCCTTCAATTAACCCCTCAGACTTGCCCACTGCTCACTTCAACTTCTAACACATACTACCTCTGATATCAGGGCTAATCTAGAGTTCTGACAGGAAAAAAAAATTCCAGAAAGTATTTTAACTATCGATACATGGGATTTCAGGTTTCTTGGACATAGGAAGGTTGGAATTCCAAGCAACCCCTTGGCTTTATTACTTCCAAAATTTTCCTTAATATTAAAGCCTTGTGATTGGATTCTTAGTAGATTTATATCACATTTAGAAATTTACTCTTAATTTTATATTTCTTGTGCAATTGTAATAAGTGTATGGTTGAATATGAAAGGTACCAGTATAATGACCTGGTAGTTTTAGGCTACAAAACAGAATATTTTGGTTCAGACCACGGCTTTTATTTCCATTGAGTTTACAATATTTCCTCTGCTTCTCTTCAAATCTTAGAAAAAAAAATATATAGGTCAAAGTGGTTAATGGTCTTAAGTGAACAGTCATGTCAAATAATTCAATACATCTTGATGGTTAAGTCATAAATGCTCAGGAATACATCACACTGTTTTGCCAACTTCCTTCTCCCAAAGTAGCTTACTGGGGATAGCCATCTCTTTCTTTGCTGTGAAATGTCCATTAGATTATCTACTTTATGTGAGACATGACTGTTTAAAACTTAGAGTTTTCCCTTAAGAGAAAGACAAAAATCTAACTGCCTCACTATTAAGTCACTGGCTACTCATTGATTATTACCTTCTGAATTATAGGTCTTTATTGGCATTAAGGAAAGATGATCTTTGGGAAACACTTCATTTCATTTTCTGAGTGAACAGTAAGCCAAAATGCTAAAATTCACACTTACATCTCTTGATAAATCATAACCCAATGCTGAGAAGCTAGTCCTAACAAATACTTTTCCTTTTCCATCATTCGCATGATTGAATAAAATTTTGTATCCTTGTCACCTTAAAATATAGCTTCTTTCTCAACGAAGACAATGACTGCTGAATCATCCAATGCACTCCAACTTTTATTGCAAAAGCCTAGAAACTTATCAAACAACAAGAATTTGGGGGAAAAGCCAGAAAGAGGCCAGGAAGAAAATAAAATAAATAGAAAAGAGATAAACTTGTGATGAAATTATAAAAGAAATCCAAGATTATTTAGAAGAAAATTCAATTAAAGTTTGGTAACGTTTACAAGTACTTAAAATATAATTGCAAGTTCACTGATATCCTATACTCCATCTTCACTGAAAACAGGAAAAAAAATACGTGTTTAAAATTAGTCCATGGGGACTTCTGTTAGATAAAGGGCATAATCTCTGCTCAATAGGTAATTAGCAAATGAATGATACTCAAAGCTATCCAACATCTGGAGAGATTACTAAAAGAGTCTGCAGAAAATCCCTGCCAGAGCTCCTTTGGCAAAGGGCATCCTAGGTGCCTCTAATGGCTGTTTTAGACACATTCATGAAACTGCCTCTTAAAGACTTTTTTACTGTATAATACAAGCGCTTCATGACTTACAGAGAATAACATATGTTTAAAAGGAACTTCACTGACACCTGCTGTGTTCAAACCACATAGCTGAGAGAAAGTAGAGAAGAAGTAAAAGGAGAGGAGATAAGAAATAATTTTTAAAAGAAAGAAACAAGTGGTGAGAGAGGGAGGGAGAGAATCAAGTCCGAGGCATCTGAGTCTCTAAATTTGCTATTTCAGGCACTGATATAGCTCTAAATGAATAGTTATGGCCCTGTCCAATGGGTATTATAAACCCCTCAGGGATTTTTTTCCTTTTTAATCAAAACACTCTTTGATGTTTTTGCAGGCAAAAAAAAAAACTCCTTGAGATAAACTCTAAGAAAAAGTATGGTAAGTCTCTGGAACCTCTTTAACTGAGAAGCCTGACAAATTGAATTTCCACCATCACCGATAACAAATTGGATGAAATCAGCTTATTTTAATCAGTGGTGCCAATAGACAGAATCCCTTTGCAGTGACTCTCCTAGGCTCTTCATTAGAACACACTGTTGTTCCAGGAAAAAACAGCAGAGCATTTAGGACTATGTGCTTTCACTCTAATGAAGATAACAATGATCATTAAAAAGATGAAACATTTCTAGCCCAGGGTAATATATCTAAACTAAAAAGGATGGGCATGAGATCAAGCCATGGAAGTGTTGTGCCTGCCTCAAAATTGAAAAATGATGGATGATGACAAGAGAAATCATAAGAAAAATAAAGAGTTTATACCAATCTAGAAAGTACCACAGGGCGCTTGAAACAGCTAAATTGTGGCCTCTGATCAATACAATAAAATACCATCAATAAACTAAGTGAGCACCAGCCCTCACAAGACACACAGCTTATAAACTACACCCATAAGTCATCTCAGACTCTACAAAGGGCACTTCCCTCAAGAAGCTAAGTGTGTGTATTCATTGCAGGCATAAGCATATTCTCACACAAAATTTGATAAAATCTTTCCATCTTTTGGCCAAATATAATTTTGTTACTTGTTTTATATAGAGAGGAAACTTTAATGTCTCCCTTGACAGAGATCTAAGGCAGCCCACAGGATAAATTAAACACAGAGTAATTTTAAAAAACAAAACCCACTTGAAATAGTTCCCACATAAGGTGGTCATATATGTAGTATTTCACACAGCAGCAATAAAGGAATTTGATTGGATTAAAGGTCAAGGCTCAGCTGTGGAAATGCAGTTTGATATGGAAACTTATGGACTCTGATGTAAAAGGTTTCCATATCCCCTTAGTAGAGCACTGGCATGTTGAAGCTTCAGTGAAATAAAAAAATCCCTTTTCATTGGAAAAGAAGGCTAGATTGAGTGTTAGGAGGCTGGGAGTCCAGTGCTGCTTTACAATGACTTATATACATGGTCTAAATTAGGTCATGCCACCATTCTGAACTTTAGTCTTCATACGGAAAATGAGAAGGTTGCATTGTATCTCTTCCAGCTAAGATTCAAAAGCACATTTAAATCTATGACTTTAATAGAACAGCAGAACATGCATAGTCAATTTGCCATGGTGTATCTTATGTTGCTAGAATCTTAGGAGAAGTCTGAGGAGGCAGCACAGCAAAAGTGATGCTAATAAAATAGCTTAGAAATTTAAATGTAAGGTCATCCTATCACTTCACAAATTTCTATTTCTTATTATTCCATGTATATATTATATAAACTCTCCCCTATATTTTTTTTCTCCCTTGCAACCATCATTGTCATTTAAAGGCTTTAATTTCCTTCCATATTTTCTTCATTAAGGTTGCACTTACATTGTAAGAGTGAATTAGGAGATATCCTCTGTAACATAGAGGAGGTATCCTCTAAAGCTATAACTGTTCCTTCTATAAGACATATGGCTGACCAGAGGAAACTCAATGGATTTTCTTTCAGGTAGATCCTAGGCATTTCCCCAACCTTTATGTAGGATTTGAAAAAAAACTTAGAATCCACTAAAAGGTTTTTATGCATTTTGGAGTCAAGTAAGGAATCAATCTGATTCACAGGCTTATTGGTCATGTGACCATGCTTAAAACTTTGGGCGTGGCCAGTAGATAGGGTTGCACCGTGGTGAGACTGCTGGCCTGGCCCTACAGTCAGGCAACCTCTAGCAGGCCTTCATGGTGGAGACCTGCTCCTAACAGGCTCCAGGGCTGGGTGGAGCAGCTGGTGAGGCTCCCCAGTGGGATGAGACTCCTGACAGACTACACAGTTGGCACCAAGAGAGAGAGAAAGAGAATGAGAGAGAGAGAGAGAGAGAGAGCTGTCCCATGGCGGAGGTGTAGCAGGATGTGGAGTTCATCTATTCCCACAAACGCATCAAGAATACATCTACGAATGGAACAATTCTCACAGAGCCCCTGCTGAACACTAGCAGAGGACTTCAGACACCTAAAAGGACAAGAAAGATCTCCATGTAACTGGGTAGGATGAAAGAAAGAAGAAGGGAAAGGGAAGAAGAGAGGAAGCAGGATGGGACCTGCACCCCCGGCAGGGAGGTGAAGGTGAGGCAATGTTCCCACATCTGGGGAACCCCCCTCACCGGCGGGGAGATCAGCTGGGACAGAAGGGGAGCCTCAGGGGCTCAAAGGAGAGCCCAGCAACCAGTCTGCGGCAGGGCGGACAGAGTGAGACCTACACAGATGGCCTGTGCCACAGCCCTGTGCACCCCAGCCTGAGACGGGAGTCTGCCAGTGCACATGGGGGCTGGAGGGGACTGCTGTTGGCCATGATGAGACAGGCTGAGGGGACAGGAGTGAGGAGCTCCACAACGAAGAATGGTTGTGGAGGAAGCGTGGACCTCCAGAGAAGTGAAGTGCCATTGTTGAGTGACGTGTAAAGGGCAGGGCTGCCGTTTCAGCCTCTCTTCTCACGCGCTGGCCCCTGCCTCCACAGGCACTAGGGAGGGCTCCCACCGGAGCTGGCTCACAAGCCTGCCATCGCCTCCTCCACACCCCCACCCCCAGCCTGGGCAACACACTCACCCTGATTGCTGCCTGATGGGCTCTTGCATTCCAATCGCTACCCCAGCACCCTCCCGACTGAGCAGCTTGTTTGCCACGATCCCCACCTTGTCTCCTTCCTGCCTGATGGGCTCCTGTGCTCCAGCAACCTCTGGACCAGACTCCAGAGGGAGAAACACACACAAAGGTGGGGCTGAAACCACAGCTGAGTCCCAGGGGCCATGTGACTAAGGAAGAAGAGCTAAAATCTCTCCTTGTGGCTGCACAAACTGTGGAGTTACACCTCTGCTGATGGCTTCCTAAATTCAGCACCTATGAAACATCTGAAAGGAAAATAAGTGCTCCTGCAGCTGGGCAATGTCTCTGTCTCACTTTAGCAACTTTGGGCTTTGTGGGCATGTGCAGGCAGAGGTTGGGCCAGGACAGAATCTGAGCTGCCTCTAAAGCTCCCACAGTGGGTCCAAGTGCACAACTATTACAGTTATGGGACCTGACCTCAGTGGATCTGTGCCAGTGGCCTGTTGAAAACACCTGACAGTCACCAGGACCAACTGCTGGCATACCCACAGTTAAGGCAGGACTGAGAGCAGTGCCAACAACAGTGTACTTTGTAAGCCTGCACAATGGGTAAAAGGGGCCACAACAGAGCACGTTCACAGGTGAACAGCTCCAGAGGAGGAATACTCAGTAGTTTCTCTCCCAGTGGGAGTGCTCTAATCCCGGCTACCTTGCATCACAGATCAGAAACTCAGTTAAGAAACAGGTATGAGGGCCTCTACTCTAACAACTAGAAAGCAGACCTCACCCCTGACAGGGCAGTGACCACCACAGAGCAAAGGGGAGGCCCTGCTCAATATGCAGGGCAGGCTCTTGTCACCACAACTCCAATCAAACCCCTAACAAGGGGATAATGGCACCAGCCTATGGAAAAACTTCACCCATGAGGGGGCAGACATCAGAAGCAAGAGGAAATATGATCCTGCAGCCTGTGGAAAGAAGACCACAAACACAGTAAGTCTGACAAAATGAGAAGACAAAGAAATATATTGCAGATGAAAGAGAAAGATAAAAACCTACAAGAACAACTAAATGAAGAGGAGACAATCTACCTGAAAAAGAAATCAGAGTAATGATAGTAAAGATCATCCAAGATCTCAGAAAAAGAATGGAGGCATGGATAGAGAAGATGCAAGAAATATTTAACATCTAAGATCTCAGAAAAAGAATGGAGGCATGGATAGAGAAGATGCAAGAAATATTTAACAAAGACCTAGAAGAAAGAAAGAACAAACAGAGATGAATAATACAGTAACTGAAATGAAAAATGCACTAGAAGGGAAGCTGGAGTAGAAATACTAAAATCAGACAAAATAGACTTTAAAATAAAGACTGTCACAAGAGATAAGAAAGGACACTACAGGGCTTCCCTGGTGGTGCGGTGGTTGAGAGTCCGCCTGTCGATGCAGGGGATGCGGGTTTGTGCCCCAGTCCGGGAGGATCCCACATGCCGCGGAGCAGCTGGACCTGTGAGCCATGGCCGCTGGGCCTGTGTGTCTGGAGCCTGTGCTCTGCGACGGGAGAGGCCACATCAGTGAGAGGCCCATGTACCAAAAAAAAAAAAAAAAAAAAAAAAAAAAAGGCCACTACATAATGATCAAGGGATCAATACAAGAAAAAGATATAGCAATTGTATATATGTGTGTTTCCAACATAGAAGCACCTCAATATATAAGCCAAATGCTAACAGCCATAAAAGGGGAAATTGACAGTAACACAATAATGGGGGGGGACTTTAACACCCCACTTACACCATTGGATAGATCATCCAGACAGAAAATTAATATGGAAACACAAGCCTTAAATTACACCAGAGAGACTTCATTGCTATTTATAGGACATTCCATCCAAATGCAGCAGAATACACTTTCCGCTCAAGTGCATAAGTAACATTCTCCAGGATAGACCACATTTTGGGTCACAAATCAAGCCTTGGTAAATTTAAGATAATTTAAATCATATCAAGCATCTTTTCTGACCACAACACTGAGATCAGAAATCAATCACAGGAAAAACAAAAAAAAAAAATAACTGTAAAAAACACAAACACATGGAGGCTAAAAAATATGTTACTAAATAACCAGTGGATCACCGAAGAAATCAAAGAGGAAAAAAGAAAAAAAAAAAAAAACCTAGAGATAAATGACAGCAAAACACAATGATCCAAAACTTATGGGACTCAGCAAAAGCTGTTCTAAGAGGGAAGTTTATAGCAATACAATCTTACATCAAGAAACAAGAAAAATCTCAATAAACAACCTAACCTTACACCTAAAACAACTAGAGAAAGAAGAAACAAAAACCAAAGCATAGAAGGAAAGAAATTGTAAAGATCAGAGCAGAAATAAAAGAAATGGAGACAAAGAAAACAATAGCAAAGATCAAAGTAAAAGCTGGTTCTTTGAAAAGATAAACAAAATTGATAAACCTGTAGCCAGGCTCGTCAAGAAAAAAAGGGAGAGGATTCAAACCAATGTAATTAGAAATGAAAAAGGTGAAGTTACAACTGAAACCACAAAAATACAAAGGATCATAAGAGACTACTACAAGCAACTATACACCAACAAAATGGACAATCTAGAAGAAATGGACAAATTCTTAGAAAGGTGCAACCTTCCAAGACTGAACCAGGAAGAAACAGAAAACATGAACAGACCAATCACAAGTAATGAAATTGAAACTGTGATTAAAAATCTTCCAACAGAAAAAAGTCCAGAACCAGACGGCTTCACAGGTGAATTCTATGAAACATTTAGAGAAGAGTTAACACCTACCCTTCTGAAATGCTTCCAAAAAATTTGCAGAGGAAGGAACACTCTTAAGCTCATTCTACGAGGCCACCATCACCTGCTACCAAAACCAGACAAAGATATCACAGAAAAAGAAAATTACAGACCACTACCACTGATGAACATAGATACAAAACTCCTCAACAAAATACTAGCAAACAGAATCCAACAACACATTAAAAGGATCATACACCATGATCAAGTGGAATTTATTCCAGGGATGCAATGATTTTGTCAATATCCACAAATCAATCAGTGTGATACACCACATCAACAAACTGAAGAATAAAAACCATATGATCATCTCAATAGATGCATAAAAAGCCTTTGACAAAATTCAACACCAATTTACGATAAAAACTCTCCAGAAAGTGGGCATAGAGGGAACCTACCTTAACATAATAAAGGCCGTGTATGACAAACTCACAGCAAATATCATTCTTAATGGTGAAAAACTGAAAGCATTTTCTCTAAGATCAGGAACAAGACAAGTATGTCCACTCTTATCACTTTTATTCAACATAGTTTTGGAAGTCCTAGCCGCAGCAATCAGAGAAGAAAAAGAAATTAAAGAAATCAAAATTGTAAAAGAAGAAGTAAAACAGGCACTGTTTGCAGATGATATAATACTATACATAGAAAACCCTAAAGATGTTACCAGAAAACTACTAGAGTTCATCAAGGAATCTGGTAAAGTTGCAGGACACAAAATTAATACACAGAAATTTCTTGCATTCCTATACACTAAAAAGAAAAGATCAGAAAAAGAAATCAAGGAAACAATCCCATTTACCGTCACATCAAAGAGAGTAAAATACTTAAGAATAAACCTACCTAAGGATGCTAAAGATCTGTAGTCAGAAAACTTAAGATACTGATGAAAAAAATCAAAGATGACACAAACAGATGGAGAGATATACCATGCTTTGGACTGGAAGAATCAGTGTTGTGAAAATGACTACACCACCCAAAGCAATCTACAGATTCAATGCAATCCATATCAAATTACCAGTGGCATTTTTCACAGAATTAGAACAAAGAATTTTACAATTTGTATGGAAACACAAAAGAGCATGAATAGCCAAAGCAATCCTGAGAAAGAAGAACAGAGCTGGAGGATCAGGGTCCCTGACTTCAAACTACACTGCAAAGCTACAGTCATCAAAACAGTATGGTACTGGCACAGAAACAGAAATATAGATCAGTGGAACAGGATAGAAAGTCCAGAGATAAACCTACATACCTATGGTCAACTAGTCTATGACAAAGGAGGTAAGAATAAACAATGGAGAAAAGACCATCTATTCAATAGGTGGTGCTGGGAAAACTGGACAGCTACATGTAAAAGTATGAAATTAGAACACTTCCTAACACCATACACAAAAATAAACTCAAAATGGATTAGACCTAAATGTAAAGTCAGATACTATCAAACTCTTAGAGGAAAACATAGGTAGAACACTCTTTGACATAAATTGCAGCAAGATCTTTTTTGACCCACCTCCTAGGGTAATGAAAATAGAAACAAAAATAGACAAATGGGACCTAATGAAACTTAAAAGCTTTTTCACAGCAGAGGATATCATAAACGAAATGAAAAGACAACCCTCAGAATGGGAGAAAATATTTGCAAATGAAGAAACTGATAAGGGATTAATCTCCAAAATATACGAACAGCTTATACAGCTCAATATCAAAAAAAACATAACAGCCCAATCAAAATTGGGTGAAACATCTAAATAGACATTTCTTCAAAGAAGACATACAGATGGCTAAATAGCACATGAAAATATGCTCAACATCACTAATCATTAGAGAAATGCAAATCAAAACTACAGTGGGGTATTTCCTCACACCGGTCAGAATGGCCATCATCAAAAAATCTACAAACAATAAATGCTGGAGAGGGTGTGGAGAAAAGGGAACCCTCCTACACTGTTGGTCAGAATGCAAACTGGTACAGCCACTATGGAGAAGAGTATGGAGGTTCCTTAAAGAACTGAAAATAGAACTTCCATATGATCCAGTAATGCCACTCCTGGGCATATATCTGGAGAAAACCATAATTCGAAAAGATACATGCACCCGAATGTTCACTGCAACGCTATTTATGATAGCCAGGACATGGAAGCAACCTAAATGCCCATCAACAGAGGAATGGATAAAGAAGATATGGTACATATATACAATGGAATATTACTGAGCCATAAAAAAGAACAAAATAATGCCATTTGCAGCAACATGGATGGACCTAGAGATTGTCATACTGAGTGAAGTAAGTCAGACAGAGAAAAACAAGTATCATATGATATTGCTTATATGTAGAATCTTTAAAAAAGGGTAAAAATGATCTTATCTACAAAACAGAAATAGAGTTACAGATGTAGAAACCAAACTTTTGGTTATCAGGGGGTAAGCAGGGGAGGGATAAATCAGAAGATTGGGAATGACATATATACATACACCACTATATATAAAATAGATAATTAATGACGACCTACTGTATAGCACAGGGAACTCTACTCAATACTCTGTAATGGCCTACATGGGGAAAGAATCTAAAAAAGAGTGGATATATGTATATGTATAACTGATTCACTTTACTGTACACCTGAAACTAATACAATGCTGTAAATCAACTATACTCCAATAAAAAAAAATTTTAATAAATATTTAGAGTAAAAAACAAAAAAACTTTGACTGTTTTATCATGTATAAAATCTAAATAAAATATCTACTCCATAGAATTATACACTTTTTTGTAATATATTATGTTTACTCAATACTTGTTAGTATCCTAAACCCAGGACAATACCTACCTTTTATTTTATTAATAACATTAAAGAACCTAATTTCATTGGAGTGAAGTCACAGTCAATTCTTAGGACTGCCAAATAACTTTACTACTTTGAGGAAAATGAACTGAAGCAGCCTTGGAGAGTCAGCAAAACCCATCCCTCCTCCTGGAAACCAACTAGAGGTAGACTCAGGAGAGTTGTCCTTGAAGTAAAGAACAGTTTGTTATATGTACTTCCATTGCATTTGAAGAGACTATCTACAAATCTAAACTAAGCCAAACTGTTTGAGAGGTATAATTCATTACCAATTAAGAAAAAATGGACTTTTGATGCAATCAGTTCAAATTACCACAGAATGCCTATTCTTCCATTTGATTTAACATCAATTTAGCAACTGGCAGAATGCATAACCTCCAAATTTACAAATTAACTTTGATCCAAGGTATTTGTCTTTTGAATACAAAAAAAGGAGTTGACCTCTTCCACTTTAAAATGTATGGAAATTATATAAAAATCAATGCACCAACAGCTTGCTCTATTAATCAAAAATTTTACGTCAAGATTCAGTCACTTAGTTTTTAAGTCAGAGGAGGCACTTACAATACATGTTCTGACAGGTTGAAATTAATACAAGCATCCAAAGATATCTGAAATTCCATCATGCAAATACTCATTCTGATGACTTCCATAAAAGGGAGTAATGCTGAAAAATTACTATCATAATTGAAAAGACATTACAGAGAATGTGCATGTATGCACCGAGAAAACATTCAAGTTACACAGGAGATCAGGGGAGAGAATGTTTAGTAGCAAATAGGCATATCTCAACCATTTTCTGATAGGATCACATCTTGTGTTTATGTGTCTAAATACACTGAATATTAGGATGCACTATTATCTTTCCTACATATTAAGGATGAGGATGCATTTTCTCTTGCCATCAAATATCACTCGAGCAATTCTTCAGCCAGGAAGTAACTCATCTTAATTGCATTACTGCTTATTTATTTTGCTAAGATTTATCTGTATTGATTATGTTGCTTTAACACATGCATTTTTATATCACACTTTATCGTTTCCATGTAGAGTAAAAAATTCATATCCAGTACTCCACAGTATTGTTGCATACTGCACACAGAATAGGCCCACATAAGAGTTTGTTAAATGACACATAATTGGGTAATTAGTGTTTTTCATACTTTATATTCTACAGAAATTCGTGGCAGATGTTATATATGTGTTTAAATATATCTTAGTGATATTTGGGGAATTGCTTAAGGTTTTGTGATGGACTGAGAATAAACTGTTTTCCCATTTAAAAAAATACAAGATTCAATACTTTTTCAGGAGCAGAATAGACTCAGATGATCTAACTTTTTTAGATCATTATGGTTAACATTAGTCAAAGACTTATCTAGATATAATCAATAAATTATTTTCTTACCAATGCTAAATTATTTGAGGACTTCTAGTTGCTGTTTATATAAGAATGAAAAGAGCTCAGATATTTAAAATTAACCTGTTTTGGTTCAACTCTTGTCTTTATCACTATCTGTGTGAACTTCAGCAAGTTACTTAATGTGTTTGCTCTTCCTTTTACGATTTATAAGTTGGGGATAATAGCATTACCTCATAGGCTTGTTATGAGGATTAAAAGAGTTAATTTTGGAAATTATTTAAGCAGTGCTGGGCAAATACTAATCACTAAATGAATATTTATGAAAGAAAGGAAAAAACAAAGGCCATCTTAGTAATATGAAAAACACTTATTTAATTAAAAAGTTGTTTAAATATCCCAAACATATTTGCTTTTCTTTAAGTGCAAGATAGAGGACGCATAATGTAAGTTCAACTGGCAAGGACCTGAGTTTATGAAAACTTGGCTTTAGAATCTAATGGAGAAGTTATAAAATGCAGATATCCTAAGGAATACAGAAGCAGGATGAAATTTTTTGGCAGGGAACGATATTTTGGTTACCAAGGTAACAGAGGTAAATTCAATTGGATGTACTTCTCCATTGAGTTTAGTTTGAGTGGAGTTTGTTTGGGGAGTTGAATGGTATAAGACAAAAGTTCCATTGTATTAAGTAAGCATTGGAGAACAGACTTAAGTGGAAAAGCTAGTTACTGAAAAAAAAAAATTGTGGCTCTGTAGCTAACTATACAAAGCAAACCTTGACACTTTTGCCAGTAGAGTCAGAGAGAGCCACACTTATCAGTACTCCTTGCATAGAAATTAAACAGAGGAACACAGCTGTTAACATGAAGCCAATAATTTACTCAGCTGAAGTGACTATAATTCCTCTGTGACTTCAGGTTTGTCTTAATTCTTATTTCAAATGGCATCACCGTATTTAGTGTATTTTAAGAATGAGTTATGTAAACCACGGAATAATGAATATTTTCATTAAAATAATTTCAGAACAACTATATTCAATGTTTATGTGTTCAAATGCCTGCAAAGAATGCTTAGAGAACCTTGGTTGGCAATACTTAGCTACTAAATAAAATATGTGTGACACCTTGTGTGAAAACCCTTTAACAGCACACAAAATAGACTAGAGGTCTAGAGATACACATCTCAGAGTATGTGTCTGAGATTTACTGCACAGCATACTAGTAGAATTTTTAGTGTGACAAAGTCATGAATTCTATTTATTTTGACTATTTCTACTAATATCTTTAATAGACACCTTTATGATAATCTTTTAATGTAATGGCTACCTCTAGTAAAGTATATTAGAAATTAAATAGTTTGTGAACATAAATGCTAATACAACAGGATCTATTAATTTACTAATCTATAATTTTATAACATGAGCAGCTCAAATTTACAAATAATAACTGGGATAATAACTTCTAATTCTTTTGTATCACTTAGGATGTCTTTGGTTGCAAGTAACAGAAGAGCATAATACAAATTATTTCAAATAGTAAGGAAATGTGCTGTCTTCTAAGAATGTGAAAACATTAAACATTTTCTAAAAGCTTTCTCTCATCTCATTGGCCATATGGCTGTAGAGTATCCCTAAAAAGAGGTTCTCAAAGTGTAGTCTCCACCAGCAACAGTGCGAACCTGTTAGAAATTAATTTCTCCAACTTCACACAAGACCTACTGAATCAAAACCTCTGGGGGTGAGAACCAACCATCTGCACTTCAACAAGCTCTCCCGGGTGATTCTGACACACACTCAAAGTGCAAAGCACTTCCCTCAACCAATCATGGAAAAATGAAAGATTACTATAATTTGTTTAAACTATCTGAATACACAGCCTGGAGTTTAGGATAAGGGCCTTTCCTGAGGGATAACTGAAAACAAAACAAAACAGTATTCTGTTAGCAAAGAGGATATCAGAGGATGGGTATGTGGAAGGGTGAGTGGATAAATGTTGAGAAGGCAACATTTTCACATTCCTTTGTCATGGAACAGTAAAAGCAGTAGAAAGACCTTGAGCTTTCGAAACCAAACACATTATTTGGAAACCAAATTCCACCCCTTAGTGGAAAATGGCAAGTTATTTCATTTCAAGGCACCTCGACTCTCTCATCTTAAATTTGAATAATAATGCATTTCTCAAAGAGATTTTGTGACTGGGATATAGTAAGCAACGAATACACTATAATTTCCCATCACAATTTCATCTGAGCTATTAATGTGAAAGCTTAACATTTTTGTGCTTTATTTTTATTCCACTTCTGACTACCCAGTTTAGATGTGTTAGCAAGAGTGCCTCAAATTGCATTTGTTTATTATTTCTTTGTACGGTAAGAATGTTACCTAAAAATTAACAGGTTATTCCTTCTGCAAAAGGACTTTTTATTAAAAGCTGGTTAATCTAATGGATTGGGTACTAGATTTCAACAGACTTTTGTCTGAACATTTGGAACAGGAACACTTTATTGTTTTAAGTGTAGACTATTTTCCAACATTCTATCAAGAACACTAGTTATTAGGGTCACCAGATTTAGCATATAAAAATGCAAGACACCCAGTTAATTTTGAATTTCAAATAAGCAAAGAATTATTTTTTAGTGTAAGTACAGTCTCACCTAGGAAATATTGGTTCGGTTCCAGACCACAACAATAAAGCATGTATTTCCATGAGGTAAATCACACTGGTTTCCCAGTACTTATACAAGTTATGTTTATACTATACTGTAGTCTATTAAGTGTACAATAGTTATGTCTAAAAAACAATGTACATACCTTAATTATAAGATTTATTGCTAAAAAAAGCTAACCATTATCTGAGCCTTCAGCAAGTTGTAATCTTTCTGCTGGTGGAGGGTCTTGCCTTGATGTTGATGGCTGCTGACTGATCAGGGTAGTGGTTGCTGAAGGCACGGTGGCTGTAGAAATTTCTTAAAATAAGACAACAATGAAGTTTGCCACATTGGGATGACTCTTTCTTTTAGAAATTATTTCTCTGTAGCAGGCAATGCTGTTTTGATAGCATTTTACCCACAGTAAAACTTCTTTCAAAACTGGAGTCAATCCTCTCAAACCCTGCTGCTGCTTTATCAACTAAGTTTATGCAGTATTCTAAAACTTTTGTTGTCATTTCAACAGTCTTCACAGAATCTTCACTAGGAGTAGATTCCATCTCAAAACACCCCTTTCTTTTCTCATCCATAAGAAGCAACTCTTCATCAGTTAAACTGTTATCATGAGATTTCAGCAGTTCAGTCACATCTTCAGGCTCCACTTCTAACTTTCTTGCTCTCTCCACTACATTTGCAGTTACTTCCTCCACTAAAGTCTTGAACCCATCAAAGCCATCCATGAGGACTGAAATCAACTGCTTCCAAACTGCTGTAAATGTTAATAATTTTGACCTTTTCCCATGAATCACAAATGTAAGTAATGGAATCTAGAATGGTGGCCCTTCCAGGAAGTTTTTAATTTACTTTGCTCAGATCCATCAGAGGAATCACTAGTTACGGCAGCTATAGCCTTAGGAAATGTATTTCTTAAATAATAAAATGTGAACTTCAAAAGTACTCCTTGATTCATGGACTGCAGAATGGATGTTGTGTTAGCAAATCATAATAACACTATTACATCTCCATCAGAGTTCCTGGGTGACCAGGTGCACTATCAATGAGGAGTAACATTTTGAAAAGAACCTTTTCTTCTGAGCAGTAGGTCTTAACAGTGGGCTTAAAATATTCAGTAAACCATGTTGTAAACAGATGAGCTGTCATCCAGGCTTTGTTGTTCCATTTATAGAGCACAAGCAGAATAGATTTAGCATAATTCTTAAGGGCCTTAGGATTTTCAGAATGCTAAATGAGCACTGGCTTCAACTTCAAGTCACCAGCTGCATTAGCCCCAACAAGAGAGTCAGCCTCTCCTTTGAAGCCAGACATTGACTTCTCCTCTCTAGCTATGAAAGTCCTAGATGGCATCTTCTTTCCATAAAAGCCTGTTTCATCTGCACTGAAAATTTGTTATTTAGTGGAGTCGCCTTCATTAATTATCTTAGCTTCTGGAAAATTTGTTGCAGCTTCTACATAAGCACTTGATGCTTCACCTTGCACTTTGATGTCATGGAGACAGCTTCTTTCCTTAAACCACAAGGACCAAAACCTCTGCTGGCTTCAAACTTTTCTTCTGCAGCTTTGTCACCTCTCTCAGCCCTCATAGAATAGAAGAGAGTTAGGGCCTTGCTAATGCTCTTCAATATAAGGGTTTACGAGAAGGTTGCGACTGGTTTGATTTTCTACCCAGACCACTGAAACTTTCTCTACATTAATAATAAGGCTTGTCATTTCTTGTCATTCATGTGTCCACTGGAGTATCAGTTTTGATTTCCTTCAAGACCTTTTACTTTGTATTCACAACTTGCCTAACTATTTGGCACAACAGGCCTAGCTTTTGACTATCTCACCTTTCAACATGCCTTCCTCACTAAGCTTAATCCTGTCCAGCTTTTGATTTAAAGTGAGAGACCTGCAATTCTTCCTTTCACTTTAATACTTAAGGGCCACTGTAGGATTATTAATTGGCCTAATTTCAATATTGTTGTGTCTCAGGGAATAGGAAAGCCCAAGGAGAGCAAGAGAGGTGGGAGAACAGCCAGTGAGTGGAGCAGTCAGAACACACACACGATTTATGGATTAAGTTCACAGTCTTATATTGGGCATGGTTTGTAGTGCCCAAAAACAATACAACAGTAACATCAAAGATCACCATAACAACCATACTAATAATGAAAAGGTCTGAAATATTATGAGAATTACCACAATGTGACACAGAGACACAAAGTGAGTAAATGTTGTTGAAAAACTGGCACTGATAGACTTACTCAACACAAGGTTGCTACAAACCTTCAATTTATAAAAAACACAATAGCTGTGAAGCACAATAAAACAAGGTAAGCTTCTGTACCCAAAGTACTATATGGAATGTATTTATATTAAAAAAAAATCATTGTTTATCTGAAATTCAAGTTTAATGGATGTCCTGTATTTTATCTTGAACTCTGCTAATATTTCCACTTCTCTATCACATGGTCCCACTACTGAGATAAGGTATGGGAAGCAGCTAAGAAGATTTATCAGTAAGTTTAATCCTCTCACAATCATAAGCACAAATAGTGTCACTTCATGGAGGTTTGGTTTACTTGGTTGTGAAATTAGGCTATTGGACTAAAGGATATCTGAGGTCCCTATTTTCTAAAACTCTGACATATAGAAGTTTCACTGCACTTCTGGGACCATATGAAACATTAGATGAGGCCTTATTTTGAAAGCTATAAAGTCATATACAAGTATTGGTAATGGTGATGATAGAGCAACCTATTATATTAAATTATATGTCTGACTATAAAACTATTCAAAGCCTTCTTATATATTTATCTTTTGTTAAATATCCCCACCAAATATTGTCACAAGAGAAGTCAATGTAAGTGATATCTCTGAATTTATTCTACTTATATTGCCTATAGATATTTATAAGTTAGGCCTTCAGAAAGCTTTCTACCTTAGAATCCTTCTTAATTTAACAGAGTAAACTACATTTATCTGTTATCAACAAATCTCATAACAATCCATAACATAAAATATGTGTTGAGCAAATTTGCTTCTTGTAAAACTGTTTTCAAGGAATAAGTAAAACATGGTACATAAACAAGAATAGCTGAATAATCAACATATAGTGAATTTTATCAAGAGGTATATTCTAACAATAATATAATTAGGTTAGCACTATGTTTTAGCTATTTCATAAATATGTAAGTGAAATTGTTCTTTTCCTCTATTTATGTTAAAACTTATTTTGATAATATAAGTTGTTTTTTTAAATAAGTTTATTTATTTATTTGTTTATTTTTGGCTGCGTTGTGTCTTTTTTGCTGCACGCAGGCTTTCTCTAGTTGCAGCGAGCGGGGGTTACTCTTCCTTGCGGTGCGCAGGCTTCTCATTGTGGTGACTTCTCTTGTTGTGGAGCATGGGCTCTAGGCACGCGGGCTTCAGTAGTTGTGGCACGTGGGCTCAGTAGTTGTGGCTTGTGAGCTCTAGAGCACAGGCTCAGTAGTTGTGGTGCACGGGCTTAGTTGATCTGGGGCATGTGGGATCTTCCCGGACAAGGGCTCGAAACCGTGTCCCCTGCACTGGCAGGCAGATTCTTAACCACTGTGCCACCAAGGATACTTTTTATAGCATAATTATAAATTGCATATTTTCCCCTCTTTCTACTATATTAGTAATGAAATAAAAATGCAATAATTTTTACATTAATAAAACAAAGATCTGTTTGTGTGTATATTTTGTATGCTACAAAGACAATTAGGGATAACCAGCTTAGCAAACTTATAGCACAGAAATTATACAGAGTTAAAAGACATATTAGCATCCCTTCTCTATTCTGGTCATATAATCTTTAAAAAATTGATCCCACATCTTAATGTTCAAAAAAAAAAGCCTCATTTTATTCATATTTTAAGTACCAATTTTCTTCAGTGTTACAAGTTGGTTATGTTTCTAAAGCTCATTCACTTCTGCCAACTACTGGCAAAATAATGTAGGTGATATAATGTTTATGTATAATAATACTTGATTAAAGAAAAACTTTTGTTGAATACCATTAAAACAAAAAACAGAAATAAGAAATTGATTTCAATTTATAACTTACATGTTTAAGAAAACAGATTTAATTAAAGAGGAAAAATTAAGGCAAAAGTTTATGAAATAGATTTTATTTTAGATTTATTGATAGATTTATTCATTCAATTATTTTGTTTAGATTATGAAATTGCTATTTTTAAGGTCAAACGTTATCAAACATCAGTAATTTCATGTGATTCAAACTAATGGAATGCTTTCAAATGCCTTGGGAGTTGAAACTGGTTCTTTAATTTTACTCCAGATATATAATTTATAGTTTCATACATAAAGATACTTATTGCAGCAAAAAATAATTAAATAATTGGAAGCAGTTTTAATGTCCTTTAGTAGGAATATAGTTAAGAAAACTATAGTTCATATATACTATGGAATATTATTCAATACTTGAAATAACTTTTATATAATTTTTAGAATACTTTACAATGGAAAGTCTAAAAAAAGAGAAGCAAAACTACATATGTAATATAATCTCAACTACTATATAAATGCATACATCAAAGTATCATTGGTGGACTATTTATGAGATTTTGCTGTATGTCCCAGATTTTCTGCTATAAACATCCAATCTTTTTTTATGATGGATTTTTTTTTAATCCATTTTTTTTTAAAGCTTATGATTCTTCTCCTCTCCAATGGAACATGGAAAGAAGTGACCATGTGTTAGTCCCACATGAAGGCTTTGCAAATTTCTTCTATCTTGCTTGCACTTTTGCCCTCTACTGTGAAGGCAGGTGCTCAAGTTGGGAGCTATCTCTTCAGCTTAGGTCTTGCACTGAGAAAACATGCAAACTTGACTCACAGCCTGGAGCAGAGCCACCACAGCTGGCCTGAAGATCCATGGGTTAAAAACAATAAATATTGGGCCTCCCTGGTGGCGCAGTGGTTGAGAGTCCGCCTGCCGATGCAGGGGATACGGGTTCGTGCCCCGGTCTGGGAGGATCCCATATGCCGCGGAGCGGCTGGGCCCGTAAGCCATGGCCGCTGGGCCTGCGCGTCCGGAGCCTGTGCTCCGCAACGGGAGAGGCCACAACAGTGAGAGGCCCGCATACCGCAAAAAGAAAAAAAAAAAAAAAAAAACAATAAATATTTATTGTTGTAAGCCACCAATATTTAGGAGCTAATGTTATTTGATCATTATTGCCATAAAAGTGGATTAATATAGGAGAAAGGTCAGACGTTAGCACGATTAAATTTGGGGTTGTCTAGTAGATATCCAAGTGGGAATATGGTATGTAATTGTATATACGAGTCCTACCTGATCTTTGGGAAACATGCACTGCCATTCTCTCTGGTATCCAAGGCCTCAGATACCAGATATGGCCTCTACTGTGAGGTTTTCTCTACACCTTCCTTGGCCTCCTCCCAGATCTCTCTGCCCTTCAACTTTCTCAGCTTTCATTGCCTATTCACTTCTCATCCTTCTTCCCTAGCCGTCTGCTTTCTCCATAGTATATAAGAGTTGCAGGGTCAGGTGGCATGCTCTTCTAGTGCCATGCTAGGTGAGACTTCTCTAAGAAGCTTTCAGGTTTCTTGAGCTACACCTAGGAAAGTGAGGCATAAGGCCCCTTTATGCCTCCATAGATGAATCCATCAGAACCCCCTGGGATTTGACCTCTAGGACTGAGCAAGCATGGTGATTTTTATTCCTAAAAGTCTTCATTCCCTTTGCTTACTGGAATTTGAATTGGGGTAGAAAACCCACAATTAAATGTTATACCACCTAATATTGTACTTTCATAGTCTATAAATTCTGAAAGTTGCCAAGATCTTTACAATCCTTACAATCAAACAGCACCGGGCATGTAAATAAAGCTTGTTTTAGATTCATAACTATTGTGTCCTTTAAATTTCAAGGACTTTTTGAATTTAAACTTAATAATTTCTTTTTGTTTGTTTTTGTTTTTGTTTTTTTAATAAGGTATATCTTCTTTCTAAGTGTTATGGTTACTTGCAGAGACAGATGGACCCTCACCCAAAATTTGGTTCTGATGTTGAGACTGATAATGTCACACATACACCAAGAGGGTATAAAAAGTTTTAGTGCTTACATAATTGAGGAATATGGGAAGAGCAGGGCAAACCTCTCAGGCAGGTCTGAAATGGTCTGAGAGGGCAAGGAAGAGAGACTAGGCACCTAGGCTTTCTTATCAGCTGGTCCAGATGTGGGCAATTAGCTGATCTGGCAAGGGGAAGAGAGAGGGGTAAAGATTAAAAGCTATTAGGAAACATTTTAAAAGGGCTCTGGCCTTCTCATTACACTGAGGCATTGCATATAGGAAGGTCTGGAAGTCAAGTGGGAGCAGTGACAATGGGGACAGAGGGAAGTGATTTCTTCATATCACCTTAACACCTCAAATAAGGTTAGGCTTTTTTTTTTCCTTTAAACTAATCAATACATCAGTTTTGAGGAAAAGAAAAGAGAAAAAAGGAAATAGGAAGAAGGAAACTAACATTCCCTGAGCTTGTAATATATTCCAGATGCTGCAATATACATGTCAAGAAATTTATTGAGATATTTGTGTTTTATTCTAAAATAATTTGCATATTTTTCTCTTCTCTCCCAACTCAGTAGTAACCACAGCTATCATTTCTTTGCCTAAGGGACAAATTTGTGTGGAAAGTCCCAAAGAAGAGTTGTATGAAAACAATATTCTTTCCCTGGATTTTGCTTTCCAAGGTCTAAATTGTAAGGATCAACCTAAATCATATCCATAGGAAAAGGGAAAGAGGTGGGTGCCCTAGGAGGTGCTCAGAGGAAGAGAGGCGAGTCTTCTGGGAGCAGAAGGAAAATAAGAATTATGACTTTGGGGGAAGGGCAGCAGATGCTCAAAGGTCTACATACCACCACCAAGGAAATGCTGACTGTACCAACAGCTCAATATTTGCAGGTCTTCTTAACAAGTCATGACTTGCTATAAATTTAACAAACTTAACAACCCAATAATTATAACAATCCCATTTTACAGATGAGGGAACTGAGGTTCAGAGAAACTGCACAATTTGCCCAAATTAATGTGATTAGTAAGAGTTAGTACCGACATTAAAATTTAAATGTCTGACATCGACGATTTTTGCCTTTGTCCTAAATTATGTTACCACCCAATAAATTTTTTTTTTTGGATATTACTGGACAAGATTTAGATGAGTTTACAAAGAGGATGAAAAATTAAAACACAGTGTGATATTAAGGAGAGAGACTGTCTGAGAGGAAAGAGATAATCTTAAATGGCAAAAGCCAAAGGAAATTCAGGGAAAGCAGGACTGCTGATTTTTTTTCTACTGCTGCCCAAGAGGGGTACCCAGGCAGGATGCAGGCTGGTGGATGGACTCAGCTTGGGGACTGAAAAGATCAGAGTTACATGGTAAAGTCTGATAACCTGGAGAAGAAAGAGCCAAGGAATGAGCAACTAAGGGTCAAACAGACAACTCAGGATACAGAAAATGTTAAGTATGGAGCCAGTCCCTGAGGAAAAAGTAAAGGGGTACAAAACCACCTGGATGGGGTGGTAGTAATAATTGGAACAAATCAGGGGGTCAAAGACAATGGAATAAACCTTCTAAACATAAATCAGATCAGTCACTCAACTGACTAAAACATTTCAATTGCTGCTAATTGCCCCTTTGATAAAATCCAAATTTCTTATTTTGGTATAGAGGGCCCTTCAGGAGCCAACCCAGTCTATTTCTATATACTTATTTCTGTCCAATCTGCCCTTACTCTTGCATCTACTTTTCTTTATTGGCCATGCTTTGTCCTGGACTTCACAGTTGCTATTTCTGTCATGTGTAATATCTTCAGCTCCTCAGTCTATAATAGCCTAAACTCCCTAGTCTAAGTTCTATCTGTTCTTCAATTATAATAAAAATTGTTCACTTAACCAACTATTCAGTACATTCTAGACATTATGTAAAGAATTTAATGCATTATAGCAGCCTTTGAAGATAGGTAGCTTTCGCATGTTATGGATAAGAAGACTCATATTCCAAGAGGTCAAGTATTATATACATCGCCCATAAGTTACAAAGCATGGATTTAACCCATGCCCTCCTGACTCCCAAGCCCTTAAATACATGATAAACCTATTAATGCTGCTTTTAAAGCACAAAATAAACCTCATCTATTCTGAATAAGAAAATGTATGAGAGACCACAATCAACTTCAAGTTCCCACTGGATTGTGTGTGTCTCATGAGCAAAAACATTAAGCAAACACAGTCCATTTCATCTGTAGAGATTGCCACTCAGACTGGGGAACAAATCTTCAAATCCATGATGTAAGCCTCAGAAGAATCTTTTCTCCTAGATGTCTTAGGAAAGATCTTTCTATTGTCCATGAGCATAGTAAAGGCATAAGAAAGGTGAGTCTTAGAGAATGTGTATCTACTCTTGGTTGTAGGCATCTTTTCTATTTCTAATTTAAATAATGAAATAACTTTTAAATATAGATATTAGAAGACCATTAAAGTTAAGTGAGACAAGTTATGGTTTTCTGTTAGATATTAAGTTATGTATGGAAGTCTTCTAGTGTGCTAGACTGTTGCTCTTAAAGAGTGTGCAAGTGCAAACTCTGATGAAGATAATAACCAGCCTACAACTGAAGAGGCAACTAAGGCACAGAAAGAGGCTTTCAATGGCTTCACAATTATTAATAGTTTTTCCAAGACTTCTCATCATGGAATGATAATACTGCACTTTCTCTTAAAAAGAAATTTTAAAAGCACAATTTAACATTAGGTTCCAGAGTAATTTTCATTGGATAAGTGGTTAAATTTTGAATTATGAATTTCCCTTGAACTTAATTTCATATTAGATCCCTCCTGACCATCCTCCCCTGAACTATGCCCCCAAAGTAATCACTATCAATGTTTATAGAATCATATAATTTTAAATAATCACTTACTAAAAGTCCCCTGTTTTAAATACTGGGAAAACAAGGCCCAGAGAGGTTATGGGAGAATTTTAAAGTATAGCTGGGGGCCAGTACCATACTGTTTTAATTACTGTAGCTTTATAGTACAGTTTGAAATCAGAAAGCATGATATCTCCACCTTTGTTCTTCTCCCTCAAAATTGTTATGGCTATTTGAGGTCTTTTGTGTTTCCATACAACTCTTTAAATTATTTGTTCTCATTCTATAAAAAATGCCCTATTTGGACAGGGGCTGCATTGAATCTGTAGATAGCCTTGGGTGGTATGATCATTTTAATGACATTAACTCTTCCAATACATGAGAACAGTTTATCTTCCCATTTGTTTATTTTATCTTCAGTTTCTTTAATTTGTGTCTTATAGTTTTCTGAGTATAGGTCTTTTACCTCCTTAGAGTTATTCCTAGGTATTTTATTCTTTTTCATGTGATTTAAATGGGATTATTTTCTTAATTTCTCTTTCTGATAGCTCATTGTTAGTGTATAGAAATGCAACAGATTTATCCAGTAATCCCACTCCTGGGTAGTTATCCTAAGAAAATGAAAACACTAATCTGAAAAGATACATGCATCCTTATGTTCACTGCAGCTTTACAATAGCCAAGATATGTAAGTAACCTAAATGCCCATCAACAGCTGAGTGGATAAAAAAGATGTGGTATATATACACAATGTAATATTACTCAGCAGTAAAAAAGAATGAAATCTTGCCATTCACCACAACATGGATGGACCTAGAGGATATTATGCTAAGTGAACTAAGTAAGAGAAAGACAAATACCATACAATTTCACTAATAATCACTAATAATCTAAAAAACAAATGAACAAACAACAAAGCAGAAACAGTCATAGATACAGAGAACAAACAGGTGGTTGCCAGAGAGGAGAGGGGTAGGGTAATGAGAGAAGTAGGTGAGGGAGATTAAGAGGTACAAACTTTCAGCTACAAAGTAAATGAGTCACCAGTATGAAATGTTTAGTGTGGGAAATATAGTAAATAATTATGTAATATTTTTGTATGTTGACAGGTGGTAATTAGACTTATCATGGTGATCATTTTGAAATGTACAGAAATACCAAATCACTACATTGTGTACCAGGAACTAACGTAGTGTTGTAGGTCAATTAATTTTGTAGCTATATAGAGGATGGATGTTCACTGAACTTATTGTGGTAATCATTTCATGACGTATGTAAGTCAAATCATTATGTTCTACACTTTAAACTTACACAGTGCTGTGTACCAGTTATTCTTCTGTAAAACTGGAAGAAAAAATATAAAGTGCAGATTACCATATTTTAACAAAAAAAAGTATAGTTGGGGGTGAAACCAAAGGTCCCTCATCTCCATCTACTATATTAAGCCACTAAGTACTAAGGGAGGGTAAACTAGTCTTATTTCCTACATTGGGTAACATTCATTTAAATGAAACTATAAACAGCCCTCAAATTGCTAGGATCTGAATTAAATACAGTAGATAATAAGTGGCATAAATTTTGCCACTCCCCGTGGAAAATGTACATGGTTAAAAACAAACATGTAATTCAGGCAAAGAGGCTATCAGTTTCTATATGGCAATATTTTCCTTGTTCTGCCAAGGGTGACAAATTGACACATAGAAAATAGGATCAGTGTTAGTGAGCTGTTAAGGACTGCTGTTTCTTTTTTCTTTTTTTTTTTTTCCTTTTTGTTGATAGAGAATCATCTAGGCATCGAACTGTTACACTAACACTGGAATGGCAAGCAGCAATTAACAAGCTGAAACTGAGTCACATATAAACAAGCTTCAGCTTGTATTTTCATGAAAAAATACTGACAAAATTAATTTTTAAAAATGTTTAGCTCCCCCTATTAATTTTTTTCCTGCCTTATCACTCAGACTTTCTTGTCCCTCCTACAGATCCAGCACCTAGATTCACCTCTCTCATAAGAGGTATGGTTTTCTTCTTTGAGGGAAAAACAGTAGTACAGGTGGCTTTAGTTGTGTTACTATCTAGCCCATTATTTCAGCATAATTGTGATATTTAGTACATAGATTAATATGCTTTCCTTCATGGATTACCTTTATTCATTTTTGTATTTTATTTGCTCATCAAATATAATCCCACAAAATATGATTTTCTTTGGACTTATTCCCTACCAGTTTGAGAAATTATAGTATAATTTTTCACTGCCATGAAATATTATGTGACTAATTCACATCCTGCTTTAAAATGTATCCGCAGGTCATGGTAGCTAACAAGAACCTGACATAGTTTCCTGGAAAATTTTGAAAGATTTCATGTCTATTCTGAAGTGACAATCTAAATTATTATTGCTTGTTTTTAGAATTGCTTCTCAGACTTTAATGTATATAAGAATCATCTGAGAGCTTGTTAAAATGCAGATTTCTGGGTCCTACACCTTGAGGTTCTGATTCAGGAATGCCTGGCCTGGGGCCTGAGGTTTTGCATTTCTAACAAGCTCCCAGATGAAGCTAATATAGCTACTACTCTGTGCCTTCAGTTTCCTGGAAAAACCATTCAAATGTCCTTTTAAACATACACAACAAATGGACACTAGAATCCATCCTTGCACATTGTGAAAGGGGATATTCGCCATTTAGTTCACATCATTAAATCTGTTAAATAAAATATGACATTTAGGAAATGGTAGCATAGTGGTTTCCACCAAATATATCACATGATGATCCTCTCCTGCTGTAATTATGCCTCCTTGCTTGAAAGTCACATATTTGTACAAGAGAAAACAATGACTTGTGCAGGAAACAAACCACTATAGAGCTCCATCTGTATTAAAACAGAAATGTTTGTGGATTCCCATTATTAACTGTAACTGCCCCCAAGGCTACTCTGACCCAGCTCCTCATTTCTAACATTTTACAGACTGAGTTGATAGGTTTATGGACAAATCTGTAGGCTATAGAACAGCAAGAATAAATAATAAATAAAATATAAAAAATATGTATGTGCCAGTCAAGGGCATGAACATTTCAGGGAGAAGGGCTTTAGGTGCCATGGCTTAAGGAATGCCTCAGACTTCCTAGGGAATGGTGATAATGTATTGGTTCTGTCCATTTCTAATCTAGGAAGACATTAAGGAGAAGTTGGAGCTTTCTGAGTGAGCTTAATAAGAGAGGGTTGACTATTGTTGAGGAAAGAAACATACCCTCTGCTTTAGAAAAAGAACCGATTTGTTTTGATCATGCCCATCTATCAGTAAAATGGTTCTGAGCACACCCCTAATATATGCATATTTATTTATTTCAAAGTATTTTTGCTCACCATTATAACATTATTATATATAAATACTATGAAACACACACTAAAAATATTTTTGAAAGTTGAGATAAAGATGAAATAAACACATTTAAATGTCTTACTTAGAAAAAGGCTTATCATTAGCAATATTATATATAAATCCATACTTTAAATGGACTTATTGACAATGTCAACTTTTTGAAAGACAATGTGTCAGTACAATTAAATAATTATTTTTTTAGCCTCTTAATGTGGCCAAATGCCCATACCAGGAGTAGGAGAAACATTAGCTGTACCAGCTTCTCATCATTTGCCTATGTTTGCATATTATATTCATTTGTAGTTCTTTTGTGGGAATCTTTTTAAGCTTTCCCTTTAAAGCCCTAGATAGAAATTCTCTCTTTTTTCTCCAACTTCCATCCTTACCACTCTTGGTATGTGCATCACTCTTCACCCAAATTCTGATCAGTTACAGTTTGTGTATTTTGGGGCATCTTTTACTCCTTATTCTTCTCATTACCTACCATAGTATCTTAGCCATAGCAAGTGCTCAATAAATATTTATTTACTAATGAGTGATAGAGGGAGAAAACACATCTTTCATAGGAAAGCATGCTAAGGGACAGAAGAAGCTTTTCATTTTCAGTTAGGAATCCAATCTACTACATTTCTTTTATAATAAAGCCTTTAATTACAATTAATTTTCAGCAATAATCACAAGAGTGTTTTTCTATGAATCTTTTTGCCATGCCAACAGGATGATTACTCATATTCCACTAGAAATCTGGCACATCACATTACTTTCGCTTATTTTTATAGCATGTAAATTGTCTCACATCTGATAAGTCGGCAACAGAACTCCTCCCTAGAGATGGACTAAAATAATTCAGGAGAAGGCAAATGTCTTTAAATCTAAAAAATTTTTGGAAAATATCTGCTTTGAATGTTACAGAAAGAGGATAATTAATGTACATTAGCTGGTCTCTTTCACCAGTGTTTCAATATATATCGATACCTATAATTCTCGTGTTTCATGAAAGCATTAATTTTTTTACATAAATGTATTGAAAATACTAGCTTTGCCAATAGAAGATGTCAACTATTTCTCAAAACATCCCTAACATCACAAGCTAGGAAACTTTAATATAAATGACATATAAAAAATGTTGAAAAAAATCTAAAATGACATACAGTGACTCTCTTGGAAAATAGCAATAGAATCAATGAATTCACATAAACATGGCCAAAGCAAGCAAAAATAGTTGTTTAAAAAAAATCAGAAGTAATGTTCCACATGCATCAAATCTCCTTTCCTCTGAAAAATCTTGTCTTAGGAATGACTGGGTTTGTAGGTTTATTATACAATTTTCAGTTAAAAGAAAGTTATCAAAAATTATTTTTTAGTTAATAGTTAATTTAGACATAGCAAACTTAAAGTTCTCCAAAAATGTTTTATGATGGTTGTGTTGAGGACAGCTTGGGACTCTACTTATTTGAAATTCACCTACGTGGTAGGGAGTCAAATAGCCACAGGTGTCCCTTAGAAGTTTTATTGAGGTCCATTAGCATTTATTTCCCCTCCATACTTATGTATTTTCCATTTTTAGCAGATCTGTGGGCACACAAAAGCATTCAGTGCAGCATGTGCTTCTAAATCCAATTTATATTTAATTTGAAAAAAAAAGATTTTATACTTTCCATTTTTAATGCCATTCTAATGAAGAATCAACACACCAAGTGAAAGCTCAACTGCTGATGTAAGTTGGGAGTAAGATGTGACTGTAGTTTATGTTTGCTTTAGAGAGCAACTACTGCCAGTGGTTGTGAAGGTTAATGCAGGGGTGCATGAGACCACCAACATCCCTGACCTCTGCTGCTGAACTGGTAAAGGAGCATGACGTGGATAAAGAGATGAACAGAGGACTTTATCCATAGGAATCCCAAATGCTCTGGAATACAACTGGTAGAAGATCACCAAAGACCTCACTCAACAAAATATGGTTCTTTAATTCTACCACCTGCATATAATAACAGATCCTAAATAACACTCAATTGTGACACATATTAAGATTCTAGAGTCTTTTTTTTACCCTTAACATTCCTAACGCTCCCAGACAATCAAGCGAACTCGCTGGAATCCTGAATGACCCTGAGTTATTTGAGAAAGATATAGTCCCTAGAAGAGGTAAAACCACTATAGCTCTGAACATGCTAGGAGGGAAAATATGAAGATATTAAATCTAAAGACATATCCCTGCCCTTTAAGAGAGTTTTGTGATCTACACATAGACAGACACATATCATATATTCTAAATTTGTGCCATTACATAAGGTGACAGACAACGGCAGATGACATGTCTTTTTAAACCTTCAATCTCAATCATTTAATTGATTGACAACAATTATGTCTCTCTTAGAAGGAATCATTAATAAGAAAGTATCTTAAGTATTCAGAGTCAAGGCATTTTTAAATGCTGGAATCAATACCCACAAATTCATGTACACATACATTAGAAGAAAAAATAATCAAAGGGTTTTTTTGGAAAGAATATGAAAATGTGAGAAAAGTCTTCACAGTAGGTGTTTCTAGCCTGTTATCATTCCTAGTTAGTTCGGTGTTATCTTTGAAACGTTCTCACTTAATCCTGGAAAACACTTTACAGAGCTTCAAAACCTAGTTGGAATTTGCCTAACTCAGAAAAAAAAAATACAACATCACCAAAGTCAAGATTTTTGCTGTGGGAAAACACAGATAAAACCAAAAATCATAAAAACCTGTCCGAATGATATGCATTTCAATTGTCAGCAATACAGCAACTTATACCTACATTCAAATGAGACCCCTGAGAGCATGTATGCTTCTGTGGGGCATACATGAAAACTAAAGTAGTTGTTCCCAATCCCTGCAGAGAGAACAGCAGCTGTGGAATCTTAGGAAGAGGAAGGCTAAGAGCAGCCATGGTGGGAGAAGACAGAATCCAAGACAGAGTGAGCTTGGTTTTCCAATAACCTATAATCATTGATACTCACAGTGTGGTCCCTAGGCCAGCAGCATCAACACTACCTGATGTGGTAGACAGAAAAACGGACCCACAAAAATGCCCATAACCTAATCCCTGAAACCTGTGAATATGTTGCTTTACATGGCAAAAGAGACTTCTGATTAAGCTATGAGTAAGTTAAGGGTCTTGAGATGGGAAGAGTATCTTGGATTATCCAGATGGGCCCAATGTAATCAAAAGGGTTTTTATAAGTGAGAAAGAGACCAGAGAGTTATGGGTCAGAATCAGAAAGAAATCTAAAGATGGTGGAAGGGGCCACAAGCCAAGCAATGCAGACATCCTCTAGAAGCTGGAAAAAGCAAGGAAACATATTCTCCCTTAGAGCTTCCAGAAAGAGGACACCTCGATTTTAACACATACAGATCTGTTTCTGACTTCTGACCTCCAGAACTGTAAGGTAATACATTTGTGTTGTTTTAAATCATGAAAGATTGAGGTAACTTTTCATACGAGCAACAGGAAAACTAAAATATCTGGGAATGTCTTAGCAATGTGAATTCTGAAGAACTCTCCAAGCCTTGCTAAATCAAAAACTGAGGGGAGGGACAGCTGTTTTAACAAGCCCTCCAGGTCATTCTGTGCTCACAAATGATGACAACTACTGTTCTATATCAAATCCTCTTACACACTGAGCTTTGCCTAAATATACAATACACGATATGCATTTTAATATCAAGCTATGTCATACCGAAGAAATTAATCACAAAACGAACCATAAAATTATGATTCAGGTATGCACTGTTTATCTGTTTCTGTGTAATAAATGTGTTTATCTATTGCTGTGTAATAAATTACCACAAACTTAGCTTGAAACAACACATTTATCTTACAGCTTCTATGGGTCATGAATTTGGGCACAGTTTAACTGAGTCCTCTGCTTCAGTCTCTCTCACAAGGCTGCAATCAGAGCATCAAGCAAGGCTGAGGGCTTATGTGGAGGTTCAACTGGAGAAATATTCACTTCTAAACTCACATGGGATTAGCAGAATTTCAGTTCCTCAAAGGCCCTTGGACTAAGGGCCTCAGTTCCTAGTAGGCTGTTGGCTAGGGGACTCATTTTCTGGCCATTTAGGCCTGCCCAAAAAGGTAAGCTGCTTCATCAAAGCCAGCAAGGCTCTTTATATACTATCAAGTATATATCAAGTATATATATATATATATATATTTTTTTTTGCAAGTTCATATTTTATTTCCAATATGTTTGGAGCTTTGATTTTTGCGTTTTTGTAAGGAAGTTTTCACTTAATTCATTGAAAGCGCTTTCGTGCTGAGCCCAACAGGGGGCCTGGGCCGGTCCAAACTCTTTGCAGCCCTCTTGCTCCCACCCCAGACCCCCAGTGCTGGGAGCAGGGTGGCTTCCCTCTGCCCACTCTGCCCTCCCACCCCCTGCTGCATCTCTCTGTACAGAACAATTTTAAAAATGGAAGCTAAGACACAATACACATTGGACAGGCATGCACACAGGCGTCTGCTCCGAGACTATAGACTACAGCTATCAAGATGGAAGTTAGTGTCTCTTGTAAGCCAATCATAAAATTGAAATCCCATCACCTTTGCTCTATTCTGTGGGTTAGAAGCAAGTCAATGGGCCAGCCCACATTTGAGGGGAGGGGATTATACAAGGGTGTGAATACCAGGGGGCGGCTATCGCTGGAGGCCAGCAAGAACCTGCCTGCCAAGGCCTCAAAATAATCAATAAGATGCCACAATCAAATTAAAATATTTCAATATTTTACTAGTGCTCCTTACTATTACCACCTCTTCTTCCTGCCTTTATGGATTCTTTTAGGAAAATTCATGTCAGAATAAAAGATTCCTAGTGTTCTTCCAGCAATTACATTCCTTGTCTTCCTCAGATTTTCCCTTAAGACTCAGACTTGACAGTCATCCCTCAAGACATTATACTATGTCATTTGAGCCTGACCCTGTATCTTTGGTGTATGATCTACCGGGCATTAAATATATTACCAATAAATGCAACGAGTTTCATGTAAATACATGAATAAAGTAAAATATTATTTATAATCAAGATGAAATCTTATACAAAGATCCAGGAAAACCACATTCAGAATCACATTCAGTAGTAATTTGACTCATAATCAAATGCCCCACTACTTAAAACAAATACCCTAGTCATTGAGATTAAAATTGTTTGAAGCAGGATGCATTTTCATAAGGGAACTCTTTTCTATTCTCTCAGATCCATATCCTTAAACATTTCCAAATGCTGACAGAATAATTCATCTTGTATGTAAACCACCAGAATTCTTATTTCCTATTTATATTTCCACTATATATTTAGTAGTAATTTAAAAATACATATAGTTTTACAAAAAAAATACATATAGTTTATATTGAAATTGAGGTCGTGTGCATAAATCATTTAAAAAAAGATAGAAGCACCACCCTTACAGGCTTTATAACTCCCTATCACCTTTGGAAAGCCACCTAAGCTTCCATAGCTTGTCTAAGTCTTGAAGAGCTACTATAACTAGAATGCTATCTGAAGATTTCTCTTTGTGGCTTTGGAGGGTGAAAGAGGGCAGATTGGATTATCCTTGAAATTTCCTAGTTCCCCCCATACAGGTTGACATGTGGTCTTTAAAATACTTTCTAGACCTTGTAAAATCACATGCATAAAACCACATGGTGTTCTCAGTAAGCCCACCTACTGAGTCCATGTTTGGAAATCATGATACAAGGATTAGCCTCTAGATAGGTGCCCCAGAAGAGCTTAGATCCTGTATATAATGTGTAAGAGAGGGGTGCCACCCCTTCACTAGGTTGTACGGTGGGAGAGGGACTGCTTAATTGCTGACTGATTGTAATATTAGGACCTTTTCTCTAGATAGTTTTATATTGTTTAAAATTGTTTGCCTCCTTCTTCTTGGTCCACAGTCCTGAAATGGTGCTCGTTATTAGGGACCAAGGCAAACTCCTAAACATCACATATTCTAAGAATATTTCTAACAGTGCTCCACTGGGCAGTAAAACTAACAGAAATAAACACACACAAAAATCAGTGTATTCCTCTTTAGCTAAAAAACTGATGACACCTGGACCCTTGGAACAGATATTGGGTTGGCCCAAGTGTTTGTTCAGGTTTTTCCTTAACATCTTACAGAAAAACCTGAACGAACTTTTGGGCCAACATAGTATAAACCAGATTAATCTCTTATTTTGATAAGAGATATAAGCAATCAACTTAACTCCATTAGAAGAAAATCAAACCTTTATGCTTTTAAATGAGTAAAAATAGGATCACATCTTAACAACTCTTGGAAAAATTTTTATATTACTTGGAAATTATGCTTGGTGGGGAAACTAATTTATAGCATGACTCTTTTAATAGCAGCACTTAATTTGATCATTACAACAGGACACAGAATCAAGACCAGACTACAGCATTGGAAGTTCTTATTTTAGGCATTTCATGCCAAATGAAATACAAACATCACCTAGAGGAAAAATGTTATAGTCCTGCTGCATGTTTTAATGTATATAGTAAAAAAAACCTGAAAGTTCAAATGATTCCAACATTTTGCAATTAAGTGAGAAACTTTAGAGAAATGAGTTGTTGGAAAGGAAACACAACTGTAAGCTATTTATACCCTCTATAATATTGGCACTTCTTTTTCAAATGACAGGACATGGAACACAAGTCAGTCTTCCTCAAATAGAAATTAAAATCAAATTGAAAGTTTATAACAAGCCTGCCAATATGAAAGCAATGGAACAGTACACATTTTCCTTCTTCCAGGAGAACAAACTACAGAGAACTTTGGGGAATGAAGTTCCAAGAGCAAAATACTATAACACACACACACACACACACAAAAGCACAAAAGGCTGAAATGTCCCATCGTCTCTGCCCCAGAGGATGGCTAGAATTTTCCCCAATTCTACTTTCTTATTACTTCTCTGAGGTCCTGTATTAACTTTTGCTGGTTTATGCCATGGTAGCAAATGTTTCAGTCTGAATGATTTGACACAAGAAAGTTCACTTCTAATTTCTCACTCTTGTAATGTGTTCTACAACTGTTCTTCATGTACTCTTCCCTCCAAGATCCCGGATAAGAAGCAGCTGCTGTCTAGATATTACCCTTCCCAATGCAGAGAGAAAAGAGCAAAAGTATAGCCTCACAGTTATCCTTAAGGTCTCTTCTTGAAAGCAGTACACACCACTTCCGAAGCCAGTCACTGAGCCAAGCTTGATGGCCACAGGACAGGGATGCAGAATCCAGAAAGAAGGGAAAATATCGGACAATAATCAAACTTACCACAGATCATCACACCCAAATAAATAACTCGATATCAAGAGTGATCAGTTTTTGGAGAAATTAGTATCATTGTTTTTGATTTTTTTTAGTTTAAAATTTTTTTTAAAAAGTGGTCAGCTCAGGCTTTCTTTCATTATGACCAAGAGAAGAACTGGAGTTGAGAGTTTAGGTCTTAAGTATTCTTCCTACGTAGAAACACCTTCATCTTCATCAGGGTGCAGAGAGCATTTTAGCAAAAGTGAGTCAGCTCCCCTTGGCTCATTGTCATGGCATCTATTTTTATTACCAGAGTTTTACTATGAAAGTAATATGTGCTCATGATAAACAATTCTAATAGCAATAGAAAGCAACACAGCAAATTTTTAAAATCCCACTACATCCCTTAGTCCCACTCCCCAAAGATACTCATTGCAGACAGTTTCAAATATCATTCTAGAAACTGTTCATGCATGTACTCTGTTTCCTCATTTGAAAACTAAGAATAATAACACCACAAATGATCTTTGCATCCAATGACTTAAAAGATATAGAACACTTAGAAGAGTAGCTTACACATAGTAAATTGCTACTATTATTTTTGCCAAGCACTGTTCTAAGTGCTTTGCATGTATTAACCCAAACACCCACGTACATACACTCACACAAACTCCAGCACCGAATCACCACCCCCACCATCACACACACGTGCACTTTAATTATTACTTAACAATATTATCGTAGAATAGCCTTCCATGTTAACTCAAATACCTCCCACTCATTTTTGAAAGGCTATGAGTTATCCCATTAAATGTGTTTAACTTGATTTATTTAAACAGAAATCTTTCTTAAGGATTTTCTTTCTTTCCATAATAAAAACACAGAAATGAACATGCTTGTGCCATAGTATAAATTCCTAGAAATGGAATCATTCAGTCAAAGCTATGCCTTTTTAATTTTGAGTGATTTTGCCAAGTTGTCCCTGAGATGGTCAATGGGGCTTTTACCAAGGCGCTAATTACCTCCCTCATTGAAATTAGGCATGGATATGTGATTTACCTTGGCTAATAAAATGTTAGCAGAAATGACATGCTATATATTTCACTATAACCCACCCTCCCCTCACCACAGTGAAAGAAAATGTTCCAAATAGCAGCTGCTCCATTGGTTTGTTCATTTAGTGAGGACAACTTAAAGTAGAGCTCTTTCCCTGCTGATCTGAGAAGGGCATGTAGTGTAATCAAGAAATAAACCTTCCCGTTTTAAGTCCCTAAGGGTTCCGGATTGTTTGTTTTCACAAACAAGTTTGTCAAAATATCAGTAGCTATTACAATGGACTTGCTTTTTATAAAGAAATGACAATTTTTTTTTTACACTTGGATTCTTATTCAGGAAGAATCAAATTGTAAACAGTTGCCTGTTCTAGGAAGTAGAAGATGACTAAGTATTAAAAGCTATATCTGAAGAAAGCATGTTCCAAAGAGGATAGATTACTGTTAAAATTAGTCAAAACATAATAGTTTCCTTCTCTGTGATTACTTAAATTTTAAAGAAAACAGGTCTCTCAGTAAGTTACAAAGGGTAGTTTTAAGGTTGATGTTTCTTTTTTTACATGATATTCATTGTTTATCATAAAACTGAGACAAATACTTGTCACTTAAATCTATGTAGGCACATAAAAATCAACTATAAAGTTTTACTGGAGTGCCATAATCATCAATGGAACTAGAGTCTGGATTCCATTTTCTGAATATGTGGGGCACTACACACCAATTCTTCCAGTCATATTTATGACATGCTACTATCTGCGTATTTTTCCTAGACAGAACCTTGTAAACCCAAAGATGATGTACTATGTATCCAGCCCGACAAATTGAGAGAAGAAATCTCAAAATGCTTCACTGTTTTCACATCTGAATTAAACTGCCCCCATTCAAACACTATTTCTGATCTGAGTGGAGAAAACCTGAGTGCAAATATATTAGGTCCAGGCCCAATCTCAACAGCAGTTGAGTTTTCTTAAACAGAAGTATATTGCTTCATGCCTCAGAGAATTCCAACATTCCCTATTTTTTTTTTCCTGAGCTTGTTTATGATTTCCATGAGTGCCATATAGTCTCCTTCTGCCCTCCAGAGGTGGGCAGCTTGATCCTGTTCATGATATCATCTGTCCCATGTCCCCACCAAAGGACAAGAGCCATGTTACCTTCATGTACCTTTTGCAACATTTCTGAACAGTACCATTGTGCACTTCTTGTCATTCTGGTTAAACTTTGTAAAACTGTAATTGTTCTCATAGCTCATTTCCAATATAGCTGAGAGATTAGAGGAAACATTTATTTCTTGGATACATTTTTTGAACAAATAAGGATTTTGCCCAGGTATTGCCTTGAGGTCTGCTATAGGAGAATGCCAATCTGATGGTTGGGCTGAGGTGGGAAGGGAGGCCTACCTTAAGAGTCTCTGCTCATGCCACCATTTTATTCAGCTCCTCAGATTCCATGCTGAAAAAGAAATGTTTAAATTTTGTTAAAACTCAAATTGGAGACTCAAGGAAAAAACTCTATGTTCTAACATGCATGAAGCAAAATAAATATTTCATGATGTTAAAGGAGTTCATGTTGAAGTACCTTTCATTTTAAGGTTGAACTGATCAATTTTTAGTTTTAAATTCTTATACTTTACTTAATGTCAATAAAAGGCCAGAGAATACATATGGATGAGAACTTATTTGTAAATCATATACTACTTTATTTTAAGACTATACTTAGCTTTTGCTAGAAAAAAAATTAAAAAGTTATCCCCATATAGCTTTGCTTACAAACATATAACTACATAACATCTTAGACTTAAAAAAAAAATACTGTAGTACTTGTTTCCCTTTTGCATTTTTTAAGCATTGATTTTCCAAGATCTCAAATTGAAGTGGGTATAATTCCTACAACTTATATACATAAACATATCTGTTTATCTCAAATGTGTAATTGATTCTGTTATCACTATTCTGAAATAAACATTGGTTTCCTAAATGCTGCACCAGCGACTATAAGAAAAATACCTAATATATTGGTTTTACATTACCAACTTTCAAAATTATGGTTCAATTATTTCTTGGCTTTCTAATGGTATATACTTTACTGAATCAATTAGAAATTAGAGCTGTTTTCTATTTAAATTAAAGTAAGCAAAGGCCAATTTGCATATATATGTACATATATATAAACTTTGCTTCTTTTGTGGTAAAACTCTTAGTGAAGCTATCTAATATAACAGGGGAGAAATGCTTTTTATCATACATACTATATATGTGTGTGAACTACAAAGGATTCTTGTGCTTTTAATTTGCAAACATTTTTAACTTAAAAAAATTAAGAGACCTTCAAGATGGCAGAGGAATAAGACGTGGAGATCAACTTCCTCCCTGCAAATACATCAGAAATACATCTACATGTGGAACAACTCCTACAGAACACCTACTGAATACGGGCAGAAGAACTCCAACCTCCCAAAAGGCAAGAAAATCCCCACATACTTGGGTAGGGCAAAAGAAAAAAGAAAAAACAGAGACAAAAGAATAGGGATGGGACCTGCACCTCTGGGAGAGAGCTGTGAAGGAAGAAAAGTTTCCACACACTAGGAAGCCCCTTCACTGGTGGAGATGGGGGGCATGTTGGGTGGGGGTGGGAAGATTCAGAGCTATCGAGGAGAGTGAAGCAACAGGGGTTCAGGGGGCAAAGCGGAGAGATTCCTGCACAGAGGATCAGTGCTGACCAGCACTCACCAGCCTGGGAGGCTTGTCTGCTCACCCACTGGGGTGGGGGTGGGGGGCTGGGAGCTGAGGCTCAGGCTTCAGAGGTCAGATCCCAGGGAGAGGACTGGGGTTGGCAGCGTGAACACAGCCTGAAGGGGGCTAGTGTGCCACAGCTAGCTGGGAAGGAGTCCGGGAATAAGTCTGGACCAGCCTAAAAGGCAAGAGACCATTGTTTCAGGGTGCGTGAGGAGAAGAGATTCAGAACATTGCCTAAACGAGCTTTAGAGATGGGCGCAAGCCATGGTTCTCAGCGCGGACACCAGAGATGGGCATGAAACTCTAAGGCTGCTGTTGCTGCCACCACCAAGAACGCTGTGTGCAAGCACAGGTCACTATCTACACCTCCCCTCCCGGGAGCCTGTGCAGCCCGCCACTGCCAGGGTCCCGTGATCCAGGGACAGCTTCCCGGGGAGAACACATGGTGCACCTCAGGCTGCTGCAATGTCACGCCGGCCTCTGCCGCTGCAGGGTCACCCCATGTTCCGTACACCTCCCTCCCCTGGCCTGAATGAGCCAGAGTCCCCGAATCAGCTGCTCCTTTAACTGCATCCTGTCTGGGCGGGGAACAGACGCCCTCAGGTGACCTACACGCTGAGGCTGGTCCAAATCCATAGCTGAACCCCAGGAGCTGTGAGAAGAAGAGAAAGGGAAATCTCTCCCAGCAGCCTCAGGAGCAGCAGATTCAATCTCCACAATCAACCTGATGTACCCTGCATCTCTGGGATACCTGAAGAGACAATGAATCATCCCAAATTGAGGAGGTGGACTTTGAGAGCAAATTGTAGACTTCGGGTTTGCTTTCTGCATCTAATTTGTTTCTGGTTTTATGTTTATCTTAGTTTAGTATTTAGAGTTTATTATCATTGGTACATTTGTTTATTGATTTAGTTGCTCTCTTCCTTTTTTTTTTTGTTCCTTTTTCTCTTTTTGTGAGTGTGTATGTGTATGCTCCTTTGTGTGATTCTGTCTAAATAGCTTTGCTTTTACCATTTGTCCTAGGGTTCTCTCTTTTTTTTTTTTTAGCATAGTTTGTAGGGCTTCTTATCATTGGTGGATTTGTTTTTTAGTTTGGTTGCTCTCTTCTTTCTTACTTTCTTTTTCCTTCTCTTTTTTATTACTTTTTAATTTTTTATATTTTTAATATTTTTTCATATTTTCCTTTTACTAACTTTATTTTATATTTCTCTCTCTCCCTCTCCCTCTCCCTCCCACTCCCCCTCTCTCTTTTTTCTTCTGAGATGTGTGGCTGACAGGGTCTTCATGCTCCAGCCAAGTCTCAGGCCTGTGCCTCTGAGGTGGGAGAGCCAAGTTCGGGACACTGGTCCACCAGAGACCTCCCAGCTCCACATAATATCAAATGGTGAAAGCTCTCGCAGAGATCTCCATCTCAATGCTAAGACCCAGCTCTACTCAATGATGAGCAAGCTACAGTGCTGGACACCCTATGCCAAACAACTAGCAAGACAGGAACACAATCCCACCTATTAGCAGAGAGGCTGCCTCAAATCATACTAAGTTCACAGACACCCCAAAACACACCACCATACGCAGCCCTGACCAACAGAAAGAAAAGATCTATCCCCACCACCAAAACACAGGCACCAGCCTCTTCAACCAGGAATCCTACACAAGCCACCAAACCAACCTTACCCACTGGGTGCAGACACCAAAAAACAATGGGAACTATGAACCTGCAGCCTGTGAAAAGGAGACTCCCAAAACAGTAAGTTAAGCAAAATGAGAAGACAGAGAAACACACTTCAGATGAAGAAGGTAAAAACCCACCAGACCAAACAAATCAAGAGGAAATAAGCAGTCTACTTGAAAAAGAATAAGAGTACTGATGGTAAAGATGATCCAAAATCTTAGAAAGAGAATGGAGAAAATACAAGAAATGTTTAACAAGGTCCTAGAAGAACTAAAGAGCAAACAAACAATGATGGACAACACAATAAATGAAATTAAAAATTCTCTAGAAGGAATCAATAGCAGAATAACTGATGCAGAAGAGCAGATAAGTGACCTGGAAGATAAAATAGTGGAGATAATTACCATAGAGCAGAAGAAAAAAGAATGAAGAGAATTGAGGACAGTCCCAGAGATCTCTGGGACAACATTAAACACACTAACATTCCAATTAGAGTGCTCTCAGAAGAGGAAGAGAAAAAGAAAGGGACGGAGAAAATATATGAAGAGATTACAGTTGAAAACTTCCCTAAAATGGGAAAGGAAATAATCAAGTCCAGGAAGCAAAGACAGTCCCATATAGGATAAATCCAAGGAGAAACATGCCAAGACACATATTAATCAAACTATCAAAAATTAAATACAAAGAGAAAATATTAAAAACAACAAGGGAAAAACAACAAATAATATACAAGGGAATACCCCTAAGGTTAACAGCTGATCTTTCAGCAGAAACTCTGCAAGCCAGAAGGGAGTGGCAGGGCATATGTAAAGTGATGAAAGGGAAAAACCTACAACCAAGATTATTCTAACCAGCAAGGATCTCATTCAGATTCAATGGAGAAATTAAAACTTTTACAGACAAGCAACAGTTAAGAGAATTCAACATCACCAACCAGCTTTACAACAAATGCTAAAGGAACTGCTCTAGACAGGAAACACAAGAGAAGGAAAAGACCTAGAAAAACAAACCCAAACAAGAAAATGGTAATAAGAACATACATATCAATAACTACCTTAAATGTAAATGGATTAAATGCACCAACCAAAAGACATAGACTGGCTGAATGAATACAAAAACAAGACCCACATATTTGCTGTCTACAAGAAATCCACTTCAGATCTAGGGACACATACAGACTGAATGAGACGGAATGGAAAAAGATATGCCATGCAAATGGAAATCAAAAGAAAGCCGGAGTAGCAATTCTCATATCAGACAAAATAGACTTTAAAATAAAGACTATTACAACAGGTAAAGAAGGACACTACATAATGATCAAGGGATCCATCCAAGAAGAAGACATAACAATAGTAAATATTTATGCACCCAACATAAGAGCACCTCAATACATAAGGCAAATGCTAACAGCCATAAAAGCGGAAATCAACATTAACACAATCACAGTAGGGGACATTAACACCCCGCTTTCACCAATGGACAGATCATCCAAAATGAAAATAAATAAAGTAACACAAGTTTTAAATGATACATTAAACAAGATAGACTTCATTGATATTTATAGGACATTCCATCCAAAAACAACAGAATATACTTGTTTCACAAGTGCTCATGCAATATTCTCCGGGATAGATCATATCTTGGGTCACAAATGAAGACTTGGTAAATTTAAGAAAACTGAAATCATATAAAGTATCTTTTCTAACCACAACACTATGAGACTAGATATCAATTACAGGAAAAAATCTGTAAAAAATACAAACACATGGAGGCTAAACAATACACTACCTAGTAACCAAGAGATCACTGAAGAAATCTAAGAGGAAATCAAACAATACCTAGAAACAAATGACAATGAAAACACAATGACCCAAAACATACGGTATGCAGCAAAATCAGTTCTAAGAGGGAAGTTTATAGCAATACAATCCTACCTCAAGAAACAAGAAAAATCTCAACCTAACCTTACACCTAAAGCAATTAGAGAAAGAAGAACAAAAAGCCCCAAAGTTAGCAGAAGGAAAGAAATCATAAAGATCAGATAAGAAATAAATGAAAAATAAATGAAGGAAAAAATAGCAAAGATCAATAAAATTAAAAGCTGGTTCTTTGAGAAGATAAACAAAACTGATAAACCACTAGCCAGACTCATCAAAAGAAAAAGGGGGAGAAGACTCAAATCAATAGAATTAGAAATGAAAAAGGAGAAGTAACAACTGACACTACAGAAATACAAAGGATCATGAGAGATTACTACAAGCAACTATATGCCAATAAAATGGACAACCTGGAAGAAATGGACAAATTCTTACAAAAGCAACATCTGCAACTGAACCAGGAGGAAATAGAAAATATAAACAGACCAATCACAAGCACTGAAGTTGAGACTGTGATTATAAAACCTTCCAACAAAAGCCCAGGACCAGATGGATTCACAGGCAAATACTATCAAACATTTAGAGAAGAGCTAATACCTATCCTTCTCAAACTCTTCCAAAATATAGCAGAGGGAGGAACACTCCCAAACTCATTCTATGAGGCCACCATCACCCTGATACCAAAACTAGACAAAGATGTCACAAAGAAAGAAAACCACAGGCCAATATCACTGATGAACATAGATGCAAAAATCCTCAACAAAATACTAGCAAACAGAATCCAACAGCACATTAAAAGGATCATACACAACGATCAAGTGGGGTTTATCCCAGGAATGCAAGGATTCTTCAATAAATGCAAATCAATCAGTGTCATACACCACATTAACAAATTGCAGGAGAAAAACCATATGATCATCTCAATAGATACAGAAAAGGCTTTTAACAAAATTCAACACCCATTTATGATAAAAACCTTACAGAAAGTAGGGATAGAGGAAACTTACCTCAACATAATAAAGGCCATATATGACAAACCCACAGCCAACTTCATTCTCAATGGTGAAAATTGAAACTATTTCCTCTAAGATCTGGAACAAGGCAAGGTTGCCCACTCTCACAGATATTATTTAACATAGTTTTGGAAATTTTAGCCACAGCAATCAGATAAGAAGAAATAACAGGAATGCAAATTGGAAAAGAAGAAGTAAACCTGTCACTGTTTAGAGATGATATGATACTATCCATAGAGAATCCTAAAGATGCTACCAGAAACGTACTAGAGCTAATCAATGAATTTGGTAAAGTAGGAGGATACAAAATTAAGGCACAGAAATCTCTTGCATTTCTATACACTAATGATGAAAAATCTGAAAGAGAAATTAAGGAAACACTCCCATTTACCATTGCAACAAAAAGAATAAAATACATAGGAATGAACCTACCTAAGGAGACAAAAGATCTGTATGCAGAAAACTGTAAGCCACTGATGAAAGAAATTAAAGATGATACAAACAGATGGAGAGATATACCATGTTCTTCGATTGGAAGAATCAACAACATGAAAATGACTATACTACCCAAAGCAATCTACAGATTCAATGCAATGCTATCAAACTACCAATGGCATTTTTCACAGAACTACAACAAAAAATTGCACAGTACTAGAACAAAAATTTTCACAATTTGTATGGAAACACAAAAGACCCCAAATAGCCAAAGCAATCTTGAGAAAGAAAAATGGAGCTGGAGGGATCAGGCTCCCTGACTTCAGACTATACTACAAAGCTACAGTAATCAAGACAGTATGGTACTGGCACAAAAACAGAAATATAGATCAATGGAACAGGATAGAAAGCCCAGAGATAAACCCACACACATAAGGTCACCTTATCTTCGATAAAGGAGGCAAGAATATACAGTGGAGAAAAGACAGCTTCTTCAATAAGTGGTGCTGGGAAAACTGGACAGCTGCTTGTAAAAGAAAGAAATTAGAACACTTCCTAACACCATACACAAAAATAAACTCAAAATGGATTAAAGACCCAAATGTAAGGCCAGACACTATAAAACTCTTAGAGGAAAATGTAGGCAGAACACTCCATGACATAAATCACGGCAAGATCCTTTTTGACCCACCTCCTAGAGAAATGGAAATAAAAACAAAAATAAACAAATTTGACCTAATGAAACTTCAAAGCTTTTGCACAGCAAAGGAAACCATAAAGAAGACACAAAGACAACCCTCAGAATGGGAGAAAATATTTGCAAACGAAGCAACTGACAAGGGACTTATCTCCAAAATATACAAACAGCTTATACAGCTCAATATCAAAAAAACATAACAACCCAATCCAGAAATGGGCAGAAGACCTAAATAGACATTTCTCCAAAGAAGACATACAGATTGCCAACAAACACATGAAAGGATGCTCAGCATCACTAATCATTAGAGAAATGCAAATCAAAACTACAATGAGGTATCACCTCACACCAGTCAGAATGGCCATCATCAAAAAATCTACAAACAATAAATGCTGGAGAGGGTGTGGAGAAAAGCGAACCCTCTTGCACTGTTGATGGAAATGTAAATTGATACAGCCACTATGGAGAACAGTATTCAGATTCCTTAAAAAATTAAAAATAGAACTACCATACAACCTAGCAATCGCACTACTGTGCACATACCCTGAGAAAACCATAATTCAAAGAGTCATGTACCACAGTGTTCATTGCAGCTCTATTTACAATAGCCAGGACATGGAAGTAACCTAAGTGTCCATCGACAGATGAATGGATAAAGAAGATGTAGTACATATATACAATAGAATATTACTCAGCCATAAAAAGAAACAAAATTGAGTTATTTGTAGTGAGGTGGACAGACCTAGAATCTGTCATATACAGTGAAGTAAGTCAGAAAGAGAAACACAGGTACCGTATGCTAACACATATATATGGAATCTTAAAAAACAAAAAAACGTTTCTGAAGAACCAAGGGGCAGGACAGGAGTAAAGACACAGATGTAGATAATGGACTTGAGGACAGGGAGAGAGGGAAGTGCAAGCTGGGACAAAGTGAGAGAGTGGCATGGACATATATACACTACCAAATGATAAATAGATAGCTAATGGGAAGCAGCCGCATAGCACAGGGAGATCAGCTTCTTGCTTTGTGACCACGTAGAGGGGTGGGATAGGGAGGAGGCGAGGAAGACGCAAGAGGGAGGGGATATGGGAATATATGTATATGTATAGCTGATTCACTTTGTTATAAAGCACCAACTAACACACCATTGTAAAGCAATTATACTCCAATAAGGATGTTAAAAAAAATTCAAGAATCATCTCAAAATTATTTCATCGTTTATGAAAAAATGACTGAATAAGCAATTATTCACAAGTAAACCCGTGACAGATTTTTAAATGGTTCTTGAGAGGTGTACTGTGATTTTGCTCTCCATCCTAATGAATGTATGGCCTTTGTTATTATTCTGTACCTTCAGCCTTGAGTTCTTTGAACATTCTCAACTAAATTCCATATCTCCTTTGTAGAAGAATTTTCCATAAAAACCCAAATGAAAGTACAAAAAGCAAACTTACTAATGATTGGAGAATTGACAGTCAAAGTAGTTAAACAACTAAAGACTCACACTAATTTTCAGTAATTTCTGGGCTTAGATCAGGTCTTTAGGCTTCAACTTTTGTGGGGTTTTTTGCAACAAATAGTTTGGCTCCCAGAATAATCTAGAGGTTTCTGTTAGAATGGCATTGGGTTAGAAATTCTAGAGACTTGTTCACATAGAACTTCTTATTAAAAGCCAAAGAACATGAAAAAAGTAATGATTTCATAAATCTGCAATCTTTATTATAAAATCATTATTTGTTTTGCTAATTTCCCCATTGGGTTAAAACACACTTGTGTTAATTAGTCATCTGCTGTCTTTGCTTCTGCTATCAAACTACTGAAATAAAAATCATACAACCTCACAAATTCATTCAACTTTAAAACTCATTGCCATAATTTCAACTGGACTTTCACACCTGCCTGACAATCCTTTTGGTTTTCTTAGTCAACTCTCTTTTCTAATTTTCATAAACACTATTGAAAACTTCCATCCTACCACCTTTCTCACATTATCAGAAAGGCTCCTAAAAAATCATAGGACATACTAAAATGATTTGGGGGTTTCTACTATACATGATATGAGGGCTGAAACCATTTTTATTTGAATGGTTCGATATAGCATGTCCTCAGCAGGTTGGAGGGCTCAAAGATGGCCTAAAAGCTAACCGGGTAACACTGACACATCAGATGAACATATCCCTGTTTCATTCTCTTCATTGTTTTCATCACTGCAGGAAAAGTAAAAATACAGTTCTCACTATCTTTAAAATAAGGTCAATTATCTAACAAATGTGGAGGGTGATTATTAATCAATCATTCATCAAATATTGAGTGCCTGCTAGTATATGTTTCATGTGAAATTTCTCAGTCAAAATAGGTTTTACTTTCACTGTTGGAGGAAAAAGAGTTCTCAGGTTGTATTATATAACTCAAACATTTCTATCCAATATACTCTTTTTCTTAATAACTGAAACTCACAGAGTTGATACCATTGACCTATATAGGTACTCTATTCCTCTTGTCAGCATGGCTAGTTTTTGAAGAAAGTGTCTCCAACAAAATTTCCCTACTTTAATAATTGCTGTCACAATGGGATATATCCATTTGTCCCTCGGTATTCACAGGGATTGGTTCCAGGATCCCCCTAAGATACAAAATACAGTGGCTCTCAGGTCCCTTATATAAAATGGCATAGTATTTGCATATACCTACACGCATCCTCCCATATACTTTAAATCAACTCTAGATTATTATAATACCTAATAAAATATAAATGCTATGTAAATAGTTGTAAATACAGTTGACCCTTGAACAATGCAAGGGTTAAAGGTACCAAACCCTGCGGGGCCTCCCTGGTGGCGCAGTGGTTGAGAGTCCGCCTGCCGATGCAGGGGATACGGGTTTGTGCCCCGGTCTGGGAGGATCCCATATGCCGCGGAGCGGCTGGGCCTGTGAGCCACGGCCGCTGGGCCTGCACATCCGGAGCCTGTGCGCCGCAACAGGAGAGGCCACAACAGTGAGAGGCCCGCATACCGCAAAAAGAAAAAAAAAAAAAAAAAAGGTACCAAACCCTGCACAGTCGAAAATTCTCATATGACTTTAGAGTCAGCCATCCATATCTGCGGTTCCACATCCATGTATCCAACCAACCACGGACTGTGTAGTACTGTAGTATGATTTATGAAAAAAATCTTGGTATAAGTCAACCTGTGCATTTCAAACCTGTGTTTGTTCAAGGGTCCACTGTACAATATAAATGCTATGTAAATAGTTGCCAGCATGTGGCAAATTCAAATTTTGCATTTTGGAACTTTCTGGAATTTTTTTCAAATATTTTCAATGCATGGTTGGATGAATTCACAGATGCAGAACCCACACATATGGGAGTCTGACTATATGTGACGTGAAACTAGATGCTACCCTAGATTAGGCTGGATACTACTGTCAAAGTCATATAAACAATTACTACAGCAATTTTTTAAATGTCTAAGACATTACATGGTTAAACAAGCATGTCTGAATACAGGTCTCCTTTGAAAGAATGTTCATAAACTCTACCCAGTGTTGGGAGTGTCAAATCAATCTGATTGAATCCTCTTACAGAGCTGAAATACAGGATAAATCACTCAGCTCAGGGTGCTTCTTCAAAGGACAGCAAGCAACTCTCCCAATATGTTTATTTATAGATGGTTGCACCACTGAGACCACTATGTTTCTGTGTGATTGGTGGAGCAGGTTCTCTTTCTTGAAGAAACTTCTACCACTATAAGAAACTTGTAGAGTGTTGAGAAAATTGACCAGCAGTTAGGTCAATTAATTATTACCAATTATTAATTAAATGACCATATGATAAATTGAGTAGTTACTAATTTCTGTTATATAAAATATATAATAAAGGCAATTTCTACATTTTTCAAGCCCTGTCACCTCATATTGATCCAATCTTACCCATGTACCTTCTAAGCAAAAGGGTTAAATGAAAGAAATTTCTATGTAGGATATTCACCTTGACAAAATTCAAGACCCTCAATAATCAACGTTAGACTTCATTACTCATAGATTATAAAAATTAAGAAAATTAAGTTATATTTTTTACATGTATTTTTTAGATAACGTGTATCTCACGAGAGAAGCCCAGCCACGGAGCTAATCAAAAGGAAGTGCATGATGAGAAGAGGGGACTTTAGACCATGTTCACCACTGAGATGGGACTCACAGAGGTTAGGTAGGTGGGTGTCCTTCCCAACAACAGGTTAAGCAGTGCTAATAAAGACTACAAGGTGGGTGAAGCATCAGAAGCCACTCCAAAGACAAATCCACAAGTCTGGATCCAACCTGTTCGTGTTGTTCAGAGATTGGAGGCAGGCAGGTAGGCAAGAGTCAGATTGAGAGATGCCAACTCCCAATCCCAGTCTACTGGAACAAGCAGACTACTGAGGAGACTCAGGAGTAGGTTAGTAATACATGCAGGGGTAAGTGAGTTGTGTGGTCAGAAAGGATAAGTCCCTACAGAAGCATGAAAGTTTAGTGAGGCTACAGCCATCCTTTTTTGGAAGGAATCATAATTACTTTGTTGTGTTTCTTGATAAAATAGTAATTGTAACAAAATTTACTGATAGTAATGTATAGTATAGTATGGTATATTGCAAAAACAGCAGGGATCTTTCTGCTACTCTCTATATCTATATCTTTTACAATGTGACTTTGCAGCTTCTCACATCAAAAGCTAGAGTCCATTTTCCCTTCTCCTAAATCTTGACTGGCCCTTAACTTGTTTTGGACAGGGAAATGCAGCAGAAGTGACGGTGTGCCAGTACAATCCAAATCCTCAAATGCCTTGCTTGCCTCTGTTCATTCTCTTGGAAACCTGAGCAGCCACTGTGAGAACAATCCCAGGCTATCCTGCTGGAGGATGAGAGAATACATAGAACCAAGATGAGCAGCCCCAGCAGAAGCCATTCTAGACTAATCAGTGCCCCCGGCTGACCTGGCAGCTGACTGCAAACACAAGCTCAGCTGAGCCCAGCCTAGATTAACGACCAACAGGATTATGAGCTAAAAAATTTTTCAGTGGTTATTATTTTAAGACAGTAAGTTTTGTGATTTTTTTATGGGAAAAACTAACTGATGCAGAAATAATTGGTTCTTAGAACTGAGGTGCTGCCATGACAAAAATCTAAAATAAGCACCTTTGGCAGTGAGCACTAAGCAGAGGCTGGGAAAATGGGAAACAAACTCTTAGCAAATGCTGGGAAAAAATAAAGCAAATTGTTATTGGAGGTTAAAAAAATGGCAATCTGTGTTTTTTAGAATAAAATAATTGGCAAAAGAGCTGCCTACAGGAACTTGAAAGATAGCAAATGTATATAATTAACTTCTGATTTTGGCTAAAGAGATCTCCACAGAATGTTGAAATGTCAGCTGGTTGGTCCTAGCTGCATATACGTACAGGAAGAAAGAAATGGGCTAAATAAAGAACTAGCCAGTTTGCAAAGAGAAATTTAAAGGAATTTAGAGGGGACAAAATTTTCTGGGATATAAAGGAATTTGTTTCTTATCTTTAGTCTTCCCAGCCAGTAAAAATTCTCAAAGTAAAACGAGGCCTGAGGAAAAAGATTTATTCAAGTGTGTAGCTCCAAAACACTTTCCTGAGAAATCTGAAAGAATATGTTGTCAAATAGACTCTCTCAAATAGACAAAACTGCTCCTCAGATTCTTAAGAGCATGGTTTCACAAAAGCCCAATTCCAAAGTGACAGTAAAAAATCCTATATAGAGACATAAATCTTAAAAACAAGCATGGCTATGGTTTTTTAACAAATGGAATAGGCACAAATCAAACTCATATTAAGTCCACAGGACTTGGAGGAAATTGTATATGTAAAAGTGACATCAAGCTTCTTTAAGAGAGAATGACTTTACTCAAATTACAAAAGCCCTCTGGACACCCAACTTTCTACAATAAGGAAGCTGGCTAAGAAAATTTTTCGAAGGGCTAAGGAAGGAAATTGAAAAGGAAAGATGTTCTAGAGGAAGGAGCCAGGAGCCCAGAGGGTACAGCCAAGAGCCACGAAAAACAAAAGGGGGAACATTATGTCCCAAGGAACATAATCTTGCTTTAATCAAAGAGTATTCATTATTCCAAGGTAAGGAGCCTGACAATATTCCCACCTAGATTTGAAAATTGCTGTGGACCAGTCAGTGCTATGTATCTCTCATTTTTTCTCTTTTAGAATGGTAGTGTTTATTGAATTTACCCTATCCCCATATCAACAGTTTACATCAGATGTTTGTAGGACAGATAGCTTTATATTTCATGAGTCTCTGGATCAAGGAAATCCACATATGATAAGTTTCATCTGGACTTTACATGGATAATTTACATTCTAGAATTTAAGTCTGATGCCATAGTTCCATGGCATGACTTTTAGGGATACTCAGATAAGGAAGAATATATTTTTCATGGGAATGGATGTGAAAATTGTAGCCAGAAGACAAACTGTGGCAGATTCCAAAATTGGTAATACTCAATCATTCCTCCTTGTAATCTATGTTAATTGTAATGTGACTATACAGTTTTCTCTTTGAGAGATTGGTTCTTATTTCTCATTGTCTTGAGTCTGGGCTGGACTTGTGGCCAGACCAGCTTTGGTCAATAGAATAAAGTAAAAGGGGTGATGTACTAGTTAGAAGCTTAGGACTCAAGCAAGCTTTGTTTACCACTTATTCTCTCGGAACCCTGCTCATCCACCAGGTAAATAAGCCCAGGCTGATGAGCAATTGCATGGAACAACAATGAACCATCATAGCTGAGGCAATTCTAGACTATGTAGCTCTAGCCAACTATGTAGCCAGCTGACGACAGATTCATGCCTGGACCTGGATGAGTCCAGAAAACCATACAGCTGAGCCCATCCCTAACTGTTGACTCATAAAATCATGATCTAAATAAACAATTGTTATTTTAAGCCACTTGATTGTGAGGGAATTTGAGAGTCAATGAGCATGTCTCCTTACTTTGGGCATATCTCCTAACTTTTCTCGGTCTCTCTTCTTCACCCAAAAAATGGTGAAAAAAAGAGTACCTACCTATTACGTTAAGCACTTAAGATAATACCATGTATACAATAAACGTTCCCTTATTAATGTTTTTAAGGAGAAAGCAATAGGTCTTCACCAAAATTATATCAATAATAATAAATCTTGTTATAAACCTATGATCGGGCCACTATGCTTGGCACTTCACACATTATCTTTAATCCTCACAACAAAACTCTAATAGTTATTTTGATTTCCTTTTTCCATATGAGAAAATCAAGTAATAAACATGTTGACTAAGTACTTCCAGATCTATGATCAAGAAAGTCATCAAGCCAGGGTTTGAAAGTCATTCTGAATCTTTCTATTATACCATGACCTCTGTGGTATATTAAATAATGGTCCCAATTCTCTCCCCTGTACTGTTAACATTCATCCGTTCCTTTTGATGGCCTTACCCCTTGTGACTGGTATTGGCCATGTGACATTCTTTGGCCAATGATTAACAGATGTGACATGAGTAGAGGCTTGAAATATGATTAGGCATTTCTTCTTGTCCTCTTGTGCTCCTGTCATAGCCATGAGAAGAACAATCCCCAGGTAGCTGCTCCCCCTCCAGTTTGGTACTCTGAAGGAGACAAATGGAGCAAAGCAACCCCAAATTACAGATGCAGAACAATTACAGCCAATTCACAGGCTACAAATATGTCCTTTCTTACATGAGCAAGAAGTTAAGTACTGAGTGTTGTCTGCCATGGAGATTTTTGTTGTCGCATGTTGCCTAGCAAAATCCGACTGACACAGTTTTCTAGAGTCTTCAAATGTTGAATAATATAGCAATAACAAAACATTTCATTGCCTGAAATATTCTATAATCTGGTGGAGGTAGACAGAAGATAAGTGAATGTCATCAGAGGGGGGGAAAGAGTTCTTTCATACGTGAGATAAAATTTTAGTCTCAACTTTGAGCTATTTTGCTTAGGAAATTATGGATAGATATCTTGTGAGAAGTTTAGATTCCTAGTTTTGAGCAATAAAATATGCTTATGCATGGAGGAATTGATTCAGTGGGTCTGGGGTTTTCAAACCTCACGCTTTCCAAATAAAGGTTTGGTATTTGACTAACTCCGGGAAGATAACCTCTAAGCCTTTGAAAGGTTCTGCCTCAAAGAGTGTCTTTATTTATCTGGTGCCTTGGGCCAATCTAGATAGTTTATGGTGGGGGCTTTTGGGTCACAGGGTATTAGTTTGACTTTTGGAGCGACTGGAGACTAAGATCAACTATATGGGCACTCCTTGTCTACATAACTAACCCCAGATTAAATCCTGGACACCAAGTCTTGGGTGCACTTCCGTGCTTAAGAAAACCCATACGTGTTGTCACATAATGTTGCTGGAAGAATTAGATGCTGTGAGACTCCACTAGGAAAGGCCACCTAGAAGCTTGCACCTAGTCTATCCTGCACTCTGCCTTACATGCCTTTCACCTTTGCTAATACTGATCTGTATCCTTTCAATTTAATAAACCATAACAAATTTTCTGAGCTCCATGAGCTCTCCTAGCAAACACCTGAAACTGAGGGTGGTCTTGGGGATCCCAACTATATTATTGGCCTCATAAATTCTTGAAACCAGACTACCTGCCAGGCAAAGGAAAGAGAACAGCAAATGTATCATGTAGGTATGGTTACTAAATCCCTAGTGAAGGGTGCTGCAACATCTCTAGGAAATCCCTCTAAGTATCCAAAACTTGGCTAGCAAGTAGCAAATCTTGGTAGCCAAGCTCTCCTTTTCTTTTATAATATTGGTCCTAAGGAAAGTATACTTCTGGATTAGATAAAGACTGTCCTGGGATTGGACAGCCTCTGGTATAACATTAGAAACATCTGGTTCTCTGAGTGTTGTGAAATCTGAGCAATCTAAACATAGTGAAACTGTTTAATTTCCTAAAATGAGACCAATATTTCAATAGCATTTGTATGATAGAGCATTTGATCATTCGTTATTTGATAGATAGGACAATTCAATGAAGATAAAACTGAGTCCCTGAGTCACATTATATGCTGGGGATGGGGAGTAGGACAGATAATTTTTCTCTTTGGGAAAAAGTTCAAAGACCCTAGATCAAAAGGTGCGACATCTGAGGGCTTACAAGCTGGAAATGAAAGACTACAGACTCAAAATTTTATATTCTTCTAGAAAGCAGAAGACTAAGAGGAAGTCTCTCAAAATTATAATGGCATACTTATTGCCAACAGAGAATTTTACACATAGCAAAACTATCAAGACAGTTGGAAAAAACAGTATGTGTCAGAAACTACATGTGGCCTTTAAAGCCTAAAAATATTTACTGTCTGATCTTTTGCAGAAAGAGTCTGCCAACCTCTGTTTTAGAAGAACAGCCCTTATCTTTGCCAAGGGAGGTAGGGGTAATAACTAGAAGGCAGTGTAAGGGGACTTCTAAAGTTCTAATGTTCTGATTCTTCATATGAGAGCTACTTAAGAACAGCCCTTATCTTTGCCAAGGGAGGTAGGGGTAATAACTAGAAGGCAGTGTAAGGGGACTTCTAAAGTTCTAATGTTCTGATTCTTCATATGAGAGCTACTTACACTAGTGTTCAGTAAAAAAAATTCATCCAGCCATACACCTATGGTATGTGCTTTTATATATGTATATTACATTTCAAAAAATGTTTGGGTATGTGTAAATGAGTATGTATATATATATGTGTGTATACACACACACACACACATATATATATACACACACACACACACACACACATATATAAGGATCACCTCTACCACTACTTTATCCTATACCACCCGAATCTTTCACTTGGATTATTACAATAGCTTCCTATAGATTCTTTACTCCCTAGAGTTGATTCTCCCCACAGCAACAAGAGAACTCAACAAATCTGTTCAGAATCTTCCTGTGGCTTCTTGTCTCTCTCTCCAAGCAAATTCTGAAGAGCTTGCTTATGACCTACAAAGTTCTGTATGACCTACGTCTCCTCTCCTTCCTTGACCTCTGCTCCTGTTATTCTTCTCCTGTTCATTTCAATCCAGTCTGAAGGTCCTCTTTGGTTATCCTTACTAATGCCAAGCATAGCATATTTCCACATCAGGGTCTTTGCATGTACTACTTTTTCAATCTGCTATTCTCTTTCCTTAGATATTTTCATGACTCACTCCTCACTTTATTTTTGACTCTATTCAAATGTCACTTTATCACAAAGGACAAATAGGAAGAATGTTATTCATCTGCACAGTTACACTCTTTCTCTTTACCCTGCTTTATTTTTTAATAGAACTTACTTCTACTATACCTAACATAAATATTATATTTCTGCTATCACCTGTCCCTCTCCATTAGAACGCAAGCAGCATATTTGTGACTTATCGGTTTTGTTCACTGCTTACCTCAATACCTAGAATAGTGCCTGAGACATAGCAGGTGATCAATAAATATTTTATTTTATTTATTTATTTTTGGCTGCATTTTGTCCTCGTTGCTGCACGCGGGCTCTCTCCAGTTCTGGCAAACGGAGGCTACTCTTTGTTGCAGTGTGGGCTTCTCATTGCAGTGGCTTGTCTTGCTATGGAGCGTGGGCTCCAAGCATGCGGGCTTTAGTAGTTGTGGCATGTGGGCTCAGTAGTTGTGGCTCACGGGCTCTAGAGCACAGGCTCAGTAGTTGTGGCGCATGGGCCTAGCTGCTCCGTGGCATGTGGGATCCTCGCAGACCAGGTATCGAACCCGTGTCCCCTGCATTGGCAGGCAGACTTCTCAACCACTGTGCCACCAGGGAAGCCCCTAAATATTTATTTAATGGAGTATAAATGTGGATGTGGTCATGGAATGAGGATCCCTATAAACAGTAATGAAATTTAGAGGTCTTAAGAGAAAAAAAAAATTACCAGATAGATACCCTGCCTCTGTAGAGCACGGGTCCCTCTTGCATAGATATGTGAGATATGTGGCTTCTGCAAAACAATAATCCTGGTTCAAGCTTTGTCTCTCCCAATTCCTATCCTGGTGATCACAGTCTCAAGTTTCCTAGGCTATAAATTGGAGATAATTCTAGCAGCTACTTCATGATGTGGTTGCAAGAGTCATATGAGCAAATCCATATAAAACACTTGGTTTAGACTTGGTACAAGTAAACACTAAATATATACTAACTGTTGATTATTACCATTATTAGGATTAGTCTAGTATTGACTGAAAAGTCAATTTAAGATGGATGATAATGAGGCAGAGAATACTGGCTTACACATTTCATATTCTAGGCTGAAGCAGTAACCGGGATAAAATAAACTGAGGTCAATTCTGGAGGAGGGGTGAGATTGAAGGGAAATGAAGAATAATAATTAGCAGAGATCAAAGGAAGTTTGAGAAAAGGAATGAAGTAGAGTAGAAGGAGGTCAGCCAGGAAAAACAGACTCTAGCTCACAAGCTATAGAAGGAATTACTAGCAAGGTGGTCAGAAAGCTGTCACCGACTACCGGTAGAACCAGACTGTAGTGAAAGAAAGAAGCTGAGCTGGCTAGGCACAGAAGTTAAAAAATGCCTCTGGAGATCAACTGAGTCAATATTTTGTTGATTAATTTTAAAGATAGTTGCTCAGTATTTCTTAATTCTGGGCAACAAGAAGAGGGTTGAAAAAATAAAAGGGAAGAGGGGAGCTTCTCCCACTTGTGACCAAATTCTCCAGTTAGTAGATTTGACCATAATCTTAGTGTAATCCATTTTACAAGCAAATTTATTGACAACTAACCATCAAAAAACTGAATTAAGTAAAAGTTCCAGTATGAATATAGATATACATATAATACATGTAGAATTTATAGATTACTAATAATTTAACTTAAAACAGTTAATTGTTTTAGGGAGGTAGAAAATTAATACATCAAGGAGCATCCAATTTTCTAAAATAATGTTATATTTGCCTAAATATCTCAAAACTTCTACCTTCCTTGAACTTATTAATATTTCAGAATAAAGTTAGTGTTAGAGAAAAAGGGGGACATCTTACTTTTCATAAAACCAGAAAGAAAAACAATGACAATAAAATTAAAATATTGTGATTTCATAGTGTGTGAGATGCCCAATAAAGTATACTTCTAAAAAAATCTGAGATAAATTTGTTTCCTGCTACCATGTAATATATTACACTTACATAGTAAAAAATACACCTGTTTAAATATAAAGATTTTTACATAGAGATATTATTTCAGCATCATAAATGCTGAATTCCCTAATTGTCATTCAGTTATTAAATAATTTTAACTAAAAGGGGCCAATTATCTAACATGGAACTCACTTTCTTCTCAAAGTAATTTTCCATAATATTAGTTTTATATCACAAGTGATGCAGAAAATGCTTCAGACACTATATATCATTTCCCAGTATAGTTTATAAAAATTCAAACTAACAGAAATTACTCAAATTTTGTTTAATCCGTTACTTATTTGAAAACTGGAATGTATTTTCCAGTTTAACTACAGACTATGTTCTACACAAACCCCTTTCAAATCTAGTTGACTTGACAAAAAAATAAACAAAACAAAAAACTAACTTGCAATGCTCTCTTCTGAAACAAAATGTGAATCTGAAGCCAGTGGATGCATCCATAAAAACTTGAGGATCTGTCCGAACACATAACAGCAATCACATAAGCTATGGTTTGAGTTTTCCATCTGCATTAGTGACTAATCCACACCGCATATGACACTGTGGAAACAGTAGTCTGAACTGTCCCATGTGTTCTCATATTCTGGAGAAAAAGTGAATTTGATATTTAATCCATAACTCATTCCTGAGAGTGTAACACTATTTATGTCTGCCTCTCTAATATACACACACACACACATACACACAGAGCTGTATGTACATTTAACTAATTATATGAAGGAATACATCTGAAAAAAGGTCCATTTTATAAAAAGCTAAAGATCAAAACCACTCCATCAATATCAAAAAAGCTCATCAGCTTACCTGGATTTATCACCACTGGTTGTTACCATAAAACCCTTTGCACAGATAACCATTTTCTGAACACAAATAGCAGATTCATCAACCAAAACATCTTTAGTCCTAAGTACATCTGAATAGATCTTTCAAGAAAATCTGCAACACACTCAAGGCTTGTGACTCCTAAAGAGTGCAGCAACTGATAGGGTTAGTGAGCAAAAGGCTTCAGGTTTCTGAGTTTTCATCAGAAATACACATACCTATCACACTAATACCTTGTGAAGAAAGAGTCCCACATGAGTTTCCCTTGATGACTTAAAATGCTATATAAAAGTATATATTATTGTACATATGTGCCACATCTTTATCCATTCATAACATATATGGAATCTAAAAAAAAATGGTCCTGATGAACCTAGTGGCAGGGCAGGAACAGAGACATAGACATAGAGAATGGACTTGAGGACACAGGGTGGGAGGGGGAAGCTGGGGCAAAGTGAGAGTAGCATCAACATATATACACTACCGAATGTAAAATATATAGCTAGTGGGAAGCAGCAGTATAGCACAGGGAGATCAGCTTGGTGCTTTATGACCACCTAGAGGGGTGGGATAAGGAGGGTGGGAGGGAGGCGCAAGAAGGAGGGGATATGGGGACATATGTATGCATACGGCTGATTCACTTTGTTGTACAACAGAAACTAACACAGTATTGTGAACCAATTATATTCCAACAAAGATCTATTTTAAAATAAATAAAAAGTATATTTTAGCAAAGAATTGAATGCTGTACTGTCTGACCTATTCATGTGAATTTGTACATTCTTAACTGAAGCTAAATCTAACATTAATTCACTGGACCCATTTTGTATAAAGATTAGAAAGTATTTCAGTTATATATATCATAACACATAGTTTATTTACTGAGACCTCAAGGTACATTCTCGTTATGAGGCAGTATGGTGTTTATAGGTATTATTTAAACATGATCCCTAATTGTCTGTTTCCATGAATATTTGGCCTTAAGTATTCATATGAGCAGAAAGAAGAAACTTTATATATTAGCCTATTGGAATTACATCTGGCTATAGGGAAATTCAAGAAGCATTTATTAGTTGTCAATGACTAACAGAGTAGTTATTAGGCCTGCTTATATTTTAGGTATAGATTTTAGATTTTTCTTAAAATTTAGAGAGTGCTCTGGTTCCTAACACAGTCCCATTCCAACTGTTAGGCAAATGAGTGTCATTATACTCGAGTTAACAGAAAAAGAGGGTGTCCATTTCTTTTGTTGCTATTAGTTTAAGGTGAAACTGACATGATATCTAAAAAGGTTTAGCCAGATGTGAAGATGATCAAAAGCCTCAGATGAAAATGTCATCCCTTATCTACATTAGTCAATCCGTCCGTACTCACTGGATAGCAAGAGATGATCTGTTATAGCTCAGGTAGGGAGTAATAAATGGAAGTAAATTTCATCTCTACTGCCCATCACTAACTAACCAGGGTCTCTGATGCATCCCCCTCCATTTGTAAACATAACATGTTCTGGAGCATTAAGAACACCTATGAGCAAAAGTGGTGTTCCTCAACACTGTCCCTTGCTTCCCACCTGCTCATATACAGTTTTATTATGTCAAATTAAAAAACAATGTCATTCTTGCCATTTACCTTTAACGATTCACTCTGCTTTATGAGTTGTAAATTAAAATCTAGAGAACTTTACCTAAAAAAAAGTCACCGATTGCCCAGAAACCCAAATCTTTACTCTGAAGTTGAAGAAAAATGGGTACTTTGTTAAACATAATTCATTAAAAAAAAGAAATACCTAAGAGGAAATTTCAAATTATATGTTTCACTTCTTATTGTATGCTTATATGCAAATGTTGTATATATGTAATTTTGTCTAATTACTAAAGTTTCTGAAGCTCTAATTGTATTATTTATTAAATTGATAAATGAATTGTAATCAGCAGAATTATTTTGAGGAATAAACAAACAAATGCATGTAAATCTCAAAGGAAAAATTTGCCTAAGTTTGGGGAACAATTCCAAAATAAAACCAAAATTGGGAAAGGGGGAGACAAATGAGACTATGTAGGATTTAGCTAGTTCTTAGTAACTCTAAGATTGTTGATCAAACACGGAATTCTCCACAACAGCATAGAAAAGGTACTAGGAGTTTTATACTTTTACATGGAAACATTTCATCAGACAGCCGTGCAAAATGCCTTTCTGATCAATCAAGGGTGGAAGTCAACTATACTTTAAAAAAGAGGAAATATATAAAAAAGAAAAATCCAAAGTAATTAGAAAAGGTTTTCAAATAATAACATACTTTTTTTTTTTTTTTTTTTTTTTTTTGCGGTATGCGGGCCTCTCACTGTTGTGGCCTCTCCCGTTGCGGACGGAGCACAGGCTCCGGATGCGCAGGCCCAGCGGCCATGGCTCACGGGCCCAGCCGCTCCGCGGCATATGGGATCCTCCCAGACCGGGGCACGAACCCGTATCCCCTGCATCGGCAGGCGGACTCTCAACCACTGCGCCACCAGGGAGGCCCATAACTTACTTATTATTTGTACTCTTCTACTTGACAGTACCCTGTTAGATTAATTTACTTTTTATCACAATATGTTCCATGCTACATTTACCCACAGGAAAATGACACTGACATACTAACCTTCCTTGAGAATTAAGCTTCTGTAACTTTCATTTAAAGGTGTCTCAAGCTTTTGCTTCTTAGTGTTTTATGTCTTTAGTTTTTGTAATTTCACTTGGTTAAATTATATATATATTATTATTTATACTAAAAGGATACTATGAAGATAAAAATCTATAAAGCACTATCTATTAACTACTTTTGATACAAAAGATTTAAATAATATTTAGACCACAAAGTAAACAAACCTTCCTAAGGACAATATCTATACATCAAAAACATGAACAGTTTACATCCCTAGTAAATTAAAAACACTTGAAAGGACTCAGAAGAAATTAGTTTAGGACTATAATAAAGATTTCATTTCATGGTCTTATTCATAGAAGTTAATAAGAGCTGAAAACCATCTTCAAGAATAAAAGCAGATTCTATGAATATAGGACTAAAATACTAACAAATTAAAAAAAAAACTAGGGATAGATTATCCATGTAACTTCCACCACTGAATTTTTCATCCTACAATGGAGATGACATTTCACTGACAAACCTTAAACACTGTAACATTCGCTTAAGGAAAATCATAGAAGGGGATTTCCCTGATTTCCCTGGTGGCGCAGTGGTTAAGAATCCACTTGCCAATGCAGGGGACACAGGTTCGAGCCCTGGTCCGGGAAGATCCCACATGCCACGGAGCAACTAAGCCCACGCGCCACAACTACTGAGCCTGCATGCCACAACTACTGAAGCCTGTGTGCCTAGAGCCCATACTCAACAAGAGAAGCAACCACAATGAGAAAACTGTGCACCGCAACGAAGAGTAGCCCCTGCTTGCCGCAACTAGAGAAAGCCTGTGTGTAGCAAAGAAGACACAATGCAGCCAAAAATAAATAAAATTAAATCTTTGAAAAAAAATCACAGAAGTATTTCATAATTGAAGAAAGTCATTAAGCAAAAAATAAATATTTGAGCATCAAATTTTGTTAAGGTTGACTTCTGAAAACATTCTGAAGGCAATAAATATTTCTTTATAAAAATATGTAGAGGGCTTCCCTGGTGGCACAGTGGTTGAGAGTCCGCCTGCCGATGCAGGGGACACGGGTTCGTGCCCTGGTCTGGGAAGATGCCGCATGCCGCGGAGTGGCTGGGCTCGTGAGCCATGGCCGCTGGGCCTGCGCGTCCGGAGCCTGTGCTCCGCAATAGGAGAGGCCACAGCAGTGAGAGGCCCACGTACCGCAAAGAAAGAAAAAAAAAAGAAAAGAAATAAAAATAAAAATATGTAGAAAGAAAACATAATTTATGGTAAAGATGAACTAATAGTAATGAAAGTTTTTCTCTTAAATCCCCATCAAATAAAATATTGTTTTCAAACCTATCAAGATAATTTAAGACAGAGGAATCAAATATTCCATATGGGATGCTCAGGAAGCACAGTCATTCTTCAGAGTATGCCAAGACAATATTCTAAGTCAGAAGAGATGCACATAAAATGTGTAAAAGTCTTCCATAGTACCTAAATCACAACAAATGAATTGCTTAAATGCATCTGATTTTCAGCACGTCTTAACCCCAGTGCTCATTTCCATTTTCTCTCTCAGGCAGGGAGATGGCTGTAACCCATGCTTTTCACAACCACAAGTTCTTTATCCCTAAATAACCAAATCCTCAAGAGAGCTGCAGACAGCAGAAGACAATTTATTTAGAGAACTATTATATGAGGAAGAAAGCAAGTTGCCATTTCCAATTTGGAACATAATTAGGCAGACAATAGCCTCCTGACTGATGCTCTTTGTTCACTTTGGATATTTATGTAGGACAGTAATTGGAGCGTATTTTCCTGTTTGATTTCACATTGTCTAGGAAAGGGTTTCTCATGCTCCATGACTTTCTAGTTGGATTCAGAAGAAAACACCTTGGAGCTACTGCCCTGTGCCACGGCCACACATCACTGCTTTCTAGACACTGTCAGCTGCTGAAACTTTTCCTTTTAATTCTGCCAAACAGCTGAAGTTAACAGGACTGTTAGAAGGAAAAGGTGGTGTCATTGGATTTGGGTGATTGAGGGCTTTCTATTACTGGGAAGCATTGGAAAAGTCAGCCACTCTTTCAAACAAAAAAGAAAAAATTGACATATATATTCCAAAATTCAATTCATGTAAGTATCCGTACATAAATATATCAAAGCGTTTGGTCAATGACCAAAAAGATAAAAGATAGTATTGAGACCCATTACATTTCCAAAAAGATCATTTCAAGAGTGGATGGGGACAACTACCTCCATATATATGCAGAGAAAATCATTTTTTCCTTATCCTTTGCCTGTGAACTGTCTAGCTACTCGTGTGGGAAAAACTTCATTGGCTGCCATCACACTGTCCAAGTAATAGGCAGTGGGGCAAGGGGATAGACTCATTTATTATTTATTCAATACTATGAAGTAATTACTAAGAAACTTCTCTGATCCAAAGCACCTCATTTGTAATATTGAGTATAAAATTTTAAATAAAAACCCAGCATATATATTGAGCAACTACTTTGACAAGCTGATCAAACCTCACAACAAATTTATGAAGTAGTTATTATCCTCAGTTTTTATAAGCTAAAATTGGAATTTAAAACTTAGTATTTAAACCAAGTAATACAGTTATTAAGAACTAGATTGACCCTTTTGTTCATTTCCTCATTTATTTCACTGCAGTATACTTTCCCCAGATAAGTCAGTGCCTTAATCTTACACACCCGATTTTGAAGAATTAATATTTTGGGGGCTTCCCTGGTGGCGCAGTGGTTGAGAGTCCGCCTGCCGATGCAGGGGACACAGGTTCGTGCCCTGGTCCGGGAAGATCGCACATAACGCGGAGCGGCTGGGCCCGTGAGCCATGGCCGCTGAGCCTGCGCATCCGGAGCCTGTGCTCTGCAACGGGAGAGGCCACAGCAGTGAGAGGCCCGCGTACCGCAAAAAAAAAAAAAAAAAGAATACTTTGGATACTCTGTAATAGTATCAATTTTTCAAGATTGTTTTAGAAGTGAATAAGATATATCTATAAGCACCTGAACAGAGCTAGGCATATGTCTACATTCAGTGGACTGGTTCATATCATGCTTGTAAGGCTCAGGAGAGAAAACTGCTGATCAGCAACCCTACCAGATATTATGTAGACAAATCACCACCATGGTAATGGCTAGCCCTCCATGCTTCATAATCTGGAATGTGATGAAATTTTATGTTTTATGCTATATAATAAACCCTGATATAATCAGAAACATATTAAACCAGTTCAATCTTCTATTTTCTAAGATGCATTAAATGTTAAGATCATTTTCTAATAACTATTGCTTTCTAAGTGTTTGACAAGTTGTGGACTTTAAAACTTGATAATATATGTATTTTTTTCATATTTAATATTGGATACATTATTCAGAATGGGATATGTTAGGCTATAATAATAAACAGCCCCCAAATCTCAGTTGCTTAACATAGTCAGTCTTTTTTAAACACTTTTTCTTTCATTTTATTGAAATATTTGACATATTATTGTATAAGTTTAGGGTATACAACATGTTGATTTGATTTATATATTGCAGTATGATTGCCACTGTAGCAATAGCTAGCACTTTTATCACTTTACATCGTTATTTCTTTTTTGTGGTGGGAATAATTTAGATCTAGTCTCTTAGCAAGTTTGATGTTTGCACCACAATATTGTTGTCTGTAATCACTAGCGTATATATACTGGGTTTTGGTTTTTTTTTCCCCCCCACACATTATATGCCCATCAGAGCTTTGGTAGAGGCTCTGTTACTTATCATCCTCATTCTAAGACCCAGGCTCACAGAGCAGCTGGTGTTTGTAATACTGCCATTAGCCATGGGAGAGAGAGAGCATGGCCAATCTTGCACTGGCTTTCAGAGCTTACAAATAGTGTAGCATATACCATATCTCTGCATATTTCATTGTTCAAAACCAGTCACATAGCCATACCTATTTATAAGCATGGGAGAAATATAATACCACCACTTGCTCAGATGGAACAGAAATATTTGATAAAGAACTCTAATGACTAAAAAGCCTGCTTCACTCTTTTTCCTGCATGTAAATACTCACCCTTGCCAAAGGAAACAATCTATGTGGTCATAGTTTCAAGCTTAAAGTCCAGAATCTCTAGATAATGCCTGATGCCTCTTCATCAGGTCCAGTTATAGCACCTCTTGATCAGCATGAAGTAAAAAAAAAAAAAAAAAAAAAAAAACTACTATACTACTTTCTAACATACAGTGTGTTCATACTTTGACTCTGTAATTTGGTCTTTAAGTTACAGGATGTTAAAGAGGGATTTGACTAGTCTAGGAAAGGAATGAACATCACCTAGAGATAGATATGGTGACATATGGGGCTTTGTGTCCTCCCTTATTCTAGAGACGGCGATCATACTTTTGATCATATGAGGGATATGTGCATATATGTGTCATGTTAATACCTTGATTTGTTGTTGGTAGTGGTAGTGGTGGTCAGAAGTTAAAATGTGGGTGAAAGAATGTCACGGGATGCTGAGATGAGATTTGACTGGACTGTGCTGGATTAACTGCTGTCAAGTCAATATCACCATCATCGCCTTTGATGGTCTTCTTTGCATTGCAGAGAGACTAGTACCACATTCCTCAGAATCCTTTTTCCTGTATGGTGTCCTGTAGGGTTAGATTATACCACTGACAGTCACCTATGTGAACTTTGGAAAGTGAAAGGGAAGAAAATATTATTCAGTGGAGGCAGATGCAGCCAGACACGTGAGCAGGTATCAGATGTGAAGTTTGCAGGTATTTCAAGGTGAGCTTTTGCAAAGTATCCACTTCGGCGCTAAACGCAGCTGACATAGCTGATAAGGCCTCTTGGGAATCACTCACTCACACTTCAGTGCAGCTGTCTGATACAATCATATGGCACTTCTTAGAGGACCCTGAGTTCTGCAGCAGCTCTACCACAAGCTCTTGAGATCCACCACTTCCATTCTGCAGGCTAAGCAAGTTAGTGACAGCTTCTGCCTTTCTCTTCTCTGGCATCCCACAACTGTGGATGTCGCTAATTCTGTGTATTATCAAAGACAGGTATAATGGCTTCTGTTTTCCTAAACAAACACTGACTGATACCCTGAGTAATACTGAAAATCATGGGGAAGACATCTGACATGTACCACAGATTACATTTTATGGCTGTTCAAGAAATAGATCTATTTTTTTTTTTTTACTATTTAAATACCTGTAAGAAGAATTGCAAGTATTATAATAACAACAACTTAAGTATACATTTTTGTTCATATTGTTATTTTTATGATTCAGTTATCAATAGTATTACATTGTCAGGAAAAATATTTTTATGAAATCAACCTAAAATTTCTCACTGAATCTCTAAGTATAAACCCACAAGAAAGAAATGGGTAATATAGGTTTTTATTGACTTTAATTCATCTGAAACTCAGGCAGAAATAACAATTTTTGAATTACTTAAATGCTGATGTTTTTGTTTCAAACAAAATAAAGTCTGTTAGGAATGATACAAAATTCTGCTTTTAAGCATTAAGGAATCATAGATGAGGGATATGTAGAATTTCAAATTATCCAGCATCTTTCACAAATGACATGTCTGAAAATCTAACAAGTAGCTACCACTCTTAACAGACTATCACATCCCTATTTAGTTTCTTATTTGTCTCTGTCAGGCTGATCCATGGGTTTAGTCCCCAGGTCATCAAAATGAGACTTGGCATTGATCACTGTAATTTATGATACTTTAAAAGATCGCACCTGATTAATGGCAGAGCCACACTTTATGTATTTTCATAGCCATATTCATTCACAGTCAGTGCTGGTAGCATGTTGAAACTGTGGGAGGACTTTTAGATAAACTGGAGATTGGCATAAATCCTGGATCTCTATCTCTTTACAATCAAAAAGCTGCCACATTTCTTCAAGGAGTACCCCAAAGGCTTGAAGTATGTTTCACCCAATAGATGCTTCACTTTAGTAACTTTTGAAATGTTTTTAAATCATTAGACTCCTTAAAGTTTAAAAACTGGCACTATTTTATAGACTGTCTTGTTCACCAATCCCACACTTTTGCTTCTTTTCTTCCTCTGTGAGCTCTGTATTAATGGATTAGCACCCTTAAGCCTCAGTTTCCTGTGTGCAAAAGGGAGGTGTACCTTTCAGAGGGCTGTTATAAGAGTAAGTGAGGGACTTCCCTAGTGGTCCAGAGGTTAAGACTTCTCCTTCCAATGCAGGGGGTGTGGGTTCAATCCCTGGTCAGGGAGCTAAGATCCCACATGCCACATGAAACAGAAGCAATATTGTAATAAATTCAATAAAGACTTTTAAAATGGCCCACATCAGAAAAAAAAAATCTTAAAAAAAAAGAGTAAATGAGATAGTCATGTAAGTTACACAGCCTGTGCTAGGCATTTAGTAGCTATTAATAACATTACCTATTAATTTGCTCAATTATTAAGTATCCTATAATATAAACACCAAATAAAGATTAAATAAAATAATTCATGTATAGTCAAAGGTCATCAAACAGTTTTCTAACTTTCCCTATCTCAATTTCAGGTGTTTTTTTTTCTTTTCCAGCTTAAGAATCCATATTATTTCATGGCTTTCTTATTGCCTCAGTAAATGTGGACTTAAGTGATCACATGCACAACTCTCCTAGGTGGTCTTTTTGCCCCCCACAACCTATATTTGGACTAAACTTTGCTCAGTCTATCACATCTAAGGAGACTGCAGTCCAGGTTGGTATGTCCCTAAGCAAATGAATGTAAAAAAACACAATAAATACCTAATGAGGAATAAAGTCAAAATCAATTAAGTGAATGTGAACAAAATTCTTGGAAGTGATATCCACATTCCTTGAGATTCCTTTTTATCAATATTTTATCAATATTGGTCCCCTCATTTATGTGTGTCTAGTTGAAGTTTTCCTTCTTTAAACTACTGCTTCCCACGGTAGTATGTAGTAGACCTCCCAAGCAACTTACATGTGGGAAATTTGAGGTCTGTGCTCACCTGTCTTCTCTGCTACATTCCATAAAATATGAGCTCACCCTCCACAGCTTTCAGGAGATTTTGAAGTTCTCTTCATGTATCCTGTCATGCTATTAGATTGTTTTTACACGTTATTTTCCTTAAATAAACTATATTGTTTTGCTTGTAAAACTGCCAAAGCACAAAGGAATGTCTCTAACAAATTTCAAAGAGCCTTATTTTCATCATACAGAAATAACTTCGAGTCCTTCTAAAGTTGACAGACTTAAAAATTGAGGTGGGAACGAGCACCTACTGTGATGCCTAACTTCCACACCTGGAATATTTATTTTAAGGTATCCCTTTCCTGTTCATATCAGATTTTGTATTTTTCCACAAATAATTTCTGAGCCTTGCCACCTGACTTATTTTTGATGATAGAAAACTGGTTACCAGACCCCGTGGATAAAAACATCCTACAGTAAAAAGGGAAACAGATGGTAATTCAAAGTGGCAGTTACATGGACACTATGGGCAATTTAAAGCAAAACATTTCTGATCCATGACTTATCTTTATCACCTTCACAAAGGCTAAAAATGCAAATAACTGGAGATGAGAGATTTTCTAGACCTGAGTGATAGGACAAAGTTAGAACCCTATCCTTCTTCTAAAAAGTACGTGTTTTAAATGAGTATTTTTCTTCAACTCATGTAAATAAAGCAGATGTGTTGCTTAAGAAATTTTGTTCTGCCTTTTGTCAATGATTACAGATCCCATCCCTGAAAACAGAGCCTGCACAATTCAACACTGTTTAGTAGACAGTTTATATCTGAAACTTTTCCAACAGGAGTTATTATGGCAGACAGAAAACAAAATAAAATATAAAATATAAATTTTGAGTCTGGACAGACCTGGGTTCTGATTTCATATATTAACTGTGTTGTGCTTAATGTCTACAAACCTCATTTTCCTCATCTTAAAAATGAAAATAATGATTATTTTGCAGTAACAGAATTTTTAGGACAAGGGAAACAATGTTATTTTCCTTCTATCAGCCTTTCTTAGCTCCTCACCCTTCCCTTGCCGCTGGTTTGTCTATTCTATTCCCTGACTTCATCATTTAGATATTTTACAATTGTAATCCTCAAAATAGCCCTCTGAAGTAGGTAATTTTATCTCCATTTTCAAAGGGGCAAATGGGAGTTTATAAAGATATATCAGTCAGAGTCTAGTCAGGACAATAAATACCACTCTAGGTATTTCCAGCAGAGGGAATTTAAACTTGGGAATTATTTACACAGGTGATGGAAAAGCAGAAAAAGCTCTCAGGGGTAGCCAAGAGAACCTAGGAATTAGCACAAGAAAAAAAAAAAAAAAGATACACCCTTCCTCCCCACCCAAGGTTGGAGATCAACAGGAAAGACACTTAGAACCAGGGCCATCCTGCGTGAGCTCCCTCAGGGAGCTGTTAAGAGGGAACTAAAGCCTTAAAATATGCAGCCACTGCTGAAGGTATGGAAGTTAGAGCGGGAGAGGTACAGTTACATTCCTGAGGTCCAATAGCCAGTAAGCAGAAGATTCAGGATTGATCTCCAGATCCTTTTAACTCCTTTCTTATGAAATGAATAAAATTTTATATGTGAAAAGGTTTATAAATTGTAATTCACAATAGATATTTAAGGTAACATAATACAATTTTAAAGAGAAATTTTGGAATTCCCTTCAAAAAAGAAATCAGAAATAATCCTTGGAACTTACTCAACACTGTTTCCTGGAGTGATTCCATCTATTCTAACAGCTTTGGGTCAAAATCAGGCCTTTACTAAAGGTTTTTTGGATTAAAGTGAATCCAATGGGGTTTTGCCATGGTTTCCATTATGTTATCTTTTCAACCAATGGATTTGGCCATGAACTTTCATTTCCAAACACAAAATCAGAAGACTAGAGGAAATATAGAGTAAGATAGCAATTTGAGTAGACCTTTGTTTGTTTAGTCATATCTGTGGTTGAATTAAATTTTTGAAAAAAAAAGTAGAAATGTTTGAAACTATGGACAATAAAATTGGACTTCTGAATTGTAGTTCACATCCACCTATCTCCTAAACCAAAATACTGAGGCAATAAAGGGCTTTGCACTGAAAGATAGTCAATCCAGTGTGTATCAATTATTCATATATTTCAACTGGTAGTGAAAATAGCAAATGTGTTCAATGAGTAGTCTTTATTTCCTCAAAGTAGGAAACGCATAATGGATGGAAAAATAAATAACTCACTTTTCAATACTTGAAACAGCACAGTACTAGAATGCTCATATGTAGGTAAAGTTTTCAAAGCATTTGTTGAAATTGCTGCTCAAAATACCCCAAACTATGGTTGAACTTCTGCCATCAAAAGGCTGTGCTGCAGCTCCATTTCACAGTTTTTGGGTTTCATAGCCTTTAGGCAAGCACAATTCATACCCATTACTATGCTTGAAAAGATCCATTTCAGCAACAGTTACACAAACAGAGAAGCTAGCACGCATTGTCCTAAAATGCTACCGTGTTGAACCAAAAAAAAAAAAGCCTCTGATTTTTTAAAGTTCTATATGGCGCACCATTGGGAATTGCATATGAGAAATTTCAAAGCATTAGTATCTACAAGCTTTGAAACCCCATAACTGTTAATATTTTCAGTGATCTGAAATTTAAGTAACTTTTCACACTTTTCCAACTAATCTGTGAATAAGAAAGAATATTTTGTTCTATATGCTTTGTAAATGATGAAAGCAGCTGGATCTTGTATGGAAGGCAAGTAGTTGTTTGAGCTGTGAAAAAAGGACAGACAAAACTAGAAAAAGTAACCAAGAGCTATAATCATGTGCATTATGACAGCAAAATCTCAGTGAATTTCTTTCCATTGGAAATAAAAGGTATCATTTTCTTCACAATAATTTGGCTAAAATATGAATGTTGACATTAGGAAATTCGAGATTTAAATATATAGGCAGTTCACCTTGAAGGAATATTTAAGATTTAATTACAAATAAAGTTTGTAGAAAAATCCCTGGATTCAGATCATTACAGAGAAGAAAAAAATACGATTGGGTTAGGCATAACACACAGTAGGGCCTATAAAATGCTGAATAAGATAAAATTAACTTCTTCCTTGTCAAGGAAGACAATACAAAAAAGCAAAAAACACAGAAGAAAATAATTATTGCAACACAAATAAACAAGTGCATTACCAGTAACACTGTTTTATTATATGATTTTGCAGGTAAAGCCAACTTGGGTTTTCAACTGATGAAAGTAACTGCAGCTGTAAAAGAGTGCTGGGTGGGGATGATTTTATTAGATGAGACTGTTAGAATTAGTGCTTGCCCTGTGGTCTTATGATTGTTTTAGGATTGGCATCTCCTTCTCCTCCCATCTGCATGGCCAGTGAGTCTTATTCAGTAATTCAATGTCACCTCAAGTACGTAATGTTACCCGATTCCTCCTCCAATCTGGGGAATGTCACCGACCTCTTTCTAATTGTAGGTATAGCGTGTTATTATCTTAGTTACTGTATGTCTCTCCACCTATGCAGTAAACTCATGAAAAGCAGGAACTATTTTGATAACCTCAGTACAAAACACAGGACATGGAACATGATTTACTAATTAACCATGTGAAAACTCTTTATAGAAGAGAGACTGGTAAAGAAAGAACCTTTCTAATTTGCCAGACCTTGTTCTACAACAATTTTTAGTTCATGAATTTTGTTTCATTTCAGCCTAAATTTTAAAATACTGGGTGTTCATGTTAGGAAAAACCAAGCCTCCAAAATTTTTAAATGAGGAGACCAAAGTCTAAAGTCATTATCTTTGTCAGTTGTTAAATTTATATAACTGAGTAGACATCAAATATTAACGGAAAATTATGTTTAAGTATTATCTTAAAAATACTGAATATATCATAATGCTAGAATAAATCCCCTAAAAATGAAAAGCAAAGCAAAAGGAGACTCCAATAATAGAAAAATAAACTATTCTAATCCTTTACATTTTATATTATTTACTTCTGAAGTTTGAAATTCTAACTGAATCTATAGGCTTCTCAGTATTTGAGAGTGCCTGATGAATTGTGTTCTTAAAGAATGTTCTTTTGGCTACTCAGGATAATAATGCTTAGTTTGTTCAATTCCTTTTGACTCCATCATTAGTAATGCATCATCACAATGTCACCTTGCCTGTCAGGCTCGGTAAAGGAGGGATGAGCATGGGCACTTAACTGCTTTCTCTCTTGCTGGAACTGGCAGCTATTATTAAGAGTCAGTACACATGGGCATGATAAGCCAGGGGAGCTGTCTTAGTCTCGGCGTATATGCCGTACCTGAAAAAAGAACTTTGGTCTTCAATTCTGCCAAGATGACATACTTCATGGGCATAATGTTCCTGAAAAAATTTCAAAACAAAAACAAAACCCTCCCATCTGGGATTACTGTCATATAATTTCTATATCTTGCTGGCTTCAAAAGACTGAATCCTTTTGGTCATTTTAAAAATAAGAGGATGGAGTCTTGGGATGATTGCCCCACACAGAAGCTCAGCTGGACAATGATAAAGCTTCTGAATTTTAACAAGAAAGTATCCATGCTTTGCATAGCCATAAAATATCCATTCAGGATATAAGAAAAAGAGAATACTCCCAGTGAGATGTCTCTCTGAACTAGTTATTTAGCTAGTTATAGCCTGATGAGAACTAGATAGTAGTTTTCACATAGATTTTATTTAAGGTTTTACTTGAAGCTCAGAGTTTGTACCCCTAATTCTTACTGTGTCATAAATATCTATACTTGCTCAATGGAGTAAAAAGGATATAGAGTTTGGGGGAAAAAACTGACCATCACATCCAAAAATTCAGAATCCATATCCTAGTAATGATAGAAATAGCCACTCCTTCATATTTATGTAATTATATGTATCTATATAGATATGTAAATATCACTAATCAATATATAACTGTAATAATTTCATGACTGATCTCTCCCAGGCAATCCTGTAAATGAAATGGTTCACATAACAAGAAGAAAAGATGTGGAAGGGAAATGAGGGGAAAATAACACTGGAAAGATCCCAGGACAAATAGTCTGAAGATCATGGTTCCGGTCCCAGCTTGATGAGGAACTGACTGGCTTTGATTTTAGTTAAGACACTTAACCATCTGGATCTATATTCTCACATATAAAATGAAGATGATGACTGTAGTCCAGATCTAATATGCTATGATTTGGTGCTACTAAGAAGTGTGAGAGAGGTATTTCTCTCTTTATTCCAAGAATCAGTGAACACTAAAGTAGGTAGAAGCGTTCCAGAGTTAATATACTTGCCTAAGTATAAACTATGAACTTGTCACTTTCTCACTGGGTAAGTTGGTAACTTAGAACTTTATACATCAGCCAAATAGGTATAATAACAATTTCAGCTTCCTAGGGCTGTTTTCTAAGTTTAAATAAGAGAATACACATAAAAACGATAGCATGGGGACTAAGTAATAGGAACAGTTCAATGAATCTTAGCAGCTATTTGTAGTAACACTAATGGTAGGCAAAGACATAGTAGTAGCAGCAGCACACCAAAATCAGTCACATTAAGGAGAGAATGCCCTTAAGGTTAACAAAACTTAGAACCTGAGTGAAGATAGGAACATAATTCAAAAAAGCAGATGTTATACCAAAGCAAGATTATTCAGCAATAGAAGCATAGGTACAGAACAGCCACTGTAAAAACACAGGCACTGACCAAGTAAGCACTATCAACATGAGAGAGGTTGTGTCAGATACATGTGAGTATAAGTCTATCAGACAGGTACATTCCTATCAAAGGAAATGACATATCAAGTTATGAGGTCCTGATGACATTAAAACTCAAAAAATTGTAAAATAACACTTCTTGTTATTCCAAAATAGTCAGACAACTATCTGATAATTTTTCTTTTCATGTATTTATCTATATAGAGAAAATGTAATAATCAGGCTAACAAGAGAATTTGTTCCTTCTGCCTGATACATTACTTATTGTGAATCAACAATCTAACATTCTGGACTTCTACTTCAGTCTCTGTGAGTGATGACAGCAAAAGATGGCACCTGAGTTTGATCAAGACTTCAACATCAAAACGTAGAACAGTTTATGCTGTAAAGTCAGACTCTGGTCTGTATTAATGCTGCTTTAAAAATGTTCTTAGAATTTGACCACTTTTTCTTTTTTGACACCCAAACCTCTTTAAGTGTGATTTTTTTCCTAATACAATTCAAACATCATACAGTCCATTAGCCTATTAGCAAATCATCACTGTAATATATATATGTAATATGTATAAATATATAGTAAATCTGCATCCTACTTTATGTCTTAATTTAACAACCAAAATCAATGTACTACCCAATACTAAGTGCTAAGTGATAAAAGAACAAATCAATATCATTCAGAGAATGATGGGGGACACCTAAACGACAAATACTTTGGAAAGGAATGTTTTTCATGTATGGCAAAAATGTCATTAAAAGGAAAAGGCTATATAAATTCATAGTATATGAAAATCCATAATTATGCAAAAAATAATAAAACATGCACTTGAAAACTGACTAAAGTCTCACAACATGGTGGACTGAAATATAGGCTTCTACCTCATTCCAAACACTTAAAAATGCTGAATAAAATATAACAATTAAACAAAAGAAAAAAATAATAGGTGACCTTGAAAGAAAAAAAAGTGTCTCGAAGTCAGAAGAGCAAAGCATAAGGTAAAACTTAAATAAGAGATCTAAAATATGAGATTAGGGGCCTCCCTGGTGGCGCAGTGGTTGAGAGTCCGCCTGCCGATGCAGGGGATACGGGTTCGTGCCCCGGTCTGGGAGGATCCCATATGCCGCGGAGCGGCTGGGCCCGTGAGCCATGGCCGCTGGGCCTGCGCATCCGGAGCCTGTGCTCCGCAACGGGAGAGGCCACAACAGTGAGAGGCCCGCATACCGCAAAAAGAAAAAAAAATAAAATAAAATAAAATAAAATAAAATATGAGATTAGGGGAATATAATATCTAAAATAAGCCCAACATGAAAAGAGCAGGACGTTACTATATAGACAGGGGCAAAGGACATGGTCTTGGTTCCAGAAAAGCCACAGAGTTGGAACTGTAGTCCCTAACTGAGGCTTGGACCCTGGGAAATCTTTTCTCTTAATGAAAATGGACTTAATTACTTGAAAAATAATGTGATATTAATCTCATCTATTTAGTTAAGTAAGATGGCCAATATCAAAGAACTGTAAATCTTAAGACTGGAAGAGACACAGACAAATAAGATGCTGCTGACATTTTCAATTTACACAGTGTACAAATCACAGGGTCATAGCCATAGAAATAGTAAATGATAAAAATGTTGACTTCTAATATTATTCTATAAACAGTGATTGCCTTGCCCATTTTTTCTCTGAAGAAAATGTCCTTTATTAGTGGCCGATACTTAATCACATCATCTTTCTACCACTTACCAGCTATTCACTATTAGACTAAGCACAGTTGACCCATGGGCTAACAAGCATCAAACTATGTGTCATAGAAAGATAAGCTGAGACTGTCAGACACTCAACCAGGAAATTTAGTTACCAAGAACTATCTACATATTTTCCTCTCCATTTTTTACTTCCCATCCAGTTTTTAAATACTACACACACAAGCACACATATTATAAAATATAGTGTGTGTGTATATATATATATATATATATATATATACACTCACATACTTTTTTTTAATTAGACAACATAACTCCACTGTTTAATAAACAGAAAAGCCTGGAATCTCAGTGGCTTAATACATAAAGGTTATTTCCTGTCTGTGCAAAGTTCATTACATGTCCTGTGGCTCTCTAGGGCAACTGCTTTCCAAACAGTGATTTAGGGATCCAAGCTAATTTGATTTTGAAATGCTGCTATCTCAACATGTAGATTACATCACTCAGCAGAGGAAATAAGAGGTATTGAATTCATACCTATCCTGAAGGGCCTTGATCTGCTCATAGCTATCTGGTCAGAAATAGTCACACTGTCAAGCCTAATTCTAAGAGGGCTGAGAGGTCTTCCCACCCACTAGAAAGACAACGAGACCCAGATACAGTGAGCACTAGTCATATATGTCACCTCTACACTCTACATGCCACAAACATGTATGTAGAGTTGAACAAATAGTTATAGAGGGAACATCCATGTACCAAGAGTATGAAGAACACTGCCTACAGCACCAAAGGCGCCAGGATGCCCTGCTCAATCACAAGATTCTCCCCCCCCTTCACAGAGATGACCACTCTCCTGGTAGGTAATCACAAAATACGGCCATAGTGACCAACTGACTTCAAGGTTATGAGCCAAATGAAACATATTAGTGTTAAACTCAATTAAATTTAAACTTAACCAAGTTATTTTCTAAACTGATATAATATTTCAGTTTATTTTTTAATTACTGAACAAATTTTTGATCACAATTTCTTATTGGCATTTAATATGCTATTGTTATACAAAACCACATTTTCAATTTATGTTAAAGATTATAATATTATAGATTAAACATAAACCTTATCAAAGCATACCATAAAATTCTGCACTACCTCAATCATTTTAGTATTTTGTTTTAATTGTAATAGACATGTGTAAAATCTAGATGGGAAATGTGTGAAAATTGGGTAAAACTTACATGGCAATATATATATATATATATATATATCTTTTTTCCTTTTTTCCAGTTGCTTAAATAACTTGGATTTATATTTACAGTGTGTTTAAATGAATTTCCTGTTAATATTATCTAAAGACAGTACCCGAAAAGTGAAAAGATAAAGTAGTATCTAACCACTCTCAGAGAAGCATTGAAGAGGGCACTAAGTATTTAGATAGAATGGTATTTGATGATAAATAGGAAAAAGTATTGATAAAAATAAGTTATTGAGACATTGTTTAAAGTTTCTAATAATTTATTTTTATGAATGAAGACTAGCCTTACTTATTTAATGCTGGTTGATATTCCTCAACTATTAACCATCTCTGGAAATTGCCCTTGCATGGAGAAAGCTAAATTGCCCAGGTCATGTACTCTTCTTGGGCCAGCCATCATCCGGTGACTTGTCCAAATGAAAGTGTCAAGGCTCAGCCCCTTGACTCCAACTGAGCACAACTCTGAAGGGCCATCCCAGCTTCATAGTCTCCATTACAATTCTCACTCTGCCAATTCTGTTTCTTCCCCTTCCCTTGCACAGATATTGCTCTCATGGGCACTCCCTAATAAACTTCCTGCATGCCAATCTTTCTGAGTCTGCTTCCCAGGGTATTCAACTTGCAATATCCACTTCAAAATTAGCAACATTTATACACACATGCACAATTTATTTTAGCAACATAAAAAGTCTGTTAGGAGAAAATTTTAATGCTTACCTTGAAAAAAAATCTGTGCATTAATGAAAGGGCCAGTTTAGTATGCACATGGTGAGAAGAAAGCTAAACTATGGCTAGATAATTGTGATTAGTTGGTGTATGTTAATATTTTTCCTAACCTAATGTTCTGTGTATTTAAATGAACTCATTAATAGAATTTGGCAAGATAAAAGGGAGATTAAAAACACAACTGGCCTAGGGAACAGAAGAATAAATGTAAACACATTAAACTAGACTGCTTTGCCATGTTAATTAAGAAAGAACCCATTAGTTAAAATAACTACTTCTTATTGAGAAATTTAGTTGGTTAATTAATTTTGAATAGTATAGAATGCATGCCTATTCTGTGTATTTTTGTTTGTTTATCCCTGTAAGTTAAAATACATAGGGTCCTTGTGAGTATTAAAGGAAGATACCAAGAAATTATTCTAAAACATATTTGCTCAAATATAACTAAACCATTTTTCAGGTGAGAAAAGTGCCTGTAAAGGTCTTCAATGCCATTGGTCTTTGTATGACATCTAATTCCATGTTCATTCCCCAAGATGGATGGTAAATAAATTGATATCATTAATGGCTTAGTTTCTCTCTGTAGAAGTCTTGCTTGAATTTTGGAAGGTAAATAGAAATAACCTGAAGTTTTCTATTTCTGCTTTAGTCTCACTTGTTGTATGGACTAGGAACTGGCAGGTGAGAATCGTGGCGGTGAGGGACATGGGAGCATTCTATAGAGGTTGGAGCAGTAATAGTAAAACAGCTTAGTAATGGGCTAGTGCAACTGACCAGAATGCACACAAGCATGGAGTCACTCAAGCATCCAACTCTCTTACTGACTGGAGGTAAGATATCAAAAACCTCAAGAAGAAAAATGATGAATGAGTAAATAGCTATCTTCTTGGCTGACTAGAATTAGTATGCTTTATTGTTTTGGTTTTTGATTACAGGTCAACTAGAAAAACATGTGTATCTCCATATCACTGCGGTCAGCATGATCTCACAGTGGTGAATAAAGAAGGATTATCTACAATCTGACTGGATTACAAATTGGGGAGTTCAACTCTGCCTCTGTATCTTGCTGGCAATCTCTCTTCACTAAAGCTCCCACTGTGCTATCAGGAAAACCATGTGGGTGCCAGAGAAGCCACAACCTAAGCTTTTCAGGCTATTCCACAGCTGCTGTCAATGGTGTAAAGGAGAGGCAGAGAGCACCCATTAGGGAGGAGATGAATAGAACGTTTTACTAGCATAAAAGAGCCACCTTTTTGTCTCCTTTTGAACTGATACTTACATCCTTTCACTTGCTGCTACACCATCATTTACCTTTTACAAAGTCCTTTTTGCTGTAGTTAATATTAGAATTTTACCTGCACTTAAAAGTTCTGAAAATTAATAATAAATAAAAACATCTTGAGAAGTGAAATTTATGAATATCAAGCCTATAAAAGCTACATATTGATTTCTAGCCTCTTTTCTTCTTGGTATAACTATTGCACAAGTTATTCCAATTCATAGTTTAAATCAGTTAAGAATCTATGATGGTTAATTTTATGCATAAGATTGGTTGGGCCTCAGTGCCCAGATATTTAGTCAAACATTATTTTGAATGTTTCTGTGAAGGTGTTTTTTTGGATGAGATTGACATTATGTCAATGGACTTTGCATTGGGCAGTTTATCCTTCAAAGTATGTACAACTGACCCTTGAACACGTAGGGGTTAGGGGTCCGGCCCTCCACAAAGTCAAAATACATTTATAACGTGTAGTCGGCCCTCCATACATGCAATTCCTTCATATCTTGAGATTCAAGCAACCTTGGATCCTGTAGTATTATACTACTAAAAAAAATATATCCATGTATAAGTGTACCCACACAGTTCAAATCCATGTTGTTCAAGGATTAACTATGCAGTTGGAGGGTAATCTGCTCTTCTCAAATCAGCCATACCCAGTTAGATGAAGACCTTAATACAACAAAGAATGACCTTTTCCACGCAAGAAGGAATCAGGCCAGCAGACTGCTTTGGGACTTAAACTGCAACATTTCCCTGTGCCTCTAGCCTGCTGGCCTACCCTGAAGATTTTAGTCTTCCAGAATCACGTGAACCAATTCCTTAAATCTCTCTCTACACACACACACACACACACACACACACACACACATCCTGTTAGTAGTTATGTTTCTCTGGAAAACTCAAATACAGAATCCAAATTCAATCTCAGTTACCTTGAAATTAAATGTCTTTTTTTTTCTTTTATCACCAATATTCTCTTTCATGGAATATTTGACAAGGTGTATGTATAGAAATCCTGATTCTGGACTGCCATCTCTGCAAGATAGCAGCAGAGAGTTAACTGAACAGATACAGAGATAAGCATCACAAAGATATGCATTGCTCAATATTTTTAAATTATATTGATGCTTTTTTTTTTTTTTTTTTGCGGTATGCGGGCCTCTCACTGTTGTGGCCTCTCCCATTGTGGAGCACAGGCTCCGGATGCGCAGGCTCAGCGGCCATGGCTCACGGGCCCAGCTGCTCCGCGACATGTGGGATCTTCCCGGACCCAGGCACGAACCCGTGTCCCCTGCATCGGCAGGCGGGCTCTCAACCACTGCGCCACCAGGGAAGCCCTATTGATGCTTTTTAAAAAACCTTTTTTTCAGTTAAAATAATACTTCAAAAAGGAGTTAATAAAAATCTCATTATTTACCTTTAAATTTAATTATTTTAAGATTCTAATCTCTTCAAATTTTTATCTAGTTATTTAATATGACAGAACTATTTTTATTAACATCAATATCTATAAATTGCTCTAAATCTACATTTCCTGTATATTTGGACAGTTCCTATTTATCAGTATGATAGGTGGCCCATTTTCAAATCAGCTGGTTTCTCCATAGTTGTCATAATATAATAAAATTAATGTTGGACATCATATTCTTAAGTAACCTGGCTGATTAATACAAGGTGATTCCAGGCTCCCAAAATAATTAATCAACACAGGGATTAATGTCCATGTCCTTCTACATGGACTGATGTCTGTGCAATAAAGCAGTTATGGGAGTAACCATTACTAAGAAATCATGTACAATAATAAATATCAAAATCTCATTTTTTTTCAGTTTTCAGTTCTCAAAACCTTTGAGTTCTTTCATTCTATCTAAATGCCAGTCTGTTTTGATATAATCTTTAGTGGTGAGAATTACAGATAACTTTCAAGACTGTTCTACTAAAAACAAACAAACAAGCAAAAAACAAAACAAAACAAAAACAAAAAACTTCTCTGCCCCTAACCAAAGGAATAAGAGTATTGCTCTTAGCCCTGAGCATTGGCAATAGTTGACTTTATGTGTCCACTTGGTTAGGCTCTGTGATGCCCAGTTGTTCGGTCAAACAGTAGTCTTGCAGTAAAGGTATTGCAGATGCGATTAACATTTACAATCAGCTGACTTTAAGTAAAGCCCATTACTCTGCATAATGTGGGTGGGCCTCATTCAGCTGAAGGCCTTAAAAGCAAAGACTAAGTTTTCCCAGAGAAAAATGAGAATTCCTCAAGACTGTAACATGGAAACCCTAACTGAATTTCTATTCTGCCAGACTATCTTACAAATTTCAGACGTGTCAGTCCCCACAATTGCATAACTACATGAGCCACTCCCTTAAAATGAATCCTATTGGTTCAGTTTCTCTGGAGTACCCTAACTGATACAAGCATATACAAATCTAATGTAAATTATAAAACCTAATATCCACTTTTACCTCAGTTTTAAAGTTAGAAATCTCATGGAGACTTTATTTGCTTTACTTTTTTGGCCAGTAACTTTGGAGTATACGCTCCCATAGTTACTCTTATAACCGGCACAGGCTTGAAATATAGTAGACACTTTTATTGTCTATTTTGTTTTTGCAAACAACATCCTATTCTTGGGTGAGCACACTATTTTTGATTTACTTTATTCCAAAAGAAGAGTGGTTCTGATTTACAGTTGGCTTAAAATTGGTCTTTGGAGTTATTTGAAGGCCAAACACCTAGACACAAGCTCATTCTATTAAATAAAAAGCAAGGCCTAAGTGTTAAAAGATCTAATCATAATCTGTGTTTCACACAAACTGAAAAAGAGCCAAGTTGCAAACCTGAGAGTAATGAGTTTGAGGAGAATTTCTTAACAACTCAACCTAAAATGTCTTTCTATCTATATTTTATCGATTTCAAATGGATAAAAGCTAGATTAACTATTAAATTCAAATATTTATTATTTTCACTATAATGTTCTATGTTAGACAACATCATCCCAAAGATCTTAATCCCAAAGAAGTTCACATCGTAATCCCAGAACCTCTGAATAGTTAGTTACCTTACATGGCAAAAAGGGACTTTATAGACATGATTAAGTTAAGGATCTTTAGACGAGAAGAGTATTCTGCATTATCCAGATGGGCTCAAATGTAATCACAGAGGTCCTTATACAATATGTGAAAGAGGGAGACAAAAGATTTAAAGGTAAAGGAGGAGATGTAACAAGGGAGCAGGGTTCAAAGTGGCATTACCACAAGCCAAGGATTGTGGGTAGCCTCTAGAGGCTGGAAAAGACAAGGGATGTCATCTCCCCTAGAGCATCCAGAAGGCAGGCAGTTCTGCTGATACCCTGATTTTAGAAATATAAGACCCATTTTGGACTACTGACCTCCTGAACTATGGGGTAATATGTGATATTTTAAGCCACTAAGTTTGTGATAACTTGTTAAGCAACAGAAAACTAATACACCTTCTTCCCCTAGACAGGTCCGAATTTCTATATCTGTCTTAAACCTGTCATAAAGGATACCTATAATTCCAAATTTATATAGTTACCTCAAGATAATCTTATAAAAGATAATTTAACTGTATATTAGCTTCTTTGCTGTAAGTTCCCAAAGTAGATATTCTGCCTTTGAAGAACGAGTCCCCAACGTATTAATTGCCCATTTGTTTGCTTATCTTTTCACAGCTGCATTTGTGAGTACAGAGACCATGTCTGCCTGGTTCACAACTAAATCCTTAGCAGAAGTTCAGTGCCTGACATATAGTATATGTTAAGTAATTTTATTTTCAATGAAGACTTTTTGTTTTACCCTTAAAGAAAGAGAAGGGGGCTGGAACATACATTTCTTTTTAAAGTAAATAATGATCTAGGAAAAGAAAGGCTGAGAAACAATCAGGTCAGTGTTCCCAAGGGCCTTCTCTTATGTGAATAATATTTGCTAACCTAACTCAGAAGTTATTCCTCTCACATTATTTAATATATTGATTAGAATTCAACCTTTGTCAAGTTACTTAAATTTTCTGAAACTGTCTCTTTATCTGAAAATGAGGATAAATGAGATAGGAGCATGATTCTAGACTTCCTGAAATCTGGGTTATAGGGGAAGGGAAGAAGCTTGTGAAAGTTTAACGTAAGGAAACATGATAAGCAACATAAGCACACCTGGATGGTTATATAACAATCATACTTATTGAACATATAAAGAACTTAGCACCATTCCTGGAAAACTGCAAGCACCATATGTGTGTGTGTGTGTGTGTGTGTGTACACACATATACATGTATAAAAGCCATTGTCTCCATTATCATCATTAATAAGGGACCTCTGGGAGATTTATCTCATATTCCCCTATAGTTACCTAGAAAATGAAAAGTAGTCACTGCTGTATAAAGCATCAATGTTCCGCTGGCACTCTGACCACTCTCATCTTCCTCAGTAGCTTGCAAGGTAGACAACATTCATTGCTCTCCATGTACAACTGCCTCAATTCAATCATTTAGGTGAGTGTATAACAGCTACAGATTTCTCCTCATATGCATTCACACAGCCCTTTCTGGTTGCACATAAAAGCACAGATGGAAATCATGGTCCAGGAACAGCCCCATAGGCCTAGACAGGCCTAGCGTAATCAAGTCTCACAAACAAGCAATCCTGGCACACACCAACATTTCCTCAGTATCCCTCTCTCAAACTATTTGAGGCATCAGTGGTGTAATAGATGGGCTTATTGATATAAATAAACTATATACATATATCATGTTGAACTCTTAGTAACATAAATGATATGTCCTCTAGGAAAATGACATTTCAGAACTTCCAGTTTGTAGAACCTAGATACAAGGCCATTTCCCCTTCTTTGACACATCAATTAATACAGAAAAAGAAGCTAATTGCTTCTCCACTACTCAACAAGTACTATGATGAAGGACATTAAGAAACAATGTATTTAGTTATTATAATAAATCTTAGATTTAAAAAAGTCATTGGGCATCGTGGGATCCTCAGCTTTAATCATGGGTTTGGTTTTTGCCAGGACCTTCCCAAGAACTTAAGAAAATTACCTGAGCTGATGAAAAACAACTGCTCTAACAGTGCTTTTGATTTTCTAAACCACAAGCCCATAACCAGAAAAATCATAATCAGATTTTATCATAACCAGAAAAATATTTATCCTCAAATGGCTTCATTCATACTCTGAATTTATTAACAACAAACCATGTCAAATATCTAATTTTGCTTCATTTTGCTTCATCTATCAAAGGTTTTTCTGACTTTTGAAAGGTAATTTTAAAATGAATTATATACCTAATACAGACAATATTCACTAAAGGTACACTGCTTCTCCATAAGGGTTTAATTTGCATCATTTTTCTTTTTTATCATAAATTTTTTAAATTATATAAAATGAAATATTCCATGATAAGGAATTAGCACCCTCTCCCATCTTTTACCCTTCCAGTTTTTGAAATAATCAGGAACATTTAGATTTACTATAGCTCTCTTTCCCTAGATTTAATTTTGCAGGAAGGAGGGGAAAACTATCAGTTTCTTCATACTTAACATATATCTAGCATGTTTTCACCCATATTCTCTCATTTCTTCCTTGTAATTGCTCTTTTATAGGAGTACATGAGAAGTAAAGTAACTCACCTCCCTAATGAAGTAATATACCAAGATTCAAATGATCAAAATCAACTATTCCCAGGACCTCAGAGAAAAGACTAGGCCAAGATGAAAACAGGCAGCAAAGAGAGACAGTAGTCAAGTCTGAGTTGTCTATTAATCTCCCACGGCGCTCTGAATCAAGGTTTGTTCACCAGCACCAGACCTTCTGAGAAAGCAGCTGCCCATTCTGAAAAGGGACAGCATACAGCAGATGGACTCCTGTGGTGAACATCTACTCCACGGTGACAGTGTGCAGACATCATCTCAAACAGCTCAGATTACTCAGTCTGTCTGTACCCTGGGCATGGTCAAGTGAAGGAAGACTATACAAGGAAGAAAGCATTCGGAGATGGTTACCAAAAGCAAGCAGGTCTCCTATGAAACTTTGAGCTCCGGCCCCATGAAGACAAGTTCTGATTAGCAGGAAATAGTACCAATTTCCTTCCCGAAGAAGGGGCGTTACTCAGATACTTAGCAATTTTTTTTCTTTTCCTCAAGTTTCTTGAGTCTACAGAACCATTTTGCCGTGGCTTTTTGCCACATTTACAGCACGGAACAGGTTGGCTGTCCTCTGTTCTTTGACTTCTTTTCCTACTTGGCAGTTCCATTTCCTCCTGACTCAAATATGCTTCCTCTCTTTGGGAAGAAAGGCACAGGATGCCACTGACCCAACCCCAGAAGAATGTGTGCTTTGGGTTGTTTTGCCAGCAGTGGGCATGGTCTGAGTGAAAGAGGGGAGTAGAGGAAGAGGTGGGGCACGCATTGCTGGCTCAGCTTCTCTGCTTCACTTATAAGCTGCATGACCTTGGGCAAATCATGCTGGTGTCTCCCACTCTGCATTTGTAGAAAATGAGATGGGAGGATGTGATAACATTATACCTACCAGGCAGAGGTGGCTCATACCATGGGCTTCCAGAAGTCTCTTCTAAGCTGAAGTCCAAAACTGACTGTCTACTGTGTTCCAAGATCCTTGTTGATCATCTTGTATATAGCATCTCTATTCCTCACAAAATCCTACATGGTAGGTATCACTAGCCATGGTCTACAGAGAAAAACTCAGAAGAAGGCTGAATAAATTTAGTGGTGGAGCTGAAGCCTTTAGTCCTTGGTCTACATGAATCCCAAACTTGTGTTCTTTCCTTTGTGCTCTGCTGCTTTCAGGTCTATGATTTATACTATGTGTGATCAATGTTCCCTGTAATTCTTTCAGGCTGAAAGCAGTCAACCATGTTTCATGAGCAATAGTCTTTGACAGATGAGTATGCACAAGAGGAATTTTGTGTGGCAATTAAAATTACAACAAAGTTAATCAGACACATATATAATGATATGTATAACAGCTACTGTGCTACACATATTAGGCATAAATGGTAAGCTGGTTCATAGGAATGAAAATAATTATTTTTACATTGCTGAAGCAAGTGTGACTATACTCAGACAGGAAATTAAGATGGGATGGAGGGTTACCCTGGTGGCGCAGTGGTTGAGAGTCCACCTACCGTTGCAGGGGACACGGGTTCATGCCCCGGTCCGGGAAGATCCCACATGCCGCGGAGTGGCTAGGCCCGTGAGCCATGGCCGCTGAGCCTGCAGGTCCGGAGCCTGTGCTCCGCAACGGGAGAGGCCACAACAGTGAGAGGCCCGCGTACCGCAAAAAAAAAAAAAAAAAAAAAAAAAAAGATGGGATGGAAACAACTTTGGAATAAAAATAAGTATTTCCATTTATTAATTTATTACTGATATCCAAGCATTGTGCTAGGTGTTTTACATGCATTATCTCATTTAATCCTCTTATTAACAATATGAGAAAGATATTATTAGTAATAAATCTTTTTACAGATGGGAAGACTGAGGCTTAGAGAAGTTAAGAAAATTTTGCTAGTACTAGTTGGGATAACATACCAACCCAGGAGGTGACCTACAGTCTTCCTTTTATACTCTTGTGTCCCACAGCCATCTCAGAAAGAAAGAACCACTCCTTCCTCTTTCTCATCTTGTCAGCTTTGCTCTAAATGTGAAGTGCTGTCTTGCTTTCAACCAATTTGGCCTTAGAATAATACTGCTTGTTTATACCTGAATTACTAATTGTAAAATATGAGCAACTCTTCAATGTCCTTTTTCAAAAGCACAGGTCCATGGGCTTTTTATCAGGTGGGAAAACAGTGGAAAATGTATGAGTAAGGACTGACTAGCTTGTGCTGAGGTTTTGGTAACAAACCAAACCAATATTTCGGTGGCTTAGAGTTACAAATTATGTTACCTGTCCATCACTGGATGGACGCTGAGAGCAGTCTCTAAAGAGAACAGTGCTGACCATCTCAAGAGAAGAAAAAGAGGACTGCAAAACCTTAGCTCTTTCCTTCTCCACATTATATTCCACAAGTGAGCTGTGGGTCAGCCAGAAGCCATTCTCGATCAGAACTCCAGGACTTCAGTAGACAAAGAAGAAGTTTTCTTACTGATTAAAATAGAGAATCATAAAGGGAAAGTTCAAAGAAAACCTTCACTAGCTTAAAAGATTTGCTTGAAATCTGCCCTCTCTGACCTGAAAGGTAAATTAAGGTATCACTTAACTCTGGACCATTCTCTTTCCCATGTCTACCCTTTCTTCACCTCCACTGCCTAGAATCCTGTGTCTAAGCAAGCAGAGAACGTTGAGATATCCTGGTGATCTATATTGCAGTGCTTTGGGTGGCCTCTTACATATTAATAGAATTTATTTGCAAAGCATTTTATTCCTTTAGTGGTGGAAAATTATGTACAGATTTGTGAAAACTGTTTGTGCCCTAGGATGTGCCCAATCACAATGTTTGGCTTGAACCAAATGCTGGAAGACAGAGAACTAGATGGTTGATGATAGGTATAAACATTGACCTGATTAGTTTAGTGCATGCATTGATACAAATAACTAAGTACCAAGGGGCCATGAATTTATATGGCAATAAGTTATCAGAGTAATAGAATACTTATTAAGTTTAATACTAGGAAGATTAAGCAGCAGGAACCAACTTCCTTTCTGGTCAATCAACATTATTAAGAAAATGTATACTGAACATTGCACAGTATGGAGGGAGTGGTCCTGAGTCAGAAATTTGAGGACTCAAGGTTTCTATCCCCATTAGGTGATATGACATTTCTGAATCTCAATTTCTTAATTAAACAGTAAGAATAAATGAGGTATATCTGAAGTCCTTAGGAACCAGAAGCCAGCATTGTTTCCTCTTCAGGTTTAAGTTACATTGCAAAACCTTCCCTTAATTTTGGTATGTGAAAACATCCAGGAAAAGGATGAGGAATGGGGGATGGGGGAGAAATACTGGTGCTCCCATGCTGATACAGAATTTCACGTTTAAATGAGAAAATAATGAAAATGGTTTTGCATCACAAAGATCCAATCAACTAAGAAGTAGTATGCAGCACTGATGAGTTAAGACGTTTTAAATGTCCCTACAAGAGTTGGGTCAGTTGGATGTGTTTGGCTTCAACTTCCTTGAAAGTGTTTTTCTTTGTCCAGGGAGGATGGTTTCAGACTGTATTTAGAGACTGTGAGTCACTGAGACCTAATGGGAACAGGCTCTCCTGACATTATGGAAGTCTGGCACCTCTAGTCCTAAGATGTGGAGCCTTTTCTGCTTGAGCTGAGGTCCTTGATATCAAGTGGTCTCTCTTCCTTTACCTTCCCCTCCTTGCTTTATTCCAAGTTCACTTACTTTCTTTTATCTCCCCCTCCAAATTTCCAATACAAATCTCTTTCTGATAATTATGTTCCCACTCCTGTGTACCACCATTCTGACCACTGCAATGAAATGTGACCATACTGATTTCCTTATGGCCAACTCAAAATATCAATTCTGCTGAGTCAGTTTTCCCTGCCCTAAAACCTTCCAAGCTCAGAAGATTTGAAACCATGGTGGGAAGTGGGATTGGGAACAGTTGAACAAGCTGTTCAAGCACTAATCGTGCTTATTCATGGAGGAAAACAGATGGAAGGAGAGAGATTCTGGAAGAGGATATAGTTGATGGGGCAAGGACCAAGTCTACTGAAATTAGTTGCCGATTTGGAGATGGGAGACCTGGTTCCATGGCCTACCATGGAATAACTTGCTTAGCTTATGCAATATTTTTGAGATCTGAATTTCAATTTAATAATCAGCAAAATTAACATTTTAAAAACTTACTTCTTAGGGTTCAGGTTAAAAGATACAATCAATTTGAAATTATCTATATGTTTATTACTATAATTACTATTGTTGCTGAATATATATCTCATTGTCTAACATGACAATAATGGACAGAATAGAATACGTTGAGTCTTCGATAATTTTGAAAGTCTGACCTTGACAAGAAAAAAGCAAGAAACTTTCCCAAGACAAATGCTCACATTACAAAACGTAGCACACAATTTCAGGAGCACACGGACCCGTCCAACTGTGGATTTCCAGAATGAAATAAAACAAATAAAAATGCCCAAAGATATGAAAAGCTTAACTTTAAGTAGGAAACTGTTGGAAAATTATCTTCTTGTAAATTACTATATCTTTATTGTATGATTTGTTCCATAGGATATCTACTTATTGCTCATTTCTAATTATTAAACTTCACAAATTCCCCACAAAATAATTAACAGGTAATTAAGTAAGAGTGTGGCTGAAGGAAGAATAAGATTTGTTTTGATTATTTCATTTGTTTCTATGGAACCTGTTTGGAAAGCCATGTTGGCCGAAGCATGGAATTTTGGAAGATACTCCCATCAACTAAGAATGTACATATGTGTGTGTGTGTAGAAAAAGAGAGATCATTAAGATTATATATAATATACACATATTATGTATGTGAGTATATATATATGTGTGTGTGTGTGTTTGTGCATAGAGAGAGATATATGAAATGTCTAAGACTAAACGTCTAAATCACTTAGAATCACCACCTCTCTATTCCCTCCAGGTACTAAAGAAGCATCATCAGAGAGCCATAAATCCCTTGACCAATTTTTTTTTCATTTTTCTAGAGATAATGAATTGCTTTATAAGTTTTCTACTCTATTGTCAGAATTATGATACTGGAAAGGATTTATTTAATTCACTAGATATTTGGCAATCATACACTATACTAGAAATAGACTAATAGGGACAGAGTAAAGCATGAGACAAACATGTGAAGGAATGAACTGTACTTAGAATGTACAATATAACAAGAGTAGTGCACACCTTTGTTATACGGAAGAGGAGGTAACTGACACTGCCTGAAAGGGATCAAGGGATGCTTCCCAACAAGGTGACCTGGAACACAGACATCTGTCCTCCAGTAAAGACAGAAGAAAAGGGAAGAAGGATAAAGTCTTTCATAACGGAAGATTGTGTGAGGAACAACAGAGTTTGGGAGGTACTAGATGAAATAGGTAGTGCAAGGAAACAGAGTTCTTTCACCTCAAAAAAAGAGAATTGGATTACTAGCTTATTACCTTTCTTGATGTATAGCCACAGAAAGGCAGTCCCTTTTTCTTTAGTACCTCACCTTGACTCTAATTCTATTCTAAATGGAATAAAGACCTCTTTTCTAATGTATCCACTTTGTGTTTATCTGTTTAATTTTATAAGGGACCTTATTGTTAAGACTGGTAATAAATATCCAGTGATCGCCTCCTAATTCATTCATTCAATAAATATCCATTAAACATCTACCTTATGGTGGTTTCTATCTATAAAGGTAGTCTTTCCCAAGACCCATTTTCTTCAAATGACTACATTCTTTGGGATTCCAGTCCCTCCACATTCTGGGGAAAAATTCTCCAAACTTATTTCTCTATTCCTCTAACACATCTATCCCTCCAGCTAAAATTGGTGATTCTGTCTCTTGGTTTCTCCAGCTCTACATTAGTATTGCTGTCAAGAACTTCCTTCCCTCATCACATTGACCTGTGCAAAACTTTGCCTTCATTAACTCTCACTTTCTCTTCTACCAAGGAGAACTTCCAGAACAACCCAACCAAAAATAAATTTCCCTTTCAAATATACCACCTTGAATCTTAGTTACTGCTGAAATATTTTCTCATCTTTCCTACTAGATCTTAATCATCTTTGGAATTAGAACCACATCTTACACTTTTTTTAAATCCCTTATGGTAGTCAGTGCAGTGCTTTGCACACTCTACTGCATGTTTAATAAATAAATGTTTAAATTTTAGACTGAATCTCCACATTCTATTCTACCAGAGGTGTTTGACTGGCATGAATAAATATTGAAATACCTTTAGATTAAAAGGATATGGAAGGTCAATGCTTAGTCCCAGAACTGCTTGACCATTCTTTTATCACTTCCTTTTTAATTATAAGAGTTTCAAAATGATAACCAAGGTTTCAAGCATGAAACTATCTGAATTTTATTTCTTCTGCATAATTTTAGCTTTGGCAGAACCCTGATTATTTCCCATTTCTAGGCTTCAGCACATTATTACTAATATCAAGAAGTTTTCATCTCCAGATTACACTGCTCCCCCTTGCCCTTGGCAGTGTTAATTTGAGCTATATAAAAATCAGTAAAGAAGTTCTTACTGTTATGTTTTTCTATCTGCTTTGGGAAGAATTGGCACCTAAGGCTATGTCTACATTATTTATACCACTTTAATAGATTAAATCTTAACTGTACCATAGAGCTTTTAAAGACATGTCTGTAAATGTTTTAGGATTCCACAGGTGTTCATCCTGACTACAAACAAAGACTCCTTTTTGTGGTTGAAAAACAAAATTAAAATGTAACAGTGTCCTGCAAGCCATGGTTTCTGCTTAAAACAGGTCCTTGACTGGACATGTCAGATAGATTTGTTACTCTTGACACATTTTTGGAGTCCAACAAAGTAACCTACATCAAGGAAACATTTCTGTGATCCTATACTTCTAAGATTAATCTCTCTGATGGTGACATTTCATAAAGGAACTATAACGTTGGAATTCTACCAATGTGACAACATCCTCAAGGACTTTCATCTTGAAATGTCCTCAAGCACTAAAGTATTCTTAAAACTGTTTCATTCTTTTCTCTGCACTGTTACCAACTCTATGGTACAATTTTGACACATTATTAAAGACAAGAGCTTTATTTTTGGAAATTATTGTTCACAGGACCCCTGAGGATTTTTTTCTTCTGTTTATAACTCGAGGATCTGATTCTATTCTCTGAAACTCAGGACTTGTTAGAGTTCCTTTTCAAGCAGGTGGTAATTTCATTAGCTTTCCCTGAAAATAATTATAATCACCTTTAATTCAGTGAAAGATAAACATTCTCAGCTAGCTAAGGTCCACATCAGTGCATAGCACTGTTTATTCAAAATTACAGAAGTGGTAAGATAAGTCATTGAAATATTTAACAAAGAATAAGGAAGGGCTTCCCTGGTGGCCTAGTGGTTGAGAGACCGCCTGCCAATGTAGGGGACATGGGTTCGTGCCCCGGTCCGGGAAGATCCCACGGGCCGCGGAGCGGCTAGGCCCATGAGCCATGGCTGCTGAGCCTGCGCGTCCGGAGCCTGTGCTCCGCAACGGGAGAGGCCACAGCAGTGAGAGGCCCGCGTACAGCAAAAAAAGAAAAAAAAAAAAAAGAATAAGGAAAAGCATAATGATAATTATAAGGTATATTTACACTCAATTAAACCCAAAGAATTTTAACACCCAGTCCCTTTCAGGAATCACACAGGTCAAAAAGGGATCAGGGATGTATTCTCTACAGTGCCCCCCCAAACAGGCAGAAAGGAAAACCATTCTCAGAAGAGTGAAGGGAGCAGCCAATGACATTTTTGTGGCATGTGTTAAAAGGAAGAAAATCTTCCTTAGCAAATTGTGATAAAGGTGCAGCCCTTAAGTGGAACTTTAAGCAAGGGCGTCAGCAGAGAGTGAGAATTCCAACAAATAGTAATGAGGGTCTTCATACCTGATTTTGAAGTCACAAGTATAACAATTTTAAGTCAAAATTATTTAACAACACATTTTTAGTAAACTCTAGCCTCCGTTTCTGCTCCCTCCACCTGTTGCATCCCCCTTAAAGAAACCATTTTTATTCATTTTTTGGTTTTTCTTTCCATTTTTAATATAAGGAAATCCATATATGTACACATATATGTATAATATATAAACATGGCTATATCATACAAAAATATGGCAATTTGGCCACATTTCCACTCCATCTTAGAGGAATGGCAGCATACTATAATGCTGTTCTGTACCCTGATTTTTAAAATTTTAATCAGTAGTTTATAGAGATAAAATTTTTGGTTAAGATGGGAGAAATAACAGCATATTTGTACACTGATGGGAATAATCCAGGAGACAGCAAAAAACAAAACTGGTGATGGGAGACAGAGGGGAGAATTATTGGAGTGACTGGCTTTAGATAGGAGCATGAAGAGTTCATCCATGGGAACAGACCAACTTCCTAGTCAGAGTGTGGGCACAGATGCTGGTAGCGGGGTGGAGATGGGATGGGACTCTATGGGACTATCAGTAGATTGAGTAGAGAAGGTGTGAAAAAGTCACATAGAAGAGGAGACAAGGGAACAAAGCAGGGACATACTGGATGACTGCCTGCCAGCATTAAGGTCGTACTTGAGTTACGTTTATTGTCTGCAGAGCCTTCTTACATTAAACTCAGATAAGGTACACTTATGTCAGGAAAATACTTTCTTAAAATTGACTTCACTTTTACTTAAAAGTGCAGTGCTTATCCTGAGTCGTAGTATGTACAACTAATGGTCCTAATGTTACTGGCTCTTCCCAGTGGAGAATTTTTTTTTAAAGACTAAGCACTGGAGTAATCACATAAGTCAGGTTGATGAGACAGAGATGATGTGATTTTTTTTAACCTTATCTGTCCTCACGAATGGCTACCTAAGCTTGTCAGGAAAATCAAATCTGTCAGCTAAATGACATAACCTATCATGTATTAAGTATGTATATCATGAGCCTACTATATGCTATATTTTATATCTCAATATTACTGGGAGAGAAAGAAAAAGAAAGATTAAAAAATAAATTCTAAGATTCCAAAAGCTAGTTTAAAATACTTCTAAACTTAATCAGAATATTGAGCTCTAAAGTTTGTGTAAGTGGTAACTATAGTCAAGTGAAAATACTTCTGTAGTCATGAGAGTTTGATTCCATTATAAGAATGAGATTTATGTAATACCATTTTCCTGCATTGATTTTATATATTCTTGATGGTAAATAAAATGGTTATAGTATACTGAAAAAAGTATAGGATATAAAGATTGTAATCATGTTTTCCTCAATAAGATAACTGAACTCTAATTGAATTTTAATTTTTCAGGTGTCATAGTTTCTAAGTACAAACTCAGTTGTATATTGAATTCAACATTTCATTTTTCTCTGACCCTCCTTTGTTTTTTTACTCTCCCATTTTTCTTTTCCTCAGATATTACTATGGAAATTTCTCAGCCTGGAACAGAGAGAAACAAGATACCTCTTATGAATGCTGAATTTGAAAGGTAAGGAGAAAACACACATATAAATGGAGAGAAGTTTTTTAAAATATTCATCAGTGGTCTTTTGGGGTCCATATTAGACTTTCTTCACATTCCTCCATTTTCTCTAAGTGCCATACATAAGCTTTCTAAATCAAATAATCAGAGCTGTCAAACATAATAGGTATTGTTTCACTATATCATCAGAGAACAAAAAACTTCAGACTCAGGAGAATGGTCAAGCTAATCAGGGATCAAACGATTTCCACTCTAACTCCAAATCTAAAGACTCCTTTCTGGGCTTCAGAGGACACTGTGCATTCTACCCCAGATCAAGAGATTTCAAAATACCAGTAGTATCTCATTTTTCATCTATTAACTTATTCTTAAGTATGTCAATGTAGAAACTAGATTGTTGGAAGACCTAGCTAAGCTGTTTAATAGAGAATACTAGCTACATGTAACTATTTACATTTATACTTAAATAAATTTTAGAATAAAATTAAAAATTCAGTTCCTCAGTTGCACCAGCCATGAATCAAGTGTGCAATAGCCATAAATGACTAACAACTATGGTATTGAACATTTCAGATATGCAACATTTACATCATCATAGAGAGTGAAAATTAAAACTGGAAATTAAAAACTTTTTAACTTCTATTTATCTAAGAATAAATCACATTGTTAGAAAATATTCTTAAACATATGAATATTAAACATCGCATATGATGAACCAAAACTGTAGATACTGTTAAACAAAGAGAAATGTATAGTATTAAGTACCAGAGTGGAGTATAAATAAGAGTAGAATCCAGAAAAAATATAAGCACATTAAAAAAAAAAGATATAAAATCAGAAATTCACAGGAAAATAAATCCACAATAGAGATAATCAAAGCCAAAGATTGGTTCTTTGAAAATATTAATAAATTTGATAACCAACTAGCATGAGTAAAAATGAAGAAAGGATGACAAAACAAATAGACAATAACAAGAATAAAAAAGAGGGGATAGAGGTCTTCCCTGGTGGCGCAGTGGTTGAGAGTCTGCCTGCCGATGCAGGGGACACGGGTTCGTGCCCTGGCCTGGGAAGATCCCACATGCCGCGGAGCGGCTAGGCCCGTGAGCCATGGCCGCTAAGCCTGCGCGTCCGGAGCCTATGCTCCTCAATGGGAGAGGCAACAACAGTGAGAGGCCCGCGTACCACAAAGAAAAAAAAAAAAAAAAACCAGTATGAGACTGGCAAAAAAAACAGACATATATATCAATGGAACAGGATAGAAAGCCCAGAAATAAACCCACAAACCTATGGTCAATTAATCTACGACAAAGAAGGCAAGAATATACAATGGAGAAAAGACAGTCTCTTCAATAAGTGGTGCTGGGAAAACTGGACAGCTACATGTAAAAGAATGAAATTAGAACATTCTCTAACACCATATACAGAAATAAACTCAAAATGGATTAAAAACCTAAACGTAAGACTGGATACTATAAAACTCCTAAAGGAAAAAATAGGCAGAGCATTGATATAAATCACAGCAATATCTTTTTGGACCCATCCCCTAGAGTAATGGAAATAAAAACAAAAATAATCAAATCAGACCTAATTAAACTTAAAATCTTTTGCATAGCAAAGGAATCCATAAACAAAAAGACAACCTACAGGATGGGAGAAAATATTTGCCAGTGATGTGACCAACAAGGAATTAATTTTCAAAGTATACGAACAGCTCATACAGCTCAATATGAAAAAAAATTTTTTAAAAATGGGCAGAAGATCTAACTAGACATTTCTCGAAAGAACACATAAAGATGAACAAAAGACACATGAAAATCTGCTCAACATCACTAATTATTACAGAAATGCAAATCAAAACTACAATGAGGCATCACCTCACACTGGTCAGAATGGCCTTTATCAAAATGTCTACAAATAATAAATGCTGGACAGGGTGTGGAGCAAAAGGAACCCATCCAAACTTGGTAGGAATTTAATTTGTACAGCCACTATGTAGAACAGTATGGAGGTTCCTTAAAAAACTAAAAATAGAGTTACCATGTGCTCCAGGGATCCCACTCCTGGGCATATATCTGGAGAAAACTCTAATTCAAAAAGATACATGCACCCCAATGTTAACTGCAGCACAATTTACAATAGCCAAGACATGGGAGCAACTTAAATGTCCATCAACAGATAAATGGATAAAGAAAATATGGTATGTGTGTGTCTATATATATATATATATAGACAGACACACACACACACACAATGGGATACTACTCAGCCATAAAATGAATGAAATAATGCCATTTGCAGCAATATGAATGGGCCTAGAAATTATCATACTAAGTGAAGTAAGCCAGACAGAGAAAGACAAATAGTATATGATATTGCTTTTATGTGGAATCTTTAAAAAAGATACAAATGAACTTATTTACAAAACAGAAATAGACCCATAGACATAGAAAACAAACTTATGGTTACCAAAGGGGAAAAGGGGGAGGAAGGATAAATTAGGAGTTTGGGATTAACATATACACACTACTGTACATAAAAGAGATAACCAGGGCTTTCCTGGTGGTGCAGTGGTTCAGAGTCCACCTGCCGATGCAGGGGACACGGGTTCGTGCCCCGGTCTGGGAAGATTCCACATGCCGCGGAGCGGCGGTGCCCATGAGCCATGGCCACTGAGCCTGCATGTCTGGAGCCTGTGCTCCACAATGGGAGAGGCCACAACAGTGAGAGGCCCGTGTACCGCAAAAAATATATATATATATATAGATAACCAACAAGGACCTACCATATAGCTTAGGGAACTATACTCAATATTTTGTAATAATCTATATGGAAAAATAATCTGAAAAATAATATATATCTGAATCACTCTGCTGTACACCAGAAACAATCACAACATTTTAAATCAACTATACTTCAATAGAAATAAATAAATTTTGAAAATCAATCCATGTTTTAACACATAAATAGAAAACAAGGTGAAAAATCATATGATCATCTCAATAGATGAAGAAAATTTCTTTGATTTAAATTCAACTCTTATTCACGATAAAAATTATATTCAGTATTTCTCAGAGGTTCTAGCAAGTGCTATAAGACATGAAAAAACTGGAAAGGAAGAGATAAAAGTGATATTATTTCAGATCAACTGAAACTCTCATTTATTTCTGGTCACAGTAAAAGCTGGTACAACCCCCATGGGAAACCCTTTGGAATACCCACCAAAACTAAATAAATGGAGACCATACAACTCACAATTCTATCCCTTATAGGTGTACACCCAATAGATTCTCCAAATGACATTTACAAGAATGTTTACAGAGCACACTTTTAATAGTAACACCTGGAAGATTGCTCAATTGTTTATGAATGGATAAATTGTGGTATAGTCACATAATGGAATACTATATAGTAATGAGAATAAACAAATGGCAATTGCATAGCTATATGGATGAATCTCAAAACAATGTAAAATGAAAGAATACATACAAGGGTTCATACTGTATAATTTTAGATACATAAAATTCAAAAACCTGCAACAATTAATCTATGGTGTTAGAAAACAGTATATTACCATTGGGGTGATAGTGAATGGATAATTACAAAGGTTAAAACAGTAACTTCAGTATATTTCTAATCTTATATTTTCTTCTATGTATATTTAAACCACACATTTTATTTTTTTGCTTTAAATGGTTATCTTTTAAATTAGAATGCCCCCCTCAAATAATAATTACCAATATGTTCCAATTCTGTTGCACTGCATTCCTCTATTTAGCTTCAGTCTGAAATTATATGCTTTCAGCCTGAAGAATCACATTTCGAATTTCTTATCTTTATCTTATTGTCTGGAAATTTTTTTATCTTACCTTTTCTTGGAAGGACATTTTTGCTGATTATAGATATCTATGTTCACTTTTTCCTTTAGCATTTTGAAGGCACTATTCCATTGCATTAAAAATAATGCAAACAGAAGACAAAATCTCCATTCATTCTTATTTTTGTTTCCTAGAATATAATGTGTCCTTTCTCTTGTTATTTTTAAGATTTTTATTTAAATCAATGGTTCAGCAATTTGATTATGATTCTTGGTGAAGTTTTTGTTGTATTTGTTCTTTTTGGAGTCATCATCACCTTGGAACTATGAATTCATCCTTGTCATCAAATTTGGAAAATATAGGTCATTATTTCTAAATACTTTTTCTGCCTTCCATCTCCTTTACTTCTGGGACTCCAGTTATATGTTAGATCAACTGCCATTGTCCCATCCTGAGATTCCATTCAATTTTTGCAAACTTTTTTACTCTTTTTGCTTCAGTTTGGATAGTTTCTTTTGCTATGTTCTCAGTTCATTAATCTTTTCTTCTGCAGAGTCTATCCTGTAGCAAGCCCTTCTAGCAAATTTTCATGTTAGCTATTCTATTTTTCAGCTCTAGAGGTTTCATTTCAGACAGTTTTAACTTCTCATTATGGTCATGTTTTCATTTAAATATTGAGCATATTTTTAATAACTATTTAAAGTTCTTGTTTCCAAGTTCTTTATTTTATCTTTGGCTATATTTCTATTAACTGATATTTCTTCCTCTTTATGAATCACATTTTATGCTTCTTTATATGCCTACTAACTCTTGAGTAAGAGGCCTTATGAATACTATTATTTAATATCTGGATTTTATAGTGTTACTTTAGAAAGTTTCAAATTTAGTGGTAAGAAGCAGTTAAATTACTCATGGATCAGTCTGATATATCCATGATGTTTTTAAGATTTCTTTTGGCTTGTTTAGAGTAATCTTTACTCAAGTGTAGCTTGGACCTACTTCCTGGTATCCTACATAATGTCTCAGGTGTCCAAATAGATCTCTTCATTCTGCATGATGGAAACTCCCAACTTTGAGTGAGCTCTGAGAATTATTTGATTTATAAATTCCTTGATATTTGTTGTCTCATAAGGTTTCACTCTGCACACATATCCATCACCATTCAGCAACAGATTGAAGGCAAGCCTATGCATATTTCAAGAACTATTTTCCTAGAACTCTTTTTCTTCATAGTCTTTAACTCTTTGATACTCTGTTATGTAAATTCAAGTTCATTCAACCTCTCCAAATTCTTCCCTCTCTACCTCCTGAACTGCCCCCCTGTACTATGGAAAGTAATTCCTTCCAAAAGCCAGAAATATCCATCTAAAAGCCAGGAATATCTCAGAGCACACCTCACTTGTTTCCTTCTCTTAGAGTTCACAGTTCTGTATTGTCTGTTGCCCAGTATCCGAAACCAGTTATTATATATTTCGTCTAATTTTCTAGTTGTTTACAGTGGTAAGGCAGGACTAATATCAGTTACTTCATCATGGCAGAAGTACAATTCTACAAATTTTAACATATATAATAATGTTAATTCTATATAACCTAGGATCTTTCCAGTTCCAGAGGGATTATACATCTTTTCTCGATCACTCAGCCCAATGTAAGAAATCACAGATTATATGGTTAAATCTTCTCAACATTTAAGACTTGTTTCCTCACTACCACTTACAGCTGATATATTGTACTTGATTTTCCTGGCTTATTTTTTCTTGATGGTATCTTTCAAACCTACTCATTTCCTTTTCCACTCCCACTTTAAATATATTCATCTCGGGCAACTGCCAAAATCTCCTAACTGTTTTTCTTAACTCATCTTTTTTTCACCATATCACAAGTAATTTCAAAATTATAATTCTTCAAATATCACTTCCATCATTCAACTGGCATATTCAATCTGATCAACAATCTAGACTGGCTCTGTGGCCTACAACTTCAAATAGCATCTGCCTGCCCCTTCACAGAATGTGTACATGTAGAGCATAAACTATTAAGCAGGATTAGCAGACATTTATTCAATCATTCATTCATCCAATACTTCCAATATACCAATTACTTTGTTATGCACTGGGGATTCAAAACTAACAATTCAGCAGGGGACCCAAATAAATCAATATTATAAATATTGTGATAGTACAAGATAAAAATATCCAGAGTACATTTTACCACCCTATATGTGGCAGTCAGTGAAAGCTTCACAGTATTAATGGCTATGTTTAATCTTAAAATATGAGTAGCAGTGGAGAGGGCATTCCAGGCAGAGAAAATAGCATGAGAACAGTGACACAGAAGGGAGATCTAGCATGATGTAAGTGGAAACTGCAAACGGTTCATGTATTTCATGAGCATTAAGTCAAAGGCAGAGGGCAACAGATATGTCCAGAGTATATGCAAGAGAAAGTTCAAGGAACCAATTATTTACTACATTTCAAAGCTTAGATTTTAACAAGATGCTGAAGGATTTTTAATCAAGAGAGTTATATATTCAGATTTTTGTTTTTTAAAACTTTCTGAATATTTTATTGAAGATAAAAAATTAATAGGACAGGAGTGAAGGCAGGCAAGTTTTTAAGTTGAGAGTCCAAGCAAGTGATGGAAAGTCTGAACTATGCTAGTTGTAATGATGATAAAGAGGAAGGAATGATTGTAAACTTAACACTATGTAGTAATTTATAGGACATGAGGGGTGAAAGTACATAGGTGAAGTACCTAGGGTGACTCCCTTTCTAGATTTGGTAGCAACTGAGTGGATAATTGTGTCATCTACTTCAGATGACACAATTAACACAAAAGGAAGAGCATACTGAAGGGTGGTTTTAAAAAATGATTAGCCACAGTTTATCTGGACATCTGAGGTACCTATGACATAGCCAGTTGAAAAGGTCACATATGTGATTAGACATAAATCCAAAGTATATTTATATAAAACTTAAAAGCTATCACCCCACAGTAGGTAGCTGAAACTATGAGAGAGTAAAATACCTAAGAGACAATATGTGAAGTAAAAGAGAAAGGCATCAGCATTTAGAGGTCAGGCAAAGGCATAGAAGCACACTGTTTCAGCTAAAGTAAAAATAACTTGGCTATAAAACATCACTCATACTTTTATTCCGCATTCTCCTAAGGTAAGGGATATAAAATACATACTTCATTAATGAAGGTGGCCCTATATTGACTTTATCCCATGATGTAGTAGATAGCTGATCCACTGATGCCCTTGAAAACTCAGGTAGTTGAGGTGTACCTCTTAGCATTTCAATTTTCCACTCTGTACTCATCCCTAAAACTGCAAGGTTCTTGTCTCAAATTCTTAGTGGTCTCTTTAAATTTCCCTCTCTTCATTTGAGGTGGAGTCGGAATACTCCATACTCCTTCCTCTTGGGAGAAGATGTGACTCAAAAGATGGCGAGAGCTTTAAAAAGCATTCATTTGATTCTTGTCCTCCTTTGGAACTGATTGTTACCTATTTTGCCATGTGGTATCTAGTGTTTTCTTGGTGCCTGTTATAACAGCTACTGTAATATTAAAGTATACGTCTATCTTTCCTACAAGAGCGTGAGCTCCGAAATGAGAAGAGTGATTTTTTGAAATCTTTGTATCTCCAGTTTTTATCACAAGGTAAGAACTGAGAAAACAGTAGTGTTAAAATGAACATCTAGGAGTGAAGGAGTGGCATATGAATAGAGTTTGACATCTGGTACCTTGTTTGGTGGATTCAAAGCCCCCCACTGGAGAAAACCATTTTAATTATTTGGGGCAGAGAGATACAGTATCTCTCAAATTCAGAGAAAGATTAAATTGTGTTAATAGAGATATATCTTTTAATTCATTGATTTGAAGCTGAAAGGGATCCCTATCAAAAACCTCAAAACTCAGACCTATTTGGGGCTTCCCTGGTGGCGCAGTGGTTGAGAGTCCGCCTGCCGATGCAGGGCACACGAGTTTGTGCCCCCGTCCGGGAGGATCCCACATACCGCGGAGCGGCTTGGCCCGTGAGCCATGGCCGCTGAGCCTGAGCGTCCGGAGCCTGTGCTCCGCAATGGGAGAGGCCACAACAGTGAGAGGCCCGTGTACCGCAAAAAAAAACCCAAAAAACTCAGATCTATGAATGGACATTACAAAAAGGGATATGGGCTCAGAGTTGAAAAGGGTGACTGTAATAATTATACGAAGATGAAGACAATTCACTTGATCTTCAAGGCATAATTCCAGGAGTCATTCTTGGATACAGTATTTTTGTTTTACTATAAAAGGAGATTTTTACAGATTCTTAAGTAAAATTTTTTCAAACAAAACTTTATATAACCAGAATCTGTCTATCTTTAAATAAATGCTTTGAAATATTGGCCCATGTCTAGGGAAAAGTACTAGATGGTATAAGCTTTATTTGATGAACAAGTAAACAAAAGTTATTCCTAAATTCAATTCTCCTCCAAATTTCTATACTACCACACACAAGAATGCAGCCTACTTTTTCATAACTAAAATCTGAAATAACAATATCTTACTTAAGAGACCAACATAGTTCATTTTTCATTCTGATGGGTATCTCATTTATTAGGCACAAAATTCATGGTGCTCCAGTGCCAAGAATTACTAAGCAACAGAACATATGTAGGCGGATGTGATGTTTGCATATTCACACAATATGACATTTACACCAAGATCAGAAGTATATTATTGCTGAAAGAGAGTAACAGTAACAGAACAAAAGGTAGTAATATTCTTTTATTTTATAAGGTACCATTCACAAAAGTAACTCCATGATCTTAAATAACCCTCTCCTAGAGAAAACAAGCAAATCCAGAGGGACATTCACATCTCCCCACGTTTAGTTCCTCCTAAATGCCAGAAAGGAAAACATACTGCTTGAAGCAATGTTTGTGCCTTCTATAGCATAACACCTATTACAGCGTGAATACAGGAACTGCCTATCAGCCTGAGCAGAATACTAAGTACAGCATCGAAATCAGGAAATATTCTGGAGTGGTCGCAAGACATTTCCCTAGGGACCCTGGAACTTGGCAACTGTCTCTGATAGGCAGCTACTTCTGTTCCCATTCTGTCTCTCTGCTGAATACAGGAACCAATGATCGAGACAAGGTTGAATGTCTGAATAAACGTAACTATTTCCTCACAGGGGAAAATAAATTCCCAATGCCAAATATGTGAGCCAGCCCCATTCAAATTGATGTGTGGTTTAAGGCAGTGGCCTCAACACAGTGTCGCTTTGAGGCAACCACCCACATGCCCATTTCAGTTGTACAACTTTTAACACAAATACAGACTTATTAAAATAAATGAATGAGGAAACGTTTTTAAAGGAAAATATCCAGAACACGTCACCCAACAAGATGGGTCATTCTGTAAGCATTAATTCTTAGTGAAACAGTATTTTATACAGGCTAAAATTCCATGTTTAACAATAGGCGTACATATCCTTAAAACATCAAATATTCCTTCATATTCTTTCTAAATGTCCTCAGCTGATACTTTTCATGGGTTCTTGACAGATGTTATTAGATTTCTAGATAGAAGAGCTTCCTCCAGCAGTATTTTGCTACAATGATTTCTCCACTAAACTTGTTTTTAAAAGAGTTAAAGGTTTTTGAGCTGTACCCCTCCTTCCTTCTCAGTGAACGGATTTTATAATGACTTTTATAATTTGCTTAAAGATTTAAATATGCCAGCTACATTTCTTGAGGGATCATTCCCTGTTCATAACCCTCAGGGAAACTACACCTAACTACTAAGGGTGGAAAGCAACCTTTTTTCCTGTACAGGAAGATTCGAGGTTCATTATAAGCATGCTACTATCCTGTATTACACCGGGTCCTAAACTGGGGATTACAGAAGGAACAAGAAAATAAAAACCTAGCAACAACCACTGATAATTTTTTACTTTTACACATGCTGTATGTTTGCAAATCACGACTGTTGACAACAACCCTATCTGTAGAGGTTTCCATCAGTATGGCAGGAATATGGTAGCTATCATCATATGGAAAGCTGATGAGTCAGTGGAATTTGTTAGAATGAAGCTCTGTGCACTTTCCCCATGTGCTCCTTGTTATTTGAATTGATTTCTACAACTGCGAATAGTGGACCTATAGAAGGATCTCTCACGTCTCCTGAATTTAGATGGACCTGACAGTTATATCATATAAAAATACCCAATATATAAGAATTTGCTCTTCAGATTATTAAGTAGTAAACTGAACCATTTTCAAATAAAGACACCAGGAGTTAGAAGCGGAAGAGGCCATTCTGAAAGCAAAGCAAAAGTATACTTGAACTACTCTCAGAAAAATATTTCTATTTTATGATTAAATCTCCAGAAATGTTCAATAACATGATAATAATAGCAATACAGGCCCTCAGTTCCCCTGAATAAAGAGTTCCAAACGAATAAATAAGTAAAAGACCATTTGCCACAAACTTACCCGAGTCGCTTATTTCTGGGCTTCATCCGAGATTTCGTGAAGAGAGGTCGCAAAGATGAGCCTTAAGTGTCTGAATTTTCAAACAAGCTTCTACCACCATTTTGCTGCACCTTAAGTTTGGGAAAATACTACATAAAAATTTGGAAACCAGAAATTAATCTTATCAGTTAAACTACTCTAATAATAATCACTTGATTTTAGATTCACTAGCCCTTCTATTTCTTTACCCCCTGGGGGGGTGGGTGTCTCCCAGTTACTCAGGTTTCCCACTTGCGGAAAGCAGCACGGCCTTTTCCTCCCCCCATCCAGCAAAACCTTACCTGTTCGGAACCCCACTCCTCAAGGCCCTTCGCTCCTCAAAGCGCTGGGTTTTATAGTCCCAGGAACAGGCAACGCCAGCTCACCTGGAACTTGTTAGAAATGCAAATTACTGAGCCTCTCCGCAGGCCTTCAGAATTAGAAACTCGAGTGGGGCATAGCAACCTTTGGTTTAACTAGTCTTCCAGGTATTATGAAGTGGGCTGATGTCTGAAAAGCACTGCTACAGAAGAAGGGCTACGTTAGTAGGAGAAAATGTATCCATCTATATTAATTCCAGATGTCATCTCTCACAGATAACATTTGCCTTTCACGGAGGCCTTCCAGGCTGAAGTAAGCAGTAAAGGATTAGGGCGAAGGAGTTCAGGTGCCACAGATGCGAAAAGGGAGCCACTCTGAATCTGAATCACGGAGGCCTGTTAAAATTACAGCTTTTAAGTGACTTACTTTACTTTGTGCTTGAAAGCACAGTCTAGAGAAATAGGTCTCAACCCTGTTTACCTTGAACTCTCTTCAGGTGTTTTGTTTTTGTTTCTGTTTTTGTTTTTACCTTAAAATAATTTAATTTCTGGGGCTGAAAGCACCCCAGGTGAATCTAATATGTAATCAGGTTTGCCTTCCACTAGCCTTGGTCCCGGGAGTCTCACAATTCAGCCTGCATCAGAATAACCTGGAGGGATTGTTGCACAAGGATTGCTGGGCCCACCCCAGAGGTTCCGAGTCAATAGGTCTAGGGTGGGGCAGAGAATCTGCATTTCTAAAAACTTTATTGGAGCTGGTTCTGGGAGGAAAATCTGAGAATCACTGCAGTGACCCTTGCTATCAATTCCATTTGCCTAAAGCAGAGGAATAGGTTGTGAGCCAGAACATTTGAAATGCAGTCAGAGTAATATTTAAATTCATGAATCTGTAAGTTGTCTCATTCACTCCTGCAACAAATGTGCTTACATGTACTCACTACCTCCACCATCTCTTTCATAAGCACAGCAAACACTGAGATCAAAAGGAAATTCAGTTGAACAGTGTAACACCTCACTTTTTCCAAGGCAACTTATCTAATACCTTCCCTTTTTTTTTGCAGTACACGGGCCTCTCACTGTTGTGGCCTCCCCTGTTGCGGAGCACAGGCTCCGGAAGCGCAGGCTCAGCGGCCATGGCTCACGGGCCTAGCCACTCCGCGGCATGTGGGATCTTCCCGGACCAGGGCACAAACCCATGTCCCCTGCATCGGCAGGCGGACTCTCAACCACTGCGCCACCAGGGAAGCCCTAACACCTTCACTTTTAAAAGCAAAACAATTCCCTGGAAAGCAAAACAGATCCTACCAAGTACAAAATCCATGCGGTCAAGAGAATTTGCTTTACACAGAGGGAGAGCACACCAGGTGCTTCCTCTGAGTCAAATTACTCCTAATTCATTTCAAATTCCAATTGGGTTGATAATCTGATTTCTTGGTGCGCAGCAGATTAAAATCAGAAAGTTGCAGGCTGAGCAACTGATACAGGAAGCAATAAATGAAAGCTAATAGTTTAAAAGCAGAAACAAAAAAATGATAAAAAGCAAACAGAGGAAATTAAGATTTGAAGAACTTCAGGACACTTACATTTAAATGCTCCTTTAAAGTAACACTGAATTCCTAACAGAAACAGGTGCATCCACGCAAATGTAAGCAGCTGGATGGAAATGTATTAAGAAGGGAGCTGCTCAAGGGCAAGGAGAATAACCTCAACTCATGGGATGATGCATCGACTATTGGTAAGACACTGCTCTGGTGCTTTTCCATGAACTAAATTAATATAATTCTTATATCACGCCTGTGGAGTAGTCACAATTACTTTTATGCTCACTTTATAGATAAGGAAAAATAAAGCATGGAGAGATGAAGTAATTCACCCCAGATCACATGGCTGAAAGTGCAGAGAGGATACTTGAACCTCTGAGAGGGCTGTGCCCCAGAGTCTGGGTAGCTGACCACCCCCTACTCCCATCCTATCACAGCAGTTTGCTATTAACTACTCATCATCCTGAATAAGGCAGTAACCATGGACTGTGTTTGGGGAGATGGGGGTACAAGGGACTAGTTAATGATTTTCTATTTTTAAAAATTATAATATGTTAAAGAAGACAATGTTTGGTTCAAAAGGGGACCTTAAATGTAACTGGAAGAATACTTGGACTATGTGAGACTCTTTAGTTATTGATCAAATTCGTCTTTATCTTATGATTTTAGCAATTCTACACTAAAAAATGTGTCTCGGGGGGAAAAAATCATTTCCAGAAACTTTGCTAAGAATTTTTGAAGTTATATTTTCAGAACTATTGCAAAACAAATTAAAAGATTGCTTTTTTTTTTCAGTAGAGCCATCCAGAGCCAAATAGATACATAGCCATTGTGATTGTTAGCCAACAGCATGCAGTCTCCATGGGAAATAAAATAACCATCCAAAGAACACAGGCTTCTGTTTGTTTAATTAAAAGAACAGTTCTATTAGCTCTGTGGCAGAGAGAATTAATAAACGTCTGGTCCTGCTGTAACATTCAGCCAGTGGAAAGCCACTTTACAAAGGCTGCAGCATTTCTAACAGTATATTTTTAAACTTTTGTTTGGCAAATTAAATGTGAACATTCCAATCATCAGGACAAAATATTTCAGTTAGTTTCAAAAAAATAAAGTTACAGTTAATTAAAAGTTAAAAATTCTGCTGACAATTCTTTAAATTTCTAAGAGTGGATGATTTTCAATGTATATGGGAGAAAAAATCATCTGTGGGGAACCTACTCTTATTTGGAGGATGTAGGATTCTTAAGGGACTAAAAAGAGAAATAGTTGGATTGTATTAGTTTAACCTATGATTCAGATTTCTCTGAAAGTCCCAAATCTATCCATGTTTGTTTATTCATCTCACTGTCCCAAGTGAATGAACTAATCGTTAGATTAATGCTTAGTGTCATTTATGTGAAAATAAACCCTTGATATTTCTATTGCGAAGGAGGAGGCACTACTTGGAAAATTATTCTGGTCAAAGTTTTCTGTTATTCTCCATGGTTAAAGCATTTTTTAAAGTGCTATAGAAAATCTAAAGATGCTTTCCTGAGGAAAATTTGTGCTCTCCCTTCAGTTTACTCTTTTTCAGGAATGATTTCCTTCTGGGTGAGAATACTGCTCAGTTTTTCATCTTATTAACATAATGACAACTCTACCTAGTTAGCATTCTTCAGGTCTTCAAAGTATATGGAGCCATATTAAGCCAATAACATATAATATTAGCATATAAGAAATTACAGTGATTTTAGACTGATACTACATGAACTTCTAACTAAAGTTTTCTAGGGAGGGGAAAGTTTAAGGGATACACTTATTCTCAGTTCTCAATTAACACATAAGATTCACAAGAAGCCTACATATGTGAAGTTCATTGGCTTAATTTCTCATGTAATAACTCACCTTCCCTGAATTGTACCCTCAAATGCTTGACCTTGAATTCACCTGATCTCCTTATTTTAAAAACTCACATGCCAATCACCTCTATATTCATTTAAAAATGACCAGAGAGCAGTATTCATTACATGACCTTGTACCTCCTACATAAAATCCAAGACTATACCTTTTTCCTTAAAACCAGTTCTTCATTAAGGAATTTGAATCTTCCCATATTTCCCTTTTTGCCACAGACACTAGGAAACTTGGAGGCGAAACTAATGCTTGGTGATAGCAAATATATTGGACTTCATGGTCAGAACACTAATTTGTGTCCATGATATTGACTTCATCATTGTTTCTTACTTTTGGCGTATACGTCTTTAGGTCTTCTCAAAAGTGTTTTAAAAACTCAACATCAGTATTTTTTATCTTTTATGTAAAGTTACAGGTAGAATGTTTCTAAGAAGTTTTACAGGTCAAGTTATTTTAGCTATTATGATGGACCTTCAAAAATGCATTTTTCTCTGTTATATTTCTTTTATTTTTTTTCTCTAGGAGTATAATCAATAAACAAACCCTCACTATCAATCTCCAAAATATATAGTCATATTTCATTTTCAAAACCAAACACCTCCTGTGATGAATTACAGTCATTAGCGAGATGCTTGTACAGAAACTTCAAACCACTCGGAAATGACTGAGCAGTTGACAGAAAAGGTGGGAGGAGGCAGAAGAGTTTCTGTTCCCACTACTTTCTGGTTCTCAAATGTAAATATTTCTGAATCTATGCAGTTCTGCTTGACAGTCCATCAAACTAAACTTTTCAAAAGTTTCCAACATTTTTGTTGCTATTTGATTTCCAAATGAGGAGAGAAAAGACTTTTCTCTCCACCTTAAGATTTTCCCCAGTACCCAAGGCCGAATACTCTGCCAACACAACCTTATCATCCAGTGTGTGGACAGATCCAATCTTGAGAAATTAACACCAAGAAGGATGCATTTTATATCTATTAGCATTATTTTATGAGAAACCGTGTCATCCAAATTCAGGTTTTAATTAAATCAATGGCCAGGATCTTAGAAGGAAAGCAAGATGAAATGCTGGTCTATCACCACACCACCAAGGCCATGAGATCAAAATTAACTTAACAGGACTTTCCACATTGGTTCCAACCAGAGACCTCAAGATTTCTGGCTATAGAAGTAGGGTTAGGCAATATACGGAGGCATTAAATTCTGGTTTCCCGATCATCAAATTATCCAAAAACTTTAAGTGGTCTTCTGCTTGGAAAAAGTCATTCTAATTTCTTTTCAATTCTTTCCCCATGAAAGAATTTTCCTCTAGCTAGCCTCTTATCTCCTTCCCCAACCTTAGCCCAACCTTTTTTTCTAACTCTCTTTCTTCTAGTTCAGTAATTTTCAAACTTTAATGAATGTAAGAATCACCATTGAGGGTTTAGTAAACACAGCTTGCTGGTCCCATCCCCAGAGCTTTTGATTCAGTAGATCTGGTGTGGTACCTGCAAATTCCCGATACCACACGTTGAGAATTGTGGCTAAGGACTATCAAATCCACCAGAGAGAAGGCAGAAATTCCCACCTCACTTAGAGAAGCAATTTAGATGACTTTTTTAAAATTAATTTTTATTGGCGTATAGTTGCTTTACACAGATGACTTTAATGACCTACAGTAGGAGCTGGCAATCCAACGTTTTTTACCCAATCTTGGTCAATTTGATCATTTTCTACATATGGCACAGGGATGCCAGATAGTAAAACCATATCCAAAGGCCCTGCCAAGCTTTTTAGGCCTGGCTGTTTTCCTGCAGTAATTCTTGTAATACTTAAAATAAAAATTATTTATCAGGACCTCTCTCCCACTTGTCACTAACCACTATATTACTCTCTCTTTTTATACCCATCCCCCTTAACTCCTTTGCCAAACTAAAGAAGGTTACTATATTATTCAATGTCACAAGAATTTATTTCAAATAAAATCTTTGTGTGTCTGAATAATTCTGCATGTGCCAGTGTGATGTAAGCATATAAAACACTGAAAGGCAAGTACTGAGCTTCTCAGATATGGGACTGGAAAAGACAAAGGTAAACTTTTTTTATCAATACATCTCTATCTCTTTTTTTGTATTGGTAAATAAATTTTTGCACTTTTCTTTTTATTCTTTTTAACATTTCATCTCAAAGTTCAACACTAAAAGAATCATGCACTGCTAGAATTTTCTGAAATACTCATGTATTTATTGAAGACATGTGGTGTATATTCATGGTAATAAGTATGTTAATAAGTCTAGGGTGAGAGGAAAAGGGGAGCATTCATGGATAGATGTATTATGGAAAAACAATGACACATGGAAAGGTAAGATAACTACCATAGAAAGATACAAAGCAAGTGTGCTACAGAAGACCAAAGAGGAGAGAGATCACTTCTGACTAGAAATTTGTTAGGGAGTATATAGCAGTACTTGAGATGGTTCTTCAATAGGAGAAAGAACAGGCCTAAGTATGTAAGGGGCAAACAGAGTTAGATGGAATGCATTCCCAAAGAGTCATTTCCAGTGACCCAGTCAACATTCCCATGCCATTCCTATCACTGTGGGCTTAGTGTTTTTCAAGGAAAGACAAGATTTTGGATCAGAATATTTGAGTCCAAGTCCTTAGGCTAGTATAGTGTCATTAATAATAAAAATAAGAGACTTCCCTGGAGGTCCAGTGGTTAAGACTCCGTGCTTCCACTGCAGGGAATGTGGGTTCAAACCCTGGTTGGGGAACTAAGATCCCACATGCCTGCCATGCAGCACAGCCAAAAAATAAATAAATAAAATAAAATAAAATAAAAAATAAAATACCAGGAACTGTCAGTAATAAAAGGGAGAGAATATTAAAAAAAAATAATAATAAAAATAAATTTTCATGGGTGTGATATATATCTATGAAAAGAGTTTTGCAGTCTGCAAAGGTCTTTAGGGCTTGCAGCCCACTTATTTGGGCTGTCCAGTTTTGACATGCATTTTCAGACTAGACCACTCATCTTAGTCCTGCAATTAGAAAGAGACTCAGTTGTCTCTGAGCTCAAGAACTCATGCAGTGAGGATCTAACTACAGTGAGAACACTGTGTCATCCACTGGCCATGGCACACAGCAGCAATTCATACCTAAGGGGCGATGTAAAAGAGGAAATAAAGCAAACCACCTACCCTTGGTTCAAATTTCTAGGTCTTCTGCTTCTGGCAGCTGCCCTGACTTATTCTTTGATCCTCCAAAGTCTTCTTGAACTTTCGACCTTCGTGGAATTCATGAGTTGGATTTATTGCTTTGCCTGAGCAGTCACAGCCAACATTTTCTTTACAGAGCTCCCTAACACTCCAAATACAGTCTGACTTACCCAGCTACTGCCAACTTCCTTCCAATGGCTTAGATTTCTAGATTTCACCCTTGGCCAACCCTGCGGCCTGATAGCTTCCTTTCCTTTATTTCCCATCTTCAAAATGGCAGTTTACAATCATTCTCTTGAAAAAATTGATTCTGTGTTGTACAGGCCCTAGGTTCAGTCACATACATATTTTTACAAGGTAAGAAGAATTATGCAAAAGCACACTTTCCAAATCTATTATCAATATACAATTTAAACTAAAAGGAAGAAATTCAAGTCAGATCACAAATATTAGGTCATTTAAGTGATGTGAATATTAGGTTATCAAAATGACAACTGCTGGTTTGGCAAGGCCAGATTAACAGGAAGTTCAATGCAAGGCTTCAGAAGCAAGAACTGTTTAGCAGGTTGGAAGGAAATCAATTAAAAACTGGAAGGAAAGGCTTGGAATCAGAGGAACCAGCTGATACCAAAGACCTGAAAAGGAAGTAGGATCAAGATGATTATAAAAGCAGATGACTTTTTGGTGTGGCTCATCTGCTACTAATGAGCTGTATAAACTCATCTTTCATGTCTCCACTGGATCAATTCAACAACAGGCCTCTTTGCCTATGATTTTGGCCTTTCTGAATCCTGTAGCAAGAGACATCTTTCTAAATGCAAATCTGATCATGCCATTTCCTGGCTTAAAGCCTTTTAGAGGTACCTTATCACTTTCAGGACAGAAGCCAAGATTCTTAATTTGGCCCACACTCTTCATGATATGGTACCTGCCTCTCTCTTACACCTCATCGCACTACATCTCCAATCCTCTCTTAAACTCTTTCTCCTAACATATATTTGTTAGACTAAAGAATTTGTAGGAAAAATGGTCTGGATACAAATCCTGGTTCTTCTGTATACTTAACTTTAGGGAAGTTACCAAACCTACCCTGAGATGCACTTCCTTACCTTTAAAAATGGGTCCAATGTGATGATAATATCTGCCATAGATGTTTTGGGGGGAGAATTAAATGTAAGATAATAAAGGGTCTATGTAATACCAAGTGTTTATTAGATGCCAGTTATTGCTATGCCTTCTAGCCCACAGCCACCCAAGATCTGTAATTGTTGAGCCATCCACAAACTAACACCGTACACATATCTAACCACTTACCTCCTCTCTGCCTTACTAATACATTTTGACACTTAACCCAGGATTCATCTCCTTGAGGAAGATTCTCTGATGTCTCTTAAGGGAAAGAAGCTGCCCACTCTTGCTCCAACAATCTTGCTCTGTAGAGGGAAATCAAAACCTGATTTGCAAGTATGCCCCTTCCTTGAGTCTGGAGCTCTTTAGGGCCAGCACCTTGTCCTTTCTCTGCATAGCCTCAATGCCAACTGACTGCTGAGTTCTTGGTAAAAGTAATAAGTTAAAAATTGGAAAAAAAAATTGGATGAATATGTGGTCAGACAACAGATAGATACCAACAGTGATTTAACCTTAAAATAGAGATAGGAAGTAGATATGAATCCAAGTGTCTTTCCCCTCACCCACCCAGACTTTATTAGTATTTGAATGCAAAATTCCCAAATGTATCATTTTTTCACAGTTTAGAAGGTATATCAGACTTATAGTCCATACCTGCTGGCAGAAGCCATGTCTACTCAAGTTTATACTGGTCCAGATAGTAGAAATTACAGGTAGACTTCGGGGGACAAGGTTCTTAATAACTCGAGGGGAGAAAAGTAACATAAAGGCAATCTCATGGAACTACCTTTTATAAGCCAGGGTATAACTAACATGACAGATGAAATGTCTAAGTTTCATAATATTTTCTGCCTTTCCTTATCAGCAAATTAAAATGTGAATCTAGTAGCTGCAACAATGAATTAATCGTACTGCATTCACCTTTACAGGCTTAGAATCAAAACCTTTTGACACCAATTTTCAAATTCATGGAAATTTAAATCCCCAGAGAGCTTTTTTGATCTGCTCCAAGCACCAGAGACAATTCCAAATTCTGGTGGTATCTCTGAGGAATATCTAATCTCCTTAGAAGAGGGACTAAGGGATAAATCAGGAGGACTGGGAGTGTTTGCAAAACATACACATTGGCAAGCATTTCCCCATTATTTCTTAGAGGAAAAAAAAAACAGAGGAGGACAGAAGGGAGTATAGATAACACATTTTATATCTGGGTGATGTGATTAGGGGACATTATTGCAGAAAAGAGACCAGTAGCATCAGCACCACCACTGGCCCAGGAAGCAACACGATGAGAACAAACAGAAATCAGCAGCTGGTGAACAGAATGTGTCTGTACATGGCATGGGACAGGAGATGTCTGATGGACGGCATAAAAACAGCATCTGAAACTCATCTTTTCACCTTTTCCATGCCAACAAATGAACTAGATTAACAAGACCAGGATAATCACGCCCACCACTGAATTAACAGTTGGGAGATTAAAATCAATTTAGGTTAGATGATTGGACTGGAACAGTTTTCTACTTTCACTACCCAAAAGCCAATAATATTTAAGATGGGAGACTAATACATTCATTTATCCCACAAACATTTATTGAGCACCTATTATTTACCAGGCACTATACTTGGCAGTGGAAACAAAGAAGAATAAGATATAATCCCTATCTTCTAGTAAGTTAGTCTTGGAGAGGATACTAATATGAAAATACGTAAGTGAAATATTGTCTCAGAAATGATATTATAGAAAGACAAGGGAGTATGGAGCAAGGAAGAAAATGATTATTAATAATTGGCTAGTGATAATATTTACATAGACTTTCTACAGGAGGCAAGGCTATGGGTCTTGATATGTGAGTGGTGCCAGCCTATAGATAATACAGAATAAGCCATGAAAGCAAATATAGGGAGATATAAAAAAAGAAAACAACAACAACAAGAAACTGAGTTCAAAAAACTTCCATTTATCCCACATCTAATGTCCTGTGATTTCTGATTTGAGTTTTCAAACTATTCTTTTTTTTTTTTTTTTTTTTCTTTTCGGTACGCGGGCCTCTCACTGTTGTGGCCTCTCCCGTTGCGGAGCACAGGCTCCGGACGCACAGGCCCAGCGGCCATGGCTCACGGGCCCAGCCGCTCCGTGGCATGTGGGATCTTCCCGGATCGGGGCACGAACCCGTGTCCCCTGCATTGGCAGGCGGACTCTCAACCACTGCGCCACCAGGGAAGCCCTCAAACTATTCTTAAATCACAGTCTCTTTTTCCTACCCTAAATTCTGAGGCACAAAATTCACAATCTTTGCATGAAATATATATATATATATATATATATATATATATATATATATATATATATGTATATAAAATAGGCTTTAGGCACACCAAAAGAATCCGACGCCTTTTTGAATTAACAAATGTAACATTTCATGTAAACTTAGACTCCAGTCTGTCCTAGATATTTTATGCTTATTTATGATGCTGGGCTATGACTTTCTAGTTATTCATGTGATATTATTTTGGCTGTTCAAACACCATAGTAAGGCTTGAATACAAGAACCATAGTTTCAGTCACTTTCCAGCTTGTCCAAAAGGTAGTTCAGTTTTATGTCCACTGTAGGAACTAGTTAATGAATGAATGAATTTTAAATGAATGAATGAACTATACCTAGAGTGAATTAATGAACCAAGAAATGTATGGAGGGAAAAAAAGTCAAGGTCCAAATCAAGGGAAAGAGGCCCAGGACAGCTCCTTTTTGAACAGTTGGCAGAATGATGAATAAAAATAACTGTAAACACCTTCGATTTGTCTCCCATGGAAACCAGTCTTAAAAAATTGTCTTCCTACACATCATGAACTCTGTCTTAAAGATGCTGCCTACAGATAAGCAGAGAGGTCACAAAGTCTCTCCCACATGAATTTTCAAGAATACCTGCTCCCTCTTTAACCATTTTAAGGTGTTATCTGTCTTCTACATGATCACTAGAATGAAAACCCTGCTTTATACATATCCAAATTACACTATATATGTGTAACCAAAACTGCCCTCAAGAGAGGGAGAAAATCAAAACAGGCTAAATTACAATAGAACACTATATATAAATGATATTCTAGGAGAGTTTTCATAACTCATATCATGAAGGGTTAGTTTCCTAATACATAAAGAGCTCTCAAAACTCAATACAAAATAAGACTAACATCCTAATAGGAAAATAGGCAAAGAAATCTTTCTCTACCTTCCTTTTTCCTGTATTTCCTAGCTTTGTCTATTGAGAGGACCTAGAAGCAGTGATCCTAAGTAATAAAAAAGACAAGTGTCTTCTAGATATTAGTTTCTAAATGCCATTCTATACTAAAAGAACCAAAACTCTTTGGAGAAAGGATTAAATCTTGGATTATGACAGGGAAAATATAAGATGATCCTGTAACAACTTTTTGTATCCAAAAGTAAATAAATACTCAATGCTGGGAAAATGTCAAAAGAATACAAGAGTCAGCATGAAAGGTTTCCACTGGCCAAGTCTGGAACAATTTGAGCATCAAAATAAATATTAATAATTGTAATAGGTAGTAATCCTTTGAGTAAAATAAAAATTTATGAATTCAAACTGCTATAAATACTATGGTGGATTTGTCTTATATCAACTGGACTAATCTGTGACTACATGTCCCAGAATTCCCTTTCCTCAGAGTTCTGAGTTGGCATGACCCAGAAGTGATATTTTGCACAAGATCTGTAAGATGGAAGTAAATGAGCAGCAGTATTCCTTATGACCAGAAGGTCAGTTGAAAGAGCTCGATGCTGTTGCAGCCCATTCACATTGTTACTTATCTTGTCTTCTCAGGTAGGAGCAACCACTAGATCTTTGGCCTCAGCACCACTGATGCCTGGCCAGATGCATGGTTAGCTCCATGGTGAAGGACACTGGCTTCTCCTTCAGGACACTCCATAATCCAACTCGGAGGCTTGGAGGTGATGAGAGCGCATTCTCCATTGGACTCCATTCTATCTTCACTAGTTCCGATTCATCCTTGCTTCCCTCATTTCATGTCCACTGGCCCTCCATGACTGCCTGCCCAGTGAGATTCCAAGTGCAGCTCTAGGCACAGAAACAAAAGGCTCACAAAACTGTGTAATCAGCTCTCATTCCTGCATCAAGTGATACCCCTATAATAAATTCCTTGTTCTTCTCTGCTCAAATCCTGATTGATAGAAATACATGAATGAATGAATGAATGAATGAATGAGCGAACGAATGAATGAGAAGAGAGCTTTATGGGTTAGTGAAAATCTCAAAGTGTCTCCCCAAAAGATACTTGATTGTTTAATTAATGAGCACGAATACTTATCAAATGGCTATACAGTGAAGAAGCCTGGCATAAAATGTGCTAACCAAGTAATGAAATTTAATATCACTAGTAATGAAACAAATTGACATTGCATACCTGCTGATATAAGATAAACACAGTAACATTTTGAGGTAATCCTGCTGAAAATGAGAAAATATCAGCAAATTCAAATTAAGGGACATTTTATAAGTAACTAGCCTATAACTTTCAAAAAGTCAGGTCATGAATGACAGGGAGACAGAGGAACTGTCCAGCTTGAAGGAGACTAAGGACCATGACAATCAAATACAATGCATGACACTGTGTGGACAACAGAAAAAAAATTTGAATAGAGTCTGAAGATTAAATGATTATAATGAAATTAAGTTAATTTCCTAATTTTGTATTATGACTAAGTAGGAAAATACCTTTGTTTTCAGAAAATACATACTTGAAGGATATCATGTTTGTATCTCATTCTCAGATAGTTCACTGTATATAGTGATATAGATGTTTGTGTATATTTACACATATCTTAGATTTATCAATTGATAATATTTACACACACGTGGAGAGAGAGGGAGGGAGGAAGGGAATGCAAAAGCAACTATGTTAAAACATTAACAGTTTGAAAATATGGATAAAAAATATATAGGGGGCTTCCCTGGTGGAGCAGTTGTTGAGAGTCCACCTGCCGATGCAGGGGACCCGGGTTCGTGCCCCGGTCCGGGAAGATCCCACATGCCATGGAGCAGCTGGGCCCATGAGCCATGGCCGCTGAGCCTGCGTGTCCGGAGCCTGTGCTCCACAACAGGAGAGGCCACTACAGTGAGAGGCCCGCGTACTGAAAAAAAAAAAAAAAATATATATATATATATATATATATATATATAGGAACTCTATTTTTTATAGTTTTTGCAACTTTTCTGTAAATTTGAAATCATTTCAAAATAAAAGTGAAAAATATATATGTTATAGAGGAAGGTTAGGAATAGATACAGAAATAGAGATAAAATTATCTCTTATTTCAAAATATTCATAGCCTCACTCATATTCCGAAAAATGCATATACAATATCTCACCACTCAGATATATAAGGATAAAAGAAATACTGTTGATCTATGTTTTGGTAAAGATAAGGATAGTTGAATGAGCTGGGTGTCTTCTGTGTATGCTTCTGGCCCTGCTTCTCTACCCTGCTCTGTACCTCAGTTAGCTAACCTGTGTAAACAGCATCCAGGGTCTCGTTTGTCCTCTGGCCACCTGTCAAGTTTGGGCAATAGGTAACAACAACAAAACATCAGAAGGAGGATGAGAATGTAGTCTGAATATTCATCCTCCAGACTTCCTCTCTGAGGGTTTGCTTCTGGCTGGCTACTTCCTCGACCAAAGATCACAGCCCATTAAAGGAGGTCCTTTTCACACATCCTCCTCTCTGTCTTTGGTACCAGTAAGTGCTCTCTCCTCTTGCCCTCTCAGGTCTAGTGGCAGTAATCCCACCCCCTTACTAACTCTGGGATATTACAGCATGTCTTGGGAATTCTCTATATCCTGCCCATATTTTGTAAACAGTTCATTTACCAAATACCCAATTGATCCATCTACTTCCAGCTAGGCTTCTAAGGATACGATGTCATCCTCAAGAATTCTAGTTGTATTAAAACAGTCCAACTTCAGTTAAGGGAAACTAAGCAATATCTATTAAAATTATAAATAAACAGATCCATTGGCCCAGCACTTTCATATACAGATACTCATTTTATATATGTATCACCGCATTGTGAAATGACAAATATTCATTGTGGCTTTGTAACATAAACTATTGGAAAGTCTCTAAATATCCATCAATAGGAGACAGTCCTAAAATGGAATGTTGTATAGCCACTAAAAGAATGAGACAACTCTTTATATATGACACAGAATGATCTTCAAGGTATAATACAAAAGAAAGAAAAGTGTAGAACAGTGTATTAGTATGTGTGTGCGTGTGAGTATGTGATTTATATATTTATATATCTACAAGCACAATGAATAGACACAATCACCATATCCACATAGGCTTGTGTGTACTATATATGCATGCATAACAGCATATATAACAAAATAACTAAAATTGAATTTTGCCTGCAGAATGCCTATGTGGACTTCTTTTAAAGTACATAGCAAAAGAAGAAAGCCATCAGGTGAAGTCACTGATCAACTTTAATTCAGGCTGTTTTAATAAGAGAAATGCTGAGGCGTTGAAAATATGAACCTGTAAATAAGGGATTGAAGTTTACTACCTGTGATGGGACTGTGGAAATAAATAAATAAATAAATAAATAAATAAATAAATCAGTCATGGGGCAGGTACCTCTGGGTATAGCTTGGCAGTGCAATGCCCATTTTCTAACATGTGCATTATACAATTTCAAGTATAGCTCAGTGTATTATTGATTTGATGTGGAAATCACAAGTGAGGTAGGAAAGGAGGAAAAAAAATCTAATATATGGAACACTGAACCAAGATATATTTAAAGTCCAGAAGGTGGTGGTCCTAGCACCGTCCAGAAAAAAACATCCATTCAAGACAGGACACCAGCTGACAGCAGGCACTGAATGGGTTGAGGAAGTAGAAAAAGTATGAGTGTAGAACAGTAAGTAATGAGAAGAGGGTCAGTTTTCTCAGTGGGAGGAGGCTGGCATGAGCAGGGCAGTGTGGCAGAGTCCCAGAGTTGAGCAGAATGACATTCAGGCAGGGCATTAACCTAGCAGGGAACTGGAGCATGGAGCTTGTTGAAGTGGGTAGGTAGTGCTTCATAGACACCCGGGTCTAACAAGGCATGCCCTCTAATGGCAGTGAGACCACACTGCAGGCCCCCTGCTGTCTTCTGTAAGTATTGGTGGGTTGAGAAACGAACAACAGGACAAATAAGAAAAACTGCGGTGGGCCTGGGTCCAGAGATGAGCTGTATCCATAATTCCAGAAAAGGGACTGTAGACAAAAACCCATGAAATGTGTCTGCAGATGAGAACAAATGGGATGTAAACTGCACCTTGCAGTATGGGTAGGATTCAGATAAGAGAAGACAAGCAGGACATTTTCTAGACCCAATAAGTAGTATGCTTATCATTGCTAATTGTTCTGGAAAGGTTTCTTCTATGTAGTAAAGAGCTTATAGTCTTATGTTTTGAAATTTCTCCTTTCTCTTCCCTGAATTTCTTTTACACACTTTTGTTTTTCTACCTCTTGGATACCATCAAGGACCCAACTGGTTAAAAAGCTATGAGAGTAAACCTTTATTATTCTTGCATTAGGAAACAAAATAAGTGTTGCAGTCACGATCAAAACTAGGCATAGTTATGGAAGGATATGCAACAAATAGGTGCTCTATATAAAGAATCATTTTTCCCCTCTGAGTTCTTTCCATAAACAATTGCAAAGTTCATTTAAGAATGCTTTTATGTCATTTTTTGTAATTCTTAAGAAGATAAACATAAATATACCTGAAGGAGTACAAGATTTAAGGCCACTACTATTTTATGACTGGCCAAGAAATTAAATGATTTTTCAGATAAAAGAAAAAACCTACAAAGTAGATTAAAATTACAGCTTAATGCCCTGGAAGATAAATTATCTGTGCAAAGCCACAGAGACAGCCAAGCCCACCTGACCACTGCAGCCTGCAGATGCCCTTACTACAATTTCTTGCTCCAGTCCCAGTTTACAAAAATATGAATCAAATTCAATATTCAGTTTGAACACTTTAAATAAAGAGACAGGGACCTTTCCATCCATATACACCTTTTTTTTTTTTTAACATATAAACACCATTTCCTGATTTCCAAACAGTCCCTTTGTTGAAAACATTTCTATGCTTACCTGGGATGCTGGAACCTATTGACAGAGTAAAAGCAAAAGCGAAGTCTCAGAGGAACTGTACTCAAAGCAGAGGTGCTAAAAATAACCTTGGTGTCTTATCTTAGCCTTCTCCCATTCATTTATAGCTATATCCAGGAAACCTGCTGCCTAAATGGATATAACAGTTCAAAACCTACCAATGCTTCAGCAAAAACTGCATTTTGATCTGTGAGTGTCACCTTCTTTTTAAAAAAAATTTTATAGGCTTATTTTCCTCATGACAGTTTCATTGCATTTGTTGGGTTGTAAACCATGTAAAGCTCAGCAATAAAATGACTGCAATCTGTACAAGTAATAGCAAGCATGTCTCATAAACAAGATAAGTTGTGCCTTGCCAATACTGCTACACTTCATAAATATGAACTCAAGTCTGTTTTGTGTTTTCTAGATCAGTAGCATAGTTTTATTTTAATTAAACACAACATATAAAATATTCATTTATGAAACAAACATCATTGTTTTAAAAGATTCTATTAAATTAAATTATACTCTTGCCATAATGCCATGCACAAAGGAACGATTCTGAATTTTAAGTGGATTGATACAGTTCAAGCATCCATCAATAAAAACTATATTAGGAACACAGTAATGCTACCATGAATAAATGAGCTATTTATATTTCCTGATAATGTAAGTGCTTATATGAACTCATTCCAGTTTCTAAACACTAGGCATTTCAGCTATGGTGGTAATTAAGAAACTATAGTATCTACAAAGGAAAGGTAGATGCTGCCAGAGCCATTTCATACAGCAGATTTTAGTGTTTCATTTTATCAATGACATAATTTGGTGCCACGTTTTATTAGATCAGATCCGGCTAACTTTAATAAACCAAAGAAGAGCTCTTGAAGGTGATTTCTATACAAGACAATGCTGTGTAAAGAGCATAGAGCTAGAAATGAACAGATCTGAGTTTTGTTCTTACCTCTGATACTAAATAGCTATGAATCAGTTGCCTCTTTGAAATCAAAAGGAACCATGTACACTAAATTTCTAACTTGCAGATTCCATCACTGTCTCCCAAACAGGGATGGATACAGGTTTTGTGGGGTCTGATTTATATAAACCAGGAGACCTTTTAAGAAAAAGAGTATAAAATTACAAATACAAAAATAGGTATGAAAGTGAATATTTACTTTGAGTGCAACAGGAAATCACAGTAAATAAATCTCAGCAAAGATCTCTTTTGAGATATCTCTACATAAATTACCAGAAATGATTATGTAGATATGCTTCTCACCCTCACCCCCACCCATTTTCTACAAATTCCTGTGCTCCAAGGTCCAAGGCAAGTGGGTGCCTTCGAGATTCAGCCTCGTTAACCTAACAGTAAACCTGACACTACTCCCAAATGATCTGTAATCCTTATCACACATTGCGAATTAGAAAGAATTCACCCGAATTCTACCTTTAGGATTGTCCTATCTGCTCCAGGAAGGTTAACCTAACCCATTATTTTTCATCATTCCTCCTTCTCAAAACCCATAGTATCAATACTTACAATCTATACCACACAACGTATAATCTACAAGCATGTCTTAGAATGTCCACCATTGTTTCAAACATTGTCTTAGTGCAAAGAAACTGAGGGCATGAATTTTCTTGTTATGCCCCACTATAAGAAGGGTTGTTTTTACAACCAAGTAGGTTGTCTTAAAAACTAGTTGAGGGACATCCCTGGCAGTCCAGTGGTTAAGACTTCGCCTTCCAATGCAGGGGGTATGGGTTCAATCCCTGGTCAGGGAGCTGATATCCCACATGGCTCTCGGCCAAAAAACTAGTTGATGCATTTCTCAACTAAAAGTAAAACTGTTATGTATTGGTGGTACAGAATATCTTTAACTTAAATCTTATCTTCTCAAGTCATACCATTCAGGTACATTTTGACTTCTCATTTCTATGAATACTAAAATTGCAAAATGTTATCCTGGATTCAAGTCATAGAAAATTGAAACTTTGGAAATAATGTTTTGCCTTATTGTGCTATAATGGATTGAGGTGCTTTTAGGTGCCAAAGAAATATTTCCTTTAGAGTACACCACTTTGAGAATAGCTGTTTCAAACATCCAGTCTCAAATCTATTATAAATCTCACTTACTCATAAAACAATTAACTCACACTTCATGTAAAAATGTGACACTTTGCTGAATCTTAAAGGGTTCACCTAGAGTTAACATATTTTTACAAGAAAATTGGCAAGACCCAGTGGAAAAAAAGAAAAAAGTAAAGAGAAGATCAAGCTTTCCCCCAAAACTATCACAAATTCAGCTGCTCTACTATAAAGGGCACTTTCAATGATAAAAAGAGTATTATCAATGTGCTTGAAGAAAACTATATGCTTACTTGTTTCTTTACTCATTTGATAGTTTTGTGGGTGAGGCAAATTTGTTTTTTAAATTACAAATAAGTGCAGCTTCTGCCTTTAAAGGATTCCCATGATTGATCTTCAGCTCAAGTGCCAACATATGGTTCCCCTTGCTATGGTTGACAGAGAAGGGCTTCAGGGCATAAACTGAAACCTGGTGGTAAAATAATGATATACCTAAATATTTCTGGATATGATACAAGTAGAAAATGGGCATATGAAAAAGCAAAAAAGGAAAAAGAGGTTGGGTTAGAGTAGAAAAAAATAATGTCACATGACAGAAAATGAATCCCTGATAAAGAAATGTAGATCAGTCAGAAGTTCTTGGTGACAGGGACATCCAAAAAGTCTCTAATATCATGATTGTTTATATTCTAATTTTAAATTATTTGCTCCATAGTGGCTATGACATTATTTCTTCTATCCCTACTATCCTTGACCTCCATTAAACTACCTACCAAACCTTCAGTAAAATCTAATACATATATAAATATCTCATATAAATGTTCTTTTGGAACAATATGGAAAAGGGTCAACATTTAACATTTTAATTGCATGAAGAAAAGAGCTGCTACTGGAAGTGAGAAGCAAGTAACAATGAAAATGTAACAGAAAAAGAAATTGGAAGTAGATTTGGTTGGTAGAACATACACAACTTAGAGTTTAGAAGTCTTGAGGAAGGCATTATATCTAAATCTCAAAGAGAGTTTGACAGGTTGTGCTCTCCAAAGATGACTACACCAATATATCCCATCTCACATATGGGCTCTTCTTACAAAGTAGCATGATATTCCTCTCCTGAGAGGCACAGGTCATTGTTCTCTGTCTCTGAATATGCATCAAACTTAATGAGTAATTTCTAAAGAGCAGAATGTGGCAGAAGTCATGCAACATAACTCCCAAGGCTAGGTCATGAAAGGCAATGCAGTTTCTGCCTGGCTTTCTTTACTTCAAGACACTTATCACTGGAATCCTGTTACCATGATGAGTGGAAGCCCAGGCTGCATGGTGAGATGAGAGATAGATGTTCCAACCATCAGCTCCAGCTCAGCACTCAACTGACAGCCAGGATCAACCACGAGCTATGTGTGTGAGCAAGCCTTCAGATAATCCCAGACTCCAGCCTTTTGAGTTCAACTGAGATTATAACATGGCAGAATAAAGAAGAGGGCTTTCCATTGTGCCCTGTGCACATTCCCAACCAACAGAATCCACAGGCAAATTAACTGATTGGTATACATCATTAAATTTTGAGGTAAGGTTTTACAGAGCCATAGTACTTCCATTTGGGCACCATTACATCACATTATTTCTGGTCAGTCAGCCTACTGACTAACTCTTCCCCATCTCTAGAGACAGTAGAAATGGAACTGAATGGAACTGCAAATTGGTGCAATGGTAGACATTAAAAGAATTAACTTTGCATCTTGAGATGTAAAATATTAATACTGTTAACAAAATGAGAGCTGGAAGCAGTGCAAGCACTACAGGGTGGGTGGATAGGTGGGAAGGCAGCTACAATTTTATTTGTTCATTCAATTAACAAACATTCAACTAAGACACAGAAGTAATAAATAGATTTAGCTGTCTTTGTTTATCTGATTCCTCTATGAGGACTAGTTTTCCAAGTAAAATAATGGGAAGAATCAAGGAACACATCAATTTATCTGGTTAACTTAATCATGTTAAAGCATAGAGGTAGAGATCGAGAGAAGAAAATTTAGTATCAACCTAACATACTTGTAAAATACATAAGAAAAGGGTGGGAACATGTTTATAAAAAGTATGAAAAGGTTAATAACCTTACTATATAAAGGACAATACAGAAATTTTCATAGGATAATGAAAAATCCTAGAGTAAAATAGCTAAAGGACATGAGCAAATAAGTTATTCCAAATAGCAAGAACACACATGCATGCGCACACACACATACACACACACACACACACCACACCACACAATTTACCCTCACTAATAAAGAATGGCAAATCAAAACAGTGAGGGGAAAAAAAGTAATATAGTGATGGAACAGCTCTCCAATAATAATGGCAGGAGTAAAAAGGCTCAATATTTCTAGAAAGAAAGTAATTTGAAAATACTCCTTAAACATGCCTGTAACTTTTGGCAAGTAATAACACTTCCAGGAATCTAGATGAGGGAGAAGAAAAAGATGTTCACTGAAGCATTTATAAGTATATTTGTACTATGTAGAAAGTGGGCAGGGCCAAGGACCTTCCCTCCGGTGTGGAAGGGGTCATCCTGATGCTTTGGGCCACAGCATCAAAGGAGCTGTTCATGTGAGCTGGCTGGAGGCAAGAGCAGGATGACTGGACTTAGAAATCTGAGTGCTAAGAGAACAGATATCTCTCAGTACAAAATTAAACAATGAAGGAATAAAATTCCCCCAATAAGACTTTCTCTTCTCTTCTCTGGGTCCAAAGTTTTTGGATTTATTAATGCTAATATGAATTTATACCAAAAAGCCCTCCAATTCAACATCAAAAAGGAAGATTTTTTTTCCTTAAATATCACCCAGGAGGTGAGTGGGAAGATTCAAGGAGATTGCACCCATCCAGATTTGGGAGATTATTTGGCTTGAATAAATCTCTTGTCTTTCAAGAACAAGTAAACAGGAAAACACCAACCATAGCAATAGGGACCTCTAAAGAATCAAAAAACCAGAGAGAATGGAAAAGCATTTTTCTTATAAAATAAACTTTTATATGATAAAAGTATAAATTTAATGAAGAAAGTTTAGAAAATATAGGTAAATGTAAAAGAAAGTGAACTTCACCACCTGCACCACACCAGAAAAATATCTGTTACCACTTTTAGGAATATCAGAAGCCTGGAACAGACAAATTTTTTTAAAAAGCATCTATTTACATTGTAGTCTCAAACTCTTTTAGGAAAAAAAAGAAAGATTAAATAATACAAGAAGTAAATATAGAGTATATATAAATAAAGAGGTAACTGGATATCAGAAGATATTATATATATAAATAGATATGTTTATATATATATATTTTTAAAAGCATAAAAAAATTAAAAATCCTAGTAAAAGAACAGAGAAACTAGTATTTAAAATGGAATTTCAAGCACTAAAATCAGGCACAAGCATGCATAAATCTTTCTCACAAATACATAGCATCAAATTGAAAACTTTTACACAATACAAAGACAAAAAACAAATAAACGAAAATAATTAATAGAGATAAGAGAGGTTTCTGGCAAGATGGAGCAAAAGAGACCAGATTTACCCTTTCACATGAAAAAACAATAACAAAAAAGCCAGACAAAATATATGGCAAACCTCTTTACATTAGGAATGAAGATGGTGTGATATCTGAGAAATGGGACTCTTTCAGAGATGAGTGCCACAATTGCTCAGTTTACTGTCCTAATAAGGTTTTCAGACTGAAGCACAAAAAGGCAGAAGGGCTGAGCCCAGCAGACTCCCTGAGTTAAGGACATGGAGCTGAGAGTCCAAGAAGACGAAGGCAGGTAGAATTCATAAGACAGACTACTGAAGAGGAGAGAGCTGCACATAGAGAAAATTCCAGAGACCTGTGAATTGTCCCCTGTAAGTACTCAAAAGAGTACTGATCAACATAAGCATGTAAAGAAACTACCAAAGGCTGGGGAGAGAACCACCTGAAATAATTTGAGGGAATAGTACTTGGCCAGGAGTTGAGCCTATTACCAGTCAATCTGGAAAAGTTCATGATTCACAGGATATGTGATCATGTACTCACAAGGGTCTTATATCAATAGTGATCAATAGTGGGGATTTAGCTTTTAAGTAACACTGCTCTGGTCCCACCTAAATAATGTTAAAAAGTGAGACTGGAAAGGATAGAAATATTTTTAAGTAACTTAACTGTGTCTAAGAACAGAGTTCAAGAATTTTTACAGCAATACAAAAATATAATGCACCCAAAAGGTGAAATTAGAAATATCTATCCTCCAAACAAAAAAATTTGAATGAAAACAAGCAGAGAAATACAACTCATAATAAAGAGGAAAATTAGTTGAAACAATATAGACTGACACAGATCTTAGATTTATCAGACAAGAATAATCTAAAAATTATTATAACTACATTCAATTTGTCTACAAAGTAGAAAGCTAGAACACACACACACACACACACACACACACACCAAAAATGAACTTCTAGAGATGAAAGCTAAAATATGTGAGATCAAAAATAAACTGGATGGGAAGACACTCTACAAGTCCATCATCACTCTGATACCAAAACCAGACAAAGACACCATAAAAAAAGAAAGTTACCGGCCAGTATCACTGATGAACATAGATGCAAGAAACCTTAACAAATATTAGGAAACCAGATTCAACAACACATTAAAAGGATCATACACCATGATTAAGTGGGGTTTATCCCAGGGATGCAAGGATGGTACAATATACACAAATTAATCAATGTGACACACCACATTAACAAGTTGAAGAATAAATATCATAAAATCATCTCAGTAGATGCAGAAAAAGCTTTTGACAAAATTCAACATCAATTTATAATAAAAACTCTCAAGTGGGTATAGAGGGAACATACTTCAACATAATAAAGGCCATATATTACAAGCCCACAGATAACATCACACGTAACAGAGAAAAGATGAAATCTTTTCCTTTAAGGTCAGGAAGAAGACAAGGATGTCCACTCCCATCATTTTTATTTAATAAGGTATTGGAAACCTTAGCCACAGCAATTAGGCAGGAAAATAAATTAAAAGGCATCCAAATTGGAAAGGAAGAAGTAAAACTGTCACTACTTGTGGATGACATGATTTTATATATAGAAAACCATAACGACTACAGAAGAAAATTGTGAGAACTGATAAAAAAGTAAAGTTGCAGAGTACAAAATTAATATACAATAATAAGTTGTGTTTTTATACACTATTAATGAATAATCAGAAAGATAAATTAAGAAAACAATCCATTTACAATTGCATCAGGAAGAATACCTAGGAATAAATTTAATCAAGGAGGTGAAAGATCTGTACATACATGGAAAACTGATGAAAGAATTTGAAGGAGATATAAATAAATGAAAACATACTCTATGCTCACAGATTAGAAGAATTAATATTGTTAACATGTCCATATTACACAAAACAATCCTTATCAAAATTCCAATGGCATGATCTCACTTATATGTGGAATCTAAGAAAACAAACAAACAAAACAAAATGAAAACAGATTCATAGATACAGAGAATAATTGGATGGTTACCAGGAGGGAGAGGGTGGTAGGGTGGGCAAAATAGGTGAAGGGGATTAGAGGTACAAACCTCCAGCTATATAATAAATAAGTCACAGGGGTATAATATGGAGAAAAAAAAGAAGAAAAGAAAAATGGGATAACGCCACATATCTCTTAGAGCTGTGGGGAGAATTAAAAGCTAATGTTTATTTATGCAGTGCTGGCTCCATGTGGATGGAAGACTTCCTCTATAAATGGTTAGTCACATGGCTTGAAGCATGAGCACCTTGGTTTGAATTTCTAGTTTCTCTACTTCTTATCTATGTAAACTTGGAGTTAATTAACTCTTTTTAACTCAGTTTTCTCATCTGTAAAATGGGGATAAAAATAGTACTCACAGGGCTTCCCTGGTGGCGCACTGGTTGAGAATCTGCCTGCTAATGCAGGAGACACGGGTTCGAGCCCTGGTCTGGGAAGATCCCACATGCCGCAGACCAACTAGGCCCGTGAGCCACAACTACTGAGCCTGCGCGTCTGGAGCCTGTGCTCTGCAACAAGAGAGACCGCGATAGTGAGAGGCCCGTGCACTGCGATGAAGAGTGGCCCCCGCTTGCCACAACTAGAGAAAGCCCTCGCACAGAAACGAAGACCCAACACAGCAAAAATAAATAAATTAATTAATTTTAAAAACTCCTAAAAAAAAAAAATAGTACTCACAGTATATGATTACTTTAAGGACTAAATTAATCAATATGTGTAAGTCAGAACAGTACCTCAGAACTTCATTCCACAAAATTTAACTGCAATTAATATTAAAAATAAAATAAAACTATCCTCCTGACCAAAATAATAATAATAAAACTGCACTGAATGGGACTAACAGCAAACTAGGTATTGTAGAAGGAAAGGTTAGCAAACTTATAGACAGAAATAGAAACTATCCAAAATGAAACACAGAGAGAAAAGAGAATTTTTAAAAATTAGCAGAACTTCAGTGAACTGTAAGACAACTTCAAATGGCTCAATAGATATATAATCAGAGTCTTCAAAGATAAGGGACAAGAAGAGGGAAAGAAGAACGTTTGTAAAAATAATCCCCCAAATTACCAAATTTGATAAAAATTATAAACCCACAGATCCAAGACACTCAAAAAATCCATGGTTTATAAAGATGAAGATAACCACACTCAGCTACCTCACAATCAAATTGCTCAAAAACAGTAATAAAGAGTACGTCTTAAAAGCAGCTGGAGAAAGAACATATTACCTGGAGGAACAACATTAAGGGAGATAGCAGATTTTTTGTCAGAAACAATGCAAGTAAGAAGCCACAGAGCAACATCTTTAAAGAAAACAAGTTTGGGTGAATTCTATATCCAGAGAAAATATCTTTCCAAATAAAGGTTAAATAAGGACCATTCAGGCACACAGAAGCTAAAAGAATTCCTCACCAACAGTCCTGCACTATAAAAGAGACTAAAGAAAGTCTCTTAGGCATAAAGGAAATGACACCAAATAGAAATATGGATCAATGCAAACAAATGAAAAGCAACAGAAATAGTACCTTCCTCTGTATATATATTAGATTTTTTTCTTATTGTTTACATCTCTTTAAAGATAATTGATGGCTTTTCTTCCAAAAATACATAACCTCTATCTAATTATGAGAAAAACATCAGAAAAATCTCAATTGAGGGACATTATACATAATATCTGACCATATCTCATTTTTGAATTTTATATATAAAATAAATACTGTTTCAAATATGTGCCTTGAAAATGTGAATTTAACTGCAATTAGAATAAAAATACTCACACATTTTGCACAAAGAGAGGAAAAGAAAAATGAAAAAAATTTATGAACATAGAGGAGGAAAATGTGAAAAAATAAGTAGCAAGGAAGCATAAGAACTATGACATAATTAAGCCAAGAAAACAGAAATAAAATATGCATATCTGATATGCACAGTAATTATAAACAAATTCATTTCCCTCAGTGAAAGACAGAGATTCACATTCACTTTAAAAAATACAATTAGATTCTACCTATATTTTTTATACCTAAAATAAAATAGCTCAGATTATTCAAAGCAGTCAAAGACATGTAATTCACATGCAATGAAAAAATTTTAAGTTTTATTATATAAAATTCTAATTCAACTAGAAAATAGAAATAAATATATAAATACAATTGTTTTATTAATAAAGTTTATAAGCAATATTAAAGAAAATCATCACCAAGTGTTATATATCAAATACCATAGAAAAGACTGTGAAAGCATACAAAATAATAATGAAATGAGGGAAAAATAGAATGAGAAGCAAAACAAAAAGAAGGGCAACAAGGAAGAGAAAGGAAACAAAAAGGAAAAGAAAGGGAAAGAGAAGGAAAGGGGAGGGAGAAGGAGAAGGACAGGAGGGTAAGGTAAGGCAGACAGAGAATGAAAGTATGTAGTTGAAAAATACAGTAACAACAAATGTCTAAAATATCTCCATATTCCCCCAACAGGCAGAAAGAGAAAAATAATAGGAAAGAGGAAAAAAATGAATAATTGATATAATTAATAAAATGGAATGATTAGATAAAACTTTACCCAAAAGAGAATGTGTCCTTTTGCTAGCAACATGAAATAATCAGTTATTTTCCTAAGTATAAAGTCTAAAGAAGTCATTCTCCTCAAAAACAGAATAACACCATTCATGTTCTCTCCCCACAATACAATGAATCTAAAAATTGATAATCATGTTAATATTTTAATATGTATTATATATTATTTTTTAATTCATAAAATAAATATTCTCTGAGCATCTTTTATGAGCAACAACTATAAGGACTCTGCTGTTAAGAGTATTTAACATTCTAGCAGAGAAGAAAAACAATACACACACAAATAAATAAGTTTAAATTATTTAATTTTCTCTTTTGCTTTTCTGAATATAACGCCCTTGCCCTGACTCTACCCCCAAAAAGTCAACCTTCAGGCTCTACTGGTTATCTTGAGCGTCATTTTGTTGTCTCTATTTTTTATCCCTACTGCAAGTTTCCCAACCCTGTAGCAATTTAACGGCTCAGCTTGTGAAAATCAGTTCACAGAGTTCACTGAAATAATAGAAGTTATTTGTTTCTGTCATTATGGTTTTGATGGAGCCAAAAGAAGGCACATGTAAGACAAGAAACATAAAAGCTATGCACTCTCCAATCCCAGAAAAGGAAACCAAGAGCTTGTAAAGGAGCCCCAAACTGGGCTCTTATGTAAATATTCCCCTTTCTGGGCTTTGGTCTAGAGAAGAGGAGGTTAGTTAGCACGGTCCACACCAAGGGCAGGAGAAGATCTTACTCCATCCTGTTCTCCCTTTTCACTCTGGGAAGAGGCTTATTTTCAGGCTGCCCTGTAACAATATGGGCACAGATACATCATCATATGCCCCAGGAGCTCAAGAAGAAGATGCTCCTGAGGTTCAGCTCTTCCTGGTGGCCCTTGATTCCTATGTGGTATAGAGAGAACTCAAATCCTGGCTTGCGGATCTTACCAAAGAGGTCGCTGCACAGTGGGCAAGGTGACTCTGAGCAAAGACAGTCAAATGATGACCCAAGCCAGAGCCTAAAGTGGAAGACACAGGTCCACTGGAAAGTAGACAGCATCATTGTGTGCTGAAGTGGGTCAACTCAACCAGGCAGTGGTCCTGGGAGCACTGTCTGAGCCAAAATGATAGTGAATCAGATACAAATTCCTAGCCTCAATAGGAGCCTTAATTAAGACCTACCCCTCAAATTCATGTCTATAGAAATTCACACAGAATAAAATTCCTTTTTAATTTCAGAGATTCCTAGGAGCAAAAGCCCCTACAAACAATTTCCTTCCTCTTGGTCTACAGAGTTATTCTTTATAGGCAGATATTGCACTGGAAAGAGGTATTTAGTGTTGCTTACAAAGACTGAAAAATTCCTAACTGACTGGTATTGTGCCTGTGCAAAGTTAAAACGAGACAGTGAATGCTACAGTAAGAGTGAGAGAGACCTCGTGTTAACAAAGTTCGTCACTGCTTTCAATTGTGATAATGTTCTTAGATATAAAAATTGTGGTGCACAGTTGGAGACTGGTTTTGCAATTGAAATCAAGGAATAAATTTATTCTGAAAATCAGGCAAGTAGAACTATGGCTGTTATACCATCTTTTGGTTACAAACTACTCCATCAAGTCTCTCCAACATGTAATATATTTACACCATCACAGAATTATCCATTGTACTAATCACGTGGGCTTGCCAAAGGAAGGACCAACAAAGGTACTAACAAAGAAAGGTACTTGCCTGAATATCTGTGCAATAGCATGGAGGTAAGCCATAAACATAAACTGTAAGCATTCACAATTGATATTGAAATGAGTTATAGTCTACAATAACATTTTTTTACTATTACTTATTTCCATAATTACAATGCAGCTAGATAAATAATAATAATGACGATAAACTGTCACTAAAGACCAAAGGGAGACTAACTCCTCTATTAGATAAATATCAAATGATAAAATATATTGGATTTAAATTGTTTTTCCTTCACTAAATTAATCAGTTTCCATCAGTGAATGAAAATACTTCTCCATTCCTAAAATGTACAATCATGGTTGAATGGTTAAAATAATAAACCTATAATGTCATTTGGGATTTCCTAGTCTCAATTTAAATCTCACTGATTACAAGGTTTATCAGTGTCCAGCACACACTAGGTACTCTAATAAAGAAAATTAATAGCTTGTAATTGGATAGTTTTTTAAAAATTACAAAGCACTTTCACATACCACATTTCCCTAGATGTTTCTAACAACCTTATGCCATTATAAAACAGAAATGAACCCTTCACACTACAACTGTGTGAAGGTTTAAGTTCAAAAGTTGGTCTACAAAAGAATGCCATTTATGATAGAAATATAAATAGGATCCACAAATGGGTAATTGTTCTAGGTGGCTGATGACTATCACATATAAACTAACATACACATGACATTCCTAAAATGAGGGGTTAAATCGAAATAGCTGAGCATATGAATAAATAAATAAGCCATACTGGACTTCCACACTAAAGTTTTAATGAATCCAAACACAGGGCTTCTCTCTCATAATAAAGCTCGTTGATATTCCATATACTCAATCATTTTATGGTCACAGAGTATGTGACCAAATTACATGCAAGAATGAATGGGCCAGATCATTCTCACCATAATTATAATTTAACACACTTGGAAGACTGTACTTGAAGACTCATATAGAATTAAATAACTGTATAACTGTATATTTTAGCAGAGAAAATGTATATGGTATGATCTAAAAGAGAAATGTCTAATAAGAACTAGAAATTTGATTTTAAAATAACGATTCCTTTGGTTCTGGGGTGTTCATGTTATTAGTGCATTATTTGACCTCAGTGCATTATTTGAAATGAGACCCTGAGGATAAGTTTTCCTGACTCCAAGTCCTTTGACCTTTTCACTGACCCATCCCTACCTCTCATAAGATGCATTAAATTCCATTATGGACACAGTATCCATCTTCAACTTTGTTATGTCTTTAGTCATACAATGAAGCTTTGATAATGTTTTGTATTTTGTTTCCTATAACCTTCTGACAATGCTGAGCGTGCTGTTGATTTGTTTTTCTTTTTTCTTTTTGGCAGCAGCAGACCTTTTAAAATGGCATATAGATGCCAAAAATGATATCGTGTTTACAAAGTTTACCTTATAGAACTCACTTCCTCAAATTGTGAATGAATGAAACTTGGATTTGAAATAATCCTATTATCATCTCATCTCTGCATAGCATTTTATGATTTAAAAGCATTTTAACTTACATTATCTAAATTAATACTCACTAAAAATATGACTTCAATTTTGAAAAATACATATTTTAAGGAAAGGTTAAAGAACTTGAAGTTATTTCACTCAGTGTAGAAAATATTAATAAATATCTAATTTCTGTCTTCCATTAATAAAACAATTTTAGAAAGAAGAGTGTCTGTTCCCCTGCATCCTCACTGGAAGAATGAAAAGAAAGAAAGCAGTGGAGTGAGGAGTGAACAGAATAATAGATTTAGCTTATTTTAAAATTACATGATAGTAAATTTTATAACCTTTCAAAGTTAATTTCTTCAAACATGACTATTAAAACAGCATTTACAAAGTATTTACTCTTATGCTTGTGGTAGAGACTCAGGTATGGCCTTCCCCTCAAAGACTTCATAGGCTAACATAGAAAACAGATATGTTAACAAATGTGATCATTCCGTGGGATTGAAACCTTAACGGAAATGTGTAATATATGTAACAGTAATGTGGAATACACAAGAGCGATCTGTTAAGTCAGCTTCAGTTCAAAGGATAATTTTCACTGAGGAGCTAACTTTGAATCGTGATGAAAGAATCAAGATTCACCAAGTAGAATAAAGCCTAAGAGTATCTGAATATAAAGGTTTGAGATTCAAGAGAGAAAAGTAAGGCATAAAGTTGTGTAATTCAGCAACCATAGGGCTTGATATAATGTTGCTGCTGTTATTTTTCCCCTAGGAATCTAGGGAGAAAAAACAAATTCAGATGCTGTTCTTAGCTTGAAGCTCTCTCACACATCCTCTTCAGGATTTGTACTTTGGTTTGATTTTTAAATAATAATAATACCTAAGAACTGAAAAAAGCTCCCTGAGTAGTCTAGAAATTAGTCACTAATTCTTCTGTAGTGACTACTTAATTCTATTCAAAACACAGGCATACTGCTTTTAAAAATTAATAATGTTTCCAATAACACACGCAGTTTACATCACAAAAAAATAAATCTGTTGGAGTTTCTCTAATGAAAAGGCCAATGTTCTAAAGATACGTTAAAAAATAAATTTCTCAACTTCACAAATCTGAAATACTATCTCCCATAATCAACCCTTGTTGATGTGTTCGTTACGAAGTATCAGTTGACAGTGAACTGACAGCAGTGAACATTATCATACTGAAAAAGTTAGAAGCTCTACTTTTTTAAAAAATAACATTCGCTATTGGCTCTATTTATCAATTTTTCATTCAACACATTTACATTTAATTATACAGCAGGCACTGACCAATTATATTAGTAAATTATTGTAACTTTTGCCACTTTGGTGGTGTGGCTAAGTTTATATTTTCTGCTAATAAGAGCCTTAAGCATGACCAACTATGTAAATGTCTAAATGACTATAATCCAGTGACCAATGGGTTAAATAAGCAGCCTTTATAAGGACACACTAACCAGTCATCCATTATGTTTAGAAACAAGAAATAGAAAATAAGGAGATTATTAAAGATATTTACTTATTTTAGACTTAGCCCATGCAAAAAAATGTGAAATGGATAATTGGCAGAGGTGATGAAGTTGTCCATGACTGAGGATATTAAGACCACAATAGTCTTTCTAAAGTCAAAGAGCAAATCAAACTATAAGTCAACAATAAAAGGTCATATGTCAAAATATTATCGGTGGCAAAAGCTTTATGTACCTCTACAAGTAAAATACGCTTTCCCTTCTCTGCCAGCTTTTACGATTTTCTCTTCTTCACTGGATTTGGGCACTTGATTATCATGTGTCTTGGTGTGGTTGTCTTAATGTTTCTTGCCCTTGGAGTTTAGTCAGCTTCTTGGATCTGTGAGTTTATCGTTTTTACCAAATTAGAAAAAAAAGAAATGGCCATTACACATTCAAATATTTTCTCTGCCTCCCTCCCTCCTCCAGAGGCCACTTGAAATTGTCCACAGCTCACTGATGATCTGTTCACTTATTTGTTGTGGCTGTACTTTTTTATTTCCTGTGTGTTCCTTTTTTGGTCACTTCTACTGCCATGACTTCAAGTTCAATCATCTTCCACAATGTCTAATCAACCGTTTATCCCATCCAGTGTATTTTCCATCTTACATGTTGTATTTTTCCATCTCTAGATGTTTGATTTGGATCTTTTTTCATACCTACCATGTCTCTACCTAACTTTGTAAATATATGGAATAGTTATAACAATGTTCAGTGTCCTTTTCTGCTAATTCTATCATATGTGTTAGTTCTGGGTTTGTTTTCAAGAGTTTATTCTCCTTATTAAGGCATCTTATACTTCTGTAGCTTTGTGTACCTGGTACACATCTTGCTGGGTGATGAACAGTTGAACAGTATACTACAAGATTGCTGCAGATAGGTCACACAAGATATGCAGAAAAATGATGGAGCATTTTGCTCTATGAAGATTATTGATTATCTTTTTTTATACATTATTTTATTTACTTTATTTTTGGCTGTGTTGGGTCTTCATTGCTGCGTGTAGGCTTTCTCTAGTTGTGGTGAGTGGGGGCTACTCTTCATTGTGGTGCGCGGGCTTCTCATTGTGGTGGCTTCTCTTCTTGCAGAGCACAGGCTCTAGGCATGTGGGCTTCATTAGTCGTGGTGCACATGGGCTCAGTAGTTGTGGTGCATTGGCTTAGTTACCTCACAGCATGTGGGATCTTCCCAGGCCAGGGCTTGAACCCGTGTCCCCTGCATTGGCAGGTGGATTCTTAACTACTGCACCACCAGGGAAGCCCACTTGTTGGTTATCTTGATGTAAGTAGTCTCAATGGAATGCAAAAGAAACATACTCCTGATATACTGTTAAGAAAATAATGTTAATGGTAACAGCATGCCATCACATTTAATCTATGATGTATCATAATTTATCTAATACATACTTTGTAATATATATCTCATTTATATCCATTTTTCACTATTACAACTAACATAATCCTGAACCTCCTTGTGCATCTTGATGATTTCCCTAAATTCATTGTTGAGGTATTTTAAATTCAAAGATAATGAACATTGTAAAGGCTTTGAATACACGTTGCCAATCTATCCTCTTCTCATGAAGATTAATTTAGAATATTTTATAATTCTTTTTCTGGTGATAAGATGTAAATGAAATAAAAATTATTTATCTTGAATTTTAAGTTAAACTGGGGGTCTTGATCTAAACAATCCGTTTCTATATACTTGTTTTAAAACAATAATTCCTATTTAAAACATTTATTCTTCTATATACTGGAATAGAGTCAGGTTTTTTCAGTTTTTGTGTGGAAAAATATTAGAAAAAAATGATGATTTAATCACATTATTTGTTATTTTAATTGAGTCCATATACTATGCATCCCTTACTGAATGGAGGTGAGCTCTGAGCAAAACGTACACGTTCTGAATTATCTGAGTTACTAGATAAACCTGCAATTAAAACCACTTGACCAGAAAAGCATATACTATAGTATTATCAGGATAAAAAAAAATCCTCTGTGTTTATTTACATCTCACAGAGCAATAACAATCAAAGTTATAGTCAAATAGCACACTGCCTGGCAATTAATGGGTGTTCAATAAATATTTGTTGAATGAATTAAAAGCCAGTTCAGGAGGAAATAAAATAGATCACCATCACGTTCCCTCTTGTGGATGAAGAGCCTGTTTTGCAAGGTAGTCCAAGATTCAATAGTAAAAAAATTACTTTAGGATTTTAATAAATTGAAAATAAACTTTAAAAGTCTAAATTAGGTTTTGTGTTGGTTTGTCTCTAAAGTGTAATACCTTGCTTCCTAAAACGAACTTAGGAAAACACTTTTTTCTCCAAAAAAGTCAAGTATTCTTTAGACACCACAGTTTATCTTTAATGCATAGTTGTCGAATAAATGTGGTTCCCAGTAATAACCACAGTTTCAACTCTCCTATTACAAATGTTCATCCAACATGAGCATTTTTTAGGTTGGTCAAAATCAACACCTCTATTAAACAGTGTTTTCCTCCAGTCAATATTTTTTCTCATTCAAACATTTACTTTCAGCAATCCTAAAACTCCAGAGATCTAAATATAGGCAACCTCAACTTGAAAAAATTCACAGCTAAAATTAACATATACTCTATGCCAATCTGTGCACCAGCTGTGGATTAAAATGTGCTGAAAAGCAGAACATTCTGTCTCTCTTCAATGATCAAATAGTCTCCTGCAGCATGTACCACTCTCCATTTAATGGGAGGAGGTGGTGTGGCAGGAGAGAGAAGAATCTAGGTAATTTTGTTTAGAGGTATCCAGAGGTGCTGAAAACTACTTAATTTATAGTTATTACTTGGATCTTTAAACAAAAACCTCTGGGACTACTAAATGGGGACAGGGAGAGGAATGCTAACTGAGCTAGATTCTTGGAAGGAGAGTATCTTTCTGACTTTTCTGAACTACTTTCAGATATGTTTCCTGTTTATTTTCTGGCAAACATTTAAAAATATCTGTCCAAATGAGGTCGCAAATGAGGTAGAACTTCCTTGTAACTGCACATTTCCAAGGAAAAATGACAGATTTGTTACAGGGGCAAGCGTTAGCCAAAAAGTTCATTTATTATTTTAAGTCTCTTGAAAAATGTGCATGCATATTTACATGAATACAGTATTTACCAATACGAATTATTCTAATATTTATAGTATAAAATTGCTCAACCTTTTTTCCTAGAATCCCATAGATCACAAATTCTTTGCTTATTCATTCATTTTAAATGACTTTAAAAACTGTACAGGGATTATCTAGCACGGGATGTCTTACTTAAAGAGACTGGATGCTAACAAGACCTGCCTAATAGATCAATGAAGCATAGTGTCAAAAGGAAAAAAAATTCTTAAAATTGTTGACTGAAAATTTGGGCTGAATATTTCCCCAGTATTTTGCAGAATGGTCATATTTTACTAGAGACTTTTGTCTAGTGGCAGAACAATTTGTTTTACTTATTTAGCTCCTCAAAGTTTAAGTTCTGTTGTCTTCTAACCACTTGGCAAAACAGAATAGTTGCAATCCTAATCAGAGTTTGTATTATTTCATTTAATGAACAATAACTTATATTCTTCACCATAATTTTATAAAGTCAATGTACATGAATGCTAATTAGATTGCTAAATTTGGAATAATTATTCACTGAGAGTCAAAAGGAGAATCTTACACTAAATGAAAAAACATATTTAAGGAAAAATATTTGTACTTATGTGTGTCAAATTAAAACATGTAGATTCTTTATCTTTAGATAATGTACAATTTAAAAGGTAGAATTATTGAAAATCAAAGAAATATAAGAAACATCTTTATTATTTTTAAACAGGATTTTATACTTTTAAAAATACTCATTTTTATTATCTCATTTTGAACTTTACAACTACACTTTGAGATACAAAAGACAGATACTATTCTTAAATTATAGAGAAGAAGACAGACATAGAAATGAAGTAATTTTATAAGCCTTAAAACTGATCTCTTAGTGGGTTTTTCTTCGCATTTCTTTTTTTTTTTTACTTCAAACTGATACACACGTGCATACTCACATCCACTGAATTACAGTGAGATAGCCAAATAAAAATTAGACTCAAACTTGTCATATATCTTGAAAGGATAAGAAAGCAAAAATTGCTATACGGATTAAAATAAAATGAGATAGGCAATCAGTTCAACTAAAATCAAAGCATGGAAAAAGAGGGAAGAATGTATAAATGATTGGAATTTTCAGAGTGGCTGTCTTTCTTTCCTCCCAATACACACACAGACACTCACACACCCCTAATCAGAAATCTAAATGGGAATTTCACCAAAACAAGGTCACACCAAGGAAGTTAAAAGCAGCACAGTATAGGTTAAGAACCACTTGATTATAAAGTATAATCATCCCATTTCAATTGACCTTTTAGGCATGATCAGGGGTTTTATCACTGAATTTCACAGCAGTTTTTTTTCCCCCAGCCAACTTATATTCTCTATCTTTGACTAACTTACAAAAGGATACATTATTAAATATTCCATGTCACAGCTACCATTTATGCCAGTCTTTTGATGGAGAGAGTACATAACACTCATCTTAATGGGATCATATCCAAAAAAGATCAGACTTTCTGTTAAATTCAACATCAAAACTCCTCTCAAATAACTAGTTACAGTTTTTTCATTTAAGTTTCAAGTATTGGGTACTACACCTAACCAGAAATCAGAGACAAATATTATTGATTTCAGAGAATTTGCTCTGAAAATAAAAGTGGCCAAATGTTGAGCTCAAGTAAATAGTAGCCTATATCACCTAGGGTTATGAAAGTCCCATTTGCCCTCACATTTTTATCCCACAACACCTCATGGTGTCTTAAATGCCCAGTAGATCTAAGATTCTGAAGGTCACTGGAGAAATGCCAATGTTATCAGCATACACATTAACACATCTAACACATTTAGTGCTTATCAGCTATCAACACCTCAACTTGGATTCAAGTAATCAGTTAAATCAGTTACCTAGCAGGGGATCTGAGAGAGTAAAATATAGGACTTGTACATTTTAATTAAGAGGAAAATGTGACAAACCGGCTCTCTTGTGAGGTAGGAAGGGTAGGTATAATTCGGAAAATAAGAGTGAAGGGCAACCAGGGATTGACAGGGAGAGACTGAACACTAGAGGAATAAATCACCCTCTTTGCTTTTTCCAGCTTCACGAAAAACTGCAGGTCTAGGCTCATCCTTGGTTCTAAACCAGCCATTGCAATTTTTGCAATAAACCGACAGGTTCAATATTTGATTCTTCAGATATGCACCCAATCCCAGCATCTACTCCACCACACATATAGGAGCCTGTGGAGCTGTCGTGGGGCTGTTAATTAAAGGGTTTGCACTTCAAGGTCTCTGACACGTAGTGTACCAGAGATGGGGGACGGGGCATTGCCATAGTGTAATACCTGCCTCAGTTTCCCTGCCAAATTCTTTGTCTTTGAATAAAGCTGAAGCTCAGGCCTATTGTGTCCACCACCACTGAATGCTGGGTAAAGAGAAAAACAGGAGAGGAACACCCTCATTATCACATATTGTGAGAAGCAAGAAGGTCGACCCGTGAGCAAAAAGGTAGAGTCTTGAGCCAACAGGGTGGGTAATTGGTGCCTCCCAGCTAGGGAAGGCACCACAGTCTGTACTTCAAAGACTATCCAGGAAGGCCATTCCCCTGGACGAGAAACAGAAACATGAGAAGGGTTACCCGCACAGTCTCTGATTTATTTAGATTTATTCTGCCTAGAGGAGTCTTTCTCTGTTGTTGTTGTTTTTTTCACATTTATTTTTTTCTTTTTTGTAAGTAATTCATGTTAACTGGAGAAGACTTGGAAAACATACAGATGAAACTATACATCACCTGAGATTCTACCACCTGGAGATAATCACTAATAACATCTTCATGTATTTCTTCCCAATCTGTTCTTTTCCTCTGCATATATAGTTGTAGATAAAAATACAGAGATAGAGATATTTTGCCTCACATGGTACATATAGTTGCTTAATTCTTTTTATCTCTCAATTCTTTGTTGTGAATATTTTCCTAGGCACCCAGATTCTGTAACACGATTTAAAGGCTACAGGGTCAGGTATTGTGTATGATATGCTGCCTGTGGATGCTAATAACCCACAGAAATTCACAGGCAAACTGATACTGCCTAGTTCTTACAAGTCTCCTCCTTCAAATGTTGGAACATTCTGAGTCCTGACTCTTTGCCAAAATGAGCCACCCCTGGGCCAAGTCCCCAGTATGACACCACCTGACTCAGTATTACACAGCCTACACCTCCCTGAAGCCTATGACATTGAACCTTTATGGAAAAAGAAAACAGCTGTTCAATGGTCCACAACCTTTGAACTGCTTGCCCTGGACTGCCTGGTCACCTGTGCCAGAGTCAACGACTTCCGCAGCCCCATTTCTTCAGCGCCACCTTCTCCTGTTTTCCTTCCTGACTGTCCTTGTGGGTGAGATGCCAGCACATCCTCTTTCTAAGCCCGTTTCTATGATGGGAAGTGTACAGAGGGAGTGTTGATAAAAACAAACTGTCATGCATTATATTGTCTTGCCTGGTGATCCCTGTACTGGTATGTGGATTTCAGTCTGGCAGTACCTGATGTAGATCTCACAAAGAGAGGGGATCTTGTTTGGCCTTTTGGCATATTCATTCAACAATTATCATTATTTTTTTTTTTTTTTTTTTTTTTTTTGCGATACGCGGGCCTCTCACTGTTGTGGCCTCTCCCGTTGAGGAGCACAGGCTCCGGACGCGCAGGCTCAGCGGCCATGGCTCACGGGCCCAGCCGCTCCGCGGCATGTGGGATCTTCCCAGACCGGGGCACGAACCCGTGTCCCCTGCATTGGCAGGCAGGCTCTCAACCACTGCGCCACCAGGGAAGCCCAATTATCATTATTTTTAATTCTGATGCTCCACCAGGCCCTTGCCCTAGGCCTCAAGGCTCACCGCACTGGCCCTCCTTCTCCAGTCCATGCAGCGTCCAGCATCCCCGGGCAGGTCCCCAACGAATGGTTTTGTACCAGGTTCTCCCGACGTGCGACCTGCATCCGTTTCCTAGGAAGAGGCGGTCTCTGAGCATGTGCAGAGTTAGGCACGTACTTCGGGGCTACAGTGATGGCCTGCCTGTGGGGTCCACTGGGGACCGCTGCGTGGACCGCTGGGGACTGGCTAACAGAGGCTTCGCAGCACCACCAGTCAACATTTTTGTTTGTTTGTTTCTTTTGAAGTATAGTTGATTTACAATGTTGTGTTAGTTGCAGGTGTACAGCACAATGATTCAGTTATGCATATATATTCTTTTTCAGATTCTTTTACATAATAGGACACATTTACTGAGCAGTCACTGTGCGACATGATCCTGGTCTTTAGAGAACACGCATTCCAGAGAAGGAGATTGAAAAAAGTAAAGAAAATGGAAAAATATAAGCATAAAAAATGCTAGCAAGGAAACCAAAGAGGTTGAGATAGAGAAATACTTAAAGGACCAAGTTTAAAGAGACAGTCAGAAAACAGTATCCTGAGAGGTTTCCAGCACACAGGGGAGACTTCCTTTCCTCAGATCTCAAACATGTAAATTCTTCCCCTTACTATTTTCTGCAGCACCTGATACATTACAGGCTAGGATCCTTAGGACTTGATCATTTCTGTCCACGTGTCCTTCAGCCCCACCAATGTCCAGTGTATATTACTTCTTATTAAAATATGTCTATTGCCACCTCACTAGAAGTGTTTAAATTCCTGTAGTGAATGAGTTAAAGGATTAAACATGATAAAATGCATTTCTTTCCAGCCTGCAGCAGTTCAATACATAAATTATGTCTTTGATCCTGGCAACTCTTCAGCAACTAAAAAGATGTTTGAAACAGGAAAACAGGAAATGCCACAGAGAAATGTGTCTCTTTGTTTCTTTGGAGAAAAATCTTTCCATCAGAGATGGCACAGTAGTGAAATATGCCAACTTAAGAGTCAGCCAAACCTTGGAACTGAATTCCAGCTCTACCACTTGCTTAGTGTGGCAAATTACTTAACCACACGGAGCCTCAATTTCCTCATCTTAAAATGAGAATACAGGACACCAGGCAATATAACTCTAAGAATCAGAAATAATATATGTAAAGCATTTAACACAGTGCCCTCACACAGTGACACTTGATACACAGCTATTGATATCAGTACTTAACAACTTTGTGAGGTATGAATTGTCATCCCCACTGTATCTATACATTATCCTCGTATTATGCTCATCATGCTCAGTGAAGTTAAATAACTTGCCCAGAATTAGAATCAAGGTGAGGACTTAACTCCAAAACTCTGCTCTTAACTGTGTTTTAGAACCCTGGGAGGGACTCAAATACAGCATCTTAGCAGTTTCCATAAGCAGTGTAAGGCCACCAAAAGGAACACTTGGCGGATGGAATATTATTTGGTGCCAGGATGTCCCTTAAAATGAAGAACCAAGGCAAAGTGAGGGCTGGGAGGACTGATTTGCCTGCAACTGCAGTAACTCAGGGAAGTGTGAGCTCAAGGAGCAGCAAGCAAGAGAGCAGGAAGGGTCTTCCCTGGTGGCGCAGTGGTTGAGAGTCCGCCTGCCGATGCAGGGGACATGGGTTCGTGCCCCGGTCCGGGAAGATCCCACATGCCACGGAGCGGCTGGGCCCGTGAGCCATGGCCGCTGAGCCTGAGCGTCCGGAGTCTGTGCTCCGCAACCGGAGAGGCCACAACAGTGAGAGGCCCGCATACCGCAAAAAAACAAAACAAACAAACAAAAAAAGAGAGATTAGGAAGGATAAGGAAGGTGGGACCCAGCAGATTAGGGGCTGGTGAGAAGAATGTTCTATAGGGGGTCCCAAAAGAGGACCCATATGCACCAAACACTAATGAAGGAGCCTAATTCAGACCACATTTCAAATATATTTTACTTTTTATTCTGGGAAGTCTGTTTTACTTCAAAATATTTGTCCTGAGGTAGCAGTGTGCTGACCAGCAGCCTGGACTATGCACAGGTCAGCAATCTTTTCTCGGATGGAAAAGGCTGGCACAAGAAAAAATTAGAGTGCTCCAACCATGAGATTGAGCTCTGGCCAGAAGTAAAGAGCAGGACCCACAGCAAATCTAAGCCTTTGGACTGAGCCAACACGGGGGGCAGGAAAGAGAAGAGAAGGGGTGCAACGATGCACAGCCTCACAGGGGATGTATCTGCAGCTTTGGTCATAGGTTTCTTCACAGCAAAGATATTGGGGGAGCAACAGGGAAGCCCAACAACCATGACTAGATCAATAGTTTGCCTGGGAGTCTTAATTCCAAGGCTCTTCAGACAGAGGGAGTGAGGCATTTGGTATATTCCCTGATGTAGTCAAGAATCCTTCAGGAACAGGTAGGAGATTGAGTCTGTGTCTGGGAGACTTAATTGCACATATCCAGAAGTGCTGCAGAAAACAACAGGGGAAATGAGGCCTAAATAGGCGTCACTTTATTCAGCATAGGTGGAGATACTTACAAATAGACTTTCAAACAGGGACCTGGACAGTACCGTACCTCTAGCACTAAGTAGAGAGATGATCTCTGGAAAGGTCTTTTAGACTAAGATTATTATATACAAGTAACACTGGCAGAGGGTCCATTGCCTGTAGCACAAGGTATTGAACCCCAGAGGTTAAGAAAGGAATATGAGACACTACATGTTAGAGTTTAAAGTCTAGATAAGGAGTTATGAGGCATATAAATCTGTCTTGAGTATTGAGACTTTGTATATTAGTGTAATTATGGTAGGAAATCACAGCAAGAATATGAAGAATTCTGTACTGACCTATTGTGGAGATTTCAAGGTTCTTAACTGGCTTCAGCATGGATATGTCTCCTGACATATACAATACTCTGAAGACAGAGCAAGCCACAGAGGATAAGGACGTGGGTGTGCCTGATAGCGGGTATAAGAATTACATGGCTGTGTGCACTGGAGTGGGGGTTGGCGGGGGCAAGAGTGAAACCAAGTGTCTTTCTATAATGTTTGGTAAGAAAGCGGGATCACTAGGTGAAAATATCATGGATTCTTTGTAGGTATTAACTCACCTTTGATAATGAGGATGTTTTCCATCCATATGATTATTCTCCACATATCCTCTTGCCTGCTGCTCCTTTTCCCATGATGGATTATGGTTATTGAAGCTCTTTGACATAGCCGGCCACCCAGGTGAGACTTCCTAGAGAGGGCCCATGATGATTATGATAATAATGCCATCTATGAAAACAACAGCTACTGTTACTGCGGTACTAAAATATCTATCGCTATCGCCACTATTTGCTGTTATTACTGATAATGTCATTGACATTACTACTGTCACTGCTACTACTCATACTATTATTGTTACTACTATTACTAGCACTACTGTTAAGTACTATTATCCTCTACTATGATTAGCTTCAAGTAAGCATCTTCCATATGCCTGATAATATATTTGGCCCATTAAATATAATCTTTTACATTTATTTAATGGCACTACAATATAGATAATATCCTACACATTTAACATTTAAGGTGGTGAAGTGTTTTGGCCAAAAGCATCCAGCTATTAAATATTTGAACCAGATTCCAATCCAGATTTTAGAGATTTCAAAATTCATGCTGTATCCACTCCACCATGCTGTCTCCCTACGGGAAAGCATCTTAGAATGCTCATTTTAATTGTGTTTACATTTTAATATCTTATATTTATAAGAAATCATTTAAAATTATTTATATTTTAGAATATTTAGAAAATTACAGGAAGCGCAGGACAAGAATTCTTTTTTTTTGAGCCACTTGAGAGTAATTTGTCAGCCTGATGCCCCATCATCTTTTATGTGTATTTCCTACAAATAAGGTTATCATTCTCCTCATAACCAATGCAATGATCAAAATAAGAAAATTAACATTGATACATTAGTATCATTTAATCCTTAGACCCCGTTCAAGTTTTGCTAATTGTCCCTATAATGTCTTGTATAGAAAAATGAATTAGCTCAGAATTACATGTTGCATTTAGCTATCATATCTCTTTATTCTTCTTCACACTAGAATTGCTTCTCGGTTCTTCCTTGATTTTTATGACCTTGATGCTTTTGAAGAGTTAGAAAGCAGTTATTTTGTAAAATGTCCCTCAGTTGAGGTTTGTCTGATGTTTCCTCATGATTAGATTCAGGTTATATTTTCTGATGAGAATATCACAAGAGTGATGTCATGTTTTCCTAATTGCATCCTATTAGGTGGCACACAATTTAGATTTATCCCACAAAAGATGATATTCACTTTGATCATTGACTAAGGTGGTACCTGCCAGGATTTTTTTCTATCAAGTAAATCTTTCTAGCCCCCCTTGTAATTAATAAGTACTTTGTAGGGAGGTACTTTAAAACCATGTAAATTTCCTTTTTTTCAGCAAACTTTTCATTTACTCATGATTTCCTAACTTACTGAATGTAATATTCTGTTACTGTCATCATTCATTTTGACGCTGAAATTATTCCCAATTTGTCCAGTGGGAATCCTTTCAAAGTGGTTTCTGGATCTTTCTGACATGATCTAATCATTCTGTGACCTTTTGTTTGTTTGTTTGTTTGTTTCTGGAACAAGAAAGATCTTCTAGACTAATATATTCCCTGCCTCAGTTCTAGAATCAACTATTTCTCCAAGGAGCCTTGGTTTCTTTCAGTGGAGAATGACAGTAAGAAGCCACGATCTGAGTACTCGGTCTGTTCAGTGTTGCTAAGGTTTTGCTGCTCCCAGCCTCTCAGTAGACAGAGCTAGGGAAGGTATATATAGGTGTGTGTGTGCACGTGTGTGTATGTACTTAATTTACATTTATATCTATTTCTTTATGTATCCATACGCATTGAAAACTTCAGGGTTCATTCTGGTTTTATTCCTTTCCATATCTGTAGTTCTCTTCTGATACTTGGATGGCTTTATCCTTAACATAGTTACTCATTTAATCAACCCCCTCAATATGACCAGTCCCCCATCTCCAGTCTTACACAGATGCCCTCCTCACCTCACTTAGGTTCTGACTCATGCTAGGCTGCTCCCATGACTTATGCAGAACACACCTCTCCTCTCTCAATATCTGATATAACCAGTAAAGCAACTTATTCAAGTATAATATACATGTCTATAACTTTAAATAATTATGGTCGGGCTTCCCTGGTGGCGCAGTGGTTGAGAGTCCGCCTGCCGATGCAGGGGACACGGGTTCGTGCTCCGGTCCGGGAGGATCCCACATGCCGCGGAGCAGCTGGGCCCGTGAGCCATGGCCGCTGAGACTGTGTGTCCGGCGCCTGTGCTCCCCAATGGGAGTGGCCACAACAGTGACAGGCCTGCGTACCGAAAAAAAAAAAAAAAAAAATTATGGTCTACATTTTTTTCAGTGTTTTTGAAAGAGTTGATTTAAGTAGTTTTATATTTAGCTTCTTTTAAAGAATTATTCTTCACTGTAGTACATATTCAGTTACATTAGTCTGGGGCAGGGGTTGGCCCTGTGGTCTAAATTCTGCCTGCAGCCTCTTAGTGTAGAACCCAGCAAGCTAAGAATGGTGAATAGATTTTTACGTTTGTTAACAGCTGGAAAATATAAATAAGTAAACATATATATGTATTTTTTTAAGAGTTGGAAATATATATATATATATATATATAAAGCAGAGACCATACGTGACATGGAAATCCTTAAGTATTTACTATCTGGTTCTTTACAAAATATGTTTGCCAACCCTGACCTGGGGTATCTGACTGCTCTGTCACCTTGGCTCACTCATTTACCTGGAGGTAGTGACATAAAATGAAATGTTTGTGAGTTGCTTTAAGCCTCAAGGACTCTAAATAAGTTGCAAAGAACCACTGAAATTGCCATCTTACCAAAACAGAAATAATGAACAACTTGAAAAATCATCAGTGAGAAGAGGATAGTTCTAACGATAAAATCTAAGTCACCCCACTTCTTGTCTTAGATTAAACTTGCCAAGCTCCATTAGCCTCTGATTTGCATGGCCATTAGCGGAAGGCTGGCCTCCAGCACTATTTATTTCAATCAACATCCTCTTATGTAAACTCCTAATGCTTGATTATATGAGTTTGTACAAGTACAGAATTAATTGAGTATAACCGTAATTCAAATTCAACATTAAGTCCATTTTGAACTAAAATATGATTGATTGCAAGAATTGCAGAACCCTGGAAGTAGAGTACTTCAACAGAACAGGGTCATTATTTTTGAGTTACATGCCAAATAGTAACAGAGTGGGAGGGCCAAATTGCCACCTTTGGACTACTGTAGTATCTGCTTATTAATGAACCTCGTGTATTTGGTTTACTGTTTTGTATTAGAAACCCATAAGCCTGGTTTCTTAGAGGCAAAACTGCATTATCTGCATTGTCTGGATTAAAAGAAGGAAATCTCATTTGTGTTAATACAAGGATAAGAGGAATGGACAGAAACAGTTCCAAAGCCCCACTAACAAAGGCACGCCTCACATGGTGTCCTTTCTTCACTGACACAAGAGAAAGAAAAGCTGCATTCATCATTGTTTACCAATTTAAGTGCATCAATTCTATTTTCCACATACTGTGACTTCCTTGTCTCAAAAAAAAAAAGAAAGAAAAGAAAAAGAAATTTCTCCTTTCAAAGAAAGGTTTTAAATAGCTGCAGTCTGTTTTTTTTTTTTTTTTTTTTAGTTTCCTTTCTTACCCAACTAGTGCCCAGACAGTTAGAGGTACATAAAGGAAAGGCAATGTGAGGGGGGAAAATAAACAACAAAATATAAATGATTTTCACAGTGCCATGAATTCATATTCTATTGATACTATTAGTTTATATTTCCACTTAACAGCTTGGGCTAAAATGTGGGTTCTAGTATGATGCTGGTACTAATTGCCTTGAATAATTCAGGTTTTATTACTCTCCAGGGCTTCTCTGGAGCTGGGCTGCTGGAAGCCATATTTGGTTCTTTGGAACCCCCATCCGATGATTCTCAAGGTTGCAAACTACACGGTGAGCTACTGTTACTTGACTTGGTAAGCTGGGAAAGCCAGGACAGAGGAGAAATTGGAGAACGTTCCCCAGTTCAAGAAACCAACTGGTGTTCAGTGTGTTCCATATACACTAAGATTGGAATCTTACCTGGGTTTATGGATCACTGTTATATGTGCTCTTCTTTAACAAGGCTAGAGAAACCTCTAATTGCAATTTTTGTTTTCTTTGGCTCAGGAGAAAAATTCTGAAGCTGCTGATGACTTGAAATAGGTCCTGGAGAGAATAAAGAAAGAAAAGTAGAAAAAATATATATATATATTTTTAAAACACCTCACTCTGTTGCCTTGTCTGCGTAATAACATTGAGCATGACTGTCACTCTGAAGACATATTAGCTCATTTAGGTAATTAGTGTGAGCAGCATGTTTCCCTACTTATTCCATTCAATTATAGGGTTCTCACTTTGTCATTACTGGAGTGTCTTAATGTGACTTGTAATTAGTGTAATTACAATCCAATGTTAATTATATCTGCCACTTAGACATAATTTTATATAGTAATGGTCTCTAATCTCAATAACCTTATTATGTTGTTTATTCAAACAGGAATTAAGTCTTCTTTCATGCGTCAAATATGGAGATTACAAAAAAGTACTACTTGTGTCATTTTGGTAGTTATGACAAGGGAATCTCTGAAATAGCGAAATCATATTTGAGACAATGTCTGCATGTGCAAACAATTACAGCAGTTCCTCCCTGTTTCCAGAAATATGTCTGTGTATCTCCAAATAACTGTGCGCAGAGGCAGTTTGAGCCTTGACTTGCTCATGAATTCTGGGAAGAACTAATGTGTATATATCTAGAAGCCTATCTCAGTGGTTCAGTTTATTAGTATACCAAATACACTCATGGCTGACCATTTCATGGACCATTGCTCTGAGTAACTAACCATTGTATATAAAATAATAATATCACCTCATATTTGAAGAGCACGTTATCTTTTAAAGTGCTTTTAAATATAGTATTTCAGTTAACCTTGAAAACAACTTTGCGGAAGTAGCAATGGCAGGTATCAGATCATTTGAATAGACTGGGAAAATAAAATAAAGACCATGTTCACTTAGCAAGGGTAGTGTTGCTAATCAAAAGGCAATTTAGCAGAGGAGTTAATAGCTTGGGCTCCAGAGTGAGATTTCTAGGTTTTGAATCCCAGCAACTCCACTTAGAAGTTCAACACCCTTGTGCAAGTTCTTAACCCCTCAATCTCTCAGTGTCCTCTTCTGCATAACAGGACTAACAACAGTATCTACTCCAGAGGGTGGTCACAAGGATTAGATGGGCAATATAGAAAAAGCCTAAAACAGTTCTTGGCACAAACTAAAAACTAAATAAATACAGGCTGCTATTATTGTTACTCTCAAAAGCACTCTCATCTCTTGATTTGTCACTTGAAGTTTTTTCCCATAAACCACATCATTTCCTTATAGATTTTCTTTTGCTAATTACTAATTAAAGGTTTGATCTATACACTGCATGGTTTTGTATACATACAGTATATTCATTTAGAAATAGATAAACCTGACCCAGTACTATTTAATAAAGCTGAAATTAAAAATCCTTTGGCTAACTCAGCTGTTATAAGAATACAATACTAGTATGAAGTTCCTTGGGAAAAGATTCAGTGGTTTTATTACTCTATACAAGCATCAATACTTCCTATTCCTGACATACTCAGAGTGGTACTACTTGTGACTCTAGGATTTCATGAATTCTTGAAAACTTAACAGGCTCAAATGTAATAGCAAATGTGAAGTGTTCTTTACACTAACACCTACAAAAACGTTAGTTTTATTTATTTAATAAATCTCAGTATCTGTATTTTAAAAGAAATATTGTCAGAATATTACAATTTACAAATTTGCTTGTGGAGCCTTTTCGTTTCCCTTAAGCTTAGGTTATTTTCCTAATTTTCCAGAAACAGATAGCTTGCGTACCAAGTTTTGAAGTGATTTGGCCTCTTTGGATGTATGATCCCTTCTCTGATGAAGCTGGCAAAGGTAGATATTCCCATAATCCATTCAGTAATAAACAAGATGGTTTTTGCTGCTAACTTCTCTCAGTTAACAACAACATCAAGGCACCAACATATAGTATCTGGCTATGGATTTTTAGAACATTTTTAAAGTTCTCAGGTAGGGGAAATATTAGCTCTTGAAGTGTGCTCTGAGCTCAGAGAAAGCTAGGCCTGCTGGAGTTTATAGCAGTATAATAAACACAACCGGATGGGAAATCTTTGGAATGTGCACTACTGCCAGAGAACTAGTCATTAAATATTGAACTAGTCATTAAATATTAACTAGAAACTTTTCTGACTTTTGTTTTATTTATAATTATTTACATGCAGTGTTGGGACATTTTTGCCAAAGAGACAAAGAACACAAAAAGATGTCAATTTCTCCATCTTTCAATACTTCCAGTAACTACAATGACCCAGGTTTAACCTTCAGTTAAATATGTGGATTAATTCTCACTTCCAGACCAAGCTTTCGCAACGAGACATTAGGTTTTAATGTTCTCAACTGCACAAAGATGGCAGCCACTTCAAGTTGCACTTGGGTGAAGAACTCACAAGCCCTCCAGCCGCTGCCCATGTTCCAAATTAGACAATGCTGTCCTTCAGACTGCTTCTCCTAGGGTCCCAGTTTCCTCCACTATTGTCTGGAAGCGTTTCTCCAGAGTATTACTGGGGAGTGGCTGAAGATGTGGAGGCAGCATTCCCATCAGGAAACTCCCACACTGGGGGCAGGAAGCCAAGGTATGAAATGTCCTTGGTCAGAGGTTAGTGACATACTTCCATTCTTGATCCCAGAACTGGCTAACTTTGTTACCTTTAACTGGTCACTTGACCACCTTACATCTTACTTTTCCCATCTGAAATTAGCTCCCCTCCCAATCATTTTCCCGATATTCTATGAGGAAAAAATACAAAATTAAATCAAATTTATTGAATACTGTATGTTTTGAGAAATAAATATGAGTTCCTAATAACGATGATGATTTCATAGGTGAGGGAGTTATCTGAGAAGCCAAAACAATGTTTGTTTAAACTGAAGGCAAGAGCTTGGAATTTTTACATAAGGAGACATTTTAAGAACAGGTACAGTAGGGCTTTGGAATCAAACAGTACTGGGTTGAAATCCAGACCCCACTACTTCCCAGCTACGTGACCTTCGGCTAGTCATTCAACCTCATTAAGATATAATCTTTTTATCTGTAAAGTAGTTACAATAACAGCATTTGTGAGGGCTATCAGTGAGGATTTTACGAGGTAGTGAATGTAATGAATCAGCAGGTTCTGGACTCAAAGCATGGTGACTGTTATTTATTAGAATAGGCCATGGTGAAGAACATCAGTTTTATGCTACTTGTGATAGGAAACAATAGGAAGGTGTTAAAATATGATATGTTTTATATTTTCAGAAGATCAACTCTGTGTTGAAGAAAATGGAGTATAGAATGGTAAGAGGCTACAGAGGGAAAACCACTGGAGGACTATTGTCCAGATAAAGGAAAATGATATATAATATGTGGATTTTTGCAGTGGAAATGGTGACAGGTGAAAAAAATTCAGGCTGTATAGGGGGTGTCCCATCAAGTTGACTCTGATGGATTGGATATGGGATGTGAGAGAAAAGAATCCAGGTTTTGAGCCTGAAAGTTGGGTGGATGGTAGCATGATGGAGCAGATACTGTGGTGTGCTGCCCAAATCTTTCCCTTCTACATTCAGGAAAGGCACTCATTCCCTTAGCCCCTGGGAATATTGTTTGCTGGTTGTTCATAGCCAAGTTCCTCACCAGAAATTGCTTTCTGGGGAAAGTTGCAGCCTTGTCCGAAGTTGAAAATCCTCTTTAGAGACAGCCCCTACCCAAACAATGGTTGATAATGGCCTAAAAAGTCTTGGCCCCATTAGAATGTGGGACAAAATTCTGAACAATTCTAAAATGCCGCCCCAGGTATAGAGCTCCCTACAGACACATCTGAAGACTTTTTGTGTAATGCAGCTCAGCTTCTCTCACTGCCCCCCTTTTTTTTCCCATTTAAAAAAACTTTTTATTTTGAAATAATTATAGATACACAGGTATTGCAAAGATAGTACAGAGAGGTTCCATGCAACTTTCACCCATTTTCTCTCAATGGTTACGTCTTATGTAATGATTAATATAATATCATAAACAGAAAAATCAATGTTGGTACAATGTGTGTATATTCTTATGCTGTTTTTTCACAGACATAGCAATAGTAATGGGTAGATTCCTGTAACCACCACCAAAATCAAGATATAGATTTATATCATCACCACAAAGATCTACTGGTGTCATCATTTTACCACTTTGAATGAATGTAGAAACCTTACCCCCTGTTATGGACTGAATGTTTGCATCACCCCAAAATCCCTGGGTTGAAATCCTAATCCCCATCTCACTGCCCAATCTTGCTTCTTACTCCCTTACTGGTGTTATTCCAGAAAGTCCTCCCAATAACCTCCTTTACACAGATCTCTGCTTCAGAGTCTACTTTAAGGTATCCGACCTAACACAATTTGGGTTTGTTGTGGTCCTTACAAGCAAAATCTAAAATGGGATTTTGGACTGGATCACCTGTTGGCAGGCTGGAGATGAGAATCCTGACACTGATAGACACTGATAGCTAATGTGGTATGCTATAGTGGTGCAATTGTTAAAATTGTTATAGATGGTGACCTGGGATGAAATACTGGTGGAAGGAAATGCACTGCTGGGACACTAGATCAAGTAACTGAGAGGTTCAGGACTATGATTTTGGATGATCATTTCTCGAAACTCAGTTAACTGGACAAGTTAATGAAAGTTTGAGGTTGACCGATTACCAACTTAAAAAAAAATAAAACATAAAAGCTAGGGGACATTTTTGGCAGAATGTAAAGAGATATTCATCAATCAAAGCTGAAGGGCAGAAAAGGTGAGTATTAAACCCATAATTAGAGTGGAAGATTGGCAGAGCCCCAGAGAAGATGGAATTCCCAACCACAGCAAATCTGGTCACCATAGTCCAGGTTCTGGTTGAAAAGGTGTAGGACCCTGAGATGTAGGAGGGGACTATATGGGTTAATGTACTCAAAAATCAAATTCCCAGGTTTCCCTGCAGAAGTGGCCTCTCCTCACTGTTAAAGGTGTGTGCCCCCTCTTGCTTAATAATCGCACAAAGGTATCTATCTTGCAAGACAAGGGGGGAGGAGGAAGAAGGGGAGGGGGAGGGCGAGGACGAAGAAAGTAGTATATGCTGAAGGACCTCCAGGACTTAACCAGCACATCCCAGGAGAAACAGAGAAAGTATATATAGGAATAGATTCTGAGAATGCTGGGATGGCAGGGAACGAGGGGATAGGGAGTGGTGCAGAATATAAGGCCGGAAAAAGGAGAATTTATTGATAGGGAAGCACTATCCTGTGATAAGATTTAATACTTTATCCATATTAGTCAGGGTTCAACAAGAAGCAGAACCAATAGAAATGTCTATCTTCCACACACACACATATGTACATCTATATCTATATAGATATAAAGATACAGCTATAGATATAGATACAGATATTGATGTCTTTTTAAATTGTTTTTTAAGAATTGACTTACACAATGATGGGGGCTGGTTACGTGTATTTGAATTCATAGGGCAGGCCATCAGGAAAGCAAGAGCAAGAGCAAAATGAAACTACCAGCACAGGCCCAAGCTGTCATCCATAATTGTGAATTATGGATTCACAGGCTTCATAAAGAATGAGAATTATGTGAATCCAGACTCACAGACTTCATAAAGAAACCTATGCTTACCAAAGGGAAAAGATGGGGGGGTGGATAAATTAGTGGTTTCAGATTAACATATACACACTACTATATGTAAAATATAAATAATCAAAAAGGACCTACTGTATAGCACTACTGTATAGGGAGCTCTACTCAGTGTTCCGTAATAACCTAAATGGGAAAAGAATCTGAAAAAGAATGGATATATGTGTATGTATAACTGAATCACTTTGCTGTGCAACTGAAACTAACACAACATCGTAAATCAACTCTACTCCAACATAAAATAAAAATTTTTAAAAAAGCATCAGAAACACTGTGTTCTTGGTCTGGACTCCTTAGAAACTTAAGCAAGTCACATAATTATTCTGTTTTCCTACACACTAAAATTAGAGATCATATCTACCCTGACTATCTCACAGAAGGAAATAAGATAATTTGTGTGAAATTGCTTTGAAATGTAAAGTATCATATAGGGTAAGGTATTAAGTTAAATAGCAGTACAATGCACCTTATCACAAAATGCCCATCCTTGAAAGAGACAAGTGTTTAGGAATTCAGGGTCAGAGAAGGCTTCACACAGGATGTGGGACTGCTGGAAATACATGGTACTTAGATGGGCAATAGTAGGGCACTGGACAGGGACAGGAGGTGGAGTAAAAACCTGATGTAGCAATATCCTCTTCCCACAGATATGCTCTTACTTAGCAGGGCAGAAGAATTGTGGAGAGAAGTAGCAGAAATAAAGGTTACAAAGGAGGATGAGGATCAAATGTGGATAGTAAAGTCATATAAGGGACACACACACATAACATAGAAATATATATATGTATATATAACAGTACAAATACATACATATATATATATATATATATATATATATGTAATAGTACAAACTTTAGAATGGACAAATAAGCAAAATGAGAAGAACCATTGTCTATAATCTTACCATGCAGAGTAAACCTCTGGTAATTTTGTCTTACATACTTCTAGATATGTTCCTTGTTTATGTAAAACACTTTCTCCATAACCTGTGATTTATTGTATGTATCTTCAGCATGTTGCGGTATCTGGTAGATAGACAGTACACACAGAATAAATCTTTACTGAACTGAATGGAAGTTTTCTGACTCATTTCTGTATGAAGTTTGGTTAAATATTTTGATTTTTCTCTTTCAAATGGAAGTTTGAAATGATTGTGTTTTTCTCTGAGGGTTTATTCTGCTAAGCTAAAATCATTGAAGTAACATCTACTTTGCATTTTATCAACTCTCCTTCTGATTATATTGATGCTGTGGTTGAAATCCAGTCATTTGTATTGACTTTGAATAATTATATATTGTTCCATTCCAATTTCTTTAAAGTACAGGTTGCTTCATGATTGATCTGGGGAATTAGGCAGCTACATGTCAGTTCCTTATGTGGGTAAAAATCTAATGGGTATTTTCTTATTTTTTCTTACTTATTAAACAAACATGTAGTTAACATTTTTAGAAAATATATAAAGTATAATAAAAATGTTTAAATATTTTATACTTATATAACCCAGAGGTAACCATATTAACAGACATAAGTGGAATAAAATGCATTTTAGACTTGAAAAAGTATAGATTGATAGACACTGTGAAATATGTTTTCCTCTCAAGGCAGTAGCAGTATAGTCAGTGGGTTCAGAATTAAAGCATTAGGTTTGGCGGCTGAAAGCACGGAGCCCAGTGACGGGCGTGGGACGCTGGGGCTGCTGCTGCCGCCGCCAAGAAGCCTGTGTGCGAGCGCAGCTCATTGTCCACACCGCCCTTCCGGGAGCCTGTGCAGCCCACCACTGCCGGGGTCCTGGGATCCAGGGGCGGCTTCCCTGGGAGAACGCACGGCGCGCCTCGGGCTGGTGCAACGTCACGCCAACCTCTGCCGCTGCAGGCTCGCCCCGCACTCAGTGCCCCACCCTCCCGCCTGGCCTGAGTGAGCCAGAGTCCCCGAAGAGGCTGCTCCTTTAACCCTGTCCTGTCTGAGCGAAGAACAGACGCCCTCCGGCGACCTACACGCAGAGGTGGGGCCAAATCCAAAGCTGAGACCCAGGAGCTGTGAGAACAAAGAAGAGAAAGGGAAACCTCTCCCAGCAGCCTCAGAAGCAGCAGATTAAAGCTCCACAATCAACTTGATGTACCCTGCATCTGTGGAATACATGAATAGACAACAAATCATCCCAAATTGAGGAGCCAAGAGTCAGTGCTCTGCCTCTGAGGTGGGAGAACCAACTTCAGGACACTGGTCCACAAGAGACCTCCCAGCTCCACATAATATCAAATGGCGAAAATCTTCCAGAGATCTCCATCTCAACACCAGCACCCAGCTTCACTCAACGACCAGCAAGCTACAGTGCTGGACACCCTATGCCAAACAACTAGCAAAACAGGAACACAACATCACCCATTAGCAGAGAGGTGGCCTAAAATCATAAAAAGTCCGCAGACACCCCAAAACACACCACCAGACGTGGACCTGCCCACCAGAAAGACAAGATCCAGCCTCATCCACCAGAACACAGGCACTAGTCCCCTCCACCAGGAAGCCTACACAACCCACTAAACCAACCTTAGCCACTGGGGACAGACACCAAAAACAACGGGAACTACGAACCTGCAGCCTGCAAAAAGGAGACCCCAAACACAGTAACATAAGCAAAATGAGAAGACAGAAAAACACACAGCAGGAGAAGGAGCAAGATAAAAACCCACCAGACCTAATAAATGAAGAGGAAATAGGCAGTCTACCTGAAAAAGAATTCAGAATAATGATGGTAAAGATGATCCAAGATTCTATTTCCAAGATCCAAAATCTTGGAAATAGAATAGACAAAATGCAAGAAACAGTTAACAAGGACCTAGAAGAACTAAAGATGAATCAAGCATCGATTAAAAACACAATACATGAAATAAAAAATACTCTAGATGGGATCAATAGCAGAATAACTGAGGCAGAAGAACGGATAAGTGAGGTGGAAGATAAAATAGTGGAAATAACTGCTGCAGAGCAAAATAAAGAAAAAAGAATGAAAAGAACAGAGGACAGTCTCAGAGACCTCTGGGACAGCACTAAACGCACCAACATTCGAATTATAGGGGTTCCAGAAGAAGAAGAGAAAAAGAAAGGGAATGAGAAAATATTTGAAGAGATTATAGTTGAAAACTTCCCTAATATGGGAAAGGAAATAGTTAATCAAGTCCAGGAGGCACAGAGAGTCCCATACAGAATAAATCCAAGGAGAAATACGCCAAGACACATATTAATCAAACTGTCAAAAATTAAACACAAAGAAATCATATTAAAAGCAGCAAGGCAAAAACAACAAATAACACACAAGGGAATCCCCATCAGGATAACAGCTGATCTCTCAGCAGAAACTCTACAAGCCAGAAGGGAGTGGCAGGACATAATTAAAGTGATGAAGGAGAAAAACCTGCAACCAAGATTACTCTACCCAGCAAGGATCTCATTCAGATTTGATGGAGAAATTAAAACGTTTACAGACAAGCAAAAGCTGAGAGAGTTCAGCACCACCAAACCAGCTTTACAACAAATACTAAAGGAACTTCTCTAGGCAAGAAACACAACAGAAGGAAAATACCTACAATAACGAACCCAAAACAATTAAGAAAATGGGAATAGGAACATACATATCGATAATTACCTTAAATGTAAATGGACTAAATGCTCCCACCAAAAGACACAGATTAGCTGAATGGATACAAAAACAAGACCCATATATATGCTGTCTACAATAGACACACTTCAGACCTAGAGACACATACAGACTGAAAGTAAGGGGATGGAAAAAGATATTCCATGCAAATGGAAATCAAAAGAAAGCTGGAGTAGCAATTCTCATATCAGACAAAATAGACATTAAAATAAAGACTACTAGAAGAGACAAAGAAGGACACTACATAATGATCAAGGGATTGATCCAAGAAGAAGATATAACAATTGTAAATATTTATGCACTCAACATAGGAGCACCTCAATACATAAGGCAAATACTAACAGCCATAAAAGGAGAAATCGACAGTAACACAATCATAGTAAGGGACTTTAACACCCCACTTTCACCAATGGACAGATCATCCAAAATGAAAATAAATAAGGAAACACAAGCTTTAAATGATACATTAAACAAGATGGACTTAATTGATATTTATAGGACATTCCATCCAAAAACAACAGAATACACATTTTTCTCAAGTGCTCATGGAACATTCTCCAGGATAGATCATATCTTGGGTCACAAATCAAGCCTTGGTAAATTTAAGAAAATTGAAATTGTATCAAGTATCTTTTCCGACCACAATGCTATGAGACTAGATATCAATTACAGGAAAAGATCTGTAAAAAATACAAGCACATGGAGGCTAAACAATACACTACTTAATAACGAAGTGATCACTGAAGAAATCAAAGAGGAAATTAAAAAATACCTAGAAACAAATGACAATGGAGACACGACGACCCAAAACCTATGGGATGCAGCAAAAGCAGTTCTAAGAGGGAAGTTTATAGCAATAAAATCCCACCTTAAGAAACAGGAAACATCTCAAATAAACAACCAAACCTTGCACCTAAACAATTAGAGAAAGAAGAACAAAAACATCCCAAAGTTAGTAGAAGGAAAGAAATCATAAAAATCAGATCAGAAATAAATGAAAAAGAAATTAAGGAAACGATAGCAAAGATCAATAAAACTAAAAGCTGGTTCTTTGAGAAGATAAACAAAATTGATAAACCATTAGCCAGACTCATCAAGAAAAAAAGGGAGAAGACTCAAATCAATAGAATTAGAAATGAAAAAGGAGAAGTAACAACTGACACTGCAGAAATACAAAAGATCATGAGAGATTACTATAAGCAACTCTATGCCAATAAAATGAACAACCTGGAAGAAATGGACAAATTCTTAGAAATGCACAACCTGCCAAGACTGCATCAGGAAGAAATAGAAAATATGAACGGACCAATCACAAGCACTGAAATTGAAAATGTGATAAAAAATCTTCCAACAAACAAAAGCCCAGGACCAGATGGCTTCACAGGCGAATTCTATCAAGCATTTAGAGAAGAGCTAACACCTATCCTTCTCAAACTCTTCCAAAATATAGCAGAGGGAGGAACACTCCCAAACTCATTCTATGAGGCCACCATCACCTTGATACCAAAACCAGACAAGGATGTCACAAAGAAAGAAAACTACAGGCCAATATCACTAATGAACATAGATGCAAAAATCCTCAACAAAAATACTAGCAAACAGAATCCAACAGCACATTAAAAGGATCTTACACCATGATCAAGTGGGGTTTATTCCAGGAATGCAAGGATTCTTCAATATACGCAAATCAATCAACGTGATACACCATATTAACAAATTGAAGGAGAAAAACCATATGATCATCTCAATAGATGCAGAGAAAGCTTTCGACAAAATTCAACACCCATTTATGATAAAAACCCTGCAGAAAGTAGGCATAGAGGGAACTTTCTTCAACATAATAAAGGCCATATATGACAAACCCACAGCCAGCATCGTCCTCAATGGTGAAAAACTGAAACCATTTCCACTAAGATCAGGAACAAGACAAGGTTGCCCACTCTCACCACTCTTATTCAACATAGTTTTGGAAGTTTTAGCCACAGCAATCAGAGAAGAAAAGGAAATAAAAGGAATCCAAATCGGAAAAGAAGAAGTAAAGCTGTCCCTGTTTGCAGATGACATGATACTATACATAGAGAATCGTAAAGATGCTACCAGAAAATGACTAGAGCTAATCAATGAATTTGGTAAAGTAGCAGGATACAAAATTAATGCACAGAAATCTCTGGCATTCCTATATACTAATGATGAAAAATATGAAAGTGAAATCAAGGAAACACTCCCATTTACCATTGCAACAAAAAGAATAAAATATCTAGGAATAAACCTACCTAAGGAGACAAAAGACCTATATGCAGAAAATTATAAGACACTGATGAAAGAAATTAAAGATGATACAAATAGATGGAGAGATGTACCATGTTCTTGGATTGGAAGAATCAACATTGTGAAAATGACTCTACTACCCAAAGCAATCTACAGATTCAATGCAATCCCTGTCAAACTACCACTGGCATTTTTCACAGAACTAAAACAAAAAATTTCACAATTTGTATGGAAACACAAAAGACCCCGAATAGCCAAAGCAATCTTGAGAACGAAAAATGGAGCTGGAGGAATCAGGCTCCCTGACTTCAGACTATACTACAAAGCTACAGTAATCAAGACAGTATGGTACTGGCACAAAAACAGAAAGATAGATCAATGGAACAGGATAGAAAGCCCAGAGATAAACCCACGGACATATGGTCACCTTATCTTTGATAAAGGAGGCAGGAATGTACAGTGGAGAAAGGACAGTCTCTTCAATAAGTGGTGCTGGGAAAACTGGATAGCGACATGTAAAAGTATGAGATTAGATCATTCCCTAACACCATACACAAAAATAAGCTCAAAATGGATTAAACACCTAAATGTAAGGCCAGACACTATCAAACTCTTAGAGGAAAATATAGGCAGAACACTCTATGACATAAATCACAGCAAGATCCTTTTTGACCCACCTCCTAGAGAAATGGAAATAAAGACAAAAATAAACACATGGGACCTAATGAAACTTAAAAGCTTTTGCACAGCAAAGGAAACCATAAACAAGACCAAAAGACAACCCTCAGAATGGGAGAAAATATTTGCAAATGAAGCAACTGACAAAGGATTAATCTCCAAAATTTATAAGCAGCTCATGCAGCTCAATAACAAAAAAACAAACAATCCAATCCAAAAATGGGCAGAAGACCTAAATAGACATTTCTCCACAGAAGATATACAGACTGCCAACAAACACATGAAAGGATGCTCAACATCTTTACTCATTAGAGAAATGCAAATCAAAACTACAATGAGATATCATCTCACACCAGTCAGAATGGCCATCATCAAAAAATCTAGAAACAATAAATGCTGGAGAGGGTGTGAAAAAAAGGGAACACTCTTGCACTGCTGGTGGGAATGTGAATTGGTACAGCCACTATGGAGAACGGTATGGAGGTTCCTTAAAAAACTACAAATAGAACTACCATATGACCCAGCAATCCCACTACTGGGCATATACCCTGAGAAAACCATAATTCAAAAAGAGACATGTACCAAAATGTTCATAGCAGCCCTATTTACAATAGCCCGGAGATGGAAACAACCTAAGTGTCCATCATCGGATGAATGGGTAAAGAAGATGTGGCACATATATACAATGGAATATTACTCAGCCATAAAAAGAAATGAAAATTGAGCTATTTGTAATTAGGTGGATGGACCTAGAGTCTGTCATACAGAGTGAAGTAAGTCAGAAAGAGAAAGACAAATACTGTATGCTGACACATATATATGGAATTTAAGAAAAAAAATGTCATGAAGAACATAGGGGTAAGACAGGAATAAAGACACAGACCTACTAGAGAATGGACTTAAGGATATGGGGAGGGAGAAGGGTAAGCTGTGAGAAAGTGAAAGAGCAGCATGGACATATATACACTACCAAACGTAAGGTAGATAGCTAGTGGGATGCAGCCGCATAGCACAGGGAGATCAGCTCGGTGCTTTGTGACCACCTAGAGGGGTGGGATAGGGAGGGTGGGAGGGAGATGCAAAAGGGAGGGGATATGGGAACATATGTATATGTATAACTGATTAAATTTGTTATAAAGCAAAAAATAAAAAAAATAGCATTAGGTTTAATTAATATTTTTTTCTTTTTTTTTCTTTTTGCGGTATGCGGGCCTCTCACTGTTGTGGCCCCTCCCGCTGAGGAGCACAGGCTCCGGACACGCAGGCTCACAGGCCCAGCCACTCCACGGCATGTGGGATCTTCCCGGACCGGGGCACGAACCCACGTCCCCTGCATCGGCAGGCGGACTCTCGACCACTGCGCCACCAGGGAAGCCAAGGTTTAATTAATTTATTCTCATATCTGGCATTCAGATATATATATGGTTGGTATCCCCATGTATCATAGATAGATAGATATAGATATAGATATATAGATACAGATATGGATATAGATATCTATCTGTTTAACAAATTTAACAAATTCACTTCCTTTAGTTCCTCTGCAAGAGTACCAAACGTGGGCTTCTGAAAGTCCCAGGTCTTTACCTATTTGTTTGACAGGTGCATCCATTAGCCATTATATTAGAAAATAATCAAATACCTCAAATAATCAAGTACCTCAAAAAATAATAAATAAGAATGATTTATTATTTTCACACTGTTTGAATTTCTTGAAGGCACCTGTGGAAAATGCAAAGATTTACCCACCCAAAATCTCCCTCTAATTTCAGATTATGAAGAGATCTGAGAAACGGTACTTCTGGGACCTTTTGAAATCTCACCATTCAGGCAGCTGCCTCTTCTTTTAACCACAAAACTGACCACAACAAATGCATTCCATTTCAGACAGACTCCAAAATAATCAGGCATTCCTAGAACCAATTAAGAATCCTGCTTTCATTTTTACACTTTGCCAGAAACAATCCTATGGTGGCTCAAGGCACAGATCCATGTGTATCACATTTCATAAATCTTTGTTTCTTTGTTTTTTCCAGAAATCTTTTTATATAGCTTAAATAAAATTTAAATGAATATGAGAGGCATTCTAGAAGGGGAAAGAAATAACAAAATATAAAAACAAAATTTTAGGAATATTTAGAGGGGGAAACAACTGTCCCAACTACCACAATTCCCTAGTGAGATTAATAGGCCAATTGTGCACATATGTATGCAAGAGTACATGTAGATACGTAAGGGAAGGTATCATATACATACTCATAACAGCTTAAACTCTGTCCCATCACTAACTGATAGATTGGTCTCTTTTTCACACTGTGACTGTCTATTGTAGTCATTACTATTTTACTTTCCATGGCAATCAAAGTATGTATTACCTTGCCATCCTTGAAAAACGATAGGTCAGTGAAAATATTCCGAATTCACCACACTCTAAGGAAGCTCCAAATCCCTAAGAAAGGAAGACAGTATTAATAATAGTGATAACTAGTGTCTTAATTGCATTGTGCTAAGTGTTTAATAGATGTTATCTCTTTTAATTCTCCCAGAAACACTATGCAGCAGATGATAATATCATCCTTACTTTACAGATGGCAAGACTAGGGACCAGACCTTTTAAGTAACATGGACAGGGTCACAAAGCTAGAAGTGGTGGAAATAAGACTGAAACCAAGCTTTTAATTGCTATGGAGAGTTGTCTCTGTTGAGAAGAGAAGGCAAACAAATATCTATTATGAACTATCCCAGAGCAACATAGATGGCCTCCATCTAAAAATAATCAAAATACTTTTAAAAATTCTTACCAAAAAAAAAAAAAAAACTACCTGTGTTATGATGAAAGTACTACATTTTGCTTACAGCCAGTGTATTAACTTTGCTAGTTAACTTAAAAAACTGGAGTATACATGAGATATATGCTGACTGACTAGATCTCCAAATACTTTTTTTTTTTTTTTTGCGGTACACGGGCCTCTCCTTGTTGTGGCCTCTCCCGTTGCAGAGCACAGGCTCCGGACGTGCAGGCTCAGTGGCCATGACTCACGGGCCCAGCCGCTCCACGGCATGTGGGATCCTCACAGACTGGGACACGATCCCATGTCCCCTGCATCGGCAGGCGGACTCAACCACTGTGCCACCAGGGAAGCCCTTGAAATACTTTTGAATCAATGGTTTTCAAACTCAAAACCTTAAGGATTATGGCTCAGTAAGAACTTTCACTGTTTCCCCTTCCTTCTTTCCTTCAGCCAGCCAAAAAAAAAATTTTTTATAATTTTTCTTCTGTTCCTCTCCTTTATTGGAAGCACAGAGTCTTAACCACTGGACACCAGGGAAGTCCCAAAATTGTATTAAATGCACTTTAAAGTCAGACACTGTTAATTACCTATTAAATGCCCTTTAAAGTCAGACACTGTTAATTACCTGGGCTGCTTCAATAAACAAATCAAGATCTCTGCTCTTAAGATTATAATCTAGTGGGAAAGACAAGAGAATAAAAAGCAATTTCAATTCTGTGTAAAAAGATATGATACGCTCTAAGTATGGATAAATCAGCGTAATATTTAGGGGGGTGTCCCTGATCCAAGCTTTTTGTAGGGACCATAGAAGCATTTATGTTGAAGGTCATTTCTAACCTAAGAACCAAAGATAATGACAAGTTAACTCGTTGATGTGAAAATATAAGGACAGCTAAAGAAATCAGAGATGATATCTGTGACATAAAAACCAATTAGAAAAACCAAACTCTCAACGGAAAACCACCTAAACACAAACAGGCAGTCTTCAGAAAAAGAAATCGAAATAGACAATAAACATATAACAGAAATGCATACCCTGACTCATAATGAAAGAATGCAAATCAAAACAAATATACAACCGTATTTCATACATCAGATCAGCAAAATGTAGAGTGCAATGATAATGCTAGCAAGCCCATATATATATATGTATGTATATATATATATATATATATATTTTGTGTGTGTGTGTGTGTGTGTGTGTGTGTGTGTGTGTGGTACACGGGCCTCTCACTGTTGTGGCCTCTCCCGCTGCGGAGCACAGCCTCTGGACACGCAGGCTCAGCGGCCATGGCTCACAGGCCCAGCCGCTCTGCGGCATGTGGGATCTTCCCGGACCGGGGCACAAACCCGTGTCCCCTGCATCGGCAGGCAGACTCCCAACCACTGCGCCACTAGGGAAGCAGGGAAGCCCCCAAGCTCATATATTTTGAGCAAGAATATGAAACTGTAAGGAGTGCAACAAGGCAATAGTTATGAAACCTGTAAATTAAAAATGAAGGTACCCTACCATCTCAGTCCTTAGAAATTAATGCCACTGCTACACTTACAAGAATTTGTTCAAATGTGTATTTTTAAATGTTCATTAAAACATGTTTGTAATGGCTAAAGCTGAAAATAACAAAAGCAACTATCAATATAATTCTTGTTAAATAAGTGTTGGCAAGTCCACTTGTTATGTGCTGAGTTGTCCTCCTCTAAAATTCACATACTGAAGCCGTGACACCCAGTACCTCAGAATATGACTGTAGGACCTTTTAAGAGGTAATTAAGTTAAAATGGGGTCATTAGGATGGGCCCTAATCCAATACAACTGGTGTCCTTATAAAGAGGAAGTAGGACACAGACAACACAGACAGAGAAACCACATGTGAAGACATAGCAAGAAGGTGGTTATCTGCAAGCCAAGGAAAGAGACCTCTGCCAACAGAGGTCAGAATTACCAAAACACATTGAAGGAAGGGCATCCATGGAGCTGGGGCTTAGAGCTCTGAGGAGGAAGCACATCTGGGTTGATACTGGTGCTTCTAAGTTAGGAGGAAGAACCCTGTGGATCTGAGTCATAGAACGAGGGCCAAATCACCCCTTAGGCAATGTGGGCACAGTGCCTAGGCCCAAAGTACTTTTAGGGGACCATGAGACTGTTTTGATTTGTTTTAAAATCAGAAGAATGAACTTTTAGGTCAATGAAAATGTTTTTATAAATAACATTAATGTATTTGCCTTTATACTAACACCATCAGAAAATATAGTTTTAAAATTTTCTTACAGTAGAAGGAACCCACAAAGGCATAACGGTCCAGGACCCACAAAAATTATAATGTGGTCCTTCCCAGATTTCTAAGAAGTGGCTGCCTGAGGTGGTACTTGTGTCTCTGAGGGGGTAGAAGGGAGTGAGTTGTGGGTGTGTTGGAAAACTGAAAATTGGAATCAACTGCTGCTACTGAAATTAACTGCTACTATCAAAAGAAAGAGAGTGATGCTGGAGAGAGAGATGGAACAGAAAGAAAATAGGAAAATAGATTAGAGACCTAAATGTAAGGCCAGACACTATTAAACTCTTAGAGGAAAACATAGGCAGAACACTCTATGACCTAAATCACAGCAAGATCCTTTTTGACCCACCTCCTAGAAAAATGGAAATAAAAACAAAAGTAAACACATGGGACCTAATGAAACTTAAAAGCTTTTGCACAGCAAAGGAAACCATAAACAAAACCAAAAGACAACCCTCAGAATGGGAGAAAATATTTGCAAATGAAGCAACTAACAATGGCTTAATCTCCAAGCTTTACAAGCAGCTCATGCAGCTCAATAACAAAAAACAAACAATCCAATCCAAAAATAGGCAGAAGACCTAAATAGACATTTCTCCAAAGAAGATATACAGATTGCCAACAAACACATGAAAGAATGCTCAACATCATTAATCATTAGAGAAATGCAAATCAAAACTACAATGAAGGGCTTCCCTGGTGGCGCAGTGGTTGAGAGTCCGCCTGCCGATGCAGGGGACACGGGTTCGTGCCCTGGTCCGGGAAGATCCCACATGCCGTGGAGCGGCTGGGCCCGTGAGCCATGGCCACTGAGCCTGTGCTTCTGGAGCCTGTGCTCCGCAACGGGAGAGGCCACAACAGAGAGAGGCCTGCATACAGCAAAAAAAAAAAAAAAAAAAAAAAAATCTAGAAACAATAAATGCTGGAGAGGGTGTGGAGAAAAGGGAACACTCTTGCACTGCTGGTGGGAATGTAAATTGATACAGTCACTATGGAGAACAGTATGGAGGTTCCTTAAAAAACTAAAAATAGAACTACCATATGACCCAGCAATCCCACTACTGGGCATATACCCTGAGAAAACCATAATTCAAAAAGAGTCATGTACCACAATGTTCATTGCAGCTCTATTTACAATAGCCAGCACATGGAAGCAACCTAAGTGTCCATCATCGGATGAATGGATAAAGAAGATATGGCACATATATACAATGGAATAATACTCAGCCATAAAAAGAAATGAAATTGAGATATTTGTAGTGAGATGGATGGACCTAGAGCCTGTCATACAGAGTGAAGTAAGTCAGAAAGAGAAAAACAAATACCATATGCTAACACATATATATGGAATCTACAAAAAAAGAAAAAAAGGTCATGAAGAACCTAGGGGTAAGACGGGAATAAAGACACAGACCTACTAGAGAATGGACTTGAGGATATGGGGAGGGGGAAGGGTAAGCTGTGACAAAGTGAGAGAGTGGCATGGACATATATACACTACCCAACGTAAAATAGATAGCTAGTGGGAAGCAGCCACATAGCACAGGGAGATCAGCTCGGTGCTTTGTGACCACCTAGAGGGGTGGGATAGGGAGGGTGGGAGGGAGACACAAGAGGGAGGGGATATGGGGATACATGTATATGTATGGCTGATTCACTTTGTTATAAAGCAGAAACTAACACACCATTGTAGAGCAATTATACTCCAATAAAGATGTTTTTAAAAAAGAAAGAAAATAGGAATAAGAATAGAAGAAAACAGGAATAGAAAGAAAATAAGGAGGACACTCTTTGTCCTCCAGCCTTTCATTCTCTTTCTACTACCCCTATTGGCAGAGATAAATGGAGAATCAGGGAAAGAGGTGGACAGCACATGGAAACGAAAAACATGGTCTACAGAGTTCCAGTCCCAGCATCATAAAGGAGTATAGAAGGGTAGCTCTGAAACTGAGAAACAATAAATTACTGGCACATCCACATAATAGAGTAATATACAACTATTAACGAGAATTAGATGATTCTGTGTGTGTTAATACAAACAATATCCAAAATATACTATGACATATTAAATCTAAATGCACACTGGCAGTGAGTAAAATAGAATAATATATAAAAATAAATATAGATATATAGATAGATAGTTAGATAGATAAATATTTCAATTGCTCACCCTGCAAGAAACTCAACAAAACTTTCAGTGGTGGTTAAATTCAGGGAGTTTGACTAGACTGAGGATGGTGGCTTTCATTTTTATTTGATTTTTTTGTATCATGTGAAATTTTCTTAATTTGCATTTGTAGCTTTGTTAGTTAGCTTTAATATCAAAAGATGTTATTTGGATAGTTGGGTTATACCCCTTTCTATTTCCTTTTTAAATCATGTGCATTAAAAATTAATAACTACTATTTAATGACGATAAAGTTCTAAAAAACATTTTTCAGGAATCTTTCAAAGAAGTACCTCTATTTGGTCTTCTCTTTGATTTCATCTCCCATCTGTCTCCTCATATTCCCCTCCAAAGAAATTGAACTCCTTTCAGTTTTTAAAACATGTCTCTATCTCCTCTTATCAGTCCCTTCTTTAGCTGACTCCAGCTATTCAAGCTATTCAAGTTAACACCACTTTCTCAAGAAACCTTCCATGATTTCTTGTTTAGTTTATTTGACCAATATGTGTTTTCAAAGTCCCTGAACTTTTTTCTTGTAACGTTTACTACACTTCTGTTTTGCTATTTAATAACAGTTTTCTTTATTAGATTATAAGAAGCACTGTGACAGCAGGGGCTGTACCTTCCTCATTCACCTAGAAACTTGACTCGTTCTCAATAAATAATGGGGTGGGTTATGGACAGAAGAATATAGCCACCATATTATAGAACTACATACTGATAAACTAAAATTACTTTATTAAAAGCATGAACTGAGCATGGATTAGTTTCTTTTTTGTTTTGTTTTGTTTTAGAAAATTAAGATGGGGAATAGTATTTCATATTTTTAATCAGAGGTTTTTTATGACATTTTATTTACAATACAACTCATACTTTGGGGCTCAGATAAAACAAAACATAAATTTTTTAATCCACGTAACTATTTCTAAATTTTAATGGGTATTTATGCTTGTGGGTTAACCTCAATGCATAAAACTACAACAATTTATTCATTGATTGGCCCTAATACATTCAGTTTAGCAATATTCTTTACCACTGGACCACCAGGGAAGTCCCTGTCCATTTCTTCTAGGTTTTCCATTTTATTGGCATACAGGTGCTTGTGGTAGTCTCTTACGATCCTTTGTATTTCTGTGGTGTCCATTGTTACTTCCCCTTTTTCATTTCTAATATTATTGATTTGAGCCCTTTCCTTTTTTCCTTGATGAGTCTAGCTAAAGGTTTATAAATTTTGTTTATCTTTTCAAAGAATCAGCTTTTAGTTTCATTGATCTTTTCTTTTGTTTTCTTTGTCTCTAGTTCATTTATTTCTGCTCTGATCTTTATGATTTCTTTTCTTCTACTAACTTTGCATTTTGTTTCTTTTTCTTTCTCTAGTTGCTTTAGGTGTAAGGTTAGGTGGTTTGAGATTTTTTTGTTTGTTTCCTGAGGTAAGAGTGCACTGCTATAAATTTCCCTCTTTAGAACTGATTTTGCTGTGTCCCAAAGGTTTTGCATTGTTGTGTTTTTGTTTTCATTTGACTCTATGTATTTTTTATTTCCTCTCTGATTTCTTCTGTGATCCACTGGTTGTTTAGTAACATGTTGTTTAGCTTCCATGTGTTTGTGTTTCTTACAGTTTTTTTTTCCTTGTAGTTGATATCTAACCTCATAGCATTGTAGTTAAAAAAAAGAGGCTTAATATGATTTCAGTTTTCTTAAATTTACTGAGGTTTGCTTTGTGGCCCAGCATGTGACCTATCCTGGAGAATGTTCCACTTGCACTTGAGAAGAATGTGTATTCTGCTGCTTTTGGATGGAACGTTCTATAAATATCAGTGAAGTTCATCTGGTCTAATGTGTCATTTAAAGCCTGTGTTTCCTTATTGATTTTCATTTTGGATGATCTGTCCATTGATGTAAGTGGGTGTAAAAGTCCCCCACTATTATTGTGTTACTATCAATTTCTCCATTTATAGCTGTTAGCATTTGCCTTATGTATTGATGTGCTCCTGTGTTGGGTGTATATATATTTACGATTGTTATATCTTCTTGGATTGATCCCTTGATCATTATGTAGTGTCCTTCTTTGTCTCTTGCAACAGTCTTTATTTTGAAGTCAATTTTGTCTGATATGAGTATTGCTGTTCCAGCTTTCTTTTGATTTCCATTTGCACGCAATACCTCTTTCTAACCCCTCACTTTCAATCTGTATGTGTCCCCAGATCTGAAGTGGGTCTCTTCTAGACAGCATACATATGGGCCTTGTTCTTGTATCCATTCAGCCAGTCTATGTCTTTTGGTTGGAGCATTTAATCCATTTACATTTAAGGAAATTATCAATATGTATGTTCTTATTGCCATTTTGTTAATTGTTTAGGATTTGTGTTGGTTGGTCTTTTTCCTTCTCTTCTTCTTTTGTTCTCTTCTCTTGTGATTTGATGACTATCTTTAGAGTTTGTTTGAATTGTTTTTTCTTTTGTGTGGGTGTATCTATTGTAGATTTTTGGTTTGTGGTTCCCATGAGGTTTCAATATAGCAGTCGACACACACACACACACACACACACACACACACACATATCTACAAGATTGTTTTAAGTTGCTGGTCTCTTAATTTTAAATGTGTTTCCAATAACCTCCATTTGTACTCTCCTCTCCTCATGATTGCTAGTTTTGATATCATACTTGTGTGTGGATGGTTCTCTACCTTTACTCTATATTTGCCCTTATTGGTGAGCTTTCCTATCCATAATTTTCTTGTTTCTAGTTGTGGTCTTTTCTTTTCCACCTAGATAAGTTCCTTTAGCATATGTTGTAAAGCTGGTTTAGTGGTGCTGAATTCTCTTAGCCTTTGCCTGTGTCAAATTTTGATTTCTCCATCAAAGCTGAATGAGAGCCTTGTTGGGTAAAGTATTCTTGGTTGTAGAATTCTTGTTTCATCACTTTAAATATATCATTCCACTCCCTTCTGGCCTGCAAAGTTTCTGCTGAAAAATCAGCTGATAACTATATGGGGATTCCCTTGTATATTATTTGTTTCTTTTCCCTTGTTGCTTTAAATATTTTCTCTTTGTCTTTAGTTTTTGTCAATTTGATTAAATGTGTCTTGCTGTGTTCTTCCTTGGGTTTATCCTGTATGGGACTCTCTGTGCTTCCTGGACTTGTGTGAATGCTTCCTTTCCCATGTTAGGGAAGTTTTCAGCTATTCTCTCTTCAAATATTTTCTCAGGGCCTTTCTCTCTCTCTTCTCCTTCTGGGACCCCTATAATTACAAATGTTGGTGAGTTTAATGTTGTCCCAGAGGTCTCTGAGTCTGTCCTCATTTCTTTTCACTCTTTTTTTCTTTATTCTGTTCCACAGCAGTGATTTCCACCAAGCTTTCTTCCAGGTCACTTATTCATTTTTCTGCCTTATTTATTCTGTTATTGATTCCCTCTAGTGTATTTTTCATCTCAATTATTGTATTGTTCATCTCTGTTTGTTTGTTCTTTAAATCTTCTAGCTCTTTGTTAAACATTTCTTGTGTCTTCTCAGTCTGTGCCTCCATTCTTTTTCTGAGATCTTGGATCATCTTTACTACCATTACTCTGTATTTTCTGTAGATTGCTTATCTCTACTTCACTTAGTTGTTCTTCTGGGATTTTATCTTTTTCCTTTGTCTGGAACATATTTCTCTGCTGTCTCATTTTGTCTAACTTTCTGTGTTTGTAGTCTTTGTTTCTCAGGCTGCAGGTTTGTAGTTCCTCTTGTTTCTTGTGTCTGCCCCCCAGTGGGTGAGCTCCAGGGGTTAGTGCAGGCTTCCTGGTGGGAGGGAATGGTGCCTGCCCACTGGTGGGTGGAGCTGGGTCTTGTCCCTCTGGTGGGTAAGGCCATGTCCAGGGGTGTGTTTAGAGGTGGCTGTGTGCACAGGATGACTTTAAGCAGCCTGTCTCCTGATGGGTCGGGCTGTGTTTCCACCCTGTTGATTGTTTGGCCTGAGGCATCCCAACACTGGAGCCCATAGGCTGCTGGGTGGAACCAGGTCTCTGTGACAAAATGGCGACCTGCAGGAGCACTCACGCTGATGAATATTCCCTGGAGCCTTTGCCAGCAGTGTCCATGTGCCCACAGTGAGTCTTAGCCAATCCCCACCTCCTCAGGATACTCTGCAAGACAAGCAGGCAAGTCTGGCCCAGGATCCTATCAAGTCACTGCTTTGCCCTGGGTCCCAGTACATGTGAAACCTTGTGTGTGCCCTCCAAAGGTGGAGTCACTGTTTCCCCCAGTCCTGTGGAGCTCCTGCACTCAGGCCCTGCTGGCCTTCAAAGCCAAATACTCTGTGGTCTCCTCCTCCCAGTGCCAGACCCTCAGGGTGGGGAGCCTGACTTGGGGCTCAAAACTCTCACTCTTATGGGAGAATCTCTGCAATGTAATTACTTTCCAGTTTGTGGGTCATCCACCTAGTGGGTATGGGATCTGATTATATCATGAAAACACCCCTCCTACCATCTCGTTGTGACTTCTTTGTCTTTGGATGTGGAATATATTTTTTGGTAGGTTCTGGTCTTTTCTGTCGATGGTTGTTCAGCTGTTAGTTGTGATTTTGGTGTTTTTGTGTCAAGTCCTTCTATTTTGCCATCTTGTCTCTTCCCTTCCAAGAATATTATATTTTCAATTACCTTTTAGCAGAGATGTAACCGAACACAAGTTCACATGCCCAATGCACAGTGAGGCTAAACAATTCCGAAAAATTTGTGTTTGGAGCAAGAAAGCAATTATCAGTAAATTAAAAAATACTTACAATTTGTTGGGATTCTTATTCATATCTCTCTATCCTTCTAAGATTTCAGGAGGCCTATTGATGCCCAATAATGGTTTCAATCAGAGATAAGGCAAAGTAAGATGTTTATTATATCTGAGTCCAATCAGAAAATAGAAATCACACAGTAATTTGAACAGAGAAATTTAAAATAAAGAATTATTAACAGGAGATTAGAGTAAATAATTATCTAGGTAGAGTTAAAGAGAAATATAAAGAATAGAGGAATAACAGATATAGGTAATAGCCACTACTCTTAGCCCTAGGGCTGAGATAGAATGACAAAGCGGTTCCTGCCTGAGTGATCCCATGCCTGCCTGACTAGAGGTGAGATCAAGACCTTTCTGGAATGGACACAGCCAGGGCTCTCTGGATGGTGGAAAACTTGATGGTGGACCTTCCTGGAAACCTGCCCTCTGAATGGTAGGGGAAGCCATCCTCAGGGAGGTGCTGCATTTTAGAACTTGACATGAAGTCACATAAGAGTTAATCAGTGAATGGATAACTTTATTAACAATCCTGTGATGATTTAAATGACAAAAGAAAATATATGTGAATGTCAGTAATCGCAATTAAAAGTGTGCTACATTTACTAAGCATTAGCATGACTTGCATGTCTACCATGTAGTAATTGACCTAATTCATCATCTCATTTTGACTTGACACTCAGGTTCTAACCTCTGCAAATCCTCACTCTAAGCAGAAGATGCAGAGCCAGATTGGCAAAGAGTGATGTCAGAGTTCACTATCTAGGGCCTCTTAGCCTTGTTCAATCAGCATTTACCCCTGGACCCAGCCTGACACCCCTAAAATCATTATATAAGGTTATATTCCGTCAGTGCTCCCATAATCCCAGGGCAAGAGAGGTCCCTATTAAAACTGGGGACAAATGCTTGGTGTGTTTGAGCTAATTAGGTACTGACTTTTAGCCTATGACAATTGACCATTATAATGTACCTATTGGAATGCCCTGAGCACAGTATTTTAGAGGAAGCCAGGGTAAATTGGATTCTTAATGGTGCATTTAACAGAAGTCAGTCAATAAAGGTTAACATAATCTCAGTATGCACTTTTAAATTGCAAACAGTTTTAGAGTGACCATTTCTATAACAGACTGGACTGACATGCCACACAATGGGCTTTTGGCCTTCCTAGCAGATGGGCCTGCTTTGGTTTTGGTCCTGAATACAGCATTAGTTGAAAATGCATTCAGTTCAGAATAGAATAGCATTTTTTTGTAGAGAGCTGCCTTATTGTTTGATTCAAACAAAGAACCTTTTATCTGGTGAGTGACTTGTCATCTTATGTCGATGTAAGCTATGTAAAGAATGACTTTTCATTAAAGCAAGTTTAGCGTATTTGCAATTGTCTTGGTCAGATGGGAAAGTTTCTGGCTGAAATAGTGAATTATATCCTGCGGTTTATGCAATCCACAAATTGATTCTATGTGGTAACGCAAAAATAATAATAATAATGAAGTTTTTTTTCTTTTGGCTCCGCAGAATAACTCTGTCAAGCAGCAATTTTTGGACACACCAAAGAAAATCCATTAATTGTACAAGTGGCAGAATTTACCAAGTTATATGGAGACTGTATACATGTACAGTCTCAAATTCCTGAATTTGGCTCACTCTGGATTAAAAATAGCATTGTTACTTCATCCAGCTTTTAGCACTTGACTATAAACTATTATATATAATCCTCATTAAACCTTCCAGTGCTGCTTCCATCACCCCACTTTGAACATCCTCCTTGCAAATAAACTGTATACCATTTCCCCATGCTCCAAGCTATCTTGTATGCACAGTTCTTATGTTGTCTAAGTCTCTCCTGTCTACTACTAACAATATATTATTCTTTGGCCAAGAACTTCTAAGCTGAACAAATAAAATGGAGAAGGTCTGGCATATTGTAGTACAGCCCTGTGGACAAAAGCTATAACTTTCCCAAGCACAGTAATAATATCCTTCCTTGACCATTTGAGAATCCTACAAAATTCTCAGTATTTCTTGTCCTATATGTGCTCCTTCATCATTGATGATATTGAGGAACGAGGGAAGCTGTTACAAAGATCACTCCAACTTGACCAGTGTTACCATTTTGTATCATTCTAACTTGCCAAGCAGTCCCCCTAAGGGCCATGGGGATATGGAGGGGACCCACCAGAACCATCTCAAAAATGTGTATCTCCTTTATCATTAGCCTCTGGAGGCCAGGGGCCCAGAGATGACCTGATCATTTCCCGGGGCTTCAAGAACTTCCATCCTCTCAAGCAGCTCAATCAGCCACAGGTAATGTGCTATACATCTATCAGGTGCTACACATTTCACATAGACATGATTTTGAACATCAGAACACCAGAAGTCATGAGGTGGAAAAAAGAAAGATGGTGGAGAAATATGGTCAGCCACGATGTGATTTCTCCATGAATTTATCTTCATGGTTTACCTTTGTTTTTTGAGCCTATTGTAACAAATTTGTAATTTTTACACTGTCATAGAACACCAGAATGTTGCACACATTACATAATTAACTTTTTCTTTTATATCATTTCAATTCCAATTTTTCCTCCCTCCTCTGATGTTTAATGTTATGTTTGGAATTTATGATGAGAGACAGATTATAACATAGGAATCATATTATAATATGAGATGATCACATTTTCCTTACATCTCTCTAGTCCTTGGGTTAAGCTACTAGCCTGAATAAATGCCCTGTCCCAGAAAGAGAAAGATTCCCTGAAGGAGACAAGCTCTAGATTTTTTCCTCTGCTCCTTTTAATATTTATCTGTAATTATGTCTCATTCTCACATTGTGATCATAAACTCAGTACAGCAGTTCATTCCCTCAAACATATTTTTCTCACCCAAAGTGACTTGATGTAGTTAAAACATACCTAGCTCCATAAAAAATTCCTCAAAGAAGTAGATCTTTGATGTGAATATCAGCACCGGTTAACAACAATTGGATACTGGAGAAAGTTGAAGTTAAGGGAGTTTCTCAGAACACTGGATTATACAACATATGACAAATCTATTACCACTGGCTCTGATGCATAACTGATGAATATTTCTTTTTATCTTCCATAAATTGCTTCCATCTCAATGGTAAGAATATCTATTTCTTTGGTTGATCCACAAGAATATAATTAAACTGCAATTCACTCATCTTCAGATAAAGCCCTTTAACCAGGACAGACTGAATTACTCCAGGTATTTTAAATTCTGTTTCTTCTAGTTCAATGGTTCTCAAATTTAGGGTTCATCAGAATCACCTGGAGAGACTGTTAAAACACAGATTTCTGGGTTCTATTCCTAAAGTTTCTAATTAAGTAGGTCTGGGGTAGGACCCCAGAATATATAGCTCTAACTAGTTCCCAGGTGATGACGATGCTGGTTTAAGGTTCACAGTTTGAAAACCACTGGTCTAGTATGTAAGCCAAAAAAAAGGGTTAAGAGCAAAAATTTTAGTGATATTATATTTGGTATGTGCAAATTCTAACAACCGTGATAAATTTTGCATGGCTTAGTGATTTATGTACTTGACTGACAAACATAAACCATGTAGAAGATTTAAATTTCATTGTTAACTAAAATTATAAATTGTTCTGGGTAGTCTTAGATCTCTGCCTACACTTTCACAGGAAAATCATCAGAGATTTCTTCATATTCCCCTTTAGGGTACCCTCTATAATGTGATTATTTTATTTTCTATTGTCTTGCATTCTGTTTGAATTTGCCAACATAAGCCTTTTTTGATTTTAAAGAATCCTGGTTACATGTGTGATTGTGAAATCATTTTGGAAATGATGACCTGTTTTTATCCTAGCTGTCAGCTATAATACTTTTAAGATAACACGGGCCCCTAACAGGGAAAGAGACTGAAGGCACCTGGGCAATCAGTTACTCAGCCTTGAACACACCCCATCCCACTCTGAAATTGTACATCCCAGACAGTTTCCTCTCATGCAACTCTCAAAAGGCAGTTCTCTTACTTATCAATTCAATGCCTTCTTGAGGTTTTGCAAAATTCTTATCCCAGTGTTCATAATATCATGCCTCCCAAATGTGATCCTCAGAACTCATAAGGTACTGCTAGAGAGTTTCCCGTCCCTTGATCAAAGGAAAGTAGAATTAGAGGCCCCAAATACTTTACTCTTTGGTCAGAGCAGTCTCAAAGTTTGCGAAGGGAAATTTCAAGCAGAATGATTCTCATTCTGCTATAAAATGGATGAAGAGGAAATCTCATTCCATTTTCCAATTACTAATTGTTACACTTCTTTAAAATACCATTGATCAAATAACATGCCAAGTTAGGGTCATATTAAAACTTTTTTTTAAAAAGCACTACATAATTCATATAATTGTGTTGGATGGATAGGTAAAGTTATCACATATCTTGTAGTGAGGAGCTGCTATTATCTGTCTTTGTTCAGATGAATGTAAAATATGCAGCACCCATATTAATCAATCTTTATTTTGGGAATATTTAAAGATAGATATTTAATTGAAGAAAACTTGGAAAATATAGAAAAGCATAGGGATGAAAAACAAATTGTCCACCAGTTCCATTTAGAGATGAATATGCACTTTATACAAAGATATAAAAAGAACGAGGTTAAAGAGTCCAGAAGAGAATATTTTATTAGAGAAAGTTGCTGTGTTCTAGGTTATCTTCCTGCTAGGGGAAAGGAAAAGAGGTGCTTCTCTTCTATCACAAGAAGTGAGAGGACTTTGAAAGGACCTTGTAGCATTTGTTATGTATTTCCTGAAATGTGAATGAGCAGAGGTGACTGGTGTTTGAACCACCTAAGAAGAATAAATGCAGACGTTTGTGTCCAGAAGTAAAAAAGATAGCAGTAGGAGCAACTGCATTCTATTTAGTATGGCAAGGATGCGTGGGGTCCCTCATGGCCTAAGTGGATATTGCAGAAGGGAACTGGGCTGGAGATCTCTTGAAGGAATCTCCACAATAAGAGGCTGCAGGAGGTACCATAAGGGGCAGGAGTTGGGAGGATACTGTTGTGCCCATGTCAGAGAACTACACTGCCCAGAGATCCCCAGGGCTGGCCAACATCCAAAGAACACCAAACAAGTTCCAAAAAAGAGACTGCTTTGAATGTCCATTAATCTCAAAGTATGTCAATGCCAAGCCATAAAAATACCTGTAAAGTAACAACTTCCCTGTTCCTCACTATTCTCTTCCCCACTCTCCTGGAAGGATTTGAGAAACCTTGGTTAAGGAGATGTGAGGCGAAGAGAATGTTGAAGAAGGAGAGAGCGGACCACACCTATTTCCCACCAGAAGTCTCTAGACTCAGCATCTCAGAAGAGCAGCATCTTTAACTCTAAATGTAGTTCAGAGTTTCTACTGCGGAAATGGTTATTTCAATTATTAAAATTAGATTGCAACTAAAAGTGAGTAAAAGAATTTTTATTATAAAAGTGGGACCATAAAAATTATGAACCACTCCTGGCTTTCTTCCAAGGGATGGGGGGAAAACTAGCTTATACAGAGAAAAAGGAAAATGTTGCTTTCTCTTAATCCCATTGGAGTCTTGCTCTTTTAGTGTAATGATAACATATATATTTCAATATATGGTTGTGCCAAAATCTATTTAACTAACTTCCTAACTTGTTTCTAGTGTATTACCCTTTCTTGAAAATTACTATAACTTAGACACTATTTCCTTTCTCTTCTTAATTTTAATGTCTTATCACATTGATAGCCAAATTCTCCCTTATTTAAAAAAAGACTAAAATTCTTATTTAAATGTACTGCCCAAAATGTAAACATAATAGATGATCAATAAAGATATGTATGAGTAAATGAATGAACAAAAGCCCATTTCTTCATGCTTTCTCATCACAGGAAAAAAAAATAACAAAAGGAAACATAATTCAAAAAGATACACGCACCCCCATGTTCACTGCCACACTATTTACAATAGCCAGGACATGGAAGCAACCTAAATGCCCATCAACAGATAAATGGATGAAGAAGCTGTGGTACATATATACAATGGAATATTACTCAGCCATAAAAAAGAACAAAATAATGTCATTTGCAGTGACATAGATGGACCTAGAGATTGTCCTACTGAGTGAAGTAAGTCAGACACAGAAAGACAAATACCATATGATATCACTTATATGTGGAATCCAAACAAAAAAAAGAGATACAAATGAACCTATTTACAAAACAGAGTCACTGATGTAGAAAACAAACTTATAGTTACCAAGGGGGAAAGGCAGGGGGAGGGATAAATTGGGAGATTGGGATTGACATATAGACACTACTATATATAAAATAGATAACTAATAAGAACCTGATGTATAGCACAGGGACCTCTACTCAATACTCTGTAATGGCCTATATGGGAAAATAATCAAAAAAAAAAAAGAGTGGATATATGTATATGTATAACTGATTCACTTTGCTGTACACCTGAAACTAACATAACACTGTAAATCAACTATACACCAATAATTTTTTTAAAAAAAGAAACAGATTATTCTCATTATTACCTAATTTTAAAATAAGCACTCAGTCTTCCTCATTTTAGAGCCCTTTCATTCAAATCTATCAAAAAATTAAGGTGTCAACTATTTTCTAGGGATTCTAGAAGTATAATCAGTGCTCTGTCATAGTTGTGTGATGAGATAGCATAGGAAGAAGCTTTCTTTACTAAAAGATAAGATTAAAAAAATCCAAAATAGGAGAAGAGTAGGGGGTCAAACAGTTAAAAAAGTAAGAACAGTTTAACTGTACTAGTTTTTAGACAAAAATAGATGAGGGGTCATGGCCAGAGTGAGACTCTTAAATAACTGCTGTGAGAAGGCACAACTGAGCAAAGCAAGTACTTAAGGTCTTAGGTTATTCCAGAGTCACAGAGCCAATAAGCACAAAGGAAGAGATGAGGCATGGGAACTAGAGTAAGTGCTAGTTACAGCTAGTAGTGTTATAAATCAATTCTCCTTGATGACCCAGGATTGTATTCCCATGACAGTGACTTTGTCAATCTCAAGTGTTACAAGAATGGTTGTCTGATACTCTAGCCTTTTCTGAGGATGCCAAGAAGTAATCACATAGGCAACGTGGGGATTCAGTCCTCCCTTCATCATTATGCATTTGTAAAATCTGTTTAAAAATAAGTTCAGGGGTTTCCCTGGTGACTCAGTGGTTGAGAGTCCACCTGCCGATGCAGGGGACACGGGTTCATGCCCCGGTCTGGGAAGATCCCACATGCCGCGGAGCAGCTGGGCCTGTGAGCCATGGCCGCTGAGCCTGCGTGTCCGGAGCCTGTGCTCCGCAACGGGAGAGGCCACAACAGTGAGAGGCCCACGTACCGCAAAAAAAAAAAAAAAAAAAAAAAAAAAGTTCAGCAGTGGACAGCAAGGGAGGAATGAAGTAGAGGGAATGACAGTCCCAAGTGAAAGAAAGGGTAATGGCAGGAAGAGGAAGGGGATAAACAGTCACACGCCAAGGACAACTGCCTTGGTAACACCTTTTCCTCTTCCTTCCAGGCCAGACCACCCTTAAGCTCTAGTCCCCCACCCCTACCCCCCTCACCCGCCCAGAGAGCCAGATATTCCCAAACTGAAGAGTTTGGCTAATTGTCCAGTTCAGGTGATTAATTTACAATTCCTAAAGGAAAATTGTTGCTACAAAATCATGCAAATCCAGAAAGAACCACTGATAACCATTTGGGATGTATGAATAGAAAGTTATTCCAGGCAAAATTTGGATCATTTCCAACATTTTGACTTTGTTTCTTGAATTACAAAGAGAATTTTATGACACTGGCAGGCACAGAGCTTTCTCCAGCATTCTAAGCATCTTCCTATCTTTCTTGTTCCCACACGTTAAATCAGTAGTGCATGACTTACAATTTGACTTGCTTCCTTTTTTTGCAAAGTGGTCAGAACATGACTCCATTCTTGAGTGACCTTTTTCCTCTCTCTCAGATGCTGATTTGGGCAACATTCAGATCACTTTTATTTCATCTTGAGAGATAAAAATTTGGTTGCCTCAGGAGTGGGAGAACTTAATGACTGTTTCAGTAAAGCATTTACCAAGTGAGTATTCAAAGCCATCTGAAATAGTTGGCACAGTTGAACAATAAATGACATTACTTTAATAAATTGGGAGAGATTAAGACTGCCCCATTGTGCCTAGCAACTGTTAAACATTATGTTCTCTCTTAGAATCTAACAATGTAATGTCTGTTTTATTCAGCATTATGTATTGTTTCTTAAAAACAGATCTTGATATATGTATATGTATAACTGATTCACTTTGCTGTACACCTGAAACTAACACAACACTGTAAATCAACTATACTCCACCAAAAATTTTTTAAAAATAGCAACAGATCTTGAGATGAATTGTATGAGTAAATTGAGAACATTTATATGCATATATTTATACACACACATATGTACACATATATGAAAAATTATATTTAAAAAATGGATGCCACTTTTTAGATCTAATCAGCTGGCCAATCCACAAAAAGATAACCATGTCTCAGAATAACTAGGTTTCACATATCTGTGATGAATATACAAAACAAAAACAATATAAGAGAATAAAAAATGATTCAGGAAAAACAGAATAATAGATTGTTAAGAGCTTAGCTTTGGATTCAGAGGAAACGCTGCCTTGTGCAAATAAGTTTTTAACTTCTCTAGGCTTTAGAGGTAAAAATGTATCCTTTAGATGTAAAATCAAGAAGATAATAGCAGCTTCAACCTAGTGCTAGTGTGACAATTAAATGAAGGATTGCAAAATGTTTAGCAAGTAACTGCCAATTAGTGAATACTTAATAAATGTTAGTTTTCACAATGGTTGATCAAGGCAATAACTCTACTTAGCTTTAGACTTTGAACATGCTAAATTAGGCCATATGTTAGAGTTTCAAACATAGGTTACTACGGGACTATTAATCCAATATCAACCTTTCTTTGGTCTATAGTTTCTAAGTTATTCACTTTTCTTCTTGGTTACATTTATTGGACATCAGAATTTCCATGAGCTTGTACAATTCAGATAGGATGCTATCTCTGGCATACACAAATCACACTACATAAAAGAAAAACAGCATTATACAGAAAGCATTTTCTTTGCTATGAGAGTATGTGTATGTGTGTGTATGTGTGCACATGTGTGCACACATGTAAGCATGTGATGAAGACGGGGGGTGCATATAAGGATTCATACTCATTGTTAGAATTTGATGTGTCACTATAATCCTGTAACACATTTTACAATTACCAGTGGCTAAAATGACTAATATACTTGATGACACAATGTATATCATTTACTTGGCTCTTTGTACTAAAAGTTACAAAAAGGTTAAGGGATAGTCATTAGCCAAGAGAAGTGAGAAAAGAGAGCAAATGCTCTTCTCTGGACATCTCTCTTTTTTTGAGACGGTAAATGGTGGGGTGAGTTTTCTTGAATATTTTGTTTTTGGGATGCAGATTTTAAGTTCATCACACTCTCAAGAACCCACATCAATAGCATTGCTTATATGTTACATCAGAATTTTCAAAGAACTCTTAGTTATCTTGAAGAACAAGTAACACAGACCACGATTATCCCCTAAACCTATTAGTATAAGACAAACAGTAGGTAAATCAGAGGGAACTACCACTTCCCTTTTTTCCATGGAGGTCTAAGCATCTCCTGCTCTTCTACTTGCATCTATCACTGGCTCCCCTCCAAAAAGAAAGATCTGATAATCTGATTGGTAGGCACCTGAGGCATTTGTTGGGCTACATTTTACTAATTTGTAAGATTACTGTGCCTTAGTGGCAAAAATCCATGGTACTCCTGCTGTCTTTTGATTCCTGTGTCTGGTGCAGTAAACATTAACATTGGGTGGTTGCAGGGGCAGGAAAACTGTTTTATCCCTTCTTGTCCATATTTAAGCTGGTGAGTAAATGGACTCAAGAGGGTCCAATCACAGGTCTCTCTCCCTCTACAGTCATTCTTAAATATAAGAATCCCAAAACTGGGGACAAGAAAGAGTCTTTATTGAGGATTTTGAACCCAGCCTACACTTTCTTAAAGTTAGCAGAAAGTCTTGCCTTGGACTAGATGAAGGGGGAGGTAGGGTTGGGATAAGGAGAGTGTGTAACGCACTTCCTTGGCCATTGCTGAAGCAGTAATTTGCTTTCCATGCAGCTACTGCCCTTTAATTATGCAGTTTCCTTTACAAAGAGTTTAAAAGAGAGAAGTGATGAATAGTAGGGTTAGAATAAAGTTCACCTTAATCCTTTAACATGGGTGAAGATATCTAGGAAGTTCTCTAAAAATGTGATGATATGGACTGAAGCTGAACTTCACAATTAACAGAATGCAAGGGTTGCAGAAATATATATATATATGCATATACATATATAAAATAAGTTATGTAATATATACACACACATATATACATATATTTCTGTGTATATATACACATATATAATAAGTTAATGACAGTCAATCACTGAAATTAACTATAGATCAATTAAAGTAATATTACATATAAAAATTAAGGACAATCAAGCTAAAATCCCTGGATTATTAAGTGATGGCTATTTTGTAATCATCTACTAGATTTTAGGTATTTCATTTAACTTGTGGCCATCATAAACACTTCAGAAATTCTCAACAATACACTGCGAAAAATTTAAGCAATCTGGATGTTCCCAAATGTTTATTCAGTTCTCATCCATTGTTCTAGCTTCATGTGGATATACCATTGAATCAGGAGGTTTTCCTTCAAGAACCGCGTTTTTTATATTTATTCATTTATTCATGCTTTGCTTTATTGCAAAAAGGATATGAAGCAACAGAATACATGACTAATTACCTGAGAGGAAGTTGCTTGTACTGAGATTAATTTGCCTTTCTCTAAAAAAAATGGATTTTAGAAGATTAGGAATTAAAAAAAATGTCCATCTGCTAAAATAAGGAGAAGAAAATAGAATTGTACACTGATACTTTCACTTGATCATTTAATAATCATTCAATTCACTTTTACTTAATTCCTACTCTGTAGATACATGGCATTATAATAGTATTATTTACATTGATGTGATGTCTAAAATATTTCAACATTAAACGTCTCATTTGTTCCTCCAAACTGAAGAAAATGATCACTCCCCCATTTAATATCAGCAAAACCCCAAGCTTCAAAAATATTGAGTAAATTGTGAAATCACAGTCTCTTGTTCAGCAGTATAGCTTTTCTTGTATCTCCCTCTCACATGCTCTTAAAAGTGTAGGAACTGCCTCCCTTCTGCTCTCTCTCCTGTGTAAGATCTCTTTATTAAAAAAAAAAAAAAATTTCCTATCATGCTTGATCAACGGTAGAAAATAATTTACTTTGTAGAAATTTGTTCAATTTTCTATCACTAAGCCCCTAGGTTGCTAGGGTGATGGTTCCTTCCAAGAAAGTTTTCACAAATTTCACAACTCTCTTCCTTTTTCAAGATGTCTCAGTTTAACTGCCATCAAACTTGGTAGAATGGAATCACCTCCAGCAAGTAAAATAGCTCGCTATTTAGTTATTACAACATTCAGTGCTTTTTTGCCTATCGCAGCCTTAAGTCTTTCCTGGAAGGTAAGATTTTTCTCAGTTTGGCAACGTGCAGACTAGTAAAAGAAAGCAACTGACAGAACTTGTGAAGAAAAGAAACAATGCCTGAGGTTCTTCAAGGATGGGAGCTCATGTCTCAATTACTCTTCTTCTATCTCTGAGAAACAAATATAAAACCCAATAAAATAAAATTTCCACCCTTAACCAAGCCAAACTGCAGTGCAAAAGTATTATGTGGGAAAAGTTAAACTAATAGTTAAAATAGTTGATAGGTAAAGATAATATTCTTATCTGAGAATTCTAGAGAACATCTCATTGATAAAAATGTGAGGTTTGGAAGATCAAAAAATTAGTATTGACCATACAACACAGCAGTCAAATAAACTTGCTGAGAGAGGAAAAATACTTAGAATTAGCCACAATTAGGGTAATCACATGTCCCAGTTTTCCTGGAAAAATACTGGTTCAAACCTTAAAACTGGCTTAATTAATAAATTACATCCTGTTTACTCTCAAAGGTGGCCTTGTTCAGACAAAGTATTATATATGTGGCCACCCTCATCAAAGAGGATGAAGCAACCTTATTCAGGTGCATTGTAAAAAAGAAAAAAAAAAAAAAAAAAGAGCAGAGGGAGTGTCTCCAAAGACTGGGGACACACCATTCTCTTTATGATAGTTCATTACAAAAAGGCACATGCAATGGCCTCAACCAATGTATGTTTATTTATAAAATTGAGCAACAACCCACAAAACCATTTTGAATTACTTAGTGGAAATCAAAATCTTTCATCACAGAAATAAAGGAAAGCAGAGAAGGGGAGATAAAATTGGCAACATCCTCTGAAACTCAAGCTGAAAACCATGTTTCAGCAAAGGAAACACAGAATCCTTAACCAATGCCATGGCACATAAGAGCCTTTCCACATGCCAGACAAACCATTCTAGCAAGAATCCTAGTCCAAACTGGGATTGTGAGTATATTTGTATTTTCTCTACTTTAAGAGAAGACTAGCAGAATTTTTCTTGTAAATGTAGGGATGCATAATCACATGTTGTTTTACATAAACATGTATTCCAATTTACATAAATTTGCATCACATTTTCCCCCAAAACTAGCTCTGAATATGTAAGACAAATTAATCTGTGCTCTCTAATATAACTGTGCTCAAATATGAGATCCAGGGGCTACCACAAGACATAGGCTTACCAGAGATGGCAAATGGCATTTCTCCAAAGCTCTTTACTAAAAAGAGATGATAGTTATAGGTTAGATAAAACTTGGATATTTCCAGAAATTAATTAGAAACATTCAACAAACTGTTGATGAAATAATCCCAAGTTGGAAGAAGTAGATGGAATACTTGACATAATTTATTAAGGATTAACATTAGTTTGCCTATTTGCCAACTCCTTTATAGCCCTGTTCAATTCCAGCTCTTCAAGTTTGTTGCTCAAGAATGAGAGGTTTTAAAATAAAGAGAAATAATTTTTTTCAATCTGTATTTTAACAAAAGGATACAGGAAATAATAATAATAAAATAGTAATTATTCTTTTTAAAAAATTATTATTATTACTACTAAAAAGCAGTGGCATTGTTTAATTTCTGACTACCAATAAAATATTTCAGGACTGGTTCTTTCTCCTTACTATTAAATGTAAACAACAGAAGGGAAGAGAAGTAGTCTTTTCCTTCCTGTCTTTCATAAGCTAAACTGCTTCTTGGTAAATAATTATTTCTGTGTGTAAGATAGTCTAGTAGTGTGGCTTGTTTTCTAAGTGTGTTGTAAAAAATAGGATTTCCTTTCATGAATATGAGATACACAGTGAAGTCTTCTGTAACCCTCAACTAAAAACCTTTCATGTACCACACAGGTGCAGGATTCCTAGTTCATTAGATTAGATCCATAGTTGGGAACTCTGGTATCTTAACATGCAAAAGAAACTTTCTGCAGGAAAAAGAAAAAGTGAGAAAATGATGAAGCCAAAGTTTGTGAACCAGTCAAAAGGGAGCAGAGATTAAAGTATCTCATTAACACATAAATCATAACAATTGCCTATTCAATAGCTTCTTATATCCCCCCATTATCTCAAAATAAAATCAAAATTTACTAGGACCCACAAGACCTCACACAATCTGGCATCTAGCTTCAACTCTGGTCTCATTGCAGTCTTCCCCTCACTTACTCCACTCCCTCAACACAAGCCTTCTTGCTATGCTTTAAAAATGGCAAGCAGGGCTCTTTGTGCCTCAGGAACTTTGCTCTGGTTTTCAACGCTACCATGAATTTGGGGAGAGGAAGATTGGAATAGTTCAAGTTAAAACACTATCAAGCTCTCCATTCCTACCAAGGTTTAGCCATTTTTCTTGAATGAACCATTCTCAGACTGTCACATGCCTGGTTAATTTCTGAGAAAAAGAAAGTTTCCAAGTTCTGAGAAAGTTGATTTTGACAATTTGTGCCGGTGTTCTCATTGCTTTATGGAAGACTGGTTTGGGGAGGGAAGTCCTTACTTTGCTATTTTGGAAATGCTTTTCTGGATATTCTTCTTTAGAATTCACTAAAAATTAATAAGTGATAGGTTGTTAACAATTAGTTGCATGTGATTTCTGAAGCTATAGTAGTAGAATTTTTGTACTTTAAATTATTTAATATTAAACCATAAAATTTAAGTTTGTCTAGATAGATTAGGTTAAATGTATTTATTCTACAAATTTGTATTGGGTCACTGCCATGAATTAGTCACTATTCTAGGCACTGGAGACCTTGCAGGAATGAGGAAGTGACATTTGCCCAGAGGTCCTAATGAAATGATGGAATGGGCCATAGGTGTACCTGAGGAGAGATAATTCCAGACTATCTACACCAGATAAGTTTTACATTTGATAACACAAATAGGTTGAAAGTAGAAAGACAGAAAACTATATACTGTGTAAACAGTATCCAAAAGAGAGCTAGAGTGATTATACTAATATGAGATAAAATAGACTTTAAGGCAAAAAACTACAAAGAAAGACTTTTTTTAACTGATAAGAGTGTCAATGTATCAGGAATACATAATGATTTAGAAGATATGTATCAATATATGCACCTAACAAGAGATCCAAAATACATGAAGCAAAACTGAAGAGAGAAATAGACCACTCAACAATGATAGTTGGAGGCTTCAATATCCTACTTTTAATAATGGATAGAAACACTAGGGAGAAAACCAACAAAGAAATAGAAATCTTGAACAACACTATAAACTAATTAGACCTAATAGACATTGATAGTATAGTATAGACATTCCACAAACAACAACAGAATGTGTATTCTTTTAAGTGCACATGGAATATTCCCCAAGATAGAACATATAATAGGCCACAAATTAAGCCTCACAAATTTAATAGTATTAGACCCATACAATTTATAACAACAGAAGGAAATCTGGAGAGTTACCATTTGAGAAAAATGGTAATTTTTTTTGTTTTAGAATATTTACTTGTCATAATATGTTATTTATGTTAACAGGTAATAGATTTATTACTGTTAGTTTTAAATGAGTTAATAAATACATATTTAAAATTATTCTCAGTTTTACTTTCTAATATAGTGAATATTGATAGATACAATCACTTAAATAAAAGTTCTTTGGGAATCCTTAATAATTTTAAAGAGGGTTCTGTTATCACAAAGTTTGAGAAGCCTTGATTTAGACTAGTAATTTGGAAGATATGTTCAGGATCCACCACAATAACCATTACACTACAATGTTCAAGCAACTGTTTGCAGGGGTTACCTTGTGGGAAAGAGAGCGGGTTCTGGGGGAAAGAACTTCTTCATTCTCTATATTTCTAGTCCTCTGAAGTGGCAGAAGTGAGAGATAACAACTTATATTTGTGGAGTTAAAAGGAGTACATTGAGACTGGAGTGTAGAGAAAGTGTGTGATAGTGGAGGAGGAAAATAAGAAAAAAGAAGTATGCTGGGGGCTTCCCTGGTGGCGCAGTGGTTGAGAATCTGCCTGCTAATGCAGGGGACATGGGTTCGAGCCCTGGTCTGGGAGGATCCCACATGCCGAGGAGCAACTAGGCCCGTGAGCCATAACTACTGAGCCTGCATGTCTGGAGCCTGTGCTCTGCAACAAGAGAGGCCGCAATAGTGAGAGGCCCACACACCGCGATGAAGAGTGGCCCCTGCTTGCCACAACTAGAGAAAGCCCTCGCACAGAAACGAAGACCCAACACAGCAAAAATTAATTAATTAATTAATAAAAACTCCTACCCCCAACAAACAAAAAAAAAAGAAGTATGCTGAAGGAATCTATCTTTCAAGAAAGATAGGACAGATTCAAAAATCTATAATAGGAGGGAATAATAAATGCATAAAAAAGTTATCAACTAAGTGCTATTCAGAGAGAGAGAGATCACTTTATTGTCATCTGGAAGTCAAACTCATTACAACATTCCCTCTTGAGATGCAGAACCAAACCCACCGAAATGTTATTAACAATCTCAGCAATTTCAAAATATGTACTCTTATGTAATCTATGGATATTATTCAGCTCCTTCAAAATGAAAATTCTAAGGCTGAAGGTATTTTTAGTCTAGGCAAGTGAACAGAATTTGTGAATGTGCAGTTCTACACCCAGAAAGCAATTCCCATGAGTTAGAAAAGGAAAAAAAAAATTACTTCAAATAAAGCAATGCGTTCCCCCCACTCCCATCTCCAACTTAGTGGGTTTAGGAATACCTAACCCCTACTATTTTTTAATCTTCAACAGGGATCTCATACCTAACAGCTGCTATTTAGGTAGCCCCTTATGCTATGAAATTCAAACCCTCATTTTATCTCCTTTCCCTACAGCAAAAATTGCAATATCTCACACCCAAGCTCCAGCTGTCAGATTCACACACCATTTCTATTTCAATGGCTGGAATAATCCCTTGCTCCCTTGTTTTCATTGAACAAGAATGTGCCAGCTTAAAAAAAAAAAAAAAAGGAACAGGGAAAAGGCATTTGTCTAAACTCAAATACTCAAAGGGACAAAACAGCTTGAAGAAATATGATGCTTTGTAACAGGCATTTTGCATTTGAAGCACAGTTTTTCTTTTCTTTCTTTTTTTAAGACATATATACACTCAGCAACGTATAAATATAAATAGAAGGACATGAGACTCTGTAGACTTTTCTTTTTCAGAAAGCACTATATAAGTCAGAGAAGATATACACACATACCAATGCCAAGAAACTAGACAATGTGAGCATATCCATGGCAACCATTCTTAAGTAAAATTTTCTTTTTAAATGAGAGAGGAAAAAAATGGTAGGTTCTCAGTCTTTCTTGTCTTTTATGATACTGGCAATCTATAGCATGGTAGTTATTGCTTAATATTTACAGAGTTAGAAACCCAAATTCCAAAGCAGCCTTGAAACCAAGGTGCCCCTAGTGTTAGTTAAAATAAGCAATCCCTGAAGGCATCATTTCAAAATGGACACACAGATGCAATCTCAGCTGTCCCTAGCCCGAATGAGCAGAGTCAAATGATCTCTGCTGGGAGAACAGAAGCTCTAAAAGAGTTTGATGTCTGACTGTGCATGAAGGAATACATGAAGAGAAGAGCTCAAAAAAATCTCTTACGTGCTTTCTAAGATCTGTGGTGCTGGCATAACCATCTGAAATCAAGAATGACCTTCTAGTCGTGACAAAGCACAGAGAGATGAAGGAAAAAATTAAGAATTCTCAGTTAAAAAGAAACATAGAATTTTAAAATCAGCTATAAGCAAACAACATAAAAATCAGAGTTATCTAACAAATTCTTCTCTCAAGATGATTTTTACCAACATCATTTTTCAATTCCTACTGCCTTGGGCCTCGTCACCTCCTGCCCATGGAATCATTTCATTCTGGCTCTCTGGCTGGCCTGACTTAAATGTCCCAGCCCACAGAAGGACTCTTTATTTTCTCTTCCCATGACTCCTTTGTTCTAAAAGCTTCCATGGGCTCCCTACAACTTCAGTCCAATCATGAGTCTTTCATAACTGAGTTCTGTTTTAGCTAAACCAAACTCATGTCTTTAAGCTGTTGAACAGCTGAGGCTGTTTCCTCACCATTCCTCCCCAAGGCATCCTCTCCCTATGTTCTCAACACACCAAGCTCATCTTCAGCTGAGCATGTTAAGAGGCTAGTGTCATTTTCCCTTCACTAAATGTTGTTCCCCCTCCATCAAGCCAAATCACGCCCAGCTTCTGGGTTCTGCTCAGTGGCCATGAGGCACATCCTGACAGCATCAACCCTCATTAACTTGCCTGACATCTGGAGGGATATTTCATTATATTAGAGATGAGAACAAATGAGCTTCAGTATCAAATAATTAGATTAATAATAAGGGACTGTTTTCTAAATATAATATCTTAGACATTGAATTAAGACCTGAGGGAGTCTGAAATCATTCAAAAAGCAATTACCACAATTACTCTTAAAAACAAAGTGATGACAATCACAGGAACAAATGTATCTAAAAGATAATAATAATAATCTCTAGTTGCTGTTGCAAGTACCAAACACACATGAGATTATCTCTCCTTTCCCCCTTAAAAATTGTCTTCCTATAATAAATACTTACTAACTAGAAAAAATTTTTAAACAAATATTGAGGAAGGAACCATAATAGGCTGTGTAATTTTTTTTCCCTTTACAATGGAAAACTTTACCTACGTTAGAACACAGAATGAGTCTTCTAAAACTTAAAACTTTAAGCTAAATGAAAAACAGCTCATGTTTTTGCTTAAGGTAGCTTGCCAACTTTAGAAAAATATCTTAAATTCTTCAAACAGATGGCAAAGCCACCTTTAAAATATATTAAGCATGCTAAAATAGATACAAACTGATAGTTCTACTACTGATAAATGCTGCTGTGGACAACCAAATGCCTCCCATTCTGTTTCAGTAATAAATCACTTTCCTGACTTGAGTTAGTAATGAGATTTTTAATCATGTGGATTGAACATACCCTCCAGTTAATAAAAAACATATCACCTCCTTTTTATCTTTAATAAAAGATTTGTACACTGCTCAAATGATCGGCATTACATTTTTAAAGAACCTGAGATTGATGTTTTTCAATTCTGCTTTCCATTTTTCTGGGCTTTTATAATTCAAAGGTAATATGCCCTGTAATTAATAATTCATAAGGTAATTTTAAGGCTTTTATTCAGAAACCTCTTTCCTATTGACTTTAGAATGTGTCATAAAAACGCAGGTATTAATATCTTGGCAATTCTCAGCTCTATACAGATGAGGTCCTTGAATTTAAACAACTCAAGATTGGCGCTTCAAAAATCAGGACACATAATTTTGAACCTTAAGGTACAGAAAAGACAAATATCTTTTTAAAGTGCTATTTACACCATTATATTTCTCTCAACTGACAATTAACCATGACACATTTGTCTTGTTATTCAGATAATTGTCAGGATTAATTTTTTTCTTTAGCATGATAATTATTTTGAGGAATAAATCAAGGGCAAACAGTTCTGTTTGAAAATGATTTTTTCTAACTATAGCTCTAAATGTGCATTTAAGCATCTGGAATCTCTAAAAGATTCATTCAATGACACTTTTACCTGAAGGTAAAGCTTTGCTTCTCTCATTATTATTTTTCAGCCACAACAAAGTAATATGTATGAGGAAAGGAGCACAGGAAAATAATCTACATCTTTTTTTCTTTTCTAAATATTTTCCTGCATAATGTTTTGGAAATTTATTTGGTGAGAGGGTATAAGGGTGTCACTTATCCCAGATTGTTAGGAAGTGATTCTTACAAGGGCACACACAAGAGTCTGCCAGCATTTACTAGCCAGTAAATTTCAGTCTATGCTCATAAAACTGCCAGGCATCAAATAAGGATGATTATGCATGGCAAAGTGCATTGTAAATATAAACTGCCATAGAAATGTGGGGTTATCATCATCTGCCAAATACCTCACATTAGCCTCATGGAAGCTTGGTTGAGTAACAGATGGAAAATTATGAACCTATCACTACTGATTAAAGAACAATTCAATGTACAACAGGACACTGAATAAGCAATGACCCACTTGTTTAAAAAAATAAATCATGGCAACGAATAAACAACACATTACTATCCCCCCACTAGTTTGTAAACAAGATCAGTTGTGGACTCACCCTTGCATTCCTTGAGCAATTCACCAGACCTGGAACACATAATAAGACTCACTTGGTGTTGGTTTAAAAAATAATATCTGAGATACAGAAAGCAAGAGCTGACCCACTGGAACATGCCAAGAAAGTACTTGGAGTCTATTCCTATAAAAGAAAACAGGCCCCATTCCCTCCTAATCCAGATACTGTGAAAATAGTTTAGATAAAACTAATAAATCTGAGTCATTCCTCTACTGTTACAAAATATGGCTAGTAATCAGTTTCTTTCCTTAGATATAAACAAAGCTTGAAACCAGAGTAAATCAAAATTTATATACAAGGAGGAAGCTGAGGAGCTGAAAAAGTCTTTTTCTGCCCAAGAATGAAAATCTAAGATGTACAATGCTTAGATCAAGGATCCACTAAGGAACTCAATTAGAGACTTAACTGTTAAAGATAAAGGTACAGGCTAACCTTTAAATATCATCCAACTAAGGGAAGCACTATTCTTTTATTTTTAATAAATCTACTTATTTATTTATTTATTTATGGCTGCATTGGGTGCGCATTGCTGCGTGCAGGTTTCTCATCGTGGTGGCTTCTGTTGTTGCGGAGGCTCGGACTTCAGTAATTGTGGCACGTGGGCTCAGTAGCTGTGGCTCACGGACTCTAGAGCATAGGCTCAGTAGCTGTGGCGCACGGGCTTAGTTGCTCTGCAGCATGTGGGATCTTCCCGGACCAGGGCTCAAACCCGTGTCCCCGGCATTGGCAGGCAGATTCTCAACCACTGCGCCACCAGGGAAGCCCCAGAAGCACTATTCTTTACTTTTGATTTAGATTTGGTATGACAGGACAAGCAAATAAAAATAGTTTACTACAGCAAAATATAGGATATTAAAAAAATCCATGCACAAAATTTTCAGCTACACTTCTTGAGGAGTTGTTATTTTTATTCTCTTATTCATTCATTCAAGGTGGCATACACTGGGCTTCCCTGGTGGCACAGTGGTTGAGAGTCCGCCTGCCGATGCAGGGGACATGGGTTCATGCCCAGTACAGGAGGATCCCATGTGCCGCAGAGTGGCTGGGCCCGTGAGCCATGGCCGCTGAGCCTGCGTGTCCGGAGCCTGTGCTCTGCAACAGGAGAGGCCACAACAGTGAGAGGACCGCATACTGCAAAAAAAAAAAAAAAAAAAAAGTCAAGGTGGCATACACTGTGATAAAATTTCCCATACAGAGCAAAATAAGCTCCATGTCCTCAATAGGTTTGCAGACACACCCAAGTGAGACACACAAATGAAGTGGTATGTGTCCTAGGGGGTTACTTATGTTATATTAGAAACGTATGGTAACAAGGAGCCACAAAGAAAAGAAGTCCATTCTTTGGGAAGTGGGAAGGTGTGGTGGGGTGTTCAGGAAATATTATAGTAAAGTGAGTGTTGAAAGATGCGTAGGCATTCATCAAGGGGCTATGAATATGAAGAAAGCCATTCCAGGCACATGGAGGAGCAAGAGCAAAGGAACAGAATAAAAAGTATGATTGCACGATAGCTGAAGTGTGTGGTGTTGGCTGTAAGGAGGAAAATGCTGGAGAGGCCACCAGATCATGAATTAAGTTAACCTTTTCATAAAACTTGGATTTTGTTCAGTGAGCAATTTTGAGTCATTAAGGAGTTCAGTAGGGGAGTTACATGATTGGTTTTCCATTTTAGAAAGATCACAGCGGAGGGGCCTCCCTGGTGGCGCAGTGGTTGAGAGTCCGCCTGCCGATGCAGGGGATACGGGTTCGTGCCCCGGTCTGGGAGGATCCCATATGCCGCGGAGCGGCTGGGCCCGTGAGCCATGGCCGCTGGGCCTGTGCGTCCGGAGCCTGTGCTCCGCAACGGGGGAGGCCACAACAGTGAGAGGCCCGCATACCGCAAAAAGAAGAAAAAAAAAAAAAAAAAAAAAGAAAGATCACAGCGGAAACAACATGGAGGATAGATGGGGAAGACAGATTCTGAGAACAGTTAGAAGATTCTGGAAATAATCGAGGTGGTGGCTAATGAGGCTGACCTAAAGCACAAGCAATAGAGATGAATATATAAGGAGGCAATAACTAAAGCAGGAGGTGACTAGCTTTGTGGAAGGAAGGAAGGGAAGGGCATAATTTTAGGGTAAACTTATAATTCATTCTTTGGTAACTAGAGGGTGATGCTGTTCACAGAAGTGGGAATGTAGAAAGAAGCGTAGGTTTGGATGTAGAGGTAATTCCAGTTTTTTTACATGTAGTATTTGACTTCCTAAGGCCAGGGTGTAAAAGTCCAGAAGACAGTTTAAATGGATGGGTCTGGAGCCCAGGGGCTGAACTGGGGAAATAGATTCAGGACTCCTGTGAGAAAGAGTTGATGCCTTAAGGTTGAGTGAGATACTATGGGGAATATTTCTTTGCATCAGAATCACCTAAGCTTATACTTAAAAGTACATATTTCTAGGCCCTTTCACAAATTTACTGCATCAGAGTCTTGGGTCTGGGCCCCCAAATCTGTATTTCAACAAAATTTTCAAGGTATTCTGTTGCTTACTAAAAGTTGATAGCAGGAATTTTTCTTTCTTTTGTTCATTGATGAATCTCCCATTCCTTGAAAGAGTGCCTGGCCCAGAGCAGGGTCTCATAAATATTTGCAGAGTGAAAGAAAGAAAAAAGAAAAGAGCTCTAAGCACATTTCAAATACGTCTTATTTCCTACTTATTCCTTAAATAAACAATTTATCTTTTGCATTGTAGAAATATACTCCTCCAGGCTTAGGAATTTTTTCCCATGTACTCTATTCATTAAAAAAAACTAAGAGTTTTTCCCTCTTTCCTTAATATTATATGTGAATTACTAAGGAAATTGTGGAAAATCCCTTCATGGAGCCATTTCAAATTATATACACTATTTTTACTTTTTAATGAATAAATACTTGGAGACATGAAAAAGATCATGAAACCTTAAAATTCCTTTTAAGGCTATAGTTATCATCTGCTTAACTTTTACTGTTCTGTATCTTTATATTCATTCTTTACCCTCTATACCATATATTAAAAAAAAAACCTATAATATTTCTTAAAACTTCAGTTGCTAACCTCATTGCCCCTGACTGCAGTCTCCAAATTTCAACTCCACTTTTTCTCTTCTTTTAATATTGCTTTTCATGTTTCCTTTTCTCTGGCTGAATTTTTTTCTACTCATTTCAAATGCTCACCTGCTTTCTCTGCTCTTGAACTCAAATGGGTTGTTAGCAAAGAGATGAGAGACCTTTGTAGCTGCTGGAGGGGAGTTCTGAAGCGATGTGGGTTGTCTGGCTTCAGTCTACAGGTCACCTCGGACCAGCAGGAGAAGAAATTAGACCCTCAGTTCCATGCACAGAAGCATTTTGTCTGCAAGCCAGCACCTCAGTGATAGCATAGACACAGACTAGGGACATGCTGAAAACTCTCAGCATCCCTACTTCATGTTCAGTGGACACAAAGAGAAAAGAGATTCGCTTTTGAAAGATAACATAAACTTCTTGAAAAGTAAATCAAACTCAGAATCCTCTCAGACCCCAGGTAACTCATTTTCCAAGCGTCATCCTGGCCAGGCTGGTTGACCCTGCTTATTTGGTGGAAGTCCTTGGGGGCATCTTCTCTGATTGTATCCAGCTGCAGTATAATGGCCAGCTGTCCTCTCAGCCTCTGATCAGGACCTTCCAGAGGTCTAGTCAGAAACTCCTGGTGAGTGGTATATGGCATCAGAGGTCTGAGTGTGCTCCAATTTGTCACGGTACTGATTAAGTGGATACATAACAGATGGTATCTTGTTTTAGATGGAGATGAGTAGGTGAGAAATTGGCTACACTGAATTTTTTTATTAAAAAAAAGAATGGGAAAAATAATCTGCAGCTGGTATGTCATTTTTACCCCATAAGCATAGTTTTCTTTCATTCCGTCATAAGAAAGAAAGAGAAGAAAACTCAAACTCTCTCAGTTTGGGGCAAAACTAATGTGGTTTCCTTCTGTTATATGAAGTTAGGGTTAGCAAATTATTCTTTAAAAATTTTTTAAAAGTCATGTATGTTTATTTTTCCTTTTTTTTTCTTTTGAAATGGACAGAAGCAGAATAAGGGAATTCTTTGTGCAATACTTCTCAAAGTGAGGTCCCCAGGTCAGCAGCATCATTATTACTTGAGAACCTGTTAGAGATGCAAAGTCTCAGGCTCCTACACCAGACCTACTGAATTAAAAATCTGGGGTGGGGAGGGAGATGTGGTTCAGTAATAAATAGTTTATCAAGGCTTCCAGGTGATTCTAATGCACATTAAAATTTGAGAAGCACTGTCTTCGAATACTGAAAGCTAACTGTACTGATAAGACTGTTAATTAAAAAAAAAACTTTCAGCATCAAAGATTTATCAGTCTTATCAAAGATTTATACAGCACGAGGAAATGGAAGCACAGAGAAGCAAAGGAACTTGCCTGAGCTTACACAGTTTGCAAGTTGCAAAGTTGGGATTTGGACCCAGGAAGTCAAATTCCAGATTTCACGCTTACAAGCACTGCTTTGGTCTGGTTGATTTTCCCAAGTGGTGCTCAGGAAGCTGACTCCATCTCCAGACTTAGGAGTGGGATATGTGGCTTATATACAAGCCATCAAGTTTACCCTCTCCAAAATTTCCATACCAGCCACCCTCTCCAAAATGTCAATAAAATAAAATCGAACAAACAAAAAGCAGTGTACATCCGTCATAGCATATCTCTACCACCTTTTTAAGATATTATCCATTGGTAATGGTTGCCCAGATCCATTAATTTACCAGGGGTTTGAAGACAGTGATATTCTAATTTTATCATTACTTCTTCATTTAACAGATAGAATAGTGTTATAAAGAGACACTTACTTTCATCAACTCTTTGGTTTCCTTTAAGTATTACAGTTCTTACAGAAAAGGCAGAATAAATGCTTGATTATTTAGCTTTTCAAAATGATGAGTTTGTTCCCTAGAACCCTCAAATATAACTGAGTTTTTCAAGTATTAATATAAACTCATGATATATATATATATATTTAAAGTTGTTCAGTCCATTGCAGTTGTTTTCCAAACTGGTGCACATATTTTTCCATCTTTGTTGAGTGGGAGTTTTTCAAATTGGCTCTGAGTCTGTTTGACATAGGTCTACCAGTCTTTGAAATCATCTCAGTTTTCTATGACAGCAAGATGTTTCAGGTTTATCTTATAAGTTCCCTGCCCTAAACTCTGAAACACCTCTTTCTTCGAAGAGTCTTGGTTCCATTTAGTGGGAAAAGGCATTTAGAGACCATAATCTGAGCACTAGAGATGCTATTGCTACTGGGTTGGTCATTGTTTCCAGGCCTTTTTGGTGGACAACGTTGGGAAATATTTTCTTAAGAAAACATATATCATGAGTTCATATAGATGCTTCAAAAATTTTTAACTAAACCTTATCCACCTTCAGTCTGAATCTCTCTCCAAACAACCCCAAAATTTGAGTTCTCAAAGACACCAATGTAATTACTCATTTGATTAATTCATAATATATACCCAACAGACTCAGAATAACACCAATGTTATTAATTTAAAAGTCATTACTGAAAAAAGTTTAGAATTATTTTTAAGTTCTTTTGACTTAAGGGCATTACCCTACTAGGAATACACAACCAAGTTAATGCATTATAAAATCACTTGCAGTACTTCCTCTTCGTGTGAATTTCTGAGTTGTCCAGAAATATAGCCACTAGCCAAATGTGGCTATTAAAAGTATAATTCAAATTAATTAAATAAAATATAAAATTTAGTTACTCAGTAACACTAGGCACATTCCAAGTGTTCAATAGCCATACGTGGCTAGAGGTTACCATACTGAACGAGGCAGTTGGTGGGCATTTTCATCACATAGAAAGCTCTACTGGGGAACACTGATTGCTAGGTACATGGTTAAAGTCATTTATTATCTTTTTATTTTAGTTTTTAGAAATTTATTTTATATTTATGTTGTTTTGTTATTAAGTGAAGACATATATTTCCAAAGACCAATCTACAAACAAGATATATTCAAGGAAGTCTAGTTTCCCTTCCTGTCCCCTCTAACCTATTCTCTCCCTCTTCCTATGGGTAAACTTAAAAAACAAATTTTTTTGGTTTATCTTTCCATTGGTTTTATTTTTAATGTGCACATATATACATCCATATGCATATATATAATCACAATTCCCTTTTTTTATAAATGGTCACATACTAATTATTATTTAATTAAATAGGATTTTCTATTACTTGAAATATAAAGCATACAGAATAACATAATCACTTATCCTTTAAAAGTAAATCAATGCTAAATTGCCAGAGTAGTCTTTTTTAAAGAATCCCCCCGTAGAAGTGGAGAGACCAATGAGACACTAAGTCCCAGGAAAACTTAGAGTTGTGGGGCATTTTTAAACAGAATAATTTAAAGCTCAAGTTCACGATCAAAAATAAATTCTGACTATCTCAAGTGGTGAATGAAGGGCGCCATGTGTATTGGAACACAAGAATGACCAATTCAGTCTGAAAGGATGCCAGAGAGTGGTACTAACTTGCTCTCCAATAAGAAAATTTCAAATCCATTGGATTGGTTGCCAGAAAATGGAATTCTTTTTAAAGGGTGGAACATGTTCATATTTCCCTAGTTTTTGTCAACAACTTAACAGCTGTGTTCCAAATGGACTGAAGTTGAGCCAAAATATTGTCTGGCAGCCCTGAAAACAGAATCTGACAATAATTGATTTTCAGAGCATTCACAGTATGAATCCCAACATTCCACAGTCTGGAGAAATTGGAGAGACAAGGGGGAGGTGAACGTAGATCTTTATTTTCTTAATACTGTAGATGGTACGTGACCAAAGAAAATCTGAACAAGAGATTATCCCCATCATTGTGCTCCATTTCTTAAGACAGAGTAAAATATCTATGAGACAAGTAAAAAATAAAATGTCTTTCTATCTGGTTGTTTTCTACTGCTCTAGGAGGTGCCTTGGCTACCACTGTGCCACTGCCTTTATGGGTGACTCAAGACAGTATGCATATAAACATGATTTTCCCCATGTGAAAATTTTAAAAGATCAAGTCTTACATCGAATACTGAGGAAGATATGGAATGCAACTCTCACAAGTTCTTGGAAACCTGTGATTCTTCCAAGGAGAAATAAAGGAAATGTAAAGTATTGAAAATATCTCTTTTAGAGATGCTCTCCAGAGTTTTTGAAAGGCATTACAAAATAAAAAGTAGTCAGTGACAATTATTTAGCAATTCAGTGTGGGGAAGAGTGTATGCAACTAAGACCAACCTCAGAACACTCCCATAAATCCTATCAATGCCCACTTTCCATCCTAAATTTTGTTAGAGAGCAAGTCAGCTGACTGAAGGCACTTGAATTTCTACTTTAAATATTTACCCAGATCTCAATGTTAAAAATTAACAAAAAAATATTTGTCTACTAAAGAAAAAAAGGATCTCACTTCCTTAGTAAACAACTTGGGACAAAATAAATTAATCATCATGGCCTCTGGTTTTAAAATTTTAAACTTTCTCCAAACGTCCAGACACAGCCACATGCAAATATTTTCACTCTGCCTCACTTGCTCACCATAAATATCTACCTTCTTAAAAAATACTCCCTATATAAATGTGAATGAGATTGTAAGTTTTAACACTATATACTAACTTTTTGAACTCTGTTGACTCACTAGACAATATTCAATTAATTTGGAAAACTATACGTTGAATCTCCTGTTCATACTTTTGGGGGTTTTTTTATTCTTTTTTTTTAAACATCTTTATTGGAGTATAATCGCTTTACAATGCTGTGTTTGTTAGTTTCTGCCGTATAACAAAGTGAATAAGCTATACATATACTATTATCCCCATAGCCCCTCCCTCTTGCGTCTCCCTCCCACTCTCCCTATCCCACTCCTCTAAGTGGTCACAAAGCACTGATGGATCTCCCTGTGCTATGAGGCTGCTTCCCACTAGCTATCGGTTTTACATTTGGTAGTATATATATGTCCATGCCACTCTCTCACTTAATCCCAGTTTACCCTTCCCCCTCCCTGTGTCCTCAAGTCTGTTCTCTACATCTGTGTCTTTATTCCTGTCCTGCTCCTAGGTTCATCAGAACCTTTTCTTTTTTTTTAGATTCCATATATATGTGTTAGCATACAGTATTTGTTTTTCTCTTTCTGACTTACTTCACTCTGTATGACAGACTTTAGGTCCATCCACCTCACTAAAAATAACTCAATTTCATTTCTTTTTATGGCTGAGTAATATTCCATTTATATATGTGCCACATGGAAGCAACCTAAGGGTCCATCGACAGATGAATGGATAAAGAAGATGTGGAATATACTTTTAACACTTAGGTGGACCAACCAGTGGAAAAATAAATATGCTTTACTTACCTTTAACAAGGTATAAATCTCCAGTGAAAAATTTATGAATTGCAAATGTGCAATCACAAAGACTAAGAAGTTGACTAATTGTAGCCTAATAGACTATAGACTAATTATTTGAAAAAAATTAACAATAGACTAGTTAAGTTGACAAAAAATGTTAAAAGAAACCTCAAAGGTTATCTTGTTCAATCTTCTCCCTCAGAAGAGGGAACTAAGGCTCTGAGAGTTTGTGTGTCTCAGCAATAATTTTCTAGTACATCAGTGGCAAAATCAAACTAGATCTGTGGGTTCCTGCTTACCTGCCCAGAACTGTTCTCTCTCATAGCTTCAGGTGCATTGTCTTTAATGAGAAGGTACCAAGCTTCTTCCTGTTCAAAACAAACACCATAAATGATCATCCTAATGAGGGTGTTCTCTCCCAGGATCACATCGTCTTTCTGATTCACATTTCCTGATCTGGTGAGCGCCCATTCTCACTGCTGGTGTCTCACAAATCTGGGATGGTTTAGATGACCTGGGCTGGAGGTGGCTGGTTCACAGAGCTTTGGCTCCATGGACTTGTTGAAGGGCTCTAATCTCAGGCATATAGCTTTGCTTGCTGCAGCCAAAAAATATGCTTTTGTCCAGTCAGCATTCAGGAAAGGTTTGCCTTTGAGTCACATTTTTCCTCTGAACTTTTGTTCACCCACCCCACTTTTAATCATTATTTAACATTCATTTAACACCTTGTGTAATAACCTCAATGGGAAAAGAATTTGAAAAAGAGTAGATACATGCATATGTATAACTGAATCACTTTGCTATACACCTGAAACTAACACAACATTGTTAATCAATTATACTGCAATATAAAATAAAAATTAAAAAATATATATGTGGTAGAAATATGGAGAAAATTCAGTATTTTAAACACAACTTGCTAAGAATTATATATTGTATATAAATCATGGCAAATGTGGGGATGTTCTTCTGTGTCCAATTTTTTTTTGTATATATGTCCTAAATTTCAGAGAAATTATTACCTCTCCCTTTCATCATTAAAAATAATCATCGCAAAAAACAAACAAAAAAAACCCACCTTCAATATTTCACCTCACCACATACCACTCGGATATTTCACGGAAAAATGATTTCACTTAAATACTTAGAAACAGCATCAATAAACCCAGTAGCAGCTACAATATTTTGAGCATTTACTGCATGTCAGGCAACTTGCACGTTTTGTCATTTAATCCTTAGAACATATCTTTAAGACACACTATGCGGCAGGTATTATTAAACTGATTTTATAGATGAAGAAGCAATCTCAGAGAGCTTTAGCAATTTTTCCAAAGGAAGTGGAAGATGCAGGGCTCTCTGACTCCAAAAGCTCTGCTCCTAATTGCTACTCTACACTGGTTCCAGATTTAAAAGTACCATCTTGTCCATTTCACATCCAACAGCTGGATCACAGTTTATGAGCAAAGAACTGGGAAATTGGGGCTGTATAGAACATGTTTAAGAAGGAAATAAATTGATAACTACAACAGCAAGTATACATAACTTTTTAAGTAATCTCACCCTCTTCTGATGACTTACGATCTTGTACCTCTTCTTAAACAGAGAACATAAAGTCTGTTATAATCCACACTCCATGTACCCCCCCATGTAATCCCCCTAATTCCCTACTCAATACCCCATACTTTTTCTCTCTTCTAGCAGCATCTCTCACAGTCTGGTCTTTACCAAACTACTTTAACATAATTTCTTTACCTTCTTTCATGTTTTAGGTTCCTCAAGTTTGCTTCCCTTTTAAGCACGTCTTCTAAAACTAGGAATCTAAGTTTCTGGCCAGTATTGACAGAAACTTTCAGATAATATGTTTCTTTTTACAAAAACTCAACAGAGAGAAGTTATAAAATAAAAAAGCAGTTGGAAGAGTTTTACTGAAGTAGAAAATTGTAAACCAGCATCTTATTGATCCACATTTTTCAGACATTTCCCTTTTTTCCTAGCTTTTCTTTCCTTTGTCTATGTTTTCCCCAAAGAAGACAAAAACTCAAATGACTCCAGCTTATTAATAATTGAACAAATGATAAAAAATTCCTCCCAGAAAATTTACCCTCAAACTGCCATTAAAGGATAGTGACATGCTCTTTGTTCTGTTATTGCTTCAGTGTCATGATACTAAATGTGGGCAAACTTTGTTCAAATAAACATATCCTCAAAGGATTTAAAGAGTATCATTTATCATATAGCTATGGCCATAATGATTCATAGCTTTAAATGCATCAAACAGATAAAATAATATATTTTTATCATGAATTTAATAAGATCATAAGGGGACTTTCCTGACGGTCCAGTGGTTAAGACTCTGTGCTTCCAATGCAGGGGCCGTGGGTTTGATCCCTGGTCGGGGAACTAGGATCTCACATGCTACACAGAAAAATAAATAAATAAAATAAGATCATTGGACTTGATAGAACTGGGAACAGATGCAGAACATTCCCATCCTCCCTTCAGATGCATCTATTGCTCCTACATTGGTAGGAATGAAGCCTATTATCTACCAAGAAGAGGTAGATTCTAATCAACCTCTTGAAGTAAACTATCTTAGGACTTGGAAACCTTACCCCAGATCACTTCTCTCTTTTCTTCTCAAGGGAGCTGGACCGTAATAAGTAACTATTCTCAGGAATGAGTAATCCTCACTTGATATCTCTCATGAGCTTTTTTCCAGTTAAAACTACCTCAGGCTTTGTAGCTTTTTTTGATAGGTCATTTTATAATCTCTATACAAAGTTTTATATCACTATTAATATCATGCCCTCCCTTCCAAAGCCCTGAACTCTTGCTACTAGTACACAAACATCAGTTCTCATAGTAGGTACACAAGGCCAGAATCAATAGGAAAATGGAAAGACTCTCAAAATCATCTGTAAAAGTCAATAAACTAGAGACTGAATCTGTATTGAGTCCCATGCAGTTTTCTCTTCTCAAAGAGACAACACACTCTCGGAAAAAAAAAAAAAAAAAGAAAGAAAGAAATAGTAATTTAAAAAAGGAAGAAGGGCTTCCCTGGTGGCGCAGTGGTCGAGAGTCCGCCTGCCAATGCAGGGGACACGGGTTCGTGCCCCGGTGCGGGAAGATCCCACATGCCACGGAGTGGCTGGGCCCGTGAGCCATGGCCGCTGAGCCTGTGCGTCCGGAGCCTGTGCTCCACAATGGGAGAGGCCACAACAGTGAGAGGCCCGCGTAACGCAAAAAAAAAAAAAAAAAAGAAGAAGAAAAAGGCTCAGAAAAAGCCAACAACTTCTTAAATCCACTGACACAAAATTATATACAAATGAAATTGAGAGTGATCGCCAAGTACTAGTCACCATTTCAAGAGTCCCAAATCTCCTTGATTCTAAACACATGAATGCGATCATGCTAAGAGATGTGGTGGAGGCAAAATCAGCTAAGCCAAATGAATGAGAATGGTGCCAAGAACCTTTAAGAAATCAGAGAAAAGGGTTCAAGAATCAGTCCTGGCAACATAACAGAGAGAGGACGTAAAGACTGCCAATGTGAGGATCATGCTGTGACCACCTGTAAGAACACATGCTGCACTGTTCTAGGGAGGAAAAGTAGAATTTTATCATTCTATGGCAAACAGAGGCCCTGAAGGACAGTATCTCCAAAGTAGAGGGTTGGGTCCTCAAAACAGGGAAGAAGCATGAATCCAGGTACCTGATTTGCCCTGAGGCTGAAGGAAAAGGAAAGAATATACATCTTGTTCTACTAGGTTCTAATACTGACACTTGGCTTGGGCTCCTCTCCCTGGGCTGTTCCGTTAACTGTCCTTCAATGTAGGGCGGTGGCCTAAGATCAAAGAACAATACAGTTCAAGTTCATTTATGCAACCTCCTCTGTCTGCAGTTGGCAGAAAGCAATATGGGTTTTGAAAATGAACAAATGGGATTGAGTCAGAGATTGTTGAATTGTCAGGAAAGCAAGAGGAAGAACTAAATCTACTGATTTATTTTAAGGAATGGCAGGCTTACAGATATATTTTTTTTTAATATTTTAACTTTAATTTAAAAAATAACTTTAAAAATCCTTCAGATCATCACTTATGATAAAAATTAACAAGAGTAGAGTAATGAGGTTCTTATATTATGAGAAATATTTAAAGGAACAATGTAGGTAGTTTGCCTTCCTTTCTCTAGACATCAAGATTTAAAAATTTTATGAAAAATTTTATGTCAAATATGAATAAATTAATAGAAAGATAGATGAATAGATGATGGAAAATATATATAAAAATTACAGAAAAATCTGTCTGAAATGAGTCATGGAAGGACTTCAAGACTGCGCCTCTGCCATTAATAAAACATACCAAAAGCTTTCCAGAAGTATGAACAGAGCTCTTAGAATCTGGGAGGAAAATTTTAAATTTTCAGAAAAAGAAAGAAACTTTGGAGTCTCTCCTGGCCATGTTTCTAGATACTCAAATCCAGCTATGCCAGTTTATATCATGGGTCACAGAGGAATCATAAATTTAGCATTTTTCAGAGTTGAGTGGAGTCAAGACTCGTGGTGTGTTCAGCCTGCTGAAATATGAGTCAGGGTGCCTGCTTCCCAGGAAGTCTTTAACCCAATAGAATGTCCAGAACCCACCTGTCGTAAGTGTTCTCAGCATGTGGATCTTGGCACCTCCCTCCAAAGCAAGTTTTGTTGTTGTTGTTGTTAAACAAACCTATCAAGGGATGGATTTTAATCCAAAAAGAGGACACGGCAATTAGGAGACAAAACTAAAGCTTGGTTACTATATAACAGGAAAGGAAAAGAAAATAAGGTAACATGTTGTGGTAGATAGATCCTAATCCCTGGAATTTGTGAATGTTACCTTATGTGGCAAAAGGGACTTTGGAGACATTCTTAAATTAAAAATCTCGAGATGAGATTATTCTGGATTATCCAGATGGGGCTTAAATGTAATCTCAAGTATCCTAAATGAGGGAAGCAGAAGGAGTTTGACCACAGAGGAAGAAGACAATATGATGATGGAAGCAAGGTGCACCACTGGCTTTGTGGATAGAGGAAGGGGCTATGAGCAAAGGATGTAGGCAGCCTCCAGAAGCTGCATGCGGTGAGGAATGCAATCTGTCTTGGAGCCTCCAGAAGGAACCAGCTCTGCCTACACTTTGACTTTAGCCCACTGAATCTGACTTTGGGTTTCTGATCTCCAAAACCATAGGAGAATGAATTTGTGCTATTGAAGCCACTAAATCTGTGATCATTTGTTACAGCAGCAACAGGAAAGAAATCCATGTGGTGATCAAGAGGATGGTCTCCAGTGTCAGGGATATCTAAATTAGAAAACTCTCTCTGACTTGTTGACCTTGGACTGGATTTAATTTCCAGAAGCTTCAACTTCATCATGTTCCGAGCAGATAATGAGATGATTCATGGCAGAGTGATTATGACACAGAATGTGTGCAAACGGTAGCTAATATTATAGGAAGGAAAGGAACTGAAGATTGTTGAATCCAACTAAGCCCCAAGCACTTTTTAGGCCCTCTCTCATCTAAGTCCCATGACAAGCCTGAAGGAAAGTATATGTGTTCTAGATATTTTACAGATTAGCAACTGAGATTCAGGTTCAGATTAAATCATTTGCTTAGCTGGTTATTAGTCTATTTTTATCCCCCAACATTTACTCTCTCTCTCTATTGATATTCTGACAATAAAATCCTTCACAGTTTTTTCTTCAAACCAAAGCAAGTTCAAGATGAATGTACCAAATGCAGTTTATAAAAAGAGTGCAGTATCAGGAGTCTGGCAAACCTAGGTCCTCATTCCCTCCTCTGTGACAAATTAGTCAGACTTCTCTGTGCTTCAGTTTCTTCATAGGTAAAAATAAATTAGTTAAAAGACTGATGATGAAATAAACATCTGACCTTTTTTATACTTTCTAAACAGATCTAATAGTGGAATTTTTAATCAACTATTTCTTTTTTACTTAAGATCTTTAGATTCATCAGCAATTTTTTTGCCAACTTGATTTTGCAGAATAAAAAGACTCTATGAACTCTAATTGAATTGTAACATTTTGATTGAAATGTAACTGTATCATTTCAATAAGATAACAGAATTTCCACCCTAATCATAGAATGAGTAAGAGTCTTTTTTCTTTTAAAAATATACATTAATAAAGGGTTGGGGAAATTAAAAGAAGAGTATTCCCTGGTCTTTATAGTAAACAAAGTGAAAGTCTCTATGATGACCACAAAGACAATTTTAGAGGATAACAAGTTAATTGTATATAAGTATACAATTGTATAAAAGCTTATTCATAGACTTACCAGAACCATGTCTGTTTCTTATGGGGGCACAGAGATAGTTGTAGGATATGATTCCTGGTTTGTTCATAATTAGACCCTCAACATAGACACGATTCATATCTTCAGAATATCCTTTACCATGGCAACAGAGATTATTCAGACTCTCCCTACTTTCTAAGGATGCTGAAGGATTTAATCTCTACAAAAAGCCAAGTGGCCTAGGATCAGAGGACTTAGATTCGGCAGCCTGGATCTAAAGATGACCTGAGTTCACTTCTAGTTCCAAAATGCTTTGTTTTCATTGTCTTCTTACTAATCAGTTAATTTGCTTTATGCTCCATTGGCAGGGTGCTTAGTAACTACATGCCATTCCAGAAAACTGTTTTATAGATAAAAAACTGAAGAGAGGCGAGGTGACTTCTCTTACCTCAGCTGGCCACCTGCAGAACAAATACTAGAAGTCAGGGATTCCAAATCTTACACCCACTCTTCTTTTCCCCCACAGTCTGCAAACTACAGCAACTTTTACATAAAGGTAGCAAAGTGCAAGTGTTTGGAAAATATGCTGCCTGTAACCTAAAATTTCATGCTTATGAAAACTGTCATGGCTAGTTACCCAGAGGAAGTAGTACTTGTTTTCCCATTTTATTAAAGAGGTTAGCTTAGTTTCTTTTTAATATAGAAGAAAGTAAATATCCTCAAAAGTATTCTATAACTTGTAGGGCTTGCAAAGAATCATGGATCAATGAAAGGGCACTAATCTAGGAGTCAACCCTGACCCTGTGATTACTAAGCTGTGCAACCTCTTTCTAGAATCTTAACTTCTCTGAACTGTAGATTTTCTCATTTATAAAATAAAATCTACTCCACAGGGTTGTTTTTAAAGTCAAATAAAAATGAAAACACTAGTTAATATCACCTTTTTTATTATGGTGGGTTAGGCATTCTGCTAGCCATTTTATGAATTCCATTTCATTTCATTTTCACAATCACCCTAAGAGGTAGATTCTATTATCATTCCCATTGTATAGGTCAAAAATTAACCTTGAGCGCTTAAGTTATTTGCCTCAGGTCACACAGCTAATTTCAAGTCCTCTTCACCAGTATATGTAGGCATATTTAAAAACATGAAGCACTATAAAATATAAATTACACATTCTTCTGATTGTTCTTAAGACGGCTATAGGGGATAAACTGATATACATGCCTACTGCCGGAGCTACCTCTGGGATAGTAAATTAGGACAAGTACTTGCTTTCCCTTCCTTCCTATTCCTACACTGTCAGTAGCTTAGGGATGAATGAAGGCAGCTGATGAGAAAGTAGATGTGTTAGCTAGTAGGAGACTGTAAGCTCCTGGAGGGAGGGACTATGATGTACCTCTGTGTTATATTCTCTGCTTAGTGTTGCATACTGAGTGCCTTGCCAATGCCCTGCTCAGAGTGATGTTAATAGAATTTGTTGAGTGCATAAACAAAATTATGAATACATGCCTACCAGCACAGATTTGAGGTTTTTCTACAGGCAACCTACCCATAATACTAACAACTACCACTAAGAACATATTGATGTGTGTGACTGAGACAACAGAATGTGTACCCAGTGTGTACATCAAACTCTGCTTCCATGTCCTCCAGAACTGGGGTCCCCAACCCCGGGGCCTGTTAGGAACCAGCCGCACAGAAGGAGGTGAGTGGCAGGCAAGCAAGCGAAGATGCATCTGCCACTCCCCATCTCTGGCATTACTGCCTGAACACCCACACACACACACACCACCGTCCGTGGAAAAACTGTCTTCCATGAAGCCAGTCCCTGGTGCCAAAATGGTTGGGAACCACTGCTCCAGGGTATACAACCAGACCAGACTTTTCAATCTCCCCTGCAGTTGTATGGGGGCCTGAGACTTCGATCTGGCCAATAATAGGGACAAGAGTGAGCTACACCATCTCCAGGCCTGGCCCCCCAAACCTCACATGCAATTCTCTCTTTCTTCTTCTGCCAGCTAGAGACAAAGAATCCAGTGGTGAAATCCAAAAACCTAGGATACAGTGGGGCCAGTACATATATATAACATATATATACATATATATGTATATATATATATATATATATATATATATATATATATATGTATATATATATATATAGTATCCATTCATTCATGAACAGACATTTAGGTTGTTTCCATATCTTTGCTATTGAATGGCAATGAACCTAGTAGTGCAGATATCTCTTCAAGATATTAATTTCATTTCCTTCAGATATATAGCCAGAGTAGGGTTGCTGGGTCATATGGTAGTTCTATTTTTAAGTTTTTGAGGAACCTCCATACTGTTTCCCATAGAGGCTGCACCAATTTATCTTCCTACCAATGGTGTATAAGGATTCCGTTTTCTTCACATCATTGCCAACACTTGTTATCTTTGACTCTTTGATAATAGTCATCCTAACAAGTGCGGGGTGATATTTCATTACCGGTTAGTCATTTGTATGTCTTCTTGGGAAAATGTCTATTCAGGTTCCTTGCCCATTTTTTTAAATTGGGTTACTTAATTTTTTGCTATTAAGTTGTATGAGTTCCTTCTATATTTTGGATATTAATCCTTTATCAGATATATGGTTTGCAAATACTTCTCCCATTCTGTAGATTGCTTTTTAAATTTTTTGGATTGTTTCCGTTGCTATGCAGAAACTTTTTAGTTTGATATGGTCCTACTATATTTATTTTTGCTCTTGTTGCCTATGTTTTTGGCATCACATCTAAAAACTGTCACTGAGATTTTTGGAGCCATTGTTACAGCAATTTGCCTACCTTTCTCTTTTTCATACACTCTTTAATACATTCCCAGACTGCATTCATGTGACTTACTTTCCCCATTCATTTCCTATTGTTATTGTTTACCTTAATAAAATTTCACATATATAAAAATATTTAGAGGGCTTCCCTGGTGGTGCAGTGGTCGAGAGTCTGCCTGCCGATGCAGGGGACACAGGTTCGTGCCCCGGTCCGGGAAGATCCCACATGCCACGGAGCGCCTAGGCCCGTGAGCCATGGCTGCTGAGCCTGCACGTCTAGAGCCTGTGCTCCGCCATGGGAGAGGCCACAACAGTGAGAGGCCCGCATACAGCAAAAAAAAAAAAATATATATATATATATATATATATATATATATATTTAGAAAGGGGGGTGAGCAAAGAGAACATCCTAGGCCTCAGAGATTCAGTCACAGAAGCTCATGAAACAAGTCCTGCTTGTTATGATTTTTGATGTTCTTTCAAACAAAAGCTAAGGTGACAGCATTTGGAAACTTCTTGGTCTAGAAATATTTACAGGTTTATAAAGAGAGACTACAAAGCTAAAATTTCCACCTAGGTGCCAAATGTTGAGATATACAAAATCAAACATGAATACAGTATTAAAATTCATTCATTTTGTTTCAGATAAAAAGACTTGGCCTACAAGAGCCTGTGGTTCTTTTGGACAGGACTTTAGTTAAAAAGATAACTTGGATTTAGACATGATAGCTTGGGGAGGGACGTGACAAGATCTTCAAATATTTTAAGCAATTGTACATAAATCCCTGGCACAGGGAAGACCATATTTCTTTCTATTCTTTATGATGTTTTATGATTGCTCTTCTAATAATTTGTGTGATATTTCCCAGTTGTCAAATGTCCCTGATTGCCAGTGATTAAGACTAAATGAGAAGATCACACTCCTCCCCCAGGTGGTTGTTAGGAAACATCTGAATCATAGTGATTTGTTTGGTGAACTCTCCCTAGCAATCTTGGGTTTACATAAATAAACATTCAATACACCCCACACTAATACATTTGTTTGCACTGTGGGTTTCTGATCTAAAGGATCTACTTTCTTTATGGTTTAGCAAATCATAAGCATGTTCAGAAACACAAGGGCTTGGATTTCAAGATTCATGGTTTTACACATACTAAATAAACCAGATCTGAGCTACTGGAGAATGTGGGCATTTGAGCTTCATATATGTGAGAACAACATAATTCTTAATGATGACGTCAGTCACATTTGAATAGTTAGGGAAATATTCAGATGTGTCTTATTTTTTGGTCCTATTAAAACATAAAAACAAAAACAAGAAATAGGGCTTCCCTGGTGGCGCAGTGGTTGAGAGTCCGCCTGCCGATGCAGGGGACGCGGGTTCATGCCCCGGTCCGGGAAGATCCCACATGCCGCGGAGCGGCTGGGCCCGTGAGCCATGACCACTGAGCCTGCGCGTCCGGAGCCTGTGCTCCACAACGGGAGAGGCCACAACGGTGAGAGGCCCGCATACCGCAAAAAAAAAACAAAACAACAACAACAAAAAAACAAGAAATAGTGTTCCACAAGGTGATTAAGAAGTAGATACCATGAGGGTAAATAAAGGGGTCACAATGTAAGGCCGTGTCTGTCACTGTACCAGGCACTAAGGAGGGGTGCCATACAGTGATCTACTTAGTTCAGTAATAACACAAAAATCTAAATTCTAGCAAAATACATAACTAAAACTTTTTGGGATCTTTGAGGTAGATTAAAATAATACTTTTTACTGTTTTTCAGATACTTGTAGAAACATACCACACTCTGCCATGCCTACATATCTTTGCATTATGTTTTTCCCTCCTCCTGGAAGGCCAACCTCCTTTATTTTTTAGGTAAGTCATTTCTTAATCTTCAGGTCTTGCTCCAAGAATCACCCCCGGCATAGACTCCTCTGACCCTTACAGACAGAACCAAAATATCTTTTGTCTCTCTTCCATAGCACACTCCACTAACTCTAATCTACTGATTTAATGACTGGCGTCCCCTTTTAAAAAGCCAGAGCTCCTTGAGAGCAGGTACTTGGCACTGTCCATCTTTGCATCCTCAGAGCCTAGAAAGTAGTACTATACTCACTGTGTGCTCGATAAAGTCTTGATATCTCCATGAAGTGGTTCTCAGAGTATAGTTTGTGAATACCTGGTAGTTCCATAGCCCTTTCAGAGGGTCTGTGAGGTCAAAACTATTTTTATATTAATACTAAGGAGTCATTTGCTTTTCTCACTGTGTTGACTTTTGCACTGATAGAGCAAAAACAGTGAGGGGTAAAATGATTAAGTTCAGAGCATAAATCAAGTCAACGGCAACAAACACTATTAGTAGTCATTATATTCTTCACTGCTACACACATGCAATAAAAATAGTGCCAGTTCCACTTAGGAATGTCCCTGAAGAAGCAATAAAAAATATTAATTTTATTACATCTTGACCCTCAAGACACATCTTTCTAATACCATATGTGATGAAATGGCACAGATGGATTAAAAGTATTGCTGCATTCTTCAGTCCAATGATTTTTCTCAAGGAAAAATGGTTGTACGGTTGAGCTGTGAGCTGAACTAGCTGCTTTCTTCCTAGAAAGAACTACTGACAGGTAAACTATGATTATTCAGACTTGGGAATTTGGCAGAAATTTTCACCTGATTGAATAAACTAAGCCTGCTACTTTACGGAAACAACTGAGAGTATATGCTGCAAGTGATAAAACTCAAGTTTTCAAGTGAATGTTAGAATTTTTGAAAACTCCTATCTTTCATTTTGTACTTGACAGCTCCTCAATGCTTAAACTTTCCTGATGAGTTTGGGGTGATAAAATGTGTCAACATTTAGAGATATGCTTATTAGTTCTAGCATCCTGAAAAGCAGATGCTAAAATGAGTTCGGACACTCAAAGAAGTTACTGGAAATACCTCTGAAGGGTAAAGGGAGAGAGAGAGCCAGAGAAGGCAAGGAAAGCCTTCAGACCACAGTGTAGGTCTGACACTTGTGAAGGAGAGAGGAAGGAACATGGATGGGGTAGGGAGAGTTTCAGACTGCAGTGCAGTTCCAGGAATGTTTCTGCCAAGCCACTAGCAAGTTATGGAGCCAAAGTCACCAGTTTAAGGATGTCTACATCTTGCAGGGATGGGACAGCATTAGTGCTTTCACCTACACTCATTCCTTAGCTGTGATCAGCAATCCGAAGCATGACTTTTGTACAAATGTTGTTTCATACATCCAGAAGGACAGCAGCAAATGCTGTTAGTCAATTATATTCCCTTCAGTAGGATATCTCAGCAGTGCATTTTCATGCCCATCAGAATCTGTATAAGTCAGTGACTGGATATTTTCCAAATGACCAATGCATATTTTTACACAATCGTGCATGGATAAAATATTCACCTACACTGAGTACAAAAAGCTCACTGATATGCACTATGGTTTTGGATTCCACACTGCAACAAATTTAAGTAGTAGTTAATATTTAAAAACCACCATTTGTTGGGGTTTGATATAATATCAAACAATAGTCATAATCACCTGGCTATTCATCGTAATCAAAAGGCTATTAATTATTTTATGGTCCAACCTCATTTAGGTGTGTGGCCAGATTTTCTTCATATACTGTACTTCAACAAAAAGAATATAGCTCAACAGACTGAATGAGAAGCAGATATGAGAACACAGATATCTTCCGTTATGCCAGATATTAATGAGATCTGAAAAAATGTAAAATAGTGCCACTCTTCTCACTAATTATTTTTCTGGAAAATACTTTTTAGTAACATATCTTATTTAGGTTAGCCTGTGATGGATTAATTATTGTTATTTTTTAAATAAATTGATCAATATTTTGAAAGTTTCTCAGATTTAGTTTCTAATACAATACATGTAAATGGATATTACCCATATTAAAAAAGCTCTTTGAGGTCCTCAATAACTTTTAAGAGTATAAAGTAGACCTGAGAGAAAAAATGTTTAAGGACCACAGAATTAAGGAACCATTACATTCAGGTATGAGTAGTGAAACAAAGTCAGTATACCATGAAATAAGGCAGAAAACACAGTGGTTAAGAGAGTGGCTCTAGAGTCAGAAAACTGGAATTTGGATTTTGGCTTCAATATTTCCTAAAGAGTGTCTTTGGACAAGTGAATTAAGCTCTTGAGCCTCTATATCTCCATACGCAGATAATAATATCTACTCTATAGGATTGTCGTAAAGATTAAATCAGATAGAATATTCTCATTTTAATGGAGGTAAAGCAGCAAAAGTCTGATCAAATTTAGTCTCTTCTAGTTATTATCGATAATGTTATTCCACTGGTAGTAGTTTTCTCTATTAGAAAAGCAAACACTCACTCTTCCTCCTCAGTGGTATATATTAAATAATCCTTGAATACTCTACATCAGAACCATGTAAAGTGCTTATTTAAAATACAGAAAACCAAGGTATCAGGTTAATTCAAGTCTTTTCATCAAATGCTGCTGGAAGAACTAAATATCTGTATGGAAAAAAAGTATGGATATCAGCCTACTATCTCATTACACACACATACATACCACACACAAATTCAAATTGATCAGAGTCCTAAACTATAAAACTCCTAGAAAAAAATATAGAATACCTTTGCAATTTCATGGAAAGAAATGTTTCTTGAAACAATACCAAAAAAGTACTAACTATAAAAGAAAAACTTGATAAATTAAACTCAAAACTAAAAATGTCTACTTATCAAAAGCAATCTTTTAAAAATGATAAGCTACATTTTGGGAAAATTATTTATAATATGTATATCTTATAAAAACATATTCAAAATATAAGGGCACAAATATCAACAATAAAAAGACAAGGAACCCCATTAAAATGTTCAAATGATTTGAACAGACAATTCAATGAAGAAGATATTACAAGTGATCATTAAATACATAAAAGCATGTTCAACATTTTTAATTAAATTAAAAAAATTAATCTAACAATACCAAATGTTGGTGAGGATATGGAGCAACTGGAACTCTCCTGAATTACTATTGAGAGTATGAAGTGATTCACCCATCATGAAGAAGAGTCTTTGGTGTCTTATAAATTTAAATATATATCTATCCTATGAGCAATTTCCCTCCTAGGTATTTACCCAAGAGAAACAAAAACATAAGTTCACAAAAAGAAATTTATAAGAATGTTTATAGCAGACTTATTCATGGTAGTCAAAAACTGAAAACAAACTAAATGTCCATCAAAGCAAAAATAATAAACAATGTATGGATTATTCAAACAGTGGGATATTAGGTAGCAATTTTATTTTATTTATTTATTTGTTTATTTATTTATTATTTTTTTTATTGAAGTATAGTTGATTTACACTCAATGTTGTGTTAGTTTCTGGTGTATAGCGAAGTGATCCAGTCATATGTATATATATGGTTTATTATGTATTGAACTATATTGAATATAGTTCCCTGCGCTATATAGTAGGTCCTTGTTTTTTATCTATTTTATATATAGTAGTTTGCATCTGCCAATCCCAAACTCCTAATTTATCCTTCCCCCATACCCCTTCCCCTTTGGTAACCATACATTTTTTTCTATGTCTGTGAGTTTGTTTCTGTCTTGTAATAATTTCATTTTTATCATGTTTTAGATTCCACATACAAGTGATAAATCTTTTTTATTAAAGACAAATCTTTTTCTTTCTGGCTTACTTAACTTAATATGATAATCTCTAGGTCCATCCATGTTGCTGCAAATGGCAGGACTTCATTCTTTTTATGGCTGAGTAGTATTCCATTTTGTGTATGTATATATATATATATAAATATATATATATATATATATATATTTATATATATATATATACCATATCTTCTTTATCCATTCATCTGTTGATGGACATTTAGTTTGCTTCCATGTCTTGGTTATTGTAAATAGTGCTGCTATAAACATTGGGGTGCATGTACTTTTCAAATTAGAGTTTTCTCCAGATATATGCCCAGGAGTGAGATTGCTGGATCATATGGTAACTCTATTTTTGGTTTTTAAAGGAACCTCTGTACTGTCCATAGTGGCTGCACCAATTTACATTCCCACCAACAGTGTAGGAGGGTTCCATTTTCTCCACACTCTCTCCAGCATTTGTTATTTGTAGACCTTTTAATGATGGTCATTCTGACCAGTGTGAGGTGATACCTCATTGTAGTTTTGATTTGCACTTCTCTAATAATTAGTGAAGTTGAACATCTTTTCATGTGTTTATTGGCCACCTGTATGTCTTCTTTGGAGAAATGTCTATTTAGGTCTCTGCCCATTTTTTTATATTTTATTTTTTGTCATTGAGTTGTATGAGCTGTTTGTATATTTTGGAAATTAAGCCCTTGTCAATTGCATCATTTGCAGCTATTTTCTCCCAGTCCATAGGAGGGGAGGAAAAGGGAGAGGAGGAAGAGGAGGGGGAGGAAGGGAGAAGGAGGAGAAAGACGATGATGACAGCAAGTATCTGGGCCTAACTTCAGATCTATTCAATAAGAAGTTCTGAGGATGGAATCCAGGAATCCATATATTCTACAGGCCTCTCAGGGGATTCTGCTGAACTCTAGAATCTTGACAGGTATTGTCTTTGTCATTCTTCTTACAGCTGTGGAAAACACTGGTTTCAAGTGAGAGTAGGTCAAACAGGACTTCTATGTCTCAGGCCTTCCTTCAGGAATCCCCCAGCATGGGTCTCCTAAAGCACTTTCTATCAAATCATTCATAAGATTTTCATAATTTTCTACCCTGACCTGCATATTTGCTTTTAAAAGTCACATCTTATCTCCTGTATGGATTATAAACCAGAAGCTCAGGTCTTCTCTGAAATATCTTTCTTGACTTCCTACAAATGTTGCTGTGATGAGGTGTCTGGGGAAGTTTCCCCTCTCTTAACTCCCTCTGCCATGAAGCTGGTACTTACGGAACTGCCCTAAGGGCAGCCACAGCCCATTGAATACCTGAGGCACCTGTGACAGGAGCTCTTCTGTCAGAGGGAAAGCCCAGGCAGGGAAGGGTCAGGAGCCATCCAGCTTCAGCCTCAGAATGAATCACTAGGATCACCAGGATGAACATCTAGAGGGCAGCCCAGGGCCAGGCCTAGGCCACGGAAATGTGAGGTGATTCTGGACTTTTCTAAGAAAGTTCATAAAGCCAGGAGCTTAGGAAAGCAAATTGGATCACTGTTCCCAGCATGCCTGGCTTCATGACCAGGCTCAGCCCTCCACTCAAGAAAATGGGTGTAATCTCGTTTTCACAAAACCTCTTCCCCAAAATCTAACACAATGGCCCTCCTGGCACCAGGTGTTAAATCAGATGAAATGAAGGGTTCCACAGCCTCTAGCCAGATTTCTGCAAAGAAAGTCACTTTACTGACAGAGATAGTGAAAACAAAGACAGCCTACAAAACCTGAACAGGTTTTTGCCACATTTCTTATTGAAAGGCAATTATGCAGTCTCCAAAAATTGAGATCCAAGATTCTGTATAGCTTGAATTAAGAGCTGAGTCACTCGTTCCATTGATTGCCTGTTCTAAATGGCTGGGCACAGTTCCACTGAGAATAACAAAATTGCATTTTATCCATGGGTGGCAGAGTCAATAGTTTTCAAAAAGTTTTGAGTGCCTATTATATGTCAGGCACCTGTGAAGCAATGTATGTGAATGATCTCACCTAATGTTATAGCAAACTAATAATGAGGCAGAGACTATTATAATTGCCATTTTACAGATGTGAAAACTGAGGCTAAGAGAAGTTAAGTAATAGACTAATGTCAAATAGCCAAGCCATATTAAAACCCAAGTGGCTTTACCCCATGAGTCATTCATTCCTTCAACAAATTTATCCATGGAATGAATATTTATTAGACACCTATTACATGCCACATACTACTCTAGGCACTGGAAATATAATGGAAATATAATGACAAATTCCCTACCCTCATGGAGCTCATATTCCAGTGCAGAAGAAAGAAAATTAATGAATAAAAATATTTCTAACATAATAAACAGTATTAAGGGATAAAAGTGATAGTGTGTATTGGGTACAGCTTAACAAGATAGAATGGTCACAAAAGGCCTCTTTTCAGAGGCATCTTTGTAATGATACCAGACCAAAGGTAGGAAAGTAGCCAGGCACACATTTGCAAGGAAAGAGTCCCCAGGTGGTGAAATGCCTACAGTGAAGGCTTGTCACATTAAAGGAATGGGAAGGAGGCAAATGGGACTATAAGTTGAGAGAGGAATAGTGGGAAATGTAGTAAAAAAAGGTTCCCAGGGGCATATCTTGCAGAATGCTGTGGAATATTTTATTCTGAGGCTGATCAGGAGCCTTGGAAGGTTCTGAGCTGAGGAGGGGATGGTCTGCCTGATATGGGGGGATCAGACTTCAGAGGTGAGCTCAGTCAGAAAGGAAGGAGGGAGATGGTCAGGTGACCATGGCAAGAGCCCAAACTAGACATGTGGTGGTGGCAGAAGTGGTGAGAAGTGGTTGAATTCAGGATATGCTTCAGAGAGAACCCAGGGATTTGCTCAAAGATTGCATATGCAGTGTGAGTTAAGGATGACAGTGATGCTTTTTAACTATTATAGTGTACCCTCTCCATGTGCTCACCAAGGAGGCATGAATATTACTATTTCCACCTTCCAGGAAAAGGGAATGAGAGTTGAAAGACCCTCTCTAGAGATGAGCAAACTGCTGTCTCTAGAAAAGCCAATAAATGAGTAGCTTTCCTAGCAGTAGTGTCTTAGTATGGTGATAAGAAAACTCAAAGTTGTTATAGTACAAGGAAAATTAGACCAAGTGTCAGGAGAAGTAGGCTCCAATTCTGACTCAGTCACTTAACGAGAGTGTGACCCCAGCCAGATGCATGAGCCCTCTGGTTTCATTTACTTTAACTATGAAATGGCCGTAAGAATTAATGTCCTACATACTCATGAGGTTGTTATGAAGAACAAATGAAATAAAGTAGATGAAAGTATCCTAAAAACTCTGAAGTGTAGAATACTGAAGGACATAAGAATTCTTCCTTTCCAGATTTAGTAGGTCTATGTCTTGTTAGTCGTGAAGTTAACTTTTACGACATATACTTCATAATCTGAATTTTAATGTATCTGAGATTGGGACTTGTCTGGCGGCTGGAAGGTTGCCCTTTCAGCTACAGGAAAAGAAAACAAAAAAACAAAAACCTCCATACTAATGTTTTTCCATGCATATGTTACTTTATTTCCCTTTCTAAGCCAGGTCAATTGCTCTGTGTTCTAACATCAGCTCTGCCATCTACATCTTCTTGGTAGCATGCAGCTATTTTGCTTATATGAAAAATATGGTTGGAAAATTGAAACTAACAGAAATTGCAGTGAAAAGGAAGATAGAATAAACAAAAGACATAAAATATTCAAGTTTTAAGAGCCAAGATAGAAGTTTTAAATCAACTTGAGGAATTACAGGCTCCACATTCAAAGAACACTGGGACTAGGAAATTACACAGTGAGAACACATTAGACAGTTCAGGGGATTGTCCACTCAAGCACTCAGGAATCTGAGTGTTTCCTGATTTATGAAACCAACTCACAACCTAAACCCATTAAAATATCAGATATGATTCACTTTACATCTCACAAGTAACTGACATTCATAGCAATTCCTAGGAAGTCTACACCAGTGCATAAGTGAAGTCCAGTGGACTGACTTCCTTCTCCATAATTCTCAGTGGCGTACACTTCTTCTTAGAACTCACACTATATGACATTGCCTTCATATTTGGAGTTTGTTGATATAGTTTTCCTAAAATTTAAACGGCTGGAGATAGGTCATCTTGGTCCCTGCACTTTTAGACTTACTGTTTGTATCCCAACAATTTTGTGAAGCAGTTACTAGCAGAGAAAAAAGGAGTTATTTTGCTAGCTGTTATTGAAACAAACAGTGAGGACGAGAGAGAAGAGTCCCTGATTTAGGAAACACAATACACAAGTAACCTTTCCATGCCTCCTGATTCTGCATACGTTGCTCAGTTCTTCTCATTTCCCAAACTACCCCGCTGGCACTAGCTTCCTCACTTGTCTTCCTACTCATGTCACTGCCATTAAATTACACCAGGCATTAGCCAGGCTAACACACACACACACACAACACAACATAGGTGGTGGCGCTGTATCATAGGGGAAGGAGCTGTGGAGCTTCAAATAAGTTTTAGTTGCAGGTAGGAAAGAAAAAGGTGAGCAGCTTACTCTAAGGACAAATACCCACGAGCCAGGGTGTGGCAGAGAGTGCTAAGGGCCACCCTCTCCATGTGCTCCTCCACATTTCTGACTCCCTTGCATTGGATTGGACCAGATAAAGGAGTGTGGCCAAGACAAAAATGGGCAGAGAAGCTGTGTGTCCTGTGTCCCATCTGCCTCTGGAGCATCCAGCTCAGTCTTCCATGTTCTTTCTTTAGCAGCTGGAACTGAAGGACTGACCTGACAGAGCCACCTGATTCTCCTGTTGGAGAAGAGCTGCCTGACTTCCACAAGACTTTGTGTGAACAGAAATAAACTTTTATTGTGTAAATCCATCAACATTTGGGACCTCTTTGTTTCAGTAGGTACTGTTAATTACCCTGAGACAGAATGCTTTTCATGACAAATTATATGTCATCTAGTGGTGTCAGAGCCAGAACCAATAGCTGAAGCACATGAATCTGTAGTGCAAACACAAATAAAAGGTCAGGGTGTAATACACAAATTTAGTTACATGGTAGGAATTACAAGTTGACCAACTTCTATGATGTTTCCCATGCCCCCAGCACCTCCTCCAACTGTTATAACTGCATCATTTTATCTGAATTTATATATTTTGGTCAACAAGTCTCTTTTAAAAAAACACTTACAGAGAAATTGTTGGTTTTCCATGGCTTAGTGTGACTGACTTTGTTCTGACTGATCTGTTCTTAGCACCTACCTGAGAGCAAATGTACTGAGAAAATAGGAAACTGAGAGATGAAGGAAGGTAGACCTTTTAAAACAGCATGGAAATGGCAGGTGAGGTGCCTAAATACAAGTGTCTTAGGGCAGGTTAAGGGTGTACTAAGACTGCCAGGGTGTCACTAGTGGAGGGAAGGAGAACAGAGAGGGTTTGTAGATGGAAGTCCAGGGTAAATCTCACAGGTTCCAAATTTTCGCTTAGGGTCATCCCTAAGAAATGGTAAGAGCCATTCTTCTTCCATCTAAGTGTCAAGTTTCCTGATTCCTATTCCCAGGTGGTCTGACAATGCATGTTGCAGTTCATGCACATAGCATGAAATAACTAAGCTTCTGTGGGTTAACCTGACACCTTAATTGCTAATCAACACACTGTTTCTGTGACAGAACACTTACCAAATTTCAAACAAACAGTTCTGGAATACAACTTTTTCATAAAATTTGAGATTGTTTATGCATGATATCAACATATATACTTCCTTACCACCACTAAGGCTAAATGGTTTGGAGGGGAGACCTTAAAGATGGCGGAGGATTAAGACATGGAGATCACCTTCCTCCCCACAAATACATCAAAAATACATCAACATGTGGAACAGCTCCTGCAGAACACCTACTGAACGCTGGCAGAAGACCTCAGACCTCCCAAAAGGCAAGAAACTCCCCACGTACCTGGGTAGGGCAAAAGAAAAAAGAAAAACAGAGACAAAAGAACAGGGACGGGACCTGCACTAGTGGGAGGGAGCCGTGAAGGAGGAAAGGTTTCCACACACTAGAAGCCCCTTCGCGGGCAGAGACTGCGGGTGGCGGAGGGGGAAAGCTTCGGAGCCGCGGAGGAGAGCTCTGCAACAGGGGTGCGGAGGGCAAAGCGGAGAGATTCCCGCACAGAGGATCGGTGCCGACCAGCACTCACCAGCCCGAGAGGCTTGTCTGCTCACCCGCCGGGGAGGGTGGGGGCTGGGAGCTGAGGTTCGGGCTTTGGAGGTCAGATCCCAGGGAGAGGACTGGGGTTGGCTGTGTGAACACAGCCTGAAAGGGGCTAGTGTGCCACAGCTAGCCGGGAGGGAGTCTGGGAAAGCTTTGGACCTACCTAAGAGGCAAGAGACCATTGTTTCGGGGTGCACGAGGAGAGGTGATTCCTTCCCTGTCTGCCCACAGAAGGCAGCACACCGCCTAAACGAGCTCCAGAGATGGGCACGAGCCACGGCTATCAGCTCCGAAGCCAGAGACGGGCATGAAACGCTGACGCTACTGCTGTAGCCACCAAGAATCCTCTGTGTAAGCACAGGTCACTATCCACACACGCCCCCACCCAACCCCCCTGGGAGTCTTTGCAGCCTGCCACTGCCAGGGTCCTGTGATCCACAGACAACTTCGCCAGGAGAGCACACCACATGCCTCACCCTGTTGCAACGTCATGCCGGTCTCTGCCACCGCAGGCTCACCCTGCATTCCAATTATAACTACCGTACCCCTCCCTCCACCCAGCCTGAGTGAGCCAGAGCCCCCTAATCAGCCGTTGCTTTAATCCCATCCTGTCTGGGGAGGAACAGAAGCCTGAGAGCAACCTACATGCAGAGGAGGGGCCAAAAACAAAGCTGAAACCCAGGAGTTGGGTGAACAAACAAGAGAAAGGGAAATTTCTCCGTGAAGCCTCAGGAGCAGCGGATTAAATCCTCACAATCAACTTGATGTACCCTGCATCTGTGGAATACCTGAATAGACAACGAATCAACCCAAAATTGAGGAGGTGGACTTTGGGAGCAACTGTAGACTTGGGGTTTGCTGTCTGCGAATGACTTGTTTCTGATTTTAGTGTTTATCTTAGTATAGATTTTAGTGGTGTTATCACTGGTGGATTTGTTTATAGGTTTGGTTGCTCTCTTCTTTTTTATTATTACATTTTTATTTTAATAATTTTAAAAATAGTTTTATTTTGTCTTATTTTATTTTAGTTCTTATTTTATTTAATTTTTAAAATAATAAAAATTATTTTTTTTTCTGTTTTACTCCCTTTTCTTCTGAGCACTGTGGCTGACAGGGTCTTGGTGCTCTGGTGTGGTGTCAGGCCTGAGCCTCTGAGGTGGGAGAGCCAAGTTCAGGACACTGGACCACCAGAGACCTCCTGGACCCACATAAAATCATTTGGTGAGAGCTCTCCTAGAGATCTGTGTCTCAACAATAAGACCAATCTCCAACCAATGGCCAGGAAGCTCCAGTGGTGGATGCCCAACGCCAAACAACTAGCAGGACAGTAACACAACCCCACCCATTAGCAGAGAGGCTGCCTAAAATCATACTAATTTAACAGACACCTCAAAACACACCACCAGATGCAGCTCTGACCACCAGAAAGACAATATCCAGCCCCACCCACCAGAACACAGGCACCAGTCGCCTCCACCAGGAAGCCTACACAATCCATGAAACCAACCTTACCCACTGGGAGCAGACACCAGAAACAAAGAGAACTGTGAACCTACAGCCTGCAAAAAGGAGACCCCCAACACAGTAAGTTAAGCAAAATGGGAAGACAGAGAAATATGCAGCAGATGAAGGAGCAAGGCAAAACCCCACCAGGCCAAACAAATGAAGAGGAAATAGTCTACCTGAAAAAGAATTCAGAGTAATGATAGTAAAGATGACCCAAAATTTTGGAAATAGAAACGTTTAACAAGGACCTGGAAGAACTAAAGAGCAAACAAAAAATGATGAACAACACAATAAATGAAACTAAAAATTCTCTAGAAGGCATCAATAGAAGAATAACTGAGGCAGAAGAATGGATAAGTGATCTGGAAATAAAATGGTGGAATAACTACCACAGAGCAGAATAAAGAAAAAAAGAATGAATAGAATTGAGGACAGTCTCAGAGATCTATGGGACAACATTAAACACACCAACATTTGAATTATAGGGATCCCAGAAGAAGAAGAGAAAAAGAAAGTGTCTGAGAAAATATTTAAAGAGATTACAGTTGAAAACTTCCCTAACTTGGGAAAGGAAATAGTCAGTCAATCCAGGAAGCATAGAGAGTCCCATACAGGATAAATCCAAGGAGAAAAACACCAAGACACATATTAATCAAACTATCAAAAATTAAATACAAAGAAAAAATATTAAATCAGAAAGGGATAAGCAACAAATTCACATACAAGGGAATCCCCATAAGGTGAACAGCTGATCTTTCAGCAGAAACTCTGCAAGCAGAAGGGAGTGGCAGGACACATTTAAGAGTGATGAAACAGAAAAGCCTACAACCAAGATTACTCTACCCAGCAAGTATCTCATCAGACTTGATGGAGAAACTAAAAGCTTTACAGAGAAGCAAAAGTTAAAAGAATTCAGCACCACCAAACCACCTTTACAACAAATGCTAAAGGAATTTATCTAAGTGGGAAACAAAAGAGAAGGAAAAGACCTACAAAAACAAACCCAAAACAATTAAGAAAATGGGAATAGGAACATACATATCAATGATTACCTTAAATGTAAATGGTTTAAATGCTCCAACCGAAAGACATAGACTGTCTGAATGGATACAAAAACAAGACCCGTATATATGCTGTCTACAAGAGACCCACTTCAGACCTAGGGACATACAGACTGAAAGTGAGGGGATGGAAAAAGATATTCCATGCAAATGGAAACCAAAAGAAAGCTGGAGTAGTAATTCTTGTATCAGACAAAATAGACTTTAAAATAAAGACTATTACAAGAGACAAAGAAAGACACTACATAATGATCAAGGGATCAATCCAAGAAGAAGATACAACAATTGTAAATATTTATGAACCCAACATAGGAGCACCTCAATACATAAGGCAAATACTAACAGCCATAAAAGGGGAAATCGACAGTAACACAATCATGGTAGGGGACTTTAACACCCCACTTTCACCAATGGACAGATCATCCAAAATGAAAATAAATAAGGAAACACAAGCTATAAATGATACATTAAACAAGATGGACTTAATTGATATTTATAGGACATTCCATCCAAAAACAACAGAATACACATTCCTCTCAAGTGCTCATGGAACATTCTCCAGGATAGATCATATCTTGGGTCACAAATCAAGTCTTGGTGAAGTTAAGAAAATTGAAATTATATCAAGTATCTTTTCCGGCCACAAAACTATGAGACTAGATATCAATTATAGGAAAAAATCTGTAAAAAATACAAGCACATGGAGGCTAAACAATACACTACTTAATAACCAAGAGATCACTGAAGAAATCAAAGAGGAAATAAAAAAATACCTAGAAACAAATGACAATGAAAACACGATGACCCAAAACCTATGGGATGCAGCAAAAGCAGTTCTAAGAGGGAAGTTTATCGCAATAAAATCCTACCTTAAGAAAGAAGAAACATCTCAAATAAACAACCTAACCTTACACCCAAAGCAATTAGAGAAAGAACAAAAAAACCCCAAATTTAGCAGAAGGAAAGAAATCATAAAGATAAGATCAGAAATAAATGAAAAATAAATGAAGGAAATGATAGCAAAGATCAATAAAACTAAAAGCTGGTTCTTTGAGAAGAGAAACAAAATTGATAAACCATTAGCCAGACTCATCAAGAAAAAAAAGGGAGAAGACTCAAATCAATAGAATTAGAAATGAAAAAGGAGAAGTAACAACTGACACTACAGAAATACAAAGGATCATGAGAGATTACTACAAGAAACTCTGTGCCAATAAAATGGACAACCTGGAAGAAATGGAGAAATACTTAGAAATGCACAACCTTCCGAGACTGAGCCAGGAAGAAATAGAAAATATAAACAGACCAATCACAGGCACTGTAATTGAAACTGTGATTAAAAATCTTCCAACAAACAAAATCCCAGGACCAGATAGCTTCACAGGCGATTTCGATCAAACATTTAGAGAAGAGCTAACACCTATCCTTCTCAAACTCTTGCAAAATATAGCAGAGGGAGGAACACTCCCAAACTCATTCTACGAGGCCACTGTCACCCTGAAACCAAAACCAGACAAACATGTCATAAAGAAAGAAAACTACAGGCCATTATCACTGATGAACAAAGATGCAAAAATCCTCAACAAAATACTAGCAAACAGAATCCAACAGCACATTAAAAGGATCATACACAATGATCAAGTGGGGTTTATCCCAGGAATGCAAGTGTTCTTCAATATATGCAAATCAATCAACATGATAAACCATATTAACAAATTGAAGGATAAACACGATATGATAATCTCGATAGATGCAGAAAAAGCTTTTGAAAAATTTCAACACCTTTTATGATAAAAACGCTCCAGAAAGTAGGCATAGAGGGAACTTACCTCAACATTATAAAGGCCATATATGACAAACCCAGAGCCAACATTGTTCTCAATGGTGAAAAATTGAAACCATTTCCTCTAAGATCAGGAACAAGGCAAGGTTGCCCACTCTTACAGCTATTATTCAACATAGTTTTGGAACTTTTAGCCACAGCACTCAGAGAAGAAAAAGAAATAAAAGGAATCCAAATGGGAAAAGAAGTAAAACTGTCACTGTTTGCAGATGACATATTATACACAGAGAATCCTAAAGATGCTACCAGAAAAGTACTAGAGCTAATCAATGAATTTGGTAAAGTAGCAGGATACAAAATTAATGCACAGATATCTCTTGCATTCCTATACACTAATGATGAAAAATCTGAAAGAGAAATTAAGGAAATCCTCCCATTTACCATTGCAACAAAAAGAATAAAATACCAAGGAATAAATCTACCTACGGAGACAAAAGACCTGTATGCAGAAAACTATAAGACAGTGATGAAAGAAATTAAAGATGATACAAACAGATGGAGAGATATACCATGTTCTTGGATTGGAAGAATCAACACTGTGAATATGATTACACTACCCAAAGCAATTTACAGATTCAATGCCATCCCTATCAAACTACCAATGGTATTTTTCACAGAACTAGAACAAAAAATTTCACAATTTGCATGGAAACACAAAATATCCCAAATAGCCAAAGCAATCTTGAGAAAGTAAATGGAGCTGGAGGAATCAGGCTCCCTGACTTCAGACACTACTACAAAGCTACAGTAATCAAGACCATATGGTACTGGCACAAAAACAGAAAGGTAGATCAATGGAACAGGATAGAAAGTCCAGAGATAAACCCACGCACATATGGTCACCTTATCTTTGATAAAGGAGACAAGAATATCAATGGAGAAGACAACTTCTTCAATAAATAGAGGTGGGAAAACTGGACAGCTATATGTAAAAGTATGAAATTGGAACACTTCCAAACACCATACACAAAAAGTGTACTCAAAATGGATCAAAGACCTATACATAAGGCCAGACACTGTAAAACTCTTAGAAGAAAACATAGGCAGAACATTCTATGACATAAATCACCGCAAGATCCTTTTTGACCCACCTTCTAGAGAAATGGAAATAAAAACAAAAATAAACAAATGGGATCTAATGAAACTTAAAAGCTTTTGCACAGCAAAGGAGACCATAAATAAGACGAAAAGACAACCCTCAGAATGGGAGAAAATATTTGCAACTGAAGCAACAGACAAAAGATTAATCTCCAAAATATACAAGCAGTTCATGCAGCTCAATATCAAAAAAACAAACAACCCAATCCAAAAATGGGCAGAAGACCTAAATAGACATTTCTCCAAAGAAGGTATGCAGATTGCCAACAAACACATGAAAGGATGCTCAACATCACTAATCATTAGAGAAATCCAAATCAAAACTGCAATGAGGTATCATCTCACACCAGTCAGAATGGCCATCATCAAAAAATCTACAAACAATACATCCTGGAGGGGTTGTGGAGAATAGGGAACCTTCTTGCACTGTGCTGGGAATGCAAATTGATGCAACCACTATGGAGAACAGTATGGAGGTTCCTTAAAAAACTAAAAATAGAACTACCATATGACCCAGCAATCCCACTACTGGGCATATACCCTGAGAAAACCATAATTCCAAAAGAGACATGTAGCACAATGTTTACTGTAGCACTGTTTACAATAGCCAGGACATGGAAGCAACCTAGGTGTCCACTGACAGATGAATGGATAAAGAAGATGTGGTACATATATACAATGGGATATTACTCAGCCATAAAAGGAAACAAATTTGAGTTATTTGTAGTGAGGTGGATGGACCTAGAGTCTGGCATATAGAGTGAAATAAGTCAGACCGAGATAAACAAATACCGTATGGTAACACAGATATAGGGAATCTTAAAAAAAAAAAAAAAAAAAAAAAGGTTCTGATGAACCTAGGGGCAGGACAGGAATAAAGACACAGACGTAGATAATGGACTTGAGGACATGGTGAGGGGAAAGGGTAAGCTGGGACGAAGTGAGAGAGTTGCAGTGATATATATACACTACCAAATTTAAAGTAGATAGCTAGTGGGAAGCAGCCGCATAGCACGGGGAGATCAGCTCAGTGCTTTGTGACCACCTAGAGGGGTGGGATAGGGAGGGTGGGAGGGAGATGCAAGAAGGTGGGGTATGGGGATATATGTATGCATATAGCTGATTCACTTTGTTGTACAGCAGAAACTAACAAAGTAGTTTTTGCTTTACCATTGTAAATTGTAAAGCAATTATACTCCAATAAAGATGTTAAAAATAAATAAATAGTAAAAAGACTAAATGGTTTGTCTTCATTGCAAATGTCTTTGGATGCCCTTTTGAAAATTTACATTTTTTCCTTCTTTAGGTTGTCCCTAGAATATTTTTTTACCCTGATTTCATCACTTGAATGCATTTTAGAACTTATATTCTAGAAAGAGACATGATGGAGGAAAAGGCCTGTACCATTGGTCAGAATGTTTTATAGGTTAGCAAAGAAATCAAGTAGTGATACCTAGCAAATATCTGATGGAGAAGGAAAAGCTTATACTTGATAGAACGTCAATGCCAAAATCTCTCTAAAGATTGCTGCAGAATCTAGTGTAAAAGTTCTTTGGGAATATCTAGGAGGAGTCAAGCAATTTTCATATACTGAGGTGGCACACGAATAACCGGCACTTGAGAAGCAAGAAGACTGCACATGAAAGCAACTGGAAAACGCTTCCTCTTGTGTGACTGCTCCATCAGAATCACCAGGAAGAGCTGCTTTCTATGACTAAAGTCAAATCCAGACAAAAATATAAAGGAACGCTGCAGGAGATGGCAGAGTTGACATGGGGACACCCTTTTTGAAAACTTTCAAACCCACCCACTGCTACATTCATGGTGCTACCATAGGAAGAACCTTATCTCCTTAATGGCAGGAACCCAAGTTTTGAAATGGACAGCACACACCTTTGAGAGAGCCCCTCCAAACCAAGACTCCATTGTGTTTCTAAGTTCCAGACTTATATGAATAAAAGCAGGGCTGGCCCTGAGCAAAGTCAGGAGTTTCTGCTTCTCCAACACTTCTTCCTACCACCTCTTTTGAGCGTGACACAGCACCACCAACTATTTCTCTAACCTAACTGTGAGGATTCAGTTAGATGCCTCCAGTCATCTAAGGTTTCCACTGCAACACCTGACTAGATTTGGATAAAATTTGCCACATATAGTCAAATATGGGCTATGTACTAAAAGAGGCAACCAAAGAAGATTATCAAACCAAGTTTTACAATTGCCCTGTGAGTGAAATCGTGACACTTGACTGTGTTCTTTATTTACCAGTTTCAACTTCTTCCTTGGATGATAGTTTTAAGAACAATTCAGGAAAGACTTTAGGGCTTTCCTTTGTGTCCAGGACTCTTCTTTTCAAAATAAGCCTTCTCTTTCAAGCATGATACTGATGTGGCAGCTATTAACATCTCTCCATTACTGCCCTTAGAAATAAAACTTTCACATCCCTGGTCTCATTTATTCAGAATACTAGTCATTGACGTTATTGTGGAAGTGAGTTATTCTAATACATACATTTGTTCAGTTGAAATCCATACATCTTCTGAATGTCATTTCAATTGAACTAAATTAATAAGGTAGGTACTAACTGCTTACAACATGTAAAGAATTGATTTGGGAGAGTGGGATAATATAAAGAAAATATTAGCTCATCTATGCCCTAAAGTAGTTTTCATTTGGGGTGACCAGACACACACTAAGCAAATAGTTTACCAACCTAGACCAGCCTGCATTGAACAACATACTCCAAAAGTATTTGTTGAATGAGTGAATGAAGAACAAAGAACTGTTTGAACGAGCAACCCAGATATCAGGGATAGCAGAGAAGTAACTAAGACCTTGTTATCACAGGATGAGTAAACCAAATTATCCGGAATTATGAAAGTGTATTCCCCTTGCAGAGTACCCTTTCTACCCTAAGAAGTAACTGTGAATCGTTCATGCTACTTCTATAGGTAGAGACTTAAAGTTGAATTCAGGGAAGTCACATTTCCCCTCCTTTGGCATAGTTCTCCATGCTGAATCTATGCTGTCTGCTGAACAAGGCCTTTGGAAACCCCACAACACCAGATTACTTTTGGGTCCAGAGAAATCTCTTTGTAGTGCATCAGTGTGACTATAAATTGAAGACTAGACAAAATATACAGAGTCCCCTACTTACAATGGTTCAACTTAGGATTTTTCAGCCTTACAATGGTGCAAAAATGATACGTATTCAGTAGAAACCACACTCCAAATTTTGAATTTTGATCTTTTCCTGGGCTAGCAATATATTGTAGGGGAACAAAATTTGCTAACCCAAAATGTGTATTTGGCATGTTGATTATTTTGAGAAAAAGAGTCAAGGCCCAAAAGACCCTACAAGAAACTTTGACCTTCCCCCTAACTGCCTAAAAGAATTTACATGGAGGGTATGTTCCCAGAACAGAGCTATCACCAGAGATATCTGCAAGGAATATGGGGAAGGTGTGGTGGGAGAAACTCTACAGGGCCTAGAGTTCAGATTCTACTCTATGTAGCATTGTCTCTGCAGGGCCAAGCAAACATTTATTTACCAGATATTTGCTCTTCCATCTCCATGTGAATTGCTTTCCTCCCCTGTGAAGTCCCAACCCCTACCTCCAACACCCTCTTTAGTCTTTAGCTGAAGATGGTACTTAAGGTGAAGGTTTCAGCTATTTTGGTGAACTACTCAGTTTTCCTGGGTCTCTCCCATGTATACACGTTATCAAACTTCTGTGTGATTTTTTTTCCTGTTAATCAGTCTCATGCCAATTTAATTCTTAGACCATCCAGAAGAACCTAGAAGGGTAGAGGAAAATTTCTTCCTCCCAGACAGTACGCTCAAGATGCTGGGCAGTGGCACTGACCACAGCTCCCAGTCAGCCATGTGATCACGAGGGTAAATAACCGATACATTTATAACATTCTGTACACATACAACCATTCTGTTTTTCACTTTCGACACAGTACTCAACAAATTACATGAGATATTCAATGCTTTATTATAAAATAGGCTTTGTGTTAGATGATGTTGCCCAACTGTAGGCTAATGTAAGTGTTCCAAGCATGCTTAAGATAAGCAAGGCTAAACTATGGCATTCAGAAGATGAGGTGTGTTAAATGCATTTTCAACTTAACACATTTTATGATGGGTTTATTGGGAGGTAACCCCATCTTAAGTTGAGGAAGATCTGCAGTTAAAAATACAGTCTACTTGGGTGCTGGAGCAATGAAATGCTTCTCAGTTACAAAGAGAACATCCTGCATTGGGCAGCGTCATTGGAGATGCTATTTGCCATCCAAACAGTGACCAGAGTTTAACATAGTCTTTCAATAATATAAATGCTCAGCTTACCCCAGAGAAGTAGTACTATGTTGTTTAAAGTTTTGTGTTCATATCCATACTGACCTGAGCATAGCATCTCATCTTTTATCTGTACATTAATGTCTGTAAAGTTCAAATTAAATCTAATTGCTCAGAACTTGACTATAATAAACACTCAACTTGGGTTGGGACCAGTTGAATAGGAGGTGGTAGCTAAACGCAGTGTGTGAATGAACACTTTCCAGTCTGTCTACAAACATGCTTTCCTTTAATGCCTATCTTCTCTTGGCGGGTTTCTTAATACTATATTTTTGTGGTATTTTTTCATGACTTCCTTCATTTGTCATTCATTTAATTTTCCCATGTTGCCTTTTCATCCCAATGAGGTTTTCCTGTATGCATCCTCTAATTTCTTCATGCTACTTTGTCACTGAAATGCTTTGCATTGTTTCTTTCCCTGAGTGTTTATGATTTTCTTTGTTGTACAGCTTTTGGGCCTGATTAACTATTTCCTTCAAACAACTTATGAGGTCTTATTCTCCATTTACTTTCTCATATTTCTTCCAAACTCCATGAACCCTATTTCTTTTTTTTTTGTTTTGTTTTGTTTTAAGGAAAAAATCCCATTTATTATCACATCAAAAAGAATAAAAAACCCAGAAATAAACCCACCCAAGGAGGTACATGGAAAATAATTAGACACTGATTAAAGAAATCGAAGATGACACAAACATATGGAAAGACACACCGTGTTCCCAGATTGGAAGAACCGACATTGTCAAAATGACCACACTACTGAAGGCAATATACAGACCCAGTGCAATCCCCATCAAAATACCAACGGCATCCCCCACAGAACTAGAAAAAAAACTCCAAAGTTAGCATGGAAACATGAAAGATCCCGAATAGACAAAACAATCCCGAGAAAGAAGAACAGAGCTGGAGGAATCATGCTCCCCGACCCCAGACCACACCACAAAGCAATGGCAATCAAAACAGTATGGCCCTGGCCCAAATGGTACTGACAGCCACATGCAAAAGAATGAAACCAAAACATTCTCCAACACCATACACAAAAATAAAGCTAAAAATGTATTGGAGACTCAAATGTAAGATTGGATATCATAAAATTCCTAGAGGAAAACATAGGCAGAACACTCCCCGACATAAATCACAGCAATGTTTTTGTATGATGTACAGAGAGTCTAAGATCCCTGATTTTCATTGTTCATACGTGATAAGGCTGGGATTCACATCTAGAGTCCATTTCCCTACCTGGTTGGTATAGAAATGTTTTCCATCAATTTCTAACATGAATTGCTTAGACAAAATAGTGCTGGCAAAACACCACAGATAAAGCCTTACCTATAGAAAGCAGCTGATGCTTTTTCAACTAAGAACTCAGGAACAAAGGGACTGCAGTTGTGCATTAGGAAAACTAGCCAATGATCTCAGAGGATACAGGGATAGAGGAGACAAGCATGAACCCTATTTCTAAATCAGTCATCAAAATCAATGAATAGTTCTTGCAGTCTAACCCAAAGTCTTGGAACCAAGATTTCTACAACATAATCGGTCTAAACATTTGCCCACACTGTTTATTGATGAATCATCATGATGGTTTTATGGTTCCATGGGAAGTTTCTATAGCTCTTCTCTTCTAGATTTTCTCACATGCACTGAGGTTCTTAAGAAAATCAGTTTAACATATTTAACATATCAAGCTAAGCCTGCCCATCTGATATGAAATTTCCATAAACTAGGAAATGTCTTCTAGACTTTAGAGCTATGCAGATTAAAACTTCACACATTTTGATCTGTAAAAAGATTAAGTGGTCACATAACTTCTTGGAGTCTTCAACAAGTGAGGAATGTTGATTCAAATTGTGCCCTTAGGGAAAGAGAATTAGACTGGATGGGGCAAGGGCCACCTTGGGCAAAGCTGCTAAGAAACGTTCAATGAACTTGACATGTTCATAGCCCTGCAGCCTCCCTCCCTGGGAACGTTAAATATTGAACAAAGGAAGAAGAATATTTGGCATCAGAGAGCATACCTCCCCAGACCCTCTTCTGCTAGCAAGTTAATTATTGACTTATTATCGGCTTAAGTCTTCACCCCACTCTAAGGAAAATAAAAGTAGTAAGGATGAGGGAGTTTAAGATACTTTTATCACTCTCTTACCTTCCCAACCTGTGGACTAAGAGGTGATAAGGCAGGGCCCAGCAACAATTCTTGAGTTTGTAGAATTGTAGGAACTACTTCATTCCTCAAATTTATAGGGATTCTGTGATTACCCAAAGAGAAAAATTAATATAAGGTAACAATAGACACTATGTGAACATAAATATACCCATACAAAAAATAAGATACTGTTAACTTTATGAATTTTATTATAATGACTGTAAAATGTATTTTAAGATATTTTTAATAGAATGGACAGATAACAGTAATCTAGGATCTTTATGAGTGTCTCCTTTGAGCTCCTTTGATCCAGGGTCTCAAAGGCAGAGAGAGTGAGCTTGCTTTGGAGGAGGAGAAGGGAGAAATAAGAAATTCATTTAGGTGTGTCTAGAGACAAAATCCACCAAATTGAGAAGCAGGGTTGTAACACATAAGCAGGTAGGAATTTTTGTTTTTAAGTTTAAAACAGCAAATTAGCTGCTTAGTTTTTGGTAGGAAGTAAGGTAGGAGGGGAGCAGAGAGACATTATCTGTGTTCATAAACCTGGTTTCCAACATACAGATAAAAACTGAGCTTATCAACTGGAATTCATTCTGACAGTGCTAGAAATGGATATTATTATACTTATGTGCTGTGTCAAAAATTTGCAAAAATTTCTACCGTTCTAAGCAACACATTTCAGAAAACGTGACAAAACAAACAATATGATTTGCTTTCTTTGTATTCATACGATACTGGCTACCTTATTCTGTTTCCTACTGTTTACCATTTAAATAAAATTTGTAGGTTGATTCAGCTGACAGAAATCATAAGCCAAAGTACCATGCTTTCTAATGTTCATAGTCTTATTTTATGGACTTGCATTTGCCTATTAGGGACATTCCATTTTTAAAAAATAATTATTCCTGGGGGAGTGGTAATAATGATTATGAGAGAAAATATTTTTGTCAAGGAGTATGAAATTTGAAATCTTCAGAGCTAGATCTGTGAGACTCAACAGAACTTAGAATGGGAAAACAACTGTGTTGATGCAATAGGAAATTATATAGGAAACATTTCTAGAGAAGCAAAATGGGGGTAAGAAATAAAGATCAACCTCCAGACTGGTGAGGGCACAAGGTCATTCTAGCAATGCATTCTGCCCCCCCACACACATGCACATGTGCTGTCAAATTCAGTTAGAAAGAAAGTTTCCACCGTTCTAATTTAAAAAAACCCAGACTTTCAATGGTGAATTTCCAAGTTATTTTCCCTTGGTTGTTGTTACAAAGAGACAAGAAATATTTAAAACAAGCAAAAATTTAACCACGCCTAACTTATCCAGTTGCCTCAAAGTTGTATTTCCTTGGGACCAAAACAACTGGGTGAAAAGTACAGCATGAACTTAAACATAAAAATAGATCAATTTAAGTGGTCTCATGTCAGTAACCAATCAGTTTGACCCACATTTAAAGTGAGTTGACTAGGTTTTTTGTCAATATGGAGAAGACAACAGATGCTTTTTATCTTTACAAAGATATTGTCATGTTTTCTATATGATCCCTGCTAAACTGCTATATTGTTAAAGAAAGGGGTACTAAGGTAAGGGCTTGTGATATTTCTTCAAAGGACCATGGAGTAAACTATTAAATGTCTGAGAGAAAATCAGTCAGATCTACAGGAAAACATAATATAGAAATGTGGGAATTAAGACTGGAGCAAAGTAACCAGTTCATACCCCCTACAATTCCCTACTTACTGGAAAATGAATAATTTAACTGTTATTTCAAAACAAGAACATCTTTGTACTATGTTATTAAAATATTATTTTAGAGTATGGCAAAATCTGTGGTTTTGTTCTTATTTCAATTCTTCTCCGTTTGGCTAGAAATTTTAAAAACAGAGCTAGTTATGTCTGTGAGATTGAGGAGATGTGTTATAATCACATGCACATTAGCTGTTTGAACTATTGCAGTCAGAATGAAAAGATGGCCAAACTAGCAAGTGGTTGGTGATGTCAAGTTAAAAGACACAAGAGGAGGCCAGTCTGTACTTTAACTGCAAAGTTTCATGTATATTAAAAAGAAAACAGTGGGCAAGATCATTGCTGTGGTTTTTATTAATCTGAAAATATAGAAGATGGAAAAAAGCAATGGTGATTTGAGAAACCATATGAGTTTCTTTGGATTCAATAATTATACTTGCTAATTTACACACTTGAAACTAATATAATATTGTAAGTCAACTATACTTCAATTTTAAAAAGACAGAAAAGGGAAAGAGAAAGAGAAGTCTCTAGGTAAAAAAAAATTGCACTGGGCTTCCCTGGTGGCGCAGTGGTTGAGAGTCTGCCTGCTGATGCAGGGGACAAGGGTTCGTGCCCCGGTCCGGGAAGATCCCACATGCCGCAGAGTGGCTGGGTCCGTGAGCCATGGCCACTGAGCCTGCGCGTCTGGAGCCTGTGCTCCACAACGGGAGAGGCCACAACAGTGAGAGGCCCGTGTACAGCAAAAAAAAAAAAGTTGCACTTACTAATTTTCAAATATTTTAAATGAATGAACAATCACCTTGCAAATATCTTTGAGCATCTATGATGTCAAGACTCTTAGGTTGTGGAGACGCTTACTAGATCAAAGAGCCATATACGAGTGTGCATATGTTTATAATATATATATATTTACAAAGATCTGGTAAGTGGAAAATATAAAAATATATAAGCTGAAGGGTTCTGTAATTCTCACTTTGTAATCAACCAACAGTATGACCTTGGGAAAGTTATTTAACCATTTGGTGACTCAGTTTCCTAGTCTGTAAAATGGGGGAACATTTGCCTTAAAAAATATTATGAGGATCAAATGAGTTTGTATATGTAAATCAACTAGAATAGAGTCTCACACACTGTAGGCCCTATATAGGGTTGGCTTATTTTTGTTACAGTGACAACATGGAGAAGAGAGTTTATATATCTTAGAAGTTTGGTTAGACAGAGCTGAGTCAGTTCAACATGGGCTAAAAGGAGAGGTAGAAAGTGGACAGTGAGGAGTCAGAAAGGATATTACAGGCACTGAGAACAGCTTTTGTCGGGTGCAAAGGTGAAAGGTATAAACCCCTGGTATGTTTTATTTCTAGAGCTAAAGTGAGGGGAAAGGGAAGCAGTGATATGGGATCAGACCAAAAAGTTAGGGCTAGATCATGAAAGGCCGTGCATGTCAACTAAGGCACTTGTATTGCATCTTGTGTGGATGACGGAGAGATACTAAACACATCTAATCAGAGAAATGACATAATCAAATTAGATTTATTTCTGGAAATGAAAAGATTGATCTTAGAACATCTTAACTGGAAGATATTGAAAGATCATAGGTCTATGGCTATTTCTGAAGTTAAATGACTATTAAAGGTTAATGTATAAATAAAAAATTAATTCACCAAGTCTAGTTTTTATCAATAAATGATAATTTAATGCCTTTATCTAAGTGCTTCCTATAGCAAGAATCCATGGTGAATGATCCTGGTAACCACTGTGACCATAATTTTGTTCAAATCTAATGAAAAGGTTTAGCAAAATAGAATCTATATGAAAAATAGCAGTGTGGACCAAATACTGAGCAGAGTGCTGAATCACTCAATAAAATTTATAGGCCATCTACAAAATGCATATATAAACTCTTTTCATGGAAAGTAAATCACAGCAATGTTATCTTCCATTGACATAATGCTGTATAATCTTCTTTCACTGCCACTACTCCTTTTCCTATTAATGTTAAAATTTCCATCTTCTTGGAGAGACTGGACATTCTATTCACTGAGAAAACACTTTTAAGTTGCTTGCTATATGGCAGATACTATTCTAATTGCTTTATAAATATTTGCTCTTTTAATCCCTGTAACAATTTTGTGAGGTAGATGCTGTTTTTAACTCCATTATACATACTAGGAAACTGAGCCATAGGCATGTTACAAAGGTCACAATACAGAGCCAAAATGTGAACCCAGGTAACCTGGCTTCTAAGTCTGTGTTCTTAATCACTCCACTTACTCTCACGTATGGAAAATTTTTATTCTGGAGGGAATCTAGGTAACTTTGACTCTTCAGAAAAGGCAACATTTCCTCTTATTATTCTAGCACTATTCTAGCACTGCTACAGATGTCTATAAGATGAAAATAATTCAACTTGTTTATAGATTTCAAAACTGAATGAGATTGTCTCTAAGCTGGCTCTTCCATTTGCTTCTCTATAAGCAAAGAGGCTACTCACTGACTTGAAATGAACACTCTTTGCTCTTCCCTCCTCCTTATGTTAATGCCTCCTCTCCGCCCTGCCACTAATTCTGCTGAAGAGACAACCCTGCCTTTCCTTGGGTAAACAAGACTTAATGGGAAACCTGATTTTACAGTGGTCATTGCTGGCCTTGCCTTCTTAAGACTCCAGTGCTCTCTCTGTGTTGATATCTAAAGGACCCACAGAAGGTTTAATCATTTCTGGATGAAATGTCCACCTCCAAACAGAAGATAGGGAGATGGTACATTATAAACAAACTATAAGCCAACCCAGGCTCCATGCCCAGAAAAGAGCTACATATAAATAAATGTAATAGACAAAGGAAGGAAGGAAGGAAGGAAAAACAAAGAAGGAAGTAAGAAGAAGGGAAGGGGGAGGGAGCTGGGGAGGGAGAATACATCCACCTACCTGCAGAGACTGTGAAAAAATGACTGACTCTGCAGCCATGAGATGAAAACTCCAATCTGTTCCTCTAGACAGCCTCAGGACTGCTAGAGAGCCTGAACAGAATCCTTATATAGAGAGTTCTCACTGAGGGATTATCCTGCTTCTTGGCCGCATTCAAATAGGAAGCAGAAGACCAGAGCCAGATGCTGCTTCCTTAGAAGGGTCCTATGGGAAAACCAATTCTCTAAGGGCCTCAGACATAAATGACTATGGATATTCCAAGAAAATGATTTTCTACTGGCCTACTGGCAGCCAGCACAGATGGCAGATGATGAGTCTTGGTAATTGTCTTACCCACCATAGGAGTAGTAATTTGCCCTCCAAGGAAATTTTAAGGGAACCCTAATTAAACTAGGCAAACTGCCTAAAGGTGGCAACTCTATCAATGGCCTGGGAGGAGTCTGTGTAAATGAGAACAGACCAGAGTTTCTAAGTGTTCTTATAAACATCATAAACAGTAAGGTGATAGCAGTGCTGAGGCTTGCCATCCTTAGCATACTTTTTCCTTTACAACCTTTTAGGTGCAAAGATTGCAAAAAAGAGGCCCATAAAAATCTCCTCAATAGGCCCTGGGTATATTGCATATCACTAACAGTAATTACTGTAACTGCTGTACTCTGAGCTCACGGAAATGGCAGGAGCATTTTTTAATTACTTTATTAATGATTTCTGAGAATTTATTCCAGTGCAGAGATCCCAAGTTCAATAGAGAGGAGGATTCCATGTTAGCCAGATTTGCAAAATGCAGCAACATCTGATGCAGTAGTCCAAAATTATTCTCCTGGGCAGCCATGTTTAATAGCGAGAAATGCAGCCCAAAGTTGATGACATCATTGCTTATCAGGCTAATAACTGTGACTTCACCCAATTTAAACACACTGAAGACACCAGTTGCAGAGGAGAGATATTTTGTAGCACATCTAATTGGCTATTGACAGGTTGAAGAGCTTGAAGTACTAGTTCTAACACACCCTTAAAGCAGTTAGTGAGAGCAGCTCTTCTCAAATTATCATAATCCTGAAAGGTTCTGAATGTATCTAACACTGTCCTTAGGAGAAGCACAAAGTCCACTTCCATTATTAGCCTGTTAACTGCTATCATGTCTTTCTCTATAGAGAGAGTAAATAATTGTTGTGTTTATCATATAAAAGATGAAATGGAAATATAGACACCTCTCTTATTGAGTGTTACATTTGCTGAGAGAGGTCATGTTTCTCTAGTATCTTTTTTTTTCGGCAGTACGCGGGCCTGTTACTGCTGTGGCCTCTCCCGTTGCAGAGCACAGGCTCCAGACGCGCAGGCTCAGCGGCGATGGCTCACGGGCCCAGCCGCGGCATGTGGGATCTTCCTGGACCGGGGCACTAACCCTTGTCTCCTGCATCGGCAGGCGGACTCTCAACCACTGCGCCACCAGGGAAGCCCTCTCTAGTATCTTTTATTGTGAAGTTCTTAGTGTCTACATTTACATTTCAAAGGGCAGGGGTATCAGAAGAGGGGAAGTGTTGAGGGAGGGAGAGAGAGAGAGGAACTATACTTTCCTGCATCAAGATAGAACCCTGAGCAATCAAAAGGAAAAGTTTTGGCTTCCCTGGTGGCGCAGTGGTTGAGAGCCCGTCTGCCGATGCAGGGCACACGGGTTCGTGCCCCGGTCCAGGAAGATCCCACATGCCGCGGAGCGGCTGGGCCTGTAAGCCATGGCGGCTGAGCCTGCGCGTCCGGAGCCTGTGCTACGCAATGGGAGAGGCCACAGCAGTGAGAGGCCTGCGTACTGCAAAAAAAAAAAAGAAAAAAAGAAAAGAAAAAGAAAAGTTTGTGTGTGTGTGTAATTATTGGAATAATCTAACTCTGTGTAAGTATCTGATTGATTTCATCTAAAACTGTTGTCTGAACACTTCTGAAATTATAAGCACACCTATACAATAAAGGTGAAAAGGGGAGATTACCTAACCACCCAATGTACTCAATATCTGTAATTAAATTTCACACATAACTTTAGAAAATTCTAATCTTATCATCCTTATCATTCTCTATCATGACCAAGTAGAGAATAAACAAAAATTAACTGGAATTCAAACACTGAAGATAAATTTCAGCTACATGGAGAAAATATCTAAAGCACAAACAGCATTTTAAAAGGAATTTGTAAAGCTATTTCTTTTTGGAGAATATTTTATATGGTACCAGAATAAAAACAGAAAACAAACATTTCTTTTTTAATGTTTTGCCCTAAGGAGAATATCACATAAAATATTTTCTCACCAGTGTTTGTAACATGTTTGAGAATGTTGGTTTGAGAACTGAAAATATAATACCACTTTTTGATCTTTAATCTCAGTATCATGGGCTTGGTCATTGTAGTTCTCTCAGGGATAAAAAAAAAGTAGTCTTGGATCTACTTGGACAGAAATATTTCTGAACAGGAAATAATATGCCAGAAAAGTAATGCATTCAGGAATATTAGACATAATGTTAAGAAGTCTCTTTGCTATATTCTTTCTTGCAAGGTCACAGCCACTTAACATTTATTTAAAAAAAATTTTTTAACATTTTTTTGGAATATAATTGCTTTACAATGTTGTGTTAGTTTCTGCTGTACAATAAAGGGAATCAGCTATACGCATACATATATCCCCATATCCCCACCCTCTTGCGTCTCCCTCCCACCCTCCCGATCCCACCCCTCTAGGTGGGCACAAAGCACCGAACTGATCTCCCTGTGCTATGGCTGCTTCCCACTAGCTATCTACTTTAAATTTGGTAGTGTATATATATCAGTGCCACTCTCTCACATCGTCCCAGCTTACCCTTTCCCCTCACCATGTCCTCAAGTCCATTATCTACATCTGCGTCTTTATTCCTGTCCTGCCCCTAGGCTCATCTGAACCTTTTATTGGTTCCATATATATGCGTTAGTATACGGTATTTGTTTCTCTCGGTCTGACCTATTTCACACTGTATGACAGACTCTAGGTCCATCCATCTCACTACAAATAACTCAATTTTGTTTCCTTTTATGGCTGAGTAATATCCCATTGTATATATGTGCCACATCTTCTTTATCCATTCACCTGTTGATGGACACTTACGTTGCTTCCATGTCCTGGCTATTGTAAATAGAGCTGCAATGAACAATGTGATACATGACTTTTTGAATTATGGTTTTCTCAGGGTATATGCCCAGTAGTGGGATAGCTGGGTCATATGGTAGTTCTATTTTTAGTTTTTTAAGGAACCTCCATACTGTTCTGCATAGTGGTTGCATCAATTTGCATTCCCAGCACAGTGCAAGAGGGTTCCCTATTCTCCACAACCCCTCCAGGATGTATTGTTTGTAGATTTTTTGATGATGGCCATTCTGACTGGTGTGAGATGATACCTCATTGCAGTTTTGATTTGGATTTCTCTAATGATTAGTGATGTTGAGCAGCTTTTCATGTGTTTGTTGGCAATCTGTATACCTTCTTTGGAGAAATGTCTATTTAGGTCTTCTGCCCATTTTTGGATTGGGTTGTTTGTTTTTTTGATATTGAGCTGCATGAACTGCTTGTATATTTTGGAGATTAATCTTTTGTCTGTTGCTTCAGTTGCAAATATTTTCTCCCATTCTGAGGGTTGTCTTTTCGTCTTATTTATGGTCTCCTTTGCTGTGCAAAAGCTTTTAAGTTTCATTAGATCCCATTTGTTTATTTTTGTTTTTATTTCCATTTCTCTAGAAGCTGGGTCAAAAAGGATCTTGCGGTGATTTATGTCATAGAGTGTTCTGCCTATGTTTTCCTCTAAGAGTTTTATAGTGTCAGGCCTTACATATAGGTATTTAATCCATTTTAAGTTCACTTTTTGTGTATGGTGTTTGGAAGTGTTCATATAGCTGTCCAGTTTTCCCACCTCCATTTATTGAAGAGGTTGTCTTTTCAATTGATATTCTTGTCTCCTTTATCAAAGATAAGGTGACCATATGTGCGTGGGTTTATCTCTGGACTTTCTATCCTGTTCCATTGATCTATCTTTCTGTTTTTGTGCCAGTACCATATGGTCTTGATTACTGTAGCTTTGTAGTAGTGTCTGAAGTCAGGGAGCCTGATTCCTCCAGCTCCATTTACTTTCTCAAGATTGCTTTGGCTATTTGGGATATTTTGTGTTTCCATGCAAATTGTGAAATTTTTTATTGTAGTTCTGTGAAAAATGCCATTGGTAGTTTGATAGGATTGCATTGAATCTGTAGATTGCTTTGGATAGTGTAGTCATTTTCACAATGTTGATTCTTCCAATTCAAGAACATGGTATATCTCTCCGTCTGTTTGTATCATCTTTAATTTCTTTCATCACTGTCTTATAGTTTTCTGCATACAGGTCTTTTGTCTCCTTAGGTAGGTTTATTCCTAGATATTTAATTCTTTTTGTTTCAGTGGTAAATGGGAGCATTTCCTTAATTTCTCTTTCAGATTTTTCATCACTAGTGTATAGGAATGCAAGAGATATCTGTGCATTAATTTTGTATCCTGCTACTTTACCAAATTCATTGATTAGCTCTAGTACTTTTCTGGTAGCATCTTTAGGATTCTCTATGTATAGTATCATGTCATCTGGAAACAGTGACAGTTTTACTTCTTTTCCAGTTTGGATTTCTTTTATTTCTTTTTCTTCTCTGAGTTCTGTGGCTAAAACTTCCAAAACTGTGTTGAATAACAGCTGTAAGAGTGGGCAACCTTGCCTTGTTCCTGATCTTAGAGGAAATGGTTTCAGTTTTTCACCACTGAGAATGATGTTGGCTGTGGGTTTGTCATATATGGCTTTTATTATGTTGAGGTAGGTTCTCTCTATGCCTACTTTCTGGAGAGTTTTTATCATTAAAGGGTGTTGAATTTTTTCAAAAGCTTTTTCTGCATCTATCGAGATTATCATATGGTGTTTATCCTTCATTTTGTTAATATGGTTTATCACATTGATTGATTTGCATATATTGAAGAACCCTTGCATTCCTGGGATAAACCCCACTTGATCATTGTGTATGATCCTTTTAATGTGCTGTTGGATTCTGTTTGCTAGTATTTTGTGGAGGATTTTTGCATCTTTGTTCATCAGTGATATTGGCCTGTAGTTTTCTTTCTTTATGACATCTTTGGTTTTGGTTTCAGGGTGATGGTGGCCTCATAGAATGAGTTTTGGAGTGCTCCTCCCTCTGCTATATTTTGGAAGAGTTTGGTGTTAGCTCTTCTCTAAATGTTTGATAGAAATCACCTTTGAAGCCATTTGGTCCTGGGATTTTGTTTGTTGGAAGATTTTTAATCACAGTTTCAATCTCAGTGCTTGTGATTGGTCTGTTTATATTTTCTATTTCTTCTTGGTTCAGTCCCTGAAGGTTGCACTTTTCTAAGAATTTGCCCATTTCTTCCGGGTTGTCCGTTTATTGGCATAGAGTTGCTTATAGTAATCTCTCATGAACCTTTGTATCTCTGCAGTGTTAGTTGTTACTTCTCCTTTTTCATTTCGAATTCTGTTGATTTGACTCTTCTCCCTTTTTTTTCTTGATGAGTCTGGCTAATGGTTTATCAATTTTGTTCATCTTCTCAAAGAACCAGCTTTTAGATTTATTGACCTTTGCTATTGTTTGCTTCATTTCTTTTTCATTGATTTCTGCTCTGATCTTTATGATTTCTTTCCTTCTGCTATCTTTGGGGGTTTTTGTTCTTCCTTCTCCAATTGCTTTAGGTGTAAGCTTAGGTGGTTTATTTGAGATTTTTCTTGTTTCTTGAGGTAGCACCGTATTGCTATAAACTTCCCTCTCAGAAATGCTTTTGCTGCACCCCAGAGGTTTTGGGTCAGAGTGTTTTCATTGTCATTTGTTTTTAGGTATTTTTTAATTTCCTCTTTGATTTCTTCAGTGATCTCTTGGTTATTTAGTACTGTATTGTTTAGCCTCTATGTGTTTGTATTTTTTACAGTTTTTTTCCTGTAATTGATCTAGTCTCATAGTGTTGTGGTTGGAAAGGATACTTGATAAGATTTCAATTTTCTTAAATTTATCAAGGCTTGATTTGTGACTCAAGATGATCTACCCTGGAGAGTGTTCCATGAGCACTTGAGAAGAAAGTGTAGTCTGTTGTTTTTGGATGGAATGTCCTATAAATAGCAATTAAGTCCATGTCCATCTTGTTTAATGTATCATTTTAAGCTGTGTTTCCTTATTTATTTTCATTTTGGATGATCTGTTCATTGGTGGAAGTGGGGTGTTAACGTCCCCTACTATGATTGTGCTCCTGTTGATTTCCCCTTTTATGTCTGTTAGCATTTGCCTTATGTACTGAGGTGCTCCTATGTTGAGTGTATAAATATTTACAATTGTTATATCTTCTTTTTGGATTGATCTCTTGATCATTATGTAGTGTCCTTCTTTGTCTCTTGTAATAGTCTTTATTTTAAAGTCTATTTTGTCTTATATGAGAATTGCTACTCCAGCTTTCTTTTGATTTCCATTTGCATGGAATATCTTTTTCCATCCCCACACTTTCAGTCTGTATGTGTCCTTAGGCCTGAAGTGGGTCTCTTGTAGACAGCATAGATACAGGTCTTTTTTTTGTATCCATTCATCCAGTCTATGTCTTTTGGTTGGAGCATTTAGTCCATTTACATCTAAGGTAGTTATCGATACGTATGTTCCTATTACCATTTTCTTAATTGTTTTGGGTTTGTTTTTGTAGGTCTTTTCCTTCTCTTCTGTTTCCCACTTAGAGAAATTCCTTTAGCATTTGTTGTAAAGGTGGTTTGGTGGTGCTGAATTCTGTTATCTTTTGCTTGTCTGTAAAGGTTTTAGTTTCTCCATCAAATCTGAATGAGATCCTTGCTGCGTAGAGTAATCTTGCTTGTAGGTTTTTACCCTTCATTACTTTAAATATGTCCTGCCATTCCCTTCTGGCTTGCAGAGTTTCTGCTGAGAGATCAGCTGTTCATCTTATGGGAATTCCCTTGTATGTTAACTGTTACTTATTCCTTGCTGATTTAGTATTTTTTCTTTGTATTTAATTTTTGATAGTTTGATTAATATGTGTCTTGGCATGTTTCTCCTTGGGTTTCTCCGTATGGGACTTTCTGTGCTTCCTGGACTTGATTGACTCTTTCCTTTCCCATATTAGGGAAGTTTTCAACTATAATCTCTTCAAATATTTTCTCAGAGGCTTTCTTTTTTCTCTTCTTCTTCTAAAACCCCTATAATTTGAATGTTGGTGCGTTTATTGTTGTCCCAGATGTCTCTGAGACTGTCCTCAATTCTTTTCATTCTTTTTTCTTTATTCTGCTCTGTGGTAGTTATCTCCACATTTTATCTTCCAAGTCACTTATCCATTCTTCTGCCTCAGTTATTAGGCTATTGATTCCTTCTAGAGAATTTTTAATTTTATTTATTGTGTTGTTCATCTTTGTTTGTTTGCTCTTTAGTTCTCCTAGGTCCTTGTTAAGTGTTTCTTGTATTTTCTCCATTCTCTTTCCAAGACTTTGGATCATCTTTACTACCATTACTCTGAATTCTTTTTCAGGTAGACTGCTTATTTCCTCTTCAATTGTCTGGTCTGGTGGGTTTTTACCTTGCTTCTGCTGCATATTTCTCTGTCTTCCCATTGTGTTTAACTTAATGTGTTTGGAGTTTCCTTTATGCAGGCTCCAGGTTTGTAGTTCCCGTTATTTTTGGTGCCTGCTCACAGTGGGTAAGGCTGGTTCAGTGGCTGTGTAGGGTTTCTGGTGGAGGGAACTGGTGCCTGTTTTCTGGTGTGTGGTGCTGGATCTTGTCTTTCTCGTGTGCAGGGCTGCATCTGGTGGTGTGTTTTGGGCTGTCTGTGAACTTAGTATGATTTTAGGCAGCCTCTCTGCTAATAGGTGGGGGTGTGTTCCTGTCCTGCTAGTTGTTTGGCATGAGGCATCCAGCAGTGAAGCTTTCTGGCCATTGGGTGGAGCTCGGTCTTAGTGTTAAGATGGATATCTCTGGGTGACCTCTCGCCGACTGATATTACATGGGGCCGGGAGGTCTCTGGTGGTTCCATGTCCTGAACTTGGCTCTCCCACCTCAGAGGCTCAGGCCTGACACCAGGCCAGAGAACCAAGATGCTGTCATCCACGTGGCTCAGAAGAAAAGGGAGAAAAGAAGAAAGAAAAATAAAGAAAGAAAGAAAAGAAAATAATTAAAATTAAAAAGTTATTGAAATAAAAAAGTAATTTAAAAAAAGAAGAGAGCAACCAAAGCAATAAGCAAATCCACCAACGATAAGAAGCACTAGAACTAATCTACGATAAACATAAAAATCAGAAACAAGTCAGTCACAGACAGCAACCCCAAGACTACAGCTTCTCCCAAAGTCCACTGCCTCATTTTGGGTTGATTTTTTGTCTATTCAGATGTTCCACAGATGCAGGATACCTCAAGTTGGTTGTGGGGATTTAACCCGCTGCTCCTGAGGTTGCATTGAGAAATTTCCCTTTCTCTTGTTTGTTCACACATCTCCTGGGGTTCACCTTTGGTTCTGTCCCCACCTCTGCGTGTAGGTTGCCCTCAGGCTTCTGTTCCCACCCAGACTGTATGGGGTTAAAGCAGCAGCTGATTAAGGGGCTCTGGCTCACTCAGGCCAGGGGGAGGGAGGGGTAGGGAATGCGGGGTAAGCCTGAAGTGGCAGAGGCTGGCATGGTGTTGCAACAGCCTGAGGTGCACCATGTGTTCTCCCAGGAAATTGTCCCTGGATCATGGGACCCTGGCAGTGGCAGGCTGCACAGGCTCCCAGGGGCGTGTGGATAGTGACCTGTGTTTGCACATAGGATTCTTTGTGGTTGCAGCAGCAGCATTGGTGTTTCATGCCCACCTCTGGTGTCTGAGCTGTGAGCCGTGGCTTGTGCCTGTCTCTGGAGCTCGATTATGTGGTGCATTGCCTTCTGTGGACAGACAGGGAAGGAATCCCCTTTTCTCGTGCAGCCGGAAACAGTGGTCTCTTCCCTCTTAGGCAGGTCCAGACATTTTCCCGGACTCCCTCCCGTCTAGCTGTGGCACACTAGCCCCCTTCAGGCTGTGTTCATGCGGCCAACCCCAGTCCTCTCCCTGGGATCTGAACTCCGAAGCCCGTGCCTCAGCTCCCAGCCCCCACCCACCCCGGCGGGTGAGCAGACAAGCATCTCAGGCTGGTGAGGGCTGGTCAGCAGTGAACGGCTGTGTGGAAATCTCTCCGCTTTGCCCTCTGCACCCCTGTTGCTGTGCTCTCCTCCCTGGCTCCAAAGCTCCCCACCACCACCCCCGTCTCTGCTAGTGAAGGGGCTTCCTAGTGTGTGGAAACTTTTCCTCCTTCACAGCTCCCTCCCAGAGGTGCAGGTCCCATCCCTATTCTTTTGTCTCTGTTTTTTTCTTTTTTCTTTTGCCCTATCCAGGTACGTGAGGAGTTTCTTGCCTTTTGGGAAGTGTGAGGTCTTCTGCCAGTGTTCAGTAGGTGTTCTGTAGGAGTTGTTACACATGTAGATGTATTTTTGATGTATTTGTGGGGAGTAAGGTGATCTCCACGTCTTACTCCTCTGCCATCTTGAAGGCCACCCCCCCACCACTTAACATTTATAGAAGAGCTAGCTCTTGAGCATTCATGGATCATAGGGCATTTTAAGTTTCATAAATTGAAACCAAAAATAATCAGGCAAACATAATTTATTCAATTTCTCTGGTTAAACAATTATTTTCTAAATATGTTAAGAAGAACTCTGCACTGGTCACCCATAGGGCAAAAAGTGGAAAGAAAGCTGTTTTTTCAAAGCATGTTCTTCAGGAGAATGAGAAGACAAGCCACAAGCTGGGAGAAAAGATTTGCAAAGAATACATCTCGTAAAGAACTATTATCCAGAATATATAAAGAACTCTTAAATGTCAACAATAAGAAACCAAACAACCCAATTAAAAATGAGCAAAATACCTCAACAGACACCTCATCAAAGAAGGTACACAGATCGCAAGTAAGCACAGGAAAATATGTTCAACATCATATGTCATTAGTAAATTAACAGTGAGATACTACTCCACACCTATTAGAAGGGCCAAAATCCAAAGTACTGACAGCATCAAATGCCGTCAAGGACATACAGCAAGAGGAACTCTCATTCACTGCTGGTGAGAATGCAAAATTGCACAGCCACTTGGGAAGACAAAAATAGATATACTCTTACCACACAATCCAGCAATCACACTCCTTGGTTTACCCCCAAAGAGTTGAAAACTTATGTCCACACAAAAACCTGCACACAGAGACTTAGAGCAACTTTGTTTGTAATTGCCAAAACTTAGAAACAACCAGGAAAGATGTCCTTCAGTAGATGATTCAATAAACTGTGGTACATCCAGTCAATGGAATATTATTCAGCACTAAAAATTAATGAGCTATCAAGTCATGAAAAGACATGAAGGAAATTTAAATGCTTATTACTCAGTGAAAGAAGCCAATCTGAAAAGGCTACATACTATATGATTCCAACATTCTGGAATAGGAAAAACTGTGGAGACACTAAACTGATTAGTGCTTGACAAGGGTTGGGGAAGAAGGAGGGATGACTATGTGAAGCACGGAGGATTTCTAGGATAATCTATTCTCTAGAATACTAAAATAGTGGGTACACTTCATCATAAATTTGTCCAGCTTCATACAATATACCACACCTAGAGTGAACCGTAATATAAACCAAGGACTTTGGGTGACAACCATGTGTTCTTCCATTGTAACAATGCACTACTCTCATGTGGCATGTTAACAGTGGGGCAGGCTGTGCATGTGGGAGGGCAGGAACATTTGGGGACTCTCTGTACTTTCAGCTCATTTTTGCTGTGAAGCTAAAACTGCTTTAAAACATAAAGTTAATTAGTTGAAAAAAAAGCATGTTTATGTTCCCTACTCTTTTCTTCATTAAATGTGAACAAGTTCATGTAAGTTAAGTGTTTTCTTCAATCTAGTCAATTTTGTAACATTTTTCTTATTTTTAACCATTAAGAGAGAAGGGGAGTAGAGGGATGCACCCCACCTCAAGGCTGACCCTTGCATGGCTAAAAACAGACCTGTCCACAGATTCTCCTTCAGGCTTGGGATATTATTCCACTGGAGATGCCTAACCTCACCAGCTTCTACAAGATAGAAGCATTAGCAAGCAATAGTATAGCATCAGGTCTGGTGATTTTGAGTGATGATGCCTTGGTGCCTTGACTTTGAGCCTATTTGTTGCTTTCTAGCTCACCAAAAAGTGTGCATATGAATTGACTTCACTACGGCCAGAGAGGTGGGAAGATGGACAGCTGAATTATTGACAATAAGGGTATTTGGGGTGAAATGCTCCCCCACATGCCCTTTATAATAGAATTATTCTTCCAAATTTGGTTACTTGTCAAAACCACCTTAACATATATCATATTTTTCTCTTATGTTCTAATTGGTGGCAAGGTAATTCAGTCATGATGCAGATTCTTTGGAAACATATGGGATAAAAAGGGCTGGAAAGAAATTCAGAGGTTATTGTGACTTAGTTGAAATGTATGGTCAAATAGTTTTGATCCTCAAAAAGACAATTTATGATGTCCTGGTACTAGGAATTTAGTAGCTGAGAATAACTTAACATTTCATTACCATTTTTATTGCCATTTTGGAAAGCACGTCATGAACTCAGAACAGCCAGTCAACCACATTTATTGAGCATCACTGCATAAAAAGCCTAGCATTCTACAGTGTGGGGAGAATACAGAAGAAGTGGCTGTTCATATATCCAAAATCCATCTTACAGATGCTTATAATCTTATGATGATTTGAGATCCCAACAAAGTTGTGAGTATGATCGCCTCCAAAAGGAGGCTGTCAGTATTTAAAAGGACAAAAATAGCTAATGTCATCTCACTATGAGGAAGAGCAGGCTACAGAACCACGCATACAGAACCACATAAATAACATGTACAGGATACACCATAATGTTAATGGTTGCTATCTGTTGTAGTTGAAATACAGATGATGTTTGCTCTCTCTATGCCTTTCAGTGTTCTGCACATTTTCAATATTGAGCATGCCTACTGTCTTAATAAGGAAAAGAGATTTTATGTTTAAAATAAAAGGGAAAATACAGTTCATTTTTATGAATCAAGATAAAAGCATACATAACCAGTTTTAGTGATTTGATAAATCCCAGAAAAAAACACTTATTAGTGAAAGAATATTAGAATAAAACAAGAAAAAAAATAATTGGAGAGAGTTGTAGGAGAGAGAGAGAAGAGAGAATTATCTCGCCTTCCCTGCAAGTAGCAAGAATATGGGATTGGCACGGGAGTTATCCAATGCCTGGATGTGCGTGACTTCCACCCCTCGGACTGCAAACCGAAGGGTTAATTATAATTTGAGCCAGAAGGGGGCAGCAAGGAGCTGTTCCTGAAAAACAAAAAACAAAAATATTCCAAAAATACTCCAGAGGCCTTTAGACTGGAAAGGGGAGGTAGTGATGTGGTCAGCCAGGGAGTATACAGAGTGAGAGCAAAGCCAAATACGGCCACGGAGAGGGAACCGATGGAGACAGGTGTCACTCCAGCAGCTGAGAACTGAAAGCAGTCAGGGCAGCATCGGCCAAAGCTGAATTCTGTGGCAGGTTTAGGTACTAAGAGAGAAACATCTAGAAAGAGAGAAACAAATATCTAAAAAGATTGCTCCATGGGGTGGGATCTAGAGGAGGAACCAAGTCATTATTGTTTCAAGTGTCAGGAGCCAGTGGGGCCCCATCTAAGCTGCTGATCAATAGAGCTCTAAGTGAAGCCTCTAGACGCACACACACAACTCCCATCTTGAAGTCTCTCAACCTGCGTGCCCAGGGAATCATGTGATAGCCCTACAGGAATGAAGCATGTAGTTTACCTGTACATGTGAACCAGGGACTGAATTTAAGGGCACAGCCCACACTCGGTCATATCCAGCCACACTCACAAAATAAATCCTCCTGATTATCAGCCATGGGACATATCTTGAATCTGGTTTAACTCTAACCCTTTCTCTAATACCCAACCTTTTCTTTGGGAACTAGTAATACAACAGGTTTGCATTAGATAGACTTAGAATATTCGTCTTTTACTACCCCGCCCTGGAGAGGAGTTAGCTTTCTTTTTCTTCCTTTCTCTTTCTCCCTGCTGAGTCTAGAGGAGTTTTGTCCACAGATTAGAGGCACAGATCTAGAATTCAAATCAAAGTATGTCCAAGTGCAAAGCCTAACCTTACTGTTGCATAACCTCTCTAAGTCCTAGTGTGCATATCTTAAAAACAATCCAAGTATCAAGGCGTGGTGAAGAACAAATGATATAATCGATTTATAGAAAGCATTTTGTAATTGTAAAGTGCCCAGAACAGTGTAAATTCCCTGACAAAACTAACACAACCCAAAGCACGGTGTCTTTTTATGGGACTCATCAAAACACAGGCTTTCATACACCTTTCCACCCCTCTATTTTTCCTAGGACATATTTTAAGTATTTATAATTGCTGTCTAGATTGGTGATAATTTCCATTTCACGCCTATGCGTGAAGTCCTCTCTAAATGGTTCTTAAATGTATTAATTATGCAAAATTTCTCACCTAACATCTAAAAAGGCTAAATTTCAAATGATTTCAGAGTAAATGGAGGGGCAACTATTGAATAAAGAGTCTCTCCCAACCAGTGATAGCAATATGCTTATTTGAAACTAGGTCATGAGGCTGCCCAAAGAAAGGAGGCCCTGAAATGTCTCTGAAGCCAACAGGCAGATGTTTCTTCATGAAAAAGGCAGAATCCACCATGGGGGATTGGGCTAAATGTAGGACTGATAGAATACTCTGAAACTATATTCTCTTGCCTTTAAAAAATTACTGAACTCTTTGTGGTCCTTTGGCTATAAATTTGATGCTGCTGACAAGGATACCAAGCCTATCAGTATAGATAGTTTGAGTGCAGGATAATGGCCGGATAGCACTTTGGAAATAAAAAGTGTTAACACCTTCCAGAATGTTCCTCAGTCAAGAATAAAAATTCACCTTTTAAAAGTTCAAATAAGTATTCCACTGTGAAAATAAAGCCTCTGGGTCAATTTAATATCAGACAAAACTACAGCTGTAATATGAGTAGTTGAAGGAACAATTTGGATTTACTCAAATATGTGCCCTTAGAAGGCAATAAATAACTTTATCATTTTGACAGGTAGGTCACCTGAGGTGCTTTAAACAGAAATAGGACACTGTCTTTCTGAGTGAACGCTTTCATCTGAAGACTTCTCTTCTTGTATCCACAGCACTACCTTGAATTCAAGTGACACTTGTTTTTCTCAAAATATAAAAGAGCCTCCATTTTCTTGTCTTTGTTTGCACTAATGTCCAAGGAGCTTTTTCTAACATGACGCAGCAGGACCCAAATTCTCAACAAATTATCACAGCCCGGCAACAGGCAAAAGTAGGGGGAATGAACTCTGAATTCAACATCAAGGTCCATCAAAAGACTACAGTAACACATTTACGGCCTTGCTAAGAAACAAACAGAAAAATCTTTCCCCCTCACATCACATCTTCAGCTCTGCTGAGGCAGGCTCAAGGAGCACTGTGCCATAGGTAACTTGAGGACACCAGGGACAATTTCACTGAGCACAGAATAGAGCCACTGACATTCGTGGACTACCTCACGTCCTTTCCAAGCAGGTTCACATGTATTATCACACACATCAAATACTGTTTTCTGCTTTTGCAACTGAGGAAACTGAGACAGAGAGAAGTTAAATGTCTAGTTCTCCGTTATGGTATCCTGTTTATTCATGTCAACTCATAGATAGAAGCATCCAGCCAAGGGTCAGAGACATCATCCAAAAGGCATTTGCAGGTTGGAAATAGGAAATCTGAAAGTAATTGAAACTGCACAGTGTTCTCATTCCTGCAGGGTTTCTGAGGAACCTTGATATTTAAGAGCAAGGGCCAAAGATAGGATGATATTTAACCAGGCAACAATGTGTTTGTGAAGCCTTGACCTAACTGTATTTCTGGACTTTCTGTGCTAGGAGGACCAGCTCCATTTTTACCCCTGTGAATTCTTCCTCTTGTAAAGTGGGTGTGTTTGATGACAATGTAATTGATGATATAGATGACAAGATATGAAGTTTACATGGTATTTTTGTAAAATATTTATGTCACTTCATTCCTACCAGAAATAGCCCATGTCTTTTGCACAGAACATCAAATTTGATACAGAAAACAGGTGGCAAAAACAAGCTAGTTAGGAGGATTCCAGGAGAACTCCAGGCACCTAAAAACTCAGCAATATTATCTGCTAGTGACCACAGTTATACCTAAATTAGTATCTTAAGTATTCATTTCCCCTCAGGTATGCCAAATATCTAACATGATTTGCATATGTATGATATTAGCTACTTAAATTGGAATCTCAAAAGCATTCTAATGGTGAGAACCAAGAAGAGGCTTTGTGGAGTATGATTTGTCCAGTTTATAAAACCTACTTTAGAGACAGTTTGCTTATGAATGAATCTACTTTGTGGAGGACATCTCGGTCACATCACATTCTATCAATCCAAAAAAAATGCTATGAAATGAGGACTGGCAGCATTCCATGAAATAGTGAAATTGCACCCAGCCTTTATTTAGAAGTGGTCCTTTGGAGTTCCTTTAAAATATTTTCTCAGAAAAATCCACCTCATCATCCAGCTTCATCTTCTGTTTAAGCTCCAGAACACGAGATCTTTGAGGTGCTCACACGTACCATGCTGTTTCTTGTCTCTCTGTGTAAGAGTTTGCCTAAGCTGTTCCATGGAATTGCTGCCTGGCATCCAGTTGTTTGGTCAACTGGCCCGTGGGGGGCCCTAAGCTGACATTAGCCCTTTACACAAGTGCCCTAGATAACAGCCCGCAGAATCACAAGTAAATGTAAGTGCCTAATAAGACTTCCCTTGTGGTAAACAGTCTCCCCAACTTCCCAGGGCCTTCCGCTTATGCTCAGAGCTTACTAAAACCGCTGCTCTTTGGTTTGAATTGACCAGTCTGGCCTTAGCCTGGGAGCCCCAAAGCACTCTAACCATGGACCTTAATAAAGGCATGTGCCCCAGTCCTGCTGCTCTCTACCTGCATCTTTCCTTGACCTCCCCATGTGGCCCCTGAGGCACAGCATGGACCTGTGAGTAATAATCTTCTCTGTTTCAATTCCTTGTGCTCTCTTAGGGAACAGTGGCTCAGCCTCTACTTAACAAATGTTAATTTAAGAAGGTCAGGACACTCTTCTTTTGCTTAATCTGTTCTTTTTGCCAGAAATGTCTTTCTTCTGCTTGCTTCTACATTTATTATCTTCAGTCATCTTGTCTGAAAACAGATTCTGAGTTGTGAGGAGGAAGTTTATTGGGAAGTGCCCCTGCAGGAAAGTTAAGACAGTAGGATTGGGCAGAGAGAACAAGAACTGCACAATAAAAGCCTCAGAGGATTGCAGGGGGAGCTCTGGAGCTAGGCTGGACCTTTAGCACTTTCTTGCCTTGAGGCAAGAGGGCTGGGCTTTTAATTATCCCCCATTAACAAGTCATGGGATGCCAGTGTTTCCATGAGAAGGCATGACCTTGGACCCAGGCAACTGTCTTCTCATGAAGGCAATTCCTTTCAACATTCCCAGCACTGAAAGAGTGCCCCAGACATGAAGGGAGTGTACATGGTTCACCACAGCATCCACTGTACCTGACCACTTATTACCCATCCTTTATGGCTTGAGAGCCATTGCTTCCTCCAAAAAGTCAAGACAGCTTTGCAAGCATTCCCCAAGTTCTAGAGAAGACAAATGTCTTGAGTGATCCCATAAGTCTTCTACCTACCTCTGCTATTCTTACTCTGTCACACCATAATTATCTGCCGATTTCTTTACCTCCCTCACTCGAATGTGAACTTTGAGATTTAGGATCTTTCCTTGCTCACCTTAGTATCTCACAATCCCCAACATAGAACTTAACACACAGCAGGGGCTCCATATATGCGGTGGAATAAATGAAGAAGTATGTGCTTGACCCTGCTCTATAAATCCTTTTTGCATCTAATGAAACTGTAGTTTGGGGCACAAATGGGATGTCCAGTGGTTGTGAGATGCGTTAAAATGGAAAGTTTAGAGAGTACTAAGATATGTCAATGTTTACTTCTTAAAAAACAAAGCAAAACACATTCAAGGTAATCCCTATAATAACATGGCTCTCAATCATTTGCATTTCAATATGTTCCCTTGGGTGGGAGGAAAAAGGGTGAGCACCTAATAGAAGAAGTGGGGTGCACATAATACCAAATCCTAGTCCATCTATTCTACAGCCTCTAATGAACAGCCTCTAATAGTTGTGGTGATTGCAAATTACTCATGAAGCTTTTAAGTTTTCCTTAAAAATCTTGTGCATTTCCTGGAAGTGAACTGTGACTGTGAACATTAGCTTCCCCTCCTATCACAGTGAAGAATACAGAAGTGTGAAGAGTGCTGTTTTAAGAGTATTTCAATTTTAGCCATTAGCTTCAACATTCTACAGTTTCGAGGCCTTCACAGAGAAGTTTTAATTCTTCGTTGCACCTTTCCTTTTCAGGCAAGGAAAAGAGGCGAAGACAATACCATGAGGGGAAGAGGAAGGAGCTATTCCAGGAGCTCAATAATACAGTCCTTTTCATTTTCCCAAAGAAACACGGAGACAGAGGGAGGAAGGATGAAATGAAGTTGTTCTCTTTCTCTAAAACAAATACTCAAAGGTATACTTCTTATAGGAAATGTGGTCGGCAGGGAAAATGAATTTTGAGGAAAGCAGTGCTTTGCTTGAAATGTATTGCAAGCTCTCTCCTGACTGAGCCTCCAGCTGCTCCTGGGTCATTTGGCTAATGGCATATACCTCATCTCCCTCTAAGTGGGCAATGACAATTCTAGTTAGTTTTCCTTCAACTGACTAACTGTGTTTAGACCAAAGTAGAGACAGAATGATCTAATTATGAATGTTTAAAGGCATTATTAAGTGCTTTGCTTTTCTACCAAAAAAACAGAGTTGAGAGTTCTCACGTGGGACTAATGAAATCAGGGGTTTGTTTCTGGCTCTGCTGCAACTCACTGTGGTATGAGGACATTCTTTCATCTCTCGGCTTCCTTATCTATAAAATTAGAGGGCTGGACAGCTTGACTTTTAACATGATCTTTAGGTTCTGTGACTTCAGAGAGGCTGTGATAAGTGCTGAGACCCTGGAGCTAAATGGCCTGAGCTCAGATCCAAATGTACCACTCCTAGTTGTGTGAACTTGGGCAAGTCATCCCAATATTTATCTTACTGATGTATGAAATGTCTTAATATATATAAAGAATATAAATGCTCCTTAGCCTATTATAACTGCCATGTAATAATATTCCACTTATTAACTAGTAATCTTTAAAGAACTTTATAATAACATAGATTTGTTTCCACTATAGGTCAAATAAGGAGTGTTTTTTTGTTGTTGTTGTCTTTTACTATAATATAAAAAGTTAACAAATTGTATCCTTGCTCTGTGTACTCAAATTGTGAAAAAGAATTCACCAAATGTGGATTCCACCTATATATTCTCTGAGGAGTATGCTTAGAGTCTCCAAAATTATGTTAAGGTGTGGATTCTATAATCACCCTCCTCTGCTACATTCTAGGTCCTCCTTTCAGGTGAATGACTTAAGAAATTGCCTTTTTCAACTTGCCTTTTCTAAGAAATTACCCATTTCCCCTTGAGCCATCCCAAATATGTTAATAAATTTTAAAGGCTGCTTGATTACATGTAAAAGATCAATATATCTATTTTAAAATATTTTTTACCTAGTCCCCTAAAAATGTGGATAATAGTGAAACATTACCAGAAAGTGTCCAGTGTTTCCAGATTATAGCCTTTACCTATAATAGACCCAGCATATGTAGAAACTGTATTACTGGAAGAATTGCACAATCTACAGTAGCCAACTGTTAGCAGGGCTGCCAAAAGCAATGTGTTCCCTTCTGAAATTACACGCTTATTGCTCATGTTGTTTTATTTGTTCTAAAGGTTAAACTTTTTGCTGCCCTTAAAATGTTATATGTCATTCTTTGAAAATCATATTCAAAAAATGCTGAATTCAGGGTTTAATTTCCACATAACTTACTAGTAGTAGGAGAAAGAGTCATTCTTTACATTCCGTTCTCTCAGTGAAGAGATCATTTAGAAACAATAGCATCTGCTTTTCTAAACAAGGGAGTTATTTCCAACCTGGGGCTCATATGTTTGCGAATAAGCCAAACATTTAATGGTTTTTTTTTACTGAGCCAAGAACCATTTGAAGTGTGGTCTAAAACCAAAGGACAGGAGAAAGGAGTAAAAGAGAATTTTACCAACTGACTTTAACTAGAAAGCAAAAAGTAAAAATGCTCAAGCTGTGGCCTTTTGGAAGTTATTTTAAATCTACCCGAACAACAAGTGTTTTTCAGGTGACATGTAAGAACCTGTTGAATTCAGAATTTATCCAAATAGCCCTCTGGGCCAAAATGAACAGGTAGACTCGTTTCAACTCGTCCTTCTTGTGAGTATTTCTGAAAACATACTTTCATAAATAATGACATATTTTAGCACCATCCTTCCCTTTTCTGCAACAATTAAGTTATTATAAGCTAAGTACATATTCTCTGAATTAATAATATACTATTTTCAAAGTCAACAGTCTTGTTAATTTGCATGAGTTTCTGTTTTCCTTTGGAACACACACATTCTGGATGTTTCCCAGCACTCTCCTGCAAACATATCTTCTAATTACCCTAGAACTGGAGCTTCAGCAGCCCCAGTATAAGGAAAAGAAAGCTGTCTTATTCCAGGGGTGGGGCAGTAGGGAGCTATTGGAGCTTGTCTTAAGGTATTTCTATTTTTGTAAATACTGATTTTCAGCTGGGGCACAGTTCATTTATTCCACCCTCTCCCCCCCCTGGAAAATTGCAAATGACAATATTTTATATCAAGACCATATAAGCCACACCATTATAATACAGAATCTGAGATATTAATGCTTGAAGGAATTGCTGATACTCTAGTTCATATGTCTAATTTTACAGATAAGAAAACTGAGTTATAGATAGACTAAACATTTTATAGATTAATAAAGAATGAGATCTGGAGCTTGGGTCTCCTGACTTTCTCTCCTATGGTCTTCTCATTGTGTCATTTTGCCACTCACACCTTGGTGATTGTTAAACAGTTTAATTATGTGTCAAATCTAATTTTATATCTCTTTTTCCAGGTAAAACCAACTTTCTATGTCTAATGTGATTAATCCATTAGCTATGGTTATTCTGCCTTCCTAAGAGACAGAACTACAAAAAGGGGTAGTTGTATGACATATTTCCATAATTTAATTCACAGGTGACTCTAACAGTTGATATCATGTTCAACTGTCAATGGAGAATTAACATCACTTTGGACAACTTTTTTTTTTTTCTTTTTTTGCGGTACGCAGGCCTCTCACTGTTGTGGCCTCTCCCGTTGCCGGGCACAGGCTCCGGACGCACAGGTTCAGTGGCCATGGCTCACGGGCCCAGCAGCTCCGCGGCATGTGGGATCCTCCCGGACCAGGGCACAAACCCGTGTCCCCTGCATCGGCAGGCGGACTCTCAACCACTGCGCCACCAGGGAAGCCCCTGGACAACTTTTAATTTTAGGATTTGGTCAAATGGATACAGGAAGTCTGTTTGGGGGAATGAGTGGAGTAAAGCAGTCTCCAATGACCAATGAGTTTATCAAAATGGAGTAGTCATATGGATCAGAAAACAGAGGTGCAAATGTACATCAGAAACCGGAAACAGGCATCAAAAGACTAAGACAGACAAAATGAAAGTACTGCTTTTCTAAGTTCTTTTCTCCTTGTGAGGAAGATGCTGGTCAGTCTCCAGAACTCAGTGTCAGTTCCTTCCTCTTGTCCAAATTTCTTGAAAACTTTTCTCAGTAAATGTTATCTGGTCATATACAGCTCCCCCAAACCCCAACCCCAAATCCAGAAATGTTGTTCCAGGAAGGATATAAGAAACTGTCAGGAGCTTTGTAGATCAGTTTCTACTCTTGTTGGAAGCAAAAATAGCTATGGCATCTTAATAAAACACTCAGATGGTAAACTGGGGGCAGTAGAGCTTAGACAGAGTAAGAAGGGACTCTGGCAGTCTGTCTCTTTTCTGACCAGGGCTATCTGGGAACCTGGCACATCTTGTTGCCACCTCTCTCTGATACTTTAACACCTGGAATTGAGGGGAGCCCTGTCTTTCTCTCCAGACATGCATTTGAGCCCTGTTTTCTGCCATAGCCCTTTCTCAACTCCTTGCTTGTACTTCCATCCTCCTTTCTCCATATCACACTGGAGACTTTAACAATTATGCTAGACTCCGACCTCATGTGCTCTTGTTGTCCAAATCCTACCCTTCATGCAAGCGAATTAGAATGGCCATTTATATGTTTGGAATTGAGTTCTAAAATTGTCAAACTTCCCCTAAGACTGCTGTTCCCATGTCCATGTTTAGCCCAAACTCCTCTCCTCTCCAAATTACCTTTCACACTCAGTATGGTGTGGAGCCAGTGTATTAACACAGGGTGAGAGTCTGGAAAACTGGCTTAACTTCCAGCTTTCACAGATGTGGTTTATACTCTTCACAGATGAAGATCATAACCTCCCTTAGAAAAGCTGGCCATTGGCCAAAAATCTACCTTTTTTACATGTTGAGAGCTATCAAATACCTTTAGACCAATGGTCTTCAAAATGGAGTGCAAGCACAACACTGGGTGTGCAGCTGATACATTGGACCAGATATGGAAGGAAGTATTAAGGCTGCCATTTGTATCTATTTTTATTTCTTCCTTTTTATTATCTACTCTTGCAAACTCTGAACAATGTACATAGAAGATTAGTATAGTAATATCTGTGCATAATTTATAAATAAATAGGATTTTCACTGATAGAAATGCATGAACAAAACTTCTGTAGATGACTACCTTATTGGAACAAGCACTGGGTCACCTACAATAAGTAAGCAATAAATCACGTTTGAGCGATTGGTTAATTGATGGATAAACAAAGCAAATGAAACTACTCCTACATGCTCTGCAGCACTCAACGGCTTTCTTCATCAATCACCCCATTTGCCCCCAGTTCATTTTTAGTATCATTTATTACTAAAAGTGTTCAGGAAAGAGGAATTTTGTCTTCAAGAGCAAGTTGTGTTAGTAGATTGGCAACTCCTGGGAATATAAAGTAACATAGATGAATTTAATGAAAAAGTCAAATTTTGTGGGCAAAAGTCTCAAATGAGATCTGAGGTGAGCCTCAGAATGTATTTTCCTTGATTTGATGGGACTTTAATTTTCTCATTTCAGAATTACTGAGAAAGCCCACACTCAGTCACCTTGTTGGTAAAGAAGAAATCTCACCAGAATAGCTTATTCCTTGCCATAATGTTTTGAAATATTTAGTTTCATTTAGAAATGAATTTAGGGGTAAACAGTCTAGAATATAAATGAAGCCTAAAATGACAGGTTGATTGTCCTATGTATCTGTGAGTTAGAGTGTCTAAAGTTATCATATGCACGTTCTATAGGGCAGACTGTCCTCATGGGACTCATGTAAGTGACATGATTTTGACAATTTATTACAAACCAAAGGTAATGTAAAATAATTAATGTAAGGTAAACTACCTTGTAAAATATAAATAATGTAATGTAATATGATGTAAAATAATTTGGAATTTGCCTGAGGACTTTATTTGAAGCACAAAGTCTATAGAGCTAATTGGGTGATCCTTATATGACCAGCCACACCTCTTTAACTCAATGTGGAATTGTTGCTTTCTTGTTATCATTTTAATCAGAGTAATTTTATTTTGAAAGATATCCGGTGAGAGATAGAACAACTATCTGGTGAGAGATAGAACTTAATTACAGATATCTATAGAAAACTCATGCATTTTCATGGAAATTAGATTCTGGAGAAACACAGGGGTCTGTGGAAACTTTCTTGCTATAAGGATTTGGGAACTCTTAGAGGTCTCTGGAAAATATCTCACCTTCAGAACTACTACTAATAATCCTATTATGGAGTGCCTACTATGTGTTAGGCTTTGTTCTAGGTGTTTTAATTAACTTTCTCATTAAATCTTCAAATAATCCCACAGAACTGGAAACTGAGATTTTGAGAGATTAAAGCTTGGTTTACCAAGATTAAAGCTTGGACACAAAGCTTGGAAGCAGCGATGCTAGATTTTAAAGGTAAGTCTATCTCATTCCAAATCCTCTACTCTTTAAAATTGTCTCATTTACTGACAATTTTTTTAATTATTCAAAACTCAAGAACTACTACGATAATGTATGTACTTTGTCTGTCATGAATCTGGGCATTTCCAGGGAAAAAAAAGGGGAGGAGAGGGTGAGAAGCAAGTAACATTGCACTAACATTTTCTTTTCACTGGTAGCATAAAATTGATTCTTGACACAGTAAAATATTCAAAGTGAAGCTTTTCCCAAAGTATTTGGTGATAACAGTGCAGTAAGAGGTAATGGCAAGAACTGAATGATACATATAAAAACATTTAGTGGAAATAAAATAATTCTGAACGTCTCATGAAGGGTGATCTTTGGGGGATAGGAGAGAGAGGTGATTCTCTGCCTTTACAACAGTTTATAAAGGAACCTGGGCTTTCAGTGCCTGGGAAAAGAGAGAAAGAATCTAGGTGATCAAGACTGTTGGAGAGAAGCCTTGAGAGAGGAGTCAAGACCAAGAGAGTAAAAGAAAAAGAGAAGGAATTGTGGTTGGGAAGAACAGTGGGGTTTGAGGAGAAGAACAAGCTCTGAGAAGCTGAGACAAAAGACGTCCTAAAGAAAGCCAATCCTCTACTAGAAGACCACCCCTCATGTGCTGATTCTCAAATTTGAGGGCAATCTCAGCATAGGTGAGAGGTAGAGGCAATATCTCCTCTTCTGTCTGCTCAAGTGTGGCACATGACCTCTGCAGACAGTCAGAAGCGCTTTAGGGAGCGACAAGAATGAATGGGATCAGGTGGAGATTACTCCCAGTGGTTGCAAGGTAATGCATTCTCCAAGGGCCATGGAGCCATCAGTGGCATCCTTCAATAGATCAGCTTTGTGGAAGAGATCTGCTTGTATCTGCCTCCTTTGCCAGTCCTGGCTCTATAGCCTTGCCACTGATACCCTTCCAATAAATTCTTTAGCTAGAATTTATTTGTGTTCCTTGCAAGAAGAACCATGATTATCACACACTGGAATGGATGTGTGTAATACATGGCAAAAATTATGCCTGAGAGGTGTAAAATGAAAGCTTCTACTGAGAAATATTTGGAATAATTTGGATGAAGAATTAATTGCATCCCAAAGCACTATTTGAACAAAAGTCATCCAAAGTCTAAAGGGGAAGAGAAATGAGCAGGACAGAGCCCTGCCAAACATCCCATTGAAACTAAGGGAATACATACTATCTTTCACATGTGCACAAGAAGTCGGTACCAATTTAAATGTACAGAGGAGCCCCTTCTCTGTGTGCCTTCCAGTGACCCCCTTGGGGTCATCATAGGTGGCTCAGTCAATACCTTATCATACTCTTCCTTATCTTCTCTGTATATGTGAACAATCAGTCTCAAGCTCCCCAATGTGACTGAAATCTACTCAGATCTGGAGATGTGGAGACTGAAACAGGCCCAGAGTTAATCCTGCTACTTTCTAAGCATCATTCACAACATGTTCCAGTGAAGACTATCTTGGGAAATTACCATAGTCATATTGACTCTGTAAAAATCCATAACTCAGCTCCCCAAAATAAGAACACACAACTGAATTCTATAATTAATCCACATTGTGGCAGTTTGTGAATTGTAAGTTATAAACTCAGTGTTGAGTACAGCAGTCCTGCTGTTCCCAGAATGTTAATTTTCATGGCTCCCTCCCTAGAGCAAGCTTTCCATTGCTAAATGCCCATATTCCTCACAACTAAGCCTTGCTTGGCAGTGTTAAACTTTGTAAACCAGTATTTCACTTGACCCTCAGAAAAACTCTGTGGGGTTAACATGAATCACATTTGAATATCAGAAAATTGGGGCTCAGAGTCACTAAGTGCCTTATTTAATATCACACTGTCAATACATGGCAATTCCAGGAAAGAAATTCACCATGTTTTTAAACAGAGCTTAATGATATTGTTAGAGGACATTTGTTTTTCTATAGATCTGTGCATTATGATTACTGTCTTATTAAGGCAAGTATAGGGCATCATTTTGGTAGGTGAGGTATTAGAAAGTCATGCTGACTAAAATACCTCTCACAGAAGAATGAAAGACCACTGTTACTAATATATTGCTTTGTGTTAAGCATTTTTTTTTTACCCTTTGTCTACCCTCTTTTAAAATGCAAATGTCCCTGGAAGGATAACACATCGTATCAATGATTTTTATCCTGTTGCTCCTTCCAATATCTAATTAGTCAACAACAGCAGCAGAACAACAAGGACAACAACAAAAAAAGCCAAAGGTCAGAAAGATTCTTAAAGGGTGAAAGAGAAAGGAGATTAGAAGGCAAGCATCTGCTCTTCACAACTCCCTGGATCATGAGGGGCTTCCTCACTCTCCACTTTCCCCCACCCCGTGTGCCCAGTCTCACGACCAGAAATACCAGTGCAGGTGCAAGGACCCTGCAGGTTCCAAAACTGATCTTCCCCGATGAAACTGTGGCTCTTAATTCTGGGGCAGATAAAAATAGAGGCTGATGACCAACCTCACAAATGTTTTTCCCACGCTGTTTTCCTTACACTGGTTGAGTAAAGGTGTGGGGCGGTCCCATCCATCTCTATAATCCTCTACAGGGACCTCTTAAAACTACCGCAGAAGACAAGATATGGCTAATTCACAGGTATTATTCTCAGAAAATTCTTCCTTAATAACCTATCAAGACACAATTCCCTGTTTTACAGAGTAATGAAAGCACAAAGTTTATAGGAGTCCTTACTCTTCTGCGAAGCTGAAACCCAGAGGTGAGGCTATTTTCACTAGAGCTCTGAAAGAGCTTCAGCCTCTCTTAAGTGATGACTTTTGAATATCAGTGCCTCTGAGTTCCGCGATTGCTTCTGCTATCACCTCTGCAGTATTTTAAATATCCAAGTGAATCCCCACTCAAGACAACTCACCACAGGCATTCATTTAAATGAGTAAGACTTGCATGCTCTTAAGATAGCTTCTCTGACACAGAGGTCTCTAGTATTAGTTTATCAAAATATTAGATATTAGGCCACTTTTTAAGTTTTGCAAATTCCTCTTTTTTTTCCCTGTGACTTTTGTATTAAAGGGAATAAAGATTTTTGCTTTTGTTTTTCTTATAATCCTGAAAACAGACATAATGATTTATTTAAAGAGAAAAATAATCCAGACCTTGATTGAAAATTATTAGAAAAATTATTAGAAAATAATTTTTAAAAACTTTGTATTGAATACTTTCAATTAATTTAGATAAAAATTGTGAAAAAGATACATTCCCCAAATATAAAGATAAATGATAAAAGTATAAAAACCATTAGTCAAATAGACTGAAAAGCCAAAAATTAAAACACATCTAATATTTTTATTAATGCAAAAGTACAAATGGTATCATATTTGGAATTATTTTGTAAAATTGTTTAATCAGGGGTCTGAGGCTCCAGTACTGTTGGCCAGTGGAACTAGATCACCCCCTTTCTAACAATTATTTGCATTGTAGCTTGGATCCTTAGCTAATCCTGCTGAGTATTGATTTTTCAACCACTGATTTACACAGGAGAGTTAGAGTATCTGAAGGAGAAAGACCACGGCTCAGGACTGCATGGAGATACACACGTGTATAGAAATACATGTCCAATGGAGTGGCTGCTAGATGGAGATTAGACTGCAGAGAAAGAATAATGGGCACCTGAGAAGGGGCACACCTGAAAGGGAAAGGAATAGGGACAAATCAATTAAAAATAGCCCTCCAGGACTAGGGAGGTAGAGGAGTACAGTTTCTGAGACCACCAAGTAGCTTAAAAGAACCCATCACAATCCTGTCACCCATAAGTATCAGTTGCACCTTTGGAAAAAAGTGTGTGTGTGTGTGTGCACACGCGTGTGTGTGTGTGTGTGTGACCTGAAGTGAAGTATCACTAAAAATATATAGCACTTTGCAATCCAGGCAGGATTACCGTGGGACACTCCATACTAAAAAAAGTCAGGAGTAAAAAACAGCCCCTTGCTTTGTAAAAACATTGCTGAATCAGCAAACTGTTGGAAGATCTCTTATAAAATTTGTCATCAAGATGGCAAGGAGATAACCCAAGAGGCGAACCACCACTCCACAGAGCTGTTAGGAAGAGGCAGCCTTGGCTCCTACCAGCAACACAACAGAGGACTTTGAAAGACAACCAAGGTTAACAGGTTTGGGCCATTCAAATTTCTGGCATCTCCCACATGGCTATTGGAAAGATCCTCAGTGTTGCAGCTCAGTCTCCAGGAGGACAGCTCGGCTCCCACTTGCCAGGAATGGAGAAAGACAAGTGAGAAAACACAGAGAACCATTTTGTAGACACATGTTGCAAGCCCTGGAGGTTTTGGAAAATTTGCAGGGAAAAACTACCAGAAAGGATTGGAGAGCTTATTAAGGAATGCAGGTGAGGTTTGGAAACCATCATCATTTGGATATAAATGTAAATGTGGCCTCATTGATACATAAACTCTTTTAGGCCTATAACATAGTAGCCACTCAATAATCTTATTTTCTAGTTTTTCCCACTGCCCTACTATTTAGGAAGGTCAAAGAGAGATTGATACAACTCAGTGAACTCTATAATTCAGTCACACACATCATAAATTATCCAAGACAGTTTTTCTTTTTGGGTAACCATTCTTTACAAATTGGTCCTTTTATTTAGTATGCTGAAAATGTCTGCATCTGTGTTGCAGTGTTTCTGTGGACTGGCTGCAGCTCCCAACAGAAGGTCTTTGAGATCAGAACATTTAATATGACTTGGTTCATATCAATACTTAATCTTTTTGGATTAGGCCCTTTTGAAAATGTGATGAGAGATATGAACATTCTCCTCAGAAAAAGGCACATGGATATGTCACCCTAGAGTATGCCAGTTTCTAATTCCCTTCAATACTTCCCCTCCTCTATCATCTCTCTCATACCTACAGTCTCTCCCTTGGACCATCAGAAAATCTTCCTGGTACTCAGCCTCACCTGCTTTCTCTGACTCTTACACCACACCCCCAGCCTTCTCACACAGCTCAGGTTTTCTCTAGTTTATTGTTTACAATCCTTTCTATGTGGCCCTTCACTTGGATTCTCTGTAGCAGAGGGGAACCCAGCAGCTGACTTAGCTAGCAACAAGCCTTCTTCCTTTGCTTCAACCTGTTCAGCCTTGTCTTTCTTGTTACATTTGTCTGGTTCTGAATCCTAAGATTAGGAACAAGGGTGAAAAAGACAGACTTCTTTTGAGAGCACAGAGAAGGGAAAGAATCCAAATGCCTAATTCCCTTATGGGAGTGGAGAAACACCCTGTCATTCTCAGATATCAATACATTTTCCCCTATCCTATCTCCATGTGCATAAACCTTTAAAAACAAAATTAATAATGATGTCTCTTCTGGGACTGCACAGGGTGGAATCCAAGGAAACTAGGTTAAGAAGCCCTCAAATCAAGATTGAGCTTTTGCCTGAGTATTTGATTTTTTTCTGATTGGCCATTGAACAAAAGATTAATTTTATTCAAGAAAAAAATCATTTTGAAAAAAGTTCATAGTCCAGCATCCCAAGAAATCCTATCTGTAATTTGCTTCGAAATTCTAAAACACTGAAAAGATATCTTCTAGATTCCTGGGTTACAATCCATAAATATTAAGAAAAATAGTATAATAATCTACATCTCAAAGGCAGGCATAAAACCAGAAAATGCTATACATTCCAGGTTCCCTGGATTGATGTCACATAGAGAAGCACTAAAGAAGTCTAAGTGTCCTTCTAACAGTGGATCAGATATCTCTTCTCTTTGTTCTTTTCTCCCTGGGTGAAATTATTTGATTGAATTAGGAATTCAGAGGAACATTTTCCGCTTGTATGTTAGAAATAGTATGTCCATTCGTTATTTCTCTTTTTATTTAACAAATACTTACTAACCATCTTAGGCACTATGTTAGCTGCCGAGGCCATAAGGATAAAGATGATTTGGTCTCTGTCCCCAAGTGTCAAATCATAAAGATGATTTGGTCTCTGTCCCCTATAATCTAATAGGAGCTATATCCAGTAAAGAGGCAATTATGTGAACCCTTAAAAGGTACCATCAAGAAAGTCTTCCTGGAAGAAGCATATTTAAATTGAGAGTGAGCAAGCGACTTAATCTCTGGAAAGGGGAGTTTGAAGTACAGAACACTGGATGAAAATGTTTAGCCTTAAATCCAGCCTGTGAAACAAGACTATACAAGATAGTGGAGAGGAAAACAGATGTGGGTCAAATCAAGGTGCTTTAATCATGGGCTAATATTTGGCCACTTGGATTTAAAACTTGTGATTGTCATAAGATTGGCTCAGTATGTAGGACAGATGATAGCACGAAGTAGACATCCAGTATATATTTGTTGAGCTAATATAAGAAGGAATAAAGAAAAGAGATTTATTTTCTGGATAGTTCATTTCCAAGCAGTTTTGGGTAGTGTGCCATGATGGGAAAATTACCAACTCTTCTGGATTGTCTTCCTTGTAAAACTTTATTATTTTGCTTAAAATATTATAAGCTCCATGATTCAAATTGTAAGTATTAATTTAGATTCTGATGCCAAGGATAAGTTATATCTAAATTTTCAACAGCCTTGGGTTATCCACTTTGTTCTTTAGACCTCCTACCTCCATCAGTGAGTATAATTAGAAGATGATAATGAGAGTCATCTGTATGATTAAAAAGTCTTTGAGAGAAACAAGCTTTCATTCCAAAAATACTCAAAATATCAAACCATAACATCTTTCAGGATGATCATGAAGGCAATACTGTCTACTGGAGTAAGGTTCGGTACTCAGGACTATCTATAATTGGTTTATTGCTGAGCCTCAAGGAAATTATCTATGGTTTTGAGAAAACCTCACTCTTTTCTAGCAGTGTATTTTTTTCTTCTACTCTTCTACTCAGTGATGTAAGAATTTACAGTCCTCAGAGCTATGTATATTCCACAGCTGGAGTCTCTCACTCATTGCCTTATTTTCCTACGCTGGAATCCTTATGGAAAAATTATGAAGGTGTTTAAGCTTTATTAATTTGTTTGAAAGCCAAGATCTTTCTAAGCAGGTAGCACTATAATTTCAGAGTTTATTTTTCTTACTCTTTGGATTAGAAAATTATCACTTTGAAATAACTTTAGTAGGTAAAAGACCCCCATGAAATGAGAACAACACTGAATGATGTTTCTGTACTCTCTATAAAGATACTTGGCTTATTGCACATCTTGTAATATGAAGTAGGTCCAGACATAATGCAGGCCTTGATTCTTATGTCATTTTGCCCAGTGCAAAGCCTTTCCCCATTGGCTGCCTTCTGGTTTACAGGCTCATTATGGGGAGAGTATTTATAGCTGATGCCCTGCCTAAGGAATAAAGAGCAGAGCAGAATGCACTACTCAACTCTTATACTGAGACCCAGAAGTATATAATCTTCCACTTTTCTTAACCTCAATGTCCGCACTGGGGAATTTTGGAAAAGAAAACAAGTCTTTGAGTCTTTGTTCTACCACTTACCAACTATGTACTCTTAAAAAATATCATTTAATATGTCTTATTATCTCAATTTTACTGATGCAGATGCTAACACCTACCTCACAGGGTTGTAAGAATGAATGAGATAAAATAAAGTGTTTCACAAAGTGGTCATGTAAGGTTTTATCAGATAGTCCCTTTTGCTGAGGCAGGAATATGTAAACATGCTTCCAAATGAACAATGAGGGGTTGAAATTATTATAATAGTCCTTTAATTTTCTAGCACACACATACCCAACATTATGTTTATTCTTTCATTCAACAAATATGTATTAACTGTGCATTTTTAATTTTTAATTACTGGGAATAGTGTGGCACTTACATCACATAGACCACATTCTTGGGGACCAACAGATACAGAGTGAGCTAAGCATTATCATGACATCAAGGGTCAATCTGTACATCATTTTCATTAGTTTAAGTCTTTCAAACCACGCATTGAGCCCAAATTCTGAATTAACTGAACTGCCAGAACTGTATGCCATCCCAAGAATGCTTCATAGAGTAGCACTGTTCTGTAAAAATAACTTTGTCTTATATTTTAAAAAAAACCTGAAAGATCCTGGAATGCCATTTCTTTCCAAAAGAGTAGCCATATTTGAATTTTCTTAGCAGCTTGCTGAGAGAGTGCAAAGCTAACAAGAATCAAAACAGACTCTTTACATAGTTTGTTTGGGTCTAGAGGAAATCTGTCCATGAGCTTTTGTGAAGGGGCCAACATGTCAGCATATGCCTGACTACAGTGAGTTTATCTTTCAATTGATTTAGTCCATTCTGGGGAATCAAGATGATGCAAGAGTGTGGCATGTAACCAAGCTCTTTCTTTTTTCATTGTCAGAGGTGCTAGAAATGTCCATATTCTTATAGATCACTTGATCAGACATAATAGAGTCACAGACCATGTTTAATTTCCTATTATAGTTATTTTGTTTTTGCTTTAAAATTTTATTAACATATGGTATAATTTTTGCAACAGTAATGGCTGTCAATAGCAAAGAGATGGGGTGGATCCATGACTCTGCTGCCTTGGGGTTTACACGCAATTTCCTGGAACAGATGTTCTATTAATGGAGTTTGAAATAAGGCTTTCACCTTCTAGAAATGTTTGAAATTGAGCTACAATGGTGGATATATTTTTGAGGTATTCTCACGAATAACTCAGTCTTGGATATTCCAAGAAAATGTTGTCCTCTATTCAACTTTAACTATTTCTTTGAAGTCTGCTGGTATACATGCATACCAAGGGTATGAACTGAGGCTAAATTGAGATTATGCAGCTGAGTAGAGGTCACCTCAGGCTTCTTTTTCTCCAGGTTATTTGCACAATTTCTCTGGGGTATTTTCTCAAGCCACAGAACTCCAGAGAACAAGACAAGTGCCAAAGAGGTACAGCCCACACCTGACTAGAGAGTGGCTGTGCCCAGCAGCTTGTTGTGGGGGCTTCCCTGGTGGCACGGTGGTTAAGAATCCGCCTGCCAGTGCAGGGGACACGGGTTTGATCCCTGGTCCAGGAAGATCCCACATGTCGTGGAGCAACTAAGCCTGCGAGCTACAACTACTGAGCCCATGTGCCACAACTACTGAAGCCCATGCGCCTAGAGCCCGTGCTCTGCAGCCAAAAAAAAAAAAAAGAGAGAGAGAAGCATGTGACACACTGCTGAGATCACCAAAACACATGGGGCTAGGGGAAAGGTGGAGGGAGCTGTGGTCTCACAGAAACAATAGAGACATGATAAGGTACTGAAATGCCAATGCAATGTAGTATAAATGCCAATCTTATTCTCATCCACAAGCTGGTGAAACCTGGTGGCATATGGTTATACATAAAATCAACAAATATTACTTGAGAACCTAAGATGCCCAAGGTGTACACACACACACACATGCAGTTAAGTATAGAAGACATTTATATAACAAGGTTTACTGATAGAATAAGAATTTTTTAATGAGGGGGATTAAGGGTCTAACAAATTTGTGCATGCTAATCTTGTTTCTGGTAAAACATCTGCTGAATGATGTTAGGTCTCTGAATAAAACATTAAAAACCCAGGTTTTAATTCTGGCTTTTCTTAACTTTGCTTAAATATTCATTTGCTTTCTATTCATATTTGGAACATTCTTTAGCTATGGAATAAAATAACTCTGGAAGATGGAGGCTGAAGAGAGCTTGACCAGCCTGACCCTGATTATTAGGAAATATTCCAAGTCTATTGCTATCAACATGGTTCCCTCTTCCTTTCCCCTCTGTTGTCTCCAAACAAAATCCTATGCCTGGTCATCAAGATCAAGGAAGTCAATTATCAATTGGCAGAACTTTAATGACTTTTCTCCCTTTAGCTCCTGGAAACCCTGGACTCTCTACCACGTCCTCTGCTTACTTGTTCCCAAAGGTTCTCCTCCCACATTTTCTTTATCCCTAAGTCACGGTGGCTATCAGCTTTGCCTGAGATGCAGCCCTCACTAACTTCTCTCTGTTTTCTCCATCCATAGTCTTTTCTTTCTCTGATACTCAAGTAAGTAGAGCCTTGTGCCAAAGTTATAAGGTACAAAGCAACATAATGTGTTCAAGACCCCTAAGAAGCTGAATGTAGCTGGTGCATGGCCATACAGAGTTTACACAGAATGAATTGGAGAAATAGGGTTTAGTTAGATGAAATCTTATAGCTCAGTGGTGAAAATTTTGAATTTTTATCCCAAGCACAGTACAATGTCAATATAAAATGGAAGGCATAAACAATATATGCTGAACATTCATGAAGGAAAGAGATAATTATGAGTGGTGTTAGGGAAGATTTTGCAGAGAAAAGAGCCTTTAAGAGTGGGCAAATATGCATTGCCCAGGGCCTCCCTGGTGGCGCAGTGGTTGAGAGTCCGCCTGCCGATGCAGGGGATACGGGTTCGTGCCCCGGTCTGGGAGGATCCCATATGCCGCGGAGCGGCTGGGCCCGTGAGCCATGGCCGCTGGGCCTGCGCATCTGGAGCCTGTGCTCCGCAACGGGAGAGGCCACAACAGTGAGAGGCCCGCATACCGCAAAAAGAAAAAAAAAAAAAAATATGCATTGCCCAAAAGGAGGTAGGGGTCTCATGGATGTAAAAGTCATGTCTGGGTGATGATAAGTTGGTACTTCTGGCTGGAAAGATGTGTTTGTGGGAAGTAGTAAAAGATAGGTGTGGAAAAACAGAGTGGAGTCATACTATGAAAGGCTTTAAGCTTAGACTGATGAATTTGTGCTTTATCCTTCAGAACCAGCCTTCTCCCGTGCCTTTTACTTATTTGTCTCCCAGAATCAGCTTTGGGTCCTATTTTCTGTCCTTACGCATCAACGTCATGGTGAAGGGGTACCTACATCTGTTCTAAGTCTTTGTCAGTTTCTTCATGAGGTGGATGGTCTATTTCTGTTTCCAGACTTTTCCAGATCCCCTTGAGGTTTTCATCTTCTACCCCTGGGTATTTATTGCCAGTGCAGCAACAAATACCATGTGCCAGATGAGTTTAGAGAATGAGTTTTAATAGATTTATTCACCAAGGAGCCATCCGAATATATTTTCTAATGTCTTTTTAAATAGGTAGCATTTTCTGATCATAAGATACAGTGGCTAAGAGGAAGGCTAACACAATTTAGATTGGGATTAGGTCAAACTGTTTTTATCAGTTGTCCTTGGATTTTTTATTAATTTGTTTTTCTTCCCTGCAATGATTTCATTATTGGATCCATCCTTTTGCATGAACCATGAGACAAAGAAGGTTAAGATATTAGATGTGTCCCATCTTTGAAACTGGGGCTTGTTACCCTGCTCTATATTCCCATGCAGATCTAAAACACATATCATTAGCATCAGCCCCCAAATGTTCTAGTCTGCCTCTTCAACCATGACCAAAGCAATTTAAGAGTTCTTCTTCTTCCTTATACATCAGCCAGAGCCAGAATCTCCTCTTGTTTATCCTCATTATTAACTTTAACCAAATATCTCCTATATCAATATGACAGACTGTGTCTTCCTATGAGTATTGTATGTTCACTATGCAAACCAGCCATGATGTTTCTTTGCATTGCACAGCAACAAAATGCTCTGGGTCTTTAACCAAACTGCATACCAATAGTTACCAGCCAAGGGGAACCAAACAAAACTGGGCTGAATCAGTATAAATTTATCTTCCACTTGAAAAACTAAAATCCCTGAGTGCTTTCCCTAGAGATGATAAACCCATGAAAGTTCTACATGCACAATAGTTGTTGATGTATTTAATACCCAGGATTAGATTTTTTCCAGCTGTAGGCAGCCATATGGCCTAAGTATAATGTCAGCCTCTCACTTTGCATTCTGAAGTCTACAATTACAAAAAAAAATTACTTAATTAAGATGCATTCTAACTTAGTCTGAAAGACACTGAACTCTCACTGGTGTGACAGAACACATTCCTCTCCAGCTGGAATGGAATTTTTGCTGGTAACCAGGCACAGGGATTTCAAGACGTATAGCTGAGTCTTGAGAACAAATTATGTGCCTGCTCATTTTTTCAGACAACCCCAAACTTTGGCCGTTCCTTCATTAATGGGTTCAGTTGGAAGTGGACCTAAAGAAGACCAAGGGGAAAAAAAGGGAATGGGAGAAGAGGGGTATTATACTTAAAAATCAAACCTGTGCTTCTTTAAAACCGAGAATATCGTCTTTGGGAAAAGATGAAAACTTATTCTTTTCTTTTTTAAAGCTTAGACTCTTTCTTCTTTTCAGAGTTCAGTAAGATACCCACTAGTTTCTTCTAAAGCCTTTGAGAACTTTGCCTCAAACACACCACTGAAGAACTAAGTACTCTCCTTAAATATTATAATACTGTTTTAAAAACTAAGAAAAGTATGCCTTTATTTGAGACTAGTATTTTTAAAGCAGATCAAAAGATTGGCCTAGAGCCCTGACAATTCACCTCTGTCACTGCTCAGAGAAGATCTTTATCTCATTTCATATTCATTATGAGAATTTTGCCTTTTTCATTTAAAAAGTTTTTGGTGGAATGCATGCTGACTTTCAGTTAAAAGGGAAGAAAAAAAAGGATGTCAAAGAAGTCACATAGTCCTTCCTTTGTCGTTTTCATAGTTGCTGAAAAAGGGATCAGAGAATCCACACATGAGTGTGTGCATGTATGTGCATACACGTACTTTTATTTTTGTGTCCCTCATACTCATAATCTATGGAAGTTTATATAACATTTTACAGAGTTCAAGAGTTAATCCCTTCTCAGTATCTGGATTCTACTGAGGAGGACATAAGAAGACGGAAATCAAAGGACAGAAATGAAAAGACTTAACTGCAAAAGGTTGAATTTATAAACACTAGCTTAAAGGCATACATGCAACTATGTATTCTGAACAAAAATCGTAGCCACACTTTGAGGCATTTAATGTAGCCAAATTTCTTGGTCACCCAAAATTTGTCAGAGTGTCTCCCAGAAAAATTTCTAACTAGTTGATCATCCAGGCAAATATTTATAAGTGTCCAGACAAAAACTCTAGAGAGAGCAAAATGATGCTTTTTCTTACCAAAAGCAAAGAAATTTTAGTCTCACCTTTGCCAAACTCCCGTCTTTCTATCTATCTCTTATGTGTCTTTCCATTATGGATTCTACCAGAATGTTTGAGAAGTAGATCCTGGTTTGATTCTGAAGTCTTGTTTGGTTTTTAATTTTTTGTGAGTGTGAGTGTGGAAATGAAGGAAGTAAGTTGGTTTAATACTTTTCTGTCCCCAGCAAAGACAAAACCCACACGGGAAGAGTGGGCTGAGGCTAGCATGAACTGCCACAGAAATCTGCTCTTGATTTAATCTTAACACATAAAATGCCAGGATATATTTGAAATGAAGATGGCTTGGGCATCTGGACAGCTAAAGTAGTGTGTAATACTCTTCTTTCACAATGTCTTACACTCTATTTTATCTTACAGAGTACCTCTGCAGAATAGATTACTGACACCAAAGTACAGAAAGCCAAAGTATCACAGCCTCCAAGAAGCAAAACCAGCAGAGAGAAAACGTCCTTGCTCTTGTCACAGTACATTTTTAGAACTAAGCAGCTGATTTTATTTTTTAATGAAAAAATCTGTGAGTAAATTTTAATTGTGCTGTGAGGGAAAAAAATCCATTTGCAATTGCATCCAATTACAACTCATTTGTGATTAAGATTTGGTATTTAATATTGATGGGTTTATATTGTTTTCTTATTGCTGTCTATGGAGAATTCAGTATGAACAATATATTGAACACAAAATACATGAATGCCTATTGTTTCTTTACTCTATAAATACTGGATTGGATTTATACTGTAAATATAAAAGAATCATTAGTTAAGAGCTTTTTAAAAAAACATGAATATGCATAAATGAAAAGCACCAGAGTTCCTAACAAAACTCCCTAAGAAGACATTATGCAGCGTTTAATCTAGAGACTGCAAAGGAAAAACTGGGTTACCTTCAGATAATAAACCTCTCCAATTCCAAAATTTCCTCTTGGCAAAACATGTAAAGAAAGATAATTTTCTATGTGATTTGTCGGAAATTAGACTTGACAACAGATGTTTGATTTAATAGCTAAGCAGTTCACTGTCCAACTCTGAACTATATCGTGGACAGACAAAAGTTTGTTGTCTCAGTCCTTACTGCATCTTTTTCACTCCAAGTTAATGGTCTCATAGGATGGGAGAATCTACCGTTGGCTTTAGAAGTTGCACTTAGTTTGTATAAAGGAGAGAAAATAAAGCAAAATCTCCAACAAGCACAAGCACAATGGATAACAAAAGGGGATAATTAGGTAAATTATAGTCTAACTACATAAGCAAAATCATAAGGACATGAATATATCCAAAATATGCTAAAAACATTAAAAAATTAATAGGAGGGCTTCCCTGGTGGCACAGTGGTGGAGAGTCCGCCTGCCGATGCAGGGGACATGGGTTCGTGCCCCGGTCCGGGAAGATCCCACATGCCGCAGAGTGGCTGGGCCCGTCAGCCATGGCCGCTGAGCCTGCGCGTCCAGAGCCTGTGCTCCACAACGGGAGAGGCCACAACAGTAAGAGGCCTGTGTACCGCAATAAATAAATAAATAAATAAATAAATAAATAAATAAATATCAATAGGAAGACAGTTATATTGTATTTTCAACTGATAAAAGGTAGAATGGTACAATCATAAACAGGTTAAAAGATACATGATGTACTGAAAAGAAATGTACCAAAAATTTTAACAATTTTTTAATCTAGTTTGGGAATTGTAATTTTCTTATTTATACTTTTGAAATTTCCCAATTTGTATAATGGGTATGTATTATCTTTAAAACTGAGAAAATACACAGTGTTATGAGAATTAATGTAAATTAATACTTTCCTCTGTGTAAAATAAGGTGCCATCACAATCTGAGGGGAAAAAATGGCTTCCATGTGCCCATTTATTATAACCTATTTCCTTGCAAATCTAAAAGACAGTGAAAGCCAAAGGGAGAGAATCATGCTAATTAAGATCTTGCTCCAACAAAGCTGAAGCCATAGATATTGCATTCCCTCAGTCCAACACCAGTGTGTTTTCCTGGCCAAGGCTCATTCCATAGGAATTGCTTCACTCCACTCAAATGTTCTCAGCCAATCCCTAGTGTCCATGATTCAACTGAGAGAAATGGCTTTTTCCAGTTCCTTCCCAATAACCTCCACCACTTAGGTCTTCAAATCAGATCATTCACTCTTGGGAACAATCTTCCCATAATATTTTGGCATTTAAGACATATTAGAATGAATGGATTTACAAATCTAAACTGAACTCTCAACATTGAACCTCCTTAGGGTACATTGCACAAAATATGACAGTTTTTCAAGCCTCATTAAAATATTTTTTTCATTCTACTAACAGTGTTGGAGCAGAAGAGCTGTTTTTATGTGACTGTTTCTTAGACCAGGCATAGGAAATGGGTTCTCACCTGGCTGATGGTGGTGGGGAGGAGGATAGGTTGTGCCTTAAAAAACTGGGGACATATAGGACAGAATGGGATAGGCTTGTGTGGAGAAAACTAATGTTTCCTATTCAGGTATTGGGGGAACTTAATATCAGTACTGGGAAGAGCCTAAGGTAGAATGTGAGTTCAGGGGCAGCAGTTCCAAGAGACCAGAACAAGATAAAGTGGAGATTAATGAAAAAATATTTCATAGAGGAAATAGTGCTAGCAAAGCAGCATTACTGGGTCATAATTTCAAAGAACATCTGGTGTGCTGGGCCTTATTTATGAGATAGCAAGAGTGAGAAGCCCGACAAGATTAAAGGGTTGGAGGGTACAATGTGCAGTATATGGACCATTTAAAAGAATCCTCAGTAGGGCTTCCCTGGTGGCGCAGTGGTTGAGAGTCCGCCTGCTGATGCAGGGGACACGGGTTCGTGACCCGGTCTGGGAGGATCCCACGTGCGCCCGTGGGATCCTCCCGGGCCTGGGCCTGTGAGCCATGGCCGCTGAGCCTGCGCATCCGGAGCCTGTGCTCCGCAACGGGAGAGGCCACAACATTGAGAGGCCCGCGTACCGCAAAAAAAAAAAAAAAAATCCTCAGTAGCTTGTACCTTAAATATACTCATTTCTAAATATAATATATGCTTCAAAATTTATCCAAGTTTCTTATTTAAGTGTCAAAGGAAAAGATTAATGATTCAACTTTATCTAGGCTACTTGGCTACTAATTCAATACACTACCAAGTAAGCAATACTAAGTCTCATAGAAAGATCAACACAAGCATAAAAAATTATTTTATTTGGTAAATATTAACTCATCAATTTCTATACCTTACAAGATTGTAATGCATTGCCATCAGTGAATCCTAACTTCCATATAGGAGGATTAATATCAATATACAAAAAATTAGACACGATAATAAGGCAATTAATTTTTTGACCATCCAAGGTCCCAAAGACAATATTTATAATGAAACAGAAATAAGCAGTATTTTACTTATTCGTCTCTCATTTTTTGAAAACCTATAACATGTATAATTTGATGTTAAGGTATAATAGAAGATTGCAAAGGAATTGAAACATAGCTCTTGCCTTTAAGAAACTTGAAATTTAAAGGACAAGAAATAAATGTGAAATATTTTAATAATGAACATAGTAATGGCCAGACTAGTCCCTTCAGTTGAAATGGCCTCACCACCAGCATTCCTTCCTCCTTCACTGTCTGATGAAACACACCCCTTCACCTCCACTCCTGCCAAATGCCAGGTACACCATGCAAAAAGGAGCATCCAGGAAGTAGACTCAACCCTTGCTAGCTTTGTTATCACTCTAGAATCCCTACCTGCTTCTTATGAGGTACAAAGGAGTAGCTCTATTAGCTACCTGAATCCTTGAATGAGAAGTCCTTGAATGAGAATAATGATTACCCACATTTATTGGAAGATCTACTATATGCCCAGCCTGTGCTAAGTACGCAACATGCATTGCACTATTAGTATTTCCTGAACTAAGGACCCAGTTCTGTGACAGAACAATTGGCTGATGAAGAGGCAGGTTAATATTGGCTATGAGACATTTTGATCTGTAAGATGCAATCTGTTGTCAAAGGTACTGTTAGAAAGTGTGTGGATCAGGTATTCACCTGTCCTAAGGCTGGTCAAAGAAGTCCCTCCAGGTTCTGTGGGTCTATGAAAGAGGGAAACACATTCTATTCAGAGGAACTATGTCTACAGAAATATTTCAAAATAATGAGGTAGTGAGCCACAAAGTATGAAGTAGAGGGAGAGAGGTAGAAAAAACCCTCACATCTAAAACGTTTTTTAGGGGGAGAAACACATCTCTGTCTGGTGGGGTTCATTCATATCCAACACCTTTATATCTTTCATCATTCTTTATATTTTCTTCATGTTTGAATTCTAATTAACGGCTACTTAATTCCTTTTGTTTATGTGCCTGAGAAATATAAAAATGTGTTGATAAGCACATGAAAACAGTTTCCAAAAGCTGAAGTCCACTTTTCATTCATTTGTGTGTGCTTGTCTCAAACCCAAGGGCTGGGAGTAATAGAAACTGTGGTTTGACAAAATTGGACAGCTGCCTTTATCCCAGGGCTGTACAGGCGACAGTCTGGCTATGGATTCAGTGCATTTTAGACTTAGAGCTACTTGGCCAGGAATAATAGAAAAATTGTATAATATTTGTGATTTGATATTCCCCACTACCATGTAGAGTTAAAACAAATCTATGCATATTAATTAAAATATGAGAGCACTCATTTTTCAAAGGATTTGTATCCCAAATGATTCCAGTAACTGTGAGACTTATGACTATGTTCTCATTGTGTTGCCTTGGATTATGGTAAACCAGCAATCACAAATGGCGGGGCTTAGATCTAGGTCATGTCTGGACCACAGGTGTATTCGGGAGTGAGAACAAGTGTTTAAAAAATAAAGAAATATACATAAGAGGACAGATTTCTTACTTCTGTTGGACATTCTTAGTGGACAACAATCAGCTGTTGCCGAGTAGCACTCAGTCCCTTTAGACAGGGAGTGTGATTTCCACTTTGCCATGAGCCCCCCCCACCCGCTGAACTGAACCATGCCCTTTTCACTTTTAATTTAAATTATCTCCTTTTCTCTATCTGCATTTGAGTTTACGATTCTAAGTGTAGACTCTGATATGAAATTCATGAAATACATGAAATTCACGGTTTTTGAAAGTGGTAAACACCTTGAAAAATAAATGATATTGTACCTGTAGCATATGTGTGAAAAAGAAATATAGCACTAACTTGCAAGTGAATACTTAATTAAAAAATAAAACCTGGAATATTCTGGATCTTGGTTTGACAAATCATGTGAGTAAACTCCATTGTCTGCTGCTATGAATGGATACATTGTAGTTTTATTCGTTTGCATGTTGAAATCATAATGCCCTAGGCATATTTGAATTGTGTATACTATAAAACTGAGGGCCTATTGTGTATACTATAAAACTGATGGGCCCTCAGTTTTATAGTCACTACATTTAGAGGCTGATATTTGATTATTAAGTTTCTATAGCTTTCATCTATTCTGCCTTGAACTGTGCTGAAGAACTTCAGTGGATTGTCCTTCAAAGCAAGCTGCAGTTTGCATTGTTTCCATTAGATGGCGCAGAAGATTTTTAAGGTCCCAAACAAAGAGAAGTGTTGGCGAATTCTGTGTGCCATCAGCTATGTGTAAACAATTTCAATCCCACCATACCTAATTTAAAGTATTTCCAGGGAGGTGTAATTTTGTAATTCATGAACCATTTTTCCCTAAATACTTTAATAAGATATGAGACCATTTCCTTTGCAACTGAAGTCTGTTGTTCCTTGGTTATAGCCCTATTCCTTATCAAACTTGAGAAAAATTATACCAAGTATTGCAAAAGATATGGGGGAGAAAAAAGGACACTTTTACACAACAGGGAGCAAGGGCCAAAGCTAAAGCCCATAAGGTACTAACCAAAATTTCTAAAAACTTTGCAGATGTATATAGTTACCAGAGTTTGCTGTTAGACCATTTACAGTCATTTTTGTCCAATTGCCCTTTGAGTCTTCCCATTCCCACTTGACACTATTTTTTTCCTTTTGATAATTTAGGACAGAAAATGGTTTTCAATACTTTGGATAAACTTGAACTTAGTCACATCTAATTTCTTATATTATTCCAAGTGCCAATCATTCTGACCATTACACTTCCTCATTTGTGACTTTCAGGGTTTCTTGGGGTTCTTGGAGGATTTGGGCATTGCTTTATTTTAGATTCTAGGGTAAACTGTCCCACACTAATTTTATTGGAAATTTAACTGACCACTGCACTTGATTATGATCCATATGTAGAGAAAGAGTTTGAGCCTGAACCATTAAGATGCCTGATGACCTGGCTTGGAATTCTTCCTTTCACATGTGTTGAAAGACTTTGAGAAGTCCCACAAGACATCGTGCACTGGCCAACATGCAAGCCCAATATTTTATATAAACAGGAAGAACATTTTTTCTACCAGATTAGAGCACTCAGCATACGTGAACCAAAATCTGTTGAGCCAGGGATAGAAGTACACAATATTTGTAAATTGCCCTTACTGTCTAATGCCCCGTAATTATCCCAATCTCTTCCTCAAGTGGCTCATTTCCATTATTCTCTTCTATACAGCGGACTAAACATTGATTCTTCAAAGTCAGGCCCATCTTGGAAAATCATAGCTTAAACTTACCATAGAGCCATGGTGAGAGTGTTAACACTGGACTGCTTCAACCATCTCTCCATGGAGCTGTGAACATAGAAAGCAAAAGAGGTTATGAGTAACTAATGGAGGAGGGGCCACATTTAATTCTAGGTCTTTTTCATCCTCCTTGAGGTAGCTTTTTGGTGATGAAGAGTGTGAAGTGATTGTTTCTATAATATGTAATCCCATCTCAACAGAAATGAAATGGCTCTAAGGTGAATTGAGGACTCAAGGTAGAATTTGCACACCCTGAAAAACAGTACAGTGAACAATGAGTCATTGTTTCAGAGGATGTCTTGGAAACAGAACAATTAGAAATAGGAGGATTGCAAGCTTAACTGAGGTGGCTCACTTAAAATTGGAAAAGCAGAGGGAGCAAACTCTATGAAGCCTTTATTAGTGTAAACCTGTGGATGTTAGGTTTCTTATGATGGTGCTGATGGCAGACTTTACTTAGCACAGTAAGCATAGCTGACCAATTTGAAAGAACTAAAACATAAACCTTAAAGAAATAAAACTAGGATTAGGAGAATCTTAGGACATTCTTCCTAAGCACTAGACAGGGCATCAGAAGATCTAAGTTCAGTCCTTATTCTTACTTATACTGAGTTAAAATTCATCTCACTAAAGCTTCTTTTTATTGATTCTGTTTTTAGTCACATATACAGATGTAAGAATAAGCACACAGTTTGGGTTTCTTGCCATTTAGGAAGCAATCAGCATTTTTTGTTGTGTTATTTTTCATTCCTTCAGGTTCATAACACACACACACACACACACACGTACGTGCACACACACCTTCAAATCCTAAGTTTGTGTAGCATGGGTATTCTGGGTTCATCTTTCTAAAATTATTTTATCTTTTATTTTTTTCATTTTATAAATACTTGATCATTGTAATTGCATACTCTAGAGCACACACACTTGTTCCAGTCTGAATAACACATGTTCACTTCCAAATAATAAAAGCTGTGAACTTGTCAATATGACAGTAGTACTAATATCAATCCAATAAAAAAGGACAATATTTCAAAAAATAAAAATACTTTTAAAGAAATGAGGAAGAAGCAAAAGCCAGGAATACCAATATAATAAGATAAGAAAGGGAAAGTTTGAAATTTAATGATTATTTGGTTTTAGAATCAAACATTCTAATATTTACTTTTAATCATTTAGTTATTTTTTATTCAAATCTGAAAAGAAGGCATTTGGTTGGATCAAAATCAGATATCCCTCTATATCTTCTACTCTAAATTTTTTTGCAGATTCTGCTCTTTTTCAATTCTGAGTAGAGAAAATAATTGTGGAGGGAGAATTTTGGGATAGAAGCTAAACTTTATCTTGAATTGTGAAAGCTTTTCTTGGATGTCAAAGGCACTATTATCAACCCAGTTTGAGTTTGATTTATGCTATAGATTGTCTTGTCCAATACTGGCGATAAGTTCAGACTGATGGTGCCATTACTTCTGATCTCAGTTGTGAGCCTAGAGGAAAGGTGAAAAGGAGCTAAACAAAAGCTCAGATTCTCAGGGAAGAGCAAATACTGGTCCGTATAAGAACTGAAAAACCTGACCCTGGAATTAATGACAACATCAGTTTTTCTTTTACTATATTAAAGAAAATCTCTCTGTGTCCTGAGAAACACCTGTGTTATATGAGTTATAAATGGGTGTTCTGGAAGACAGTAAAAGATTCCATGAGTTCAGAAATCTCTGGATACATTATATCTCTCTTTGAAATTCACATTCAATTCTACATTAACATAGTAAGTATCCTAAGAAAAGCTGCTCCAAAGAACCCTGGTTTAGAGAGTGTTTTCAGACTTAATTGGCCCATATCAATATCTAACTGGATATTTGAGCACACTAGCTTGAAGGAGAAGTATTAACAGAAGATGTTAAAATGACAGTATTGAAAGTTAATAATATAAAGAATGGTTTTCAATGCCCCCAGTTGTAAACAGGTTCTAAGGAAAAGTCTACTTTCCTTCCACCAGTTCTAATCTTCCATTTGGCATTACATAGGAGAGCATAAGCAATTAACACAAAATAAGGGAAACCGATATGGCTGTCTTTGCAGGTCCCTGACAAATGATTTCAGATGGAAAAAAACTGACAGATCAATTTGTTGTCATAGGTTAAAGTATGAAAAATTATTTTATTATAAAAACTGAAATTTGTATCCAACTTCTTAAATACTCCTATTTCCATACTTTTATATTTCTTCCTGTGGGTTTTCACCATTATACCCATTATTAAACTTTCTTCATGGGAAAGGAAGATTTAACTGCCATTAAAATCTTAATGTGAAGAAATCTGCACTTGTACATTAACCCTTTTACAAATTATTGCAGAATAAAATTTTCTATCCATATTAAAGGAATTTTAGGCAGCCATTAAAACTTAGAGAAGGGTCTTGAATTAGAAACTTGTAACATGTATGGGTTTACTACAAATCTTATTTATTTTTATTTTATAATTTCCTCTTATAAACTTATTCCTTATGCTTTTTTAATCTAAAAGAAATAGATTTATCCCATGGTTAAGGATTTTCACGGTGGGGTGTGTACAGTTCATATATGTAAAAATATATACTCTCATGAAGTAATATTGACAATAAATGAACAAAGTTTTGTAATAAATAGATTTTACCAAGTGAGAAAACTTGCCTAGACAAGCTTTGGCAGTTCTGTTCAAATATGTGTGTGAGTGACACAGATGTCTCAGTTCACCTCACCTGATTACTCCAAGGCAAATTGTCAGGTGGATGTGCAACAGGACACCAAGATTACCTTTTGATTTTATTTTCAGCTAGCACTAGTATACTTGAAATTTTTCATCCACTGTTTTTGCAAAATCTACTCAGAATGTGAGAGGAAGAAATGTATCAGATGTAAAGGTGGATGCAGGACAAATGCAAAGACAGAGGATTAACCAAATAGCCTGGAACATAAAAGACCACAAATAGAAGTATGGCCCCCAGATGAGAAGTCTGCCCAACAGTTTATTCTCTATAATGATTCACCTTCATCTCTCATCGACTTTCTCTGAATAATCACATGAGAACCATAAAGAAAAAAGTACGTTAGAAACAAAAAGCATGATCAAACGGAGAAGGCAGGTACCAAATAGAATGAGCAAAAGAAATGTGTTAGATGCTCACTATCCCACAGCATTGTCTGCTTGGGGAAAGCTTCACTCAGGGAAATTACAACTTGGACTTACACCTGGGAGAAGCAGGGTGGTGAAGGCTCAGTGTAGGCCGAGCTAGCCCTGGGCAACATTGTAAAGTGGGAAATTTGTATTTTTTACTCTTGTCTTTCAATGCAAGAAACAGAAAACCCAATCAAGACAGACTCTGTTAACAAATAGGAACTTTACTGGTTCATCTAACTGGAGTCTAGGGCCAGAACAGACCTCATTCAGAAGCCAAACAGTGGTCAGGAGGCTATTTCTGTATTTTTGTTGCCTTCACTCCACATTCTTGATGTTGGCTCTCATCTCAGGTATGTTCTCATCTTGTGGTCCCAAGATGGCTGCCAGCAACTGCTGGGGCTGCGTGCTTCCTTGATGGGGTCTGTCAAGGAAGAGAGGAATCTACCTCCTACCATTCTCAGCAAAATCCTCTGGTTCACTCTGATTGTACCAACTTAGAACACAAACCAGTATCCTTGGATGAGGGCAATATACTGCAATGAGCTGACTGACTTATGTCTGAGTTATATACCTATTCCTAAACCATTTACCATGATCATAAGAATGGCTTGCTCAGATTATCCTAATGCAATTAAGGTCCACCTCTGGAAATAGGATTGAGTTCAGTCCTACCCAAATGACTAACAGTGAGGGCAAGGTATGTGTGTGTGTGTGCGCGTGTGTTGGCGGGGGTGGGTGGAACATTGCTAAGAGAAACATAGACTCTGTGCCAGGAAGGATCAGATACAGTGTTAGGCAGCAAACCAGGGCTGCCCATTATAGCACTCCCTTCCTAGATCCTAAGTCCTTGATCCCAGAAGCCCATTTAATGAGGCCTTAAATTTAGTTAGCCCCTTGATGAATGTGAATTGACTCAATTCAGAAATAGCTCAGAAGTCACTTGAAGGCCTACTTGAAGAAACCTTTTTGAGGGGAGAAAAACTCCTTTGGAAACTTATATGCCTAATATGCATATGTATATATACATCATATATACTTAGGATGTGTTCATCAAAAATGTAGTATATACTATCTAAAAATAAATAACAAGTTATAACATGATCACTATAAATGTAAAACAATAAAGTGGTTACAATCTGGTTGTACTAGTTCTTTATTGCTGCCTTAACAAGTCACCACAATCTTAGCAGCTTGAAACACCACCCATTTATTAGCACATATTGTCTACAGGTCAGGATTGCGGCATAGCGCAACTGGATTCTCTGTTTAAGATCTCATCAACATAAAATTGGGGCATCAGCAGGGGTTTTGTTTTTCATCTGGAGCTCAGGATTGCCTTCCAAGCTCATTGGTCATTGACAGAATCCAGTTCCTTGTGGCTGTACGATTGAAGTTGCCATTTCCTTGACACGTGGCTTACTTCATCTTGAAGCTAATGGGGTACATTGAATCCATCTTATGCCTTGAATCTCTGTGCTTTCCTCTTCTGCTCTTAAGGGCTCATGTGATTATGTTGCATCCACTTGGATAATCCAGTTTAACCTCGTATTTTAAAGTCAGCTATTTAGTAAACTTAATTATGTTTGCAAACATCCATTTGCCATATAACACAATCACAGGTACAACATCAGAGGGTGAAGATGGGGAGGGAGGCAAAATTCTGTTTCCCACATTGGATGCTTCATTTTCCACATTGGTGGTAAAATTAAGTGAAAGTCGAGGAAGCACACATAGGGAGGAATCTAAGTGTGGGTTCTTCAGCTCTCACATTTTGGTGAATAACATCCTTATATCTATTGATATATGTAGATATATATGTAAATTACAGAAAGATAAAAGGTGCTGAGACTTTTCATTTGTTCTGATTTAGACTTCTAAAACCTCTGTTCTGCAGACTAGGAATCAGTAATAAGGACAACTTTGAAAGAATCTGCCTGCATTTATCTCGTGTTTCTTTTTTGTCAGACAGTACAAAGAAATTAAGGTTTTTCTTCTTTGCTATACATATAATACTCAGAAGTGAAAGCTTAATTAACTTGTCAGAATCGTGGCATCTCTTTTCTTGAACTGCTGTACCCACCTTCCCAAAAGATTTGAAAAAGGAAGAATAAACCTCCCAAACACCTTAGCGGGAGGACTGCACATCCACAGAAATCTTGCCCTCTAATATGGCTTCCTGTCATTACAAGTGGTGTTTTCATCCATCTGGGTGAACATACACTTTCACATTTGTCAAGAAATGTCTGTGGTGCAAGAACACCAACTGTTTCATAAGGTAGGGCCCATCAGGTTGCAAAGAGGAAGCAAAGCAGAGCAGCTAATTACCATGTACCAAATTCATCTTTTTTAGGAAGACAAAAAAAAAATTAAAAGAAGCAAAGTAGTTGACAATTCCACTGTTGCCTCTGAGTTAATTTTCACTTTCTCACAGTTGGCTTCTTAGTATTCTACTGTCTCAGAAAATTATGTTCCCAGAAGCACCTCAAATATCAGATCAGATTCTCTCAATGTGTAAGCTTTCCTTTGGGCCTAAATAATTTACCTTTGAAAGATGCATAAACTCCTTCCAGAGGCTAATAGACTGAGTATAAATTGTTTCTTTAGCTTACTATGGGTAATTCTAGGAATTTGAGTTACTTCTATGATGAAAAAGACTGACAATCTCTTTTTCAACATTCACTTTCTTAAGCCTCCCATTGACCCACAGCAGAACTTAGCTTTTCTAGGGACTTCTTCTCTGATACAACCAGATACCTCCCTGATTACTGCAGAAAGTAGAAATCAGGGGGGTATGGTAGTCTCACAGATTTGATTTTTCCAGTATTTACGTGCCTGTGTTTCTGAATTACTTGGTAAGTCACCTGTGCCAGTGGGTTCCATCTTCCCAACTGAACCACGATGTGCACAGGAACAGAGACCACACTTTATATTACTGATGATTGTCAATTAATATTATTGGTTTGATCATGTATGGCATCATTAAAAAAGATTAATAATTCCAACATTTCTGCCATATATGAGTCTGGTTCTGATGCTCGCTCTGTCTTTTCAAACTGTGTTTTTTGCCTTTTGATTTGTTTTATAATTTTTCCTGATAGCTGGGCACAATGCACCAGGTAAAGGGAACTGCTATAGAAAGGTCTTTAATAATGTAGTGGTGAGGTGTGGGGAAGGGGAAGCATTCTGTAGTCTACAAACAGGCTTCAGTCTTTTGGTGACTCTCCACCTCTGGACTGTGAAGTTCACTTGTGCTTCTCAGTCCACTCTGTCCCCTCTCCCAGAAGGGTCAGGATGGCTAGAGTTGGCTGAAGTTGGGTATTTCTCTCTCCCTGGGTCATTTAGGCTCTGATAAAACTCCAGCACATTGGGCTCTGGTTAACTAGTTTCTCCTGAGGGCAGGCCTTATTAAGTAGAACAGACAGAGTATTCTGGAATATTTCAAAATGGTTCCTTTCCCCTCTCCTCTACAGGAAGCATGAGGGGATTTTTCTTTGATATTTACTATAAGAACCTGGTCAAGCTTCAGGGGGTAAAATTCAAAAAGTGTGAGAGTCCTCGATGACTGATTCCACCAGGAGTTTTTAGCTCTAAGACTTGCCTATTATGAGCCTCCAGCGATTCATCAATTATGAGCCTCCAGCAATTCATCAGGTTTTTCCTACTCAGGATACAAGATCCTGTTCCAGTAGGTTATGATTCTCTATATTCACCTATCTCTCCAAATTGGGGGGTAAGGCAGGAAGTGGTTTGCCCTGTGACCTCACTTCTCTGATATTTCTAAAGAGAACTATTTATTTTGCAATTTATCCAGCTTTTTACTTGTTAGGACAGAGTGGCAACTTCCAGCCTCTTACATGCTGGACTAGAAACCAGAAGTCCTCAGCTTCTGGGCTTTAGCTTTCTACTTGACAAACATTTACCACATGTCAGGTGCTGTTCTAAGAGTTTTACAAATATTCAGTCACTTATTCCTCCTACCAACCCTATGAGGCAGGTATTATTATTATCTCCATTTTATAGTTGAGGAAACTAGTCACAGAAGTCATAGGTCTAGTAAGGGTGGAGCTGGGATTTCACATCCTTTACTTGTAAAAGATAAAACCATCAAGTTATAATTTCTCAGGCCCTCTGCAATAAATTAGTGAGAGAACTGAAGAAAAGTGCTTCCTCATCATGAATTCATGTGTTTTGAGTATCTACTGGGTTTGAGTTATTCCTGTATACTCTCTTGGCTTTTACTTTTGTAACAGAGAAGAACAAACTTGACTCCATATTGGATCTATTTCTTTAGCTCTAACCCTTGTGCTCTGTTGCCTGCGTTTAGTCATGCTGACTCTGCACCTTTGTAAAAGAATGTTGCCTATGGCCTGAAATATACATGATAACCCATTCTCAAGGCTCTGACCTTTAAATGTACAACACTTTCCCATTCATATAGCAATAAAAAGCTGCAGAACAGAAAAATAACAATGGTCTTGTTGGAAGTTATAGGAACATTGTGACCAGAACTAAGCAGGCACCTAGCTGTAAGAACAAAGGATTCTTGTACCAAGAAGTTTGCAACAAACAGCCACACCCTCTCCCCTTTTAGTATAAAAGACAACTGAATTCTAAGATGGTTCTTTGGGACACTAGTTCACCATCTTCTTGGTCTGCTGGCTTTCTGAATAAAGTCACTATTCCTTGCCCCAACAACCCTTCTCTCAATTTATTGGCCTGTCGTGTGGTGAGCAGTATGAGCTTGGACTCAGTAACACTTTTTCCAGCTAAACCACAGTCAACCTTGTTTGGCAAGTTTCATCACTTGTCTTCCAGACTGTTCAGTGAGCCTACACTCTCCTTTAGAAACTAAACTCTCATGTAAAGATGACTTAGTTACTTGTCTGCCTTTGCACTAGAGGGAACTTTATGGTTTATCAGATGTGTAAGATATACCACTTTCCAAAGGATAGCTCCTTAGAACCAAGTTTTATCATCATTCCAGATGCAGGCGGATAAAATATGCCTTAAAGAGGGAAAGAAAATGAGTGTCAGAAAAACTGGTCAGAGGTAGATGTCCTGGCAGAAAAAAAAATTAGTTAATTGATAAATTAATTTGGGTTTACATTTCAACTGTGGAAAAAGAAAATCTTGGCTAACTTAAAAAGGGCCAACCCTCTGCAGAAGCTTTTCCACTCACAAACAGGTTAGACTGTGAAAGGCTTTCTGTGATTTCATGTGTCAGGTCCCAAGAGCTACTATACACTGGGATAGCTTATTATCTGTTGGTGGAACGCAAAGTGGACACTTTTTTTCTTTTTTTTCTTTTTAAATTTAGCCTGTCATTTATCTCTGTATAATTTTAAGTGAAAGTTTCATAAGTAGAAGGGTTTCACTATTCTGATTGAAAATGTCAACATAAATAAATATTTATCACTTTTATCATTTACCTTTGCCACAACAATGCTGCATAATAAACAAACAAATCTCAGGGGCATCCAACAGCATTTAGTTTGCTCACAAATCTGTGAGTTACCTGGGTGCTTCTAAATTGGCTTATGGGAGCTGAGTTTGCATGTGATCAGCTGAAATCTGGCTAGGAGCTGGCCTGTCTCAAAGGCCTGTTTGGATGACTTAACTTTGTTCCACTTGGTCTCTTGTCCTAGAGCAGGTGGGTCTGGGCTGATTCTCAAGGTGAATGCAAAAGTCCAGGAGAAAGAGCAGAAGCATACATTTCTGTCTGAAGACAGAAATGGCACATTATCATTTCTTCCACATTCTGTTAGTCAGAGCAAACTATACAGCCATCCCAGGTAAGGTCATCCCAGGTTGAAGGGGTAGAGAAAGAGATTCCATCTTCTGACGAGAGGAGCTGCAAAGTCACTTTGCCAGGGGTGAAGGTATGAGAGTGAGGGGAATAATTGTGTCTGTCTGTTGCCAACTCCAAGCTTGTACTGCTTGCTGCATGACAGGCCAATAAATTGAGAGAAGAGCTGATGGGGCAAGGAACAGTGACTTTATTCAGAAAGCCAGCAGACAGAGAGGATGGTGAACTAGTTTCCCAAAGAAACATCTTAGAATTCAGATATCTTTTATACTAAAAGGGGAGAGGGTGTGGCTGGCTCCTGCGAACTTCTTGGTGCTGGAGCACTTTGTTCTTACAGCTGCCAGCTTAGTTCTGGTTCCTATAACCTCCAACTAGATAAATGTTATTTTCTGTTCTGCAGCTTTTTATTGTTATATGAATGGAAAAGTAGGATACCTTTAAAGGTCAGAGCCTTGAGACTGGGCTGTCATGTATATTTCAGGTTATAGGCAACATTCTTTTCCAAAGGTGCAGAGCCAGCATGACTAAGCACAGGCACCAGAGCACAAGGGTTAGAGCTAAAGGTATAGTTTTTTTTTTTTTTTTTTTTTTTTTGCGGTACACGGGCCTCTCACTGTTGTGGCTTCTCCCGTTGCGGAGCACAGGCTCTGGATGCGCAGGCTCAGCGGCCATGGCTCACGGGCCCAGTCGCTCCGCGGCATGTGGGATCCTCCCGGACCGGGGCACGAACCAGTGTCCCCTGCATTGGCAGGTGGACTCTCAACCACTGCGCCACCAGGGAAGCCCCAAGGAATAGTTTCAATATGGAATCTTCTCTGTTACACATTTTTGCAGTTTGTCTGCCATACCAATCTTGTGAGTAATGTTCCAACATGCGTGAAGCAATTCAAAGACATTTACCTTTACCATATCAGGTAAAGTAAAACAGATTTAATTCAAGCAAATAATTTCTGGGAACTAGAGAAAAAAAAACATAATAAATACACTAGTATGTCTTGTTCGGTGGACAACATGAGCCTGATTTTCTCTCTTTTCCAAACTTTCAAAAGCTCATAAAGTTCAACCAACTAAGATTTCTTACATAAGAAAAAAATACATCTGTTTGTGCCTTGCTTATTTGTTTTTGAAGCTAATGTAACAATATTATCATGTAGAGAAAAGAAAAAAGATGTTTTCTTAGAAGGTACTCATTATTTTTTCTAAGCAAACCTAGTAATTCCTAAGCCCATCTCAGTTTTTAGTGAACTCTGGGACTAAGCACATAGTCCTATCTGCCCGTAAACTCCAGGGCTACTCTATGGAATTGCAGGCTCACCGACCCCTATTCCTTGTACCGTGCTGAGAAATTCTATTCCCTATTCTCACTATGAAAGGCGTATAAAAATCTGAAATTACTGAGTCCCACATTTATTTCTACACATGTAACTACTTAGATTTGGCTTAAAGAAAAAAAAAATTAGTACATCAGGACAATGGGCTGGAAATATTTTATCCAGACATTTTCTGAAACATGTGAATATTTGGGATCAAGATAGTTTTGAGAGACCATCTTTTGTTGCTAACAAACATGCTCCCTGAAGAAGAAAACCTTTCACTGGAGACTAAGCATAGTCTCACTTTCATTGTAATTGAGAAAGACATAATCTTTCAAGTCACTGGGGCTCTCATTTAGTACTACAAAGTAACTTATGAAACAAGTTTTGCCTTTAAAATGTCAGCATGGTGCTATATGGTCTTATGCAGAACCCTGTCCTTGTTAACAAGAGTGAAATGTGACCTAGCCACACTGGGTGTGTTCCTTAAGAATAGTGTTTCATCCCAGATTCCCAATAAAAAGTTCCTTTAGGGAAATGAGTGTGAGCAGAAAGTACCTTTCTTTAAAATATACTGTAGTGAAAAGCTTTCTTATGCATGGCAAGCAGAGAGCTATGCCAGTTAGACAAAGACTCTGATTGAAAGAGGGAATTCACATTGCCCCAGGTGGTCTCCTGCTTCCAGTTTACCTACTTTTAACTCCTCAGACATATATTTGAAATAAAGGACAGTGATAAATCATCCACATTAGTATTGACAGAATCCCTCTAGGGAGAGTTCTCACTTTTTTCTAAAACTGCAGGAGGAATAAATAACAATTCAAGTGGTGACCAGCACAGTCTAAATGGTTTCTTCCTGTTGCTTTGATAACCATGTCAAAAAGCTAACAGTGTGCACTATAAGACAGGGCAGCCTGCTGGTTAAGCACAAGTTGGAGGCTCTTTCAATAACTGGTTTTGAGATTGAACAAGTCACTAACTGCCTCAACTCAGGAATCTCTAAAAGGAGGCAATGAGGCCCCCTCTACCTACCCCAGATGAACCATGAAATAAACAAATAAATGTTACTAAATGTGCTGTGAAATTTTAAAGATCACTGTAATCATTAGATGGGGGGTAGAACAGTGTGGTAGAAAAAGCACTGGATTAGAAATCAGGTGACCTGGTTTCTAATCCCAGCTCGGCTCCAAATTAGCTGGATATCCTTGGGCAAGTCATTTTCACATTCTGGGCCATAGTATCCTCATTGGGCAACCACATGAGATTGTGGTAAGATCAAAATGAGAAACTGGGAAAGGAGAGTGAATAAGGCAGTTTTTGCCCTGGAGGAGTTCACTTCTAGTGGGAGAGATGGAGATGTAAAGAGATGAAGATGATATAAGTGATGGATTATAGAGGAAAATATGCACTCTACTTGGAGAGCATGGAGGAGGAGTGATTCATGTTGCCTGAGGGACTTAGGTGAGTTCCACAGAGAAGGTGACATTTTAGCTGAGTCTTGAAGGATGAGTAGGTGTTTCCCAGACAGCAAGGAGGGAAGAGACAGGAGATGGGGCTGGAAAGGTTGAGCTGTGAAGGACTTTTCATGTCATGCTAATGAGTTTGGACACAATGGGACAGGTGACAGCACAAATGTCTGTTGATTGCATGGAGTAGCTGCCTAAAATTTGATATTGTTGATGGATCATTCTTAAGTCTGCCTTTTTATCAACACATGTGAAGAGTACAAGGAGCATTTTAGAGCCATCCTGGCTCTCAGGTTCTGGAGCCTTTTCTCCTCTCTTTAATGGATCACCTGTCTTCTGCTTGCACAGTTTCCATGTCCTAATAGCAAAACATAAAACCTTAGATCTGTATGTATGTGTGAGATCAGGCGGAGATAAGGCAGAGGATGGGCTCTCAAGAGCTCCAACACAGTGCTCAGCATCTCGAGGTTCTTGTTACTGAATCAGCTCTGACCCTCAGCTCCAGTTATGTCTTGTGTTAAGATCCTACACCCCCCCACTCCTTTAATCTGATTTCTCATGACCAGGTTCTCATCCTGACTGTCTGTAGTATGCACTTCATAGCCTTTTGGAATTTGGGGGTTTTTCTCATTCCTTATTAGCTACTCTGATCCACGAGCTTGTTTTCTCCTGATAGACATCCTTGAAAATAGCCACTGAGTCATCTGATTAAATGCAGAAATATTAACCTCTCTAAGATTTCTGCTCCTGGTCATTACTGTGCTCCATCCACCTGTCATGTCAATCTTGCACTCCCTGTTAGACCTCTGTGACCTGGGCTGCTTACTGACAGTCTTTTGCTGCACTCCTTCAGTATTGTTCTACCTTCTAGACTAGACTTTGTTCTCATACCTCCAGGTGGGTTTATCCCTATAACCTGCTTCACTCCACCAGCTAGGTCTGCTTCCAGGTCTCTCCAGGACCCTGTAGTGGCTACCTTCCTCCCTTCCAGTTAGCCATGACCTGCCAGACCAGAACACAAGATATCTCACACACTGCAGAACAAATACAAACAAAAATATCTCATAATGGTGAGAAGTCTTCCAGACTCAGACAATCAAGACCCCTAATAAAACTGAAAATATTTCCCAACAGGAAAAGTGGTATAAATAATTATTACCACAAATACATCTGCTAATATCTGTGTACCATTTTAGTTTTTCTGTCATAGTTAATCCATCACCTACCAAGGCCTTGAGGGCAAGAAACACAGAATAATATCTATCGAGGGGCCTATAATAATCTTGCAAATTGTATACATGTCATTACATTTATTTCACAAGGGGAGAAACTGAGACAGAAACTAATTTGTCCAAGTAAAGCAACCAGTCAGTAAATGAAAAAGCTTTAATCCATACCCCATTCTTCCATTCAGTCTTTGTTTTGTGTGTCTAACAACTTGCACTGATGGCTATATGAATCACCACTACAGCACAGTAAAATAAACAACTCAGTGTAAGACATCATTGATCCTATTATCCATGGAGAATTTCTTCCTGATCTTGTCCTTCCATAGTTTCTGGTCTCATGATGTTTCTTAGGAAGCTCTACTCTCAAAACTCTTCCTCATGCCCTCTCCTTTTCTTTCAGAGTAGCTGGCCCCTCAATCCAATGATACTTTATAAATAGGTTGATTTCAGTAGAAGTGTCAGAAAACATGAGAGGAAAGTGAGAAACGTCTCCAGTGTGGCACGTTTAGACCATAGGCCACCTGTTGTGGGGCATGCGTAGGAGTATAGGTGAGGACACAGAAAAGTAAACAAACTACACATGTTTCACAACTATGTTGAGAATCAGTGTCCCACTATCTGGGAGGGTGGATGGATAAATAAATAACAAAACTGACTGTAGGAACACTGTGCAAAAGGAAGGACAGGGTACTAGATTAGATTCTGTCACTAGAATAAACAGATAGACAATATTTAAAGAGCTCCTTGTACTCTTCACATGTGTTGATAAAAAGGCAAACTTAAGAATGATCCATTAACAATATCAAACAGATATCAAACAGTATCAACAGATAGAATAAATAAAGAGACAGTATAAACTGTCTTTCAGTATATCTGCCTGGTTAAACCCTACATTGATTGAAACTTCTGGTGTTTGAACCACTTTTTGCCTGCCTGGTATCACTGAAGAAAATTACAAAGTCATTCTGTTTGGAGCTGTTACAGTGATGTGAGTCTCATCTTCAGTGTTTTCTTTTCCTAGCCCTTGGTCTTTCACTTCCTATACTGTTGTAGACTCTATCACCACTCCCTGAAAGCTCCCTTCTGCACTCCTGCCTCATCAGTCTTGGCAGAAGATCTTGTTTTCTACACCAAGTATATAGTGTTATGTGTGAACTGCATCAAAGTCCCTCCATTCACCCCCATTGGATTCATCGTATATTTGCCACTTCCATCTCAGAGGAAGTCTTGTCTCTGTTCCTTTCCAAGGCTAACACTTCATGTGTACTCAAGATTTCAGTCCCTCCATATCATCTGAAAACTTGATTTTCAATAAGTCCTTCTTTTTGTAGTTTCCCTCTCCACCCATTCATTCTCCTCAACCAACAAACATTTTCAGGTATCCTTCACCCCCAAAACAATTTGTTCATTGCCTGTTTCCCTTTTAGCATTCATGCTCTCCTTTCACTTTCCTTTAGCAGTATTTTTTGAAAGAGAAATTTACATTCTCAGCCTTTAATTCATTATTTTCCATTTGTTCCTCAGCTTGGTTTCTGTTCCCACTATTGTGCTATTAAAGCTGCTCTGATGACGTCATCAAATAATTTAAACTCAGGTAGGATCTGAGGCCTGCTTAGAACTTTTCTTCTTGCTTTAAATCAGTGGTTCACAAATGTAAGAGTGTGCATAAAAATGATTATGGTGCTTATAAAAATAAAGAAAAAGGAAAAAAAACAATTCTGGACTTCTCTAGAGAAATTCTCACACTTCATAATGAGTAATTACAGTGGTTTTATTAATCTCCTATGGATACTAGGAGAAGAGTAAACACAAAATTCCTGAACTATTTCTCTGAACTCTAATCCATATTTCCAGATGCCAGTTAAACACTGCCACCTGATTATCACTCAGGCATCATGAACTCAAATTCCAAATCTGAACTCATTACCTCCCCTGCTAATCAGATACCTACTCTTTTAATCTCTGCCTTCACTGAAAATGTCACTCTCCACCCATTTGCCCCAACAAAAAGCCTTAATCATCCTATATTTCTCCTTTGATTGCAAAACCTCATCTTCTCGCTTCACCATAAGCAGTGTGATATAGGTTATGCTGTGTATCAAATAAAGAATTGAAAGCACCTAAATTAGCACCTGGACTAATGTTAGTTCCGCCTTCTCAACCCAGTCACACTGAGCTACTTGCTACTTGCTTTCTCAAGTCCACATCTCTTTGCATATATGGTTCTACCTGTCTAGGGATTTTTTTCCTAACTGACCTTTTAGGTAACTTTTCCAGAAAATCCAACTTAAACACAGTTATGCATTCTAAGATCTCAGCATATAATTCTATGATAGTACTTACACTTCACTAAATTATAGCTACTTATTTGTCTTTCCACCCTTTGGACCAAGAGAAACAGACTACATACTGTAAGGGCCCAGGTGACATTCATCTCTGTGTAACAGATATTCCCCTAAGCCACTTTAGCCTGGGGCTATGTGCAAGGGTCCAATAATCACAAATCTGACTTTGTAACTAGATTTCACTGGCACTTCAGACCTTGCCTAAGGCCCCTTGTCTGGTTTTAGGGTGTGTGCATGATCTCAGAAGCATCCCACAACAGGCAGACGATATCTATTTTATATTCAGCTTCTTGGCCCACCCAGCTACTGAAGTACTGCCCAGCCATGCCAATGATGTTGCATTTCGATGCTTCTGATGCTGCCCAGAGATGCCACATTCATTAGCCTGCTACCCTGTGCCAATGCCATTTCTCCACAACTGTCTCACTGAAGCAGACATCTGTTGTCTTTATCTGGAAATTTGTCTACTCTTCTGGTAACAGAAAACCTTTTTCTAGTTCAGAACCCATTCTTGTGGTAACCCAAATGTGCTAATCAAAATTCTCTATTCTCATCTCATCCTCAGGAAGTGATTCAGAAAGGAGTATGTGAACCATGCCAAGCAAATCAGAGCCCTTGCTGGGACTACTCTCAACTGGAAGGCTGTGATTCTGGGACTGGCCACTATCCTACCTGCTACATGGAAGGGACATGCTTGCAATGTGAAGTTTTGCAAATCAGCAGAGCTTAGATAATAAGCTAGAGCCCTTGAAACTTGTCACGTGAGACAGTAAATTTCCTTGTGGTTTAAATTTGAGTAGGATTTCTATCATTTGTAACTACAAGAATTCCAATAACTTCTAATACTATTTTTAGCATGGAACCTAGACTGCTTGTTACTTGAGCAAGTGACTTCCATGCATTGCCAGGACTGAGCCCCTGGGATGCTTCATGCCCTTTCCTGCCATTGCCAGATGTGTCATTCTCCTCCCCTCCCTACTTTTTTTTTTTTTTTTTTTTTTTTGTGGTACGCGGGCCTCTCACTGTTGTGGCCTCTCCCGTTGCAGAGCACAGGCTCCGGACGCACAGGCTCAGCGGCCATGGCTCACGGGCCCAGCCGCTCCGCGGCATGTGGGATCTTCCCAGACCGGGGCACGAACCCGTGTCCCTTGCATCGGCAGGCGGACTCCCAACCACTGCGCCACCAGGGAAGCCCCCTCCCCTCCCTTCTTACCACCTAAATCCAATCTACAATTCCTGAGCCTTAGCCCCCATCATCCACCACAGCCTCGTGTTCTACAGCGGTTATTTTGTTTCAGTTCCTAAAGAATGAATGAGGATTTCTTTCTTAACCCCTTTTCAGAGGCAAGCAAACTTATTCTGTAAAGGGCAAGATAATAAATATTTTATGCTTTGCAGACCACACCCATCTCTGTGCAACTACTCAACTCTACCAGTGTGGACATAGGCAATGTAAAATGAACAAGCATTACTGTGTTCCAGTAAAACTTTTCTTATGGACACTGAAATATAAATTTCATGTAAGTTTCATGAGTTACAAGTTTTTTAAAAAATTATTCCTCTGATTTTTTTCTAACTATTTAAAAATCCAAAACCATTCTTAACTCCCAAGCTGTTTACAGACCACAGATTGCCTATCCCTGCTCTAGGTCACAGAGTCCCCCCCACCAGCTCCCCAAAATCATTCTTTCCTCTTCCCATGCCCACCCAACTCTTCACTAGAGTTCAGTCAACAAATTCAAACTATTTGAACTTATTCCCAAATCTGTCCCTCCAATGCACTAGCCCTCTGTTATATGAGAGAACACTCAACACAAGTCTGTTGGATGACTGGATGAAGAAAAGCTAGTGGAAGAAATGACAAAATTAGAAGGGAAAATTCCTCATTCTTTCTTAAACAATTTTTTAGCATAACATCTTTTTCCTAGCATAATTTCATCAGAAAGTGAAAGGACCATACAGAATGGTACTTCTGGAGGACACCCAAAGCTGTCATCTCAGTCAGGGGAAGGATTCTCCTAGTCAGCCAGTTGAAAGAGCCAAGTGTGAATGCTACAGGAAAAGATTGGCCAGCTGGACCCCTGTACTTTGAATGTGGACTCTGAGAATTCACTGTGGAGAAGGAGAGAAGAGTTCTAAACTGGCAGCATACTCATGGTTGAGTGAATCCAGACACAAGGCTGAAAAATGACTAATTTATCATTTTCAATTAATCTAAAGTTTTCTGATATTCAGACATTGTCATAATTACCAAATCAATTTCCCTATGGAGTTTAAGCATTCTTGTAGAAAATGAAGTAATTTCTCAAATTTAAATTCAAATATCTTGTGTTTTAATGTAATAAAGATAAAGTGATATGTTATTGCCAAGAAAGAGAAAAAACCATGAATTCCATCCCAAGCCTCCCAGTTCCTGGCCACCCTTGTGAACTTGTGGCATCTACCAGAACTCCTATTTCAGGCAGGATACGTGTTGGTGCATACAAGCTAAACTCTAAGGGTTATTAAACAATCACAGCTCTACGAGCCTGGAAAACTACATCTGGCACACAAGAGTGAGAGTCTTGGGACTGACAACATTAACAAAGGTGGAAAATCTCTACTTTCAGTGTGTGTGAAACAGAAAGTCAGAGGTTCCCAGGGGCATGGCCTTGGGCATTCTCTTACTCTGTCCTCACCTTGATCCCTCCCTGGTTTTCCATCTTTTCCTCTCTCTATCTCTTTCTCTCATTTCCTGATTCTTCCTCCTTCTCAAAATAAACACAAGTGATTTTTTACATTCCAATACACTCAAATTGGAAGGATTTGGAAATTTTTCTCCCAAATGCATCAGGCAAATAACCAACTTCCTGCAAATAAAACCTCTAGCTCAGGTGTCCACTGCCACATAACCATTCACCTGTACCATGTGCCAAGAAGACCCAGTTCTTGGTGCTTGTGAAGTGTAGTAGGCAGAATTTTGGCCCCATGACCTTTCCTTCCTGTTACTACTCTTGTGAATATGTTACATTACGTGGCAAAATGAACTTCGCAGATACAATTAAGGTTACTAGTCACTTGACCTTAAAATAGGGAGATTATTTTAGATTATCCAAGTGAGCCCAGTGTAATCATATGAGCTCTTAAAAGCAGAAGTAACAGCAGAAGGGGAAGTCAGAGGGATCTGAAGTATAAAAAGGACACAGTGTGCCATTACAGGTTGGAAAATGGAAAGCCTCATGTGAAAAGAATTGCAGGAGGCCTTTGGGATTTTAGGAGCTGAAAGCAAGGACTCTGGCTGACAGCCAGCAAAGAATGTAGGGTATATTGGAACACTCTGTACAAATCTTTGTGATTTTTCTGTAAATCTAAAACTGTTCTAAAAAATAAAGTTTTTTCTTTAATTAAAAATAATATAATGAATGGAGACCTCAGCTCTTCACCTGCAAGCAATAGAATTCTGCCAACAAGGTGAATGAGCTTGGAAGTGGACTCTTCCCTAGGGCCCCCGGATAAGAGCCCAGGCTGGCCAACACCTTGATGCCAGCCTTCTGAAACCCTAGGCAGAAAACCCAGTTGAACCATGCCATACTTCTGACCTATGGAGAACTGTGGGCTGATAAATTTGCATGGTTTTAAGCCACTACATTTGTTGGCAGTTTGTTACTCAGCAATAGAGGAAGCCTCAGGGAACAAGATAGGGAGACAGCTCTGCCTGCATGTAGCTTATATTCCGTCAAGTAAAGGTATATAATAAACAGTACATAGGACTAAAAAATAAATGATATAGTACACTTATTGTAATGTACTATATAATTGTAAGTACTAGGAAAGGAAGCAAATGTAGGAGTAATGTAGGTAAGTGGTAACAAGAAAAAGTAAATGAAGAAGTAATGTAGGAAAATGTAGACAAGAGGAATCAGAATGCTGTTTGGTTGGGGTGGTGCAGATGGCAGTTGGTTTAATAGGTGGTCAGCCTCATCAAGGAAGTAGTATTTGAGTGAAGAGAGAAGGAGGTGAGACACTGAGTCAAACAAATAATTGGAGTAAGAACATGAATGGCAGAACAGCATAAGCAAAGGTCCTAAAGCAGGACAGGGCTGGTCAGGCTCCAGGAATGGCTAAGGAGGTGATGCTTTGGGGCAGACTTGCCAAGGGAAGAGTGGTAGGAGGGGGGTCAAAGAGGTGACAGGAGGCCAAATCACACGGGGCCTTGAAGGTTGGCCTGAGCCTTTGATTTTGCTCTGAGAAAAATGGGAGAGTCATTGCAGTGCTTTGAGCAGAACAGTGACATGAAGATCACCATTAGTCTCAAGTTAAAACAAGGATAAAAGACTGCAAACCAATAGAAGGCTAACGTAATATCCAGGTGAATAATGATGATGTCTTGGACCTGGATGGTAGCAATGAAGGTGGTGAGAAATAGTCTGTATATATCTTGAAGGTAGAGCCAACAGGATTTCACATTGGATTGGATGTGTGGTTATGAGAGAAAATAAGATTTTAGAATGACTCCAAGGTTTTTGGACTGAGTACCTGAAAGGATGAGTTTCCATCATCTGAGTTGAGAAAGGCTATAGGTAGAGCAAATTTTATGGGAAAGAAGAGAAGTTCAGTCTTAGACATAAGTTTGAAGTGTCTGTTAAACATACAAGTGGAAAATTTGATTAAGCAGTTAAAAAACTCGGTCTGCAGCTCATGAGAGAGCTCTGGTCTGAAGAGGTAATTGGGGAATCAACAGCATATAGATGATGTTTAAAAACACTGGGATGAATGAGGTCATCAAGGCCATAATTCAATAAAAGAAAAGAACCTAGAATGCAATAATGAGATACTCCAACATTAAGAGGCCTGTGAGAAGAGAAGAGAAACTTACAAAGGAGACCTAGAAGAAGCTATAAGTGACATCACAAACTTCATATATTTCCCTTAAACCCTTGGCATGAATTCTTCCTTTCAATCTCATTCCCTCTTCATCCCTTCCCAGCATCCAAATGCAAATGATGGAAAAGCAACATTTCAAAATCCCCAATATGCAAATTGCATGAGTAAGGGACATATGGAAAAGGTCATTCTTAATTAAGCCCTACTGGCTAAACCAATTAGTTTAGTGTCTGCCAGAACATATTATATGTTTTTTGCCATTATTTTGTCTTCATGTTGATCCTGACTTCTTGACTATCTTTACTTTCTACTTCCCAAACTCCAAAAGGGTGTTTGCTTGTACTAACCTTCACATACATTGTCAGATTACCTGCACTCTCTTCATTCATTGAATCTTTCCTTGCCACTAGATTAAACTCCCCTTGAGAATTGAAAGTATATTGTCTACTTCTTATAACCCCATAGTTGATAACAGCAAGAATTTCACTGTATTTACTGAATACATCGGTATGAGTTTATCTTCTTTACATTTCCACATATCTAATTTGTAGAAATTAATTGAATCAAAGGGTAAACTGGCCGCCAAAGACAGGTTGGAATGATGAAAGTAATTGTGTTTCTCTTGCATCAGATTTAAAAACTGAGCTTATATATGAGCCAAATGTTTTCAAACCTGGTTTAAAATGTTTCCATGGGTCTCAGATACCATTAAAATGACTGCAACAGAAGAACTTTTTAATTGGAAGAAAAGGTGTGAGAAAGATTGTAACAGTACTGCCCCTCACCTGCATCCCATCTAATGTGTTCTGAGCCTTCATTATGATGTTCACTCATATAGAGGTATTTTTCTGATTTTCACATATCACAGACAAATATAATAGCCATCTCAATGTAACTATTCAGTCTTCATGAAATTAATTGCAATGAGCAAATTTTACCCAGAAAACTTTGGAATTGATTAGAGATTTCTTACTAGATTTTTTTGGGGGGGAGGGCTGGATTCCCCAAGAAACAGACCCTAAGATCAGGAGGTAAGAATAAGTAATTAATATGAGAGGTTATCCTGGGTAGAGGGAAATGGACAAATGATCCAGTGGAGGGAAAGAAGCCAATAAATGATGTGTCATCAAGTGGGTTACTGCTATGGCACCTAGCAACCAATCTTACTAGGGAATTCTAGGAGACAGTGAAAAACATGCCTCTAAGATATCCCAACAGAGGAGAGAGGAAGCTGAGGTATATATCCACCAGGTCCTCCCCCATCATTGGTCAAGGGATGCTTCCAGGGGCACTAAGTCTATCTCACCACCTGCTTTCCCTGTATGTCAGCCAGGCCAAAGAAAACCCTTGGGTGAAGATAAAGGTAAGTGCCATAGGATACTGTCAGCGTGTTACTGGAATAGTGAATGCTGACGGTATGTGAGTGAGGCACAAAGAACATCTGCTACACCCGTCCTACAATGCTTGTGTTCATGCAACCTCATTTTTTTCAGACAAGGTATCTATTGTGTAATAACTGTCCTATATCTTTTCTCTCTGGAACTAATGGGGCTGTCAATCAGAGTCTCTTCCTCTTCCATCAAACCCTGGGCCAGTGAGGCAATCAGCGTGACCCAACATGCTGGACAGAGTGATTATTTCAAGGCATAAAATTCAAAAATGGCCAGTAAGAGTCCTTGAGGACTGATACACATGCTGGTAGAGAGGCTCCCATCTAAGGATACTAGTTAAAAGGGCTAGGTTAACCCAGTGCTGCTTTTGGCCTTACCGACTGTACTTGGAGACAAACAGCCTAAGAATGAAGCCAACATAGAGGGGAAAAAAAAAAAAAGATGGAGAGAGACAGAGCCTTAGTGACACTACATATGCATCCCCGATCCAGCTGTCTGAGCCAAATCCTAACCCTGGGACTTTGAAGTTTTCTGAGACAAAGAATATTCATTCTCTCTCCCTCTCTCAATTTTTTAAGATTTCCTTTTCTTACACAAATTTGAGTCGGTATCTCCCTCTCTCAATTTTTTAAGATTTCTTTTTCTTACACAATTTTGAGTTGGCATCCAGTCACATGCATCCATAAATCCTGACTAATATGAATTTTATAAGCACTTGGGCAAATGGATACTGTTGTTAAATATTGTTTATCTGAGTAATACCCAAGTTATATGCAAGAGTATGAAACAATTCGGGGAGAGCTTAACACAATTTTTGCATCAATCTTTTCTGTACATTTTTATGTATTCAGAAAATATTTACTGGAGGTAGAAACAGAAAGCACTAATGTATATTGACTCTCTAGTAAGATTTAATATTCACATTACATTCACATACTATGTTATATAATCCTCACAGGGACTCAAACCTTGTTTGTTCTGGGTCCCACAGCGAGTAAGTTGCAGGTGGTAAGAACGGAACATAGTTTCCTTGACTTCCTATTTTTTATAGCACCTTTCTACTGGATACCTATGTTTAAGTCAAGTACTATGGGAAAGGAAGCTATAGTGATGCAAATGAAGAAGTTCCTGACTACAAGGTGAATAGAAGGGAACAAACACAGTGACAAATATCCTCAAAAGGTATATAATCCACTCAGTGCTATGTCAGTATATGGATGAAGATCTCCAGAAGAGGGGCAGCTGGGAAAGGTTGTGTGAAGGGAGTTCCATGTAAGCAGGATTTCAGTAAGAAGAAATGGGGCAAGGTAGACATTCTAGATAGAGAAGGTAGCACAGAAGCACAGAGACTATTCAAATTACACATTGTATGGTGACTCTCAGAGAACAGTTGGCAGAGGTATGAAGTAATATAGTCAGATAGTACTTGCTGAACTTTATTCAGTTGAATAACATCCTTAAAATTCTTTTCCACATCCATAGACCATGAGTTGTACTATATTTTAAAGAATACTTATTGAAATAAATATATATTACCAAAGTATTTAAAAGTTAAGATTAACCATCACCTAAAACTACCTCTCATGCTGGTTTGGTGGCAAATACAAGGGCTTCAGAACCAACCTGATCTGGTCTCTATCTGAGCTCTGCCCCTTAATTTTGATCTAGGGTACTGAACCTTTCTGGTGCTTTGTTTCCTCATTTGGAGTGTTGTGAAGTTTAAATGAAATGATGCATGTGGGACTCATAATTAAATGATACATTGTTTATACCACTACTCTTACCCCCACCCCTACCCAGCATGGATGCTTAGGCAGGTGCTTTGTTTTGCTGAGCCACAGAAAAAAAGTGAGAATGCAATGGGAGAAGAGAAATTTTCTAACTATTAAAAGGAAAGGGTGAGTTAGTGTCTGGGAAAAGAGGAACTTTGGGACAAGAGCAAAGACACTTAGGAGCATTCAGGGGCCTTTTGACTATGTGCATTCCACATAACCTTACATCTTTCTCTTTGAACAAAGTTCCAATAAAAGCTGTATTATTTATCAATATTTTTAGAGTCAGTTAATAGGGTGAAAAAAACATAAGAATTGACTGAGATTGGCCTAAGAATAAGATCACACAAGAAGAGGCTGCTGGTGGCATTACTGAAGAAGATGAACATGAAAAGAGAAACATGCATTGACAGGAGTAATCAGGATGCATAGGAAGGACAAGATACTTGAAACAAAGAGAAAAGTATAAAATCTATTAGCCCAGGCAGTGATAATAGTCTTAGCTATGGATGAGGGAATAGATAAAAATGGGGTGGGGAGGGGGCGAGGTGAGAAAAATGAGAATAACAATTTATTGTCAAGCTTTGTCCAGTTGATTATTTTACTCCAGGCTTAGAGTCAGAAAAGAAAAGAAAAGGAAAAAAGAAAAAAGAAAAAAAGAAAAGAATGGTAATGCTTTCATGAGAGTCATGAACAGTATTGACCAAACAATCTAAAAAACTTAGTTTCTGTACCTTTTTTGAGAGCTTATTTTATCTGATGCTTGAAAAGTTGAACCAACCCCATTTCGATCTCTTTATCTGAACTATTATTGATCCAGATTTCTCATTGGTGATATGGACATGCCTAAGGGGTCAACTGAGAAACAAGAGTGAAAAATAAATAAACTAAGGTACACCAGCTTTTTACTCTTCCAGCCGTGTTCATGGCTGGTGATGTAGCCAGTGCTGCTTTTAGGATTATTCTTTGAAAAGTAGTTCAGTTTGGGACAAGTCACTTTGGAATCAGGGCTCCATTTGGCTTTCCTGTATTAATGACCCAGCTATAGTTAATTACAATAATGGAAATCCAGCAAAATGTGTTAACAAAACTTTGGTGAATAATTAATGCTAAGCTTGACCTGTCGACATATAGTGACTCATTATGGATTATGATAAAGCAAGGTGTGTCACATTAGACAACAATATGCATAAAGCAAGTCTGATTAAATTATTGTAAGGACCTTACATTATGACTGGACCTAACTAAGCCATCTGATTCATGGGTGCTAAGGGGTGATACAGCCTCCCACACCAGCAGTCATCAAATACACACTACTCCTGATGTTGGAACCAGTACCAGTGGGGATACCCCAGACACATGCTAATCTACAGAGTTAAGGGAGGAAAGTGACTTCCTCAGTCATATCTTTTCAATATTATCAACTGTTGAGCATTTCAGCAGTTTACTAGCTGTTTACTTGCAGAGTTAAGTAGAAAAATTTTTTGTATACTCTAAGCATTTGTAACCATCCATCCAACTTTCAGATTTGAAAATGCTACATTTTCAAACTCTTTTTGCATGCACCTTACAGAGGTCAAAGAACTGGCATTAGTCAGAAGTGTTAGCTTGTGTTTTTTGGAAATCAGTTGAATTTAATGAGCGAAATGTGTATACACATTTTCTTTGAAGAAAGGACAATGGGAATAAAAGGAAAATATCATATTAATTCAAACTCAGATTCCACTTACTGAAACCCAGGGACTCAAATAAATGCCTATAAGTAATGCATTTCATCAATTAGTGATGATTTCTCCAGTTTCATGGCATAAAAATAGATGCTTATATCACTAAACCAGATCACTGTTATACATAGTGATAAAAACAAAGAGATGAATTCACAACTAGCTGATAAAGTTTCCAGTGAGATCTACAAATTTAGTCAGAAAGAAAGGCACACGTGTTGAATGTTTATGATACCCCATACCTTGTGCCATTTCCTTCATCATGTGCTGTTAAACATTGCAATAACATTGTTATAAAGTATTTTATTCCCTTTTTCATAAAAGATAAAACTGAGGATCAAAAAATTAAATAACTTGTAAAGTTTTCATAGATTGTAGCAAAGCTAGGACTGAAGCTCAACTCTGCCTCCAAAATTCATATGCATTTCATAACTGTCAGAATAGAATAAGCAAATCTCACAACAAAGAAGTAAGATGAGGCAACTTGGGGGCAAAAATAACACAGTAAACAAACAAACATTCCATTACCAAATTCATTTTATATACTTGAAACACCTTCTAAATAATGCATTGTTTCTTCCAACAATGCATTTTAGAACCACTCCATTTTAAATGTGCAATTAGAAATTCAGACTACCAACAAGCAAAGAATGACATCTTTTGGATATGCATATGTAGCATACCTGAGGTTTGTGAGATGTCACAGAATGACATAATCCAGTCTAGAACATCTTTGTCTTAATTTTGTTTTTTCAAATGTGAAGCTTAATTTTTCTTAACCTCAGGTTTTATTTAAAGGACAATTAGCCTCTGATAGTGTTCAGCTCCATGCTAAGTAGCATTTATTTTTAATGTCCATTTACAAAGAAGACTACAATCAGAATAATTCTGTGGAGGAAACAAGTAATATTTCCCCTTTAGAGAAGGCAAAAAAACAAAAAATTCCACGTAGAGTCTGGAAATAGTTATTGTTGTATCTAACTGCAAGTGTGGTTTATTATGCACTTCAGGAGGACAAATTCTTAAAAGGCATATGCATAACAGGTGAAGCTTTTTAAGTGCATTATTTACTATGGGCTTTTAAAGAAACGTGCAGTTCACGAGGGGTTATTGGAGCCAGTTACAGAATTCCGAACGAAGCTCTACCAACAGCTTTCTAATTGAATCTCAAAAGACTATAATTGTGTTCCACTCTGTAGTCAGCCTCCATTCCATGTGGCTACAGTCCGTTGTAGGTAATCAGATTACTCATGGGTTACTGCCTGCAGCCTGCAGGAGAGTGCCAAGAGTAAGAAGGCAACGTGTTGTAGAGTTAATGAAGCTTAATATGGTGCCAGTATCACACTGAGCCATTGCCTACAGGGTGAGAAAGGATTATATCCCATGTTAATATGCCATTTGACCCGTGCCAGAGAAGCAGTCTAAATCACTGAATAAGTATGTAAGTCATCACTGAGAAGTGTTTGCAATGCCAGCTCTCATTGCTGTGAAAACAAGTTGTTCCTTAGCTTGTGAATTTTAACTTTGGTGCTCTTTAAAGTACAGTTTCAACATTGGCTCCCAACATCCCTGGAAAGGCCATACAGACATAAGATTCTCTAAATTGGAGCCAAAGCAAGGAAATGCACACGCTTTTCTTCAGTTTGAACTAAACTTCTCTGGAGAATAAGGTCAGTGTAGTGCAATTTCCCAACATCCATCAATGATTTCATTTCTCTAAACTTGCCTCTTACAAAGATGTTTAGGCCCTCATGAGCCTTGGGATTCTCGCTGCTAATTAAATTTTTGGTCAAATGATATCCCAATTTGTGAAGGAGTGAAGAAAGCTCAAAGAATTGATAGGGAAAACAGCAAAAGTTAGTCCAATTTGTACTGTGAAAGCTCAATCTCAAAACAATAGGACAATACAATCAACACTCTAAAGTTTCCTTATTTCCACCCTGCTCTTGACATGGTAGGATGAGAATGAAGCAATTCTCAATGGTGTAATTAACACACTGAGAAATAATTCTATCAGATTATTTTGGTTGTATTCTTAAATTCATAAATATTTAAGATTAAAAACCAACTTCTAACATCAGAAAATTCTGTATGATTTTCTACATATTAACTCATTTAAAAATTATTTTAATTATTTCAGTTTGTAGGTTAGAGAAGCAAAAGATTAACACAAGTTAAGAAGACTCCGGAGCAGAGATGTAATATTTTGTTAATATTTTCTCCTTGCACTCCCTTTATTTATTGTTTAGAATAGAAAATTCATGTAAAGGGTGTAAAGTCCAAAAGATACAAAAGCAGGTACAGCTCCCATTTCTTACTGTAACTGGGTGGTTGTGTATCTTTTCAGAAATATTCCATTAGTACACCCGCATATATCCACCTTTGTATTTAGTATCTATGAGTCTACCTATATATGCCTGTATGCCCGTGTATCTGAATGTATATATCTAAATTCAGATTTTTGAGGAGTTTACATTTGTAGGGATTTACATACAATTAGTTTTAAAAAACGAGATATAACTTAAAGGACAAAAACCTTAAATGTACAATTTGATGATATTTTACATAATATACTGTCACGTAACTAGATTATTTCCACAACCTCACGAGGTCCCTTTTGTAGCCTCTAATCAATAGATATCAAAAGCTTCATATTTGTAGAATATTGCATGCACATTTTTTGGATCCATATTCTTTTTTTCAACATTATTCCTGTGAAATTTATCTATGCTGTTGTGTGGACAGTAGTTCATTCTTTTTGGAGACTTTAATTTTTAGAGCAGTTGTAGGTTCACAGCAAAATTTAAGGGAAGGTACAGAGGTTTCCCATGTACTTCCTGCCCCCATGCATGCACAGCCTGCCCTATTATCAATATCCCTCACCAGAGGGGTACATTTGTTACAGCTGATGAATCTGCATTGACACATCAATCATAATTACCCAAAGTCTATAGTTTACATTAGGGGGTTCATTCATTTTTATCATCTGATATTCCATTGTACCTAAAGTGAGTATCACAATAAAGCAAGTCACAGAAATTTTTTGGCTTTCCAGTGCATATAAAAGTCATGTTTGCACTATACTGTTGTCTGTTAAGTGTATAATAGCATTATATCTAAAAAAATGTACATTCCTTAATTAAAAAGTGCTTCATTGCTAAAAAATGCTAACCATCATCTGAGTCTCCAGTGAGTTGTAAGTTCTTTGCTGGTGAAGGGTCTTGCCTCAATGTTGATGTCTGCAGACTGATCAGAGTGGTGATTAGTGAAGGTTGGGGTTGGTGTGGCAGTTTCTTAAGATAAGACAATGATTCGCAAAAATGTTCCTATAAAAGGGTTTCACCTTTAAGGAATTCATGGAAAAGACTCTGACAAGTACAGGCTTCTGGTAACTGACTATACTGCTGAACTGAATGAATAAGCATTTTCAGAACTCTAATGGAAAACTGATGAATTCATAAAAGTGCTAACAAAAGATCAAGATGAAAAAAATTAATTACATGGGACTGAATGAACTGATGATTATAATTTTTGTGACTTTCTGTTTGAATACTAAAAAAAAAAATCTCACAAGGGCTCAGAGGCAAAAAATATACAAATCAATTTTCACTGCAAAGTAAAGGAGCTGTTACCGTGGAGGATTACTGGACTGAATGTCAATATTATGACATAGTATGAGTGTGTTTTGTGTTTGGTAATTGCAATCATTGTTGCTTTTGTTGTGGTCATCCATTTACAATGCTTGGTGTCCATTTATTTATCTCCTGTAAAAATAAAATACAGTGTGTGTGTGTGAGAAAAAAAAAAAGACAATGAAGTATGCTGCATTGACTGACTCTGCCTTTTAGGAACAATTTCTCTTTAGCATACAATGCTGTTTGACAGCATTTTACCCCACTGTAGGACTCCTTTCAAAATTGGAGTCAATCCTCTCAAACCTTGCTGCTGCTTTATCAATTAAGTTTATGTAATATTCTAAGTCCTTTTCATCATTTCAACAATCTTCACAGCATCTTCACCAGGAGTAGATCCCAACTCAAGAAACCACTGTTCTTTGCTCATCCATAAGGAGCAATCCTCCTCTGTAAAGTTTTATCATGAGATTACAGCAGTTCAGTCACATCTTCAGGCTCTGCTTCTAATTCTAGTTCTCTTGCGATTTCCACCACATCTGCAATTACTTCCTCCACTGAAGTCTCAAACCCCTCAAAGTCATCCAAGAGGGTCAGAATCAACTTCTTCTAAACTCTTGTTAAAGTTGATATTTTGACCTCTTTTCATGAATCATGAAAGCTCTTAATGGCATCTAGAATGGTGAATCCTTTTCAGAAGATTTTCAATGTATTTTCCCAGATCCATCAGAGGAATCACTATCTATGACAGCTATAGCCTAACAGAATGTATTTCTTAAATAACAAGACTTGAAAATCAAGATTGTTTCTTGACCCATGGGTTGCAGAATATATGTTGTGTTAGCAGACATGGAAAAACATGAATCTCATTGTACATTTTCATCTCCTGGGTGACCAGGTGCATTGTCAATGAGCAGTAATATGTTGAAAGGAATCCTTTTTTCTGAATAGTAGGTCTCAAACAGTGGGCTTAAAATATTCAGTAAACCATGCCATAAACAGATGTCCTGTCATCCAGAGTAGATTCAGCATAATTCTTTTTTTTTCGTAATGGCCCTATGATTTTCAGAATGGTAAATGAACACTGGCTTCAAACTTAATGTCACCAGCTGCATTAGCCCCTAACAGAGAAGCAGCCTGCCTTTTGCAGCTCTGAAGCCAGGCATTGACTTTTCCTCTCTAGCTATGAAAGTCCTAGATGTCATCTTCCAATAGAAGACTCTTTCATCTACATTGAAAAAATCCAGCGTTTAGTGTAGCCACCTTCATTATCTTAGCTAGATCTTCTGGATAACTTGCTGCAGCTTCTATATCAGTAATTGCTGCTCCACCTTGCCCTTTGGTGTTATAGAGACAGCTTCTTTCCTTAAATTTCAGGAACCAACCTCTGCTAGCTTCAAACTTTTCTTCTGTAGCTTCCTCACTTCCAGCCCTCATAGAGTTAAAGAGAGTTGGGACCTTGTTCTGAATTAGGCTTCAGCTTAACAGAATGTTGTGGCTTGTTTGATCTTCTACCCAGACCACTAAAAGTTTCTCTATATCAGTAGTGAGGCTGTTTGTCTTTCTTATCATTCGTGTGTTCACTGGAGTAGCACTTTTAACTTCAAGAATTTTTACATTGCATTCAAAACTTGGCTAATTGTTTGGCACAAGATGCCTACCTTTCAGCTTATCTCAGCTTTTGACATGCTCTCCTCACTAAGCTTAATCATTTCTAGTTTTTGACTTAAATTAAGAGCCATGTGACTCTTCCTTTCACTTGAACACTTAGAGGCCACTGTAGGTTTATTAACTGGCCTAATTTCAATCTTTTGTGTCTCAGGGACTAAGGAGAACTGAGGAGAAAGAGAAACCAGGAACAGCTGGGAAAAGCGAGACACCAGGAACAGCTGGGTTGGTGGAGCAGTCAGAATACACATAACATTTACTAATTAAGTTCCCTGTCTTACATGGGTGTGGTTCATGACGCCCCATAACGATAACAATAGATTGACATTAAAGGTCACTGATGACCATAACAAATAATAATGAAAAAGTCTGAAATATTGTTAGAATTACCAAAATGTGACACAGAGACACAAAGTGAACAAATGCTGTTGGAAAAAAGATGCTGATAAACTTGTTCATGCAGGGTTGCCCCAAACTTTCTATTTGTGAAAAACACAGTATCTATGAATCACAATAAATTGAAGCATGATAAAATGAAGTATGCCTATATGCCTATCCTAAAATTAATTGGGCATTTGGTTGTTTCCAAACCAGGGCTATGATGAATAAGACAATGAACATTATTTTACGTTTCTTGTTAGACATTAACACTCACTTCTATTGGTTAATATCCAAGATTGAAATTATTGGGTCATAGGGTATATATATGTATGTTTTTAGCTTTAGTAGATACCCCTAGTTTTCCAAAGTAATTATAACAATAAATATCAAATTAGTATTGTATAAGGGTTCCAATTGTCCCACATTCTTGTCAAGACTTAGTACAGTCAGTTCTTTAATTTTAGCTGTCTCAATGGGTCACTACTCGATGGTAGTTTTAATGTGCATTTCTCTAATAACTAATAATACTGTGAAACCTTTTAATGTTGATTGATAATTTAAGTATCTTCTTTTGTGCAGTGCCTATTTAGATATCTGCCCATAAAAAATGAGTTGCCTTGGATATTGGGATCGACATATATACACTAATATGTGTAAAATAGGTAACTAATAAGAACCTGCTGTATAAAAATAAATAAAATAAAATTCAAAAAAATGAGTTGCCTGCGTTTTTTCTTATTTAATTTTAGAAAAACATTATATATTCTAAGTCCATAGTAAAGTACATGTGTAGCAAATATATTCACCCATTCTGTAGCTTTCCTTTAACTGTCTTAATGTTGCCCTTTGACAAACAAAGCTTAGTAATTTCATTTTACAAATTTATTTTGGTATAATAATCTGTATATCTAAAATGTTCAATTTGATAGGCTTTGACATGTGTTAACAATTACGAAGCCGTTACTACAATGTAGATAACAAACATATCCATCACCCCCAAAAGTTTCCTCATACTCATGTAATCTATCCCTCCCTCCCTTCACCCACATCCACAGGCAGCCACTGATGTGCTTTCTCTCACTATAGATTAGTTTGCAAGTTCTAGAATTTTATATACATAGAATTATAGAATAGGTACTCTTTCATGTTTGGCTTCTTTCACTTAACACAGTTACTTTAAGATTCTTCCATGTTACTACATGTAACAATATTTCCTTTCTTTTTATTTCTGAGCAGTATTCCACAGTATTCTGTAATTTGTTTAACCATTCATCTGTTGATGGACATTTGGGTTATTTCCAGCATTGGTTATTCTAAAAGGTGCTATAAACAAGTCTTTGTGTGGATATAACCTCATATTTAACATGGGTAAATACCTTAGAGTAGAATGGCTGGATTGTATGGTAGGTGTAATTTTTCATTAAAAAAAAAAAAACTGTCAATATGGTTTTTCAAAGTGTTTGTACCATTTTATATTCCAAGATGTATTTTATGAGCTTTCTAGTGGCACAATGGTGCCAACACTTAACATGATCAGTCTTTTTATAATTTTAGCCATTCTAATGGGTATTAAGGAATATCTCAGTGGGACTTAATTTGCACTCCCTAATTTCAACTGGTGTTGAACATATTTTCATGTGCTCATTTGCCATATGTGTATTTTCTTTTGGTAAAATGTCTATTCAACTATTTTGTCAATTTTCATTTGGGCTATTTGTTGTCTTATAAGAATTCTTTGCAAATTCTACATACAAGTCCTTTGTCAGATATACAATTTGTAAGTATTTTATCCTAAGTCAGCTGCCTGCTCTTTCATTTTCTTAATAGTGGCTTTAGAAGAACAAAAGTTTTACTCTTGTTAAAGAGCAATTTATTGATTTTATTCTTTAATAGTCCATGCTTTTAGTGTTCTATTTAAGAAATCTTTGCCACATCCAAGATTTCTAAATTATTCTCCAATGTTTTCTTCTAGAAATTTTATAAACTTAGCTCTTAGATTTAGGTATATGATCCATTTCAAGCTAAGTATATGATACTCCTTTGAAGTAAAGGTCAAGGGTTTTGCCTGTTTGTTTGGCTATTCCTACAAGTCTTGCAGTTTATTGAAAATAACAATAATTTCCCCAGTTAAATTGCTTTGGCATCTCTATAAAATATCAATTGACTGTATATGTGTGTTTATTTTGGACATCCCATTCAGTTCCAATAATCCATACTTGGTCACTGTAGCTTTATAAGCCTTCAAATCAGATATTTCATGTTTTCTGACTTTGTTCTTCTTTTTCAAAGTCCTTTTGGCTATTTTAGGTCTTTTGTACTTCTATATAAATTTTAGAATCAGTTTGATGATTTCTATGAAAAACAGCCTTATTTGATTTTGCTTGGGATTACATTGAATCTATAGAAATTGTCAGGATAACAATATTGACTTTTCATCACTGAACAAAGGTGTGTCTCTATACTAATTTAGGTCATTTTTAATTCTCTCAGAAACATTTTGTAATTCTTAGTGTAGAAATATTTTACATCTTTTGACAAATTTATACCTAAGTATTTCATATTCTTTTTTTTGGTATTTCTTATTCTTGATGCTACTATCAGTGGTATTGTTTATTTCAATTTCTGACTGCTTGTCAACTGTATAAAGAAAACTAATTGATTTTTCCATAATCGTCTAGTATTCTATAACTCTGCTAACCTTATTCATTTACTAGCATTTTAGGCACATTCCATTAGATTTCATTCATAGACTATTATGTCATCTGAGAATAAAGGCTGCTTTACTACCTCCTTTTTGATCTGGATGTCTTTTATTTCTTTTTCTTGCCTTATTATACCGGAGAGAACCTCCAGCACAGTATTGAACAGAAGTGGCGAGAGTGGACAGGCTTGCCTTGTTCTTGATCTTAGGAGGAAAACATTGTTTTCAACACTAATAATGATGTTAGTGTAGATTTTTCACAGATGTTCTTTATCAGGTTGAGGAGGTTCCTTACTTTTCCTACTTTTCTGATATATTTTTAAATGAATGGATATTGGATATTCCTTAATGCTTTTCTGCAACAATTTAGATGATCATATGTTTTATTTTTTTCCTTTTTAGTCTGTTAATGTGGCAAAGTACATAGATTGATTTTTCAACCATTAAACCATTCATGGGATAAATCATATTTGGTTATGATATATTATCATTTGTATGTATTGTGGGATCTGACTGGCTAAAATTCTGTTAAGAATTTATTCATCTATGCCAATTAGGGATATTGGTCTGAAGTTTTCTTCTCTTGTTACGTCTTCTCTTTTTGTTGGTTTGTTTTTATCAAGATAATGCTGAATTCATAAAATAGTTGGGAAGAATTTCTTCTTCAATTTTCTGGAAGTGTTTGTACAGAATTGGTATTATTTCTTTATTAAATATTCAGTATTATTCACTAGTGAAGTAATCTAAGTTTGGATTATTATTTATGAAAATATTTTTACCTAAAAATTTATTTATTTTAATAGGTATAGAGCTATTCAGATTTCCTATTTCTTTTTGAGTGAGCTTTGGTAATATGTGTCTTTCAAGATACACATCCATTTCATCTAAGTTACTGAATTTATGAGCATAAATTTCTTTATAATATTTTCTTATATTTTAAATTTCTGTAGGATGTGTAGAGGCTATCATTTTCTTATCTGTGATACTGGCAACTTTTGTCTTTTCTCTTTTTTCCTGATCAGTGTGGCTAGGGGGTTATCAATTTTTTGATCCTTAGCTTGTGATATTATTGCTTTTAATCTTTTGTTTTTGTCTGTTTTCTATTTTATTGATTTCTGCTCTTCTTAAAATTTCCTTTCTTATGTTTACTTTGGGTTTAATTGTTCTTTTTTTCTAGTTTCTATGATACAAGCTTAGGTCTCTGAGTTAAGACCATTCTTTTCTTCTAACATAGGCATTTAGTGCTATAAAATTTTCCTCAAAGTACTATTTTATCTATATCCCACAAATTTTGATATGTCATGTTTTCACTTTCATTCAGTTTAAAATAGTTTCTTATTTCCTCTAGATTTTTCTCAATTTCAGGGGGTTATTTAGAAGTGTGATATTTAGTTTCCAAATCCTTAGGGGATTTTTCAGATATTCTTTTGTTGACTTTAGAATTTAATTCCATTGTGATCAGAGAGTACACTTTGTACTAGTTAAATTTTTTTAACATATACTGACACTTGTTTTATGGCCCAGAACATGGCATACCTATCTTTAAAAAATTTTGCCTGCACTTTGAAAAAATGTATATTCTGATGCTGTTGAATGGGGTGTTCCATAAATGTTACTAGATCAGGTTGACTGATAGTGCTGTTCATGTTTTCAACATCTTTACTAATTTTCTGTCTATATATTCTATCAGACACTGAGAGAGATTTTAAAATTTTCAACTAATTGCAGACTTGTCTATTTTGCTTTGCAGTTCTATCAGATTTTCTTTACGTATTTTGAAACTCTGTTATATACATACTCTATTAGGATTTTTATGTACTCTTGATAAATTGACCAATTTATCATTATTAAATGGCCTTTCTTATCTCTAGCAATATTCTTTTCCCTGAAACATATTATGTCTGATATTAACATAACTATTCCAATTTTCTTTTCATTAGTGGTAGCACTGTATATCAATTTTTTTAGACTAAGGATCAACAGACTTTTTCTCTACAGGGCTAATAATAAATATTTCTGGCTATTTCTTTTTGTTTTTTTGTTTTAACATCTTTATTGGAGTATAATTGCTTTACAATGGTGTGTTAGTTTCTGCTGTATAACAATTTTTGCCTATTTCTGCTTCTCTGGTTTCACTGACAGTCTAAGACACCTGTATGGAAAATGCATTTGCCAGTAGTTCTTTTATTGGGTACACTGTGTGGTGTGTGTGTGTGTGTGTGTGTGTGTGTGCATGCACATGTGCTAAAGAAACTGACTGTTTACCTCTCACACACTGAAAATACAGCATAAGACAGATGCTCTTGTATAGGGAGGGAAAAAAAGAAAGAAAGGGAAAAATGGAAGATATACAGTAGTCACTTGTCTATTTTAATTCTGAAATCCAGACTAGGACATATTCCCACTTCCTTGATTAGGGTTTAGTCCTGTTGTCTGACAATAATTCTCCATGACTCTTGGTTCTTCCCTTTGAATTGTCTTTCCTTTTGCCTAAATGTAACACATGACTACAGCTGAATGCTCTTCTCTGCCTGCTTCCTTTCCATAAAAATTTGGGCATACCAAGACTGCTTTTCATTTCATAGTGTTGCTTTCCCTTTTAGTCCAAGCTGGCAGTGTTTCTGTTAATACAATTATCTTAAAATTTTTATGGATTTTCAATGAATCTTTTAGGGTTCAGTTCATTAAACAAAAAAAGCCCACTCACATAAAGTGTCTTAAGGTAAACTTTCTCTATCTTCACTTCCCTGTCAAGTTTCTGTAGGATAATGCCCTAAAAATTATTAGAAGCCCAAATTTTTAATTGAGAGGATATGTGAAGCATGCTCTTAAGATTCTCAGATGGCCTTTTTGTCTGTCAAGGTATATGAGGTACCACCTTAAATACTTCTGAAGTCTTAGAAACTGCTTTAAAGTAATTTTTTAGGCCATGTTTTCCTAACAGTGCCCTGGATTTGATCTTTGCCTGAAAGCTATTTCCTAATTTGAGAATAGTTTACCATCTGGAGAGGTTGGGAATGAGAAACTGTTTTATTTTTGAACCCAAGTCCTGGATTCTTTATATTTAACAGCTTTTTTTAAAGCTCTTATTTCTTTAGTTCTTCTCTCATTTCATTACAAGCAGCTGAAGAAATCAGGTTGAATCTTCAACACTGTGCTTGGAAATTTCCTTAGGCAGATCACCCAGTTCATTAGGTATATTTATTTTCCACATTTCAATAACTGACAGCGCTGCTTAACATCTCACAACTACATTACAAGGGTCTCCTTTCCTCCAGCTTTTAATAATGCTTTACTCATGTGTGTTTAAGTTCTCACTGACAAAGTCCTCAAGACCCTATAAACTTTGCTAAAAAACTTCAGCTACTAGCTACAGCTCTTCTAGCTACTGTCCACATCTCAAAGTCAATGCCCCACATTTTAAGTTTGGCTATGGCAGCCCTCAATGTGGCAATAACTATTTTCTTGTTATCTCTGGTGGTAAAACAAACCATCTCAAACTTGGCATCATATAAAAGCAACAGTAATTTACTAGTATTATCTCCCAGAGTTCTGAGGGTCAACTGGTCTCAGCTAGTCAGTTCTCACTGGGGGTTTCTCATGAGACTGCAGTCATATGGTGCCTGGGGCTGCAGCCATCAAAAGCTTCCTCACATTTTGGTGGTTAATGCTGGTTGCTGCCTGGGACCTCTGCTAGGAGCTTTATCTACGATACCCCCCATGTGGCCAGCACTTTCTTCCTCACAGTATGGTGTCAGAATCCCAAGGGCAAATGTCCCAGGAGAGAGTCAGGCTGAAGTAGCACTGCTTTTAGGACTCAGTCTCAGAATTCATGAAGCATCACTTCTGCTGCATTCTACTTCCAGTCAAAGGAAAAGAAACCAGACTCCACCTCTTTTTTTTTTTTTTTTTGTGGTACGCGGGCCTCTCACTGCTGTGGCCTCTCCCATTGTGGAGCACAGGCTCCGGACGCACAGGCTCAGCGGCCATGGCTCACGGGCCCAGCTGCTCCGCGGCATGTGGGATCTTCCCGGACCGGGGCACGAACCCGTGTCCCCTGCATCGGCAGGCGGACTCTCAACCACTGTGCCACCAGGGAAGCCCCAGACTCCACCTCTTGATGAGAGTGGTATCAAATACTCTGGAGACATGTTTTTATTATATTTATTTTTTTGATAATAAAATAAAATTTTATTTTATTTCAATTACTTTAAATTTAAAAACTAATACTTCATCCAGTTATTAGAAAACTTTTCAGTATGTTTGGAAAAAATGGGGTCTGTGAATATTCTTTTTCAACTATAAATTTTATGAAATCAAAAATACAGATCAGGGCCTCCCTGGTGGCGCAGTGGTTGAGAGTCCGCCTGCCGATGCAGGGGATACGGGTTCGTGCCCCGGTCTGGGAGGATCCCATATGCCGCGGAGCGGCTGGGCCCGTGAGCCATGGCTGCTGGGCCTGCGCGTCCGGAGCCTGTGCTCCGCAACGGGGGAGGCCACGACAGTGAGAGGCCCGCATACCGCAAAAAGAAAAAAAAAAAAAAAAAAAAAAAATACAGATCAAGGATTTCCCATGAAAATTTAGCATTCAAATTCAGATGTTCTGTAAGTGTGAAATACTCAGTTTTGAAGACAGCACAAAATGAGAGAGAATGTAAACCTTTTCATTAATATTTTCTATTTGATTACATACTGAAATGATAATATTTTGGATATACAGGGTTAAATAAAATACAGGTATAGCTTGTTTTACTGTGCTTCATTTTACTGTGCTTGGCAGATACCGCAAGTTTTACAAATTGAAGGTTTGTGGAAACCCTGCACTGAGCAAATCTATCAGCATAATTTTCCAATAGCATTTGTTCACTTTGGGTCTCTGTGTCACATTTTGGTAATTCTTCTTTTTTTTAACACCTTTATTGGAATATAATTGCTTTACAATGTTGTGTTAGTTTCTGCTGTATAACAAAGTGAATCAGCTGTATGTATACATATATCCCCATATCCCCTCCCACTTGCATCTCCCTCCCACCCTCCATATCCCACCACTCTAGGTGGTCATAGAGCACCAAGCTGATCTCCCTGTACAATGCAGCTGCTTCCCACTAGCTATCTATTTTACATTTCGTAGTATATATATGTCCATGACTCTCTCTCACTTCGTCCCAGCTTACTCTTCCCCCTCCCTGTGTCCTCAAGTCCACTCTCTACATTTGTGTCTTTATTCCTGCCCTGGCCCTACATTTGTCAGAACCATTTTTTTTCTTTTTTTTTTTTTTTTAGATTCCATATATGTATTAGTGTACAGTATTTGTTTTTCTCTTTCTGACTTATTTCACTCTGTATGACAGACTCTAGGTCCATCCACCTCACTACAAATAACTCAATTTCGTTTCTTTTTATGGCTGAGTAATATTCCATTGTATATATGAGCCACGTCTTCTTTATCCATTCATCTGTTGATGGACACTTAGGTTGCTTCCATGTCCTGGCTATTGTAAATAGTGCTGCAGTGAACATTGTGGTACATGACTCTTTTTGAATTATGGTTTTCTCAGGGTATATGCTCAGTAGTGGGATTGCTGGGTCATATGGTAGTTCTATTTTTAGTTTTTTAAGGAACCTCCATACTGTTCTCCATAGTGGCTGTATCAATTTATATTCCCACCAACAGTGCAAGAGGGTTCCCTTTTCTCCACACCCTCTCCAGCATTTATTGTTTGTAGATTTTTTGATGATGGCCACTCAGACCAGTGTGAGGTGATACCTAATTGTGGTTTTGATGTGCATTTCTCTAATGATTAGTGATGTTGAGCATCCTTTCATGTGTTTGTTGGCAATCTGTATATCTTCTTTGGAGAAATGTCCATTTAGGTCTTCTGCCCATTTTTGGATTGGGTTTTTTGGTTTTTTGATATTGAGCTTCATGAGCTGCCTGTATATTTTGGAGATTAATCCTTTGTCAGTTGCTTCATTTGCAAATATTTTCTCCCATTCTGAGGGTTGTCTTTTCATCTTGTTTATGGTTTCCTTTGCTGTGCAAAAGCTTTTAGGTTTCATTAGGTCCCATTTGCTTATTTCCCTTTCTCTAGGAGGTGGGTCAAAAAGGATCTTGCTGTGATTTATGTCATAGAGTGTTCTGCCTATGTTTTCCTCGAAGAGTTTTATAGTGTCTGGCCTTACATTTAGGTCTTTAATCCGTTTTGAGTTTATTTTTGTATACAGGGTTAAGGAGTGTTCTAATTTCATTCTCTTATATGTAGCGCTCCAGTTTTCCCAGCACCACTTATTGAAGAGGCTGTCTTTTCTCCATTGTATAGTCTTGCCTCCTTTATCAAAGATAAGGTGACCATGTGCATGGGTTTATCTCTGGGCTTTCTATCCTGTTCCATTGATTTATGTTTCTGTTTTTGTGCCAGTACCATACTGTCTTGATTACTGTAGCTTTGTAGTATAGTCTGAAGTCAGGGAACCTGATTCCTCCAGCTCTGTTTTTCTTTCTCAAGATTGCTTTGGCTATTCAGGGTCTTTTGTGTTTCCATACAAATTGTGAAATTTTTTGTTGTAGTTCTGTGAAAAATGCCATTGGTAGTTTGATAGGGATTGCACTGAATCTGTAGATTGCTTTCAGTAGTAGAGTCATTTTCACAATGTTGATTCTTCCAATCCAAGAGCATAATGTATCCTTCCATCTGTTTGTATCATATTTAATTTCTTTCATCACTGTCTTATAGTTTTCTGCTTACAGGTCTTTTGTCTCCTTAGGTAGGTTTATTCCTAGGTATTTTATTCTTTTTGTTGCAATGGTAAATGGGAGTGTTTTCTTAATTTCTCTTTCAGATTTTTCATCATTAGTGTATAGGAATGCAAGAGATTTCTGTGCATTAATTTTTTTATCCTGCTACTTTACCAAATTCATTGATTCGCTCTAGTACTTTTCTGGTAGCGTCTTTAGGATTCTCTATGTATATTATCATGGCATCTGCAAACAGTGACAGTTTTACTTCTTCTTTTCCAATTTGGTTTCCTTTTATTTCATTTTCTTCTCTGAGTGCTGTTGCTAGAACTTCCAAAACTATGTTGAATAATAGCAGTGACAGTTGGCAGCCTTGTCTTGTTCCTGATCTTAGAGGAAATGATTTCAGTTTTTCACCATTGAGAACGATGTTGGCTCTGGGTTTGTCATATATGGCCTTTATTATCCTGAGATAGGTTCCCTCTATACCTACTTTCTGTAGAGTTTTTATCATAAATTGGTGTTGAATTTTGTCAAAAGCTTTTTCTGCACCTATTGAGATTATCATATGGTTTTTATCCTTTAATTTGTTAATATGGTATATCACACTGATTGATTTGCATATATTGAAGAATGAAGACATGTTTTTAAACCTCTGCAGTACATTTCTCTTTAATGACTATATGCATGTATCATACTTAATAATGCTATGTTTAAAATTTTTATAAATTTTAATAAAGTTAAAAAAAAGAGGATAAAGAGGAAAACTAGAATGTTCTCTCTTAAATATCTTAGGAAGATCTTTTCAGTAAAGTATCAGTAAAATACCAAGGGAGTGTGTCAACATTCACACAACTGCAATAGAACACTAATTAGGAGATGGAATGTCACTGACCTAATAATGTGAAAACACAAGAAAATGTCAGTTCATATCACTGTATATGAAAAAGATCCAAACAGGGTGATGATGTTTTACGAAACTGCGGAGACAAGGAAAAGGCTTATCACTTGTTTCTGTGCCATGCTTACTATATCAAGTCACATATTATTTTTAAGACATTTAAGAAATATGTAAGAAAATGTATGTTATATTTTCATGACTTCAGGGAGGAAACCAAGGTGTGGGAATTATGGAGAGATCAGTTTGGGCACCAAATAGCTGCTTTATGTTGAAGTGGATTTTCCATCATTAAAAGTCACTTCAACATAAAGTATTTATGCAGAATATAGAGAAAGCTATTGAGAGAGGTTCCTTTATCATGGACACTTTATTTGTAATTCAGAGATTCCATGGTAATATGGTTATATAAGGATAAAGAGAAAAGTTAAGGAATTATACATGTTTATGTCAAAAAGTTTGTCCTTTATTTTTCTACACAGACTGTCTTCAAAATATGTCTGACTGAGATTCAGGAGAGTCTGAGAAATCCTATTGTTCACCCACATGACCTTAATTATGTTAGTTACAAAGTGACATAAGAAGGACTTTTATCCAAAGTCACAGAAACTAACAGAATTAACTCTGACCAACTGAGAAAAGAGGTAAACAATGACAGAAATGTCAGTGATTTCAATTAACTGCTTTACCAGTCCCCTAACATACATTTCTATCAGGAATATAGCCAGGAAATAGTTGGGAGAAGTGGTCCTACTGAATACAGTCTGGAATAGTAGCGCATCTTTTATGCTAATAAATTGATGTGGCAGTTTTAAATACTATGATTGAAAAAAGGTAGCATTTTGAAATTAAGCTCATCTTCATTAATGTTAGAAATTGTTTTTTGGGTTTTTTTTTGGCTATTACCTGTTTTTTCAATACAGATTTACTGAGTACCTAGTGAATACAAAGATGAGTGAAACTTTGTCCTTGTCCTTACAGAAACTAGAGGAGAACATGAAAAGCAAAATATTTACATTGACAACAAACTATGATACAATAGAAAAGTAGTAACCAATACCTGCCATAGTTGAGTAACTGTATCTCACTGTAATACAAATTATAATGTGACATTATGATACTTCCAAATTTTATAATAGAGTGTTGTTTTGTATATACTTCAAATCCTAATGGGTATTTTCTTTAACTAAAAATCAGGCACCACAGTCCAAAAAATGTGTCAGAGGTGTAAGAGCATCTGGAAAATGTAGTTTAGATGTTCAAAAAATGAAATTTTTAGGATAGGTTATTGGCTTAGCAGAAAATGAGAATGACTATTTGAAAATGGGAACAATTTTTTGAAATTGGGATGAAATGATCCAGAAAATCTAGTATGCTATGGTACCAATAACCGACAAAAATATACAGTAGAGTATTTCAGAGAAGACATTCATATTCAAGTTAAAACATCATTTGTTGAATGTCCAAAAGCTACTAGGAGTCATACTACATACTTTCTGTTGTATTATATATAAATTAGCATTCATAATAACAGTGTGGGGTAGGTATTGTCATAAATGGAACCAGGAATTTGGAAAAAAGAGAAGTCAGATTACTTCTGAGGACTAAACTTTGAAATTATTTTAGAGTAAAAATAGGCAGCATCATGTAAAAAAGAAGAAATAGATTCCTGGCCTTGGAGATAAGGCTGCAACTTGAATAAATGCTTTATCATAGCTAAACAAGAAAAAGTCAAATGTAAAGATAATGAGTGGCTACTGAATATGGAAATTGAAGATTCACATGGTATATTGGCAGATTTCATTGTTTCTGGGAGAGGATAACCAAAACCTTAGCTGCAGCTTAGTCCTCCTGCCAAAGCCATTTTTAATATAAAGATGACCACAAAGGATTGTGACTAGTGTATCTGCAACATTCCTGTCCCAATAATAAAATTATCACTATTTTGAGATGGATACATTAGGCCATCTTAGAGTTATGCCATTACATTTTCACATCATCCAATTCCCCTTATTTCAGTCTCAAGATACTTAGTTTTCTCATTAAGACTTAATTCTCTTTATAAGGCTTGACCTTTCAAAGAGAGAATGGACTACCAGTGTTCCTGTTCTTGTGAAAGTTTTTTCTCATTATGAATCAATTCACCACCATTTCTTATTTACAAATACATAGGGTTTCATTGATGTAAGTACTGCTCTGAGAGATGAAGTCTTTCTCCCTATGTCAAAAAATCAGGCTTCTGAGCCTCATAAACCCAACCCTCACTGTGGTGTATTTACTGGCTTGTCCCTAGGGGGGCACATAACCCAACATCTTATGATACAATAGTACTCAGTTATAAGCATGCATTGTCTTTCTTGTAGTCATCATTATTCCCATTTTATAGATGAGAAACTGAGGTTTGGAGAGATTACACTCCTTTTGAAAGTTATATAGTTAAGTAGAAGCAGAAGATCCGAGAGCAGTTTCTCCTACAACAGTCCAGGACTTCTTCCAATTACCCAAGGAGTCTCACAAATGCTTCAAGCAAAAGTCCTAAATTTGCTAGAACCCATTACCTTTATTAGTAATTGACAGTTCAACTTAACGCTCATAATTGCAGAAAAAAATGAAGGATATTAGTCCTTTCCCCCAACTCCTCATCAAAAAAATAATATTCCACAAGTGATGATAGAAGTAAGTCATGGGGGGATGAATGTGGAAAGTATATTATATAGTTACTGAGATAAATTTAAAGGTTCTAGGTATGCCTTTTGCTTCTAGGATACAGTTTCTATTAAAAAATAAATACACTTACAAAAGGATAATTTATAAGCTACTGTCACCTAAAGCTAATATGAAATACTAATGATACCACCACCAAGTACTGTAACACTACAACCACCTTCCTTCTCTTGCTACTGCCACTTGTTTTCAACTGAAAGTGGGATGTGCGCTTGCAAGAAAGGAATGCATGTCGAGGACAGGTGCAGTATACAAGCTCCATTTGTATAATTCTGGTGGAGACTGGTATTATTTACATATTTTAAAATTCTATATGGTCTCTGCTATTCACAAAATGAACCTGGCATACTCCAAGATAGCAATTGTGAGAGAGGAGCGTCAAAAAGTTTCACGGTAACATCATCATATTGAAGCAAAGAGTACAATAGATAATCTCAAATTTTTCAGAAGATTCAATGAACAAGCACTTCATCCCTCAAGCCTTCTAGCCAATTGAAATATTGCTATTTGGAAGTACAATAACTGAGTAGTACAGTCTCTATCTTTGAGTTAAAAATTTTCACAGCCTTAGCCCTTTTATTACACATCCAAATTAGCAGCTGGATTTACAAGCCTGTTGCTAAATTCCCAACTTATTCCCTTGTAATCCAGTTCATAATTCAGTGCTATTTTCCATTACACCTTCAGGAAAACTGAGGGGATGGAGGAGCTTCTAAGATGCACCAATTTCATGCTTTAAAATAAAGATACATGTGTACCTATTTCTTTTTTTTTTTTCCTCATGAAATACCTACTTGGGATGGATTAGATTATGACTTTTAAAAACCAGGAAAGGAAGAGCTACTTAAGGGAATGAATATTTGTAATTAAGAACTATGCAAATTAGCTGCTCTGAGTGAGACTAAGTAGTTATACTTACCAAATGAAAGTACCAATGAATGATAAAGCACATCAGGTTCTTAACACATGTTTCTAAGCCTTATTTTTTGTTCAGTTTTCTTCCTCCTCCAATATAATAAGGTATGAACCAAGAATTGGCGAGTTAGAGAATGAAGCCGAATAGCATGGGGGAAAGTAGGCAAAGGAGGGGAATGGTACCTCATTTCCTATTTCTTAAGAAGCCAAAGCTGAGAAGAATTAGATTAAATTTAGATTAGTTAATCTAGACAGGGGGACATTTTAGAGGCAACCTGTGACATTACAGTGCAATAATTAAGGGTATGATTAAAAGCAGCAGCTTTGGAGCCAGACTGAGTTCAAATGCTTGCTTTACCACATTAGCTCTGTAACCACAGGAAAGTTATTTAACCTCTCTGATCCTCAGTTTTCTAAATATGAAAATAAAGCTAAGAATAGGCCCCACAGAAATTTGTAAGAATTAACTTAAATAATGTATACTAGCAGATTACAAGTAGATGACAATTATAATTATTGCATTACCATTATTAATTCTCCTCCTGCTTGAAGAGGTCCATAAAGGATCCAGGAAGCAGTGTACTTTATTTTTTAATACCTTAAGCTCTTATTCTGGGCTGGGTTTCACTCAATTCCTTATAAAAATAAATTTCCCCAGGAAACTTAAGAAGAGAATTTTTGGATACAACTAAATTGAAAATATTCCATATTTTTTAAAATGCTTTTTATTAAGACTAACAGCCTTCATTTCAGATTTTTTGGCCCATTTTCTCTTATACTTCCTTCAGTAAAAATGAAAGACAGGGATCATAGTAATGTAAAACAAGGTCCACATAGAAATGGATAAATCATGGGAGGATTCAATTGAGGAAAAAAAATCCAGGCTTGCCAGGTGCAACCCAGGAAGAGTGGCTTTCACAGTGCTCCTACCTCTTGTGGAGTCCCAGGCCAAGCTAGGGTTTAAATCTCACATTGGAAGACTCAAACCTTGCTATCCTTTCAGTACCATGTGTCCATGAGGGTATTTTAAATGTAAGCAGCAGGAGAGTTGTTATACTAACTGCTGTCATCCAAATAAAACTTCAGCTATCCGCATCATTGACACCAGCTGTTTCTATTAAGGAAAAATGTGTAATCGTTTTCTTGTAAGGATTCTTGCATGAACTCATGAATCTGATATGTCAATTTTGTCTCTACTCAACCTAGCTGATCCTAATCATGGCATCAGAAAACAACAACAAAAAATATATGGAGTCAGTCCTGTGTTTTGTATAACTTGACCATTCTCAAGAAACATTTAGGCACAGCCTGAGAAAGCCTGAAGGTGTTTTGTAAAATTCAGTGAACCAAAAGCTAATCAATCAAAACATATTTAAGAAGCACTGATAGGCCCTGAGGGGGAAAAAAACAGTGTACAGGAAGACTCTCTGTGGGAATAGGTTATAATTAATAGTTATTTCTCTTTTTCTATTGTTTGCAAACAAATATACTGCATTATTGTGGCAAATACTCAGTCTGGCCAAGAAAGCCATTTTAACCAACTGCATATCTGAAATAGAAAACTGAGAGTTGAAAAGAAACTGTTCATGATGCAGAAAGATGTTTCTATGTTGAAAGTGATTTCCAGTTCCAACTTTGGTTGCACGACTCTGACCCACACATTGGTGACTCCCTTATACCTCTAGTCATCTGCTTCTTCCTTCATCATTCGACAGAAGCTGAACCCCCCTGCCCCAACACTGCAGGAGCTAGAATTTCAGGGACTTGAGGGCTGTTAGGAGCTGAGACCATAGCACCGGATCCAAAGAGGAAGAAAACCTAGGGATCCAGGGATCGTGCCACAGCCATTCTTGGAGATCCCTCTCAGTCTTCTGATGTTACAAGCTGAATTGTGTGCCTGCCTCCCAATTCATATGTTGAATTTCTAAACCCCAGTACCTCAGAGTGTGACTATATTTGGAGATAGGTCCTTTAAAGAGGTAATTAAGGTAAAATGAGGTCATATATGTGGGTCCTATTTCAATATGACTGGCGTCCTTATAAAAAGAGATTAGGACACAGCCAGCACAGAATGAGGAGTGGCCATGTAAAGACACAGTGAGACGATTCTACCAGCCAAGAGAGGCCTCAGAAGAAACTAACCCTGCCAACACTTTGATCTTGGACTTCTAGCCTCCAGAATTGTGAGAAAATACATTTCTGTTGTTTGAGCCACCCAGTCTGTGGTATTTCTTATGGTAGCCCTAAAAATCTAATACACCTGGCTACCTGACATCTCTTTTTATTCTTCCAAGGGCTTTAAAGACTAGATAGTTCCCACTGATGGGAACGTTTCAAATACGATTTCAAATACGATTTCTCCCTTCCCCATGTGTGAAATGCACTCTAGACCTTTCCTTAATGACTGTCCCTGGATCTAAGCACAGCCTTTTTTGACGTTTGTTAAGAGTTTTGATCAGCAGGAACAAGGGGGTAAGCTCATAGGAAACTCAAGAGTTTTCTCTTTCCCCTCAATTAAGTGATTATTTTTAAGAATGGGAATTCCTTTTTGATATTGAATAACTTCCCAAACTCCCACACAGTATCTGCCAATTAATGAAATAAAAAACATTAAAAGACTACTGTGTATTCATAATGCATACCTGGGAAGCATGGTAATATCCATATGCAAGTAGTATGACCTACTTTACAAGCTTGGTATACAAATGTAGTCACATATTTCTTTTGTTTTTTTCAATTATCCATCAAATTCCCATAGACTTCCATTAGCAAACCTCTCCTGAATCCTATTAAGTAATGCTGGGGCTTACTTGGAAAAGATACCAATTCCTTATTCTAAACACCAGGTGGAAAGAAAATTGTAAAATCCTATCAGTTCCCTGGAGTCAGAGAATAGTAGGGTCTATCAAAAAGAGGGAAAGGATGGTAGAATATGAGGAAAATCTGAAGAGAGGCTTTTTTGACTCTGGGGTCACCACACTGAGTCACCATCCTAGGGTGGTCATTCCTTTATAATCTCAAGGCCACCAGTGGAGTATCTGTTTCCTGTCCCCAAAGAGCTTTACCAGTCAAATGAATAACAAAAACACACATAGGAAAGAGAGGAATTAGGTACTATTCTCTGTTCTTATCAGAAGTTTAATAGAGAATGGAGAAATGTGTTTTGTTACTTTTCTCTCCTATAATTTGCTGTTTCTCTCAGATATTTCTTCCCCTTGCAAGATTCCCAGTATTTTACAGAATAAGGTAGCATTCTATCTGAAAGCATTTGTTAAGTGTTCTTTGAGTCTAGGAGGTGGCAATTTAACAAATGGCTTCTTCACACAAACTATAAGCATGATACAGAATGACTGACAACTATGCCAACATTTGAAAAGTAACTAAGAGCTTTAAAGCGTACAGTAGCCAAGACCAGGAGCAGAGTTTATTATCAGCCTTGGAGACTGTGGTTTATGTTGGCAATATAAATACAATTTAATACAGCTCTTACAAAGATTTTTAAACATGTCATTAAAAAAACATATCTGAAGGATGGCCCCAGAAGTTACCAGTTTTAAGATAACAACAATGGAATCAAGATACATTATCACCAGATAATGGTCTCCTACTGTTTTATAAAGGAGTCCACTTCTAAAGCCAAACCAAACACAGAGGCAGAGCGAAGATGTTTGGTTTAGAAGTGGAAGACATTGATCTTAGGAACCATTGTTTCTTTTACAATGGTTTTATTTCTGTTACAGTCAGAGCAGGCTAAACTTACAAATATTCTGTCTGACTTCAGACGTGTTCGGTGGAAGGAAAGTCACCCAGTGCATCTGAGCATATTTATCACCTGTCTACAGACCTAGTGAAGTCCACCCTCTTCCCCTCCACTCATTATCCCTTCCTAGCACCCCCCAACACACAGTCTGCACCACAGTAAGACTAAAACAACAGGAACCTGGGGAAATAAATAGGGGAGATGTGTGAGAGGTGGGATCATGATCAGAAGTATTAATTTTCACTACAGCATTTTGTGAGCACCACTCACATTCAAAGCTGAGATCCTATACCTATCTCTTCAGCACAGCTCAGGACTTGCTTGGAGATGTCATTAAAAGTGACTAAAAGCCACCTTCAGTTCCATTGTTTTAGGTGTCTACAGTATGGAAGAGGCCTGGTCTGCGCTGTAGGGATTTAGGGATAAGAATGATGCACGGTTTAAACCTTGGGCTCGGGAGTTACATTCTTTCTCTAATATTAGAATGCCTCTCTCCTCCTCTTATTCCCATGCTTTACCTAATGTCATGACGGAGATGCCACCCCTCTCTTTCAGCCAAAACATCATTCTGGTCCTTGCACTAAGTTATACCTTCATGTTTTTAATTTTGTAATCAGAGCCAATCGGAAGAGTGGGCAGGTAGCATTATTGAAGAGCTGCTAAAAGAACCTGCTAAAGTACCTCCCCCAATCTGATACTCCCACTGCCTGTCATGCTTTCGCACATATTTTATTTTCTCCTACTATGTGACCAGCACTGGGCCTCCCAAATCATCCAGCGTTTCAATAAATTCAGGGAGTAAGTGCATCTGTGGTCAGCGTACTCATGGGCTAAGCACTGTAAAAAGACAACTATGATATGAGAATGAATGAGGCAGAGATTCATACAAAGAGATGCTCACCGTCAAGGTTGGGAGACAGATAAACAAACAAATTAAAAACTGTGACAAATGCCGTAGCACCACTCTCCTAGAGAGTACTGAATTAAATTGAAGTCCCTCGGACTGGCAATTAGATCTTAAAGATGGTGACCTTAAAGAGAGCAGTTTCAGGAGAGAAGATGAAAGCCAGATTACATCACAGTTGTAGTAGTCCAGAGGTTAGTAGAAGAGACAAAGAAATGTTCTATTGAAAATTTTGCATAAAAATTGATAAATGCTGGATGGTAGCTAATGGGAACTCAGGGGTCAAGAGACCATTTGTTTATTTGCTTCAAGGATGGGAGAGTGGTGATCATATTTTTGGGCTATCATGAAGAAATTTTATGCCTTGGATCTTAGAAGGTTTTCTTTTTTTTTTTAGCTTTAAAGTCAACACTTAAAATGAAAATACTACTGAGAAGAGTAGGCTCTTAGTAAAACCTGTCAGTTGTCAGTTAACACCTTAGCAGGGCACAGGATGCTGTGGGGTGCCAAGAGCAGACAGGAGAAGTGCTGCTCCTGACGAGGTAGGAGAGCACCCAGGATCCATGTCATCACAGTTGTGTCTGGGAGTCATCCAGAGAATCCCAGCTGGTCCTGCTTTGACAAACAACCCTCATTCTCACTCAATAGCCCAGAATATAAGAACACAAACAGGGCCCCAATTAATGCTTTTGTAAATTGCTCTTCCTTGCCGAGATAAGTTTTTAAGCAAATGAGGATATAGGTTAGAGAAGCAAACTGGAGATTATATAAGCATAATTTTGATTACTTCAAATAGTACCAAAATAATGCATGTTTATGAAAAGTTAAAAGAATATAATAGGTGGAATAAAAATGGAGGCCAACTTCATCCCCTCCATACTCCATGAGCCCCCAGTGGTAATCACAGTTACCAGCCTGGTGAGAGACCTTCTACACTTGTGCTGTGCACTTAAATCCATACATGTACATGTAACATGTATATGTCATCTTGTTGCCTGGCCCTCTTGCCAAGCACCTGGCCCACTGTGCCAAGACCACAGTTTTCCCTGGTCTAATTTACATGCATCTGGAGGAATCTGATTTGAAAAGTCTCACCTGTCCTTAATAATAATAATAACTGCTAACGCTTACTAAGTGCTCACTATATTCCAGATCTGATACTAAGCACTTTATCATTTTCTAGTTTTATAAATACTAATTATTTGAATGTATTCTCATAAATAGCAAAAACCACAAATAAAGCAAAATTCTCCATAATTAATCCTCCTAATCCTATCCTAAACCTTTCTTCTGACATGACCACTGTTTCCAGTTAGGTGGGTATCCGCCTAGCCACTTTTAAAATTCGTATACACATTTCTATGTATGCACAGAAATGTAATTTGTTGACTTTTTTGGTAACTATTATCATTCTACAGATATTGTTCAGAACTCACATTTCCCATTTTGGTCATGCAGATATTTCCATTTCAAACCATGTAAATATAATTAATTCTTTGAAACATTTGCATAGAAGGCACGCTAATCCATTCCATGCTTTTATCACAGATTAGTCAGTCGTTATTTTACTGGCAGGCATTGAGATTGATTCCAATTTTTCACTATAACAAAGATGGCATAATAAAAAGCTCACATGGGCCCTTTGGACACACATGTCAGTATTTCCTTCAGTTAGTGAGAAGACTAGTTGCAGGTCAAAGAACAGAGAAGACATTTACCTGGCATCCAGTGCTAGCTCCCCCATTTTCAGTAGCCTCATATTCCATTCAAGCTCTTTTGGTGCTGGGGCATCAGGCTTCAGTAGAAGTGGAGCTTAGGACTTAGCTAAGGCAATGAACCCATTTAACACCTCTGATCACAACAATGATGCAGTTAGAGGATGGCACATGTCTTAGAACCTTTCTAATCCAAATGAAACTCAGGTATTTTGATGGGAATTCTGAGATACTTATTCTTTCTTACTGTACATGTACAGGAAAAATGTAGTCCTGGGAAATGTTGGATGTCATCTGTATTAGTTTTCCAGGGCTACTGTAATGAAGTAGCACAGACTGGATGACTTAAACAACAGAAATTTAATTTCTCATGGTTCTGGAGGCTAGAAGTCCAAGACCATGGTGTCTGCAGTGTTGATTCCTTCTGAGGGCCTGGCAGGAAGGATCTTTTCCAAGCCTTTCTCCTTGACTTATAGATGGCCATCTTCTCCCTGGGTCTTTACATTGTCTTCCCGGTGTGTGCCTGTGTTCCAATTTCCTCTTCTTATAAATATAATAGTCACATTGGCTTAGGGCACACCCTGAGAACCTCATTTAAATTAATTCTTCAAAAACCTATCTCCAAATCAGGCTCCCTGACTTCAGACTATACTACAAAGCTACAGTAATCAAGAGAGTATGGTACTGGCACAAAAACAGAAATATATATCAGTGGAACAGGATAGAAAACCTGACACATATGGTCACCTTATCTTTGACAAAGGAGGCAAGAATATACAATGGGGAAAAGACAGCCTCTTCAATAACTGGTGCTGGGAAAACTACATGTAAAAGAATGAAATTAGAACACTTCCTAAAACCATACACAAAAATAAACTCAAAATGTATTAAAGACCTAAATTTAAGGCCAGACACTATAACACTCTTAGAGGAAAACATAGGTAGAACACTCTATGACATAAATCACAGCAAGATCCTTTTGGACCCACCTTTAGAGAAATGGAAATAAAAACAAAAATAAACAAATGGGACCTAAAGAAACTTAAAAGCTTTTGCACAGAAAAGGAAATCATAAACAAGATGAAAAGACAACCTTCAGAATGGGAGAAAATATTTTCAAATGAAGCAACTGACAAAGGATTAATCTCCAAAATATAAAACCAACTCATGTAGCTCAATATCAAACAAAACAAAACAAAAAATCCAATCAAAAAATGGGCAGAGAGGCTTCCCTGGTGGCACAGTGGTTGAGAGTCCGCCTGCCAATGCAGGGGACACGGGTTCATGCCCTGGTCCGGGAAGATCCCACATGCCGCGGAGCGGCTGGGCCCATGAGCCATGGCCGCTGAGCCTGCATGTCCGGAGCCTGTGCTCCACAATGGGAGACGCCACAACAGTGAGAGGTCTGCGTACCGCAAAAAAAAAAAAAAAAAAAAAGGCAGAAGACCTAAATAGACCTTTCTCCAAAGAAGATATCCAGATTGCCAAAACGCACATGAAAAGATGTTCAAAATCACTAATCATTAGAGAAATGCAAATCAAAACTACAATGAGGTATCAGCTCACACCTGTCAGAATGCCATCATCAAAAAATCTACAAACAATAAATGCTGGAGAGGGTGTGGAGAAAAGAGAACTCTTTTGCACTGTTGGTGGGAATGTAAATTGATACAGCTACTATGGAGAACAGTATGGAGGTTCCTTAAAAAACTAAAAATAGAACTACCATATGACTGAGCAATCTCACTACTGGGTATATACCCAGAGAAAACCATAATTCAGAAACAGACAGTACCAAAATGTTCACTGCAGCACTGTTTACAATAGCCAGGACATGGAAGCAACCTAAGTGTCCATCGACAGATGAATGGATAAAGAAGATGTGGCACATATATACAATGGAATATTACTCAGCCATAAAAAGAAATGAAACTGAATTATTTGTAGTGAGGTGGATGGACCTAGAGTCTGTCATACAGAGTGAAGTAAGTCAGAAAGAGAAAAACAAATACCATATGCTAACACATATATATGAAATCTAACAAAAACTGGTTCTGACAAACCTAGGGCCAGGACAGGAATAAAGACACAGAGGTAGAGAATGGACTTGAGGACACGGGGGCATGGAGGAGGGTAAGCTGAGACAAAGTGAGAGAGTGGTGTTGACATATATACACTACCAAATGTAAAATAGATAGCTAGTGGGAAGCAGCCACATAGCACAGGGAGATCAGCTTGGTGCTTTGTGATCACCTAGAGGGGTGGGATAGGGAGGGTGGGAGGGAGACAGAAGAAGGAGGGGATATGGGGACATATGTATACATATAGCTGATTCACTTTGTTATACAGCAGAAACTAACACAACATTGTAAAGCAATTATACTCCAATAAAGATGTAAAAAAAAAGAATGTTAATTAAAAAAAATCCTACCTACAAATACTGTTACATTCTGAGGTACTGAGGGTTAGGACTTCAACATATGAATATTTAGTACATGATTCAGTTCTCATAACACCATCTCATTATCACAGGGGAAGGCAACTACAGGAGAGAAGGGAGAATTGAGAATCAGTAGGAAATAGGTGCTTACTGATCCAGCCTCAATTAAAGCTAATGTTTACTTGCTGAGTTCCTTTCAGTTGAATTTTTCAGTTGGAAGAGTCAATAATTTGCTTAAGTCAAATAAGCAAGCTTAAAGAGGATTTGTTTCCTGTGATCAAGAAATGGACTTTTTTTAAACATGCTAAAGTTCAAAAGATACTGTTCAGTTAGCCCACTTAAAGGCACTTTAAACATATTTTCTCATCAATAGTATATAAAAGTTCTCAGTTCCTTTCATTGTTATCAATAAAAATTGATTATAAACTTGTTTTAAAATTGCCATTCTTATGATTGAAAACTGATATCTCATTGCTGTTGTTGTTTTCTGATTGCTAGGAAGTTGAGCATCTTATCTTTTGTTTATTGGCCATTTCAGTTCTGTGAATTGTAAATTTTAATCTTTTGCCAATAACTTTATTTAGCTATTTAATAATGTTCATGTTGATTGTAGAGTCCTATAGAGAAAGCAAATATAAGCAAATATTTTCTCCTGCCCTATCAGTGTTTTTTAAACTCTAGTTATGATGTTTTATGTTATTCAGACATTTTAATAAATATTTATTTTTAGTTGATTAAAATTTTTATTCTTTTTGTTTGTAGTGTCTGGGTTCTATGTCTTCCTTAGTGTTCCCATGTCAAGATTATAAAACATTTTATAATTTCATACTTATAATATCTTTATTGTTAGTTTTCCTTATATTTAGATCTTCAGTATATTTGGACACTATTGTTGTGAAAGTTATGATACAGAAAATTAAATTATTGTTCTAATGGATAGCCAATTGTCCCTAAATCTTTTAGTAAGTAATTGTGTGTCTCTAGAGATTTGACTTATGTCCTTTATCATATATTATTAGCATATTTATAGACTCTGTTTCTGGAAAATCAATTCTGTTCCATTGATTTGTTGTGCTTATTTCTCTACCAAAATCTCATTGTTTTGATTCAGGGAGCTGTATAATACAGTAAACTATTATTTAAAATATAATAAGGTAACTTTATAATATAATGTTTAGAAGGAAAATCTTGTCTTATAGATACTTTATAAAATATTTTTTGGATAGTATTTTTCATTTACTGGAAATCAGCTATTCTGATTTCTTAAAAACTCTAAAATTGAGTAATTTCAGCTTTCACCTAAGACATAGAGGTGATAAGAGAGCATGCCTACCCCTGCAACGAAAAAGAGCCAGGTTAACTTCAAGTTTATTAGTCTTTTTTAACCCATCAAAGAGCTGAGTCCCAACAGATAGTCCCAAACATCTAAGGAGAGACGGTGCCTGCAGGGAGACAGGAGATTTGATCATTCACTCACCTAGGGTAGACAGAAACCAGATACAGTAAGGAAAGTTAAACTAGAAGAGTCAAAATATTAGGCTGAGTGCAGCCTGGCAGGACATAGTGAAGCCTTGGAGGCCACAGAAACTGTCCACATGCTCTTGTAGTCTGTTTCTCCATGAAGCCCACATGGTGCACTCAGAAAAGATTGGAAAAAGCCCTAAGAAGTGTGTATTGTAGGGAAAAGCAGCTGTGTGAGAGGGCAAAGAAACTCTTGTCTGATCATCTTCCCTATGTTCACTGAGGAACCGAATAATCAAGAATACTGGAGAAAGTCTGCATGACATTGTGTTAAGCAAAGAGATTATGAACATAATACCAAAATTATGACCACAAAACAAAATAAATGATAAATTTGACTTCTTTAAAATTAAAAATTTTTTCTGCATGAAGGATCATGTTAAGAGAATGAAATGACAAGCCATAGACTGGGAGCATATTTATGCACATCACAATTCTGAAAAGCGACTTGTGTCCAAAATATATAAATCTCGCAAAACCCAATAATTAAAAAATGAATAATCTAGGGGCTTCCCTGGTGGCACAGTGGTTGAGAGTCCACCTGCCGATGCAGGGGACGCGGGTTCGTGCCCCGGTCCAGGAAGATCCCACATGCCGCGGAGTGGCTGGGCCCGTGAGCCATGGCCGCTGAGCCTGCACGTCCGGAGCCTGTGCTCCACAATGGGAGAGGCCACAACAGTGAGAGGCCCGCATACCACAAAAAAAAAAAAAAAAAAAAAAAGAACAATCTAATAAAAAATAGGTAAAAGATCCAAAAAAACCTTCAGTAAGATGACAACTGGATGACAATTAAGCATATGTAAAGATTTTCAATATTATTAGTAATTAGGGAAATGCAGATTAATACCACAATGTGATACTCTTACACACTTGTTAGAATGTCTCAAAAAAATAAAAAAAGCAACAAAAATGACAACAACAACAAAAACTTGCGATGTTAATTACTGACAAGAAAATGAAGCAACTGAACGTTTAATAAGTTGTTGGTGGGAATTCAAAATGCTAGAGTCACTTTGCAAACAATACAGCAGTTTCTTATGAACTTAAATATGCAACTGTACTACCCTTGGGCATCTCTCACAAAGAAATAAAATCTATTTACATATAAAAATCTACATACAAATATTTACAGGAATTTTATTCATAAACACCAAAAATTAGGGGTGGGACATCTGCTGCCAAAGCAGTTCTAAGAGGGAAGTTTATAGCAATACAATCCTACCTCAAGAAACAAGAAAAATCTCAAATAAACAATCTAACCTTACACCAAAAGAAACTAGAAAAAGAAGAACAAACAAAACCCAAAGTTAGAAGAAGGAAAGAAATCATGAAGATCAGAGCAGAAATAAATGAAAAGGAAACAAAGAAAACAATAGCAAAGATCAATAAAACTAAAAGCTGGTTCTTTGAGAAGATAAACAAAATTGATAAACCTTTAGCCAGACTCATCATGAAAAAGAGGGAGAGGACTTGTATCAATAAAATTAGAAGTGAAGAAGAAGTTACAATGGACACTGCAGAAACACAAAGCATCATAACAGACTATTACAAGAAACTCTATGCCAATAAAATGGACAAGCTGGAAGAAATGGACAAATTCTTAGAAGGGTATAATCTTCCAATACTGAATCAGGAAGAAATAGAAAATATGAACAGACCAATTACAAGTAATGAAATTGAAACTGTGATTAAAAATCTTCCAACAAACAATAGTCCAGGACCAGATGGTTTCACAGGTAAATTCTATCAAACATTTAGAGAAGAGCTACCACCCATCCTTCTCAAACTCTTCCAAAATTTGCAGAGGAAAGAACACTCCCAAACTCATGCTACGAGGCCAGCATCACCCTGATACCAAAACCAGATGAAGATACTACAAAAAAAGAAAATTACCAACCAATATCACTGATGAATATAGATGCAAAAATCCTCAACAAAATACTAGAAAACAGAATCCAACAGCACATTAAAAGGATAATACACCATGATCAAGTGGGACTTATCTCAGTGATGCAAGGATTCTTCAATATATGCAAAGCAATCAATGTGATACACGATATTAACAAATTGAAGAAGAAAAGCCATATGATGACCTCAACAGATGCAGAAAAAGCTTTTGACAAAATTCAACACCTATTTATGATAAAAACTCTCCAGGGAGTGGGTATAGAGGGAACATACCTCAACATAATAAAGGTCATATACAACAAGCCAACAGCAAACATCATTCTCAATGGTGAAAAACTGAAAGCATTTCCTCTAAGATCAGGAACAAGACAAGGATGTCCACTCTGGCCACTATCATTCAACATCGTTTTGGAAGTCCTAGCCATGGAAATCAGAGAAGAAAAAGAAATAAGAGGAATCCAAATTGCAAAAGAAGTAAAACTGTCACTATTTGCAGATGACATGATACTATACATAAAGAATCCTAAAGATGCCACCAGAAAACTACTAGAGCTAATCAATGAATTTGGTAAAGTTGCAGGATACAAAATGAATGCACAGAAATCTCTTGCATTCATATACACTAACAATGAAAGATCAGAAAGAGAAATTAAGGAAACGATCCCATTCACCATTGCAACAAAAAGAATAAAATACCTAGGAATAAACCTACTTAAGGAGGTAAGAGACCTGTACTCAGAAAACTACAAGACATTGATGAAAGAAATCAAAGATGACACAGATGGAGAGATATACCACGTTCTTTGATTGGAAGAATCAATATTGTGAAAATGACTATACTACCCAAAGAAATCTCCAGATTCAATGCAATCCCTATCAAATTACCAGTGGCATTTTTTACAGAACTAGAACAAAAAAAATCTTAAAATTTGTATGGAGACACAAAAGACCCCAAATAGCCGAAGCAGTCTTGAGGGAAAAAACGGAGCTGGAGGAATCAGACTCCCTGACTTCAGACAATACTACAAAGCTACAGTAATCAAGATAATATGGTACTGGCACAAAAACAAAAATATAGATCAATGGATCAGGATAGAAAGCCCAGAGATAAACCCACGTACCTATGGTCAATTAATCTATGACAAAGGAGGCAAGGACATCCAATGGACAAAAGACAGTCTCTTCAATTAGTGGTGCTGGGAAAACTGGACAGCTACATGTAAAAGAATGAAATTAGAACACTCCCTAACACCACACACAAAATTAAACCCAAAATGGATTAAATACCTAAATGTAAGACCGGACACTATAAAACTCTTAGAGGAAAACATAGGAAGAACACTCTTTGACATAAATCACAGCAAGATGTTTTTTGGCCCACCTCCTAGAGAAATGGAAATAAAACCAAAAATAAATAAATGGGACCTAATGAAACTCCAAAGCTTTTGCACAGCAAAGGAAACCATAAACAAGATGAAAGGACAACCCTCAGATTGCGAAAAAAATATTTGCAAACAAAGTAACGGACAAAGGATTAATCTCCAAAATATACAAACAGCTCATGCAGCTCAATATTAAAAAAGAAACAACCCAATCAAAAAATGGGCCAAGGATCTAAATAGATATTTCTCTAAAGAAGACATACAGATGGCCAAGAGGCACATGAAAAGCTGCTCAACATAACTAATTATTAGAGAAATGCAAATCAAAACTACAATGAGGTATCACCTCACACCAGTCAGAATGGCTATCATCAAAAAATCTACAAACAATAAATGATGGAGAAGGTGTGGAGAAAAGGGAACCCTCTTGCACTGTTGGTGGGAATGTAAGTTGATACAGCCACTATAGAGAACAGTATGGAGGTTCCTTAAGAAACTAAAAATAGAAGTACCATATGACCCAGCAATCCCACTACTGGGCATATACCCTGAGAAAACCATAATTCAAAAAGAGTCATGTACCACAATATACATTTCAGCTCTGTTTACAATAGCCAGGACATGGAAGCAATCTAGGTGTCCATCAACAGATGAATGGATAAAGAAGATGTGGCACATATATACAATGGGATATTACTCAGCCATAAAAAGAAATGAAATTGAGTTATTTGTAGTCAGGTGGATGGACCTAGAGTCTGTCATACAGAGTGAAGGAAGTCAGAAAAATTAAAACAAATATCGTATATTAATGCATATATGTGGAATCTAGAAAAATGGTACAGATGAACCAGTTTCCAAGACAGAAATAGAGACACAGGTGTAGAGAACAAATGTATGGACACCAAGGGGGAAAGCGGGGGTGGGGGGGTGGTGGGATGAATTGGGAGATTGGGATTGACATATATACACTAATATGTATAAAATAGATAACTAATAAGAATGTGCTGTGTAAAAAATAAATAAATAAAATTCAAAAAAAAAAAGAGAGAAGAAGAAAAAAAAGAGCAGTTAAAGGGGAGAAAAATGAATATACAGGTCCAATCTGTAAAAGCCTTAGGATAACGTGTCATGATGAACTGATCAGAGGATCAAGGTCAAACTCCAGCTCTCACATATACCTTCCCCAGTCTCTGTGAAAATATACAACTTTATAATTCCAGAAGTACATCTCTTCCCACTCCCCTTGGTGCCTCCAAATATTTTCCTCCCACTCTCTCTTAAATCTACTCCAGTTAGGCCTTGTTTCCCCAAAGATTCCCATACAAGCTCAGTTTGTCAAACAGTTCCTTTCAAGACCACCAATGAACTCTATGTTGAAGTCTAAATGGTCAACTCTCACTCTTCATCTTGATGGATGGCAGCATTTGGACATAGTTGAATCCCTCGCTTCTCTTTAATACACTTTTTGCACTTGGCTTTGAGGCCACCACAATCTTTTTTTCCCCTCCTGTTCCAGTGGATATTTTTTTCTCATTGTCCTTTGCTGACGCCTCTTCTTCCCACCAATTTCTAGAGGTATGGCCCACCATACACTCTATCTTTGGTACTCTTTTCTCTTCTATCTACACTCATGCTTAGAGTAATTTCTTAAAGGCTTGTATCTTTAAAAATATCTAAAATTCAACCATAAATAAAAAAGAATGAAATAATGCCATATGCAGAAACATGAAGGGACCTAGAGATTATCATACTAACTGAAGTAAGTCAGACAGGTAAAGAGAAATATCATATGATATCACTTAAATGTGGAATCTTAAAAATGATACAAATGAACTTATTTACATGACAGAAACAGACTCACAGACATAGAAAACAAAATTATGGTTACCAAAGGGAAAGGGGGGGGAAGGGATAAATTAGGAATTTGGGATTAACAGATACATGCTACTATATATAAAATAGATAAGGAACAAGGGCATACTGTATAGCACAGGGAACTATATTCAATATCTTGTAGTAAACTGTAATGGAAAGGGATCTGAAAAATAATATATATACATATATATATATATATATATATATAAATATATATAGAACTGAGTCAGTTTGCTCTACACCTGAAACTAACATGACATTGTAAATCAACTATGCTTCAAAGAAAAAAAAAGTCTATGGGCCAGAATCCTACATTTCTATCTCCACCCAAGACTTCGCTCCTGAATTTCAGACTATTTACTTGACATCTCCATTTGGATATTTACCAGACATCTCAGACTTAACAGATCCCCAACTGAACTCCTGTTATTGCTCTCTAAACCTGTTTCCCCTTCCGTCTTTCCCACCTAGGTTGTGACAATTTCAACTGTCTATTTCCTCAGGCCAACAAACTTAGATTCCCTCTTGATTTCTCAGCTTCTCTCCTTACCCACATTCATTCTGTCAAATTCCTGTTCATTATACCTTCAAAATGTATCCAGGATCTGACAGTTTCCCACCATCTCCAGCCTTTCCACTTTGGTCTAAGCCTCCATCATGTCTCATCTAGACTGCTGCTGTAGTCTTCTAATTGATCCCACTGACTTCATTCTTGCCTCCTACTTACCTCAAAATGACCCTTTCTAACCTAAGTCAGTTTAGGATACCATGCAGCAAATAATAGAATCTCTCTGAGCAGTACATCAGTCATATGAAAAAAATAAATGTAATAATATGTAACTTTTATTGGGTTCATGTAAGGACCAATGAGATGATAGATACAAAGTGCTGAAGACTCAGCACATAGTATGCATTAAATTACAGTAGCATGGGCAGGAAATGAATTTTTACATCATTTCTGAAATCTATTGTCTCCATGAATTAACAGCTATTTATTATTTTCCAAGTATTAGAGAATATGACTTAAAATTCTCCATATCTGTAACTGCTAAGCTACTGTTTGAAGAAGTCCTAGACAGCCCCACCCCCACCACGAGGGGTCACCACCATGACCAACTTAGAACCTGATTTTTGTGGTTATAGAAATAGCAAAGGGAAATTATTTCCTGTCTCGGGAATACATTAGAATGTGCCAAGATTTTCCAGTAGGTTAACAAGGAAACTGTCAAACTTAACCTAATAGGGAGAAGAACTGGTGGTTCATCATGACTGCTCTGGCCCTTCTCATTTCAATGTAGCCAACTCACTCATGCCACATTAAGAATTCTCCTGGGACTAGCTCCTGTTGTCATCCTATGGTTCTCTACAATGCATATGACTCTTCTCTCACCTCCAGCATCTTTCCCACACCAGTTTTATATATCATACACCAAACTCGTTTTTGTGACTTGTGTGAATCCTTTTCTTCAACATCCCAATGATTTTTCAGCATGTCAACCTGCCTTGTATCCAGCAAACCCACAGCTCTGTGTATAAAAAGAGTCCCCTGTCCTCAGCAATAACCTCCAGTCCTACTTGCCTTCAGGGGGATCCATCAGACAGTCCTCTTTGAGGTTGTATACCTGAATACTAGGAGGACAAAGACTAGAGTTTGATTAGTACTCTTTCCAGAAAAGGGGGGACCAGCCTATTTTATATGCATAACAATAATGACAACAGTTGTAGCACTTGCTATGCAAGGACTGTGTTTTAATGCTCAACATATACAAACTCATTTAATCCATATAAGCATTCTATGAAGATGAGGAACTTGAGGTCCAGAGGGGTTAAGTAACTTGTCTTAGGTCACATACATAGTGAATGATGGTTCTGGATTAGAACCTGAACAGTCTGCTCCAGTGTTTGTGCTCTTAATCATGATACTGTGCCATACATATGTGCCATACATATCCTCATAAAAATAAGGTAGTTGTTTGTAAGATGCATCATCTCACAGTTAAAATCCTTGATCCATATACTAGGAAATTTAGAGACTGGGAGCCAATTAATTAATTCAGGATTGGAAATGACCTTAGTTGGTGTTTAAAATTGGACAATTAAAGTTCACAGTTGGGAAAGTAAGAAACCAGTCAGAATGACCATCATCAAAAAATCTACAAACAATACATGCTGGAGAGGGTGTGGCGTAAAGGGAACCCTCTTGCACTGCTGGTGGGAATGTAAATTGATACAGCCACTATGGAGAACAGTTTGGAGGTTCATGAAGCTGATAAATAATGTTATAACACCAATGTCAGTAAACACTTAAAGCAACTTAAGATATATTCAAATGGCAAAAAAGAAAGTTCTTTATAGTGGTACACAGGGCATGTGGTAACATGTAGTTCCAAGCCTGACAGACATATGTGGGTGTATCTGTTAAGTTATCCATACCAAATTGAGGCAAAGAGAGTGGGTAACTCCACATTTTACAGTGAGGCACTGGCACCAACCATGAGGGGTTCAAAGGCAATGTTTTAATAAGGTCTTGCTGTTTCCTTAGATCATTTGCCAATGCTGGTGTCTAGTATTCACTAGGAAGCAAGCCCTGGCTCAGTGTTTCTGTGCAGGTTCCCATCAATCAAAAGCTCTTTAAAAGTCTGGATAAGACTGAGAAGGAAGACGGGCAGGCCCTAGGTAAGACAATACATTCCAAGAGGAATTTTACTACAAACTACTATTTATTGGACAATCACCAAACCATGGACTGTCCTCAGTGCTTCACTTCAGTGTACTTAATCCTCCCAAGAAACATGCAAGGGAGATTTGATAATCCCTGTTACACGTGAGGAGACGCAGGATCTTAAGGGACTAACTCAGCCAAGACCCCATAGCTAGTAAGTATTCAAGTTTGGATTCAAATCCAATTTTTTTATGACACCAAAACTCATGCTCCTTACCACAAAGCTTGAGAAATAACCATTGATGCTGAGTGTAATTCTTTTGTCTTATTTGTCTAGAGTGCTGAGGCAGAGGGATTGAAAATTCTCTTTTAAAATATCCAGATCATTGTCTCCATTCACCACCACTTGGCAGTAATTCTGTACAATCTTTAAAAATAATCATATCTTTTTACTTCTACCCCAGTCGGTTTACGCTACTGTCTATAAGATAGGCTATGGAGGTCAGATAGACCCTGAGGAGGATTCCTGGAATGTCATTGGCTTAAGCTACTGTGAACTGGCTCTGTTTCTCTGGCCAAAACAGATGTAGGCTCTGTGCTCTTTCACGCCATTGACATGTTTCTCCCAGGCTAGAGAATGGAAAAATTGACTGGTCTGGAATAACCAGGGCTTGGGGGCAAAGGGGAGTCTTGACCCTTAGGCAGTCTGTGATTTTACATTGACGTCATGCCTCCCACCCTATGCACCCTGAATAACACTTTCCCAAGCTAGGTACCATGGGAAGAAACCATGCTTTGATAGGTGACATTTAAAAGTGTCCCCAAAACTATTCAGACAGAAAATGGCTTCTCTGACAGCTCCAGTGTCTCTGTACATTGCCCTCAGAACAGGCGTGAGAGCCCAAGGTCATGGCAGGCTTATTATGCAATGTGGAACAAGGCTGTGATTATGTGGGTATCACCCACTAGGATTCATATCAAAGGCAGCATATGGATGAGTCCAGGCAGGGTTTGACAACTGTTTCTGAGCTTTCCAGATCAGAGATAGAAACAGATATGATCTGTATAGCCTCCTTTTTACTTTACATTTTCAGATGGGTGAGCTATCTTTCATGTTACACAATCAATCCCAAGCTACCCAGCCTCCCACCTCACTCACGCTTGCCCAGCCCCACCTTGCTAACCACTGCCATCTTTTCATAACCATTTCCAAGACACTCAAAATCATGTCAACACCCTGAAGACCTGCTAGGCCCCAGGCTGTGTTGCAGAATCACTAATACAAATATCCATTACAGATGAGCACTGGAAGGGACTTAGGATCCTAGAAATTGAACACCACTGTGTTTTAACAAATTCAAAGAATTCCCTGGTTATCTTGGAGGCCAACAATTCATTTCAATAATATTTGCTGAAGACCTTTGAGCTGGCTAGATGGATACCTGGGATGTCACATTAAGCAATCAAAGCCCATTCCTCAGAGAACTTGCAGTCTAGTGATGGTTACACACTTATACCAAGGCAACCTCAGTAGAATGTAATGAGAGTTAAGCAAGGAATGCAGCTAAGAAATAACTATGGGCCTAAAAATAACAAGTGAGGCACATGTATAATAATATTCCTCCACACGGGCTAAAGTAGACAAGAAAAATAAATATTGAATGGGTTTACCAAAAGCAAGAGAGTTAAAGGCTTCCCCATCCCTCCCACATCCACATGACTTTTACAGCACATAAGCCCACCTCCCAGGAAACAGGTTGTACCAGGGGGATGGCGCCTGCTAGAAAGACAACTTTGTAGTTCACATACACTAGAAAGGAAAACAATGTTTTATAAGATGTGACATCAAGAGATTATCTTGGCCAGTCCAATTCTCTCCCCCTCGCAGGAATTTTAACTGAGAAAATTGAGAAGAATTTGTCATTTGGTAGTGGGACAGTTATGGAAGGCACCACAGGGAGTGTGGCTGTGAGGTGTTAATGGAGCACAGAGTCAATCTCAGGCAGTTTTTCTGAAGTTCCAAAAGTCTTCTTGAATTCAGAGTTCACCCTCTGGGTAAAGTTCCCAGGAAACCAGGCTTCCATTCCTGTCCTCCCTGGGTCCTATGAAGTCATGGCTCACTTATCAACACAGCAAATCTCATTTACTTGTGCTAGCCTGAGTCATCTCTTACAATAAAGAAGCTGAATAGATAGGCCTGAGTGAAAATAATGTGTTCAGATGTTCAGTTCAGTCAGTCAGAATTCTTAAAAATGTTTATTAATTTTTGTGGGAAAACACATAAATATGAATAAAAAATTTAATAATCTCCAACTAAAATTCCTTCCAATCCTACCACTCTCCTTCCAAGGTAGAAAATAGAGAGTGATCTTCCATATATTTCTTCACAGTCATAAAACATACATAAAGTTATATACACACACAAAAGGTTTTTTTGGTTTGGTTGTGGACATTGCTTTTTAAAGTATTTGTGTTTGTAGCATTGATATTCACAATATATTTGTTTTAAGCTCTTTCTAAGACTATGCAGGGGATGGTTCAATGCTGTTAGAGCTGAAAAAAAAAAAAACAAAAAAAACTCACCTAGATTCAAATGTGTTCTAATTTTGTCACTAGTTCCCTATAAGATTGTACAGAAATCAACCTAGCTCCTCCTGGATTAGAGTTCCAATCTTTTCATCAAAGAAAAAAGGCAATAAAGTAGTCTTGTGCTTGGTGCCATGCAAAGTAAATTTTTAAAATTCCATCCTCACTCTGTAGGTGCCCACACAGCAAAAAAACAACCCTGGAGAATGACATGAGAGTGATAACAGCGTGCTCAGAGGAGCATGGTTAGAAAGTAACACCTCCTCAAATACCTCATACAAAGAGAAAGAGACTAACACTTACCCCAGATGAGGGCCACAATTCTGTAGTATAAATTATGAGTAGGAGAAATCTTTCCTGGTCTTGCTATCAATCTACATGTGACTTGAGCAAATTGCTTAACATTTTGGCACTTAGTTTAGTCATATGTGAAATTCAATTCAATAAATTTTGGTTAACTACACTCCTTCTGTATTAGGTAATAGGTACTGAGAAAAAAAAAGGATTAGGACAGAACTTCTGACCTTAGATCACTTGCAACACCAATAACGATGGGAGAGGAGATAGAGCTGTGAACAATAACGCACAACAAAATACAGCCAGTGCTCTCGTAGCCATAGGGAAAAATGTTGTGGAACTCCAAAGAAAGGGAAACTCCCTCTGCTTGGGGGCCTCGGAGTCGGGAAAGGCTGGCAGAAGTTTCTGTTTGGCACTGGAATTGAGTTGGGAGGTCATGTAATCCAGCAAGAGAGTTGGGCTGGGGAATCTCTGAGGACACTGCCAGCTCTACTCTCCGAGTTATGAGACCTAGGTAAAAAATACTTCCCCTCTCCACATACATACACTCAGGATACAGGTGTATGGGTAGCATCTTAAGTTGGCTATGATATCTAATGAGCAGGACAAGTTCTGCTTGTACTTTATAGTGGGTCAATCTCCTCCCTGCAACCTCTTACCCCTTCACCTATAAACCACAATCCATGACTACCTGAGACAAGGGTAAGGTAAGCTTCTTTTAGGTTTTTTGCAGCTCTCATACTAATAGGAAAGAGATGCTATTAGAGATACTGTCTGGTTTTTAAAAACACAGACTGTAGAGTAGGTATTGAATGCCAGCTTTCTTTATTTACTGTCTACATGCCTTTGAGCAAGGTATCTAACTTTTCTGAGCATTAATTGTTTTGCTGTTGTTGTTAACATGAAAATGAGATAATAAAATTAAGAGTATAGAACTGTTAAGAGGTTTAAATTAAACAATATACGTAAATTCTTAGTTCCTGGAATGTAAAATAAGACACGTATAAACAGGGAGACTATGGTCATGGCAGTGATGATGATGTTGATGATGGTAATGCTGATGGTGAAGACAGCCTTGATTCTCACACTCAATCTCATAGATTCCCATAAAAACAGGGATAGATCTCAGTGGCTATAGCCAATTGTCCCTCTCCCTTATATGTTCTACCTGTCCTCTCAGAATCTGCTTCTAGGCTTTGCCGACCTATAACAACTGTGCCTAGGTTTTGATCTAGCTTTGCCTGCAAGTTAACATCTGATTATACTTTGCTTCTTCACCTCTATTTCTCAGCCTTTAGTCTATTCTCCACCAGCATTGCATAGGGCTCATCCTGGATTTCTGTTAGTAGATTCAGGCTTCTGTCTTGAGCTTTCCCTCCTCATGGATTCCTGACCTTACCCAAGATCATGTCTAGTTTAGCTTCAGTCTCTCCTCTTGCATACCTTCCTAATCCATACTCATTCACCCATGCTTATATTATGGCTGCTTATATTCACCTGCTGCTATTGGCCTGGTAATGTCAGCCTTTAAGATCTTATATTTATGTATATGGCACCCCTTTCAAGAAGTCCAGTAGTTTTAACTCTGGAAGTAGTAGTCTAGGGCTTAAGATCTCTAACTCTGGCTATAATTATCTCCCCAGGTTATGGAACCTTATATCATTGACTATAATCTCACAGGAAAATCAATGGGAATGGCAGAATTTTGATCACAGTGTTGAACCAGTACATACAAACTCCATAATGACCTGACTCTACCCAGCCTTCTGAATTTGAATGTCAATTTTATATTTTAGAAGACACAGAAAATACTAATTATCTAATACTAATACTATTAAAATCAGGAAATGGGATCAATTTGAAAAGAACTTTTACGCCCAACAGCATAAAAATTCTTTTCAAATTGATACCCATCTCCTGATTTTCTTTACATACATAAACAAAAAACTAGAAAAAACTGCACTATCATTTCCATTTTTTAGCTTAACAGTGGATTGAGAAATGTTTAAGGAAAATTTTAGAAAGTTATAAAGCACACATACACTTGTAACAAAACTGCAACATCAAAATGGTGTCCAAACCAACTTTCAAACAAACTTGTATTTTCATGCTGCTCAAGTGCATTCTGACTACGCTTGGGAAGCGCAGTATCACCAAGACGGAAAGCCAGAGAAGTGTGTGGTCCATTTCTAGGCTCGTGGCAAGAAGGACTACATTTAGCTCTTGACCTACCCTCCCTTCACTGAACCCACCCAGTTTCTTTCTTTCTTCCAACATCATACTTGCAGATTTTCTTGCCAAGACCTTTATTCTCCTCAATCCTGTAAAAGTTGTTAGGAATTAGCACACACAGTCTTATACTCCCCAAGATAGAAATCATACTAAGATTCCAGGAAAAATAGAAGGAGAATTTAAGATGCTTTCTCTGGGCAGCAAGGACTTGGCCTGGTTCTCATATTGGGCCTGGTTCAGAGAATTCTCTCTCAACTCTTTGAAAATACCTATTGAGAAATGGGAGTGTGAGAAAATAGATACCAAACAAGAGGTGTACCTGGCTCAGTCCTGTGATTCACCATGATAAGCCTACACTTTCATTTCTCCCCTTGACTAGCCCTGTTCCAGATGTGGTTGAAAGGGTTTACATTGTGTAATTTAAGCAAATCTATACTCACTTATGCAATAAGAACCATCAGTGAAACGCATCTGGGAGTGAAAAGGAGAAACTATTTTAATATCTTATGCAATTACTCTATTGAAATTATAATCATTTTCCTAATGGAAAATAAATACCACTGTTTACTAGGTTACTGACATCACGGGTTGTTTCGTCAGCCAAGGTTTCCTTGTACAAGAGCTAACAGCGAAATTATCTGTCTCATGTGAATCTTTTCTTAATAACAGATTTATTGAGATACAATTCACATACCATAAAATTTATACTGTTACAGTGTAAAATTAAGTGTTTTTAGTATATTCACAAGGTGTGCAATGATTAGCACTATCTAAATTCAGAATATTTTCATCACTGCAAAAAGAAACCCCTCACCTATTAGAATTGCTCCCCATTTCCTTTCCTCATAAGCCCCTCACAACCAATAATTTATTTCCTATTTTTAAGATTTTATTATTCTGAACATTTCATATAAATACAATGATACAATATGCAGTCTTTCTTGCCTGGCTTATTTCAGTTAGCATAATGCTTTCAAGGTTCAACCTTACTATAGCAGGTATCAGTATGCCATTCATTTTTATGGCTGAGTAATATTACATTTTATGGATATACCACATACAGTTTATCCACTTTGTTGATATACATTTGGGTTGCTCCCATTATTTGACTATTATGACTAATGCTACTGTGAACAATCATGTACAGGTTTTTGTGTGGTCATATGTTTTCAATTCTATTGATTATTTAATTCAAAATTATGGAATTTCTATATCATATGGACTTTTTTATGTTTGACGTTTTGAGGAAGGGCCAAATTGATTCCTAAAATGGTTGAACCATTTTATAATCCCACCAAGAATTATGAGGGATTCAATTTCTCTGCATCCTTACCAACACTGTCTTTTTCATTTTATCAATCCTAGTAGTTATGAATATCTCAATGTATTTTTGTGCTTTTTAAATTGTGATGAAATATATATAACATAAAACTTACCATTTTAACCACTTTTAAATGTGTAGTACAGTGGCATTAAAAACATTCATATTGTTGTGCAATCATCACCAATATTCATCCCCAGAAAATATTTCATCTTGCAAAACTAAAACTCTACCCATTAAACAATTACTCCCCATTCCCATCAGCCCCTGGCAACCACATTCTATTTCCTCTCTCTCTGCCTTTGACTCCTCTAGTTGTTTTGTGTGTGTGTGTGTGTGTGTGTGTGTGTGTGATTACCATGGGGATTACATTTAATACCTTAAAGTTAAAAACTCTAATTTACATTTATACAACCATAATGTCAATATGAAAAAAACTCTGCTCCTATACAGCTACCTCCCTACCCCTTTCAGCTGTTGATGTCACAAAATTACATCTTTATACATTGTATGTCTAAAGCATAGACTAATGATTGTTTTTATATGCATTAGTCTCTTAAATCATGTAGAAAACAAAAAGTGGAGTTACAAACCAAAGTTACAGTAAAACTAGCTTTTATAATTTGTCTTAATCCATTCTGGCTGCTACAGCAAAATACCACAGACTGGATGGCTCATAAATAACAGAAATTTACTTCTCTCAGTTCTAGAAACTGGAAGTCCAAGATCAAAGTGCCTGCATGGTCACGTTCAGGTGAAGGCCTTTTTCCTGGTTCATAGCTAATGTCTTCTCACTGTGACTCACATGGCGGAAGGGGTGAGAGATCTCTCGGGCCTCTTTCATAAGGGCATTAATTTCATTATGAGGGCTCTGCCCTGATGACCTAATCACCGCCCAAAGGCCCAGCTTCCTAATACCAACACATTAGGTATTAGAATTTCAACATATGAATTTGAGGGTGGGGGCAAACATTCAAACCATAGGATGATTTTTTGTGTATTTACCTTTACCAAAGATCTTTATTTCTTCCTATAGCTTCAAAATATTGACTAGTGTCCTTTTATTTCAACCTGAAGGATTTCCTTTAGCATTTCCTATAGGGCAGGTCTAGCAGTAACAAACTCCCTCAGGTTTTGTTTATCTGGGAATGTCATAACTTCACCCTCATTTTTGAAATACAGTTTTCCAGATATAGGATTCTTGGTTGATAATATTCTTCCTTCAGCACTTTGAATATATCAACCCACTTCCTTCCACCCTCCAAGGTTACTAATGAGAAATCTGCTGATAATCTTATCAGGAATTATTTGAGTATGACAAGTCACTTCTCCCTTACTTCTTTCGAAATTCTCTCTTTCTCTTTGGCTCCCAACAGTTTGATTACAATGTGCCCCAGAGTGGGTCTCTTTGAGTTTATCAAGCTTGGAGTTGGTTGAGCCTCTTGGATGCCTGTATCCATGTATTTCATAAAACTTGGGAAATTTTCAGCCACTATTTCTTCAAATAATTTATCTCTCTCTCTCTTTTCCTTCTGGAACTCCCAAAATATGTATGTTGCTTGACTTGATGATATCCCACAGATCGCTCAGGCTCTTTTCACTATCCTTCAACCTTTTTTTTCTATTCCTCAGGCTCAGTAATTTCAACTGTCTTATCTTCAAGTTGCCTTTTTCTTTATTCTGCCTACTCAAATATGTTTTTGAATCCCCCTAATGATTTTTCTTTATTTCAATTACTGTACTTTTCTGATCCAGAATTTATTTTTGGGTTCCTTTTTATGCTTTCTATCTTTCCATTTATATTTCCATTTTGTTCATACATCGTTTTCTTGACTTTGTCCATGTTCCATATCTTCTTTTAGCTCTTTAAATACCTTTTACAGTTGTTTTAAATTTTGTCTACTAAAGTCCACCATCTGGTCTTTCTCAGGGACATTTTCTGTTGATATTTTTCCTTTGAAAAAGCCTAACTTTCCTACTCTTTGTATGCCTTGTGATTTTTTTTAATTGTTGTTGAAAACTAGGCACTTGAATCTTATAATGTGGTAACTGAAGATTCAATTATCCCCCTTCCCCAGGGTTTGCCATTTTATTTTTGTTTTTTTGTTTGTTTTTTGTTTCATTTATTGTAGGAGGGTGGCTCTGTCTGGGGATCAGCCTAAGGTATGAACTTAAGGTCCTCTCAGGTCTTTTCTGAGATTGTGATTTTCCCTAGATAAGCAGAGTGACTTTTGAAATTTCCCCATATACTTTGAAATGTATTAGTCCTTAAATATCTGGCACACAGAAGGAGCAAAGAGAAGATAAAGGGAGTAAAAAGTATACCAGTCCTTTTCTTTTTTTTTTTTAACGTCTTTATTGGAGTATAATTGCTTTACAATGGTGTGTTAGTTTCTGCTTTATAACAAAGTGAATCAGCTATACATATACATATATATCCATATCTCCTCGCTCTTTCATCTCCCTCCCACCCTCCCTATCCCACCCTTCTAGGTGGTAACAAAGCACCGAACTGATATCCCTGTACTATGAGGCTGTTTCCCACTAGCTATCTATTTTACATTTGGTAGTATATATAAGTCCATGCACTCTCTCACTTCGACCCAGCTTACCCTTCTCCCTCCCCGTGTCCTCAAGTCCATTCTCTATGTCTGCGTCTTTAGTCCTGTCCTGCACCTAGGTTCTTCATTACCATTTTTTTTTTTTTAGATTCCATATATATGTGGTAGCATACGGTATTTATTTTTCTCTTTTTGATTTACTTCACTCTGTATGACAGACTCTAGGTCCGTCCACCTCACTACAAATAAATCAATTTCATTTCTTTTCATGGCTATTATTCCATTGTATATATGTGCCACATCCTCTTTACCCATTAATCTGTCGATGGACACTTAGATTGCTTCCATGTCCTGGCTATGGTAAATAGAGCTGAAATGAATATTGTGGTACATGACTCTTTTTGAATTATGGTTTTCTCAGGGTATATGCCCAGTAGTGGGATTGCTGGGTCGTAAGGTAGTTCTATTTTTAGTTTCTTAAGGAACCTCCATACTGTTCTCCATAGTGGCTGTAGATATTTACACTCCCACCAACAGTGCAAGAGGGTACCCTTTTCTCCAAACCCTCTCCAGCATTTATTGTTTGTAGATTTTTTGACAATGGCCATTCTGACCAGTGTGAGGTGATACCTCACTGTAGTTTTGATTTGCATTTCTCTAATGATTAGTGATGTTGAGCATTCTTTCATGTGTTTTTTGGCAATCTGGATATCTTCTTTGGAGAAATGTCTATTTAGATCTTCTGACCATTTTTGGATTGGGTTGTTTGTTTTTTTTGATATTGAGCTGCATGAGCTGCTTGTAAATTTTGGAGATTAATCCTGTCAGTTGCTTCATTTGCAAATATTTTCTCCCATTCTGAGGGTTGTCTTTTCGTCTTGCTTATGGTTTCCTTTGCTGTGCAAAAGCTTTGAAGTTTCATTAGGTCCCATTTATTTTTGTTTTTATTTCCATTACTCTAGGAGGTGGATCATAAAAGATCTTACTGTGATTTATGTCAAAGAGTGTTCTTCCTATGTTTTCCTCGAAGAGTTCTATAGTGTCCGGTCCTACATTTAGGCCTTGAATCCATTTTGAGTTTATTTTTGTGTATGGTGTTAGGGAGTGTTCTAATTTCATTCTTTTACATGTAGCTGTCCAGTTTTCCCAGCAGCACTTATTGAAGAGACTGTCTTTTGTCCATTGTATATCCTTGCCTCCTTTGTCACAGATTAGTTGACCATATGTGCATAGGTTTATCTGTGGGCTTTTTAACTTGTTCCATTGATCTATATTTCTGTTTTTGTGTCAGTACCACAATGTCTTGATTACTGTAGCTTTGTAGTATAGTCTGAAGTCAGGGAGTCTGATTCCACCAGCTCCGTTTTTTTTCCCTCAAGACTGCTTTGGCTATTCGGGGCCTTTTGTGTCTCCATACAAATTTTAAGATTTTTTGTTCTAGTTCTGTAAAAAATGCCATTGGTAATTTGATAGGGATTGCATTGAATCTGCAGATTGCTTTGGGTATTATAGTCATTTTCACAATATTGATTCTTCCAATCCAAGAACATGGTATATCTCTCCATCTGTTGGTGTTGTCTTTAATTTCTTTCATCGGTGTCTTATAGTTTTCTGCATGCTGGTCTTTTTTCTCCCTAGGTAGGTTTATTCCTATGTATTTTATTGTTTTGGTTGCAATGGTAAATGAGAGTTTTTCCTTAATTTCTCTTTCTGATTTTTCATCATTAGTGCATAGGAATGCAAGAGATTTCTGTGCATTAATTTTGTATCCTGCAACTTTACCAAATTCATTGATTAGCTTTAATAGTTTTCTGGTGGCATTTTTAGGATCCTCTATGTATAGTATCATGTCATCTGCAAACAGTGACAGTTTTACTTCTTCTTTTCCAACTTGTATTCCTTTTATTTCTTTTTCTTCTCTGATTACCGTGGTTAGGACTTCCAAAACTATGTTGAATAATAGTGGCAAGAGTGGACATCCTTGTCTTGTTCCTGATCTTAGAGGAAATGCTTTCAGTTTTTCATCATTGAGAATGATGTTTGCTGTACACTTGATATATGGCCTTTATTATGTTGAGGTAGGTTCCCTCTATGTTCACTTTCTGGAGAGCTTTTATCATAAGTGAGTGTTGAATTTTGTCAAAAGCTTTATCTGCATCTATTGAGATGATCATATGGTTTTTATTCTTCAATTTGTAAATATGGTGTATCATGTTCATTGATTTGGGTATATTGAAGAATCCTTGCATCCCTGGGATAAATCCCACTTGATCCTGGTGTATGATCCTTTTAATGTGATGTTGGATTCTGTTTGCTAGTATTTTGTTGACGAGTTCTGCATGTATATTCATTCACATGGCCAGGTATGTGGGGGAGTTTCTTGCCTTTTGGGATGTCTGAGGTCCTCTGCCAGCGTTCAGTAGGTGTTCTGTAGGAGTTGTTCCACATGTAGATGTATTTCTGATGTATTTGTGGGGAGGAAGGTGATCTCCACCTCTTAGTCTTCTGTCATCTTGAAGGTCTGTCCCAGTCCTTTAAATACCCTGGAATTTACTCAGCTGTGGGGGGAGGGGTTTGCAACAATAGCTACCCAACTCTATATCTGTACCTCCACAATCAGAAGTGTCAATCAGTTATCAGAGGACAGATCCTCAATATTTGTAGGATATTCTTTATTTTCCACCCTGGCTCCCACAAGTTGTGGGCAAGCTGCTCCAGGAATACATGTACAGCTGCCTGCTATGGGGCTGTGAGTGGGAGACAGGTGATTGCTTCCATGCTAAAAAACTGGAATTGACCACAATTAACCATTATTTACTGTCCAAGCCTTCCTTTAGAATCTGCAAGCCTTTAATAGACTCCATAGCTCCAAAATAGTTACATCAGTCAGATTCTGTCAGTGTAATTCTTGTCTAGGTAGTGAGATGGATTCCTGGTGCTTTATACTCAAAATCTTCCCTAGATTCTTCCTCTATGTGGTTTTGATTTTATTTTCCTAATAACTAATGATATTAAGCATTATTTTATTTGCTCTTCAATCTAGTTGGTCTTTTCACTACTGAAAGTGAAGTATTGAAGTCTTCAGAAATTATTGTTGAATGATCCATTTCTCCCTTCAGTTCTATCTGTTTTGCTTCATGCATTTTGTCATTCTGTTGTTAGATGTATGTATGTTTATAATTGTGGGGGTTTTCCCCCATGTGGATTAACACTTTCTTCATCATAAAGTTTTTCATTGTTTCAAGTAACTTTTGTCATAAATTCTATTTTGTCTGATCTTAGTATAGCCACTCCAGCTCTTTTTGCATGGTGTATTTTTGTCATTCCTTTTACTTTCAATTCATGTGTATCTTTGAATCTGAAGAGTGTCTCTTGTAGACAGTACACAAATACTGTTGTTTTATCCATTCTTCCAATCTCTGACTTGTAACTGCAATATGTAATTCACGTTCATTTACTTTCACTACTGATAAGGAAAAATTTGCAGATGACATTTTTCTTCTTGTTTTCTATGTCTTATGTCTTTTTTATTGCTCTATTTCTTCATTATTACCTTATTTTATGTCAAATAGATACTTTCTAACGTACCATTATAATTCCTGTGTAATTTCTTTTATCATATGTATTTTTAATTTATTTTGTATGTCTGTGTTTTCCCTGGGCACTACCAATAACATGTTAATTTAGAGAAATCTGGTTCAGATTGGTATCAACTTAAGTATACAAAAATCTTTGTTCCTAAATAGCTCCAAATCTTCCCTCTACTTTGTGCTGTTATTATTAGACAAATGAGACCTTTATTCAGCATAGGCCCATCAACAGACCTTTATAATTATTGCTTTATTTGAATATTTTAAAATAAAATTGGAGAAGAAAAAATACATTGTCTTTTATATTTTCCACAGTTACCTTTACTGACACTCTTTATTTCTTCATGTGGATTTGAGCTACTGCAGAGTACCCTTTCACTCTAGCCTGAAGGAATTTCTTGTACGTCATATCTCCTAAAGAGAAATTCTCTCGAAGTTTGCTTATCTGGGGGTGCCTTAATTTCCCCCTAGTTTTTGAAGTATAGCTTGGCTGGATATAGAATTCTTGGTTGACAGTTTTTTTTTCTTTTAGCACTTTGAATATATCATTTCACTGTCATATGGCCTCCAAGGTTTCCTATGAGAAATTAGCTGTTAGCCTTATTGAGATCACTTGTATGTTCCTCCTCTCTTGTTGCTTTCAAGATTCTCTCTTTGTCTTTGACTTCTGACAACTTGATTATGTGTCTCAGTGTCAATTTTTTTAAGTTTATCCTTCTTGGAGTGGAGTGTGTTGAGCTTTGTGCATGTACAGATTAATATTTTTCATCAGTTTAAGTCGCTGGTGAGCCCCTCCAGTGATTTTTTTCTTTCAATTATTGTACTACCTCTCAACTGTAGAACTTTAAAAAAAATAATTTCTATCTCTTTACTGATATTCTCTATTGGCAAGAAGTCATCCTCATACTTTCTTACTTTCCTTTAGTTATTTATAAAAGGTTTCCTTTAGTTATTTGAACATAGTTATAGTAGTTGATTTAAATTTTTTTCTGATAAATCTAATGTCTAGGCTTCCTTAGGAACATTCTCTATTGGCTGATTTTTTTCCTGTGTATGGGCCATAATTTCTTAATTCTTTATATGGATGATAATTTTTGATTGAAAAGTGGGCACTGTAAATAATATAAGGTGGCAACTCTGCATATCAGATCAATCCTACCAGAGTTTTTTTCCTTGTTGTTGTTTGTTGTAGTTGCTATTTTTTGCATAATCACTTTTCTCAAGTAATTCTTTAAAGTCTGAAATCTTTAACATGTCTGACCACTGAAGTCTCTGTGGTTTGCTTAATGGTCAGCTAATTATTTGACAGAGATATTTTTAATTGCTTTGGATCAAATTAGTCTCCCAACCTTTGCTGAGGGTTGTGTGGGGGTATGTTGAGGTATGCCTGCAATATTCCATAGGTAGTGTCTAATTCTGCCTTAACTTTCATTTCCTGCTTCTGTAAACCCTCAATATCAGTCAGAGGTGAGAGAATAATGACTCCTCAGGTCTTTTCTGAACATGCAAACAGCCCTGAATGTGCATATGTCCTTCTAGATTATCAGAAATATGTTATAGTTCTTCAAAGCACCCTATGGAGAGCTCATTACCCAGATTCTTCTTTTAAGTATTTTGGTCAGCTTGTTCATCCAACAGTTATGGCCACCTCAGGCAGCTGCAACATTAAACAACTGCCACTGATTGTCTTTGCCAACTGCCCCAGAAGAAAGGCTGTTTGCACTGAGTAAGCCCAAAAGCAGTTCAAATAAACACAAGCCCTGCAAGTGGTGATTTCCAGAGACCTGCATGAACTTCAAATAATAAAAATTATTTGGGAATGAGGCCTTGAGGGCACTTGAAACCTCCTCTCCTGTGGCTGTTAGTCTGATATTTTCATGGCTAAAGTGATTGCAAGGCTGTTGGCTTTCAAGACTACTATGGAACTAGGGAAAGAGAAATTAGAATAGGAGATGTTAAAATGCCACAAAGCTTACTGTTTTTTACCAAGATTCAGCTATGTTTCATTAGTAAACTCTCTGCAGATTGTCTCAAGCCTTTGGTTAATTTCCAGAGTTCTTAAAAACCATTGATTTTGACAATTTTTGCAATGTTCTTGTTGCTTTTATGGAGGAATGAATTTTTGTAGATCTTTACCCCACCATTCTCGAAGTCTGATCACCCTCACTTGAATTTTGATAAGATCACACCCTTCAGTAACTTGGCTCAAAATTCCACCCACAGCTTAATCCCACAGGCAGCTAGATAATGTCTTGAATATCCTGTTTTTCATACTATCATTTTCTAAACCAAAACAGCATCCTTTCCTAAGCACTGACACATTTAGCAGTCATGTAGATAGAACAGAGAAGTCCCCATTTGAGTTTGCACAAGTCTGCCCCAGATTCTCTAGTATTAAAGTGATTATTATACTATTTGCTTTCATCCAATAGTAGCTCCACAATTTCTAGAGGGGCAGTGAGGAGCCAAAAGATTAGAACTGGAGGTCTAGGAAATCTGTCTTAAACCAGGTATGCATGGGTAAGACAGTGTATTTTATTTATATGGAATGCTTACTTGGGGTGACTTGCAGAGGGGCTTTAATTAGAGCATGTATTATATTGAAAATACACACTTTTTACTGAGCATGCCTGTTTTTTGAGGGCCTTTATGGGTACAGTTGATGATCTCCCAGAAGCTACCTCTTAGCATAGTTGCTGCCTCTATTTACTATAAGGATGAAAAGGAGAGCAGATGCTATTTTATAATGATAAAGGTACATAAAATAAAGCATAGCTAGAGACTCTGCAATTATGTAATGGCTTTAGCAGCTCCCACAAAGTGTAACAACTCAGAGTAAACATTCACTGTTACAAAGGGCAGGGCCTGAGTACTATGCTGTGTTCTTTATATAGACTGCTTCTGAGATAGACCAGCCATCCAAGGACCCACCAATTATCCCAGGATCCACCAATTTTGTGCTGAGTTATCTTTACAAGGAAGTGGGCATTCATTTTTAGCACAAAATTTCTGAAAGATAATCTTGATTGACATTACTATATCAATAGCTGAACAGTCTGCATTCGAAAGTACCTGAATAAGCATGGTCCCTCAGTAAAACATTAACTTTTCCTTTCATGTATTATCATATATTCAGAAAATGAAAGAACAAGTCACCTGTAGTACATGAAAACACATTAAGCAAGATAAAGGGGAAATAACTAACAATGAAAATGGATACAAATGCTTCTCATCTTTTATCCCATCATTCCCAAAGATTCTGAACTTTTGCAAGGGATTGGTATGGCCTTGGATGACTCCTTAAGAGAGTGGCATGGCTAACTTCTGTGACCTAGCTGAGGAAAGTGCACACAGTGCCTAAGCCAGTAGTGCTTTGATGGTTGGGTAAGTGGTTGAATTGTTCCTTTAATTTGGATTCAATGCAGCAATAGATCCCTTGAGTTGAATATGGTGGAGGTGGGGTTAATAGTTTAATATTGCTTTATTCTGTAGTTTCAGATTTCCATTAGAGAGTGATTTCTTTTAATAAATCTTTCATGATTATAACTAGCTACTCTGATTTCTTAATAATGGTCAATCTTGCCATTGTTAATTTATATATGACTCTTCTGCTCTTGTTTCCTGTTGAACCCATGTCAATCCCTTGCTGTGCCTAAATGTCTGTGTTCTCAATAATATGGTGAACTGCATGATGAGAGGGGCCATATCTGCTGTGTGCCCACTTTTAAAATTTACAACTGTGAAGTCATTGACCCAATCACATTGAATTTTCATTGTGTTTTGCTGTTTCAAAGACTTTTTTACCTCCACCATTTTGTTTGATTAGATTCCAAGCAATACCAATATTGAAGAGTACCTCAGCTAGTTGTATAAATTACTAAGATTTTTGGCATCCTTTACCTTCTCTTATAAGAGTCCCCCAAATTACTCTCATCTCATTATAAATCCTCATGGCTTAAGTGGAAGAAGATCTCATCCATGTGTCTCTAGAGAAGACACATGACCCAGGTCTGTCCAATCAATGTATTCTATGCCCTGGCCACAGTAATAAGGTTCATGGATGGCATTATTCATAATTATTATAATTAACAATTATTACTATTAATTGTTAAAACTTGTTATGTGCTTGGCACATATATTAAATTTATTTAATACTCTTAGTACACCTAAAATTAGACACTATTATTATCTTCAATTTGCAGATGAGGAAACTGAAGCACAAAGTATCAGTTTCCTTCCAGATGTCAAAAGCTTGTAGGTGGTAGAGTCAGGATAAAAATCTAGGCAGTCCACATCAATCTGTGCCCTGACCATGGTACTGAGTCTAGCCTTTTGCTAGAATCAATGGAAAAAAAGCACTCTTCAAAGGTAAGTTGAGGCCATTATGTAGAAATACCTGCCTGAGAAAAAAGTCACTGTAGAAGAAAACATATGGAAGAACAGACTGAGTTCCAACGACACTGATGGAGGCCTTGGCTCTGGCAGTTTCTGAAGCCTTTAATCTGGAACTTGGCAGTATTGCTAGCTAATAAATTTTCCTTTTCTTCTTAACCTTCTTTTCACTGGATTCTCTCACTTATACCCAAAATGTCCTCACTAATAAAACCAGGAAGTGGCAAGCCTAGAGCCCAAAGAAAACTAGGTTGAAAGCCAAATTTAGATTAAATATGCACAAGCTGCTATCACACACTACCCTAAGAAGAATCATTACAAAACCAGTGTGTTGAAAGAATTAGTGAGCAATATGTGCATATGTATGTGTATATATATGTATATACACACATACATATATATACACATGTATGTATGTGTATGTGTGTGTGTGTATATACACACACACACATACACATATATTTTTTAATTGTATAAATATTTATTTAGGTGAGGGGACCAGGTCCTGAGAGATCCATGCTCTATTTATTTATATTATGTATTAAGTAAAGCAATTAATCTTGTTAAGACCTGGGATGGTGGGGAGCATCCTAGCAATCACAAAATAGCCACTATTCTTGGAAAAGGAAAGCTTAAAAACAAACAAAAAACACCCATAGTGGAACAATATGTAATACTATGCTGGAGTAGAACACATAAACGTTGCAACCCAGTAGGAAAGATTTGTAACATGGTTGTATGCTGAGAGAAGAAGGAATAGGAGGGGATTATTCTTACACCCCTCCCCCCACCCATGAAGGGTAAATCTCCGAAAGTGAGTATTGAATTGTCAGAAAGTTTCCAGAGTAGAGAAACGTTCCAAGTGTGATGTCCAGCATGGGATTCTGTATTTCAGTCCCTAAGGTAAAGGCTAGATTCCCGTCTGCAAAGATCCTATTGTGTAGAAATATGAACTCCTTGCTGCCTTAACCTAAAAGATTTTCCCTGACCACCTTCCAAGAGGGCAAATAATAGTAGTGGCCAAAAAACAATTAATATTATCAGGGAATTCATCCCCCCATACCACCCAGCAGTCCCCCTTGGTACCTGCTACTTGAAAATGCCCCTCTTATAATCAGCCTGTCTAATATGCTTGTGCTGCCAAAGAGGGTGCCCCTAAAGGCACTTAAGGGATTTGAAGGGTGTATGGTTACAGAATCAGTTTCATATTGGAGGGGTTTGTATCTGCCATTATGTCAGTGTTTGAAGAGGAAAAAAAAATACCCAATATACTTGCATTTATGAAAGCTAGAGAAAGGTTGCCTCCTCTCCTTTTCCAATCGCATCTTAAGCAATTTATGCAGTATTAATGTCTACAACCTGCTTTCTGATTCTGTTTATCATTTTACTTTTTTTTCCCCTTTCTGATTGGACAATTTTATCTGGACTGGTTATAACACCCAGCACACCATCAGGTCCTCTCATTTACGTGTTAATGTGCTGCTCTGGAAGCGTGATGTTAAAATGATGAATATCACCTGAGAAGAAGATTGGACGAGAGCAAAAGAACTGGCAAGTTGCCTTGTGGAAATAGCTTTCGACTTTATCAAACCATGGGGTAACATGTCAGATTATATTATGTATAATTAATTATTAATGCAGGCTGAGCCTTATTTTGAAAAGCACAAAGATGCACTTCCAATAATTTCCTTCCCATGGAAAATCTGTTGTGTCCCTCAAACTGAGCAGCAAAATATCCCTCACAAAATACCTTAAGGCTTCCATTTCTCCAGATTTAGCATGCATCTGAGACAAGAAAGCTTTCACAAGCCTCCTTGCCATGGACACAACAGAGATGTGTTTTTGCTTAATTAAAATTCTTTTCTGGCAACAGATGTCCTTGCAAAAATAGCTCAGAGCTCGGTGAAGCATTTTTATAGGCTGGAGTTCAGCAATGAGGAGCCCATCATCTGCCTTCACTGCTCTGAGAGCAACACAAGAGACCAGGTGGCTGGTCACAGTTTGAAAAGTGAACAAATGTATTTATTCGTTCTGAGCAATTTGTAACCTACTGGGAGACCAGGAGCCCTCTCCCAGCCCCTAGCTTCTGAGAACTAGGACTGTGGGAGAAAGGGGCTGTTTAATTGCTTTGCACAGTCTCTCTCACTAAAGCAATTAGCACCCAGAGGAAAGTCTGGGAGAACACAGCCAGGCCTCACACCCATATGGTGGCCTGTAATCGGCCTGCCTGCTGTCCAGACACATAGATGATTCAATCAGTGATGCAGGCGTGGGCCCTGGTGCTCTGCTTCCGCGCTTGCTGCTGATGAAATGTCCCCCATTCCTGAGCTCCTAATCAATTGAAGCACTAGTGTACAGTGGGTGGAAGCTCATCAGCTTCACACCTAGCTAACTTGACTGGAAAAAAGAAAAAAATATACTTAATAAGCTTGAGAACTAGAGAAGGCAGCTTAGATCTGGGCTTGGGATGAAATGACTGCTGAATAGCAGGTGAGAAATCAGATAAACCAACATAGGTCAACTGACAAAGCATCTGAGTGGGATCAGAACCTGGGTCTTAAAACAAATCATGCAGAAGGACACAGACTTTTAAAAATAAAAAAGATACTTGCTATGGATCCTGTGGGAAGGACACATAGCTTCTATGCATAACAACATTCGGTGGAAATTATGTGAATCAATTTCGTGTGCATCTTTTTAACCTAGCTGCAGAGCTAGATTAGAGCAAAGGCATTCTGTTTATTTTTAGTATGTTCTGTCAAGGACTGAACAAGATAATTGAGTAGAGAACAGCTCATTAATTAACCAAGATAATCACATAAAGTTATATTTCATGTTAGTAAATTTTCTTGATAACTGAAGCTTTTCTTAGAGATTTAAAGCTTTCTAATATATTTAGCCACTTTTGTTGGAAATCGGGCTAAAATGTATTCTATACTTCCCTTTATTGTCACACAAGGTCCAGAGAATACTCATCATTCACAGAGGGATAGATTAACAAATTATTTTCTTTCTTTTGTGCAAATTGCGTGCATTAATATTCTCTTTGTGGTTAAGCTACTTATTTTTTTATATTGAAATAATATTATTTTAAAAATCTTACTTCCTTGCATGGGGATAGCAACAAAGTGATTTATTCTAAAAAAGAGTCAGAGGGTTACTGAGTAGAATTATTCAGATGTTCATTTAACAACTATTTAGTGATCACTTACTCTGTCAGGTACTATTCCAGGAGCTGTGGATTCAACAGTGAACAAAACAAACTTCTGGACACCATGAAGCTCGCAAAGGGCAGATAGCCAATCCAACGTTAAATTCATATGCCAGATAGAGCCAAGGCTACAAAGAAAAGGGGATGGGGGAGAGATAGGGTGGTCAGGGAAGGTGACATTTAAACAGAGACCTGAGTAAAATGAGGGAGAAAACCATGTAAATATCTGAGAGAGGAAAACTCCGGACAGAGGAGTGCTGACTGGGAAAAAATTCTCCATGATGTTTCCACATGTCTTGCAACAACTTTGAAACTACTTCCAAGGATATCTGTAGAGCAGCCTTGGAAGCTAGAGATAGTGGCTCCCTCATTGGCAAAGGGTAGATTTGTTTCCTGACCAGGGTAACAAAGATCATCTTCTCCTATAGGGCAAAGGTTGAGCAGGTTTTCTAGTAGCCACTTTAAAAGACTGGGGTTTTCCAAACTCAAAATTCCAAAGCTGGGACACAGACTGTCATGTATACACCATTCACTCAGGCCTGCCCTTGCAGCACCCCTATGGGACTTGGGGGACAAGAGGAACTGGTGCAAGCAAGAAGTTCAGACCATCTGCTGTCCCAGGAATAATAAAATGTCTAGATCCTTTTGTGCTTGCTGTGGGGGAACAAAAAGTACTTCCACAGGGAGGGAAGGATAAGCTAGGTGAAATTCTGGGAATGAGCAAATAAGAACTGAGGATTTGTCAACATGGGGATCTTATCGCAAAAAAAGAACAATTTCTGAGGGCAAAATTCTGACTGGAGTGGGTTGTAGAGAAAATGAAAGAAGACAAAGTAGAGAAAGTGAGTATAGAAAACTCCTTCAAGAACTTTTGCTATAAACCAGAGTAGAGAAAATGGAAGTAATATGGGAATCAGAAAAGGTATTTTGGTTTTTATGTTTTGTTTTGTTCTGTTTTTAATGTAAGAGATAGTAGGATATGTGTATATGTTGGGAAATAATCTTGTAGACAGTGAACAATTAATGACATGAGAGAAATAGCATCATTGCAGGAGAAAAATACGCAAGTCGCTAAAAAGAAATGGACCTCACCATGCCAGTAGCAGTGTTGGCCTCACATCAGAGTGTGGGCAGTTGATTTTCTGCAACAGGATAGAAGTTATCCTGTAAATGGCACAGGTACAAGTAACATGCTACATTTGGTGATGAGAGTGTACAGAAGTTTTCTTCTGATTGTTTCTATTTTCTCAGTGAGTGAAGTCATAATCAAGGCATCAGCACACAGTAAGGAGGGTGAGTGATGGGCACCCGGAGGACTGAGGAGCAGGAGCAAGATGACGGAGGGAAACAGTCATCCAGGAAGGGGAGAGAGGGCACTGACTGGGAAAAGTAGTAGTGCTGCTACTACCAAGTATTAAATCCATGTTTCCTCATCACTGGTCTACAGGATACTAAAAGATGTTAAAAGGTCATTTCATTGGTGGAAAAAGATTATTCCATGGTCAATTAAGTTGGGATATGTTGGTATAGGAAACCAATCAGGGGCTTCCCTGGCGGCACAGTGGTTGAGAGTCTGCCTGCCGATGCAGGGGACACGGGTTCGTGCCCCGGTCCGGGAGGATCCCACATGCTGCAGAGTGGCTGGGCCCGTGAGCTGTGGCCGCTGAGCCTGCGTGTCCAGAGCCTGTGCTCCGCAACGGGAGAGGCCACAACAGTGAGAGGCCCATGTACAGAAAAAAAAAAAAAGAAACCAATCAAGTATCTTTACTGAAGGACTTCACAGGATCATTAATAGGTTATGCAAATGGTAACTTTTCCTAAAGGGCTACAGTATGCAGTTTCCTAAATTTATTTGATTGTGGGGTATTAGTAGGGTTTTATAAAACATGACTTGGAAAATGTTGGATTAAATCACTCACTGATGTCCAGCTATGTTTGTTATTGTGTTATAGGAAAACCCTGCCCCTCCAAAGTAGAAATAGAAGCATCAGGCATTGTCCATCAGAGAATAGGGCTCTAAACTGTAACTGATGCATTTGATGAGACCCTCTAGCCCTTGTGAGGTGCAGCATGGCCAGGCTTCTGGGGATGCCATGACTTCTAAGGAGGCCATGACTAGATGTGGATTTAAAATAAGTGAAAACACTTGAGCAATATTGAAAGACAAAAACTTCTTCAGCAACCCACTAGTGAAATTACACACACAGAAAGACCTGGGAAAAAGGAGATCTCTACTGGGGTTTCCAAAAAGGTGATTACAGCACAGTCTGAGGCCCAGGGAACCAATCTTCAGACCAGATAGAAAATAGCCTTTCCTGTCCTGAGGGATTTCTGAGGGTTTGAAGGAGATGTCTGCAAAAATGGTTTTAGAATATCTAGGACCCCCTAGAAGAAAGCCCTCAGCACAAGGGTGGAAAGTGACTTCCCTACTTCAGGAAGCTTGAGGGGCAACCAGAGGGGTTCAAGTGCAGGAACAAGATTAGTGAACAGGTTTGTCAGGGGTAGTCTTCCCCTGGGTCAGCAGCAGTTCTAATCTGATTCTACTTTGAGCCAAGGTCTACACAGCTTAGTCTAACAACAGCTAAAATACAATTCTAGCTACATTATTAAAATTTTTCAGTACTAGTTAGGAAAGAGATTCTGAAAAAGCTGACTAGAATTAAAATAAAATTTAATTTCTTCAAGCATTGTGACATTATTTTGGCTAATTTTGTCATTATCCTCTGTATGCTTTCTCTTAGAGATTAGAAATGAACACACACACACACACACACACACACACACACACCCCTTGTCTAAAAAATGAGAACACCCTCCATTCTGAAGCACAAGACAAGGTTAATTGGGAAGACGCTTTCTCCTCATCCGGGCTTGGAGTGAGTGAGAGTAACCCCAAGAAACGGTTAGTGGCCATCACTTTAGAAAAGAACGAAGAGATGCTTGTGGAAGGAAAGAAAGTATTGTACGGTGGGACATGATTTCAGGGACCCAGCCCAACAACAGGTCCCAAAGATCTCTGCAAATGAAACACTAAAGTTGGCATTTACTCCTTCTACATCTTGAACTCAGCACTGCAGAGTTCCCCCTTCCTTTTTCCTGACTCCCTTAATGCTGTTTAACACAAGGACTGCAAATTCAAATGCCTTCAAAGGCCAGGCATATAATTTAAACAAGGAAAGCTCAGCCTGGTATTAGAGCAGTGAGGACAATGAAACTGGAGAAGCATTCAACTCAACTCATTTAAGAGCATGGTAATTGGACCTGCAAGCTGACAGTTTAAGACCTCTGCTTTAATGTCTGCCCACCTCCTTTTGCAAAGTTGGATGCGTGGGTTCCTAAGGAGTCATCCTAGCTGCCCACCTTTCCAGTCTGCTGTTTTCAATGTGCTACCTTATTTTATATGCGTCCAGAAGAAGACAGTTATCTTTTTTTCCAAAGACAGTATAGAGGTTTCATGAAAACTTTTTAATACTATTCCCAAGTTCACAATTATGTTCTAAATGCTTGTATTGCCAAATATCTGATTTCTGAATAAAGGATTGGGGGGAGCGGGTTGCAAGCAATTGTATACTTCAAGCCATTCATTAAATATATGATTAGCTATTATATATGATAGTTCTTATGTAATATATGCAAATACAGTATGACATACACATATGTATGTGTTTAATATTCATATAACTATATATAATGTATAATAGAGTATACAGCCATATATATATGGCTAACTGGTATTAGAGAAAATCCTCTGTGTTGTTACTTTAGGAAATTAAGAAGGAAGCAAGACAGAAGAAAAGAGGGCAAAGGAAATCAAGGAAAAGCTGTTTTGAAGGGGATGAGGACATTCCCTTAATAAAAATTTCTAGTACATTCACATAATTGCAACCACATTTTACCCCCATTTGATAAAACATGTGAACAAAAAACTCATCCAGAAACACAGGTCACAAACTAGAGGACTACGAGCCAAATCCTGTTTGTAAGATTTGGCTTGTATTTTAAATTTTAATTTTATGCATTTTTAATTGAAGTATACTTGATTTACAATGCTGTGTTAGTTTCAGATGAATAGCAATGTGATTCATTTATATATATATATAATATATTATATATTCAGTTATATATATTATATATGTATATTATATATTCTTTTTCAGATTCTTTTCCCTTATAGGTTTTTACAAAATATTGAGTATAGTTCCCTGGCCATTATTCTTTTTTATCATTAAGTAATTTTTTTTGGAATATAGTTGCTTTACAATGTTGTGTTAGTTTCTACTGTACAGCAAAATGAATCAGCTATAAGTATACATACATCCTCTCTTTTTGGATTTCCTTCCCATTTAGGTCACCATAGCACATTAAGTAGAGTTCCCTGTGCTACACAGTATGTTGGCACTAGTTATCTATTTTATACATAGCATCAATAGTGTATATGTGTCAATCCCAATCTCCCAATTCCTCCCACCACCCCTTTCCACCTTGGTATCCATATATTTGTTCTCTATGTTTGTGTCTCTATTTCTGCTTTACAAATAAGATCATCTATGACATTTTCCTAGATTCCATGTATGTGTGTTAATGTACAATATTTGCGTTTCTCTTTCTGATTTACTTCACTCTGTATGACACTCTCTAGGTCTATCAAGGTCTCTACAAATGATCCAGTTTCATCCCTTTTTATGGCTGAGTAATATTCCACTGTACACTGTATATACGCACCACATCTTCTTTATCAATTCCTCTGTTGATGGACATTTAGGTTCCTTCCAAGTCCTGGTTATTGTAAATAGTGCTGCTATGAATGTTGGGGTGCACGTGTCTTTTCAAATTACGGTTTTCTCAGGGTATATGCCCAGTAGTGCAATTGCGGGGTTGTATGGTAGTTCTATTTTTAGTTTTTTAAGGAAACTCCATACTGTTTTCTATAGTGGCTGTATTAATTTACATTCCCATCAACAGTTCAGGAGGGCTCCCTTATCTCCATACCCTCTCCAGCATTTATTGTTTGTAGATTTTTTGATGATGGCCATTCTGACTGGTGTGAGGTGATACCTCACTGTAGTTCTGATTTGCATTTCTCTAATAATTAGTGATGTTGAGCATCTTTTCATGTGTTTGTTGGCCATCTGTATATCTTCTTTGGTGAAATGTCTATTTAGGCCTTCTGCCCATTTTTTGATTGGGTTTTTTTTTTTTTTTTGATATTGAGCTGCATGAGCTACTTGTATATTTTGGAGATTAATCCTTTGTCAGTTTTGCTTTGTTTGCAAATATTTTCTCCCATTCTGAGGGTTGGCTTTTCGTCTTGTTTATGGTTCCCTTTGCTGTGCAAAAGCTTTTAAGTTTAATTAGGTCCCATTTGTTTATTTTTGTTTTTATTTTCATTACTCTAGGAGGTGGGTCAAAAAACACCTTGCTGTGATTTATGTCAAAGAGTTTCTGTCTAGGTTTTCCTCTAAGAGTTTTACAGTATCTGGCCTTACATTTAGGTGTTTAATCCATTTTGAGTTTATTTTTATATATGGTATTAGGGAGTGTTCTAATTTTGTTCTTTTACATGTAGCTGTCCAGTTTTCCCAGCACCACTTATTGAAGAAGCTGTCTTTTCTCCATTATATATTCTTGCCTCCTTTATCAAAAATAAGGTGACCACAGGTGTGTGGGTTTACCTCTGGGTTTTCTATCCTGTTCCATGGATCTATATTTCTGTTTCTGTGCCAGTACAATACTCTTCTGATGACTGTGGCTTTGCAATATAGTCTGAAGTCAGGGAGCCTTATTCCTCCAGTTCCATTTTTCTTTCTCAAGATTGCTTTGGTTATTCAGGATCTTTTGTGTTTCCATACAAATTGTAAATTTTTTTCTTCTAGTTCTGTTGAAAATGCCACTGGTAATTTGATAGGGATTGCACTGAATCTGTAGATTGCTTTGGGTAGTATAGTCATTTTCACAATATTGAATCTTCCAATCCAAGAGCACAGTATATCTCTCTAGATCACCCAGCAAGGATTTCATTCAGATTCAATGGAGAAATTAAATGCTTTACAGACAAGCAAAAGCTAAGAGAATTCAGCACCACCAAACCAGATTTACAACGAATGCTAAAGGAGCTTCTTTCGGTGGGAAACACAAGAGAAGCAAAAGACCTACAAGAACAAACCCCAAACAATTAAGAAAATGGTAAAAGGAACATACAAATCAATAATTACCTTAAATGTCAATGGATTAAATGCTACAACCAAAAGACACAGACTAGCTGAATGGATACAAAAACAGGACCTGTATATACGCTGTCTATAAGAGACCCACTTCAGACCTAGGGACACATACAGGCTGAACGTGAGGGGCTGTAAAAAGATATTTCATGTAAAGGGGAATCAAAAGAAAGCTGGAATAGCAATACTCATATCAGACAAGATAGACTTTAAAAATAAAGACTATTACAAGAGACAAGGAAGGACACTACATAGTGATCAAGGGATCAATCAAGGAAGAAGATATAACAATTGTAAATATATATGCACCTAACATAGGAGCACCTCAATACACATGGCAAATACTAATAGCCATGAAAGGGGAAATTGACAGTAACACAATAATAGTGGAGGACTTTAACACTCTACTTACACCAATGGACAGATCATCCAGACAGGAAATAAATAAGGAAACACAAGCTTTAAATGACACAATAGACCAAATAGATTTAATTGATATTTATAGGACATTCCACTGAAAAGCAGCAAATTACACTTTCTTCTCAAATGCACATGGAACATTCTCCAGGATAGATCAGATCTTGGGTCACAAATCAAGCCTTGGTAAATTTAAGAAAACTGAAATTGTATCAAGCATCTTTTCAGACCACAACACTATAAGACTATATATCAATTACAGGAAAAAAAACTGTAAAAAAAAATCAATTACAGGAAAAAAACTGTAAAAAATACAAACACATGGAGGCTAAACATTATGTTACTAAATAACCAAGAGATCACTGAAGATATCAAAGAGGAAATCAAAAAATACCTAGAGACAATTGACAATGAAAACACAATGACCCAAAAACCTATGGGATGCAGCAAAAGATGTTCTAAGAGTGAAGTTTATAGCAATACAATCCTACCTCAAGAAAGAAGAAAAATCTCAAATAAACAATCTAACCTTACACCTAAAGCAACTAGAGAAAGAAGAACAAGCAAAACCCAAAGTTAGTAGAAGGAAAGAAATCATAAAGATCAGAGCAGAAATAAATGAAATAGAAACAAAGAAAACAATAGCAAAGATCAATAAGACTAAAAGCTGGTTGTTTGAGAAGATAAAATTGATAAACCTTTAGCCAGACTCATCAAGAGGAAAAGGGAGAAGAGTCAAATCAATAAAATTAGAAATGAAAAAGAAGTTACAACTGACATGGCAGAAATACAGAGCACCATAAGAGACTACTACAAGCAACTCTATGCCAATAAAATGGACAAGCTGGAAGAAATGGACAAATTCTTAGCAATGTATAACCTTCCAAGACTGAACCAGGAAGAAATAGAAAATATGAACAGACTAATCACAAACACTGAAATTGTAACTATGATTAAAAATCTTCCAACAAACAAAAGTCCAGGACCAGATGGTTTCACAGGCAAATTTCATCAAACATTCAGAGAAGAGCTAACACCTATCATTCTCAAACTCATCCAGAAAATTGCAGAGTGGAACACTCCCAAACTCATTCTATGAAGCCACCATCACCCTGATACCAAAACCAGAAAAAAATTCACAAAAAAAGAACGTTACAGGCTTATATCACTGATGAACATAGATTCAAAACTCTTCAACAAAATACTAGCAAACTGAATCCAAAAACACATTAAAAGGATCATACACCATGATGATCAAGTGGGATTTATCCCAGGGATGCAAGGATTCTTCAGTATACGCAAATCAATCAATGTGATAAACCATATTAACAAACTGAAGAATAAAAAACATATGATCATCTCAACAGATGCAGAAAAAGCTTTCAACAAAATTCGACACCCATTTATGAGAAAAACTCTCCAGAAAGCAGGCATAGAGGGAAACTATCTCAACATAATAAAGTCCTTATATGACAAACCCATAGCAAACATTATTGTCAAGGGTGAAATACTGAAAGCATATCCTCTAAGATCAGGAATAATACAAAGGTGTCCACTCTCGCCACTATTACTCAACATAGTTTTGGAAGTCCTAGTCATGGCAATCAGAGAACAAAAAGAAATAAAAGGAATCCAAATTGGAAAAGAAGAAGTAAAACTGTCACTGTTTGCAGGTGACATGATACTATACATAGAAAATCCTAAAGATGCCACAGAAAACTATTAGAGGTAATCAATGAATTTAGTAAAGTTGCAGGATACAAAATTAATACACAGAAATCTCTTGCATTCCTATAACTAACAACAAAAGATCAGAAAGAGAAACTAAGGAAACACTCCCACTTACCATTACAACAAAAAAATAAAATACCTAGGAATAAACCTACCTAAGGAGGCAAAAGACCTGTATGCAGAAAACTGTGAGATACTGATGAAAGAAATCAATGATGACACAAACAGATGGAGAGATATATCCCTGGCCTATACTCTTTGAAAGATGTTTGATTTAGTAAACTCTATTTTTAAATTGGGGTATTTGACATGGACTTTCATATCTTCTTTGCTCTCTTCTGATAGAACATGAGCTCTACAGCTCACCTCAGTCACCATCAGTACCCATTTACATCACCACATCCATTTATGTCATCTAAGTAGTCCTGTTAGGCATTTGAGTTCACAGACTTTGTCTTTACATCCAGTATCACATGCAGGGATCTATCAGATTTTAATGACACTCATTTGCCGGATGAAGTCCAGAGAGTGGTGCAGAGGTGGAGAAGCCTAGAAGCTTGGAGGTAGGTCTCCAGGGAACTGAAGAAACAGAAAGGACTTGCCATTGCCCTTTTTAAATAAGGCATGAAAGATTAAAACAAACAAATATAAATGCAAAATATTCAGGCATGAGAAGATGCTGTCTCCTGTCCTGAGGGCAAGGGATCATTTATAAGTGAAAAAGAAATCAATGGAAGAATCAGTGTTGCTGTAGATCTGGGTCATGTGGCCAAACAAGGAGCTTCCAAGGAATCCTCAAGCTTAGAGGTGTTCAGAGTTGAATAAATTAAACCACCTTCTAATAATCAGATTCCAGTGTCTTTCCTGTGAGTGCTATGCTATGTGGCTTCTTCACAATCCCAAAGAATCCCTAGCTAGAAGAGCTGAGACACCTGTCATTGAGTCCTAGTAGAGGATCAAGTTTTCTTGAAGAATGAGTTGTAGCTTTTAGTCTGAAATTCTTCTGTGCAATTGTAATACAGGCAAACATATGGTAGGAGAAAAGTTAGAAGGTCAGGGACATTTCATTTTTTTCCAATACTGTTTCATGAAAGAATGAAATAATGCCATTTGCAGCAACATGGATGGACCTAGAGATTGTCATACTGAGTGAAGTAAGTCAGAGAAAGAGAAATATTGTATATTGCTTATATGAGGAATCTAAAAAGCAATGATACAAATGAACTTATTTACAAAACAGAAACAGACTCACAGACTTAGAGAATGAACTTAGAGTTACCAAGGGGAAGCATGGGGGGAAGGGATAGTTAGGGAGTGTGCGATTGACATGTACACACCGTTATATTTAAAATGGATAACCAACAGGGATCTACTGTATAATACAGGGAACTCTGCTCAATATTATGTAACAACCTAAATGGGAGAAGAATTTGGAAAAGAATAGATACATGTATAGGTATAACTGAATCACTCTGCTTTACTCCTGAAACTATCACAACATTGTTAATCAACTATATTCCAATATAAAATAAGAAGTAAAAAAAAAAAAAAAAAGGGTTTCCCTGGTGGCGCAGTGGTTGATAGTCCGCCTGCTGATGCAGGGGATACAGGTTCGTGCCCCAGCCCGGGAAGATCCCACATGCCACGGAGTGGCTGGGCCCGTGAGCCATGGCTGCTGAGCCTGTGCGTCCAGAGCCTGTGCTCCGCAACAGGAGAGGCCACAACAGTGAGAGGCCCGCATACCACACACACATACACACACACAAAAAAGAAAAATATACCTTAAACATGTTATACAAGTCAAAGCAAATTAGAAACTGGCAAAGACTTTCTATAAGACCTTTTAAACAATACCTTAACTTATTCCCACTTCCAATCATTTTACATTTAAATTATTTAGAAATGTTAAAATTATAAGAGGCTTAAATACATAGTTATGTTTCAAGGCGAAGGTAGGGGTAAATAGAAAAAGAAGCAAATATCCATGGGAAATAATAATTCATTTCTGTATGGGCTACTTTTAGGCTTAAGAAATTTAAGAGCAGTCTCCTTACATACGTTTTGAAAGTTCCCAGGCACGTATTTCAGGAAATCCAAACTACTGTAATCCTGATTTGAGTTGTCGCCCTTTCTTGAAGCAATACCAGGTGGGAGGGAATTGTGAATCACTTCAGGCCTTCCCTTCTCTCTAGGCTTCCCCACTGCCATGCATAAAGCCCCATCCCTAAGCAGGTTTCCAGAAGCACATCCCAAGCTGACAGATATCTTTGGTGCTTTATTAATCAGAGCTCTTCAGAGAAACAGAATCAATAGATTATACATGTACACAAATAAAATAAGGAACTAGTTCATGTGTTTAGGGAGGCTGAGAAGTAGCAAAATCTGCCAGCAGCAGGTTGGAGAATCTAGAGAGCTGGTGGTACAGTTCTTGTCCAAAAGTCAGCAGGCTCAAGATCAAAGAAGACCTGATGTTTCAGTTTGAGTCTGAAGATAGGAAAAGACCAGTGTAGCAGCTTAAGCAAACAGGCAGGAGTTCTCTCCTAGTTGTGGGAGGGTCAGCTTTTTTAATTCTACTCAGTCCTTTGACTGGTTGAATGACGGCCATCCACATCAGAGAGTGCGATCTGTTCTACTCAGTCTACCGACTCAAATGCTAATGTCATCCAAAATCACCCCACAGACACACCAAAATATCTGGGCACCCTGTGGCCCAGACAAGTTGACACATAAAATTAACCATCGCAGGTACCATCAACTTTGATTCATTTCATGACTATTTCCAAGGTTTCAAGTGTAGCCAGGAAGCAAGAAAACAAGTCAAACATTTACCTGTCTGACTCCAGTTAGATCATAAGGGTGAGAGAAAAACTCTTCCAACCAAGTTCCATTAAAACTATGCATGTGCAGTGCTATAAATAAATACCTAGAGCGTATTCATACCAGATATACACTGAATAGACATAAATATGAACTCTGATAAAAGCACTGAATCATAGGGCTATAGGGTTCAGACCTGAAAGAGTCCTCAGAATTAACTGGATGAATACAATCATTCTTCACATAAATATAAAAAACACCAGAGACACATGGTACATAGACAGGAATACGGAAACACACAATCATGAATAAGGGATAGAACACATCTAGATATGCAGTGCAGTGATGCACAAACTTTTGCAGCAGCCTTCCTTTTAACCTGAAAAGTGTCAATATTCATCAGATTACAAATTCTGATTTTCTTTCACTTTTGCTTCTAAACTTATCAGGGTGATTTTCTCCTGTGGTGAATCCAACCATATTCCATTCATAGTAGCTAGCCTCCTCTAAACCTCCTATATATGCATCCTTCCCATCCATTTGCAAATGTGCCTCAAAGGCCAAGCTGAAGCTTAGCACCTATGGAGGATCCCAATTCAATACTAGACAGCCACAGTGGCTAGGAAAGTCTGTGTACTGACCTAAAATTATTACTCTTCTCTGGGGTGTAGTAGATAACAGAGAAAATGCTACAAAGATAGGGTGTATACAACAACAAAAATCCTAAAGGAATTGATACCATAATTAACTGCAATAAATAATGCCTATATATATACACACAAAATAAAGCCATTGATGATCAGTACTGCATCAGTACTGCAACCCTTTGGAATGAGTTCAAATAGTATCCACCCTATTAATTGGAGGCCCTCCAGAATATCGGCACCTCTTCCAAGTGTTCCCAGACCCTTACAAACCTTCCAAGAAATCTGTATTCTTTCAGTCAGTCCCAACCCACTTCCACGTCTCTACAGCTGCTTCTGAAAACTTCCTTTCCCCCAGAATTGTTCTTTATCTTAAAATTCAAATGCTAAAATTGTTTGCAGGTTATACTAGCTTAATTTAGTTAAACATATAAAAACAAAAGAACTCTTTAATTCTCAAATCATCATAAGCCCTGAAATAATGAATGTAATTGTGTTCTGGAGGCTCTATCTTACTGTGAAATCTAAAAATTTTCAGAAGAAGACATTAGTGGGAGTAAAGAGATTGTGTCACTTTCCAAGGGTCACTATCCAGAGTTACTAACCTGTGAGCCTTAGAGACATCACAAATGTTATCCTAGGGCTAACTTCAGTGTCTCCCTATAATAAAAATCAAGTAAAATGAATCAGAAATCAGAAAGAAAAATTTGTCCATTCCATTGTTTGTTTGTTGTTAAGACCCTTTAGTTTAAAAACTCAACCCTCAGCTTTCTGCTTTTGCTCCCTTGCTGTATATTAAATCCCACATTAAAGTGCATTGGCTACAGTAACATAAGGATAAGGTCACTAGTAATCAGCTGCTGTGATAGAGCTCTAAGGTGGAGATGTTCCAATATTCTTTCCAATAACATAAAACGATTCTAACAGTTAAAAATTGCAGTCATTAAAAGGAATGAAAGAGGCCTCGGGAGACCTTCAAGATGGTGGAGGACTAAGACGTGGAGATCACCTTCCTCCACACAAATATATCAGAAATACATCTACATGTGGAAAAACTCCTACAGAACACCTACTGAATGCTGGCAGAAGACCTCAGACCTCCCAAAAGGCAAGAAACTCCTCATGTACCTGGGTAGAGCAAAAGAAAAAAGAAAAAACAGAGACAAAAGAATAGGGACCAGCTTCCCTGGTGGCACAGTGGTTGAGAGTCCGCCTGCCGATGCAGGGGACACAGGTTCGTGCCCCTGTCTGGGAAGACCCCACATGCCGTGGAGTGGCTGGGCCCGTGAGCCATGGCTGCTGAGCCTGCGCATCCGGAGTCTGTGCTCCGCAACGGGAGAGGCCACAACAGTGAGAGGCCCGCGTACCGCAAAAAAAAAAAAAAAAAAAAAAAGAATAGAGATGGGACCTGCACCAGTGGGAGGGAGCTGTGAAGGAGGAAAGGTTTCCACACACTAGATGCCCCTTCGCGGGCAGAGACTGCAGGTGGTGGTGGGGGGGGAAGCTTCGAAGCCAAGGAGGAGAGTGCAGCAATAGGGGTGCAGAGGGCAAAGCAGAGAGATTCCCACACAGAGGATCAGTGCCGACCAGCACTCACCAGCCTGAGAGGCTTGTCTGCTCACCTGCCGGGGCAGATGGGGGCTGGGAGCTGAGGTTCAGGCTTCGGAGGTCAGACCCCAGGGAGAGGACTGGGGTTGTCTGTGTGAACACAGCCTGAAGGGGACTAGTGTGCCACAGCTAGCCGGGAGGGTGTCCAGGAAAAAGTCTGGAACTGCCTAAGAGGCAAGAGACCATTGTTTTGAGGTGCGCAAGGAGAGGGGATTCAGAACACTGCCTAAACGAGCTGTGGCTATCAGCGCGGACACCAGAGACGGGCATGAGATGCTAAGGCTGCTACTGCAGTCACCAAGAAGCCTGCATGCAAGCACGGATTACTATCCACACCTCCCCTCCCGGGAGCCTGTGCAGCCTGCCATTGCGAGGGTCCCGAGATCCAGGGAAAAATTTCCCATGAGAACACACAGTGCACCTCAGGCTGGTGCAACATCACGCTGGACTGTGCCGCTGCAGGCTTGCCCCGCATTCCGTACCCCTCCTGAGTGAGCCAGAGTCCCCTAATCAGCTGCTACTTCAACCCTGTCCTCTCTGTGCGAAGAACAGACGCCCCCAGGCGACCTACATGTAGAGGCAGGGCCAAATCCAAAGCCGAACCAAAGGAGCTGTGTGAACAAAGAAGAGAAAGGGAAATTTCTCCAAGCAGCCTCAGGAGCAGCGGATTAAATCTCCACAAGCAACCTGATGTGGCCTGCATCTCTGGAATACCTGAATAGACAACGAATCATCCCAAAATTGAGGTGGTGGACTTTGGGAGCAACTATAGACTTGGGGTTTGCTTTCTGCATCTAATTTGTTTCTGGTTTTATATTTATCTTAGTTTAGTGTTTAGAGTATATTATCACTGGTAGATTTGTTTAGTGATTTTGCTGCTCTCTCCCTTTATTTTCTTTATATATATATATATTTTTTCCTTTTTCCCTTTCTGTGAGTGTTATGTATATGCTTCTTTGTGTGATTTTGTCTGTGTAGCTTTGCTTTTACCATTTGTCTTAGGATTCTATCTCGGTTTCTTTTTATTACATTTTAATTTTTTTACTTTTTAATCTTTTTTTATTTTAAGAACTTTTATTTTATTTTATTTTATTTTATTCTTTCTTTCTTTCTTTCTTTCATTGTTCCTCCCTTTTCTTCTGAGCCATGTGGCTGACAGGGTCGTGGTGCTCCGGCCAGGTGTCAGGCCAGTGCTTCTGAGGGGGAGAGCCAAGTTCAGAACAGCAGTCGATCAGAGACCTCCCAGCTCCACATAATATCAAACAGCGAACCTCTCCCAGATATCTCCATCTCAATGTTAAGACCAAGCTCCACTCAATGACCAGCAAGCTACAGTACTGGACACCCTAAACCCAACAACTAGCAAGACAGGAACACAAGCCCACCCATTAGCAGAGAGGCTGCCTAAAATCATAAGTTCACAGAAACCCCAAAACACACCAACGGACAGACGTCCCCACCAAAAAGACAAGATACAGCCTCATCCACCAGAACACAGGCACTAGTCCCCTCCACCAGGAAGCCTACACAACCCACTGAACCAACCTTAGTGACTTGGGGCAGACACCAAAAACGACGGGAACTACAAACCTGCAGGCTGCGAAAAGGAAACCCCAAACACAATAAATTAAGAAAAATGAGAAGACAGAGAAACACACAGCAGATGAAGGAACAAGGTAAAAACCCACCAGACCAAACAAATGAAGAGGAAATAGGCAGTCTACCTGAAAAAGAATTCAGAGTAATGACAGTGCAGATGATCCAGAGTCTTGGAAATAGAATGGAGAAAATAAAAGAAACGTTTAACAAGGACCTAGAAGAACTAAAGAGCAAACAAACAATGAGGAACAAAACAATAAATGAAATTAAAAATTCTCTAGAAGGAATCAATAGCAGAATAACTGAGGCAGAAAAACGGATAAGTGACCTGGAAGATAAAGTAGTGGAAATAACTACCCCAGAGCAGAATAAAGAATAAAGAATGGGGCCTCCCTGGTGGCGCAGTGGTTGAGAGTCCGCCTGCCGATGCAGGGGATACGGGTTCCTGCCCCGGTCTGGGAGGATCCCATATGCCGCGGAGCGGCTGGGCCCGTGAGCCATGGGCGCTGGGCCTGTGCATCCGGAGCCTGTGCTCCGCAATGGGAGAGGCCACAACAGTGAGAGGCCCGCATACCGCAAAAAGAAAAAAAAAAAAAAAAAAAGAATAAAGAATGAAAACAATTGAGGACAGTCTCAGAGAATTCTGGGACAACATTAAACGCACCAACACTCCAATTATACGGATCCCAGAAGAAGAAGAGAAAAAGGAAGGGACTGAGAAAATACTTGAAGAGATTATAGCTGAAAACTTCCCTAATATGGGCAAGGAAATATTCAATCAAATCCAGGAAGTGCAGAGAGTCCCCATTCAGGATAAATCCAAGGAGAAACACGCCAAGACACATATCAATCAAACTATCAAAAATTAAATACAAAGAAAAAAATATTAAAAGCAGCAAGGGAAAACACAACAAATAACATACAAGGGAATCCCCATAAGGTTAACAGCTGATTTTTCAGCAGAAACTCTGCAAACCAGAGGGAGTGGCAAGACATATTTACAGTGATGAAAGGGATAAACCTACAACCAAGATTACTCTACCCAGCAAGGATCTCATGCAGATTTGACAGATAAATTACAACCTTTACAGACAAGCAAAGACTAACAGAATTCAGCACCACCAAACAAGCTTTACAACAAATGCTAAAGGAACTTCTCTAAGCAGGAAACACAAGAGAAGGAAAAGACATAAAATAACAACCCAAAACAATTGAGAAAATGGTAATAGGAACATACCTATCAATAACTACTAATTAAATAAATGGATTAAATGCTACAACAAAAAAGACACAGACTGACTGAATGGATACAAAAACAAGACCCGTATATATGCTGTCTACAGGAGACACACTTCAGACCTAGGGACTCATACAGACTGAAAGTGAGGGGATGGAAAAAGATATGCCATGCAAATGGAAATTAAAAGAAACCTGGAGTAGCAATTCTCATATCAGACAAAATAGACTTTAAAATAAAGACTATTACAAGGGATAAAGAAGGACACTACATAATGATCAAAGGATCAATCCAAGGAGAAGATAAAACAATTGTAAATATTTATGCACCCAACATAGGAAAACCTCAATATATAAGGCAAATGTTAACAGCTATAAAAGGGGAAATCGACAGTAACATAATAATAGTAGGGGATTAGACACCCCACTTTCACCAATGGACAGATCATCCAAACTGAAAATAAATAAGGAAACACAAGCTTTAAATGACACATTAAACAAGATGGACTTACTTGATATTTATAGGACATTCCGTCCAAAACAACAGAATACACTTTCTTACAAGTGCTCTTGGAATATTCTTCAGCATAAATCAGATCTTGGGTCACAAATCAAGCCTTGGTAAATTTAAGAAAATTGAAATCGTATCAAGTATATTTTCTGACCACAATGCTATGAGACTAGATATCAATTAAGGAAAAAATCTGTAAAAAATACAAAAACATGGAGGCTAAACAATACACTACTAAATAACCAAGAGATCACTGAAGAAATTAAAGGGAAAATCAAAAAATACCTAGAAACAAATGACAATGAAGACATGACGACCCAAAACGTATGGGATGCAGCAAAAGCAGTTCTAAGAGGGAAGTTTATAGCAATACAATGCTAGCTCAAGAAATAAGAAACATCTCAAATGAACAAACTAATCTTGCTCCTAAAGCAATTAGAGAAAGAAGAACAAAAAAACTCCAAAGTTAGCAGAAGGAAAGAAATCATAAAGATCAGAGCAGAAATAAATGAAAAATAAATGAAGGAAACAATAACAAAGATCAATAAAACTAAAAGCTGGTTCTTTGAGAAGATAAACAAAATTGATAAACCATTAACCAGACTCATCAAGAAAAAAAGGGAGAAGACTCAAATCAATAGAATTAGAAATGAAAAGGGAGAAGTAACAACTGACACTATAGAAATACAAAGGATCATGATAGATTACTACAGGCAACTAAATGCCAATAAAACCAACAATCTGGAAGACATGGACAAATTCTTAGAAAAGCACAACATTCTGAGACTGAACCAGGAAAAATAGAAAATATAAACAGACCAATCACAAGCACTGAAATTGAGAGTGTGATTAAAAATCTCCCAAGAAACAAAAACCCAGGACCAGATGGCTTCACAGGCGAATTCTATCAAACATTTAGAGAAGAGCTAACACCTATCCTTCTCAAACTCTTCCAAAATATAGCAGAGGGAGGAACACTCCCAAACTCATTCTATGAGGCCACCATCACCCTGAAACCAAAACCAGACAAAGATGTCACAAAGAAAGAAAACTACAAGCCAATATCACTGATGAACATATATGCAAAAATCCTCAACAAAATACGAGCAAACAAAATCCAAGAGCACATTAAAAGAATCATACACCATAATCAAGTGGGGTTTATCCCAGGAATGCAAGGATTCTTCAATATACACAAATCAATCAATGTGATAAACCACATTAAAAAACTGTAGGAGAAAAACCATACGATCACCTAAATTGATGCAGAAAAAGCTTTTGACAAAATTCAACACCCATTTATGATAAAAAAAAAACCCTCCAGAAAGTAGGCATAGAGGGAACTTACCTCAACATAATAAAGGCCATATATGACAAACCCACAGCGAACATCGTTCTCAATGGTGAAAAACTGAAACCTTTCCTCTAAGGTCAGGAACAAGACAAGGTTGTCCACTCTCACCATTATTATTCAACATGTTTTGGAAGTTTTAGCAACAGCAATCAGAGAAGAAACAGAGTTAAAAGGACTCCAAATCTTAAAAGAAGAAGTGAAGCTGTCACTGTTTGTAGATGACATGATACTATACATAGAGAACCCTAAAGATGCTACCAGAAAACTACTAGAGCTAATTGATGAATTTGGTAAAGTAACAGGATACAAAGTTAATGCACAGAAATCTCTTGCATACCTGTACATTAATGATGAAAAATGTGAAAGAGAAATAAAGGTAACACTTCCATTTACCATTGCAACAAAAGGAATAAAATACCTAGGAATAAACCTACCTAAGGAGACAAAAGACCAGTATGCAGAAAACTATAGAACACTGATGAAAGAAACTAAAGATGATACAAACAGATGGAGAGATATACCATGTTCTTGGATTGGAAGAATCAACATTGTGAAGATGACTATAGTAACCAAAGTAATCTACAGGTTCAGTGCAATCCATATCAAGCTACCAAGGACATTTTTCACAGAACTGGAACAAAATATTTCACAATTTGTATGGAAACACAAAAGACCCTGAATAGCCAAAGTAATCTTGAGAAAGAACAATGGAGCTCGGGGTATCAGACTCCCAGACTTCAGACTATACTACAAAGTTACAGTAATCAAAACAGCATGGTACCATCACAAAAACAGAAATATAGATCAATGGAACAGGACAGAAAGCCCAGAGAAAAAGCCATGCACGTATGGTCACTGTATTTTTGATAAAGGAGGCAAGAATATACAGTGGATAAAAGACAGCACCTTCAGTAAGTGGTGCTGGGAAAACTGGATAGCTACAGGTAAAATAATGAAATTAGAACACTCACTAACACTATACACAAAAATAAACTCAAAATGGATTAAAGACCTAAATGTAAGGGCAGACACTATAAAACTCTTAAAGGAAAACATATGCAGAACACTCTCTGACATAAATCACAGCAAGATCCTTTTTGACCCACCTCCTAGAGAAATGAAGATAAAAATAAACAAATGGGACCTAATGAAACTTAAAAGCTTTTGCAGAACAAAGGAAATCATAAACAAGACGAAAAGACAACCCTCAGATTGGGAGAAAATATTTGCAGATGAAGCAACTGACAAAGGATTAATCATCAAAATTTACAACCAGCTTATGCAGGTCTATATCAAAAAAATGAACAACACAATCCAAAAATGCGCCGAAGACCTAAACAGACATTTCTCCAAAGAAGATATACATATTGGCAACAAACACATGAAAGGATGCTCAACATCACTGATCATTAGAGAAATGAAAATCAAAACTACAATGCCGTATCACTTCACACCAGTCAGAATGGCCATCATCAAAAAATCTACAAACAGGGCTTCCCTGGTGGTGCAGTGGTTGAGAGCCCGCCTGCCAATGCAGGGGACACAGGTTCATGCCTCGGTCTGGGAAGATCCCACATGCTGCAGAGCGGCTGGGCCCATGAGCCATGGCCGCTGAGCCTGCGTGTCCAGAGTCTGTGTTCCGCAATCGGAGAGGCCACAACAGTGAGAGGCCCGCGTACCGCAAAAAAAAAAAAAAAAAAAAAAAAATTTATAAACAATAAATGCTGGAGAGGGTGTGGAGAAAAGGGAACCCTCTTGCACTGTCAGTGGTAATGTAAATTGATCCAACCACTAAGGAGAACAGTATGGAAGTTCCTTTAAATAGTAAAAATAGGGCTTCCCCAGTGGCACAGTGGTTGAGAGTCCACCTGCCGATGCAGGGGACACGGGTTCGTGCCCTGGTCCAGGAAGATGCCACATGCCATGGAGCGGCTGGGCCCATGAGCCATGGCCGCTGAGCCTGTGCGTCCAGAGCCTGTGCTCTGCAACGGGAGAGGCCACAACAGTGAGAGGCCCATGTACCGAAAAAAAAAAGTAAAAATAGAACTACCATACGATCCAGCAATCCCACTACTGGGCATACACCCCGAGAGAACCATAATTCAAAGAGTCATGTGCCACAATGTTCACTGCTGCTCTATTTACAATAGCCAGGACATGGAAGCAACCTATGTGTCCATTGACAGATGAATGGATAAAGAAGACGTGGCACATATATACAATGGAATATTACTCAGCCATAAAAAGAAATGAAATTGAGTTATTTGTAGTGAGGTGGATGGGCCTAGAGTCTGTCATACAGAGTGATGTTAGTCAGAAAGAGAAAAACAAATACCGCATGCTAACACATATATATGGAATCTAAAAAAAAAAAAAAAAAGAAACTAGGGGCAGGACAGGAATAAAGACGCAGATGTAGAAAATTGACTTAGGACATGGGGAGGGGGAAGGGTAAGCTGGGATGAAGAGAGAGAGTGGCATGGACATATATACACTACCAAATGTAAAATAGATAGCTAGTGGGAAGCAGTTGCATAGCACAGGGATATCAGCTTGGTGCTTTGTGACCACCTAGAGGGGTGGGATAGGGAGGGTGGGAGGGAGGGAGATGCAAGAGGGAGGAGATATGGTGATATATGTATAGCTGATCCAGTTTGTTATAAAGCAAAATGTAACACACCATTGTAAAGCAATTATATTGCAATAAAGATGTTAAAAAAAAAAGAATGACAGAATGAATTAGGTCTATATGTTCTGTCATGGAAAGAAATCTATGGTATGATGTTTTCTAAAAAAATTTAGAATCCTATAGATGATTCCATTTTTATGTTTGGTATGTTTATATGTGTTTATATATATCCAAATGTGTGTATATGCTATGTGTATGTATACATATAGACATATATATAACATATGTGTATATATACGTGTGACTGGGGATATAGATATAGATATATAGACATTTGAACATAAATGAAAATGTAAATATTTAAGGAAACTCTATATAATCATTTCCTCTTTCTTCTAGGGAGACTTTTATTTTAAATAATGGAACTATTTTTATTGTTTAAAAAGCTAATAACAATTTTAAAGTAAATTTTTAAATATTCTAGTTCTTTTGTGATAAAAATAGTATCCATTTTCAGTCAACAAATATGCACATAAATGACTTTCACAACCAAGGGAACGGACAATGTTGCCTAGGAAAGAACGTAAGAAAGTGTGGCCTAAGAGCAGGCATGGGCAACTCAAGAATGAACTTAGGTTTTATGCGACTTATATAATATGGGTGGCTCTCTTTAAGGAAAATTATGAAAATTTATAAATTCAAAATTAGATTTATTAGAATGAGAAATTACATATGTAAAAATGATGATAAATACCACCAACATCACATAGTCCAGAACAATTGTATAATATTTACAAATATTAACTGCTTGACCCATTGTTAATTACTCATTTCCCCTATTTTTTGACTGCATATTCTGATTGCCTTTTCATATTACATATTCTTTGTAATATTATTTTCCATTGGAAGAGTAGAAGAGTAACCTGGTCTTTCCTCTAGTATTTTTCTCCTCCTTTACCCACAGTCATTCAGTGCTGGGGCCACATTCATTGTCATGGTGCTACTTTTGCCTTGCTCCCTCATGTCACAACAGCAGGTGAGTTGGCTAGGGGTATAACTGGCAATAAACTCATTAACTTGACATGACTATGGACCATACAAATGTAACCCACTCAATCCAGAGGAAATATATCTTCAACCCAAATAGCCTTTAACAAGATTCCAAAAATTCTCATGGATAATCCAATAGCATGAACATGATGGCAAGCATGATGGGGGAATTGGAATGGAAAGAGACTGTTGCCTCTACCCCTGTGGCTATACTATTTTACTTCCGAAAATTTTGCAAAAACATATGACCCTGTGAGCCCTTTGCCCAGAGTTTTGGAAAGTGGCCATGCGATGGAGAGTTCTGAAGCTTATGCTTCATAGCATGGCACCAAATCTGGCTCTGCATCATCTAGAGGAACCTGCAAAAGAGACTGAAGAAGAGCCATCAGAAGTATAGTAGAAAAATCAAGATGGTGAGGTATCTTAGAAACAAAGGGGAGCTTCCCTGGTGGCACAGTGGTTAAGAATCCGCCTGCCAATGCAGGGGACACGGGTTTGAGCCCTGGTCTGGGAAGATCCCACATGCCGCGGAGCAGCTAAGCCCTTGTGTCACAACTACTGAGCCCGTGTGCCACAACTACTAAAGCCCGCATGCCTAGAGCCCTTGCTCTGCAACATGAGAAGCTACCTCAGTGAGAAGCCCGCCCACCACAACGAAGAGTAGCCTCCGCTCGCCGCAACAAGGCAAAGCCTGCATGCAGCATGAAGACCCAATGCAGCTAAAAATAAATAAATAAATAAATTTATAAAAAAAGAAAAAGAAACCGAGAGAAGAGTTTTTCTGAAAGGGCATGAAAATTATATCAAATTTTGCTGATAGGTTGGATAATATGAAAAAGAGAAAAATAATCACTGGATTTGGTATCATAGAGGTCATTGTTGACTTTGACAGAGCCATGTAAGTGGAATAGTAGGGGTGAAAACAAGATTAGAGCTAGTTATGGAATGTACTGTCAGTGAGAAAGTGAAAACAGAAATTTATTCAGTTACTTTTAAGACAACATTGCCTTCCCATGTTTTGGAACACTTTGATTATGTCAGCATGGGATTAACTTCTCTGTGTTCTCATTCACCATACAAAAATTATCTCTACATGTTTTACCCCTTTTATATTGAGAGTTCCTCATGATTCAGGACAAGAACTTTTTCACCTTCTATCTCCAATGCCTACTACATGGAAGAAAATGAGTAAATATTTGTTGAATAAATGGATATCTTTCAGATATGGCTTATTCAACCTCTTGTACTCTAGGAGGTTTTTTTTTTTTTTTTTTTTTTTTTTGCCTTATAACAAATTTAATCAGTTATACATATACATATGTTTCCATATCCCCTCCCTTTTGCGTCTCCCTCCCACCCTCCCTATCCCACCCCTCCAGGCGGTCACAAAGGAGTTTTTATGTCCTTCTAAGCTAAGAAAAAATTTCACTCTTCTGAAAGAGGAATACATAGGATCTCACATCTGTTTATTTTTCTCCCAAGTTATATAAAAAGAGAGAGAGAAAAAAAAGATTAAAATTTTCATTCTTATGAAATTCAACACAACTAACAGTTATTACACACTAACTACATTCTAGACCCTAAGGACTCAAAATGAAAAAGATATTGTCCAGACAGGCAGAAAATGGAAAAAAGTTGAATATAATTTGAGAACTAATAAGATAGATGCCCAATGATCCCAGATGTGGCCATGAAAAGGACTCCCTGGGAGAGAGGTAGACTGAGCTGAAGTTTTAAGAGGGCAGGAATTATCCAGGTGAAGTAGAAATTTCATTCCAGGGAAACTGTACATATGTCAGAAATGCAAAAAAAAAAAAAAAAAAAAATTGGTAGCATAAGAGGCAAGAAATAGAATAAATGTGAAAAAGTTTCCGGGGCCAGATTGTGAACTAGATTGTACGGGATGCAAAGAAACTTGGGCATTAGTTTCAGATGACAGGAAAACACTGAAAAAATTAAGTCAGAATTATATGGGAAGCAGAAGTTTGGCTTTCAAGTGCCTCTTGAAAATTAAAATATGGCTACCCATTCATGAGGGACCTTGCCTCCTATATCCTGTTCCCAAGGAACTAAAAGATTCTTTTATTCCTGTTTAGGACTTCTCCTGTCCAGGTAACCCCTGCTATGCACTGTCCCAAAGTCTTGAAAAGTTCTGGAAGTAAATCTCCCCGCAGCGGCAGTACAGTCACAGTGTGTCTGCTGACTACTTAAGAGTGAAAACAAAGAGCAGCCATGTGCTGGCCACACATTCCAATGGGGATTCTACCATCTGTTTTTGTGTTCTCACAGCCATTCAGACTTCAAGTTCATACCAGCTCGATGCCACTTCCAAGCAGAACTTTGAATAGTTAGAACAGAGAGAAAGTTTATGGATAGGCATCAAGCTTTACCAAGGGCTGAACATACCCACACAGAAGAAGCAAAGGTAGAGCAACAATATAATAGTATTCAGGGTAATAATAACTTGCCAAGGCAACAAGTGGAGTTGGTGGTAGTAGAACCAGTGGTGCGAACAGGGCCCAGAGACCGACTCTGTTACAAAGTCATACATGATGGATGTTGGGGAGTCAAAAAAGTGTTTTTTCCTATGGGGACAGACCTGCTTTCAGTGGTCTCTGTGTTACTAATTTATTCAATCCTTCTTTTAGTGCTGTGAGAAAGGTATCTGATTATTATCCACTGTTATGGGTTAAACTGTGTTCCCCAAAACATATACTGAACTCCCATACTCTGTACCCTCATTATCTGAATGTGACCTTATTTGAAAATAGGGACATTGCAAATGTAATCAAGTTAAGATGAAATCATTAGGGTGGGCTTTAATCCAGCATGACTCGTGTCCTTAAAAGAAGAGAGAGAACTTCCGGGAAAGATGGCGGAAGAGTAAGACGTGGAGATCACCTTCCTCCCCACAGATACACCAGAAATACAGCTACACGTGGAACAACTCCTACAGAACACCTACTGTACGCTGGCAGAAGACCTCAGACCTCCCAAAAGGCAAGAAACTCCCCCACGTACCTGGGTAGGGCAAAGCGGAGAGATTCCCGCACAGAGGATCAGTGCCGACCGGCACTCACCAGCCCGAGAGGCTTGTCTGCTCGCCCGCCGGGGCAGGTGGCGCTGGGAGCTGAGGCTCGGGCTTCAGTCGGAGTGCAGGGAGAAGACTGGGGTTGGCGGCATGAACACAGCCTGAGGGGGCTAGTGCGCCATAGCTAGCCAGGAGGGAGTCCGGGAAAAAGTTTGGACCTGCCGAAGAGGCAAGAGACTTTTTCTTCCCTCTTTGTTTCCTGGTGCACGAGGAGAGGGGATTAAGAGCGCTGCTTGGAGGAGCTCCAGAGACGGGTGCGAGCCACGCTTCCAGAGACGGGCGTGGGACGCTGGGGCTGCTGCCACCGCCGCGAGCCCTGTGTGCGAGCGCATGTCACTGTCCACGGCCCCCTTCCGGGGAGCCTGTGAAGCCCGTCACTGCCGGGGTCCCGGGATCCAGCGACGGCTTCCCTGGGAGAACGCACGGCGCGCCTCAGGCTGGTGCAACATCATGCCAACCTCTGCCACGGCAGGCTCCACCCGCACTCCGTGCCCCTCCCTGCCCCCCGGCCTGAGTGAGCCAGAGTCCCCGAAGCGGCTGCTCCTTTAACCCTGTCCTGTCTGAGCGAAGAACAGACGCCCTCTGGCGACCTACACGGAGAGGTGGGGCCAAATCCAAAGCTGAGACCCGGGAGCTGTGAGAACAAAGAAGAGAAAGGGAAATCTCTCCCAGCAGCCTCAGAAGCAGCGGATTAAAACTCCACAATCAACTTGATGTACCCTGAATCTGTGGAATACATGAATAGACAACAAATCATCCCAAATTGAGGAGCCAGGAGTCAGTGCTGTGCCTCTGAGGTGGGAGAGCCAACTTCAGGACACTGGTCCACAAGAGACCTCCCAGCTCCACATAATATCAAACGGCGAAAATCTTCCAGAGATCTCCATCTCAACACCAGTATCCAGCTTCACTCAACGACCAGCAAGCTACAGTGCTGGACACCCTATGCCAAACAACGAGCAAGACAGGAACACAATGCCACCCATTAGCAGAGAGGCTGCCTAAAATCATAAAAAGTCCACAGACACCCCAAAATGCACCACCAGACGTGGACCTGCCCACCAGAAAGACAAGATCCAGCCTCATCCACCAGAACACAGGCACTAGTCCCCTCCACCAGGAAGCCTACACATTCCACTGAACCAACCTTACCCACTGGGGACAAACACCAAAAACAACGGGAACTACGAACCTGCAGCCTGCAAAAAGGAGACCCCAAACACAGTAACATAAGCAAAATGAGAAGACGGAAAAACACACAGCAGGAGAAGGAGCAAGATAAAAACCCACCAGACCTAACAAATGAAGAGGAAATAGGCAGTCTACCTGAAAAAGAATTCAGAATAATGATAGTAAAGATGATCCAAGATTCTATTTCCAAGATCCAAAGTCTTGGAAATAGAATAGACAAAATGCAAGAAACAGTTAACAAGGACCTAGAAGAACTAAAGATGAATCAAGCATCAATTAAAAACAAAATAAATGAAATGAAAAATACTCTAGATGGGATCAATAGCAGAATAACTGAGGCAGAAGAACGGATAAGTGAGGTGGAAGATAAAATAGTGGAAATAACTGCTGCAGAGCAAAATACAGAAAAAAGAATGAAAAGAACAGAGGACAGTCTCAGAGACCTCTGGGACAACATTAAACGCACCAACATTCGAATTATAGGGGTTCCAGAAGAAGAAGAGAAAAAGAAAGGGACTGAGAAAATATTTGAAGAGATTATAGTTGAAAACTTCCCTAATATAGGAAAGGAAGTAGTTAATCAAGTCCAGGAGGCACAGAGAGTCCCATACAGAATAAATCCAAGGAGAAGTATGCCAAGACACATATTAATCAAACTGTCAAAAATTAAACACAAAGAAATCATATTAAAAGCAGCAAGGCAAAAAGAACAAATAACACACAAGGGAATCCCCATCAGGATAACAGCTGATCTCTCAGCAGAAACTCTACAAGCCAGAAGGGAGTGGCAGGACATAATTAAAGTGATGAAGGCGAAAAACCTGCAACCAAGACTACTCTACCCAGCAAGGATCTCATTCAGATTTGATGGAGAAATTAAAACCTTTACAGACAAGCAAAAGCTGAGAGAGTTCAGCACCACCAAACCAGCTTTACAACAAATGCTAAAGAAACTTCTCTGGGCAAGAAACACAACAGAAGGAAAAGACCTACAATAACGAACCCAAAACAATTAAGGAAATGGGAATAGGAACATACATATCAATAATTACCTTAAATGTAAATGGACTAAATGCTCCCACCAAAAGACACAGATTGGCAGAATGGATACAAAAACAAGACCCATATATATGCTGTCTACAAGAGACCCACTTCAGACCTAGAGACACATACAGACTGAAAGTAAGGGGATGGAAAAAGATATTCCATGCAAATGGAAATCAAAAGAAAGCTGGAGTAGCAATTCTCATTTCAGACAAAATAGACTTTAAAATAAAGACTATTAGAAGAGACAAAGAAGGACATTACATAATGAAAGAGGGATCGATCCAAGAAGAAGCTATAACAATTGTAAATATTTATGCACCCAACATAGGAGCACCTCAATACATAAGGCAAATACTAACAGCCATAAAAGGGGAAATCGACAGTAACACACTCATAGTACGGGACTTTAACACCCCACTTTCACCAATGGACAGATCATCCAAAATGAAAATAAATAAGGAAACACAAGCTTTAAATGATACATTAAACAAGATGGACTTAATTGATATTTATAGGACATTCCATCCAAAAACAACAGAATACACATTTTTCTCAAGTGCTCATGGAACATTCTCCAGGATAGATCATATCTTGGGTCACAAATCAAGCCTTGGTAAATTTAAGAATATTGAAATTGTATCAAGTATCTTTACCGACCACAATGCTATGAGACTAGACATCAACTACAGGAAAAGATCTGTAAAAAATACAAACACATGGAGGCTAAACAATACACTACTCAATAACGAAGTGATCACTGAAGAAATCAAAGAGGAAATAAAAAAATACCTAGAAACAAATGACAATGGAGACACGACGACCCAAAACCTATGGGACGCAGCAAAAGCAGTTCTAAAGGGGAAGTTTATAGCAATACAATCCCACCTTAAGAAACAGGAAACATCTAGAGTAAACAACCTGACCCTGCACCTAAAGCAATTAGAGAAAGAAGAACAAAAAACCCCCAAAGTTAGCAGAAGGAAAGAAATCATAAAGATCAGATCAGGAATAAATGAAAAAGAAATGAAGGAAACGATAGCAAAGATCAATAAAACTAAAAGCTGGTTCTTTGAGAAGATAAACAAAATTGATAAACCATTAACCAGATCATCAAGAAAAAAAGGGAGAAGACTCAAATCAATAGAATTAGAAATGAAAAAGGAGAAGTAACAACTGACACTGCAGAAATACAAAAGATCATGAGAGATTACTACAAGCAACTCTATGCCAATAAAATGGACAACCTGGAAGAAATGGACAAATTCTTAGAAATGCACAACCTGCCAAGACTGAATCAGGAAGAAATAGAAAATATGAATAGACCAATCACAAGCACTGAAATTGAAAGTGTGATTAAAAATCTTCCAACAAACAAAAGCCCAGGACCAGATGGCTTCACAGGCGAATTCTATCAAACATTTAGAGAAGAGCTAACACCTATCCTTCTCAAACTCTTCCAAAATATAGCAGAGGGAGGAGCACTCCCAAACTCATTCTACTAGGCCACCATCACCTTGATACCAAAACCAGGCAAGGATGTCACAAAGAAAACTAGAGGCTAATATCACTGATGAACATAGATGCAAAAATCCTCAACAAAATACTAGCAAACAGAATCCAACAGCACATTAAAAGGATCATACACCATGATCAAGTGGGGTTTATTCCAGGAATGCAAGGGTTCTTCAATATACGCAAATCAATCAACGTGATACACCATATTAACAAACTGAAGAAGAAAAACCATATGATCATCTCAATAGATGCAGAGAAAGCTTTCAACAAAATTCAACACCCATTTATGATAAAAACCCTGCAGAAAGTAGGCATAGAGGGAACTTTCCTCAACATAATAAAGGCCATATATGACAAACCCACAGCCAACATCATCCTCAATGGTGAAAAACTGAAACCATTTCCACTAAGAACAGGAACAAGACAAGGCTGCCCACTCTAACCACTCTTATTCAACTTAGTTTTGGAAGTTTTAGCCACAGCAATCAGAGAAGAAAAGGAAATAAAAGGAATCCAAATTGGAAAAGAAGAAGTAAAGCTGTCACTGTTTGCAGATGACATGATACTATACATAGAGAATCCTAAAGATGCTACCAGAAAACTACTAGAGCTAATCAATGAATTTGGTAAAGTAGCAGGATACAAAATTAATGCACAGAAATCTCTGGCATTCCTGTACACTAATGACGAAAAATCTGAAAGTGAAATCGAGAAATCACTCCCATTTACCATTGCAACAAAAAGAATAAAATATCTAGGAATAAACCTACCTAAGGAGACAAAAGACCTGTATGCAGAAAATTATAAGACACTGATGAAAGAAATGAAAGATGATACAAATAGATGGAGAGATATACCATGCTCCTGGATTGGAAGAATCAATATTGTCAAAATGACTCTACTACCTAAAGCAATCTACAGATTCAATGCAATCCCTATCAAACTACCACTGGCATTTTTCACAGAACTAGAACAAAAAATTTCAAAATCTGTTTGGAAAAACAAAAGACCCTGAATAGCCAAAGCAATCTTGAGAACGAAAAATGGAGCTGGAGGAATCAGGCTCCCTGACTTCAGACTATACTACAAAGCTACAGTAATCAAGACAGTATGGTACTGGCACAAAAACAGAGAGGTAGATCAATGGAACAGGATAGAAAGCCCAGAGATAAACCCACGCACATATGGTCAACTTATCTTTGATAAAGGAGGCAGGAATGTACAGTGGAGAAAGGACAGCCTCTTCAATAAGTGGTGCTGGGAAAACTGGACAGGGACATGTAAAAGTATGAGATTAGATCATTCCCTATCACCATACACAAAAATAAGCTCAAAATGGATTAAAGACCTAAATTTAAGGCCAGAAACTATCAAACTCTTAGAGGAAAACATAGGCAGAACACTCTATGACATAAATCACAGCAAGATCCTTTTGGACCCACCTCCTAGAGAAATGGAAATAAAGACAAAAATAAACAAATGGGACCTAATGAAACTTCAAAGCTTTTGCACAGCAAAGGAAACCATAAACAAGACCAAAAGACAACCCTCAGAATGGGAGAAAATATTTGCAAATGAAGCAACTGACAAATGATTAATCTCCAAAATTTATAAGCAGCTCATGCAGCTCAATAGCAAAAAAAAAAAAAATACAAACAACCCAATCCAAAAATGGGCAGAAGACTTAAATAGGAATTTCTCCAAAGAAGATATACAGACTGCCAAGAAACACATGAAAGAATGCTCAACATCATTAATCATTAGAGAAATGCAAATCAAAACTACAATGAGATATCATCTCACACCAGTCAGAATGGCCATCATCAAGAAATCTAGAAACAATAAATGCTGGAGAGGGTGTGGAGAAAAGGGAACACTCTTGCACTGCTGGTGGGAATGTGAATTGGTACAGCCACTATGGAGAACAGTATGGAGGTTCCTTAAAAAACTAAAAATAGAACTACCATATGACCCAGCAATCCCACTACTAGGCATATACCCTGAGAAAACCATAATTCAAAAAGAGACATGTACCAAAATGTTCATAGCAGCTCTATTCACAATAGCCCAGAGATGGAAACAACCTAAGTGTCCATCATCGGATGAATGGATAAAGAAGATGTGGCACATATATACAATGGAATATGACTCAGCCATAAAAAGAAACGAAACTGAGCCATTTGTAATGAGGTGGATAGACCTAGAGTCTGTCATACAGAGTGAAGTAAGTCAGAAAGAGAAAGACAAATACCGTATGCTAACACATATATATGGAATTTAAGGGAAAAAAATGTCATGAAGAACCTAGGGGTAAAACAGGAATAAAGACACAGACCTACTTGAGAATGGACTTGAGGATATGGGGAGGGGGAAGGGTAAGCTGTGACAAAGCGAAAGAGAGGCATGGACATATATACACTACCAAATGTAAGGCAGATAGATAGTGGGAAGCAGCCGCATATCACAGGGAGATCAGCTCAGTGCTTTGTGACCGCCTGGAGGGGTGGGATAGGGAGGGTGGGAGGGAGGGAGATGCAAGAGGGAAGGGATGTGGGATCAGATGTATATGTATGACTGATTCACTTTGTTATAAAGCAGAAACTAATAAAAAAAAAAAAGAAGAGAGAAATCTGGACACGAAGAGACTGTCATGTTAAGACAGAGCCAGAGATTGGAGCGATGCATCTACAAGCCAAGGAACACCAAGGACTGCTGGCCCTCACCAGAGCTGGGAGAGAGGACTGGAATAGATTATCCCTCAGAGCCCCCAAGAAGGAACCCACCCTGTTGACATCTTGATTTTGGACTTCTGTCCTCCAAAACTGTGCAAAAGAAATTTCTGTTTTAAACCACTCAGTTCATGGTACTGTTATGTCTATCCTAAGAAATCAGTACATTCTCTTTAATAGATAAGGAGATGATATCTAGAGAAGCAAGTACCTTGCTTAGAGTCACAGATAATGAAACAGCCAGTTTTTGAATCCAACTCTGCCTGACTCTAGGGCCAAACTGTCTCCTGGCCCACAATGTTGCCTTCTCCTGGGGTGATGCTTGCATGACAAGACATTTGGGTTCCTAGGACCCTCTTTTAAATACACGTGTATTTTGTTTTGCTCTGTTTACCACCTACAATATCTATAATGGTACTGGGGGAAGATTTCTTGGTGCAGTAATTTTGAATACAATGGAAAAGAATGTTAAGAATATTCTCATATTCTTCATTTAAGAATCAATATTAAGACCATACATAGTCTTAATACTTTCTTATTAATGATTATTAATAATAATATCCTCTTATTCTTAAAGAGAAAAATCTTTAGTTTTGAATACATTTAGCTTAGCATAAGCACACACAGCTATGAACATCATGCAGTGGTATGGTATCAACTTCCAGTGAGCAGTGCCTGAAAATAACCCTTAGCCAGTATGTTCTGGTCCAGAATGTGAACAAACCCCTTTTTCATTCATTGTCCAAATTCTGTTAATCCTCTTCAGTGGATCCCCCACAGTTCTCCATTCTATTTGGTTTTTATCTGTCTAAGGGCATAAACCAGACTTGAGAACAAAGCTCCTTGAAGCTTTTTCTTGAATTGTTCCATTCTGATATTCCTCCCTCCGATGTGGTTTGCAAAATGCTATATTCCTGCCTGAGTCAGAAACGGCTTTTCTCCATACGTCATCAGACTGTTGTGTTTATCTGTGTTCTTATAGCTCCTCAGTCTCTGCTCTTCCTTTGGGAGGGACAGGGATAGGGTTTGTTGAACTCCATTGCTGAAAAGAGAGCCTCCTTTGTAAGAATCTGAAATGAATCAGGTCTTCCCTGTCCAGCACCAGAAGACTTTTGGTCACACCATTAAACCTCCCCCTGAAAACAATAGCTCATGGTGTGTTTGTTTAATCACTGAATGTTCACTGGAATTTATGCTATGAGGATTCACCTCTGATCATAGTTTCTAATAGTGCTCAACATGATTACACAGCACAGTAAAAACTGAACATTCAGATCCCTCCTTCCTGAAGGTTCAGGTACGTATTTAGAATTCTAACATTGAGGGGTGGTGTTAAAAACTTTGTTTATTCTCACAGTTGTTTCATCTCTAACTGTTAGGAAAAGAGAATAGAATGGCAGATGGGCTACTAAACCCATAACAATGCTGTTTGAAATTCTTGTTGTTTCTGTTTCACACAAATTGGAATTTAATGAAAACATTTAAACATAAAATATGCACGAATAGATGAACCTTGAAAATAACTTTTTTCATGAGTAAAGTGGAAAACAGAATCCAAAAAAGTGAGAGTCTCAAGACTTTGGGTAGAAACTGAGAGCACAAAACTCTACGTAATTAAGCTATATATTAACCATGGCTCCCCACTAGTGCCAGCAGTCCTCAATATTTCCTTCTATTGAGTGAAATGTTCTTCTAGATTTTTGAAATCATGGATCTCAGAAACCAGAGATTTTAAGATGCCAAACATATATGCAATTATGCATTCTTTCTGAATATAAAACACTGTAAATGTGTGCATGTATACATGTGTGCACATGAGTGTATGTGAGTATATGTACATGATGCTCACTGTGAAGTTGCCAACTCTCATTCTTTCAGAATGGGGTATTTCCATTTATTGTCTCAATTTCAATCTGCCTGGGGCCTAAAATAAAGACAGTCACAATTGATTTCAGTTGGATATTTAGAAACTCATTCAGATTCTTTCTGAGTCAATTAGATGATTGCAAGTTGGCAGCTCAGTAAATTTCCTGCTGGGAACTAGATTGCAAGGAGAAAAAAAACAAAAAACAAATAAAGATATAATGCGTCCATCAAGAATCAAGAGTCCTGGATAAGATCATAACTGAAACACCTGTTCTCATACTTTCTGGGGCCCATTTTGAGTACAAAAATGAGGAAAATATATTCATACTATATCCATTGATTTCTTTGTCTTTCACACAGAAAGTGGGCATGGGTGGTAGCAGTGTTTACACCAAAGTAGTTGTTACTTCATGAGGCATGTCATGAGATCAATTTCATCTGAAGCAAACAATGGTTTAGCTCCCTTTCTTGCTGTTGCTCCACTTTGAGGTGAGTAAAAGGTCCTATATAAAGTTTTGAAGATATCCAGAAGCACTGTCAAATAAAAGGAATCATGCCATATGCCATACTAGATAATCAAACAATAGGATGACCTCTAAACAATTTCGTAGGATTCTATCATCTTTCCAGCTGTAGGCCTCTCTGTGAGATAAATGCTGGCATGCCTCTTGTCCTTTTAAAAACTAGTAGTAAAAAAATTACACATGGGATGGTTTGAAAATCATTGATTCAATAGTTACCAAGAGGGTTAAGTTTTTCAGTTAGGTTATTATTTTAAGTATACTTAGTTATCTAAAGCAGGGGTCAGCAAACTTCTCTGTAAAGGGCCAGAGACTTTTAGATTTTGCAATCTCCATCTCAACTACTCAATTTTGCCATTGTATTGTGAAAGCAGCTATGGGCATGTAATGGATGAATGTGACTGTGTTCCAATAAAACTTTATTTATGAACACTGAAATTTGAATTTTATATTGTTTTCACATGTAATAAAATATTTTTCTTCTGCTTTTTAAAAAATGTAAAACCATTCTTAGCTCACAGTTCATACAAAAACAGGATTTGGCCATGTACTGATCTAAAGAAATAACTCTGATGTGGAATATATCTTACCCTATCAACATCAATACCTTATGCTGCCTAAAGCTCAATTCTAAATGTCACAGGAATAAAAGGCCATGGCAATTAGAAAAAACAACACTGCTTTTTGTGCCAGAAAGAATTAAAAATCCCTTCCACTTCTTTCCTCCAAATCACATAATCTATTGACTGTCCCTTTGTCTGTGATTGAAGGATCTAAGGAAAGAAATTAACATCTTAATTATTTGACAAGGTCAAGTAGAGATATGTTCAGAATAATGAAATATTCTAATCAACTACAGATTGTCCCATTTATGCATGAAGTCACTATAAGGGCTGCAGGGACATGTGGAGGTCTCCTGAACATGAGAACAAACATTTCATCAGCCATAAACCTTCCATCTAGAAACCTAATTATTGATCGACCATTTTACTAACACACTTTATAAGAAGACTCAAATTAATAAGAAGGTGAAACCTAAAGAGAATACGTAGACTATATTCTATATAAATGCATAAATAAATGTATGATTTATTTATAAATAATATAATATATAATACAAATAAATATATAAATAAAATCTGTTTCAAATTTGTTTCCAAACGAGTAGTTAGCAGAGGCTTCTGATATTCATGGAAGGGAAAAGGTATTTTCATAAATGAATCTGCTTTAAATGTAAAAACCTCACATTGACTTAAAAAATCATGGGACATGTCAGAAAAAGTATTTAAATATCATTCAAATTAAAGAGATTTTGCTATTAAACTGTAGTGTGCAAAGTTGTCTCTGTTGTTAAGTAACAAATCCAAAATGTGACATATTTTTCCTTGTAAATGGGAGGAGGCAATAGTGTCTTCCCCATCCCTAGTTCTTTATGGAAAAAAAAAGAGAGAGAAATTCTTTAATTACTATAAGTGAACGGGAGCAGACAGGGTCCATGTCATAGGAGGCTTCCCTATTTGAGGCGCTGTTTTAGCTCGCTCTGTCCTGGGTGTGAAGTCATTAGTTATATCCTGAGATGGTCTTGCCAGAAAGATATTTAGTGTGTTACACAGGAAATCTTCTGGAGCTTTGTAATGGGAAAGCTGTTTTCACCTCAGATCCCAGCAAAGATGTTCTGAAGTAAGCAGAGGGTAAAATCTTCCTCTCACCACCACCATCACCACAGTCCATGAAATGCTGTTCATGGCACAGAATTCAGCAGGCAGACCATGACAGCAATTATAGTTAGAGAATTTAAAATAAACAGCAAGCCTAATCTGAGTTGTGAGAGAAAGGAGAACCTAAAGAATACCTCCTGAATAACTTCAGTAGATTTTAGGCACATCAATTAAGGCCCCAGCAGGGAAAAAAGGGGCACACTTTATCTGAATAACTAAGGATAATTTAATAAAGGGACTTTTTATTATAGCATAGGAATTGCTTAGGAAAAGCCACAGAGAAGTGAGACATTTTAGGGTTTGCATCCACGCTTACAAATCCCAGGCCAGTTGGGGCAGGGAAAGAACCAGTAACTAGCACCTGGAGGGACACCTTTGTGGTATAAGCTGCATGCCAGGAGATGGAGACTTCAGGCCAACCCACAGCAACCTGACAGGGGAGGACGCTGGGGAATAAATACACCAGCCTCACATTCCTCCTTCTATCCAATTTTCTGGGGCTCCCCACTGGTCAAACCTCACCAAAAGCTAATAGGCATTTGCTTTTGCTGTATTCCATTCAAGTCAGCCTCTGGGACAAGGGTAGTGTGAAGACGATGAAGGGAGCTGTGTCTGCCGGGGCAGATGAAAGACATCAGCACCTCCTGTATCTACATGGAATGAGGAATGATACCTCAACTGCCAAATGCAAAGTTGTCTGGAAATTACATGACAGAAAAGAGGTAAAATATTTGAGATCTTTGGATAAAAGTTGATAAACACATATTTTGAAATGCAAAGACACACCATTAGGGTCATAGACATCTCAGGCTTATAAAATGGAGATATATACAAATGAACAAAAAGTTCTTTCCAAACCATTAGAGGTGGTGTATTTATAAGTACAATTCCCCATGTCCTCCAACTCAAAGACACATTGGAAGAACTAAATCAGAAGAGACAAACCACAAAGAGAAATCTAAAGGACAAAATTTGAGGGTCAGCAAAATTGATAGGAGAAATCCTTACAAAGGGAAGTAAAAAATTAAGAAAAAATTTTAAGTAATGCCACAAAAGCTGAAGGGAGAAAAATGTTTCAGCGTGAAGGAGTCCAAATTTTTGAAAGCAACAGAGAAAAAGAGAAGACAGAAGATTGAAGACCATTTCCTTTGGAGAAATATAACTGGTGGAATTGGGGGGACAATACAAAACTCTCACTCTGCATTGTTATACTTAGCTATAATTTTCAGTGCCTTTTTCAAAAAGCATGTATTATTTTCATAATCAAAACAAAAGACCAAACAACAACCAACAAGTACTAAGTTCTAAATAAATGTCATTCTCTTAGAATCCGTGGACAATAGGGAGCACATGGTGAAGCTCCTGGCACAAAGAAGACCTTCTGTGTTTGGGAATTCATTGCATGAACAAATGTGGCCACAGGTGAAGTAAACAACTCTTCAGGAAGCTGAGTAGTAAAGGGGAAGAGAACAACAGTAGGCTCTACATCAGGCTTAAATTACTACAAAGAAGTATAAAACTGTTTTTTAGATACAGACTTTGCTCATAATAGCCTACTTGTTTCTGCATCATCTTACTAGCAGTTAGAGAGTTACTATTAGCCTCCTTAGTAACTTAGGGCATGCTACAATACCAATGAAAGACAGAGGGAGGGAAGAAAGTCAGGCTCAAGAGGGACTGTCTGTAGGACTAGCCTCTTTGGAGAATAATTTAGTGTACAAGTAACAGAGCTAATATGACTCAAGTGTACTGCAGGCCTGTGTCAGTATCCGAGGGGGTTGGAATTAAAGGCTGTTTGAGGCACTGGAGGTTCTTAGCAAGTTGCAGTGCTTAGAATTAGGTAGCAGAGCCATGGTTCTGGGTGGTCTTTCCCAGTGAAAATATAGCATTAGTTGGCAACTGATTGTCATAGTAACATTCCACACAAAATGGTTTGCAGGTTTGGAGTAAGGTCTGGGCTTGTCGCTAGGGAAGGGCTACAGTCTAAATGGCAGAACAAAGAACAATGTTTTAGGTCAAATTATGATGACAGGGCCTACTTGTTCATTAAGCACAGTGCCTGGAGTCCATGACACTTACAGGGGCCCATGAATTTTTTTCAAATTTTAATTTCTCTTACAATCAGAAGAAAAAGGAAGCTAATGATAATAAGTATATAATAAAGAATCCAGCTTGGATCTCTACCCACTTGAAATGATTTATAAGAGTCAAAGGTAATAGTAAAATCTGGAACATGATCCGACATCTCTGTTTTTCAAAAGTAAGAGCAGTTAATCCTTCAAGAACCCTGGGACAGAAAGCAAGGAGCTAACGAGAAAGTAACAATCTAGAAAGATTAAAGAAGAGGACAGTTTTCTTGCTGAAAGAGTTACGTGATTTTTTAACTTGCTCCCTGAACCTTTTCCCACCCATGAATATACAAGAGGGAGTAAGCAAGGCAGTATTGGCCTTATCAACCATAAAACCTGTCAACAAGAGGCCTCCAGTGTTCCCCATCTGTGGGGAAGAAAGCATTCTGACCTCTCTGAAAACATGCTAAGGAGAAACATAATCCTGCTCACTGGAATCACTTTTCAGCTCAGGGTACACTCAAATGCATGAGGCTCCAAGTGGGAAATGAGGATGTGAAAGTCACTGAAGGTAAAGAAAGATCACTTTACAACAGATACCTTCACCAAAGGCTAGAATGGACAGTTCATGACCATCTCTAGCTACTGGGTAAACTTTTTTTTTCTTTTTTTTTTTTTTTTTGGTACGTGGGCCTCTCACTGTTGTGGCCTCTCCCATCGTGGAGCACAGGCTCCGGACGCACAGGCTCAGTGGCCATGGCTCATGGGCCCGGCCACTCCGCAGCATGTGGGATCTTCCCGGACCGGGGCACGAACCCGTGTTCCCTGCATTGGCAGGTGGACTCTCAACCACTGCGCCACCAGGAAAACCCCTGGGTAACCTTTTGAATGAGAAGCTACATATGCAAATTTAGATGGCAGATTAGTCATCAATGGAACCAAAGGACACTGTTTCCTTAATGAGACCCATGTCTCAAGGTATTGTAATGACATTGCCAAATATATCAAAGTTCTGTTTGTGTATGCTTTTGTTAGGTGAATAAAACATAAAATCAAGAGGTAAAGTTATTTTTTGTACTCTCCCAAAAGTTTATACATAAAAAAATCAAAGCTCTTTAATTTTTCTTCCAGTTTTGAGATATAATTGATATACAGTACTGTGTAAGTTTAAGGTGTACAGCATAATGATTTGACTTACATACATCATGAAATAATTACCACAATAAGTTTAGTGAACATCTATCATCTCGTATAGATACAAAATAAAAGAAAAAAAATATTTTCCTTGTGATGAGGACCCTTAGGATTTAATTTTGGTGGGATCCAACCAAGAAACCAAGATATCTCTATCTGTATTTCTGAACTTCCAATTGTCTTTCCAACTGACAGCATCTGACAGCATAGAAATCCAGTTGAAATTCCCTTTGAATGGTCAGTGTTAGAAAAGTAAATACTGTGTGATCTCCAGACAGCAGAATAACAACCCAAGTTGTCACGGTGGCAGCTGATCTGTCAATGAAGCTTTTACTCAATGAAAAGTCCCTGGTGTAATTAAACATTTTCTAGGGCAAAGCAGAGCCATGAGTCATCCTACTAGAAACAATATCAAAGAGGGTGGCAGAGAATGCCATTTACCAGGATCTTGTCACTCACAGTAAGCCTATATTTAGATAAGTTAAAGCTGAAATCTGAGCTGTGTTTGATGACAGATCCATGGGCACAAATGGGCTACAGTTTGCTTGAAATGCAAAATGGATAACATCCTATCTACTCTGGGCAAAAAACAACTTAGCACCTACAATTCCAAATCATCAGATCTTAACCTTCAAACCTGTTTGTTGAAGCTAGTCTAGTAACTTCAAACCAAATAACTTAGAGCTTGGGGAATCCTAAGATAAAACTGATCTGGGATGGCCTGTCTTTTGACACAATAAAGTTCTGGGGCTAGAAGCTAGAGGAGGAGAAAAGTATCTTAACAAGTCTTAAAAATTGTATGAGGATCATTAATCACTACTTAATGATAATTGCATGTAAAATATTTTGAAATTGTATTTAAAGGAAGTTAACTGTAAATAACAGAATATGTAATAGGATATTCTTTGAAGAAAGGAGCTAGAAATAAAAATTAAATATGCACATTTGAACACACTTATTCTAATTAAACACAGAACACTTAACTGACATTAGCAATATCTATAGTATGAAAAAGACTACACTAAAAATTTTACAATTTGAAATGCTATTTAAGATTAAAAGCAATCAAAAAGAAAATTAATACATGTGACTACAAATATATATATAAATATTTTATTTCATAAAACAATATGAAACAAAATTTTTAAATCTTTTTTGATCCACCTCCTAGAGTAATGGAAATAAAAACAAAAATAAACAAATAGGACCTAATGAAACTTAAAAGCTTTGGCAAAGCAAAGGAAACTACAAACAAGACGAAAAGACAACCCTCAGAATGGGAGAAAATATTTGCAAATGAATCAATGGACAAATCTCCAAAATATATAAACTGCTCATGCAGCTCAATATTAAAGAAACAAACAACCCAATCCAAAAATGGGCAGAAATCCTAAATAGACATTTCTCCAAAGAAGACAGACAGATGGCCAAGAGGCACATGAAAAGCTGCTCAACATCACTAATTATTAGAGAAATGCAAATCAAAACTACAATGATGTATCAACTCACACCAGTTAGAATGGGTATCATCAGAAAATCTACAAACAACAAATGCTGGAGAGGGTATGGAGAAAAGGGAACCCTCTTGCACTGCTGGTGGGAATGTAAACTGATACAGCCACTATGGAGAACAGTATGGAGGTTCCTTAAAAAACTAAAAATAGAACTACCATATGACCCAGCAATCCCACTCTTGGGCATATACCCAGAGAAAGCCATAATTTAAAAAGGCACATGCACCCCAATGTTCACTGCAGCGCTATTTACAATAGCCAGGTAATGGAAGGAACCTAAATGCCCATCGACAGATGAATGGATAAAGAAGATGTGGTACATATATGCAATGGAGTATTACTCAGCCATAAAGAGGAATGAAATTGGGTCATCTGTAGAGATGTGGATGAATCTAGAGACTGTCATACAGAGTGAAGTAAGTCAGAAAGAGAAAAACAAATATCGTTTATTAATGTATGTATGTGGAACCTAGAAAAATGGTACAGATGAACTGGTTTGCAGGGCAGAAATTGAGACACAGATGTAGAGAACAAATGTATGGACACCAAGGGGGGAAAGTGGTGGGGGTGTGATGGTGTGATGGATTGGGAGATTGGGATTGACATATATACACTAATATGTATAAAATGGATAACTAATAAGAACCTGCTGTATAAATAAATTAAATAAAATTCAAAAATTAAAAATATATTTCAAATTAGAACATTTTTAACAAACATGGCAATGTTCTGTGTCAAGTTGTACATGCTTTTAATTAATCTAAATTATATATCAACAAAAGATAAACCACTTAAGCATAAATGGATGAATAACATTAATGTATATTTCACAAAAGAAAAATACAAATGGCTGGTAAACTTTTTATAAACAAATGCAAATTAAAATGAGAATAAAAATGCCATCTTTTAAAATGTTAAATTATCAAAATTCTAAAAAAATAATAATATCCAGTAATGCTTACAATAACACTGGTGGGAGTATAAATTGGAGGAACATTTCTAGAAACAATTTGATTACAGTTATCAGAAGCCTGAAAAAAATGTTTAAATCAAACAAATGGATCTTGGGAACTTGTTTGGAGGTTCCAGTAAGGGAACACAACAATTCATATATCCCTGAAGGAAGAATAGTCATCATTTCAACTTCCAGGGAAGTGCCATTAGGATTGATGAAGGAATAAAGAAATACTCAGCTCCTCAGATCAGCAGAATACTGGAAATAATTTAGGAGATGTAAGCTACAAGTAGATCATTTATACAAACCCTTTTTGAGCTGTTCATTTTCCTTCTGAGAATCAACTCCTAGGTAATAATCAGAATATGTACTCATATATTTACTCGCAAAGATGTTGGTTGCATTATAATTTATAACAGAAAAGAGAAAAATAAAATTTTCCAGTAAAAGGGACAAAGTTTCATTCATATTAATATACATTGTATCTATTAAAGTATATTTTTAAAGTTAGGTTGTTAAATAAAAATAAAATCTGTTGATAAAAGCCTATGAGCTTTACAATAGGAGAGTATATCTAGGCAGGAAAACTATAGATATTGACCTCTGGATTATAGAATTATGAGATTTTTAACTCTTTTACAATGAATGTCTGTCTATGAAATCAGAAAAGTCTGTTGTACATTTTGAAAGTTGTAAATACAGCTCCAAAAATCTATTTGATAAAAATGATTGATTTAATGCCAGTTTATCTTAGTAACCAAAGTGCAGTCTTCCTTCAAATGACATTGTACAAGCCTTAAATTTTCATATAATCTTTTCTATATTCTTTTTAAAATAAATCTCATTGACTGATTATTCGGTGCTTCATTCAGTTTCCTGCTCTGTAACATGGAAAAGTTGTAAATACAATTGTACCTTTCATGAATTCAATATCATATCACCTTTTGACATTTTTAACAACCTTTGTACAATGGGGGGTGGGGGGAAGGAACTAGTAAATGCTGTTTTCACCATTGGCTTCCTATGGATTTGTACTATCTAATGTTCTGAAAAGAGTTTTGGACCACCTCTAAATAACAGCTGTGAGGGGGAACTGCGGTATTTCAATCCTTGTTTTTGGCAGTAAGTATTTGTTTTTAATGTGAAAGCAACAACGAAAGAAAACCTTTCCCATCTGCTTTTACCAGCAAGAAAGTCAAGTCATAGTATCCTCAGCAAATAGCACTTGACTTTAGTGCACAAACACGTCCTTCATTTACAGACACAGCCTCCTAAGGTGTTAGGTCAACACTAGAATGATAAATAGTCAGGGGCCAGGTTGCTTAGGGAGATTTTAGCAATTTTGAATAGGGCTCTCCTACACTGTCCATTTGGGGTTGCTTGTCTATAGAGCTGAATCTCCAGGTAGGGATTCTGAAACAACAATCCTATTTTTTGCAAACACAAGCATGTTGAGGTAATTTTCTCCTTGCTCAAAACTGTCTCTATCTTAGAGATCAATCAAGAATCAACCTTTGTGAACTTGTCAAATATCTACTTTATAAATATCAGGAGTCCAGGTGACTGCCAGGTCAGTAGACCATTATATAGGGCCACATAAAAGGGATAATGAAAGTCACCAAGAAACATCAGTATGTAAAGTAGCAACACAGCTGCTAATTAAAAGTGACTTGGGAAATTGGATCAAGATGGCAAATAGAGCAAATATGTTTGTCTCTAAGTCCCAACCCAAGTCTCTACAAACAACAGAAAACACACCCATTTTCTTTAATTGTAAGTTCATTACAGCTCTGGAAAAGCATAAGAGAGATAAGTTTGGGCTAGAAATGTTAAGAAATCTCTGCCACATGGAAAGCATTTGAAATAAATATGCACAGAAGAAAACTGCCACAAAAGGTAGCAGGAGCTTCAAAGTTGCTCTGTGCCCAGAGAGCTGAGGCAACAATCAGCATGATTTGTTGTATAGACACATTTGGAGAAGTTTAGCAGTCTGACCAATTGCTCCCTGCCCCCAACCACACACACACACACACACACACACACACACACACACACACCCCCCAGTAGCAGCAGCAGCAGAGATCTTTGAAAGTCTACAGCAATGAGTGTCTGAACATGGACCAAAGAGGCAGTACAGAATCCTACTATCAGGAGGAAAAGGAAGTTTCAATGATGAGAAAATGAGCTACTCATATACACCACCAACATCATGTCTTACCATTCCCCTGAAGTTAGGTAGGCTACAATAAACAGAACCACACCTACAAACAGGTAAATAGGGACTCTCTGATACAAAGATGACCAACCACAATTATGACATATTTCAAGGAAACCAACTCCATGAAGTAAATGCACCAAACTAAGAAGAATTAACACCTGAGGGAACAAACTTAACAGAGCAAACAGGAGACCCTGAAAGAACATTTTTTAAATTGAGGTATAATTTACATAAATAAATACCTAGATCTTAAGAGTCCCATGTGATGAATTTTGATAATTGTATACACTATGTAACTAACACTCCCAAATAAGATTTGAAACATTTATATCACTTCAGGAAGTTGTGTCTTGTCCCTTGCCCCTCAATTTCCCCATCCCAGGCAACAACATTCCAATTTAAATTACCACAGAATAATTTCATATGTTCTTGATTTCATATAAATAGTATATATTCTTTCAAACAACCTAATGTTTTTGACATTCATCTACGTTGTGTACATTTTTAGTTAACAAACAGTATTCCATTGTATAATTATATATTATTGATCCATTCTCCTGTTGAAGGACATTTGGCTTGTTTCCAGTTTGGGGCTATTATGAATAGAGCTGCTATGAACATTCTTGTACAAGTATTTTTGGGTAAGAATGGAATTTCAGGGCCATAGGGTAGATAGAAGTTTAACCCTATTTGAAAAAAAGCCAAATAGTTCTCAAAAGTTTGTACCGTTTCACACTCCAACCCGCAACGTATTATATTTCTGTTTGCCCCACATCCTAACCAACGTTTGGTACTGTCAATCATTTTTATTTTAGCAATTCTAGTGGGTAAGGGATATATTATACTTGGTACTTTGTTCAATAATCAATCAGTTGTGTGTATACAGGTCCATTTCTGGACTCTCTGCTTGTTTAAATACAAATAGTGAATATCACATTTTCTTTATGATTGTGGCTTTATAGTAAGTCTGAAAACAGGTAATGTAAACTTTGTCATTTTATTCTTCTTTTTCAAGACTGTTTGGTGTAGTCTAGATTCTTTACATTTCTGTATAAAGTTAGAAAAAAATTGTTAGTTTCCAGGGAGGAAAAACTTGGAGTTTTAAATGAGCTTGCTTTGAATCTAAAGATCAATTTGAAAAGAATGGATATCTTAACAATACTGAGTCTTTGCAAGTAGTGAAAGCATATAGTCTTACTCCGATCCCAATCTTAGGGGGAAAAGTTTACTATTCCGTTAAGTATAAAACTAACTGAAAGATTTTTAAAATAGGTGTTCTTTATCAGATTTAGGATGTTTCCTTATATTCCTCATTTGCTGAAACTTTGTGTTATGAAAGAGTACTGAATTGGTCAAAAATTCCCCCCAACCATCTATTGAGATAATCATAATGTTTCTGATTTATTCCAATAATGTGGTGAGTTACACTGACTAAAATTAAACTAAAATAAAATATAATTAAAATGAACATTTTAAAATATTAAACCTTGCATTTCTGAAGTAACATTTACTTTGGCATAATGTATTATCTATTTATACATTGCTGGATTCAATGTGTTAATATTTTGATGATAATTTTTACATCTGTAATCATGAGGGATATTAGGCCTAAATTTTCTTTTCTTGTAATAGGTTTATCAGGTTCTGGTATCAGGGTAATGCTGGCCTCATAAAATAAGGTAGGAAGTGCTCCCATCTACTACTCTATTTTCTGTCAGGGTTTGTGTAAATTTGGGGTTATATATTCCCAAATTTATATACATGAATTCAAATATTTGATAGAATTAACCAGTGAAGCCATTTGGTCCTGGGGTTTTCTTTTCTTTGAGGAAAGTTTCAAAATTTCTAATTCAACTTCTTAATAGATATTTAACTATTCATATTTTCTATTTCTTCTTGATTCAGCTGTTCTAAATTGTAGGAACTGTAGTGATGTCTCCTTTTTTATTCCTCATATGTGTATTTTGTATTTTTTCTCCTTTTTTTTTGATCAATCTTACCACAGGTTTATCAATTTTACTAATGACAATGAAGAACCATACTTACTTGTCCATTTCCACTTCATTAATCTTTATTAATTATGAAAATTATCAGTCATTATTCCTTAAAATATTTCCTCTGCCCCATTATTAATCTTCCCTCCTTCTGGAACTCTAACTACATATTTTTGGTATTCCCACTACAGATGTCAGATGCTCTGTTCCTTTTTAAATTTTTAATGCTTATCTGGAAATTTTCTAGTGACCTATATTCAAATTCACTGATTCTTTCCTCTATTCTGTCTAGTCTATTAATGGCATCAACGTATGCTTCATTTCTGATGAGTGTGCATGTATATCTCACTTTTATTTATTTATTTATTTATTTTTTCAGTATGTGGGCCTCTCACTGTTGTGGCCTCTCCCGTTGCGGAGCACAGGCTCCGGATGCGCAGGCTCAGTGGCCATGGCTCACGGGCCCAGCAGCTCCGTGGCATGTGCGATCTTCCCAGACCGGGGCACGAACCCGTGTCCCCTGCATCTGCAGGCAGACTCTCAACCACTGCGCCACCAGGGAAGCCCCTATCTCACTTTTTATACTTTTATTCTCTACTGATATTACCCACCTCTTCTCATATGATGTCCAATTTTTTTATTAGACCCTAATGTCTATATCCAGTTTTTTAATGTTTCTGTCCGATAATTACAATAGCTGGTCCATCTCTGGGCATGCTGCTGTTGACTGCTTCCTCTCTTTCATGGATCATATTTTCCTGCTTCTTTGTGTATCTTATAACTTTTGATTACATACAAGCTATTTTGTGATAAAAATAAACCACAATAGAAATTAAAGAAATAAAATTACTTCCAGTATAAAGCATGCCCCTTCCTCTGTCAGGCCTTAGTGTTGAGGGCGGAGCCACTTTAATCTGTAGTTGAGGTGAATCTGGGCTTTGTTGCAGTTTATTTAGACTCAGTTTACCTCTGGTTTCAGATGTTTTGAGGAAAAGATCAGGACTATCCATTCACCGGAACTTGGAATCTGAATCTTGGGTGGTCTCTTTGTGTTCTACTGCTTACTTATAAGCTTTCCAAACCATGAGAAGTCTCTTTCTGCACCTTGTGAGATTGCTCTTTACTCTACTGCCCTCCTCCTAGTTTTCAGCACTTGGTGGAGGTATAAATTACCCTGCAGGGATTTCTCCCAGCTCTCTTGTCTTACACCACCCTTCAAGGGGGCACTGCTTTGCACTTGGTAAAACCTCCATATGCCCGTATGCCTCAAACATGCCCTGCTACCAGGCTTTAGCATAGAACCCATGCACTTGTTAAAGGCTCATAGAAAAGAGTTGGTAGCTGGGTGCAGACTCACCTCTGGCTGTGGATAGTTATTATCTACCACTCACATGACTACACATGACTAATAATAGTTTACTAAAAGTTAGGCTGGTTACTCCTTATACCCATCTGTCATGGATTTCTTCTCTCCCACAGCTCTACTAGGGATTGAAAAAAGCCCTGCTTCTCTACTCTGCCAAGAACTATCCATTGCTTTGTGGGATTCCATTTATTTATTTTTCTTTGCACTCTTACTCTCTTATGGTTAAAACAAACAAAAACCACTTTGATCCTGTATGTTATCTGACTTGCTCTAGTTGTTCGGGTGGGAGAAAATATCTCTTTCTAATTGTAAATATCCAAAGAATACTAATTATGGAATACTAATACTACTTTTTAAAAATAACCAATTTTATGCTCTGGAAATAAAAAATGTGATTGCCAAAATTTTAAAAAATAATAATAAAAATAAGCCCTTCCATAGATGTAAGCATATCAACAGAATGACAGAAAAGGCACAACTGGAGAATAAAAAAAAGTAGGAAGATTTCATTGTGCTATATACTTCCAGGACATAGCACAAATATAGAATGATGTAGAAATTATGGGAGAAAAGGTCAGAGAAATGGAGTGTCAATCCAGAAGTTTAGTTTTTATTATATTGAGTCATAGAAAAAGGTTAAAGGAGGAAACAGAAAGAATGGAAGAATGTAAATAGCCAATTAAATGACACAGGAAAATTCCCTGAGCTGGAAAAAAAAAAAAAAAAAAAACTTCAATAAATCTGATAAGATCTATCAGGCGTAGAGTAGGACCTTGGATAAAGAAAAACATCCTAAAATGTTCTAGATAAGATATTAAACTCTTATACTTGAGGTAATAAAAATCAGAGTAACATTAGACTTCTCATTGTCAATCCTGTAACTAAAGAGAAAGAAGTAATATCATTAAAGTTCTAAGAGAAAATAATTTTGAATTTAGAATTGTACATCCAAACTTTAAAGAGTCAATATTTGTTTTTTTCTTATTTATTTACATGTTTATTTTGGTTTACTGAAACCTATTCTCTATTCCTTTGATACTAATTCTCCAAAATTCCTCTTGAATACCGCTCTTTCCCCATAATTTTAAACAATTCTGTTTGGTGAAACTGATCACTAGTCCAGGTATGAATACATTATTTATTCTTGGGCAACTAAATCCATGGTATGCCCTTATCCATAATGAATGCTTCAGAAGTAGGCTCATGCCAGAACAGAAGCCAACTACAATAAGGACAAGGATTTTTGTCTTAACTTTGGGAAGAGCAAACATCTTCTCTCTGCTGTTGTTAAATTAAGGAAAAATTACACCAGAAGCTAAGGGCAATCATCTTGCCACTGTGTGAAGCCTAGAAATTAAGTTAACATGGAGGAAGGCAGAACTAAAAGATGCAGAAAAACTGATAGATAACACCATCTGAGCCACTGTGCCGAGAAGTGCCTAAAGTGGGATATCCCTGGACTTTTCATGTAAATGAGCCAGTAAATTCTCCCTTTGGTTTAAGCTGGTTTGAATTAGATGTTCTGCTATATGTCAATGCAGGATCCTAACTGGCCCACAACCAAATAAGCATTAAAAGGGGAAAAGCAATGTATAAAGAGGTATAATAACATATTGTACTTTGTATTGTCTCTCTTCCAGACTTTTTTCTTTCATTTCTCTTAGAATCAAACCCATTTACCGATAATAATTTCTCCAGTTTTTCCTCACTATGTGTGGCCAGCTAGGAGCACAATAGTGAAAATAGGATAATTGAAAATTATCCTATTAACACACATTAACAAATTCCACTATGATGCCCCAAAGGTGACTGAAACCACATGCAACCATTCAATTATTTATTGAGCCCTTTCTGACACTCTCAACAAATGTAAAGCAGCAGCAGAGGTTACATATTTCACATTCTCAGACCAGAATGTAATGTCTATAGAAACAAATAACCAAAATATAAGTTAAAAAATATTCTTGGGAACTTTTAATATACTGTCACAAGCACACGTAAAAAGTTGATCAGGAAAGAACTATAGCTATGTAGGAAAAAAAGACTAGTTTAACAAATGAAATATGCTTCCGATATCAAGCATTTAGTGCCCTATTGTATGCTTTGGATATACAATAGGATCTGACATGTCTCAGTCTCAAAGAAATAAAGGAACTATTTCACAGAGTGCATCTTCAAATAATGTTACTCTAGAAAGGAAAATTAACTTCCACATGAACTAGTTAGACAATGATATGAAAATTAAATGCTGAAGTTTATGACACTGAATATATGTGTTTGAGCAGTCATTCACAAACCCCAACATCATCACAATCACCTGGAGGACTTGCTAAAATGCGGACTACTGGGCCCCACTCCCAGAGTTTCTGATTCAGTAGGTCTTTAGGTAGAGCCACAGAATTACATTGCAAACATGTTTCCAGGTAATGCTGATGTTGCTGGTCTAGAAACTGCATTTTGTAAACCACTGTGTTTGAAGAGAAGGTTAAGGGCAATGTGAACTAAAAAGATGATCGTGATTTTAAAAACTGAGCATTAAAACAAGAAAGTATCTGTTCTTATGGAACCTATTTTCTAGTAGAAGGAGATAAGTAATAGACACATAAATTAATCAAACATAATATATGAAATAATAAGTGCTTGCAGATATAAAAGATGTTGTGTATAGAGAGTGACTAAGATGGAATACAGGCAGTAGATAATGTGGACAAGGATTATCTTTCTGGGTGCTATGGTAGCTGACATGTGAAGAATGAGAAGAGGTGGCCTTTTGAAGGTCCTTTTGAAGATCCCAGGGTGGTCGAAGCAGAGGAAACAGCAAGTCAAAGGCTTTGAGATGGGAAGAAACCTAATGTATATGTACTCAAAGAAGGAAAATGTCAGTCATAAGCAAGAGGAAATGTGTGTATGTGTGTGTTCATTTTTAATAAGGTTTAAATGGTAGAGGGGAAGCATACCATGTAGCCCTTGTAGACCACAAAATTTTTTTTTTCATTTTATTCTATAGGTAATGCTGAGAGGATGTGAACTGTCAAAACAACCTGTGCTATTACAAATTTTAAGAAGATCACTTCAGCTGTTATTTGGAGAATGGAATGTAAATATGAGTGGGGGAGGAATGGTAAGAAAAGAGATAGGGATAAGTTTGAAGAATATTGCAGGCCTCCAGGTAAGACATGTTCATGGATATATCTAGATAGAAACAGAGGATATGAAGAAAAGTGGAGATACCAGACCAGTTACTTTTAAAGTTGGCTGTATCAGAATCGGCTTCCTAGGCTCTATCTTGGACCTAATGATTATATATCTAAGCTGTGTCCCTAAGTGATTCTGTTGAGCAGCCAGATTTAGGGTACTTTACTAGACAGATTACTGTAGTAGATAGACTTCATGAAACCACCATAGATTTCTGGTCAGGGAATGTCCTGATGAAAACAGAATTTAAAGATGATTAATTTGGTGTTGTAGAAGAGAGACTGAAGACAAATGTCCTGCCAGTAAGAAGAGCAATCAACAGGTTATCATAATAATTAAGACATATGAGTTTGGACAGCACTAAAATATAGTAACCACTAGCTTCACGAGGCTATTTAAATTTAAATGAATTAAAATTAAATTGAAAATTCAGTTTTCCAATCACATGAGCTACAATTTGGGTATTCACTGCACTGGATAGTGCAGATATAAAATATTTTCATTATCACAGAAAGTGTTTTGGACAGCCATAGTCTCAAATATGATGTTAGAAGGGGGAACAGAATCTAAGGGTCAAATCTAAGGTTCAAAAAGGGGGATTAAGTAAAGCAGTGATAAGTAAAGCAGCACTACTCTATAATTGTGTGGATTTTGTTTGAGAAATTTAAAAATCTGTATAAAAATACACTCAAGTCAAGGGCACTGTAAAATCAGTACTTGCTGTGTTACACAATTCACAATATTTTTTTCAATATAGGAAAATACCATAACTGATAAGATAAATATTATGATTGCAAGTTTTTTTCTCCTTCCTCTTCTCTTCTGTGGGTAATTACCAATGTCTGTAATTGACAACAGTTGATCAAATCAAAATAGGAAAACTAATAATGAGCCAGATTCTCCCACCACATTCCACCCGCTGAAGTCAGTGAAAGCTCTGTACACATAGGGAGACACATGGCGAGCTAATCTGGCCCAGTATTTACACAGCACTTTCAATTTGAGGAACTTAAAATGCTGAACAAATACTCACTTTTATAGGCCATCCCAGGAGATAGAGCCATCATTTCTACATCCAACTAAATTGGGCTTTAAAAGTTTGAGCTAAAGACTTTATGCTACCTAAAATAGTGGTATTTAAAAAGTGTGTTTCCTTCTTTCCATATATGCATGTGTCAGAATTCACAAGATCTGAACCTTCTGTTTTAAATTAAGGTTGAGTAAACTTCATGGCTCCACTCAGCTTAGCCCTTCAAATACCATCTTCTTCCCAGCTATTCATCTGACTTCAGATAAGAAAGTTAATCACTCTTCCTCATATTATCCCAAATTAAACAATTTCACTCACCCCAAAACATATTCATGCACCATGCATCTAACTTGCTTAATTTCTTTATGATTTAAAATTTCTTGGAGTTTTTCAGATGAACAGGGTGCAAACGTGTTAATTGAATCTTGTTCTCAATTAACGACAAGTGGATTATCCAATTGGTAGGTCATGCAGACACCCTGGGCTGCTTCTCTACCCCTTAACTGTAATTTGCAGACAGCTGTCCCCATCACTCTTCAGCTGGCCCTTGTGTCATGAATAGCAAGGCAAGCTGGAGAGGGAGTCAGGGAGTGAGCTGTTTGGCTTTAGGACAGCTAATTTGGTTAATTAGAGAAAGAGATAATGCCGCCAGTTTGTCCACTAGTTCAACAAATATGTATTCAAGTTCTGCAACACACAAGGAGAACATCAAGATATAGTTGTAGACACAGTCTCTACCCCTAGAGAAATAGAAATAAAAAGGAAAAGATAAGATTTTTCCTGTTATCACAGGTGGTACACAAATCTGATTCTGCACACGGATGCTAGAAAGGCCTTTTCAACTCTTCTCTTCACCACTGTTCCTCAGGGGTTTTCACACCCCAAGTTCCCCATAATGGCAACTTTTCCTGTACATGTGGCCTATGGCATCCTGGAGTTTCAGTTAAATCATGAAGGCGTGTGAGAATGTCAAAGTTTTAAGCTTCTCAGGCCTCTAACTGACTTATTAACTCCCTGGAAAGAACCTAAAACAAAAGAGCACTAAAAAATGACTTGTATGCTTTTGTTGATGCTCAAGTTCAGTTTTAATCATAGGGTGGTTTTAAAGGTGCTTCTGAAAGAGGCAGAACTGCAGAGTGTCAAGATTGTTGGCCTTAGGGTTAAGGAAACCTGAGTTCTAGTCTTAGATTTGCTTCTAAGCATGTAAGCTCTCTGACTTCAGTTTCCTCATCTATAAGATGAGGATAATGAGAGGGTCTACATCATAGAGCTGATGTGGAGATTAGAAGCTTTAAGCCATGCCAAGGCTTAGAAGAGTGCCTGGTTCAGGTTAACCACTCAAACACCGTTAGCTCTGAATACTAACTAGCTATGGGCAAATCATTTACTCAAATTGGATTTCAGGTTCTTCCACTTCATGAGGAGGGTGAAAGGCATTTTGCTGAATTTTAGGTCTTCTTGAAAGCTCCTCAGAGGCCACTTTAGAAAAGGAAAGAGGGACAGTGAAGGGGTAGAACGATGGCAGGGGTACCACAACTCTTCCTTCCTTAACTCAAGCCATAGTAGCTATGCTTTTATGTATTTTACATATTTGTAGCCAGTTTTATTTAATTGTAACATAAATTTGGGGAAAATAACTATGTTGAGTTTTTTTAAGTTTGAAAAGCACTGGGCCAGGCATTCCCAAAGTCTTTTTGAGCTCTGGAGTCATTTGATTTTTCAATACATGTATTAATTCACCTGTACCAGATATAAGATGTTATTAATATAAAAATGTTTTATGTTACCAAAGGACAAAATCATGTTTCTCTTCCCAAAATACAGGCACAAGAAGAGGCTTTAGTCATCTAATTAAATCTCTTTTATAGTTATTCCAAAGTGTCGGGGATCTACTTCTTTTCTTTCCTTTCTCTCTCTTTCTTTTTCCTAAAGGACTGGACATTAAGATGTATTTCATTTAGCAAAGGACTAATTTCTTCTCACACTGACAGAACATAATATAAAAAGACAGGCAAAGTGGAGATGAAAGCAGGATTAAGAAAAGTAACATGAAGTTTTTCACATGAAAATATGAAATAATAATTCCATTGTGAAAGAAAAGCCTCACAAATTATGGAGGATGTCAGGAAAATATTTTGTACTCCTTATAAATTTAAATTGTACTGTCTTAGAAAATTAATGTATGCCTTGGAAAGCTGTGCCTATGTGTCCGTGTCAATATTTACCTGCTGGATAATCAGAAGAATAAAAAGGCAAGTGTATAACTCATAACCAGACTTGAATGAATAACTCAAACTGTGCTAAATGTACTACTAGAAAGTCAGGAGAGGAGAAGGAATTCCTAGGTACTCTGTGGTTTAGGATTTTCAGAAGATAAAATGGTAAATGTGTGGATTAAAAAGGCCTCCATATCTTTGATTGGCCTTCCATCTAGAAATGAGATCTATATTCCTTTCTCCTGGCTCTGGGAAGGTCCTGTGACCTGTATCACCAACAGAATAGGGTAGAAGTCAAGATGTAACAGTTTCTGAGTCGAGGTCTTGAGAAATAGTAGCTTCTACTTCCTGTCCTTTAGAACACTAGCTCTGGGGGAAGAAGCTGATTACCCTGAGGCTGCGTGCTGTGAAGAAGCCTCAGGATGCCACATGGACAGGTCCTGAAAATTGAGATGCACATGGAGAGACAGAGAGGATAAAGGGTACAGAGGCGCCAGACATGTGAGTGGAGAAGCCATCTTGGAAGTGAATTCTATACAGATCACAGATGAGCATAGCCGTTGAACCCTTTCTAAATTCCTCACCCACAAAATTGTGAACAAAATAAAAGTTATTTTAAGCCACAAGGTTTTGGAGTACTTTGTTATGCAGGGATAGATAGCCTGTATAGCAGAGATTAGAAAGAGGGCATTTCAGAGTGGTATGAAGATGAAGAAAGAGGAACAAGGTTAGAAAAGTGGTACATCCTGTGAGGACTTAATTTCTTGGTTTCCTCTCCTTTGGATTATGGGGGGAAATTATATTTAACATACACCTATCAATATTCTCTTCAAAGTGGAAATTCCTTTGGTTACCCCAATTTTTAGTACTCTGAAAAACTAAACCCATGCAGCCTGGATTAAGGTATCATGGAAGGTAGAAGGACAGGTCAATAGAGAGAGAAGGAGTCAGCCCCACATTTGCTCCTCTGCTGAGGATAATTCTTAGGACCCAGCCTCCCACAGAAAGAACTATGCCCAATGTTTCAGGTGGCAACCAGCCTGTTGGTCCACTCCAAAGCTACAGCAGCCTGTGGAAGCACACAACTCTGAGGGAGAGCTCTCTCCTGAACAAATCAGCTGTGCATATACAGTAGGCTTCTTTGTTTTCCAACATGCTGAAGAGAAGTAGGTGGTAAGGAGAGGGGAACTGACAGGTTACTTAAGAGTCTGTTTTGCTCTTATGCACACACTTTAATCCCTAGGAAGCCCGAAGATTTTTATGTGAGTGCATTCAATGCAATAAATCTTTGGACCAGAAATCACAAAATGCTCCTGCCCTTGGCCTTCCTGTGTGTTGCGTGTGCTCCTCTGAGGAGAAAAATGAGTCTCACAGTCTGCACGTGGCTTCCACGATTTACCTTTAATTACTATGTCTTCTTCCAACTAACTGCTGTGATGGTCATCTAGTCTTTTAAAGTCTCTCAGGCAAGGAATCTGATTTTCCTACTCATTCATTCATTTAGCCACTCAATAAATATTTGAGTTTTATTAAGTTCTAGGATGTTAAGGCTACAAACACGAATAAGGTCCACACCTTGTTCTGAATGTAGTCTTATAGAGATGGAGAGAAAAGTACCTGAATAGCTCAAATAAAAGGCATAAAGTGATTAGTATCAAAAGACAGATTCTTTAAAAAGCACAGATTCCTTCAAAGAAGAATAAAACTAACATTTACTGAGTAGTCCCTATGGAGCATATGTTTTAAATATATTATTCATACTCCTCCACCACCTTATAAGGGAGGTATTAGGATTTCTTTACTTTACATAAATAAAGCTTACATTTTTAAATGTTAAGTAATTTAAGGCCACAAGTAAATTAAAAACCTGTAACTTTCATTGTCTGACATAAAAATCTCATTTTCTTCCCATTAGCTGTCAAGCTTCCACAATGCTATAATTTCCAAACTGAAAACATTTTCTCTAAAACCATCTCATTTGACTTTTACAACAACACCGTGGATGTCCTTCCCATTCCACTCTACAGAGGAGAGCAAAGGCTGGAGAGATAAAGTGACTTGTAAGCAGTGGCCAAGATTCAAATTCTATTCTGACCTGAGTATTCAGGTATTCAAGATGGCTTTTCTTTCCCACTCCATGGTACTGTCTTTTCCAGACTGGGGAATTAGAAAAGTTTCATGGCAAAGAATGCATTTCATACTGGCCCTTGAAGAATGAATAAGATTTGGACAGTTTTTTACTGGAGTGCAAGAGCTGTTACAGGTAGAAGATTTGCAGGTGCAGGAAACAGTGAACTGGTGTCAAGAACAAAGTGTCTTAGTTACCGACCAAGATAAGTTGCTGCACAGAAAATATCAAAACCAGATCAAAAAACACAATATACCACCTGCAGTGCCATATGCCCAGATATTGAAGTGGCTGCAAATATGGAATGTTTTCTTTGTAAGAATATCTGTGGTACATATAACTCCAGTACTCTTAGAAAACAGAGCCTGGGAATTCACGTGGAGTTATATTTTCCGTAACACCCAAATTTTACTACAAGTTGAGTTCCCTCCTTTAAAGGCTTCCAATCAAATATTCCTAGGGATACACAGTTGTTCAACACATGCTCACAAGCAATAATATTTAGGCTGAGAATTGCTTCTACTCTATCGGGCCTCAGAGCTTCTGACCTGGTCGGTGGGGACCAGAGCCTCCCCTCATACTCACTGGGTGCTGTCATTAATTCTGTAGGACACACTGGGATGAAAGGGGTAGGAATCGAAGTGCCTCTTGTTTTTGAGATGCTCACTGTTAGAAGAACCCAAGGCAGGGCTACTTGCTTCCCATCTGCCACCACCCTCCTAACACCTGACAGGGTGTTTAAAGATTCTTGCTGAAACTGTTCTTCCAGTTTTTGTTTCTCACCCCGGCCTTCAGGCATTAGCACAAGTGAGGCAAATGGCAAGTAACAGACACTTCTGTGTATCCATAATTCCTTATTGCTCACTCCAGACAGCTAAGCCTTTTTTAGCGTGTCAAGTTCAGTCCAGGGATCTTTCTACCTTCAGAATGAGTTCTCTGAAGAAAATCCTCAGAGCTCATCCAAATGGACTTCTGGTGGCCATTCCTGCCACATTGCTCAGGAAATACATATCAATTGTCAAAAATGTATCAAGAGGCTATTCATCAAACTTGGTCATAAATGTTTAATTCTCACCTTAATTCAAATATGGTACCCTCTTGCCTACTTAATGCTGTATTTTTCTTCTTTGTGTAAATTTTTGGGATAACAGGAATTCTCTATTCTTGAGATATTTTCTACCACATACCCAAATCACAAGTACAGATCTGAGCCAATAATAGAAACCATCTTAGAAGTCCGACCAGCAGGATAGTATGAGGGGGAGTCAAAGTGGACGGAGTTTAGGTTTTAAGCCTGAAGACAGGGCTTTGTTTGAATCTAGGCATCACCGTTTAGAGACTATGTAGCTTTAGACAAGTTTTTTAAACTGCACTGAATCTCAGCATATACCTTGTCAAATGTGAATAATTATAATATTGTCCATATTGCCTAGCCAACAGCATTACGGTACTAAAAAGGACAGTGATTTCCTTACACCTTTATGTGCCAGGCACTGGTGGTGGGTCCTGGACATCCATTCCTGATCATCCTCATTTGTACACTGCAAAGGAAGTATTATTAACTACTGAGGCTTATTCTTTCCCCAAGAGCATACAGCTAGTACATGGCAGAGTATTTAAGTCAGATTTGTCTGATGATAGAGCCATCCTCTTTTCACTACACTTTGCTGCTTCTGTATAAATATTGTTTTCCTTGTTACTGGTGTTTGTCTGCTGGACTAAGAGCTCTGGAAAGCAGTATCTAGGTCTTTCTTCTCAGTACCTACAGTGCTTAGAAGCACAAGGCCTGGCCAAATAAACAACAAGTTTAACAAATATCTGATGGCTTTATGAACAAATGAATAAACAAACAATGAATTGTTTCTGCTCTATTGTGAACTCTGGGATACATAAATAATTTGACACCGTCAGTACCTCGAAATGTGAAAAGGGCACCCTCAACATAAACAAATGCATTAAAGTAACCACAGACACACTTTTTAAAACACAGCAACCCTGACACTCACTGTCAACTGGAGCCAATTCCATTAATCAGAAGGGGAAAAAAAGCTTTTACATCCTACTGCCTGAGAAACAAAATTGATTTAATATCTTTTGAAATTTTTAAGTTATTTCAAAATCTCAGGTAAAAAAAAATCATGCATTGGTATTTTAAACTAAAGTAAGAAATAACGTATATGTTCATGCAGCGTTAAGGCTGTGATTTTCCAATAGTTCTGCATTCCTCTAAGTAAAATGCTATCTACATTTCACAACTGGTGGGTGTAAAGATTGTGAAACAAAGTTGGCATAATCCATCAAACTCACAACCCATGCCAACTTTACTCACTTTCTGGAACACAGGAACTAGGTAAAATTTATGGGAAAATGTTTAAATCAAAACTGACTGCTACTGATGCATATCTCCTAGGAGAGGTAGCTCTTTCCCCTGTGATTTCTTTAAGCCCTCATGCAGCATGAGGCATTTGTATTCAACTCTCTCCAGCAGGCGAAAGGGAAGGTTAGTGTTTTTGAGTACTACTATACATAGGCATAAAATGAGGTACTTAGTCCAATCAACACAAGAATCATAAGAGACAGATGATCTATTCCCATTTTAAAGATGACAGCACTGAAACTGGGAGAAGCTAAATAACCTGATCAAGGTTGTACATTTAGTAAGTTATGAAACTGGGATTTGAATCCAGTCTGACTGATCCCAAAGCCTCAGCTGCTCCTCCAGAAGGAAAAAGGATGGCTTAGCAGTACTAGAGATTTTTAAAACATTGAATTAAAAGTAAAACAGAAGGTGGAGTAAGAGAAAACGGTTGTTTGCATATTGTTCAGGATCAGGGATTTTAGAGAGAGAAGGAGAAACATAGCAGGAGTGGTAGGGGAGCGGCAATTATGCTTGAGACCGTTGCAAATAGGTCCACTGATTTCTGGTATTCTATATGCACTTTGGAAGGGGAGAGGGGATAAAGGTGCTTCAAAAATGCTTTTCAAGTACAACAGGTTTAAATATATCCCTGGCTCTATTCACTCTGCAATAATATGATCTTTAGTCTTCTGAAGTTCAAGTGACTGTCAGTGGCATTTGACCTGACTATAACTTTGCTGCCAGTATAAAATGCAGGAGAAACACTGGGAAAGAGAAAACTCACTCACCGTTTAGTGCTGAACTGAGTCCTGAGAATCTCTCTTAGACATTCCTCACGCCTGACTACCTATTGGCTTCACTCTTGGCTACTCAGCTTGCACCTCTTTCTTCCATTTTTGCCCCAACTCAAAGTTTAGACTTGATATTTTTATGCTTTTCCTAGCTACAAGCTTGGTTTCCCTTGATAGTACTTGAAGATTTTTATTATCCCAGCTATTTTACTTCAAGATACCTCCTCACTTCCTTGCCTCAGTTGCAAGACTCTTCTACCCTAGAACACCTGTTTGGGAAACTATCCAACTTTGTTCACATCAGCCACCTGAGCAAGAAGAATACATTTGTTAATGACTTAGATCAAGAATTTTCAAACTTGGCTATATAATCGTGTGGGGAACTTAAAGAAAATATCAGTGCATGGGACCTACTCCAGACAGATTAAACCACAATCTCTAAAGGTGGTGTTCAGGAAGATCTTTCAACTACAGGGCAATGTTTATACTATGATGACTCTCTTGAAAAGCTCCTTGAGGCTGGTGTCCTAGAGAAACCTCTGTCAACCAGTGAGCACAAGTTCTCATCTGAATTCAGTCTCTGCCTTAGGCTATTTTTCTGGCATGCCAACACCATGAATGACAAGTTTAGTTGATAACATAAAAACTTTATGGCAATTGTTGTGTACCATTCAAAACAACCAGTCAGGTGATTGGCATTTTCCTATGTCAGGGGGGTGATTGATGCCCACTGACAGAGACGCAAGATGACTTAGCCTCTTGGTCAGTCTACCTGTTGGAAGGACTAGCAGCATTTGAGGATAATCTGTATCTGCAGAAATAAGTGATGCTATTGCCAAATTCTACCCTTTTTCCCTACAACTCCTAAGGGCAGAAGTTGAAAACTCAGATACCCACAGGAGTCAGGCAGGTAATGGAAGTGACTAAAGGGGTCCAAGTGATGACCCTGGCTGGCTAGAGAGCTCCTGCTCCATCCACTGAGCAGATAATGCTCAGCTCCTCCTGACTGCTTTCAAGCAGGAATGTGGGTTTTATGCTGCCTCTGATTTGCTTCACTATTTTCTGCATAGTGATACATACAGATTCTTCCAATAGCAACTTGTGGTGACCATGTCATCTATTAAAAATTTTTTAAATCTAGAATTCAAAGTCCTCCATCAAATGACTTATACATCGCTAACTCCACTTATTTTTACTCTCCAGTTTGGGTTTCTGACTTTTCTACAATACACCTTTCTGACTCTGCACAAGACTTGCTGATTTCCATCTCATCATTTTATTTGTGTTAGTCTTCCCAGCTGAAATGAGCTCTCCATCCCCTCTATTCTACTGACCTAGTACTTCAACTCTTCTCTTACTTTCCACTTGTGTCATTAGTTCTCAAACCACCCACTCTCTGGTCACTATCCCCTAAGACCTTCCAAATGTTCTGTTCCTTTTGCTCAAGTCTAAAGTTCCATCCCCTTGAAAAATAGAAAGCCACCACCTAAAATTACCAAAAGATCATCTCTGCCCTCTGACCTCATAAGGAACATCATTAACATTGTTATGTAAAGAAAAGTTACTGGAATAAGCACAGCATAGCTCTATTACAACCAGCTCTATATTCAGTAATGATATAAATTTAGTCATATCCTTCATATACCTGTGATTTATACCACAATTTTGTGATGTGAAGGTCATCCATAATGCATTTATAACCTGATTCCCAAACAACAGTGACCCAGGAAAAGTTTGACTGTTTCTCTGCATTAACATACAGCTCACAGACTATTTTTTTAAGGCCATAATACTAAAAGTATAACAGATTTATCAAGACATTGTCTTCCTGCTTCTTGCACCTTGCATCTTTGGGAATATCTCCCCTCAACAAAACCTGTAGAAAACACCTTAAGAGAAAAAAATTTCAACACACCACCTAGACAAAATTAAAATTGTGATGACATTTGGATTGGCCTGTTCTTCAAATCATAAGTCATCATTAAAATTGCAACAGTTTACTGCAGCCTGTGGAACAAAAACCACATTCACAGAAAGATAGACAAGATGAAAAGGCAGAGGGCTATGTACCAGATGAAGGAACAAGATAAAACCCCAGAAAAACAACTAAATGAAGTGGAGATAGGCAACCTTCCAGAAAAAGAATTCAGAATAATGATAGTAAGATGATCCAGGACCTCGGAAAAAGAATGGAGGCAAAGATCAAGAAGATGCAAGAAATGTTTAACAAAGACCTAGAAGAATTAAAGAACAAACAAACAGAGATGAGCAATACAATAACTGAAATGAAAACTACACTAGAAGGAATCAATAGCAGAATAACTGAGGCAGAAAAATGGATAAGTAATCTGAAAGAGAGAATGGTGGAATTCACTGCTGCAGAACAGAATAAAGAAAAAAGAATGAAAAGAAATGAAGACAGCCTAAGAGACCTCTGGGACAACATTAAATGCAACAACATTCGCATTATAGGGGTTCCAGAAGGAGAAGACAGAGAGAGAGAAAGGACCAGAGAAAATATTTAGAGAGATTATAGTCAAAAACTTCCCTAATATGGGAAAGGAAATAGCCACCCACGTCCAGGAAGTGCAGAGAGTCCCATACAGGAGAAACCCAAGGAGAAACACACAGTAATCAAATTGGCAAAAATTAAAGACACAGAAGAATTATTGAAAGCAGCAAGGGAAAAACGACAAATAACATACAAGGGAACTCCCATAATGCTAACAGCTGATTTCTCAGCAGAAACTCTACAAGCCAGAAGGGAGTGGCATGATATACTTAAAGTGATGAAAGGGAAGAACCTACAACCAAGATTACTCTACCCGGCAAGGATCTCATTCAGATTTGATGGAGAAATCAAAAGCTTTACAGACAAGCAAAAGCTAAGAGAATTCAGCACCACCAAACCAGCTCTACAACAAATGCTAAAGGAACTTCTCTAAGTGGGAAACATAAGAGAAGAAAAGGACCTAAAAAAAAACAAACCCCAAACAGTTAAGAAAATGGTCATAGGAACATACATATTGATAATTACCTTAAACGTGAATGGATTAAATGCTCCAACTAAAAGACACAGGCTTGCTGAATGTATACAAAAACAAGACCCATATATATGCTGCCTACAAGAGACCCACTTCAGACCTAGGGATACAAACAGACTGAAAGTGAGGGGATGGAAAAAGATATTCCATGCAAATGGAAATCAAAAGAAAGCTGGAGTAGCAATACTCATACCAGGTAAAATAGCCTTGAAAACAAAGAATGTTACAAGAGACAAGGAAGGACACCACATAATGATCAAGGGGTCAATCCAAGAAGAAGATATAACAATTATAAATATATATGCACCCAACATAGGAGCACGTCAATACATAAGGCAACTACTAACAGCTATAAAAGAGGAAATTGACAGTAACACAATAATAGTGGGGGACTTTAACATCTCACTTACACCAATGGACAGATCATCCGAAATGAAAATATAAAGGAAACAGAAGCTTTAAATGACACAATAGACTGGATAGATTTAATTGATATTTATAGGACAGTCCACTCCAAAACAGTAGATTACACTTTCTTCTCAAGAGCGCACGGAACGTTCTCCAGGATAGATCACATCTTGGGTCACAAATCAAGCCTCAGTAAACTGAAGAAAACTGAAATCATATCAAGCACCTTTTCTTACCACAACGCTATGAGATTAGAAATGAATTACAGGGAAAAAAACATAAAAAACACAAACACATAGAGGCTAAACAATACATTACTAAATAACTAAGAGATCACTGAAGAAATCAAAGAGGAAATCAAGAAATACCTAGAGACAAATGACAATGAAAACATGACAATCCAAAACCTATGGGATGCAGCAAAAGCAATTCTAAGAGGGAAGTTTATAACTATACAAGCCTATCTCAAGAAACAAGAAAAATCTCAAATAAACAATCTAACCTTATACCTAAAGGAACTAGAGAAAGAAGAACAAACAAAACCCAAGTTAGCAGAAGGAAAGATATCATAAAGAGCAGAGCAGAAATAAATGAAATAGAAACAAAGAAAACAATAGCAAAGATCAATAAAACTAAAAGGTGGTTCTTTGAGAAGATAAACAAAATTGATAAACCATTAGCCAGACTCATCATGAAAAAGAGGGAGAGGACTCAAATCAATAAAATTAGAAATGAAAAAGGAGAAGTTACAACAGACACCACAGAAATACAAAGCATCCTAAGAGACTACTACAAACAATTCTATGACAACAAAATGGACAACCTGGAAGAAATGGACAAATTCTTAGAAAGGTATAACCTTGAAAGACTGAATCAGGAAGAAACAGAAAATATGAACAGACAAATCACAAGTAATGAAATTGAAACTGGGATTAAAAATCTTCCAACAAACAAAAGTCCAGGACCAGATGGTTTCAAGGTGAATTCTATCAAACATTTAGAGAAGAGCTAACACCCATCCTTCTCAAACTCTTCCAAAAAATTGCAGAGGAGGGAACACTCCAAAACTCATTCTATGAGGCCACCATCACCCTGACACTAAAACCAGACAAAGATACTACAAAAAAAGAAAATTACAGACCAATATCACTGATGAATATAGATGCAAAAATCCTCAACAAAATACTAGCAAACAGAATCCAACAACACATTAAAAGGATCATACACCAGGATCAAGTGGGATTTATCCCAGGGATACAAGGATTCTTCAATATACCCAAATCAATCAATGTGATACACCATATTAACAAACTGAAGAATAAAAACCATATGATCGGGCTTCCCTGGTGGCGCAGTGGTTGGGAGTCTGCCTGCCGATGCAGGGGACACGGGTTCGTGCCCCAGTCTGGGAGGATCCCACATGCTGCGGAGCGGCTAGGCCCGTGAGCCATGGCCGCTGAGCCTGCGTGTCCGGAGCCTGTGCTCCGCAACGAGAGAGGCCACAACAGTGAGAGACCCGCGTACCGCAAAAAAAAAAAAAAAAAAAAAAAAAAAAACCATATGATCATCTCAATAGATGCAGAAAAAGCTTTTGATAAAATTCAACACCTGTTTATGATAAAAATTCTCCAGAAAGTGGGCACCGAGGGAACCTACCTCAACATAATAAAGGCCACATATGACAAACCCACAGCAAACATCAATCTGAATGGTAAAAACTGAAAGCATTTCCTCTAAGATCAGGAACAAGACAAGGATGTCCACTCTCACCACTACTATTCAACATAGTTTTAGAGTCCTAGCCACATCAATCAGAGAAGAAAAAGAAATAAAAGGAATACAAATTGGAAAAGAAGAAGTAAAACTGTCACTGTTTACAGATGACATGATACTATACATAGAGGATCATAAAAATGCCACCAGAAAACTACTAGAGCTAATCAATGAATTCGGTAAAGGTGCAGGATACAAAAGTAGTGCACAGAAATCTCTTGCATTCCTATACACTAATGATGAAAAATCTGAAAGAGAAATTATGGAAACACTCTCATTTACCATTGCAAAAAAAGAATAAAATACCTAGGAATAAACCTACCTAGGGAGACAAACGACCTGTATGCAGACAACTATAAGACACTGATGAAACAAATTAAAGATGATACCAACAGATGGAGAGATATACTATGTTCTTGGATTGGAAGAATCAATATAGTGAAAATGACTATACTACCCAAAGGAATCTACAGATTCAGTGTAATCCCTATCAAATTACTAATGGCATTTTTTACAGAACTGGAACAAAAAAAAATCTTAAAATTTGTATGGAAACACAAAAGACCCTGAATAGCCAAAGCAGTCTTGAGGGAAAAAAATGGAGCTGGAGGAATCAGACTCCTTGACTTCAGACAATATTCCAAAGCTACAGTAATCAAGACAGTATGGTACTGGCACAAAGACAGAAACATAGATCAATGGAATCAGATAGAAAGCCCAGAGATAAACCCACGCACCTATGGTCAACTAATCTATGACAAAGGAGGAAAGGATATACAATGGACAAAAGACAGTCTCTTCAATAAGTGGTGGTGGGAAAACTGGACAGCTACATGTAAAAGAATGAAATTAGAACACTCCCTAACACCGTTCACAAAAATAAACTCAAAATGGATTTGAGACCGAAATGTAAGACTGGACACTATAAAACTCTTAGAGGAAAACATAAGAATACTCTTTGACATAAATCATAGCAAGATCTTTTTTGATCCATCTCCTAGAGTAATGAAAATAAAAACAAAAATAAATAAATGGGACCTATTGAAATTTCAAAGCTTTTGCACAGCAAAGGAAACCACAAACAAGACGAAAAGACAACCCTCAGAATGGGAGAAAATATTTGCAAACGAATCAATGGACAAAGGATTAATCTCCAAAATATATAAACAGCTCATGCAGTTCAATATTAAAGAAACAAACAACCCAATCCAAAAATGGACAGAAATCCTAAATAGACATTTCTCCAAAGAAGACATACAGATGGCCAAGAAGCACATGAAAAGCTGCTCAACATCACTAATTATTAGAGAAATGCAAATCAAAACTACAATGAGGTATCACCTCACACCAGTTAGAATGGGCATCATCAGAAAATCTACAAACAACAAATGCTGGAGAGGGTGTGGAGAAAAGAGAACCCTCTTGCACTGTTGGTGGGAATGTAAATTGATAAAGCCACTATGGAGAACAGTACGGAGGTTCCTTAAAAAACTAAAACTAGAACTGCCATATGACCCAGCAATCCCACTCGTGGGCATATACCCAGAGAAAACCATAATTCAAAAAGACACATGCACCCCAATGTTCATTGTGGCACCATTTACAATAGCCAGGTCATGGAAGCAACCTAAATGCCCATCGACAGACGAGTGGATAAAGAAGATGTAGTACATATATACAATGGAATATCACTCAGCCATAAAAAGGAACGAAATTGAGTCATTTGTTGAGACGTGGATGGATCTAGAGGCTGTCATACAGAGTGAAGTAAGTCAGAAAGAGAAAAACAAATTTTGTATATTAATGCATGTATGTGGAACCTAGAAAAATGGTACAGATGAACCGGTTTGCAGGGCAGAAGTTGAGATACAGATGTAGAGGACAAATATATGGACACCAATGGGGGAAAGCCATGGGGGTTGGGGATGGTGGTGTGCTGAATTGGGTGATTGGGATTGACATGTATACACTGATGTGTATAAAAATGATGACTAATAAGAACCTGCTGTATAAAAAAGTAAATAATATACAGTTCAAAAATTCAAAAAAAATTGCAACAGTTTGTCTAGCTACTCACTAAAGAAATATAGCCACTCAGGCTAGATGCTAAATCAAAGAAAATTTAACATACTTTGAAATCACTATAATTTCAGAGCAAATGTAAATAGAAAACCATAAGTTACATTGATTAATTTGAGCATGTCCACATTTTTACAGGAAGCTTTTGCTTATAAGAGAATCAAAAAAATATTTATCTTAAAGTCATGAATCAATATACATAGCATTAAATTGATTTTTTTAAGCAACAGAATTTTAAAAATCGAATTTTGTTTTCAAGTATAATATTACATAAGTGTAGATCTAAATCAGGGAGAACACAAAATAAACATGGAAATTTTATTTTTGTCTTAAGGACAATATTATTGAAGCTCATAAAACATCTTATTTGTTTATTTTCTGTTGGTATTTTTAAAACTCACGAAGTTTCAGGTTAAATTTCACTTAGGCTTAGAAGCAAGAGCACTGAACTTTTCTTAAGCTTTTCTCTGCTAAGAAATAAGATATATTCAATGAAATAATATATTTTTTAAAAAGACAAAAATGAGCTTGATAATATATTAGGGGCTCTCCAAATTATTTGTCAAAATATTTCACCCCTTTTTTTCAGACCAGTAGATTAAGCTATGCAAGTAATTATTTAACTTTTTTTTTGAAGATCTCAAATAACTTTTGTAGACTTTATATAGTGAAGTAAGATGTCTTCTCTTTACAGATAGGAAAAAAAATGATTAACCCAGAGTACTGAAATAAGTCATTGGATGACCTGAGTTTATCTGTTTTGCCACGACTTCTAAGCAAGTCTGATGTATAACGTTTTATCCAAATACTTTAAGTATATTTCAGATCACTGGGGCATTCCAAAATAGTGAACAGGTCTCAGTGATCTCAAAATAGAGCAAGCTAGGGGCTCTAGGGTAAACAAAAGGCCTGTAGAAGAGTTTAAAAAGGGGTTTAGGGATAGTGTTAAGAGAAGTCAGTGCAACACCACAGAATAGACTGCAGTTAATGCTTCTGGATCTCACTACAAGCAGTTTGGGAGTTAAAGAAAACAATAACACCCTACACCAACACATGCACATACACACTTCAGTACAATCAAGAGACAACATAGAGCAGTATTTCCTGAAGGCTTGCCTCTAACCATCAGAAACAAAACCACCTGTGCCACTTGTACCAAGCCTATGAAATCAGAATTTCTTTGCATGGAACCCAGGAATCAGCATCTTTAAAAGCTCCCTTGGGGATTTCTAAGTAGACCAAACTTTGAAAAGCACTACAAGATACCCTGAGGATAAAATTACATAAAAATGGCCAATAGATACATGAAGAAAATGCTCAACATCATTAATCATCAGGGAAGTACAAATCAAAACCACAATAAGATACCACCTCACACCTTGTCAGAATGGCTACCATAAAAAAGACAAGAGTTAAGTGTTGGTGAAGATGTGGAGAAAAGGGAACCCTTTTGCACTGTTGGTGGGAATGTAAATTGGTGCAGCCACTACAGAAAACAATATGGAGGTTGCCCCCCAAAATAAAAATAGAATGATCCAGCAATTCCATTTCTGGGTATATATCCAAAGGAAATTAAAACAGAATATCAAAGAGATATCTGCACTCCATGATCATTGCAGCATTATTCAGAATAACCAAGATATGGAAGCAACCTAACTGTTCATCAGTGGATGAATGGATAAAGAAGATGTGGTCTATATACACAATGAAGTATTATTCAGCCGTAAGGAAGAAGGAAATCCTGCCATGTGCCAAAACATGAATGGACCTTAAGGGTATTATACTAAGTGTAATAAGCCAGAGAGAGAAAGACAAATACTACACAGTATCACTTGTACACAGAATCTAAAAAAAAAAGAAAAGTAAAGAAAAGAAAAAGTCAAACTCAGAAACAGAAAATAGAAAGGTATTGCTAGGAGCTATGGGGAGAGGTTGGTAAAGGGTATAAAGCTACAGCTATAAGATGAATAAAGACTGAGGATCTAGTGTACAACATGGTGACTACAGTTGACAACATTGTAGTGTACAGTTGATCCTTGAATAAAACTGGGGTCGGGGCACCCACCCTTTGCACATTTGGAAATCTGAGTGTAACTTATAGCTGGCCCTCCAAGTCCACAATTCATTGTATCCGAAGTTCCACATCCACAGATCGATCAGTGCTGTAGTATTTACTATTGAAAAAAATCCTCATGTAAGCGGATCCGTGCAGTTACAACCTGTGTTGTTCAAGGGTCAACTATATAACTGAAATTTGCTGGGAGAGTGGAACTTAAATGGTCTCACCAAAAAAAAAAAGACGTGAGATAATGAATGTGTTAAATAACTAATTAACTAGATGGGGAGAATTCTTTCACAATGTATACATGTGTTGAATCACCACAACATACATTTTGAATATCTTACAATTGTGTATGTCAATTATACCTCAATCGAGCTGAAATTGTTTAAAAAATTTAGAAGCTCCAGCATTTGGGAAACCTGGTTTGAGCCTCAGCTCTACAACATGAAAGTGGGAAAATAGCAGTGCCTGCCTCACAGGACCATTGTGAGGATTACCCTAAATGAGATCATGTGTGTGAGGCATGAAGAGTAGGTTTTCCATAAATGGCACTGTTAATATTCCACATCAGCTTCCTCAAATCACAAGCACACCCACAGACTGGCAGCTCCCAGGCCATGAAAGGGATGAGAACCAGAATTCTGAGAAAGATGTTGAGACACCTGAGTTTTCTGCCTGCTGTTGCAGGTGCTGAAACATCACCACTGCAGCACCATTCAATTTCCTCTTTGTAAACCAAGGTTCAATTTGACATGAGTCAGGGCACTCCTACATTTACAGATTTACCACAAGTGATGGACCCCTGTGCTCCTGTGAATTAGGAATTAAGGCTGATTTACATAATGTTTAGAAAGCTCACAAACTTCGTATTTTGTCTAAAATAATTGTGATTCTCCAAGGTTTTCCCAACTGTGCCAATTTGGCTGGAGCTGTTGCTTGGATTGCCAGCCTGCATCCAGATTTCTCAGTCTAATCTTTGGCAGGATCCTACTCATTCCAGTTTCAGGACCAAGAGATGGCAGCAGCCCAACAGCCCAAGTGCACACTCCTGCCAAATCAGCACTGGCCAGGAAAAGCCTTCAAGAATGTGAAACAAAAGAAAGTTCAGTCCCTCCCCTCAAGGCAGCACTTGACTGGGTTGGCCACCCTGCAGCTGGTCAAAGGACATCCTCCCTCCTCCAATCCAGAAGAGGCCATGACTAGAGATGCCCTTATAGGCAACATGAAGCCATAATGGAAAATGTTCCATCATATCCTGTAACTCAGATATTAAAAAGAAGGGGGAAAAGGTTGGGTCAAATTGGTTCATGTCATATAAAATAACACCCCTATGTATCCTGGTCATATACACAGGGATTATATAGATGGCAGAAAGTGAAGTGTGGACTCTTGATTTTCAGAATAATTGATTAGTAGTTACAGTCCAACTAATAAGTTCACTTTAAGTCCTAAATTAACTTTCTGTGCTACCTACCTTGATCAGTGGACCATAACATTGCCAAATCCCCACTTCACTTTATAATCTATGCTAATGGCTAATGAATATAACGTGCTAATAAATATAACAGTGACAGTAGAGCCAGTAAACTTCACAATTCTGAGCATAACTATTTTATATTGTCACTTTCAAACATCAGAATACTAAAGATATAGATGTTTAGCCATTGGAGTTATATTAGAGAATATCTTGATCCAGATAATAGCAATATATTCAGGAAAAGTGAAAACCAGTAAAAGCACTATCAAACGTGGAACTCAACTACAATTAGAATACTTAAGTTATTATTTGCTCTTTTTTCAAAATGTTTAAGCTATTTAATCATAAATAAGAAAGAACGATATTATTTCTTTCTGTTTCAACACAATTTAAGTAATTTGGCAATTTATTAACAACTTCATTCCAAAAGGTTTTGTCCCAGGGCTATTTCAACATTTGCCCTGAAAGGTAACATTCGATCTGTCAGCTCCAATAGTCTCAGATTTGACAAATTAGGTTATCTTGTTACAGGCCTAACAATGTTTTCTCCTGCATCTATTCTAAGACCCCTACTAATGTAGAAAAAGTCTTCTGAAACTTAACAAGGAAAAGAAGTAAGTATGAATAAATGGTTATTTCATATATGTAACAAATTAAATACACAAAGTATGTGCAAATATTAGAGGGCAGATGTGCATATTTTTAAATGCGTGCAGGTTAATTAAAAGAGAAGAGCTATAGAAGGTAGTAAAGTTTGATTCATATCTTTGGGATTCAAGACATGAGATGCCCACTACTCCTATATAGTCAGAGAAGCAAAGAGTGTCAGACCAGACAGACCACATCAAAGTGCTGTTGAAAACATGTAAAGCTCATTATCCTAGGGGATGTCAAAAGAACTACACAGAAAATGCAAAATTTTGTCAAAGTTTTTTGACTGCCACAATGCCAAGTAACTACCTGGACTCATTTTAGCACAGAACTGGCCAAATAACGACAGGCATTAAACACCTGAAGTGCCCTAACGAACCAGTTGCCCAGTTGCTTTGACATCATCTTAACTCAAACACAATATGTATATTTTCAATCAATTTACTTTGGATTCATTTTTATATATGAAACATGGTCAGTGTTCCATGAACACATTTTCAGAGGAAAGACTGCTATAAATACAATGTGATAATGACTGGAATGTTTCAGGGAAGGACAGGAGGAGAAAAGAAGACAAGTGCAAACTCTTATAAAATTTAAAATAAACTGTGAACTAAGACTTGGCATTTCATCATTTTTTAACCGAAATCTAATTTGTAAGTTCTGTCCTTTAAAAGAATGTTGCAAGCTTTTTCTTAAATAAATATTCAATTTGAGCTTTGAAAGAGTAATGCTTAAGACTTGCTATGACAATAAGTCAGCTTTTAAAATTTGAAAAAAAAAATGTGGGGTAATGACAACATAGGTAGATAGGTAGGTAGGTAGATAGATAGATGAGACACAAATTTGAGAAGTCTCATTTTAAAAATATAGATTTTGAATCTGTATCTATATTAATTTATGATTTAAACCTCTTTTTCTAAACTTTTTATTTTATATTGGAGTATAGCTGATTACCAATAGTTTGTGATAGTTTCATGTACATGGCAAAGTGACTCAGCCATACATATACACGTATCCATTTTCCCCCAGACTCCCTAAACCTCTTCTTTAAAAATGGATTTCAGACTTATAATAAAAGAAATCTGTCAATAAAAAAAGAAAAAAAAATAAGTAATGAAGAAGAAAATACATCAATCTCCTAACCTCCTAAAATAATTTCCATGATTGAGCTTTAATATTTAGTTCTGAGTTTCCTGGAAGCAAAGCAAAAAAAGAGAAAAAAATGCTATATACTTCTATTTATTATAATAAAAGAAAACATTAGTTCTTTAAGAGAAAACACTTTATCCTCAAATCAAATTTGGAAGTGATTTATTTTATTAGTTTCCATATAAGACACAATCAAAAGATAGAAAATATTTCACTGATGATTTTACAAAGAATCAAGAAATCAATATCTACTATATTACCCCTTCTTATATTGAGCCTCAATAAAACAGACAACATAATCAACCTAACTCATGGTTTTAATTCAATGTAACAAGACTTGAGTATTAGGAATATACATGTTCTAAGTCTGTCTCCATTAATTACTATCTGAATGATACTGTAAAAATTTCCTTAACTTTTCAGAGCCTGTTGCACAATTTGTAAATGATAATATCTACAATGTGAATATAATTCTGGATTTTATAATTTAATAAATCATATAAAGCATCAAGTATTTTGCCTGGTAGAAAATAAAAAACTTCCTATAAACTTTCTGATGAAAGCACAATGATAGGTAAAACTTGGAATATATTAAGAGAAAAATGAATAGAAGTTTACTTTGACTCTTCTTGAATATCATTTCACTCTGTAAGAAGCTATAAAGTTGTTAGCTCAGGTTAAACCCTGAAAATTGCCTAAAGCATCAATATTCTGTTCGGCTAGCTGAAGGCAAAGATTTGAGCTTTGTTTATCTAACAAATAAACAAGTCCAGAGATTTTTGGTTGAGTTTGGGGGGCAACATTTTAAGCCTTTAACCTGCCAAAAGAAGTCTCTTGAAAATTCAGCCCAGTTTTCTAAAATTATGTCAAAGCTGCAGCTAATAATAAATTGGTCCCTTACTTCCTTTGTATGATATCTCTTGCAGAGTTCTCATAGGATGGCAGGAGGGCCTTGTCCAAGTGATCAAGGTAGGCTTTGGGTAATCTTAACATTATCCCAGTTCTTGGGAATGGAGACCGGGACAAAAGCTCAATTCTGTCAACATGGGCTATGGAAGAAAGAAGCTTGGTACCAATGACTTGACAAGTAGATGTTGATGAGAGGATGAGACAGTATATTTTATTAATTCCAGAGTCAATAAGTTAGTGACCACTGACAGTTTAAGTGTAAACAAGGCACAGCCCTTCTATAGTAGAAATAAAATGCTATCCAATCTCAAAAATATAAAATCCAATAGAGAAAACTTGAAAGTAAAAGAGTCTCAGTCTACAGATAAAAGCAAGTTATAGTGAAATGAATTTGAACTATGGAGAAAAAAAAACTATTCTCAACCCAATGTAACTGTTTTCTAGGATTTGGCCCAATATGGTCAAATCTCTGGACCTCAGTTTCTTCTGTATCTTTCAGATCATTGCAAAAGTGAAAGATGATATCCGCAAAACATCTAGTGCAGTCCTGACACATGAATGATACTTAATATTACTAACTGAAAGATGTTAAAAGGTGATGATTTTTATCAAGAACTGAAAGACACAGTTACACAAGTAAACTAACAGGATTCGGAATGCTACTAATTCTACTTTTAGTAAAATAAGTGAATACGGTTATGGAAATCCATCCTCTTATGTCCTCACTAGAGTATAGGGAGAGGGGATTTGGAAGTATGTGAAGAAGCAGGAATCAATAATCAAAAATGAATCAATGGAAGTAGATGCCTACATAAGAGCCGTGAGTAAAAGAAATGGGCTGAGGAAGCAGGCAGTATCCTCTCTTTCCATAGCCTGGGTTATGATAAAGTAAATATCGCCAATACCTCAGTAAGAGTTAGCTTCTGGCAAGAAGGGTTTTCCTAAAACTTTAATCTTAATTTTTTTTTTAATCCAGAAAACTCTCAGACTCCTAAGAATTTATATAATGAATTTCTTACATCCAGGAAACAATTTCTGTAGCCTCTATGAACACATGATGAGTGTGGTCAACTGGGGAGCCTTTCATTGAAAACACATTTTCAGAGATTCTCAATGCTCATTTGACTAAGAGTAGTGGAAAAAAATAATCAATGTCATTGTTGACTATATATCTTCATCTAGTCCTTTCTTCCTTGGTTTTAATCCCAATAGATTTCTCTGAAGCATCAGACCTGGGGAAAAAAAACTGACATGGCCTCACACACAAAAGAACAAACCTGGCAGGCTTCTAAGGTACAGCAGCCTTAAAATATCCCTGTGCTGGCAAGTTGCCTGCAAGTTTGACTGCCAAGGGAATTGCCCTGGTTGGCATTCACATCCAGTGACCTACCAGTGAGAACACAGTGACAGAAGCTTGCTGGCCTGCCTATAGCTAAAGAGGTGGTTTCCATCCAGGGCATTTGTGCATTGTTAAGCAAAACCATATGGAGAAGTGTGTTTAGAGGGACTGAGGTTATTTATATTCACAACGGAATGTCCATATTGGGGTCTTAACATAGCATAGGAAATCCTCTTGTGATGCTATGCCTAAAGTCCCATTTGTTCACATAGATGAGTGAAGAGTCACTTTTACCAAAAAAAGTTATACTCAAATTCAGAACACCATGATAAATTGGATCTAAGAAAAAAGTATAAGCTATTTTGCGACAGCAGCACTTTCCATGTGTTTTATGTTAATATCCCATGCTGGCAAAGTACTTTGTCCTATTTTTTATATGATTTTTAAAAAGAAAAGTGCCCACTTTCTCTTAAGCTTTATAAAAAAAAAAAAGGCCTCCTTAGACTCTCCTCTCTAAGAAATTGGGTCAATGATGGAGAATGAAATATTAAAAGCACTTTAAGAGGAAAGAGAGCATAGCTATACAGATTGATGTCATGATAATTTTATTATATCTATTATTGGTTACAGTAAATGCACATACCTTGTAATAAATATATCTGAAAGAAAGACACCTAGACCTTACCTGAAACTTTATTATAGGTGTGTTTATAATGTGTCTTACCAATTATTGGAAAAGATATTCATACTAACTGACTTGCTTTCTTTTCATGAATGGTAATGAGCATATATTATTGATGATGAGCATATATTATTGCATTTTATCTGTTTGTACTATCCATGCTTACCATTATCGTAACTACTCCATACAGCAAAACTTAGAGAGAAAGTGACCGGAAGACACTTCTTCACTTGGTTCTTTTATTGTAGAAGTGGAACCCCACCTACACAGAGAGTTCCTAAGAGTGGCTCTCTATCTGGGTAGAATATTCCCTAATTTTCTTCACCTTAGAAGTTTTAAGTTTGTCTAAGAGGTGAGTAGAAGAGGAATAAAATATATAAGCAATAATTCCCAAAGATAGGGGGATTTCCATCACTTTGCCTTTGCCATGTTCTTAATTGTTTTCATTAGGGATGATTTCCAAATTTTTTCTGCTCATTGAAGCCATTCATATACTTCAAGGCTGTTCCTCTTTGGAATTATGATCTATTTCATACGATGGTTATATGTATACAGACCTATCTCATCCAACTGGATTATAAACCCTCACAGAGCAGGAAACATATCTTAGTCATCTTTGTCTGGGAGTTGAATAAATCTTGTGAGGGAAGCCACAGACTGGCAGAGAGGAGAGCAAATACTTTGTGCAAGAAGAAGAGTCATATTTGCATTTGCTTGACCTTTCTTATAGTATAATCCCAATGAGATAATTTCTGCTGATTCTGTGGTGCTTCTTATATCACTTTATTCTTTAGGAACCCTGGGTAATTAAAGCTGTAGATAAAAAATAAATGTGTTTGGGGTGCAAATTATTTAATTATTAACCTCACCTTATCTCAGTTGTGGTATAACAATAGCCAACATTTATTGAACACTTGGTACATATGAAACAGTTTCTAAGTGCTGGATATAGATTCTCATTTGAGCCTCTCTCTCTCTCTTTCTCACTGTCACTCACACACACACACACACAACACCCAATGGAATGGGCATTATTATTATCCCCTTTCCACAGAAGAGGAAACAGGATAAAAAATATAAAGTGGGGCTTCCCTGGTGGCACAGTGGTTGAGAGTCCACCTGCCGATGCAGGGGACACGGGTTCGTGCCCCAGTCCGGGAAGATCCCACATGCCGCGGAGCAGCTGGGCCTGTGAGCCATGGCCACTGGGCCTGTGCGTCTGGAGCCTGTGCTCTGCAACGGGAGAGGTCACAGTGGTGAGAGGCCCACGTATGGCAAAATATATATATATATAAAGTGAAAAAATGGTAGAGGCAGGATTAGAATCCAGGTCTGCTGACTCCAAAATCCTATACATCAAAATAATAATAAAAAGGATAGTATTGTGATGGTTTCTAAAACTACAATAGTAAAATGCAATTAAAATATTTAACTGAACTGCTTACAATCTACCAGATGATATAAGAAATGCATATTTATCTAAAATAAGACAAATAAAAAAATATTATGGGAGGTAGGGGAATTCTTTTTGAATGGGTGAATCAGAGAAGATTTCTTGAGAGAGGCAGAGATTGTAAAGAGTAAGCAATAGACCCTTGGAAAGTGGGAATCTGGGCATTCTAGGAAAATGGAACATAAATACACACAGATGCAACACTGTATGTACTTTTCAAAGTCCCTGTTTTGTTTTGGGGTTTTTGTTTGTTTTTGCTTTCATTGTTGTTTTTGTTTTTGTTTTTTTGCAGGAGCTTATAGTACTTACAGGGATAGGAAGGTCTTAAACACCTTGCTAAGGAATACAAATTGTATTCCATTGGTAACAAAACAGAGTAGGACCCTGTGGGGCCCTCCCAGGGTGCAAGTCCTTTCTGGGTCCCCCATTTCTTGTTTGTAGGAAATAGGCTTCATTCAGCCTCCTTGACCTTCCCTGTGTTCCAAAGGTCAGATTCAAACAGTTCCTAATCAGGGAAGGGAGGGTATGCAGAAAAAAGGGAGGAGAAGTTAAGAAACAATAGTGCAGCCTTGGGACAGGATCCTGGTTCCTCCTCAAGAAATATACATCAAAATATCTTTGAGTTCTTCTGCAGGAACTAAGGGCCCTACCCAGGTAAAGGATGGCAACTTCAGGCTGAGCACAAGATTCCAGAATACCACCCTGTTACCTCACCACCAACCAATCAGAAGAAAGTCACACACTCTGCAGCCCTCACCCCAAATTTTGCCTATTAAAAACTTCTCCCCAAAAACCATTGGGGATTTCAAGTTTTTGAACATAAGGCACCCATTCTCCTTGCTTGGCCCTGCGATAAAACTTCCTCTGTTCCAAACTCTGATGTTTCAGTTTGTTTGGCCTCAATGTGCATTGGGCACAAGAACTTGTATTCAGTAACAGTAAAAGGGACTCACTAAGGCCAAGTTGTGCTTTAAAATAAATTCATCTGGTTCTTGTGTTAAGTTGGGTTAACATTAGGAGTGGTTGAAAGAGAGGAACTCACTTAATCCAACTCTCTAAATAAAAATGAGAGCCTGGTTTGTAACAGAGGAATTTAAAGAAGGATTGCACCTTGCAGAAATGAATTCTGTAAGGCTAGCTATGTAGGGAGAGAGTCAATTCAAAGACAATACCAAAGTTTTGCCCTGAATAACTGGCAAATAAAATATGTGGTTTGAGAAAAAGATATTAAATTTATTTGGTATCTGTTGAACTTAAAATGTCAACCAGACACTTAGGACTGTCTGACCAGTCATTGGGATTGAATCATTAGTAGATGGTCAGCTGATTTGAGAATAAGGATTGTGGAAGTTATCTGGGGAGACACATCATCTTTGAAATCCAGGGAATGGATTAAATGGTGACTGATACCAACATACCTTTCCTTTCTTCACATTATTTCTATTATTATTGTGTATTGAGAGTGTTCCAAAAAACTAAGATGGGGGTCTTTTTTTTTTTAAATAAACTTTTACTTATTTTAATCCAAAAAAGAAGGAAACATATATCCACGTTTGGATAATAAAACAGAAATACATTCTACATTCCCAATATTTAGAAAAGAAAATAAAGTGGAAGCTAGCCCATGAACTTCAAAGTTCATGAAAACATATTGAAAATCATGTCTGGAGGCAATAGGAGAAAGCGTGTTAATTGATAATTTGCAGAACTCCCAGCATCAACCCACAAGTGAGGAACACTAGAGAAACAATGTGCCCTTCCACATTAATTGACTTCAATCCTTTGAGTATACTGTCTAATGAATAGATCAGGGTGAAACAGTGGACAGCTGGACATCAGAGAAGCATGTGATACAACTGCATGACACAAGGATTGATTTACAAGATCAAAAACATAGCTTGGGGTAAGAACTTTTGGAATGGATTACGGATTGGCTTGGGGACAGGAAACTAGTGTCAGCCAGAGGGACGGGACTTAGTGGCAGACAGCTAATAAGTAGGGGCCAAGCATTTGTTCTTCCCATGTATGTCCATGAGAGTTGTATGCAGGATTTTTGGAGAATTTAAACTTCACGTGTCGTGGAACGTGAACTAACGTAGTAACTGTTGCTAGGTAGAAGAGAAATGGTTAGAATTGTTCAGCTAGGAAGAAAAATCCCAAAGGAGGCCCTCCATTACAGCCCCATCTCCCAATGAGATTAATACAGAAATTCACAGTAAGTATTTAGAAACTTGTGTAGCAGTTTGACAGAGTAGTCATATCTGTTGTACTTAATAATAAAAAATTTGGAGGTTTTGTTTTGTATATCTTTTAACTTCATTTTTCTATTAATTCAACTATATAGTATTTTATATTTTAAAAATTGGTCTGTGACAGTTTGAAATTTAGAAGAAAAGGAAAAAAAAACTGGTCCTTCCATACAGATAGTTTGAGAAACACTGGCACCAAAGTACATCTTTTGGTCAGTAACTGAGATTGGGGCACTTGGTTTGGACTAAGATAACTGGGTTGAAATTTTGGAGCAAGATATTTTTCAGGGAAATTCCCATGGACAGTAAAAAGAGACATGTATTTTGAGAATCTTATGAATGAATGAATCTGATTTGGTAGGGTTTGGGCCTAGGAACCTGTATTTTTTAAAGCTCTTGGGTAACTTTTATGATCACAAAGCTTTGGAAATACATCACAAGAAGGTAACAGTGCTCTCTATATGGTATTTTTTTGTTCTAGAATCATGAAAAAAAGGTCTCAAAATTCTGAATCACACAAATAAGATTTTTTTCTGATTCTCTGCTTGAGGGCAAAGTCATAGAAAGCATATGCATTGTATAAAAAAACATGTCCCAACAATAGGATGAGGGGACTGTGGAAGCTGCCATCAGGCTGACAAAGTGGGAGCCTGGTGGAACTTCCCAGTTCAGTTGCCTCTCACAGCCAACTCAACTGGAGTTGTTCTCTCTGGGACCTGCGAACACAACCTTCAGTCTCACCTACAAGCTCATGGTCTGATGCAGTAGCACCATACAGTATCTCCCCTTTTCTTTTCTTTCCTCTTTTCCCCTTCCAGTTTCCCCTTTCTCTCTTTCTCCCTGTCTCTTTTACTTTTCCTCTTTCTCTCATCCGTTTCCCTTTGATTTCCTTACACTTACCCCATCTTTTCGCCTTTCCTTCTCCTTTTCTGTTTCTTCATTCTCCTCTCTTTAATTTATTCATTGACTATTTCAGTAAATATATATGTATTGGTACCTCCTTGGTGCAAAATAGCATGTAAGAGCTGGAGTTAAGAGGGCAAGTCAGGCACCAGCCACAGCTTCAGGATATTAGGATGACCATCAAGGCAATAGATGGATTGATAAAGCAGTAAACTCTTTCCAAAACCAGAATAATTAACTCCTGCTTATTCCTTTCTTCTTCTTTCCCTTCCCTGGCAAACTCAACAAAAGTAAACTTCTCACTCTTGTGAAGATCCACATTTGGCACCACAGGATACCAAGATTTAGCCCTAGATCTACTCTTTTGTATACATAAATTCACAATTGTCATTTGCTTTACTAGGAGAGAAAATTTTTCTTTTTTCTCTTTAGCTTCTCTGTAGCTGAGATCCTTCCCTCTTGTTACTTCATGATACCCTGAACTGCTTCACACATTTGCTCTTCTACCTATATCCACAGTAATGGTCAGTCCCACTACTTTGTTTTTATCCCAAGGTTGAGATCCTGAGTCTTGCAAATTATATCGTGAAACTGCTCTGAGGTAAAGGCACTTATACTATGCAAATATAAGCCCACAGATTTGTATTTCTTCCTGTTTGATTACCTGCTGCTGTGATGCAAATTACCCTAAAATTTAGCAGCTTAAAACAATAAACATGCATTATCTTACACAGATTTCTGTGGGTCAGAAATCCAGGGACATCTTAGCTAGGTGGTTCTGGCTCAGGAGCTCTCATGAGGGTGCAGTCAAGTTGTCAGCTGAGGCTGAAATCATCTGGAAGCTTTACTGGGGCTAAAGGATCCATTCCCAAGATGGCTCATTTGCATGACTACTGGCTGGAGGCCTCAGTGTATTGTAGATTGTTGACGTGTAGCCGTCATACCTACATAAATGGACCTCTCACACAGCTGTTTAAGCATTCTCACCAAGTGGCAGGTAGCTGCCCCCAGAGCAGGACATTAAAAAAAAAAAAAAGCAAGGAGGAAGCCTCAGTGCCTTTGTGACCAACTATGTGAAGTTGTATAGCATCACTTCCACTTTATTTAATTTATTAAATGTGAGTCACTAAATTCAACTACACTCAAAGACTCAAAGAGAAGGAAATTAGGCTCTACCACCTGAAAGGAGAAATATCAATAACAGCAAAGAACAAATGACATTTTAGTACACTTGACTCCTTCATATCATTATAATCTGTATCCAAATAACTGACAAATTCTTTTTTTTAATCTTCTGTTCAAAATTCATTCAGTTCATATGTAACTCTAATATAAAAATCTTCCTCATTTTCTTAATAATTTAACATCTTTCTTTTATGATTTCTTTAACTCGGATGTAATTCTTCTTCAATAAGCCTATATCAACTTGACTAAATTAATCTCAGTGCTTCTACTTACTAAGAAACCATAACATTCTGCCCATCCCAGTTCTCTCATTAGCTCACAGTACTTCGCAAATCAAGCATATACAGTTGCTTCTAGAATCAAGCTTTGCCATTAAACTAAAACAATTTCCCTTTTCTCTCTCATTCCAACCAAAGAATTGTTAGTCTTTGCTTCTCAGCAGAAGCCATGATCAATCAACCTGAAGTTCAGACAAAACAAGGATAGCACAGGAAGTATTGTTTTAAGTCTAAAGGAGTCTCTCCTGACCGGACAGTAAATGACAGGAGGACTATATCTGTTGTGTTGACTGATATATGCCCAGTACCTGAAACAATGTCTGGCACACAGGGGCTCACAAACAATATTTACTAACCATAACAACAAATAAAACTGAGTGAGTTGATAAGTGAGCTAAATGAAATATCTTCTGTGGGGTTCACCTTAAAAAATTGTCACTGACATATATGATATCCTCAATTCCTCCACATTTCCCAGGCCACAATATTGTAACTTGTCTCTCCTACATGTTCTCCTCTTAAGGCCAATATCTGTTGATTCATTTTCATTTACTGATTATTTATGTAAGCTTTAAAGCAAGGATAAAATCCATTGACTTATTTAGGAGTCATTTTATTCTCAATTAAAAAATAAATTCTCATAATTTTAATTGTGGCACACAAGAGGAAAAAATATATAATATTACTGAAAATACTGAATTTGTGGTAAAAAAAAACAGTATAGGTAATCTGAAAACCAATCACATTGATACTCATATCACAAACTCTCTTGGTAACATAAACCAAATTTAGAGTCCCTATACCTTTTTCTTTCTATTTAAATAATGAGTTTAATTCACTTGCTCAACGAAGATTTATTGTGATACCGTCTTCTATGTATGTATATAAGCAAAATAGATATAGTTACTATTCTCTCAGGAAACTCAGATTAGTTTTGTAGCAAGTAACATAAATAAATATGTAACTACAACTTATTTCCCAACCAAATTAAAATTTTGGACTTAAGAACAGCAAAAATATATAATCTGATGAAAAAATGTATAGAAAACTTGTTATCTCCCCCTTACAGCTGACATCTGAAGATGAAATATATTAACATAAAGTTAAAATCCACTGCTTAGGGGGATGTGTAAAATCATTCAATGCACACTGAATAGGAATCATCTCTGCTGTCTGTACTCCTGGTATTAGAGGCTCTCATTGTTTCAATCTACTGAAAACTAGTTCCATACAACTTCAATTCATGTCAAAATAACAGGATGTTTGAAGGGATAACTTCTACATAACTGAATATCATCTGGAATAAGTTGAAAGTAAAAGTTAACTATTCTACAGCCACAAAAGGAATTAGTAGGGTCTAAATCTTGGTCATTGTAGGCGGGAGGCTGTCAACCATCACCCAAGAATCAAAAATGGTCCTAGCAGGACTTATATTTCGCTCTCAAAATGGATGATTTGAGGAGAGTTTAACAAAGGAGTAGTTACAAATGGAGTAGGGAAGGTATTAAAAAATATAAGGGAGCATGCAGTATTCCAGAGCTAGGAGTAGTGGGTGTCATTACCCCCTGGGCCAGCAGGTTCAAGGAAAGAACATGGAGGCAGAGATAGTGGTATGGAAAGGGACATCTGACAGAGGCCTTGGGCTTATGGAAGCGGCCAGTACCCAGCAAACCCACAGGAAACCAGGAAAACAAGTTCCCTAAATTTGCTGTTCTCCCTCAGAACTCGTGCTAGTGTTCCCCCTTATTCAAACAGACAGAAAGCAGAAGGGAAGGGAGATGATGATGTTCATCCCAGTCACAGTCCTTAGGCACAGAGGTGGGATGAGAAGTGTGAAGTTGATCTGGAGTAGCAAGCAGAAGATAACCAGCAAAAGTCAATCATTTTCACAAGCACTCCTTAACATCCACTTTGATTCTTTGTCCAGGGGAGAGATTTATCTCCCCAGCTAAGTCCCATCAGATACTCATCATGGCCATGTTCCTACCTGAAACCTAAATCATGAGCCATTATTGGTTCTTTTTTCAATGTAGGGTAGTAAGTAAGGAAGAGGAATAGAGGAATAGAAGCAATTAGTTAACATAAAATAGTTACTACAGTCCCTGCTTCTAAAGCTGATCACAAGGTCTCTGTTTGTAATCACAGCTGACACTATTCATTCTTACCCTATGTCAATACCTCAGTTAGATGGGGCTCTTTAGATAGTGAGGTGACTCGAATCATTTCTCTGGGGTGGGAGAATATGAGTCCTTAGTTACCTTCTCTTTATTGGGTTTTCATGGTTTTCCACTGATCAGGACTACTGAGCAAGAAAAGATACTAAGAGATACCCTAGTGAGTCCTCTGGGTTCCAAATATCGTTCTCTTTGCCTTTGTTGTTTACCAGCAACCCAATTTACCCCTAGTAATTGGCACACTTATCTCAACCAGAATAATGACTCCTTTCTCTGTCTTCTGATTCAAAAACATGAAGAGCCAGGCAGCAGGCACAGTTCCACCAGAGACATTATCCATTGTTTTGGACAATGGCCACATCGGAAGACCAGTCACACTTTCCTTGCTATAAAATATATACTCTAGTTGGAGGCCATGTTGGGTGGAATATCATGATAAGGCAGAAATATAAGTCAACAAATGGTAGTGCTGGCCAAGGCTGTCCAGGCAGGAAAGGCAAAACTGTTCCTGAAATTTGAGAATTTTCCTATGGAAACAAAGCACTGACTTTAGCCATGAGGGGAGGGATCAAATGTAATCAACTGGCTACCAAGTAGCCAGATGAATCCTCCAGGAATTTTTACCATATCAGGGCTCAACTTTAGGCTGTCTTGGTAGGTGGGCACTCAACAATGGCAGGAGAAAGAAGAGCCTTGGTGAGGGCATACTGTTGAGTTTATAGGGTTTATTTTCTGATTGAGAGGTAGTCTTATAAGATTGAATAGATTCAAAGAAAAAGTTAAGGAACTGCCTACTGAGTCTGGCTCACCTCAAGCTTTAAGGAAAACCCAACTTCTCCCTGAAAATACCCAGACACCCCAAAGTTTTCCAAGAAAGGTGATGTGGATTCCTTATTCAAGTAAAGGCAGTAGACAAATGTATGAAGACTCAGCAGACTTCTACCCATGAGGAGAATGTCTTTCTCTTGCAAATTTTGGAGGTTATGATTTTTTATTAAAAGAGAGGGTAAATAGAAGATATTACATATTGGATTAGCCATAATCCCCCTGCCTGTCTTTCCAGCACGTGTTTCTGTACTACAGACTTTTTCTACTCGAATTGTTGTTCATGGAGCAGAAGTACTGGCATCACCTCTGGTCTTATTGGCAGTGACCACTGGACCTGATCAGAATCTGTATTTTAACAAGATCTCCAGGTGATTCATATATATATATATATATATATATATATATATATATATATATATATATACACACCCACCTTGAATTTTGAGAAATACTGTTGTAGACTCCTTTAGTCTTCTTTGTAGCCAGAGTTCCTCATATGACCTGCATTCTGCCAAGCAGATACACCTATATGTGCATAAGATTTATAGTAATAAAGTGAACCATCTCATACAGCAGTAGTTTTCAAACTTTTTGCCTGAATCAAAAACACAAATCATCAGGCCTTACCCCCAGAGCATCCAATTCAATAGGTCTGGGGTGGGCTCTGAGAATTTGCATTTCTAACCAAGTTACCAGGTGATGTCAATGCTGCTGCCAGGGACCACACTTTGAAAACCACTCTCAGACAGTATAGTGGCAGAGGTGTCTGGTTCTTTGGAGGCCAGCAACAGTGGGAGAACTTGCCCAATGTAACATCTTTGTGATCATGGCAGAGGCCTTGGGTTCCAGGCCAATGGCAATAGCAGCTTCCTTAGCAAGCCAGTTTTCAGTGTGGTTCTGGGCATTGTTCCCAGAAATTCAGCCTAGAGTCTGTACTTTTAGCTCTCCCAATAATTCTGTGAACTATCATAAATCCCTTGCTAAGTAAACTTGCTAGTTCAGATTCTGTTGCCTACAACTAAGAATGCTGGTCAATGGAGGTCTTACATATGCTTAACAAAGGAATTTTACGGACTGTATTTATTGTTCAGCCCAGGTAAATTCTTAGTCCATCCATTTAGGATGCAGTAACAAAATACCACAGACTGGGTGGCCTACAAAAAAAATCAAATTTATTTCTCACAGGTCTGGAGGTTGAAAGTCCAAGATCAGAGTGCCAGCACAGTTGGGTGAGGGCCCTCTTCCAGGTCAGACTTCTCAATGTATCAGTCACATGGCAAAGAGGAAGCAAGCAATCTGAGCCTCTTTAACAAAGGCACTAATCCCGTTCATGAAGGCTCTGCTCTCATGACCTAATCACCTCCCAAAGGGCCGATCTCCTAATACCCTCACCTTCGGGGTTAGGATTTCAACATATGAATTTTGGAGGGATACAGTCAGACCATAAAACCTGGGTAGGTCAGCAGATAGAAGGGACAAGGCTTAGTCAAAAATGAAGAATGTTTTAAAATAGTGTCTCCTGTGTCAGTTATTTTAGGAACCTAATCACAGTAGCAGGTGACTGAGTGGAGCATGGGTCTAGAACAGGTGAGGGACACTCAGCATCTGGAATTATTAAAGCAATCCCTGAGACATGAGTAGAACCTGCATTATATAAACCCTAACATGGTGATTAACAAAGATAACATTTTTAATATCCATTGAGAAGTGATCTCTATTGGGTATCCAAACCATATCGTGAAGCAGCAATGAAAGGCCTAACGTCGGATCATACATAAACATACATTTAAAATAATTTTTCACAGAAAGTTGAGCTAATTATATGTACTAAGTATACCTTCTCTTAAAATTAGGGCTAGCTACTGAGTTATGATGATAACACTGCCGAGTGCTGGCTCCCTGAATACCAACAATACAGCCTGTTGATAGCTTGTTGAGACAAAGCTGAGTTTGTTGCTTACCATGCAAGGGAAGATACTACCCTGATGGTGCTTCGGCAGTGTCTCAGAGAGGCAAGCTCATAATTTATTGAGAATTGGAAGGTTGGTTTAAGGTGGTCTTTTAATTTGGGGGGTGAGGTTGGAGATGGGGGGTTGGTTAGGACTGGGTAAGGACCATGAAACAGCAGGGTAAGAATTTTTGAGGCAAGAGGTTCAAAGAACTTGAGGGTGCAACGTGTTTATTGAAGCTTTCCATTGAAGAGTTAAAGCCATAAGTCTGGGCAAGGGTTTAATAAAATAATAAAGTTATGTTAACATAGACAGTACATTGTCAGGGAAAGTAGTTTCCAAGCTTCCAGTATGCAAGCTTTGTGTGTGAGTGTTGGGCGGGGGGAAGGTAGGAGGCAAATTTTTGGTTCTCACATCCTACTAGAAAGTAAAATTCTTACTCTCTATTAGAAAATGAAATTCTTCAGAGAAGGACTCTTCTACGACGAGTGTCTAGTAAGTACCTGGTACTCAGTAAATGTTGGATGGATGGAAGAAAGAAAGGAAGGGAGGGAGGGGGGGAAGGAAGAAGGTTGAATTCACAATGGGTTTTCCACATTCTCATAGAAGTCCTCAAGGGTCCAGTCGGAATTAGTCAGACTACCAAATATTTTCTTACATGGCAAAGAATTTCCTAAATGTAATACAAAGCTAATAGGGAAGATTCTGGTGCTCGTTGGAAGAGTAAGTTGCTACAGTATAGATCATAAAATTTCAATCTGAAAGGGGGATCTACAGTATAGATCATAAAATTTCAATATCTCTCCCAAAGTAACAGTTTGGAGGGTCCTCATGTTCCAGACATACAGACAAACAAAGCCTATGATAGGATTATTGTCCTTCTTGGTTGAAGTCAGCACAGAGCAAATCAATGTGGAGGAATGGATGCCCTCTCTCCCAAAATACTGTATCCTGGAACATTCATGATTAACATCAACCCCAAGGAGAATCAGAGTGGGGGAATTCTTGAAGGTGACTGGATTTAAATCTGAAATCATTGAGAAACCACTAAAAGTATAAGTAACTAAATGACATTTTCTGCTTCAGATCATAAAGGGGGCTGAAGATTAAAATTAAGTCGACTTATGGAAAGATAAAGTATTGATAATATTTTTGCATATCTATGGCTTATGCAATTTTTACATTGCTACACAAACATATACTTTCCCTCTCCAATAAAAGGATTAGGCTCCAAAAATCCCTGTGCCAGAAGAATCCACACTTCCAGAAAAAAATAAGCCTTTAAAGGAAAAATAAGTTTGGGCCACCAAGGTTGAAGGAAGCTACAAAAGTTATTATAAACAGACTGTTTTGTTCTTGAAAGCAAAACAATGAAGATAACATAATAAAATTTCTTCCCAGCATTTTCAACAACATACCTGTATATTTTTTTTGCTTTGTGGCAGATAATATGTCTCTCCCCTACCCAATACATATTACATTACATGCCTTGCTGGGTAGATGGATGACTCCTTGACTCCTGCCTCCTGGGTCCCATGGTGACCCCAAATACATACAGTAACTTGGCTGGAAAAAAGTCCTCAGCAACTTTCATTTAAGCAACTAGGCACACCAAATATGTACCTCTCAGGCCTTTGTTCTACCCACTCACAGAACTTTAGCTCTGCTTGTGATGATTTTGTGCTAGAACACATGCACCTCTCCTCCTTCCAGCCAATGGGATGCAGTTCTAACTTTGCCCCAGCCACCTTAACTTCTCCCAAAGCTGCATCTTAAAAATCTCTCTCCTGGTCTGCCACCTGCTTACCTCTTTTTTCTCTTTTTCAAATTCCCAACTTTTTACTGCCTCTTTTTCAAAGTATCCCCAACAGGTGTGCATCTAATCAAAGTAAGATTATCCTGATTGTGGAAAAGTGTACAAAAGTAAATCTTCATATGTACAATTTCATGAAAGGGAAATTGCATTTGGTAAGGGTTTTTTGTAAAGGAAATTATGTGTGAAAACTGCTACAGTAGTTCTGTGGACAAAATGCTGGAGAAGCACTTGAAATAGCTGAAACTTAAGCACCACGCAGCTGGAATCAAGAAGAATTTGTTGTAGTAGAAACCCATGCCAGAAGAATTCACATTTCCAAATAATATGTCTTTGAGGAATAAATACGATGGGACAACAAAAGTTGTGAGTGAAACTATGAAAGTTACTATAACTAACTTTCAGTAGAAACTGGCTCTGTGCCTATAAATCTGCTGATAAGAAAACCACAGTCAGATTAACATGTTTCATTTATTGATCCATTTATTCAACAAATATTATTAAAAACCTAACATGTTCTAACATCTGTGTGGAGCACTGGGAATACAAAGGCAAGCAAATACCCTCTGACCCTGTACTTATGATTCTTGGACTCTAGCTTCCCCATGCAATGGCTGACTTTTGCCAACAGAAAGCAGGAGGCCCCCAAGGAGGGGAAAAGCTGTATCTTTCTTCAATTTGCTATGCTTCTAAAACTAAATAATCAGGTCTAAAATGTGATCCAAATTTTTGTTCTCATGATCATTTAACATTCCAAAAGTTTTCCATAATGTTTTTGTTGATGTTTTAAAATTCAATCTTTAGTACATGTCCCTCTTTCAGAAAGTTTGACACTAGAGAAGTATCATTAGACTGCATTCTTTCCATCAATAAAATTTAAATGGATTGCTACAATAGGAAAGTCACAATCCTACCATTTCTATAGGATTCACGATCTACTCCACACATGATGTGGAGGAAACCATATTTAGCCTTCACTGAAATTGGTTCATTCATTGACTCATATATGCAGGCATGCAGGGATTCACTTCAATAAATATTTGAGGGGCAATTACTATAGGCCTGACAATGAACTGAGCCATAAGGATACATAATAAGACATAGGCTCTGCCAAATAACTACTAGACTACCAATACAACAACCAATAATAATAATAATAGTAATAATTCAATATCATTGAACAAATTACTTTTGGAGGAAGGATTGACCAGTTCTGCCAAAGTAGATTGATCAAGATTTCACAGAAGAGGAGATATGTGATCTAGTCTTCAATAAATGCCTAGCATTTTGCCCTAAGTTATAATTTGTCTTCAAAACAGGATTTTATGAGATGTGTAATTCCCATATTCTGAAGCACTGTGTTTGCTTGTTAGTAGTCTATTTAGTTCTACATTTCCTTTGACTCAAGCACCCCACCAGCAATCATATGTTTAGTTTGATTAGCCTACTGTAAAGCACTTTTTTTTTTTTTTTTTTGCGGTACATGGGCCTCTCACTGTTGTGGCCTCTCCCGTTGCGGAGCACAGGCTCCAGACGTGCAGGCTCAGTGGCCATGGCTCACGGGCCCAGCCGCTCCGCAGCATGTGGGATCCTCCCAGACCGGGGCACGAACCTGTGTCCCCTGCATCGGTAGGCGGACTCTCAACTACTGCGCCACCAGGGAGGCCCTAAAGCACATTTTAAATCACTCCGATTTTTCCTGAAGAATGAGCAAGCTACAGGGGTTACTCATTGACTGAACTGTTCTGCATGAATTCTTTGCTGTGAGTAGGTTCTGCATAAAGTTAACCAAGTCAGATCTTACAATGCTATCTTGTGGTGCCCAGAGTGTCAGTGGTGTTTTCTGATAGGTGGCACTTCTGAAAGTAAGTCATATGAAGGTCTAACCAACAATCCCTTCATTAATAAAGCTGGTACAGCATTGCCCTGACTCTTTTTCTAAGGAACCATTCACAGTACTAGTTAGTGTTTGGAACAAAGAATTCAATCTTAATTTCAATATTCATCACATAATTGTGGTAATTTTGCTTTAAAATTGAGAACTAACATTAGAGAACGATGGAGTATTTAACGTTGGAGGAACAGACTGAACAATTCTAAGCTTTGAGGCTGCTAAAGGGAGAGTTCCTTTGGGCATATTAACCCTAGAGAATTGGTTTTTTCATTTTCATAATATAATTTCACAAGTAGGCCAAAAAGCCACCTGCATCCGGCAGGTAGATAGGTATTCCAAGTGTCATGAGCAGTGGGGAATGACCAGGTGGATAGAAAACTCTTAATAAGAATGGTAAAGTGAGCTTCCCCCTTAAAAGTGGTAGTGTCTTCACCCTAGTCAGGAGGTCTCATTGGCATTGGGTCATCATTGTGGGAACCTGAAGTCCACTGAAGCTTCCCCCATCAAAGGGCAACATGTTTCTTCATCTCCTTTGTCTGTGTATCATAAATTGTGCCTTTACCTACAACAAAGGACTTATATTCTTTTCTTCTGTCCATTACCATTTCTCCATGGATCAACATCATCCTGTGACAACTATATAGGCTACTGTCTGAAATGTAAATCAATACAATTGCGCTTGATTTAAAAAGGTTCCACACCATTAGCTTCCAATGTAGTCACTCTAAAAATCCCTAAAATACATATAAAAATACTCCCTCCCAAAAAAATAAAAATAAAAAATAAAAAATACTCCCTCCCAGAGGGCAAAAATATTCAATACTGAAAATAATGTTTTATGGGCAACTCAATGCCAAAATCTCAGAAACATACACATTAAATACAAGGAAAATAGACTTGAATTGAGAAACACTACTCTAACTTTATCTTATAAAAAGAGACTACCTGTAAAAAGGAAGAAAATGTATTATATCTTATATTTTACACCATTTAAGTGTGACCCAGTGTAAGAAAGAGCTGAAAACAAAACAAAAAAACAAGCAAACGGAGCCACCACCTCTCTATCGTACTGCTTCCTTGGGTACTTATCACGTCTTGTACCCTACATCCTTCCTAAATCCTTTTCATGAGAGCAACTCACAGGAAAAATAATGGGATTGGAAGAAGGAGGGAAATATCAATGCACAGTGTACCTTACAAGGTCTGCTCCCCAGAAATAAGAGTTATACATAGACAAAATGAACTCTGAAAAAAGTACATGCTGAAAAATTTTTTTTTCAATTTCTTCTACACCTAATGGCAAAGGTGCTAGGGAATATGGTCTACTTAATGAAGAGTAAAAGGTTTTGGTAAATGGCTAATCATCTCTGCCTCATGTACAGCTCTACCAGATTAATTCCAGAGAGATATTAGAATTTGCTCAGGAGCTAGTGTACTGCCCTCCCCTCCCTCTATGACTATAGAAATTTGCCCATTGTTCAAGACTATGGCAAATGGAACTAGCACTTTGAACAGCTGGGATAGTACCCAGATTAAAGTTTTAGAGCAGTGTTCTCAATCCAATTAGATCCAGAGCCCTCTTTTTATGACAGTTTGTAGAATCTCCTTTTTTGCCCTGAAACTAAATTCATATATGTTATAAACTATTTACACAAATAATTTCCAAAAAATATTACTATAATTCTCTAACTATACTATAAAGTAAAAGAACAGAAAGGTAGTTTATAGTAAAATGATATGTATTTCTAAATGAAAATGCTCAGGTATAATAACAAGAAGCCATATGAAGTAGTCAGATGTTTGTGTCTATACTTAGAATCAGCATGAATGCAACAACTACAAATGGACTCAGGTACAGGTGTGTTGCATTGGCAAACTCATATGCCACAAATGGCGTTGCCATTGGTGATGTGATTTTCTGAAACAGTGAGCAAGTCTTGATAGAGTTCTAACAAAACAAATTACAGTCTTTCCTCAATTTACAATGTGGCTGCATTCCTAGAAATTTCAGGGTATGATAGATAACTTTGTGTTTATATGTAAAATTGAATCAGGTTTTAGGTCCAAATAATTGTAAGAAGACTTCTTTCACCTACATGAATGTCTGGCAGGATATTTGAAACTCATGTGGAATGCAGAACTGGGCTCATTTCATGGACATCCTGCACACTGCAGGGCATCTTAGATCACTGACCCACACACACTACCAAACATCACAATAAGCAAAGATGCAACCAAAAATTTTAAAATGTCCCATGGCATGGTACTTTCCTGTTAAGAATGACTAAGAAGAGAAGGCAAGTGTGGTTGGTGTGCAGAAAGCAGAGGAAAGTGGTAGGAAATGAGTCAGAGTGGTAGGGAAGGGCAAGATGATGGTGCTGTTTTTGTTTTCAAGTATTGTGGGAAACCATCAGAGATTTTAAGAAGGAAGAAATATGATTTAAAAATATCATATAGTTTACTGTGTATAGAATGAATTATAACAGTACAAGAGTGGAGGAATCTACAGACCAATTAGGAAGCCATTGCAAGTAAATTCGGAAAGATGATAATGCCTTGTGCTAAAATGCTAGAGATGAATATGGAGAAACTGTTGTATTTATGATTTTTATTTTTGAGATGAAGACAGAGAACTTACTAATAAAGTCAGATGTGGAAGGTGAGCAAAAGAGAAATCGAGAATGGTTCATAAATGTTTTGGCAACTAGGGAAATGGACATTTTCTGAAATGTAAAACATTAGTAAATGAAGAGGTTTTGGTGAAAAAAACAAGAGTTTGGTTTTGTTTTATACGTGTTGATATGTCTACTAGGTATGCAAGTGAAGTGTTAAGTAGACAGGTCTATATGTTGGTCTGGAGTTCAGTGAAGCAGTAAAGGGAATTCAGTAAGTTAAGTGAGAGAGAGTATATAGATGGATCAAACTGGCACAATCACAGATGGCACCAGAAAACGATCCATTAAAGGAGACTGAGAAAGAGTAACCAATGAGGTAGGAAAATATGGTATTGCTAAAATCTTTAAGAACGTGGCATATCTTTGTTGAATTATGCTGAAAGGCTGAGTAAGATGAGAGTCAAGAAGTGATCACTGATATTGGCACGTCCTTTGTACTTACCTCCACTTACTGATTACTGGGGAATACCTGCAACTCTGTCTAGGGACTATATTTCTGGACACAGGAACAAACTTAGCCCGCCCACATGGAGGGCAAACTGAAGGTATAAGAGAGGTAACGCCCCCAAGTAGTTTTCAACCAATGATGAGTGAGGGATTGGTAGATAAATACACCAGTTTCTTCACCGCTAAGGTAGGATGACCCTGAAATATGTTCTATACTATTTCCCAGAGACTCTTCACCAAGGATTAAGCTCCATGTGCCTACGCTGGTAACTTTCTTATAACACACATTTTATTGAATTCCTTTCCTTGCTATATACTTCCCTGCTAGAGTTTCTTGGGGTGACCTCTCAAATCAATTCAACATACATTTATGATTTCAACTTTGTTAAAATACATCATTTGATGAAATGCTGATATAATACAACTAAATTGTTGGTATTAGTTTATTTTGGGTGGTGGGTATATCAGGGGAGATTCTTTACATTGCAAATGGCAGGAAACCCATCCCACAGTAGCCTTATAAAAATAGTGTTTCTTACTATATATCCAAAAAGTGCAGGAGGAAGGAGATTGTTTGAATCAGGATTCAAATAACATCTTCCAGACTCAAGTGTATCTCCTTATTTCAGCTTTGAGCTTAAAGGCCAGCCAAAAAGTGTCAAGGTGGAACTTAGCTCCAGTCCCCATGTCTTCTCAATCTTCAGAATCATTGAAATGAATAAGTCTACTTTCATGATAGTACAGACAAAAGTCCCAACATTGAAACTTGTTAGGCCTGATGGGCAGATTTGAGATGTGCTCATCTGTGTAGTAATCACCGTGGCCACAGGGATGAAATGCCCTGATTCTGTCAACTCCAATAGACAAGGTGTACTCCCCCTGTCCCATCCACAGGGGACAGGTGATCAACTCTGGTAAGCAGATTCTTCTTTGTGGAGGCCTACTAATAAGGTTGACACATCCAGGCCTCCCTCACTACCACATTAAATATGACACCCAATTCTGTGGTCCCTATATCTTATGCATTTGTCTCTTACGCTCTAACCCAAATGGCTATACCGTAGTTCAAGTCATTGGCATCTCTCACATGGATTAGTTGGTAGCCACCTAACTAGTGAAGATGCATCCTCCCTTGTCAGTCCACATTCATTATTCACAAAACACCCAGAGACTTCTTTCTCGAACACAAAATTGATCATGTGACTTCCTTGTTTAAATCCCTTTAGTGCTTCCCATTTCCCTTAAGATAAAGATAGAACCTTTTAAATCTCCAATTTGCATCCTAACTACCTCTCCTATCTCATCCTGTGCTGCTTAATTTTCTATGTTCTCACCACAGTAGATTTCTTTGGCTCCTTGAACATGCCCTACTTATTCCTACCACAGGGCCTTTGCATAGGCTATATTCTCTGTTTGAAAACCATTTCTCCTCCCCAGCTCCACATCCTTCACCAGCTAACTGAACTTTAAGTCTCACCTTAAATGTTTCATCAACAAGTCTTCAGAGTTATTGCCCATCCCCTTACCCATTCCCTAGAACAGGTAAAGTCTGCCCATTGTAAGATCTCATAGCACTCTGTGTTTCTTTCTAATACCTCTCACACTTAAGATTATTTAGTCTCTTCCCCAACTAGACTGTAAATCTAATGAGGTCAGGGACTGTATCCCAGCTTCTAACACTGTAGAAGAAATTTAATATTTGAATGAATGAATGGAAATCCCTGCTGCTTTATCCCTCATTGAAACTGAGATCCCAGAAATTCTATGTCTAGAAAACTGAGAGTAGATTATATATAATATATGATTACAATTACTTTTAAAAATTATACTGAAGCACAATAAAAATACTGGAAAGGAATATTTCAAAATGTTAAGAATGGCCTTCTCACATTGTACTGGGGCAGAGGAAGTGAGAGTGAGGTAATGGTTTTCCATTTTCCATACTTTGAGAACAATCAAAAAGAATCATGTATTACATTTACATTGAAAACATTTTTAATGACAAAATTATCCACTGCTCAGATTCATGAAGAAAAGATGTACACTTAAGAATTCCAAAGCTTAGTTCTTATAACTCCCAGCTGACATTCTCAGAGAGATCATCTAACTGTTTTTCAAACATTTTTAGCATTTGAGTTTTTTTTTTTTTTTCAGCTGAAGTCTTATGAGGAAACTTGATACACAGAACAGTTACAAACAGAATTTTCTGGTTGAAGTAGGATGGGAAACAAAGGCAAGCCACTGAGACACTGCAGTTCCCCCAACCTACCCTCCCAGAGGAGCCTTGAGATGCATCCACAGAACCTACGGCTATGGAGAACATAGTTTGAAAACCATGGATCTCACTCAAACATGGCAAGGACAACAAACCCAAGCCCCATAATCTACCAAGTGAAACCCAAAACAGATTGGTATCCCTCAAATCCTGAAGAGCTTGTGGGTCTGTATCTTTAAAATACATAAATTAGGGCTTCCCTGGTGGCGCAGTGGTTGAGAGTCCGCCTGCTGATGCAGGGGACACGGGTTCGTGCCCCGGTCTGGGAAGATCCCACATGCCGCGGAGTGGCTGGGCCCATGAGCCATGGCCGCTGAGCCCGTGCGTCCAGAGCCTGTGCTCCGCAACAGGAGAGGCCAAAACAGTGAGAGGCCCGCGTACCACACACACACACAAAAAAAATACATAAATTGGCTCAAAACTATGTAATGGATAGGAATTTTGATAATGGAAAAGGTAATTTATTTATTTTAATATTACTTTAAGTCTGTCTGTCTGTCTGTCTCCTCTCCTCTCCTCTCCCCTCCCCTCTCCTCCTCTCTCTCTCTCTCTCGCTCTCTCTCTCTCGCTCTCTCACTCTCTCTCTTTCTTTGTCTCTTGTCTTCCATTCCCTCCTAGAACAATTCAGTTCTAAAGCAGCCATGAAGTGGGATTGAGTATGGTAAATTTCCTCACCAGGATGGAGGAGATATGGCCCAGAGCAGGATGTAAAAGCCCAAGTAGGTTAGAATGGCATCCATGCAGAGGGCAGTGGCAGCAGTGGTCCAGCATCAGGAATCAGAGCTCAGTAGCATGAACAGAACATCTACATTTGGGGTGGCAGGCAGGGCTGTCAAAGCTGGCAGAATTAGGGGATACATAGATAGATAGACAGACATCTAGAGATATAAACGTATGAATATAAAGAGAAATAGATACAAATGAGAAGGCATGGGAATAGTGACACCCCAATAACAATGTGCACACAGAAATTGTTTTCTAAATACCATTCATCACTAAATGGAACTAGCCTCCTTAGAGAAATGGCTCATTCCATGACTAGGGAAAAATGTTCCCAATAAGCTTGGAGTATCTTTATGTACCAGAAAGCAAGAGAGTGTTCAAAAACAGAGATGGTGACAGGTCAAAAAAAGACACAGAAGCCGGCTTGAGGGGCTCCCACTGGACAAATCTGAGACAATTCAAACATTAAAATAAATAATTGCAATTAAAAATTATAGCCAATTGAATAGAAAATAATAAATTCATACTGATATAAGTAAATGAATGAATAAATTTAAAGTGTGATGGAGAAATGAATGAATGAATAGAAAGCCTTATGAGTAATAAAATATTTACACAAACAAATAATTGTTAATTACAAAGGGGAGAAGAGAAGCCTGGCAGATACCATCTTTATCAAATGATCAAAGTAATAGCATCAGCAGCAGGGCAAATCAAAATTTACCTAATAAGATACAGTGAGAGAACACAGCATCACTGTTGTGATATTCCCACCAAATGTGCAAAACTTGAATCCGTTCATGAGCAAACATCAGTCAAACTCAAACTGAGGGACATTCTACAAAATAAGTAGCCTGTAATCTTCAAAACTGTCAAGGTCATGAAAGTCAAGGAAAGATGAAGTAACAGTTTCAGATCAAATGGGACTAAAGATTCATGGCAACTAAATACAAGATGTGATTCTGAACTAGATGTTTCTGCTATACAAAGACATTACTGGGAAACCTGTAAAACTTGAATGGAATTTGAAGATTATATGGTAGCCATATATAAATGTTAATTTTCTGATTTTGATGATTTTATTGTGGTTATTGTAGGGAAATGTCCTGGTGGTAGGAGATACACACTAAAGTGTTCAGAATATTGATGAAGCATGAGATCAGCAACTTAACCCTCAAATGGTGCAGGAAAACCAAAGTTCTTCATATAGTACTTGAAACTTTTCTGTAAGTTTGAGATGAATTCAAAACTTTAAAAGATTATAACAGCAAAACACTGTCTGGGATGGCTTTTCATTTAGGAGTACCTTGTAAACCAAATCTTAATCTTATGTAATGGTAAGCCTTTCTCCCCTACGCCTCTTGCTCTAAACTTGAAGGAGGTGCTTAATTCTCCCAATTGCTAGGTTCAGTCCTACCCTTTATATAGAGTATGTTTGTCCCTTGGCAGGGAAAATATAAGAAACCCTATTTTCCACTTTAAAAATTCTCTAGTCCATCTGACAGGTGTCAAAAGTTTGCATCCTTGCCTCTTGACCTGCCTGCCATCCAGAGACTGGGTTTCAGCCTGTTTTTCCCTAGTTCCTTGACTAAGTCCTTGGCATTCAGTCAATGTTTCATTTTATCACTTAGTCAACAAAAGACGGAAAAATAGTTCCTGGGCACCAACTATGTGCCAGACATTGTCCTAGACACAGGATAAAGATACAGCCAAGACCCTTCTTATTGAACACCCAGGATTGAAACTGACAGGGATGATAATCTCCAGGAAAAGCTCATTTCCAAGATAACAAGTGTTACTCTTCACACACACACACACACACACACACACACACACACACACATTAGAAGGGGGAAGATGATAAAGAAAAGGACTTACAGGTTATTATTCTCTGATGCCATTCCAATTGGAATGGACAGCACAGTTCTGGAAAATAAACGACCTGTACCTGAGCCTATTAAATTGCTGTGACTCATCCCTAAAGTATCCCATTTGGCTTATAATTCTTCTGAATCAATTCTATTAAAAATATCATTAACACTTGCTTACATCATTTATATAATGTGAAGGGACTAAATTAAAAGAGTTGGGAAAAGTTTATCTCAAAGCCTGGATTTAGTGCTATTGTATACCCCAGTATTTCTATGTCTTATTGCAACATTCTCTCTGGCACCAGTGAATGGGTAGGAAGAGTCATCACCTTAAGGCTCCTTAAAGTGTCTCAGACTAATTCATAATGACTTGTCTCCGCCTTAAATTTTGCCATTTGTAAGCAACATATCCATACTTCTGAATGACTTACACACCTATACACCCTGTCCCAGACTGAACTGCTCCTGAAGAATCCTGGGAGGATGATTCTAGTGCAGGTTCATGCATTGGGTTCTAAACTTCTCAAGAGAATTCCACAGCCAGTGTCTTGCCTAAAGCTGTTTACACATTTTACATTATATATTTTAATGAAAAAATAAGTTTTAATTTTATTTAAAAAATTACCCCATAGATGTTTAAAATACAAGATCTGGACAATCTTGTCTAGATAAGCTACACAATTATTCCACCCAGATCTCATTTCTGTCTGATTCCCATAGGTACCACTGCTCTATTTAGACCATATCTCTCAAGTGGTAGGCTTCCAGTTTGACAAGGTTAGCCAAATGGTCCCCTTTTGCAACACTTTTCCTTTGTGTATATTAAATCCATGGCTCCTGTAACCTAATCTACTTTAAAACTTAGTCACCCAAACTTGATCCTTGCCTGCTCACTCTGCTGCAATACATCATATGCAAAAAATGGCCAGAGCATGTTCTAGTCTCTACTCAAATGAGCTAGGAAATGATAAAAACCCTGTGCTTTACTAAGTTCCTGGAATTTTCAAAATATTATAAAGTCCTCTCCTGATAATACCTCCTGTATTTATGCAACTATCCCTACATATGGTGAGAAAGAATGTATTGTTAGGACCCATAGCACCAAAGGAGAAGGAAACACACATAGGTTGCTGTCAATCCTTGTGGTCTCTAGACTCCATATTTAGTACATCATTTCACATTGCACTGTGAATGGGGTTGGCAAAGGGAATATTTTAACCCAGGTGTAGACAAAGAGATAATTTATATTCAATCATAAAACTTCAGAAAGGACACTCAACAATGAACAGGTGTACCTTACTGCCTTCAGATTAGTGTATCATCATCACCCAACACTAAGAAACCCATGAAGTTACACGTCCACAAATGCCTCATTTTCAGAGCTTGTATTGTATTTCACCCTCAGAATGTTAGGAAATTGTTAGACATGTGTATAGTATTTCTTGATTACACGCAGTGCATCTGCTTCCCCAGTAGACTGTGAACTCTTCAAGAACAGAGAATAGGTCTGTCTACCTTTTCTGTTGTACCCCCTGCACATGACTAGTGCCTGGAACAGATTAGGTGACACTAAATAAATACTTTTTGCGTGATTAACTGAATTGGAAAAACAAATAAAAGCTCATGAAGGGTACAGGTTATGGTTTAGCACCCTGGAAATCTAGAGATTCACCTTATGCACCGCCCCCCAAAATCTCTTCTACCATTTAAATTGAACACTCATGTTTTTCTAAACAGCAAAAGCAAATGGTAAAACTCTTCTACATAAGGAAAAACTGTATGCATTTGGAAATGCCAATTAGGAGCTGGGTAATGCCAATTAGGATTGCCTTAAATCCAAGCAGGGAGCTAAGTCAAGGCCAGTTACAGATTTTAAACCTTCAGGTAGCTCTGGTTCACCACTCTTAGTGTGTACCTTCCAGAGGTCCATACTGAGAGACTAGTGAGCTCTTCCTGCTTGACAGGTGATGACTCCAATTTTTGTCTCTTTATCTCCAGGAGAATGTCAAAAGCCCCAAACTGCTTTTCAGAGACTTTCTGGCTTGTTTCTTAAACTTTTTCTCTTCCCAGATTAAGAATTTCTCTCTCTCTCTCTCTCTCTCTCTCTCTTACACACACACACACACACACAGAGATGCAAGGGAAAAACTTAAAAGGTTGAATTTATTTCTCTGTACCTCCCCTCTCCCCAGGATCTTGGTCCCTCAAGTCCTGGCAGACTTCATAATCCTGTACCTCAATTTTTATCCCTCTTGCACTGTGACATTATCAGAAGTTCTGCTGGGTTTTCTCTTAGCTACAACCCTCTGCTGGATTCTTAGTCTCCCTCCACAGGCCAAGAATGGTTAATATCCCTATGAGGAAACCAACTCACAGAATATAAGCTCTTCTCTCAGTAGTTGCCTTCTTTTCTAGCAACTTGGCCCCTCAGTCATCTCAGCTGTTCTCTAAATTCTTCAAACAGATCATTTTTATATTTTGTCCAACTTTTCTGTCATTCTCAGTGGCAGTGCTGTTCTGCCATAAGCTAATATATCGTGCACTTTGGTACCATTTTTGATTTGCTTTTTATCTGAACATTCATCATAGTTTAAAAGAATGAAGAGAGACTGAAGGGGGATTCAAGATGGCGGAGGAGTAGGAGGACATGGAGTTCATCTCTACATGGATGCATCAGGAATACACCAGTAGATGCAACAATTCTCACAGAACACCAGCTGAAAACTAGCAGAAGACCTTGGACACTGGAAAGGACTATAAAGATCCTTGCATAACTGGGTAGGACAGAAAAAAGAAGGGAGAGGAGGAGGAGAGGAAGCAGTGTGGAACCTGCACCCCAGGTCAGGGAGCTGAAGCAGAGGAGAGATTCCCAAATTTGGGGAAACCCCCTCTCTGATGGGAAAACTGACTAGGACACAAGGGAAGCATTTGAGGCTCTTGGAAGAGGGTGAAGCAGCCAATTGGTGGCAGACAGGACAGAGTAAGAAATAAACAGATGGTCCATACTGCAGCCCTATGTACCTTGGACTGGGATGTGTGTTCACAGGTGTGCAAGGGGGCTGGGAGCTTGTGCATGGGGATTGGAGAACAGGCCTGGAGTGAGAACTGCTGTTGGCTGTGGGGATACAGACTGAGGGGACAGGAGGGAAAAATGCACAGCAAGGAATGCCTACGGAGGAAGACTGGACTGCCACGGAAGCAGGGCATTACTGCTGAGTCATACATAGGGGGAGGAGCCACTAATGTAGCCTCTCTCTCCCCACACACTGGCAGCTCCAGACAAGCAATAAAAGAAGCCCCCTTAGGGCTGGCGCTCATGCACTGGCTGCAGGGCCAAAAAAAAAAAAGCCCTGTCAGGGCTGGGCCTGGTGCGCCTTATGCCAGGCACCAGAAAAGGCCCTCACTAGGGCCATATCTCTTGTGTCTGTGGCTGCCGGCTTCCCCGCACATTTGGCGCCACTGGGGCTCCCACAATCCAAGCAGACATACCACCTCTGCGCTCTGTCCTCACTGGGGGTAGACCCAGATGCTCCAACGCTGCCTCAAGACCAGACTCCTGTGGGTGGACTACATGCAGAGGTGGGAATAAAACAAAAGTTGAACCCCAGGGACGGGGCGACTAAGGAAGAAGATCAAATCTTTCCATCAGCTGTCCAAGCTGCAGATTAAATCCTTAAGAACAGCTAGGTAGACCCTGCATCTATGGAATATCTGAGTAGACAATAAGTGTCCGCCACAAATGAAAACGGTCTAGCTCGGGCAGCTGTGGACTTTGGGGGCAGCACACGCAGGAATTGGGCCACATCAGAGTCTGAGGGGTCCCCACTGGGCCCATAGCAGTCCAGAGACCAGCCCAGAGGCAGAGGAGGGTCTCCTAGGGAGTTGAAGGTGGGCTGTGGCTCACGGTATGTGAAAGGACAACTTCAGCTGAGACCTCAGGGAAACAATTGTTACTACTAATTTTATTATGTTTTGATTCATTCTGCTGTTGGTTCTGGCTTTTTTAGGTATTTTTTCTTTCTTTCTTTTTTTGGTTTGTTTGTTGTTGTTTTAGTATTTTTTTTAAATTTAGTCTCTTGGGATTTTGTGTTCTTTAACATATTTTTTATTCTTTACTTTTTTTAATATTTCTATTTTTACTTTGCTTTTCTGTTGTTCTGTGTTCTTTCCCCTTATTTTTTTCTTCTTCTTTTGCTTTAAAATATTTTTTACTTTTTTTTAATATTTCCATTTCTACTTTGGTTTTCTCTTGTCCTGTGTTTTTTCCCTTTTTATTTTATTTTATTATTTTTTAAAAATCATTCTTATTGGTTTGTTCTGCTTCCTTGCTTTATTCTTCGGCTGGCACACTGCTTTGGTTTTGTTTTTAGGTTTTGGCTTTTTGTTAGGTTGGATCCTAATTGATTTCATTTTGAGTTCTTCTATTTGTCTAGTTGTTCTCTTGTTTTTGTTTTATTTGGTTCTGTTTTTGTTTCTTTTGCAGGTGTGTGTTTTTCCTTGTTTCTGTTTCTGTTTGGTTTTGTTTTTACCATTTCTCGGGGTATTGTCTTTTTTGGTTTTTTTCTTTAATATTTTTTCTATATTTTCTTAATATTTTCTGTTGTTCTGCCTTCTTTCCCCTTTCTCTTCTTTTTCTTTTTTTTATCTTTTTTTTCAGTTTGTATTGTTTCTTTGCTTCATTCTTCAGGTGGCATTCTGCTTTGCTTTCGTTTTTTGGTTTTGTGTTTTTGTCAGTTTCCTTTATAATTGTTTGATTTCGTTCTTGTGTTCTTTTGTTGTCTGGTTATTCTCTTGCTTTTTGATTTATTTGGTTCTGTTTTTGTTTCTTTTGTGTGTGTGGATGTTTCCTTGTTTCTGTTTTTCTTTGTTTGACTTCACTTTTTACCATTTTTCTGGGGTTTTGTTAGTCTTTTCTTTTTTTAATGCCCTTTATTGCTAGGAATATTCCTAGCAAAATAAAGATAGGAACATAAACCCACCCATCATCACGCAGACTACCTAAAGTCATACTAAGCTCACAGACATCCCAAAACACACCACCTGACATGGCCCTGATTTTCAAAGGGAAAAGACTCAGCTCCACCCACCAAAACGCAGGCACTAGTCCCTCCCATCAGGAAGCCTATGCAAGTCACTGGACCAACCTCAACACCAGGGGAAGAGAAGAGAAACAAGAGGAACTACGACCCTGCAGCCTTGGGAAAGGAGAACATAAATACTGTAAATGAGACAAAATGAGAAGACAGAGAAATATCATGCAGGCAAAGGAGAAAGATAAAAACCCTTAAGAACAAATAAATGAAGAGGAAAATAGGCAAAGTACCTGAAAAACAATTCAGAGTAACGATAGTAAAGATGATACAAAATCTCAGATATAGAATAAATACAGGAAATGTTCAACAAGGACCTAGAAGAACTAAAGAGCAAACAAACAGTAATGAACAACACAATAACTGAAATTAACACAATAACTGAAATTCCCTAGAAGGAATCAATAGCAGAATAACTGAGGCAGAAGAACGGGTAAGTGAGCTGGAAGACAGAATGGTGGAAATAACTGCTGCAGAGCAGAATAAAGACAAAATAATGAAAAGAATGGAGGAGAGTCTCAGAGACATGTGGGACAACATTAAGCGCACCAACATTCGAATTATAGGCATCCCAGAAGAAGAAAAAAGAAAGGGCATTACATGAAATTTTTAAAAATCTTATATGTTGTGGTATAATGTTATGTCATAATTCTAGTTATTACTTTAAACTGTGTATCTCAGAAATAACTAAATTTCCTTGTCAATTGCATTATTATGAACTTTCATCAAATCTTTAACCGTGGTCATTTTTAAGTCTTTTGTCATTTACAGACAGTTCTGGGTGTACTCTGATGCTTTTGCAAAAATGTTCCTATAAAAGGGTTTCATCATCAAGGAATTCATGGAAAAGACTCTAAAAAGTACAGGTTTCTGGTAACTGACTATATTGCTAACTGAATGAATAAGCATTTTCGGAACTCTAATGGAAAACTGATGAATTCATAAAAGTGCTAACAAAAGATCAAGATAAAAAAATTAATGACATGGGACTGAGTGAACTGATGAGGATGATTATAATTTTTGTGACTTTCTGTTTGAAAAAAAAAAATTCCACAAGGGCTCAGAGGCAAAAAATATACAAATCAATTTTCACTGCAAAGTAAAGGAGCTGTTATAGTGGAGGATTACTGGACTGAATGTCAATATTACAACATAGTATGAGTGTGTTTTGTGTTAGGTAATTGCAATCTTTGTTGCTTTTGTTGTGGTCATCCATTTACAATGCCTGGTGTCAGTTTATTTATCTCTTGTAAAAATAAAACACAGTGTGTGTGTGTGTGTGTGTGTGTGTGAAAAGAAAATAAATAAATAAAAATAAAATAAAGAAAGAAAGGGTCTGAGAAAATATTTGAAGAGATTATGGACAAAAATTTCCCAAATATGGGAAAGGAAATCGTGAATCAAGTCCAGGAAGCATAGTGAGCCTCATACAGGATAACACCAAGTAGAAATACACCAAGACACATATTGATCAAACTAACAAAATTTAAACACAAAGAAAAAACATTAAAAGCAGCAAGGGGAAAGCAACAAATAACATACAAGGGGATCCACATAAGGTTAATAGTTGATCTTTCAGCAGAAACTTTACAGGCCAGAAGGGAGTGGCAAGATATATTTAAAGTAAGGAAAGGGAAAAACAGAGAACCAAGATTACTCAAACCATCAAGGATCTCATTCAGATTCAATGGAGAAATCAAAAGCTTTACAAACAAGCAAAAGTTAAGAGAATTCAGCACCACCAAACCAGCTTTACAACAAATGCTAAAGGAACTTCCCTAAGCAGGAAACATGAGAGAAGGAAAAGACCTACAAAAACAAACCCCAAAACAGTTAAGAAAATGGTAATAGGAACATACATATCAATAATTACATTAAATGTAAATGGATTAAATGCCCCAACCAAAAGACAAAGACTGGCTGAATGGATACTAAAACAAGACCCGTATATATGCTGTCTACAAGACACACACATCAGACCTAGGGACACATACAGACTGAAAATGAGGTGATGGAAAATGATATTCCAGGCAAATGGAAATCAAAAGAAAGCTGAAGTAGCAATTCTCATATCAGATAAAATAGACTTTAAAATAAAGAATGTTACAACAGACAAGGAAGGACACTAAATAATGATCAAGGGATTGATCCAAGAAGAAGATATAACAATTGTAAATATCTATACACCCGAAATAGGAGCACCTCAATACATAAGGCAAATGCTAACAGCCATAAAAGGGGAAATCGACAGTAACTCAATACTAGGGGATTTTAACACCACACTCCCACCGATGGACAGATCATCCAAACAGAAGATAAATAAGGAAACACAAGCTTTAAATGACACATTAAACAAGATGGAGTTAATCGATATTTATAGGACATTCCATCCAAAAACAAGAGAATACAGTTTCTTCTCAAGTGCACATGGAGCATTCTCTAGGTTAGATCAGATCTTGGGTCACAAATCAAGCCTCGGTAAATTTAAAAATATTGAAATCTTATCAAGCATCTTTTCTGACCACAACACTATAAGACTAGATATCAATTACAGGAAAAAAAATACAGTAAAAAATACAAACACATGGAGGCTAAACAATCCACTACTAAAGAACCAAGAGTTCACTGATGAAATCAAAGAGGAAATCAGAAAATACCTAGAAAAAAATGACAGTGAAAACACAATGACCCAAAACCTATGGGATTCAGCAAAAGCAGTTGTAAGAGGGAAGTGTATAGCACTACAGTCCTACCTCAAGAAACAAGAAACGTCTCAAATAAACAACCTAAACTTACACCTAAATCGATTAGAGACAGAAGAACAAAAAAAAAAAACACCCCAAAAACAAAAATTTAAAGTTAGCAGAAGGAAAGAAATCATAAAGATCAGATCAGAAATAAATGAAAAAGAAATGGAGGAAACAATAGCAAAAATCAATAAAAACTAAAAGCTGGTTCTTTGAGAATATAAACAAAATTGATAAACCATTCACCAGACTCATCAGGAAAAAAGGGAGAAGACTCAAATCAACAGAATTAGAAACGAAAAAGGAGAAGTAACAACTGACACATCAGAGATACAAAGGATCATGAGAGACTGCTCCGAGCAACTATATGCCAATAAATTGGACAAAATGGACAAATTCTTAGCAAAGTACAACCTTCCAAGACTGAACCAAGAAGAAATAGAAAATATGAACAGACCAATCACAAGCACTGAAACTGAAACTCTGATTAAAAATCTTCCAACAAACAAAAGCCCAGGACCAGATGGCTTCATAGGTGAATTCTATCAAACATTTAGAGAAGAGCTAACACCTATCCTTCTCAAACTCTTCCAAAATATAGCAAAGGGAGGAACACTCCCAAACTCATTCTATGAGGCCACGATCACCTGGATACCAAAACCAGATAAAGATGTCACAAGAAAAGAAATCACTGATGAATATAGAAGCAAAATTCCTCAACAAAATACTAGCAAACATAATCCAATAGCACATCAAAAGGATCATACACCATAATCAAGTGGGTTTTATCCCAGGAATGCACGGATTCTTCAACATACGCAAATCAATCAATATGATACACAATATTAACAAATTGAAGGAGAAAAACCATATGATCATCTCAATAGATGTAGAAAAAGGTTTTGACAAAATTCAACACCCATTTATGATAAAAACTGTCTAGAAAGTGGGCATAGAGGGAACCTACCTCAACATAATAAAGGTCATATATGACAAACCCACAGCCAGCATCGTCCTCAATGGTGAAAAACTGAAACCATTTCCACTAAGATCAGGAACAAGACAAGGGTGCCCACTCTCACCACTATTATTCAACACAGTTTTGGAAGTTTTAGCCACAGAAATTGGAGAAGAAAAAGAAATAAAAGGAATTCTAATTGGAAAAGAAGAAGTAAAACTGTCATTGTTTGCAGGTGACATGATACTATACATGGAAGATCCTAAAGATGCCACCAGAAAACTACTAGAGCTAATCAATGAATTTGGTAAAGTACAAAATTAATACAAAATTAATGCACAGAAATCTCTTGCATTCCTATACACTAACAATGAAAAATCTGAAAGAGAGATTAAGGAAACACTCCCATTTACCACTGCAACAAAAAGAAGAAAATATCTAGGAATAAACCTACCTAAGGAGTCGAAAGACCTGTATGCAGAAAACTATAAGAAACTGAGGAAAGAAATCAAAGATGATACAAACACATGGAAGATATACCATGTTCTTGGATTGGAAGAATCAACATTGTTAAAATGACTATACTATCCAAAGCAATCTACAGATTCAATGCAATCCCTATCAAATTACCAATGGCATTTTTCACAGAACTAGAACAAAGAATTTTACAATTTGTATGGAAACATAAAAGACCTCGAATAGCCAAAGCAATATTGAAAAAGGAAAATGGATCTGGAGGAATCAGGCTCCCAGTCCTCAGACTATACTACAAAGCTACAATAATCAAGACAGTATGGCACTGGCACAAAAAAAGAAATATAGCTCAATGGAGCAGGATAGAAAGCCCATAGATAAACCCATGCACATATGGTCACCTTACCTTTGACAAAGGAAGCAAGACTATATAATGGAGAAAAGACAGCCTCTTCAGTAAGCGGAGCTTGGAAAACTGGGCAGCTACATGTAAAAGAAAGAAATTAGAGCACTTCCTAACACCATACATAAAAATAAACTCAAAATGTATTAAAGACCTAAATGTAAGACTGGACACTATAAAACTCTTAGAGAAAACCTAGGCAGAACACTCTATGACATAAATCACAGCAAGATCCTTTTTGACCCACCTCCTAGAGAAATGGAAATAAAAGCAAAGGTAAACAAAGGGGACCCAATGAAATGTAAAAGCTTTTGCACAGGAAAGGGAACCATAAACAGACAAAAAGACAACTTTCAGAATGGGAGAAAATATTTGCACACGAAGCAACTGACAGAGGATTAATCTCCAAAATATACAAGCAGCTCATACAGGTCAATATCAGAACAACAAACAATCCAATCGAAAAATGGGCAGAAGACCTAAATAGACATTTCTCCAAAGAAGACATACAGATGGCCAACAAACACATGAAAAGATGCTCAACATCACTAATCATTAGAGAAATGCAAATCAAAACCACAATGAGGTATCATCTCACACCCATCAGAATAGCCGTCATCAAAAAATCTACAAACGATAAATGCTGGAGAGGGTGTGGAGAAAAGGGAACTCTCCTGCACTGTTGGTGGGAATGTAAATTGATACAACCACTATGGAGAACAGTATGAAGGTTCCTTAAAAAACTAAAAACAGAGCTACCATATGACCCAACAATCCCACTATTGGGCATATACCCTGAGAAAACAATAATTCAAAAAGATACACGTACCACAGTGTTCATTGCAGCACTATTTACAATAGCCAGAACAAGGAACCAACCTAAATGTCCATCGACAGATGAATGGATAAAGAAGATATGGCATATATATACAATGGAATATTACTCAGCCAGGAAAAGGAACAAAATTGAGTTGTTTGTAATGAGGTGGGTGGACCTACAGTCTGTTATACAGAGTGAAGTAAGTCAGAAAGAGAAAAACAAATACCATATGCTAATGCATACATATGGAATCTTAAAAAACGTTACTGATGAACCTAGTGGCAGGGCAGGAATAAAGACTCAGACGTGGAGAACAGACTTGAGGATACAGGGGGAAGGGGAAGCTGGGACAAAGAGAGAGAGTAGCATTGACATATATACACTACCTAATGTAAAATGGATGGCTAATTGGATGCTGCTGCATAGCACTGGGAGATCAGCTTGATATTTTGTGATGACCTAGAGCGCTGGGACAGGGAGGGTAGGAGGAAGGCTCAAGAGGGAGGGGATATTGGGATATATGTATACATATAACTGATTAACTTTGTCGTACAGCAGAAACTAACAGAACACTGTAAAGCAATTATACTCCAATAAAGATTAAAAAAAATCAAATAATGTAACTTAAATGCAAGTCCACAAGGGAAGTTTGTAACTCCTATTCCTATGTTTCTGTGGCATGTGATATGATTTGAATAATGTAGAAAGGGTGTGCCTACTTCAAAGTGTTTTAGTTATATATTCCTGTTACTTAAGATCCAACTATAAGAAAAATGTTTAGGGCATTGTCTCTGCTAACATACAAATATCTCTAGAAGAAGACTGGTAGTCATTAACATTGATGATGATAGACATCAGGCATTTATACAGGGAGGAAAATGTGAGTTTGAATCATGCTAAGGAGAGAATCCCAAGACCAGATTCAAGCTACAATGCACCCAGGAAAAGGGAAAGAAAGCACCAATGTGAGGAAAATACCATGAGAGGATCAAGCTTTCTTACTTCATGGCCTTCCCAGGACGGACTCTAATCTGTAGGATTACTGCACCTCTATCCAGATTAATAAATATTAGAAAGAAGTATGTCCACCAAGGCTGGATACTCTTCCCAGGCGCCGATATGGAGCAACTTTGCCTGCTTGCTTTGCAGATGGTATGTAACCCAACTAGGCCTGAACTAGTCTCTACCTTCCTATATTTCTCTTTAGTTAAGTTTTCATTGACCAACTATGCTAACATTTGTTGTCTATTTTTTGCTTTAATAATCATGAAACCCATGACAGAGCCTTCTGCTTGCACAGAATTAAAGTAACAAATAGGATAGAAATGAGACTTTTGATCCTTAAGTGCTCATGCTATGAGCAACATATGCTAAATCAAACAATTTCTGTATGTCCAACTTTGGCCTTAGGTTTGGTTTGGACTAAAGCAAGTTCTGTTACTCATTATGAAATGGGTGTGTTTCTTGTTACCAAGAAAGTAGGAGCTGGTCTGCATCAAGAGGCTTCATACCAAGACAGAAAAACCACAAATCAGTATTTGTGATCAACGTTAGACATCCTACTAGCATGTTGCAGCTGTTTGCAGCTCTCTCGGGGTAAAGCATTGACACCTGTTATTTGATGAGGTCTGTATGGGGTGGACTGAGCCACGAGAGGAAAGCTACAAGGCCAAACTGTTGCAAATGGTGTTTTACTTTTTTCCAAAATGAAGAAAAGTGGTTACAACCCCAAGGTTCAACCTTGGACCCTCATTGCCAAATTTGTCCTAAAAACAAGAGATAGCACCTATATCTCAAAGATTCACAGGCAGAAAGAAATGGAAAAATACTCTGACCAGCAGTGATTGATTTCATATTGGGGTGGAGGGTGGGGGAAGTAAATAATCATTATTAATCTCCTACTTTATACCTACTAGGCTTAGGGCTTATTTACATGACAACATTTAACTTTCACATTTTTCCTGTTAGCTGGAGAAACATTTTTAAAAAGAGATATTAGAAGGTCTGAAAAATTAGATCTTTATCCAATATGATCCCACTAATGAGTGGTAGATTGGAGATTTAAACCTAGGTAGTTCCAATTTTGAAGCTCATATGCTTTCCATTACTCCATAAGGATGAAATATCCACTTTGTATCATCCTGTCATTTGAAGTTTATGAAGACCATACAACTGTGTTGGCCAAATTCAATGCCTTTTTAAATAACGTGGAGGCAGAGGTCCAAGACGGTGGGGTAGGAAGATCCCAAGCGACCTCCTCCCACAGACACAACAAATCTACAGCTACATATGGAACAATTCCCTCTTAAAAAGTAGTGAAAACTAGCTGCACTGCTCCTCCACAACAAAGGATAAAAGGACCACATTGAGACGGGTAGGAGAGGCAGAGACATGGTCTCACCAAAAACCCAACTCCAGTGTGGTGCTCCACAATAGGAGTGGAGCCCACATGTCTGGAGCTTCTCCCAGAGAAGCAAGGGGGTTGTGCCCCACATCAAGCACCCCAACCCTTGGGACCTGTACCAGAAAGACAAGCCCCCAAAACATTTGGCTTCGAAAACCCACAGACCTTATGTCCAAGGGACCCAAAGGGCTGTGGGGAACTGAGATTCTCCTTTTAATAGGCTTGTGTGCAGTATCACTTACCCTAGACTATATGAGAAGGAGGTTCATTTGCTAATTTTAAAGCATCTGCTAGAGGGGCAGGGTATAGTTAGGACTCTCTCCTGAGACACAGGTGTTGGTGGATGCCATCTTTGCACTCTCCCTCTACCCTGCTAGCACAGACATGGCACTTTCCCACTGCCTTACTAAGGCCTGCCCTGTTGAAACTGGTGAGTGGGGCTCCCATTCCCTTACTAAAGCTGGTGGGCATTTGCAATCCACACAGGATATGCCCCTTATTGCCTGGCCCTGGTGGCCAAGAGGGCTTGTGTTGCTGGTCTCCACAGGATTGTAATAATCGGAAAGTCAGTTCTTAGCAGGGTACCACCCCCATGTTCCTGCACAGACAGCTGACTGAAACACACCCAAAAATGTCTATTTACTCATCCTGGACTTTCAGCCTGAGCTTCAGGTTTGTCACACATCTAGAAGCTATGGAGGCTCTCTCAGGGAATGCAGATGGAGAACACCATCCTTGTGCACTCCTTTGGCCTCACTAAAGCTCAATGATACTGCCCAGAAAAGAATTTATACACTCATCTGGAGTCCTGATTTTTGTAACTGTAATCCAGGGGAAAACTCTAGATTTCCTGGCCTGGAGGAATTGCAGCCCCACAGGGCTGTATATATTTGCATCCTTTAAAAGCTGGTGCCTGAGGATCTAGCTTCCAATCAGTCTGAAACTAGGTGCTAAATGATATTCCTCCTCTTGGAACACTGATAGGTCTTGCCACACCCTCAAAAACAGGGACCTACCAAGAATAAGTCAGGCTGTTTAGACAATCACAAAGGTGTAAGAGACAACCAAGAGTTAGGGAAAGGTTGAATGGTAAGTTTTGTCACTTACACAAGACCACTCCAAGACTGGGAGAGGTAGTTGTTTCACCTAATACATAGAAAGACACACACAGAGGTCAGTAAAATGAGGAAAAAGAATATGTTTTCTGAAAGAATGAATAAGATAAGCCTCAGAAAAAGACCTTAATGAAACAAAGATAAGTAATCCACCTGATAAAGAATTAAAGACTACACAGAAAAATTAACTCAAATGCATCAGACTTGAATGTAAGACCTAAATCCATAAAATCGCTGGAAAAAAACACAGGTGACCAGCTCTGACATTGGTGTTGATGAATTTTTGGATCTGACTCTAAAAGCAAAGGCAACAAAACCAAAAATAAACAAGTAGGACTACATCAAACTAAAAAGCTTCTTCACAGCAAAAGAAATCATCCACAAAATGAAGATAACATACTGAATGGGAGAAAATATTTTCAGATCATATGTCCAGTAAGGGGTTAATATCCAAAATATATGAAGAACTCATAAAATTCGGCAGCAAAAAGCCAAACAATCCAATTTTTAAAAATGGGCAGAGGATCTGAATAGACCTTTTTTCCAAAGAAGACCTACAGACAGCCAAAAAGCACGTGAAAAGATGTTGAAATTCATAATCATTAGGGAAACGCAAATCAAAATCACAATGAGATATCACTTCACACCTGTTAGAATGGCTATTATCAAAAATACTAGAAACAACAAGTGTTGGTGAGGATATGGAGAAAATAAGATCCTCATGCACTGTTGTTGGGAATGTAAACTTTCACAACCACTATAGAAAAAAGTATGAAGATTCCTCAAAAAATTAAGAATAGAACTACCATATGATCCAGCAATTCTACTTCTGGGTATTTATCCAAAGAAAACAAAAACTAATTTGAAAAGATATATGTACCCCCCTGTTCACTGTAGCATTACTTATAATAGCCAAGATATGGAAGCTACCTAATTGTCCATCAACAGATGGATGGATAAAGAAGATATGGTGTTTTATACACACATGCACACACAGGAATACAAATCAGCCATAAAAATCTTGCCATTTGCAACAACATGGACAGACCTTGAGGTCCTAAGCTAAATAAGTCAGACAGAAAGACAAATACCATGTGATTTCACTCATATGTGAATCTAAAAAAGAAAATAAATGAACAAACAAAATCAAAATCATAGATACAGAGAACAGATGAGAGGAGTTGGCGAGTGGGTGAAACAGGTGAAGGGGGTCAAGAGGTACAAACTTCCAGTTATAAAATAAACAAGTCATGGGGTATAATATACAGCATGGTGACTATAGTTATTAATATTGTAGAGTATACTTGAAAATTGCCAGAAGAGTGATAATCCTGAATGTTAACTTCTTATGGTGATGGATGGTAACTAGATTGATTGTGGTGATCATTTTGCAATGTATACAAATATCAATTCATTATGTTGTACACCTTAGACCAATATGATATTATATGTCTATTATACCTCAATTTAAAATTTAAAAAAATAAAATAAAATCACATGGAGGCATGTGTTCCTTATATTTCACAGTGAGACAGCTCAAGACATAAATTAAGTTCCAAGCATGTACTTGCCAGGGCCCTGATAATATCATCCTGGCATAAACTAACATAGTGGTGGGCCTCCTCAATTCAAGTTCTGTCAAATCCACACACTTAATTAAAGTCCTGGGTATGATGGGAATTTCAATAGTAGGGCACTCTAGGAGCATTCTATAGTCTAAAGCAAATACAGAAATAAAACTACGAGAGAGAACCTATCAAAGCCATAATACATCTATTACCACAGCTGTTTCTCCCCAGACACCAGGCTCCCTCCTGAGCCTATTATTAAGTGCAAATGACCAGGCTCAGTGACTGTTATTTTCAAAAACATTACTTATTGTGCATTGTGTTCTGAAACTTGTTGACTTATTTTAATTTGCATAATTATAGTAATTTTCTCCAATGTCAATGCCATAGGATTATATTAGGATTTTGCCTTATCTCTAAAGAAATGCACAGGTTCAAAAGTAAGTTGTTGTTATATCATTCTTGACACTTTCAGGCAACTGAGATGCAGGAAGATGGAAGGATACATTTTGCTAAGTTCACCCCTGGCTTATGATTAGAAGAACTGGCATAGGTATGAGAGACCGGAAAAAGGAGGGAGAAACAAAGGAGATTAGGATAGTAGAAGAATGCAGAAACAAAGGGAAGAGCTCCTTCTTCATAGAAATTCTTCAGTGTGTATTTCAGTCTTTATTATAACATTTGCTTTTTTTAGCAACTCAGGGAATTTGGCCATATATCATCCTTATTTTACAAATTAATGTACTAATTAATAATCACTCACCTAGTTTCCTTAGAGCTATGTCTAAAACCTAGATCTCTCAATTGATATTCTGATCATGTTCTACTCAATGGAGTAAGAACTTTGGCCAAGAAGATTTGATCAGTGAAATATTCAGACTCCCAGGCTATTAGTTGTCCCTCCTTAGGCTGTACAATACCTCAGGAAGCTTTCTATTGTGTGGTCAATTTTTTTATTTTTTATTTTTTAAGGAAAATTGTCTATGTTTACATACTATATATTATCACTGCTTAAATTATAATTCCCCAGTTATTCCCACAGGCACCCCCAGGTCCTTCTGGTGTGTCTTGAAACCAAAAAGATAACAGACCTCAGGTAGAATCAAGAAAGTAGGATTTGAGACTTGGCTCCTACCAATCAATCCCATGTCCAAAGCTGCCCAAGAAAAGTACAGACAGGTTGGCATAAAATCCAAGACATCTACCCCCAAATCCATCCAAAGGGTGGATGAAGATGGAAGCACATGGGCCGAGAATGTGCATATTGGCATTCTGTCCTCCTATTTCTCTCCCTTCCTTCTAAAGTTCTATGGCCTTCCAGTCAGTAAGAGGAGAAACAAGACAGTTGAAACAGCCCAGAAGGATATGGGAGAAGAAAGGGCAGCATGAGGACACAAATGAACTTACTAGACTTGTAGGTCAGGAGAAAGCCTTTGGTATATGTCATCTGAGCCCCCGAACTATGTTTTCAACTCTCTTCTGAACACATGCACTGGATCACTCATCATCCCTTTATATGACACAGGACCCATATCAAACTTATCTTCTTCCCCTCCTAAGCCAGTTCCTCTTTATAACTCAACTCCCACTCAGATCAGAAACCACAGAATTACCTTTGAATTTTCCCTCTTTCCACTTTCCTCATCCAAACAGCAAATGTAATGTAATACAGAAACACTGGACTTAGAGCCCAAATCCCTCTGTGCTTCCCCGCACTACCTGTCTTCAGCCTCTGTAAGTCTCCCTTTCCACATCTGTTCATTGGAGATAATACCTTCCACAGGTAGGTTGTGAGCACTAGATGAGACAATGTATGAATGCCTATAAACACTAAAAAAGAAAAGCTGTATTAATTCTTAAAAACGTTCCTTCTTTTCATTTACAATGTCTTCACACAATGTAGAAGACATAACTCACCTGGACAATACAATGTTTTCTAGCCTTATGGCTCCCAAGTACATTGGTCCCAGTGTTCTTTTCCAGCATTCTCTCTCACTACTATTATTAACATATATATATATCCCAGTCAAAACAATACTCACTATTACCAGGACACCCCTGTGCTTGTCTACTTCTCTGTATTTGTTCCTAGTATCCCCCTTCCATGGAATGTTCTGCCTTCTCTTCTCCTCTTGGCCCATCCCAAATTTCTCCACTTCTATAAAATTTTGCTCTGATTCTCCAAAGTATATCTGACTTGTGTCATATTCTGAGTTCATCCCACTCCAAGAATTTGTTAGAACCTTTCTTGTAACACGATGCAATTCCTTGTATTTTAATCATTTGTCTATGTTCAAACTTAGAAATTATGTTCTGCCTCCCAGTTTATAACTTCCTAAGATCAAGGTCTTACTTATCTTTATATGCCCAGGATCTAACATAATAGTTTCCAAACATTTAAATTCTTTTCAATAAATTGTTTTTTAATGAGTTATTAGTTTTAATTGGAAATACATCCTTTAATTCCTCCAATAATAACATAGGATACTATCAAATTGAATTATACTTATTCAACAGAGAAAACTACACAGACAATCTTGAGATGACTGAAATTTCTTAGGGTGTCACAAACCATGACTGAAAATCATGAATCTGAATGCAGGTGACTCTAAAATAAGCTATTTTCATAGTTGTAACCATAATAGAATGTATTGACTTTATGTTATTTTCAATACACATATATGAGATAGAGATTATATATGTATCACCAATAAGACAATTGAGGCTTAGCAAGGATGAATGACTTGCCTAAGGTAGCACAGGTAGAAAATGGCTAAATCAAGACTCAAGCCAAGCCTTTTTGTCTTCAGAGGCTGTCCTCTTCTCACTATCCAGCATCAAGTGTCAGAGTTTTATGGATTCTACTTATAAAAACTTCAAGTCCTTCCTGGGTTTGAGAACAGGGAAAGAAAGATTAAAATATAACATTTCCTGAACCATGATGTTATTTATAATCTAGGGCTCGGCAAACTTTTGTTACAGAGGACCAGATAGTAAATATTTTAAGCTTTGTGGGCCATATGGTCTACTCAAATCTGCCATTATAGTGTCAAAGCGGCCATAGAAAATATGTGATGGAATGAGCATGGCTATGTTCCAATGACACTTTGGAAACTTTATAAAAATCAGACAGTGAAGCCTGATTAGGCCCTCCAGCTATAGCTTTCAACCCCTGTTAAAATCCCCAATAAACGTCCATCTACTGTCACTGTGAAGAGACAGGTAATGTGCTAGTTTAAGATCATTCATTAATCATTCATATTACACTTGTATTAGATATTTAGGGAAAAATGCAGCATAAAACATGGAAACTGACAAAATTATACATAATTACAACTCCAAAACACATGTTGTTCCCTCAACAGAAATTGAGATAATCTACTAAAACACATTTTAAAAATCTAAAAGTGTAGTCTCCAAGCATTTTTCCCTGCAGTTACTTGACTATAGGATAGGTAATTAACAGATTTTCAGTCCAGAAAATAAATGAAGCCAAGTGTCTGTGACCTTTGGTTTCCACATTCTCACTCTTGAAATAAATTGATTCGTTCCAGAGAGTGTGCACATATAGCACCTCGGACTGGAAACAATTTAATAATGAGCTGATCTTTCATGAGAAAAGGCTTGTGTTAGTGAATAGGGAATAAGATGACAGAAATCATAGCACAGATATAACTTGTTCTTAATAGAGATGGATTTTGTCTTCACATAAGCCAGAGGAAATATTTGGCCCAACGTGGCAGACAATGTATTTATATATAAAATCCTCCTTCCCCCTTGTAAACTGGGTGAGATCATTCACTGAGAGCTTCAGATTGGCCATACAAGTTGTGGAAAGCTCACACAACATGAGATTCTGACTGCATAAAAGAATAGTATGTGCAGTTCTTTTCTGCCCCTCTGGGAAGCCTGGCCTATCCTCCACAATAGGAGGTTTGTTTCCTTTAAGTCTTCTCTCTTCTCATGGTTCATTTGCTCTTATGTACTGTCTGGTGTTGTTACCCATATTTTCAAATATGTATCTTATTTTTAGAATTAGATTGTAACATTTGGAAAGAGATACATGTGAGTGTAAACCGCAATTTCAGTTTTTCTTAGCTTTATGAGTATTGCTAAGCTCGTTCTCTTCTCTGAATCAGTTTCAGATAATAATAGTACCTATTTGATAGGTATGTTGTTGGCTCACATGTGGAAACCTGCGTAACCATCGTCACCACTACCATCATTATCAGTATTTTCATGTCTTCTCCTCCATGAAGTTTTCCTCAACTCCCCAACCAGAATTCACTGTTTACCATTTCTCAGAACTTTCAAATTGTTTACTTTATCATTTTTGTATGCTGCATTTAAATTATTTGTTTGCATGTCTGCTTCCCCTACAAGATCAGGATTCTCTGAAGTCCTCCTAATGAAAACTTTCAAATAGATATTAACTGAATACTTTTCTAATGATCAACAAAATTCCTCTTTGCTTACCTTCTCGACTTTGTTCTTCAGATCTAGTGCACAGTAGCATGAATCAAGAAGACAAGCATGAATTTAATGCATCTTCCTATGCTGATATATAAATATTTTGTCTAGAACTCTCTCCCTATTATTAGCCAAAGCTTGAATTTAAGTTTGAAATTACCTAAAGTTCTATCAAAACAAAATAAATTACAACATTAAGAAAAGAAAAACAAAAATATGTCCTGTGGAAAGATATCCAGAGCATGTGAAAGGATTTATAATAAATTGCTGGTGCCCACCTCACATGTTGGAAAGCCTGAGATGAGGAGAGGTCTATTTTTCTATTGATTCCTTGTGATGATGGATAGATATCAGATTAAAAAATAAAAAGTGTGAGAAAGGGCTATTTGTCTCTCCTGGAGGCACAGTTTCTGAGCTTTTAGCCCAATCCAGCCCCTGTAGTTGGACAAAAAGTACCACCTTTATATGACCAAGTTGTTTTATTTCCCTAATTGTAGCTTCTATTGCTAATTCTCCTAGGCACCTGCCTAGTCAGGCTAAAGCAGAGCTCAGTCTTTATCTCAGAGCATCTCCTGAGTATACATTAACTTCAACCACATTCTATTGGCTGAAACTCAGTTATATTGGCCCCATATAACTAAAAGGAGACTGGGAAATGTAGCTGTGTGCCTAGAAGGAAGAGACTAAGAATCAACACATAACAATCTCAGCCATACACATGAAGCACACGCAGTATAAATAGAGATGAAGGATTCTCCTTTTTAATTAATAGCATCGTAAATGAGAGAACACAAAACAGCTTACAAATTTCTTCCTCATACATACTACCTTTTCTCATCTTCACAATGGGTGTGACATACTAACATTGTTATCCACATTTTACAGATTAAGAAGTAAAGTTCAGAGTGTTAATAAATTAGGCAAGGTTATACAACTGGCAAGTATACAACAGAGTCAAAATTTGAACTCAAGACATTTGATTCTTGCTGTAATGAAATTTTCACTGCACTGGTGCTAAAACTACTTATGTGGACCCACTTTACATGAAGAACCTTATCTCACGTATCAAAAGTCAGGCAAAAATACACATAAAACTCCTGCTATATGTCAGGCACAGGCACCATCCTAGTACTGGGAAACAAGCCAGACACAAACTGTGCCTTAATGGACCTTACGATCTAGAAACTGTGTCTTCCAGTATTTTTCAATACAAATAGCATATTCCAATCAGATAAAGTTCATCATTCTTTACCCTTCATCCTGATAGCATGACACTCTTAACTCTCTCTTAGCTTATATATTCTTGGTTTTCTATCTACCAATATCCACTCATTGATTCTTTGCCTTCAAAGTCTAGGTTCAGTATCAGCCTTATTTTTACCCTAAGACTCATTCACTATACCAACACCTACTATATTCTTTCTCTGACCAGTCTAGAGTCTATACCTTTTAGGAAAATGTGTGATTACATGGTTCCCATGCCTCCTTGTATTGTTTGCTAATTTCATACATTACTTCCTACATCTCTGAGCCTCATTAGCTCAACCTAATTCCAACAGAATTACCTTAATTTATTTATGTCCTCGATTGTTACTGAGGGTGGACATAAAAAAAAAAAGTCATATGAAGACTACCTATATATTTGTTATAAAGCTGTAGATGAAAATATCATGTTGTTCAATATTCCTTTGATAAGGTCAGTTGTGATAAATTCTTATGAGAATGTACTATCTGAGAAAATGTAAAAAATCTTTAAAAAAATTAGAACACTTGCTTCTAAAGGATAATAAAATTATCTAATTATATTTTACTTTTGTCCTGGGTTCTCCAGATTCTGAGCAGTAATCCCTAGTTAGTGTGTCTGCTTTCTCTTTTATTCAGGGCTATGATTTTTAAAAAACAACTCATTGACATATATATTAACATCTCTTAATTTACATGCTGGTTAGGTTCCTGGAAAGTGGCAAGTAATTCAAAAACACTTAAATCAAACTGAAATTTTGCATAAGAAAAAAAAGGAGATATAGTCTGGTAGGTTTTAAAAAAGCCAGTTATGCCCCATTTTTTTCCATATCACATCAATATTAACTGTAAAAAAAACCAGTTTATGTAAATATATGAACATTAAAAGTGTTTATTCATGAACAGAAACAAAGTCTCTAAAAATGTCCAATATATGTATAATAGACATAAAGGCATGAAACCATTAGGGATTCTTATGTACAAAGTTCTGCACACCAAGGTGAAGCATGAAGCTAGTAATGCTTATTAATTTACATTTTTTAATGCATCTGAGATTAGATTTTTTACTCCATTGGTGTGAGCTTTTTTTTTTTTTCTTTATCTTGGGTCTCCTAGATCACGCTGCACTTTTCAGTCATGATTTCACTTGAGATAGAAACTCAGGAATCCATAAGACATAATCCCAGAATATTTGAAGGGTGCACATAGCAACTGGAAAGGACTTTGTGGACAATGACTGTCATGTCACATGCTGCTGGCCTGGCCACCAAGAAGTGCCCTCAAACTACACAGCCAGTGAGGGAACCCCTCACACACCCAAAATTTGGCAGGCAGTTTAAACCATGCCAATCCAAACTTAGTACACATATCTGTTAAATACTGTTTAATTTTCACTTTATTTCCATAATATGTAAATTAATCACACATACACTTATAAATTGACAAATAGGTTTGAAAACAAATAAAAATAATTTTAAGTTAAATCCATTCCTCAACTTCTCTAAGTCCCAATTTTCCTAATTATAAAACAGCACTAATATACTTCTTTCATTGGATTATGAGAATTAGATAAAGTGGTATAGAGTATTTAGCAGAATGCCTAACATAGTAACTACTCATTGTTAGCCACTATTATTGGCTGTTATTGAAAAGTGACAGATGTCAATAAATGAAAGTGTTTACTAGTGTCTACTCTGTCCCTATCACTGATATATAAATTTAAAATGCCTCTATTTGGTCCATGGCAGTTAAGAATAAACACCAGTCAACATTTGCTCTAAACTTATTTCTACCAAATCCAAACATTAAGTCCTAACACTGGAAACCTCAACCATCAGTTACACCCAGAGATACATGCATCTGTCTTACAATAATATTATTATAATTTTCTTGAGTGCAAGAAATGTCTTGGGTACAAATGTCTCTTTGTACCCATCCTTATACACCCTACCCTCAGCATTTCTAAGTTCATAGGTGTCTAATAATAGTTGATGGCTTGGCTTCCTATCCATTACACTAAACTCTTATTATCCAGGCACAGAACAACCCACAAGCTGCAAGGAAAAAAAAAAAGTTCCATCCTCTCTTCTCTCAGCTCATTTGCAGTAGGAGCTATGAAAGATATTCACCTGAAGTCACCCACCATTCTAGCTGATCCTGCACCAAGACAATACACTCTACAGACGCTCTTAGAGAAAGCAAGCTGCCTGCCAATGCAGGGAGGAGGAGCAGCCTGTGAAACATTTAAATGGATAGATATTAACAGGGGCCAAAAGAATGCAAATGGCATTTTAAAAGCTAAGGACTCTTGGGAAAGCTTTCAAAATTTTCTTAAAAGATGTGGGTGATTAGTAGGAATGAATTTTAACAGTCTGCAAGTAAATTTGCAGCAAATCCCTAGATGGTTTTGATCTACCTTTATCTTTTCTTTTTAGCTCGCAGAATACTAAGCAGATTCAACACTCTCTCCAAAAGGACTGCCATTTCACACACACATACAAACACACACACACACACATGCGTGTGCACACACACACACAGAGTGATGTGTTTGAGCCAGTGAGTTCTTGCTCATAGAAAGCCAATTATTAAATATTAAGGAATTTGTGAACTGATTGATAAACCTTTGGTGGCTGAAACTGGCCATAGTGGAAATATTTACACCACAGAAATCAGCAAACACTACAAATCAGGTTTTTTTTTTTTTTTCTAGTCAGATAGCCAGTTTACCAGCACATGGTAGCACATGTGCCGTCATTTATGGAATTAAAGGAAATATTCAGAACTCAGCTTCTGCCATCTATAGCAAAGCAATAGAGCAAAACATTTAAAAAAGAGGGACCATATACTTGAGTGAATGGCTAGATATCAAAAAAGCAAATATTTTAAAGGTAAGTTTGGGGAAATTAGACCCTGTATATCGCTCAGACATTAGTATAATTTTGAATGTTGCCTATAGTGGTGACTCTTCTATTTATGCTTTAGAAACCCATACAATTTTGAATCAAACTGGGAGTTCTTATGTACACCATGGCTGCTGCCTGGACTAAAAGACTAACATAAAGTAATAAAGGCTCATAATGATATAAAAGTGACTAAATAGTACTAGGTGAAAAAAATGTAGATAGCCAACCTGGTAATTCAGGGCCTAAAAAGCCCTGTGATTTCATGGACCAAGTAATTGCCAGCATTCCTAATATATAGTCATTAAGTGATGTCCTAAATGAATGACTCACCACAGAGTCCCTGCCAGATCTCTATTCTGTGATCTATACTTTAAAATTGATTCATTCTTTAAAGAGGAGGAGGGTGATGGAAAGATTCAAATACAACTAAAGGCACTAAACCTCTGGATCATGAGGAGGAGACAGACAAGAGGAGTAACACCAGCTATGATTGGAATGGTGGAACTGAATTCCACATTGTGAAGATTAATCATCATTCCACAGTTATGAAAACTACACATTTAACTTTACTGTATTTTTTAAGAAGCAATTTCTTGTGATATTTGTCCAAATGTAGACATCATATAATAAATATTAAAACATCAATTAAAAGTTTCATTACTACAGTATAAATGGTGTCACAACTAGTGCAACCAACATCGTGAAACTAATTCAGTTTGTAAGTGGAAGAATACAAGTTTTGAGCCTTAAGCTAATCACCATCAAAAATAGTTTCTGAGTACCAAGTGTGCACATAGTATTGCATTCAGAACTGCAGGCATATGAGTTGAAGATGTACCTCATCTTAAAAAGCCAAGAAATTAATCTTAGTTTATGAATACCTTTCATAGAGGAGATTACAGATGAACTCAGAGTTTCTAGAATTTACTTTTTTATTTACCAAATTTACTTTTAAGGACCAATGTTACCATACATATTCCCCACAATAGAATAGCAGTCTACTACTTTAAATAATGGGCAATATGACTTTTGTAAGCTTACTCTATTTTTTAATTTTTCTCTGAACACTGAAATACATAGTCATTTTGATGACATATCTTAGAAATTATATAATTACATAGTAACCTTATCTCTTACTTTGTCTTATATTCCTGTTTGTTGTGTTGTTGTTTCTGAATTACTTATGCATTTGTCAAATTTTTTTCAGCTTTCATGTTTTATCTTTTATATTGAAATATTTCTGTAAATACCTTAATACTTTCTAAATGATAAAAAAATATAAATAAGAAAATAAAGCATGTGATATGTGGTTTTCTTCCATCTTTAACAATCAACAGTAAAAAGATACAGTTTTTAATATTTATTAGCCACTTTTATTTCTTCATTTATGACTTTACTGTTCATTTCCTTTGCCTGGTATCTACTGAGTGGTTATATGTTTGTTTGCTTGCTTGTTGTTTTGTTTTAAATGATGAGAAATAACTCTTATTAAGAATAATAATTTATCCTATGATATACATAGATTTTCCAGTTTGCTACTTGCCTTTTCTATGTTTAAGCTTATTTCTGCTAAAGAGAATTCTTTTAAGTCTTTTAAGGAGTCAAATTTTTCTCTCTTTTAGTTATGGTTTCTCCTTTAGATGTCATGTTAAAAAGCCCTTTGATAGTCCAGGATCTTGTAGGTGTTTACCAAGTTGCTTTAAATTAATGCTTTATACTTAACAATTTAATTCTTCTGAAGCTTGTTTTGTATAGCTTATAAAACATATTACTAAATATTTCAGCACCAACCATTTCATCTTCTGCCACTAATTTGATGCAGCATGCGTATTATATATTAGGCCTCTTTCTTGGCTTCCAATTCTGAAAGTACAAGAACTCCCTCCTTATTCTTAAAAATCTCTAGGTATTTTTTTCTTATTTTTCTAAATAAATTTGAGAATTATTGTCCCATTCTCCCCCATCAACACACACACACACACACACACACACACACACACACATGTTCCAGTACCACATCTGGAATCAGATTAAATTTATGAATAAATTAGAAGGCTAAATAATATAAATGTTTATCAGCCTGACAGAAATAAAAATACACTGTCTTTTATGGCTTCTTCCCCTAACTGGTGAAGTCACAGCATATTTAGTTTGATCTGACCCATTAAAAGACTTCCAGTTCAATCAAAATTGGATTGTCATTGTCAAGTGCTATGGTAGGAGCTGGGAGTTTAAACGTGATAAATTGAGGTCTCTGTCTTGAAAAAAATCTCATGATCTAGTATAAATTAAGTATTTTAAGGGCAATTATAATAATGCCAATGGAAAAAATACATCTTTACAGGCCTACTGCCTATAGTATTTGCTGCACTAACTAGCTTGTATCTTTCTTTTCTTGGTATATATCCCTTCCTTCTTTCTCAAACATGTTGCTTGTCAATGTTCTGTATTTAAGATGTTCACTCAGCTAATGTGTAGTTTGTCACTTGAGTATATAATCATTGATTTTGCTCTCCAAAAACCTTAAGAAACACATTCTAATTTCTAAACTGAGATAAAAGTGATATTCAGTGTTACATAATTCAGATTTTACTAATTTTATTGGTCTTTTATGTGCAAATGTGTCTTCATGATTACATATTAAAGAATCATGAAATGTTAATATGAAAGTATTTTAAAATACAATCAAATACAAAACACTTTGGTTTGGTCTCTTAAACCACTTGGTGTGTGTGTGTTTTCATGCTTTGTCTAGAAAAATACTAAATTCTATATCAAGACCTCAGAGGCTGGCTTAGCTGAGACCCTGTGTTGCCATAATCCATCACAAACTGTGACTATGACTGGTATGTGATTAATAACATACGGCAAAAATTAAACAGCAAAACATACCTACATATATCCAGGATATATCTGTCATTTAAAGCAGATTTTATCTTCACTTAAGTACCATGGTAAAGGTGAAAAAGATCATGTGCATCATAAATTACAAATTATTCATTTCACAGACAAGAAAACAGGCTCCAAGATCACACAGGCCATATAAGGCTATATGAATTTGCCTCTCAAGCTCTCTCAGACTTGGTTTCTCTCTATATAAAAAGATTCTATGAAAGTGATGGGTCAATTTTAAAAGATCACTGTTCTATTATGTTGTATAGAAAATATAAACACAGGCACTTCAATGAAAAACTGTTCTCTCTCAGCAAAAAACCTAAGACTGAGACAGAAACTGAGTCCCAAATTCCAGCTGGAGCAGTCTTCACAGAGAGCCGAAACCAAAATGTCTGAAATTGAGGATGAAAAACCCAAGATGGATCCTGGTAGGCAAGAGCAGTTGAGGCAGAGAGCAGAAAAGCCATCCACCCCTGGCTTTTATGCTCCTGGTTTTGGAAGTATGGGGTAGGCCGTGGTGTTTAAAAAGCCATAGACAGAAGTGGAAATAGAGTGGAGAGAACTGAAGATTTTGAGTAACTTTTTCAATTTTTAACAATTACCTGAGTAACACATTCTCATTTGTGGAAATTTCAAACAAATCAAAAACATAAAGAGGAGAAATCCAAGTCTCATTTTATTTCTCCGCCCTATACATACCCTCCTTCCTATCTCACTCTCCTTCCCAGAGGCAATCAATTTTAACAGTTTAAATACCTCATTTAACATCTTTTTTTCAAGTCATTTCCCTAATGTATGGACACATATGCAAATGTATGCTTTTTAACATAAAGGAAACCATATTATATGGGCTGCTCTGCATCTTACCACTTTCATTTAACAATATATAATTGGTATTTTTCCAGATCAGTTCATGAAGACATAGCTCATTCTTTTTAATGACTGAATAACATTTTACGATATACATAAATCACCATTCGTTTAAGCATTACCCTACTGATAGAAACTTATGGACTTTCCATTTGGTGGGCTTAAAAACAGTGCTTCAATTATCATCCTTTTATGTGCATATTTTTGCATGAGTATGAATTTCCTATAGGTTAGCAACCTATTAGAACTGCTGACTACACACATATGTTTTCATAGACAGTCAAATTTCTCTCAAAAAAGACCATGCTTGGGAGGAGGAGATCAAGATGGCGGAGCAGGAGGACGCAGAACTCACTTCCCCCATGAACACATCAAAAATACATCTACATGTAGAACAATTCTCACTGACTAACTGGAGATTAGCAGAAAGACTTCTATACAACCAAGGCTAAAAGAGATCCATACAGAATTGGGTAGGAAGGAAAGAGAAGCAATCAGGTTAGGACCTGTGGCCCTGGGAGGGAACTCAGAAGAGGAGGGGGATTACATGGGTGGAGATCCTCCCTGGGGAATGAGCTGTTCAAGCCGTATATTGGGCAACCCAGCCCTGGGGTCTTAGACCATTGTCTGGTTGTAGGCCCAGTGGAACTAACAGGAGGTTCTGTGGGAAGCCTGGACTCTGCTCATGAGGAACACACACACGCTTGCTTACTCCCAAAACAGGGCAGAGTGGGTGAACTGAAACCGCACAGGATGCTGGCCTATATCCCACAACTGCTCCAGTATGCATCCCAGCCTGAGCTGAGGGCCTGCTCTGGCCCCACTTGTTTCATGATGCAGCTCCACACTAGGATAAGGGCTGCCACAGCTGAGGGGAGAGCTCAGCTGTGAGGACAAAGGTGGTTCAAACCTGGAACGGCACCTGAGCAGAGCAGGAGCAGCCATTACTAGCACTTACTGGGGCAGCACATCAGAAGTTGTCCAGGTCTCTTGAATGTAAGGCCAGACACTATAAAACTCTTAGAGGAAAACATAGGCAGAACACCCTTTGACATAAATTGCAGCTGGTCTTTTCTGACCCACCTCTTAGAGTAATGAAAATAAAAACAAAAATTAACAAATGGGACCTAGTTAAACTTAAAAGCTTTTGCACAGCAAAGGAAACCATAAACAAAATGAAAAGACAACTCTTAGAATGGGAGAAAATATTTGCACATGAAGCAACTGACAAAGGATTAATCTATAAAATATACAAACAGCTCATGCAGCTGAATACCAAAAAAACCAACAACCCAATCCAAAAATGGGTGGAAGACCTAAATAGATATTTCACCAAAGAAGACATACAGATGGCCAACAAACACATGAAAATATGCTCAACATCACTAATTATTAGAGAAATGCAAATCAAAACTACAATGAGGTATCATCTCACACCAGTCAGAATGGCCATCATCAAAAAATCTACAAACAATATATGCTGGGGAGGGTGTGGAGAAAAGGGAACCCTCTTGCACTGTTGGTGGGAATGTAAATTGATACAGCCACTATAGAGAACAGTATGGAGGGTCCTTAAAAATCTAAAAATAGAAGTACCATACAACCCAGCAATCCCACTACTGGGCATATACCCTAAGAAAACCATAATTCAAAAAGACACATGCACCCCAATGTTCATTGCAGCACTATTTACAATAGCCAGGTCATGGAAGCACCCTAAATGCCCATCGACAGACGAATGGATAAAGAAGATGTGGTACATATACACAGTGGAATATTACTCGGCCATAAAAAGGAACAAAATTGGGTCATTTGTAGAGACGTGATGGACCTAGAGACTCCACTCAAAAGTGTGGAGTGCTCATGAACAGGATTAGTGCCTTTATAAATGAGACTCCAGAGAGCTAGCTCACCCCTACCCCACAAGTGGATGCAACGAGAAGTCTGCAACCTAGAAGGGGGCTTTCACTTGACTATGTTGGCACCCTGATTTCAGACTTCCAGCCTCCAAACTGTGAGAAATAAATAAGCAACCCAGTATGTGATACTTTGTTACAGCAGCTGGAACACACTGAGACAGGCAAATTAGAATGATGTCCATTGGACCAGGGCTTAATCAACTGCTGAAAATAAATTATTTCTCAATGTTTTGCTCTTAATTTTCCTTTTCTTTCTTCTTAAACTCTATCATTTGGCAATACCGTCAAACTCACCTTTCACTCTAAGTTTAATTTGCAAATCTATAAATTGATCTCTGAACACCCCCACCCCCCGCCATGAGCTTTTGTCCCCTATTTTAACCTATCATTTTATCTATCCATCTGAATTGCTCATTGACACCTCAAACCTAATATATAAAAATGAACCTGCTATATCACCTTGGTTCTGCAAAAAACAAACAAAATAAAGCAAATGAACTCCTCCCACTTTTAGCTGTGGTGCTATAACCTTCTCCAATATCAATGTCAGTGTCATAATGATGTAGGCTTAAAATCTTGTCTTCAACTTTGACGGTTCTCATTGCTTACCCAAATGTGGTCACTTCTCCCCCTATGTTTCTAAATGCACCACTCTTTTCTGTCTTCATGAAAACCACCATCATGTCAGTGGTTCATTACCTCTGACATAAACTGCTGTTATGACAAGGTTCCATGCCTCTAAGAAATATTATTCTGACCTATTTTTGACACTGATTGCAGAATACTTTTCCCAATGCACAGTTCTATTTTTATGTCTCTGCCACCAATAAACCTGCTTTAGTTACCAAATGATGTCTGAGCTCCTTTGCCTTGGTGTTCAAGGCTTTTTATGATCAAGCCCCAATCAAATCATCAGGTAAATTTCTAACTATTCCCCTTTGTGTTTCCTTTACCATCTGTGCAATTTTAAGTTATTTAAGTCCCATGGTTCACAATTTCATCTGCTGATTATATATATATATATATATACACACACACATACATATATATATACACACACACATATATATGTGTATATATATACATGTATATATGTGTATATATATAATTTTATGTATACATAATTTTACATAGAATATATATAATATATAAAATGCTGCCAATAATAAAATAGCATTATGTAAAATTATATGATTACTGGAAAAATTAGGTGACATAACTTATCTTTTTGTGAACTGTAAAACAGTTTGCAAATATAAGAAATTCTGTTGACTAGGTTTGGAAGAGCTTTCAGATAATACTGCACATTCAAATCATTCTAACAGCCCCAATACTATTGATTCCATGAAGCCTTCCCTGAACCATACAGTTGCTAATTATTTCTTTACCTCTCATCTCCCCTTATCTAATCTTTTACAATACCTATGACAGTCTACATTACTACAGTTGTTACTGTGCATGTTCTATTCCCCCTGCTAGACTGCAGGTTCTGAGGACATGAGCCCTACAACTGACTCTTTCAAAGTTCACACCTGAGGACATTTCCCATAGTAGGGGCTTAACAAATGTTTAGAAGTACCTGAATAATTATATGTAGTTTATTCAGATGTGCACTTGACCATAAACTCCATGAGAGAATAGAATTTGTCTATCTTGTTCACCAGTACCTAATAGTTCAAGGCACATAATAGGTTGAATGACATCCTAAATTAAAACAGATTTGTGAAAAAATCTGAAGGAAGATAAAGGAACAATGAATATTTATTGAGCATTTGCAATATGCCATTGTGGTGGCTTTAAAACATATCTACAAATTTTTGAAACTGCTCCCTTCAAAAAGTAGAGTCAATTTCTCCTTTCCTTGAAAATGGGCTGGCCTCTCTTCTAATAATAGAAAAAGGAAAAGTGAAAATGTGTGGCTTCCAAGCAACTCAGATTCTGCCTCTCTCTCTGTTTTGCAACTCTCATCATTGAAACAAAGACACTAGGGCCACATGGAAAGGCCACATATAGGTGCTCTAACCATAGCCACAGTTGAGGTCCCAACTGACAGTCAACATCCACTCTCTCATACATGATGAGTGAGCATTCAGGTAATGCTAGCTCATGCCTTTGATGCCTAGTGGAATAGAGAAAAGCTGTCTTCACTGAGTCCTTCCCAAATTGAAAATTTATGAGCAAAATAAATGTTACTGTTCCTTTAAGTCACTAAGTTTTGGAATGGTTTCTTACACAAAAATTGGTAGCAAAAACATAGGTGTGTGTATACACACATATATGTCAGAACTTTCATAGAGAAGGAGGGAAACTGAGCCTAGTACCAACGTTTTATAGAGCGGGAGGGAAACAGAAGCTCCGAGAGAGTGAGAAAAAAATGCCCAGGACCTTAGAGTTTATAATTACTAAGCTGAAATTCAAGTCCTAGTCAATTTAAGGGCAGAGTCTATATATTTTCTTCTCCCTCACTGTTTTCTTCCCAGTTCTTTAGAAAAGACACCTTCCTATGACCTTTGTATCTTCTTTAAAATTTCCCAAGAAAAAATACCCAACCATTTAATGACAGTATACATTCAGTGATAAAACTCACAGTTGTTATTTTTTTAAATAAGAGCATATCTCTTACACGTTCACGAAACTGTTATATCCTTAGGCAATTATCAGTAAAAGATTCTCAAAACATCAAAAAGCCCCCCAGAGTATAGCACAGTCCCTAGGAATCTAAGTCCTTAGTTAGATGAAACACACTTATGTTTCAGTCCCTCTTTCTGATATTTAAAATTAGACATTCTATTAGACATTATATATATAAAATAATATTTTTAAAAGTCTGAAGTTAAATCAAATAGTTTTTAAGTAAATAAATAAAATAAACATCAATTACAAGCCAATCACTTCTAAAAGTTAAGTAAAAGCTGACTTTGATGGGATCATTAAAAATGTTGATCCTGACATAAACAAACAATGTATACTGCCTCCAAGGAAGCAGAATAAACAAAATCTCTCCTAGGTGGTGGTTAAGAACTTGGGCTCTAGAGCCAGCCCAGGTTTGAACTCCAACTCTACCTTTCACTATCTGTATAAATCTGGAAAGTTTGTGAATCTCTCTGTGCCTCACTTACTTATCTATAAAGCCAACATCAAAAGGGTGTATCACACGGAATTAGTGTCAGTATAAAATGAGTTAATACCATGCCTAGCATATGGTCAGTACTTAATGAATGTTAGCTATTATTATATTATATAGTGTATGAAAGTTTAGGAAACAAAGACTGTGTCTATCTCTATAGGCAAAGATAACTTTTTTTCCACAAATTCATTAAACTGAAATGAAAGGAAGGCACATCCATCAGAATTTATAGTGAAATGAAAAGTCTGTATTGCAAGTATAACAGAATTGCAAGTATAACAGCAGCAGATGTTTGAAACAGAATATCTCAACTAAAAGTACTTGAGACATTTTGAGATGTAGTCCCTGAAATTAACTGGCATAATAAATATGCATTATCAACCAAGATTGTTTTGGTCTCTTCTCACAGGAAAAATGGATTATCTTGAGAGATTATGGCCTATTTTTTAGCTTTACCATTTATTTTTCTGTCAAACCCTGTGTCAAGCTGATACACATGGTTTCATGTTAAGATTTTTCAAATATATGATATGCAGTGAAGCTAAGATTAGATGATGATCATCACCCCCTATAATGATGACTGTTAGGTGATTATTTTATAAAGGGTATAATTTTGGGTTCAACCATCAGGAGATGAAATTCCTCAGATAGTTTATTTGTTGTGTTTGTCATTAACGCATCCTATGCAAATGAAATATCTGCCGTCTAGCCCAAGGTGATAGATCATGATTGGACAAAGCCAATCATGACCACCTGTTGACAATTTCCCAGCTTCCCTTGGACATATGACTTATCACTGGTAAATGAGATGTATGGAGATGTTCCTGGGAAACTTTTCCCTTCCTGACAAAAGGGCTCAGAAAAAGGTAACCCCTTACATTAAACACATATGTGGTGTTTGAAAATGCAGTACCCTTCCTGTGGCCAAGAAGTGACACATTTAAGGGAAATGTCAAGAGATCCTGGCCCTTTTACCATCAAAGCACTAAATCAAAGCACTACTTCCAGGCCTTTTGTGACGTACCAAGTATAAACCCCAATTCTTTTAAGGCACTGTAAATTGGGCTGGTGTTACTTATAGCTTAATGAATCCCTAATTGGTATAACGCCCAATTTAAGACCTTAGATAATACAGATCTCAAACTTTTAATTACATGATCTGTTCATCATGAAGCAGTAAATCAGGGAAATCTTTCAATATTAAAAATTTTACAGGGAGATGATACTAAAATGTATAATAAATGAGACTCAGAGCTTTCAATAACTCCTCTTGACTTGTAGATAAGTAGTTAATAGCTATCGAGCAAGGAGCTCTTGTGCTCTAGTTTGTAGAATCATAATTTAAAGTGGAGCTTGAGTTTTTAAATATCAAAAGAAGTTTGTAATTAGTACCAATCGTAAATGCTAAAGGATAGAATTCTTGAGTCCCCTGATAGCACCACAGTCCCTTAATCAGCTTGTGCCTGATAGTGTTCTTATAATCAATTATTTGTGAGTAATAAGAAATCAGAGTCTTAGTACCTTTTTGGTAAATTGTGTCAAAGCCACATCACCCCAACAAACTTAGAGGAACAAGAAGCAGTAAGATACAATGATTTTTGTTCACTACAGTGTGGAATATAGACTTTGAAAGTCCTGAAAACATTCCTAAGTTCAAAGGCAAGCACTATTTAACTTCCAAATTCAGGGTAGAATTTTTTTTTTTTAAGGTGATGAAATCAATCAACATCACTTTCCTTTTCTGGAAGCAAAACGTGATAGAAATTGTATAGTTCAAGCACACTTAATCTCTGCCTTTATTTTTTAGCAAGTGTACATTATGGTTTGCATAAATTATATCTTTGGGAAGTAAAAGGTCAGCTTTTTTGATTCAATTTTCTTAAAAGGTAACATTGCAAATTCTAATTTTGCTTTTATTTTTTCTAAATAAATTATTAATCAGTGAAAAAATCCTATTTATCAAGTATTTTCTCAAGTTTACCTTACATTAATTTCATAGTTAGAATATCATGGGTATATGGCATAGACTTGGAATCAGAAGCAGCAGAAATCAAACGTCATAATCCATGGGCCTCAAAGCATGTCTGTATTTTTAAAAACAGATAAACAGAAACAGCAGCAGAAAGAAAAGGCAAATTCTGGGTTCCAATTGATAAGTGACTATATGTATGTATCCAGTTTCCCATATCACAATGTCAAACAACCTGACACTCTCAGCTCTGACCTTGACTGGCATAAATATCTAGAGTTCAACCTGATGGGCTGGCACATGGCAGTAGGTTCTGACAAAGGTAACACATATTCCAGTGGGCAAGACCATCTTGCTGCCAGAGAAAGGGAGTCAGTTTATTTGCACTGAAACAGGAACCCCAAATTAGCTGGAGCTATGAGGACCTCAACAAATTTTTTGAGTTGCCTCAATAAATCTGGCAAAAAAAACCTTGTACTATATTTCATACCAGGGAAAAAGGGCTACACAGATAGTTAGGGCCCCAGCCAAACAGTTCTACAGAACTCCTGCAGAAACCTAGACACTGGAACTAGGGAAATTATAGGACTAGAGGGAAAAGGATTTAGCTTACTAAGCACAGTGATGATCAAAAATATATTGACAACAGTTTTAGGGTAGCAAAACTAAATGTGGATCCTGTCCACTGGCACCTGATTGATTGCAATGCTTGGCAAAGGTCAACTGAAGGAACGTATCACGTTGAGAATGCAGGGTAAATAACTTCAAAATCAACTCCCGAGTAGGGCTGAAATAGATAGGAAATGCCATTCTGAATGAAGGCAATAAACTAAGAATTTCCTTCAATAAATGATGATGGCTTGAGCATCCTCAGGATTTGTGGGTAATAAGATAGTATTATGATAAAGTCAAGGTTATAAGCTGTAAGATGAGGACTGTAGACTTCTAACAGGATTATTTCATACATATTCCATAATTTCTTATTCTACTATTAAAGACGAGTTTCCCCACAATAGCTATACATATGTATGTATGTATATGTACTTACACATATCTTATAACTGGTATATACAACTGTAAGTGGCTGGATGAAAAGCACCTCACTTGATTAAATATCTAAAAAGAGCTTCTTTTTTCTCCATATAATTCCTAGTTTCAAGTTAATCTTGAAATCACCAAATACAAATGCAGTCATATTATCTCTCCCTCATTATCTCCTGCTTCTTTGGTGAACATTTCGAAGTATGGCTACTCTAATAGTTTAAGTCCCAAGAACTGATTTAAGTTCTTTCTGCAAAGCAGTTGCTTTCCATGAATTGCTTCCTTGATGTCTTTTCAAACAAGGGACTTATTTGGTGACAAAAGGATTCACAATTCAGTTCCTGAAGCATTAACTGGGTAATCATTGTGAGTGGCCTCAAGAAATCTGGCAAAAAACCTTGCACCAATATATCCAGAGAAAACCATACTTCGAAAAGATGCACGCACCCCAATATTCACTGCAGCACTATTTACAATAGCCAAGACATGGAAACAACCTAAATGTCCATCGACAGAGGAATGGATAAAGAAGGTGTGGTACATACATACAATGGAATATTACTCAGCCATAATGAAGCAATGTCATTTGCAGCAACATGAATGGACCTAGAGATTATCATACTAAGTGAAGTAAGTTAGACAGAGAAAGACAAATATCATATGATATCACTTATATGTGGAATCTAAAAACTGATACAAATGAACTTATTTACAAAACAGAAACAGACTCACAGACTTAGAAAACAAACTATGGTTACCAAAGGGGAAAAGTCACAGGGGAGGGATAAATCAGGAGGTTGCAATTAAAATATACACACTACTATATATAAAAAATATAATTGGGCTTCCCTGGTGGCACAGTGGTTGACAGTCTGCCTGTCAATGCAGAGGATACGGGTTCGTGCCCCAGCCCAGGAAGATCCCATATGCCACGGAGCGGCTAGGCCCGTGAGCCATGGCCACTGAACCTGCGCGTCTGGAGCCTGTGCTCTGCAACGGGAGAGGCCACGACAGTGAGAGGCCCACGTACCGCAAAAAAAAAAAAAAAAAAAAGTATCTGTACAATATTTAGAGAAGCATGTTGCATTCTTAAAAGAATATCTGTAGTCAAATGTGATTGTTGTAAAAAAGACTAAATGTAGCAATTCTAGTGTTACTCTCTGAGACAACTGTGTTTAGAACTGACAGATAACCTCTGTTTTAATAATGCCCCATTTCAATGTGGTATAGTTTGCAAATACAATAACTGAATATTTGCTTTATGTAAACTCTGACTTAAAATATGAATCAAGGATCAGAGCACCTGAGTTTCTCAACCTTCCTCTTATACCTATCAGGTTTATGACTTTTAAACATTGCTTGACCTGAAAGATTCTCAATGTTGCCATTTTAAAACAGAGCTAATAATTATTGCCTTTCCTATGGGACGCAATTACTATGAATATGGCATCAAAAGATTTATATAAAAGCAATTTTAAAAATCTAAAGTGTTGGGATTCCCTGGTGGCGCAGTGGTTGAGAGTCCGCCTGCCGATTCAGGGGACGCGGGTTCGTGCCCCGGTCTGGGAAGATCCCACATGCCGCGGAACGGCTGGCCCGTGAGCCATGGCCGCTGAGCCTGCGCGTCTGGAGCCTGTGCTCCACAACGGGAAAGGCCACAACAGTGAGAGGCCTGCGTACTGAAGAAAAAAAAAAAATCTTAAGTGTCTCACAGTATACAAGACAACATTTTTATAGCATAAAATTTCTCACTTAAAGACAGGTTATTTCCCAGAAATATTTGTTTGTTCTCCTGCTGCCATAATTTCCTGGAGTCCATAGTTCCAGTATATGAACTTTTCACAGTATTTTCATTCTTGGTCGAGAGTATAAGTTTTTGGAGCCTGAGACTACATTTAAGACATTTAGAGGAGCTGATGAAATCTCTGCCGTCATTCTATTGTCCTCCTGTTGTTTGCTTTTATTATTCTTTCTTTGTATTTCATATTCTACAGTTTTTCTGTGACAGAATTAGATGGAAATTTGTTTTATTTATCTTCCTCAGATATTCTCGATATATATATATATATATATATATATATATATATTTAAACCAAATGACTCATATCTTTCAACTATTGGAATTTTTCAGCCATTATCTCTTCCATTATTGTCTGGGCCTGATTCTCTTTTTCTTGTTGTAATTCCTGTTAAAATTCTGTTGGGCTATGTCATTGGAGACTCCGTGATATTTTTTTACTTCCCTTGATAACGCCCATCTGTTTATCTCATATATTCCATCTGTTTATCACTCTATAATACATTTTGGTTGATTTCCTCAGATCTATCTTCCAGTTTAATTTAGTTCTTTGCTCAAGTCTGTCTCTTTGCTTTATCTTTTCTTGTTCTCTCATGGTTTCAGTTTCCTTTTTCCCTCCTTAATAATAGTAAGCAATAGTAAGCATAGTTTATATGTTTGCTTAGATATTTATATAATGTGGATTGTGACTCAGATACTAATTTCCTGTTTGGTTCTTTGTTTTTTATACCTGATGACTCTCTTTTGCCATAGTTCAATTCCTTTGTGTGGCTTATAACTTTTTAATCCTTAGTTTGTTAGGGATGTCTACAAATATTCCAGTTCTGCTCTCTTTCTAGACACATGGATTGTATATTCCCCTGCATGCACTGAACTTGGTTGTGCTCAAATGACTCTCTATAGACAGTAATATGTAAAGAGAATTAATTCATGTCATTTACTTGTAGAAGTTTTAAAAGCCAGAACTTTATTCACCATGTCTCCTTGTTCCTGCCTTGGCAATCACGTGTGCCCAGTTGGAGTTTCAGTCAGCCTGGGTTCCTATGAGGGCTAGAAGACTACAATAGAGTCCTCTGACAACCCCAGCTGGACATGCAATAGGAACCATAATAAGAGAGCCTATTCTAACTGAATTAGCTTATTTTCACCATGGTTCACCCCTTTGTTGGATCCTTTTATTTTCCAGATTATGAAAGAATTCTGATAGGTAATTATTTTAAGTTCAGGTATGTATCAAAATTGTCCTGGTTATTAGCATCTCTATGGCTTTATAGTTGAAAGACAGCCTTTCAATATTCACTAGATTGACCACCTTGCTGGAAGCCAACAACTATACTGTTGGTCATTCAGTTTACAATTGTAAATGCACTGTTAATAAAAGGGAAAATGCATGCATATTATATGCAGTCAACTCATGCCTATTACATTGAACAAAGGAAAGAACAAGGCAATGAATTTTAAAAAGACAGAGAGTCAAACTTCCGTAATTAGAATCAATTAAGGTAGGTTGGTTTGAACTTGATGAAAATTTGAAATTATTGTCCAATTTTAGAAAAATGGATGCTTATTTTTAAGTACATATGATTTTTTTCAAATTACTTAAAAGGAAATTTCTAGGATAGTCTTTGCTGAAATCATTAGTATCTTATCCTTGTAAATAAAAATCTAAAATTCTCAAAATCAGTTTATGTAGGGCAAAGTTAAATTTTAACTAAGTTTATCAAAACTTCCAAATTGATTCTACTTGGATAGTTTGTATTGGAAATGCTGACTGAAGAATGTACCTAGCCATCAGGCTCTACAGTGATTGAGTCATCAACCACTCACTGAAGTTACCGACCTTTAATATACCCTGAAAGGAGTTCAGAGCCGAAATCAGGAATAAGGCATTCTGTACTCTGGGAAAAATAGCAGAACAGTCCTTCAGATAGTGAGATATTTTCACGAGAAAATTTTATGAACCCAAACTCTTGCATCTTCCCATATTTAGAAAAGCACTAAAACCATTAACTAAGATATCTGTCCTCATGACTAGCAGCAACCCTCTACTGAGATGTGTGCTTGATTTCATGTACCCTCCTTATCCAATATCACATATATACTGACCTCCTCCTTTACTTCCTTGAAACAGTTTCTCAGAGCTATCTGAGGGGCTATCTCCCATGCTATAGTCCTCAGTAAGCCTGAATAAACTTGACTCACAGCTTTTATGTTGTGCATGTTTTCTTTTTTTTTTAAGTCGACAGAATCTCCATATTCTTTTATAATAGATGGTCATTCTTTTTTTTTTTTTTTTTTTGCAGTACACGGGCCTCTCACTGCTGTGGCCTCTCCCGTTGCGGAGCACAGGCTCTGGACGTGCAGGCTCAGCGGCCATGGCTCATGGGCCCAGCTGCTCCGTGGCATGTGGGATCTTCCTGGACCGGGGCACAAACCCGTGTCCCCTGCCTCGGCAGGCGGACTCTCAACCATTGCGCCACCAGGGAAGCCCAAGACGGTCATTCTTTCTTCCCCGATCTGCTCTACATTTTACCCCATGTCTGGCACACAGTAGACACCTAATAATAGTATTGAACTGAATTGTGTCATTTTTGGTTGGTCTTATAAGGCCAACCAAATTAATAGATAAAGTCTGAGAAGGTTAAGTGAACATCTCATTGGATTATGACTAGTAGATTAGGAGAAGAGTGAAGGCTGGTATACTCTTAGATATGCTCTCTTTTAAACCGGTATTTCTAAAACCACAGTTAAAGGATGTATTTTCAGAGCTCAACAACTTTTTTATAAGAATTTTAAAATTCTGTATTCTCACTTTGTTGATGATTTTTAAAACTCGATGAAAAGATTCTGAATTTTCTGGAAAATTGCCTCCTAACCAATTTTTGTCCCTTGATTTGAAAATTAGTTTTTGCATGTATCTCATGATCAAGGTGAGGCCAACCAGTCCCTCAGTAATTGTCAAGAGCCAATGGGACAAGAAGAAAAGCAAAGGGAATAAATGATATATTCATACCATAGAAGGCCATAGAGTATCACAGTTCACTAGTGATCATACAACACGTTAACATCAGCATGCCACATTCTACTAAAGTCATGCATGGTTTAGTATCCCAGTTCCACTGTGAGTGACCCATTTAGTTTTAAGAATCAACATTTTCTTTCTCATTTAATTAATGTTGTTAATTACATTTTATTGATTTTGTGGTTTTGTTTTAATTTGTTAATTTGTTTAGGTTTTGTAGTAGTAGAGAAAGTTATATGCATAAGAAGGTTTTTGCTGGTTTAACAAATTTAAGTTAATATGGGAGGGACACATCAATTGAATCCTTTAAATGGAATCTGTGCAATATTCAAGTTTGACAAACATCATACTATTTAAAATATCAACTCAAAACAGTCTACCGTAAATGTGTTGGCATATTACGTTCATCATCCCAGTTTTAGGTCTGATATAAATAAAATCATCAATATACACAAGGAACAAATGTTGATTCTTTCTCTGTACTAAGGATTTCTTATGTTACTGAGGCTAAAATGGAATTCGAAAATATTCCTCCATTATGAGGTCAGTAAATTCTAATCAGCCAGTTGTTTTTACGAATACTTTCACTTATACAAGTAGTTAATTATTGTTGGTCAACTAAAAACAGCCTTGAGGCTGATTACCATTTAGAGTTTAAACAAAAAATCCACCTTGGAAAAACTGTTTTTTAAAAAAACATAAAAATCAAGGGTATTTCTCTTTTAACTAAAGAGAAAAGTCCTTTCAAACATAAAAATGATTACTGCCATGTGGTCATTTCAGCACCAAGATAGAGCTGGCAATCAAAGAAAGTGCTAATAGTGAAGACAGCCTCAAGCAGTTAAGGCATCCAGGAGAAGGATTACTTTTTTAGGGTAAATAATACTCCCTTTGACCACAGATTCAGACATCGAAGGCCCCATGCATCAAGTGGATGGCATCATTTACATGAAGTCTCTACCACGATCAGCTCTCTGACTTAACACATGAAAGAAAAACGTTTCCAAGGCCCAGTTAAAATTCTGATTAATAGATTGGTCAGGTATAGAGCCAAGATTTGGAACAGGCTGCAGTTGGTGCTTTGTCCAGGACCATGGATCATTTAGGATGAATAGAGCCCTCAGTGATGGAGTTAACAGTATCTCTCAGGCAGCAACTTGAAATGCAGTCTTACGGTTTGTTTGGCCCTGCAGTTGGCACCACAGCCAGCAAACACTCCAGCTGGGCAGCAGATCCCCAGCCAGCCCTCCTCACCTGATCTGCCAAGTTTGGCAGGCACTCCCCTTTCACTGTCCAGATTCTGAATGTGTGTGCAGTGAAGGGAGACTCTGTGGTCATGTTTCTTAATGATGAGGAAGTTGGAAGAGGTCGGCTGGTTTCTTTCTGCTTTTTCTTTTTCTTTCTTTCTTTCTTTCTTTCTTTCTTTCTTTCTTTCTTTCTTTCTTCCTTCCTTCCTTCCTTCCTTCCTCCCTCCCTCCCTCCCTTTCTTTCTTTCTCTCTCTTTCTTTTTTTTAAAAAATACACTCTTGCTTAATATAGGTCAGTTTGTGAGGAAAAAAAGACAAGCTCTGAACACAGAAAATAAGGAAGGACTGTAACCCCAAGAGAAACAAATCTGCAGAGGTGATGTAGCAGCTGAGTATTTGTAATATTTATTCCTTGTGAAAAGGGGTGTGGGGCTTTAGCAAGAGAAGGAAACGATAAAAGTGAAAGAGCAGGGATACTCTAGCCACTCAGTCTTAGAGATACAGCTGCTGCCTGACACTGCCACACAAAGAACCTGGTTGAAAGGCAAAAGGGTTTCAGGTTTTCATGCTGTGGTCATTAGACATGTGAGCCGCTCTCTGAGAGTGTGTTGGGCCTGGGAAGCGAGGCACCTGTTGCCGGCAGAAACACAATACACTTATTGATTTGAGAGGGCTGCACAGAGTAACTAAAGAGCACACAGAAAAATCCAAAATAATAAATGGACCCATTACCCAATAATATTGCAAAGGGGTCTCTAAAAGAAAGCCATAGATCTAGATTACTTTATCTAAGGTGGGACAAAGCAGAAAGAATTGTTTATGGGAAGTTGGAGGAAGAGCAGGGAGAAAAGAGTGAGGAGAGAAGCAACTCTTAATAAAAAATGGTGTTGTACTTGAGACCATCTAAAAGAACCCCTCTGATCTATCTTCTCCTAAAGCTGAAGCAGCAGCGATTGAAGTGACTATAATAGCCCAGGAGAAATGTTGGTGCTATTAATTGGGTGATTGATGGAAGCGCTGCCAAAACAGCTAGGGAATTTGTCAATGTGTTTTTTTGAAGTTTGTAAATGATGACACTGGCAAAGTGTAAACAAACTCAGCTCCAGCAGACACATTATACAGTCCCCAAAATGACACTTTTAGAGACTCATTTGCTGGATTGTTCCAATTAGGAATCATCAACTGGAGTAACATGCCCTGGTTTCTTAGGCCAGGGCAGATGGGGCTTGTGTAACATTCAAGATTTAAAGAAAGGCACCCAAGTAACTTGTGTGGACTCATCCAAAGGGCAGGACTGCCAGTTGGTTGAACAGCACCTAGTGGAAGCAAAGCAAAAAGGCCTAGAGATATTTGTAAACCAAAGACTCAGAATCCCACAGCTCCATGACCACTATACAAGTCACATAAAAATTTTAAGGTCAATTTACAAGGCTCAAGCTCCCGTCAGCTCAGAGGGACAAGAGAGATCAAAATATAAAAAAAAAAAAAATGGAAAAGCAAGAAGGCCTTGAGGGGCAAAGAAGCAGGTTATTTTCAAGAAAGACACAGAAGTTCAGAAGGAGAAGAATGAAATGAAGACATGCAGGCCTGTTAGGCTACGTCAAGGATTTTGGTCTATGTCTTTAGATAAAGTCATTGAGAGATATTTAGGCATGAAGATGACATCTTCGATATGCATTTAGAGAGGACTACTCTGGCTGAATGCTGAATGAGGTAAATATGAACAAGGGTCAGTAATGAAGTTATTGCCATGGTCTAGCTGAGAGAGTGATGTTAGACTGGACCAAGAATACAGCAGCAGGAATATATTAAGGAACAGATTATGAAGACATTTGGAAGTAAAAATCCACAGGCCTTGATAACTGAGTGGATATGGAGAATGGGAGGGAGGGAAGTGTACCTCCCAATTGTCAGGTGTTACTGTCTGTGGTATGAATGAAGGTACCATTATTCCATACAGGTAATTTTTCCAGTAGGCAGGAGAAGAGGGTTAAAATAGCAGGCCCCTAGCATCATGTTGCCCTATTAATAAGACACAACATAAAACAAGAAAATGTATATGTTTTGAAAAAAACCATGGACGATAGGAAATAAATTGAAATTTATATCACCAACTTTTAAAATTTTCTTCAAAAACTCAGCAGCCTGGGGCAAGAGTTAAGGAAATATGAGATCTACAGAATACCCTGGAGGGTGAAGGCAAGCTGTGTCAACTACAATAGCAATTTTTAAAAGGAACCAGAGAATCAGAAATTATATCCGTGGTGGATATATACGGCACCTCCAAAACACAAAGTTTAACAGAGAAAGGCTAGTTTCTATGAAGCAGAACAAAGCTTTTAATGTTGTATTGTTCTGGAATTGTGGAGCCAGAGAAAGCAAGAGAAACATAATAACCCCTAGGTAGGTCCATTTTCAAACAATACTCTAAATTCCCTATTCAGCAGGTGTTAAAATTAGTCTTAATTTTGCTTTTGTTATATTTTTTAAATATGCGTCTTCAAAAAAAAAACAACCTGAAATAAGTTGTATGTTTCCTGACAAGCTAAGTCAAAATGTTTTCCTGTTTTGTTTTCCTACAAGAATTTTCACAATGCAAGTTTTTAATTTTAGGAAAAATATATCTCTATATATAAATCCGGGAGGAATTTGCTTAGATCTTCTTCAATGCCAGCAGCTGGCTGAAATTCCCCACCTTTGGGACATCCCATTTCCAAGGGCACATTCCACAGCCATCAGCTTACTGCTTCCCCAGCACAATCCTGGATTCAGAGCACACCAGTGCCCAAGTGTCCAAGGGATTCACAAAGAGAGGTGAGCTTGTCAAGACTTTTTTTTCTCACTTTGATGCTACAGACTTCCAACAAGGCAGTGACGGGCACTGAAAGTAACAAAGTCTGTCAAAGACTTTCCCTGGAAAAGCAAAAGAAAAACGTGTGCTGTTGAACAAACTAAAAGCATGTCAGAGTGATTGGCAGGCTGACTCCTGAAAAGAAGAAATAATTATCGCTTGATAATAGCAGCTTACGTCAGAGATGTGCATTTGGGGGCCATTATTTGGGTTATTACAGGCTGCCTGACATCACAGGAAGTCTTTTGTGGCTTCCAAAGTGAAACCATGAAGTGGCTTTGGCCACATCAACAGTGGCACATAGCATGTACCTCTCACGTACCTGTCCCTCTATGTATTAACCACCAGATAAAACAAGTTAAAAAGAGAGAGACTCATGGACATGTAGTCATGGCATTTGCTATTTCTGACTAGACAAATTTTTCTAGGCAGGGTAATAATCAGTGTTTGCACAATCTATTTCAGTCAAAAGAAAAAATAAGTTCGCTTTCTATTTTATTGGTTTCATAACAGTATTCTCCCCCTGACCGCCCCCCCACCCCCAAATACAGTCCTTGCCTTCTAGAGGCTTAGAGTTCTTTACTAAATATATTTTTCACTCTTTTGGGTGACTTCTTTTTTATGGACTTCTTTGGGGCTTTGTTTGAGTTTTTCTTTTTTTTTTAAGTTTTCTCTAGGAATATAAAAGAGAGAGAAGAAACTTGAATGCAAATTGTTAAGGACTTAGAAGGCATAAAATACCTCATAAATAAGAAACATCTAGGGGAAATGGTTTGTACATAGACAGTAACAATCTCACTCTATTCATTACATAGCTGGACTTGCACATTTGTTAGTGACAGTTGTCAAAGGACATCTACTTTTGACTCCTCCAGTCACACAGGTGTACTGATGTATTTACTCATTTGGTTAACTATTCTGATAAAGAATTAACTACTTACTATGTTCCAGGCATGGTGCAAGGCACTAAGTTATTTCAAATATATATTTCTGAATGTTTCTAGAAGATAGGAGTGTTTTATATGCTACTTCCTGAGAGAAAAAGAGGTCTGTACAGGGAACAAAGTTTCCCTAGAATATGGAAATCATATTATGCTTTGAGGAAGACACTGCTAATGACTTACTCAATGTCATTCTCCTCTTCATCCATACTAAATGAACCAATTTTAAACAGAGGAGAAATGTGCCTGGCTAAAATCTCCAATTTCCCAGCCTCCCTTGCTACTAACAATGGTCACTTAATTCAGGTCTGGACAATAAGTCATTGCCAGAAATCTCAGGCGAGGGCTTTTTTTTTTTTTTTTTTTTCTTGAAGAAAAGGGAGTAGGGGAGAAAAAACGGTCTCTATTGTCATCATAGGATCAGCACACCAGCTTTCAACAACCTACTCTGAGACTTCCTGTACATAAGAAAAACTCCTTGTTTAAGGCACTAGAGCAGAGACTGTGAATGCTATGCTTCAAATCCATCTTTTCTGATTCCCAAGTGCACAGTTAGATTACTTTTTCCAGCCTCTCTTAGTGTTAAATGTAGTTGCATGAGCATAGTGAAAGGGACAAACACGCCACAGACCTGGTCCACATAAATTTCCTTTGTGTACATCTCCATACTCTTCCTATTTCTGCAAGGCCAAAGTCGAAATTCCAAGCAAAGTTGGAAGACACACATTGAAGGTAAGTGAGAGCAAAACCTCCCTCAGCATGAGTCTCTCTGCATGATCATGATTGGCAGAACCCACACACACCGAACAGGAACAACAACTTTGAATTTTCAAGTAAGAGGAAATAAACTTATTAATACATGAAGTCAAAGAAATTTGGGGCTAATTTGTTACAACAGCTAACATTATACTAAATCCTAACCATTGCCCTACTTGAAGTGTGATACAGTTGGAACAAAACCCCCAATATTTGGCATTGGGTTAGCACTCAGGTGTTGGATGGCTAGAAGGTCAGAGAACCCTGTTTTGTTTTGGCAAGACAGTTGATAAAAAGTGCTGCTGTATGCAACAATCTGGAAGGCTGATCAGGAGTCTCCTGAGACTAGTCCCAGGGGAAATAGTTGAAAAGAGAGGAGATGTTAGTGTGTAACATTTGCTATATGCTGCCTATAGCAAGTTATTGTGAGGAAGACTGCAGGTAAGGCAAGGAATAAGAAGTTTTGGGTAAATTTCCAGGATTAAAGTGAACGCAAAAATTTGAAGGCTCACAAGGTTGAAAAAGTCAACAGCTTCGGAACCCCAGAAAGTACTAAGTAAAATGGAAAAAGGCTTTGAGTGGAAAAGGCCCATTAATTCTTAGCAATTCCACAAAGGACTCAAATTGTTTCAAATGACCTCAAAACAGCCTCCACAAGTTGAGAGAAAGAGGCATTAAGATGAGGATGCAATGAGATAAATCAGGCTTGAGAATTATATATATGAGAAAGAACTTTGGTTGATGATTATTAGCACATGAAACTAACTTGTAAGCATATAGTGCACAAATCCTGTGAGTTTCTAAGGAGTTGTATTGCCAAAAAAAAATCCATGAATTTGGCCACGAAAATGAAGAAAAACTATCCCATAAAAGAAGTCTTAGCACCCCAAACTTGCACTAACAGGGAGCAGGTTGCAAAAGCTGTTCCCCCAAGAAAGGTAGACTTAGCAATGACTCACTTCACATGAACAGGGAAAATAAGAACTTCAAGTCAAGGAAGAAGACTTCAAGGGCAGATCAGGAACAGAAGAAAACAAATAAAAAGGGAATGAGAGTGAATCCAAGGTCTGCTCAGAAATGTCCTCCTCTGCTGAGCAGGGGGTCCTCACAATGCTTGTCCAGTAAGATTCCATCCTTGAAGTGGACCACTGACCACCCACTGGGCCTTCTAACCTTCACTTTTCTAAAGGGAATTTTTCTTGCAGTTACCCTGTCCTTGATCTAGTATTGTATACCTGTTGGTAGAGGAAAGAGATTTTTTTTCTTTTTTTTTTTGTTAGAGGTGACTGGAACTCATGGAGCCATATCTGTACCTGATTGAGAGAATTGCTAATCACTCAGAAATTATGGACTTTGACCTGGAAACAACACCTAAATAGTACTATTAATTTTCTCCTTTGGGGAGGGGCTGAGTATGACCTTTGAATAGAAAAACTAATCAAAATGTTAGCTGTTTATCAGAATGGTTCCTTTTCTCCCTTTGTTTTTCAACTTACCATTTAGATGATAAAGTAAATAAATAACTCAGACTTGAGATTTATGCTTAAGAAGGAACTTTAGGAGTGGTTATTGGCACACAGAACTAACTTGTAAGCAAATAGGTATTTGTTTCTTCTTCTTCTTATACATATGTCTCAACTTCTGTTTTATTGGGGTAGCCATATGAGTGAGTTTCATCCAGTGGAATGTTAATAAAAATGACTGCAGTCCACCACTTCCAAACTTGATCCAGAAAAATCTCCCATGCATCTTGCTCCATGTTTTTAATTACTGGAAAACACATATAGAAGATGGAAGCACCTAAGCCTGGATTTCATGCTTGACATCTTTTAGTAGAGCCTCATCCCTCAAGCCCCATGGACCAGTAGTGACACCTACATTGTTAATAAACAAGAAATAAACTTCTATTTGTTTAGCCACTGAAATCCTGGTGTTTATTCTAACACTAGTGTTTTCTGAATGCTAACTAACATAGGGGCCAGCATTACCCTGTGTGTAGTCACACAATTCCTAACTGACACTCCTTTGATGAATGAAAGTTTTTGCTCAAATGTGTTTAGATCCATAAGTGGTGATGTCTGCACAGCCTGCATGACAGCCTGCTGCAGACTCAGGAGAAGCAGAAGTTATGAAGACTTCTCTTTTTCTCTCTTCTGTTTTATCTGTTTACTTGCATGTAATATATTATTTCTCCTATACTCATTTTAACTTTTATCAATTTATGGGAATTTTGTGATTATATTCCTATTATATTACAGAGGCTGGGAAATGATCTCAAATGCCAGTCAGAGAAGTCTAGAGATTTCACTGTGACAACTTCCTCAATCCTGAAGTTAAGGTGTGAGCAAGAGCAAAAGCAAAGAAAGGAACCCAAAAAATGGCAGCTGCAGGAACACAGAATAGGAAAGGAGACATCTGAGCAGCAGGGAGAGCAATTGGATGGGACAGAAGAGATATCTACCCAAACCATGAAAAGAAGATTGGAATCAGGTGGCTTCATTTGTGACAGAATGTGAGGGAAATTTAAGAAAGGCATGCTTAAAGGAGTGTCTGAAATTATTATTCCTAAGGGTTTAGAGAAAATGTGTGCAGCTATATGTGAACCCGCTATTAAAAGCAGATAGCCCAGGGGAATTGGGATACGTTTGGTTCTAGAGTTTTTCACATTTAACCAAACAGGCACAAGTGGAGTTGGTAAAGATGGAAGGCTAGGTGCATTGAGCAACTACCGGATATTATACACTAGCTATACATTAAGGCACAAGTCTTAGCCCATCCAGTTGCTACCACACCAGCACCACAATTGACACTTACCAGGGGTGGTTAAAAAAAAAAAAAAAAAAAAAAAGAGTCTCTAAACTGGATGGAATTTGAAACAATAGTCAGGAGATTGAATTTTTATTTTCCTTTTTTTTTCTTATAGTTCAAATACGTGACATATTTATGAAAATGTACAGATTGTTCCCATCCAAACATAGTAGTAGTTCTTTTCCAAAAATACATATGGTCAATTATATTTTAGGAAGATTTATTTTTCTTTGTTTTACTTTTAAACAAAAACATTTAAAGACTTCAGAAATCTTATCACAGAACAAAATCCAACATTAAATAGGACCATGGGTATTTTGGATGGGGCATTGACACTCTGAAACTCTGTGTAAGTTTCACTCATTCTCATTCACCAAATATTTATTGAAAAGCTGCCATGTGACAATCACTATACCAGGTGAGGGGAAGTCAAACACAATTAAAATTTGGCAGGTCTATAAGGACTTTATACTAAAATGAAAGAGACTGATCATCAACCCATTGATTAAGGAACCATGTAAGATCATCAACCCATTGATCAGGGGTCCCCAACCCCCAGTACCGGTCCGCGGCCTGTTAGGAACTGGACTGCACAGCAGAAGGTGAGCAGCGGCGAGCGAAGCTTCATCTGCCGCTCCCCATCACTCCCCGCCGCTCGCATTACCGCCTGAACCATCCCGCCACCTCCGTCCATAGAAAAATTGTCTTCCATGAAACTGGTCCCTGGTGCCAAAAAGCTTGGGGACCGCTGGTATAAGATACCTTGGTTTTAAAGAGAGTTGAAAGTCTTTATTTTCTACTCACCAAATAACTTAACAACTTGGCTATTTCCATATCTTCATGAGGCAATAATAATATTAATATAATAATAATAATAATAATAGCTTCTAACATTTACTGAGCTGTAATTATGTGCCACATGAATGAATAAAGGTTTTATATGGATTATTTCATTTTATCTTCACAAAAACTCTGAGGGAGATAAAAAAGCAAACTGAAATTTGTCACAATTTTTCAGATACAGTACAAAAGTGTAATAAATTGACAAAGACGATTTATCTGGAAAATGGTGAAGTCAGAATTTGAACTTCAGCAAGTTGGAGTTCTTCCCCATGGCATCCATGCTATTTAAGGCATGATCAATTTGGGCCAGATTTTGCCTAGAAACCTATGTCAGGATAGCTGAACCCAAGAAATATGTCATATGTGACCTTCAAACCACCTAGAACAAGGATGCTCATAGCCAGTCTGTATCCCCAGATATTAGCACAAATGGTACACTATTAGATGCACAGTATGCATTATTAGATCTGTTGATTTGAGTCCAATCAATTCCATTGTTCCCCCCAAAGGTCTAGACATTCATAAAAATTTATTACCTGGAAGGCAATAAATTAATCTTAAGCTTTTGGTACTTCCCCTGATCTGACCACTCTGACCCAGAATCAACTCGTAAAAACTAAGATACAAGCAGCTCCAAACTCTGGACACATATATAACCAGCCTATACTCAGAGAAAACTATCTACCAAGAGCTATTCACTTCAGATGCTTAGCTTCTCTTCGTTCCTTTATTTATTCACTCAACAATATTCAGTGCCTACTAAGTGCCAGGCCTTGTATAAGGCACTAAAGTTAAAACAGTTGACACAGTCCCTACCCTCATAGAGAGTATGGTCTATTAGGAGACACAGTGACAGATAATTCTGTGGCAATGACATTTTATTTTGTAATTTTTTGTAAACATTTAAAAGTTATTCACATCAATTTGCAGGATGCAAGAAAAGTTCTAAGATAATCTATTAGTGAAATTATGACAGCTAAACCTGTTCCAGGTATATTTGGTGGATAAACCATGATAGAGAGGATAAAATAATTTGTCTAAATGCATATAGAAGAGAATGTGGTAAATTTAAAACAAGTTACATGACTTCTCTGAACTACTAGATCCTATAACTGGTTTTAAGTTTATAGGAAATCAGCAAACCTAGAAAGTCCTTTCTAAAGACATTTCAGTAAATGTTTCATATTTTAAAAATCTCAGTAAATTGAGGTTTAATTACAAGACGACTTCAAAACTTCAGCTTTACAAAGAAACAAATTATTCCAACTGCCTAGGGACATTGCCTCTCCCATCCAACTAATTCTCAAAAGATGCATCGTTTCAAATATTTCCTTGTATTGGAACAGCTGATTTCACTGCAGCCAATACCAATAAGAACTGAATCCTGAATGAGATGTTGAGTTGCTGGAAAACAGATTCAATACTACTGGTTTCTCTAGAATTACAGTGCATGGAAAATAAAAGAAAGAAGGTGAGGTAACAATAATAAGTTTCAAGAATACTAAAGAAACATTTTGCAAAAGACACTGATTAAATGCTCACTATCTCCATGGAAGTCAGAATAAGAGAAGGAGGCTTCAAATTGCAAGACATGATTGAAGTTAGATGCCTAAAAGAAACTGCCACTTGCCCAGGGCACCAAACCGTGCTAAGAAATTATGGTGAATCTCTTTGCTTTGCAAGGTCAACTCCCTGACAAAGTTTCACTACCTGTCAGAGACACATCACTGCTCTAAGAGATCTGGGTAGTCTCATCCAGTCCACAAAGCTATGAGAATGCAGCTTCCTAAGCCAGTCACCTTATCCTCCTCTGATCAGTCTGTGAATATTGAGTGCTGACTCTGAGCCTAACACTGCAGATAATACAAGCAGGAAGACACTGTCCCTACCATAATGGATTTATGGAGGCAGAACTAAGAAGCAATTAAATAAAAGCATATAACCAATCAGTATAAAATAAAGAGTCAAATTGAGAGATTCCACTTACAGGAAAAGGTAAAGGAAAAAAGTATACCATTTACATGACATGCTCTTTTTATGTCTTTCCTAAATTAATCCACAACAGCTACATAAGACAAATACTGCTTTTCCCCCTTTCATAGTTTAGGAAACCGTGGCTTAGAGGGGATACATATAAGATCATACACCTAGAAGTAGGAAAAAGCAAGAATCACATCCACATTATTTCTTAACTCCAAAGCTCTTCCCACCAAACCATATTAATGTTGTATTTTGGATCCTGTTAACATACTCTTCACAATGGAAATGATGGCTGTATTGCATCATCACTAATGTTTTCCTCAATATGAGTGTCTCCAAAAAAAGTAAAAATCTTTTAGAACTATTTTTAAATGAATAAATAAATACAAAGCTTGAATTTCTATCTTCTCTGTAAATCTTCTCTTCTAATTACCGAATAATAGCATTTGCATTTTATTATTTGTGATTTCAGGAAGACTCCCAGGGAATTAGACAGTTGAATAGGAAGTAGCAAAACAGTATTAGCTCAAGGCATAGAGATGAATGGATTTAGAGGCACTAAATCAGGGAAACCAAATGGGCTCTCACAGCTCAATGTTTCACAATGAGCTTTAAGTACTCAACAGAATAATCAAGACCCAACATTAAAAGCCCAGAGTCGGTCATGACCTCTTCCTCCTTTTAAAATCCACATTGTGGGTTTTACTTTCATAACACTATTTCTAATAATGGCATCTTTTAAGAACTAAGATTTCGAGAGACCATGAAAAATCAAACTGCTAACCTCCACATAACATTCATGGCCTACAGATTTATTAAAAAAAAAAAAATTTAATTAAGAAATTCCCAATTATTTTTTCTCTGGGTCCACTCTGCCCTGGCCTGTGGGAGTCAATATTTCCTAAGCTTCAGTCATTCACATACCACACTTCATAAATATTGTCCTATCAGCATACAAATTACACTATTATTCCTCTAAAATTTTTCCTTAAAGTGATCCTCTTTTTAAACTTAAATTTATTTTAAAAGGGAATTTTCCATTATAACCATAAATTACAAATTCATTTAATTTACCAGAAATTAGAATTTGCTATAAAAATAAATGTATAACTTTTCAATATAATACATAAAACGTTGTCTTGGTACCATCTGAAGTCATTTTGCGTGCCACCAGTTGCTTGTGTATCATACTTTAGTAAACATGGATCTTAGTCTCTGTCTCCCCTTGTCCTCCCAGAACTATCTCCAGCAAACAAGAGGACACAGATGGACAGGGGACAATGTCTTCCCTTATCTCGAGTGAGATCAGCATAGAGGATCACTTTTCCCAAGAGTGAAAACCTAGGCATGTCTTTCAGATGCTCACCAAGGTGAAAAAGAAAACAGTACTTTGATAGCCCAGAGGAATTGTTCCCCCTTTTCCTTTCCTGCTGATACCTGAGCTATCACAGCGTGGTATCTGAGATGCTTTATAAGAGGCCTGCCTTAGCCACAGGGGAAAGAGGCGATGCTGACAGCAGAAGTCAGAACCCCCCTGACTCCTCACTGTGGCTGCTGGCTGGGAAATAGCAGAAAAAGAGCGGTCACTCCTCAGACAGTCCCAGATGAAGAACAGCTTTTGCTTTCCTAAGGTTCAATATAGCTTGAGCATATCTACTTCTAACTCCATCTCATCTGAAGCTTGGTAACTGGGTTTCCTAAACAAAATTAACAGAAGTGTCAAGGTGAAATTGAAAGTGAAACTGGCAGCAAAGGACAAATCTAGAGGTCTTTAATGGATTGGAAAGCCAAATGGCAATTTCCAGTTAGGTCCCTTGCCTCAGGCTGGATAAACCAAGGCAATCACATTTCAGTCTGCTCTTTCAATAATTTTATCAATATATTAGACCTCAGAAAGTTTAGTGCAAAGACAATCTTATGCTTAGTTAGAATAGGTGGTCACCTTTATGTGATATTTAGAATGCCCCCAAAATGCTCCCCACCAAATATACCTCCCTTCATGGTCCCCCCATGTTCTTGAAGCTCGTGGTCACTTCTTTGAGACAAAGTTATGATGGTCACTATTAAAGAAGCAAGTACTGACCCAAAGGGCAGTCCATTAAGGCAGGTTCAGCTCACAGCAGTAACTACAAGTTAAATGTTAGGATTAGGGCTAGGGCAGAGGGCCATGGGATTTAGACAGGTAAATCTGGGCAGACATAAAGCAATGAGGAACATATCAAAATTTTAAAAAAGTTTTTTCAAAATATACCTACCCAGTGATGAAAGTCCCAGATATTCTGACTCCACAGAAATAGGAAGACAGCCAAGAGGGTACCACAATTGGGTCAGAGACCCCTTGTTAGAATGTAGGCAGGAGACTTAAATGGGAATAAAAGATTTCTGAGGAGAAATTCCCCCTACGTTACACAAACTTGTCTGTGTCTTTGAGGCAACAGTCATGGTCAATTTCCAATAGTCAGAGTGCAATTTCCAACTATTATCCATTTCTGAATGAAGAAGATGTTAGAAAATATTAGCCTATGATACTCCTCTGCATCAGTATATCTCTTTTCTGCAGACAGCCTGCAGCACAGGGAAGCACCAGCCAGCAGCTGGGCATCATGGGAATGTTCCTGCTTTGGGGATGTATTCACCCCACTTAAGAAAGCTAATCCGCTCTCCAAGTCTGCTGTTCAACCTCCTGCTTTTTCTCTATTCTTACAGATATGGGAACTCAAGGAAGACAATCTAGGAAACTCAGGTTTCAGCAAGCTATGCATATTATAAAAAGAGTAAATTCTCACCCCCTCCCTTTCTCTCTTGCAAAATACTCCCTACTTGAATTGCAAACCTTGGAGCCAACACGTCTGGCTCTAGCTGCCTCATCATTCATAACCTTGTTATGCAAATAAAACAAAGATAAATTAAAATTCTAATTGAATCCTAGTCAAACAAAGAGCCCCCCAGAAGTGTTCTTAAATGATACGAAGTTCCAGTACATTCTATTTTGTGTTTATTATCAGTCTTTAAGCAATTCAGCTGAAGACAAATAGATGAATGAATGTTCTGCTTGATATTTCTAATTTTCATGTATTTGGGTCTATGCTATGGAAATGTGTTAAAATTCCCCCAAATGATTGGGGTGGATCAAATCATGGTCCTTAAATGACAAAAACAGGATAAATCAAAGCTGAAAAAGAGAATTAAATGGACCCAGGGAGCCTTGAACAACTGAGAAGATACCTTTCAGAAAGTTATTTATATTATTGCTGGAGGCCTGAGCAGTAACACCTCGGCTATTTCAGAGAATGTGCCACCACCTCCTCACATAAAGTCGTGCTGTTCAACCCTCTTAATGTTACCCAGATCCTCCACGAAATGTAAATATTTATGACTCACAAGCTGCACTTCCCTGTCTCTGTTCAATATTACTCTCCCACAAAACTCTGGGTTTCTTTAAGATAGTTGCAGGGCCTCATCTCTGAGAAAAACAAGAATTTTCAAGAATTTTAACTGATACTTGTTCCAAGAGGGCAAATGATTGTTTTGAATTTCCCTCAGGGAAAGCTTTGTTGAAATAAAAAGTCTGAGAGAGACTTTCTGTCACACTGACAACATGGACATTTTTCCAGGAGCTGCCATTAATGAAATAGGAAAGGAACAAGGGGGAAGATGCAAAATTATCTTACAATTTGAGTGGCGTTGGAAAGTTCCTATGGCCAAAATCATCCCTCCTGCTGGTCTTTCAGTACTTAGACAAAAGTGCAGCCTCCAAAGAGCCCTTGCTTGGTTCCCTTACATTATCACTATCTCTAGAAAAGTCTAGAAGAAAAAGTCAGAAGACCTGGTTTCAAGTTCTAATTCTACCCAATTCCCAGCATTGCTATATTGGACAAGTAACAATGTCCCTGCTCTCAGCTCTAAAACAGAGAATATGATTTGTTCTGTTTACTTGTCAGAGTATTTATAAAGATACAGTAGGATAATGAGTGTAAAAACACTTCGAAAATATTTAAGGGGTTAACAAATAGTATCTAAGAAGTGCTATGCTAATGAAGTCACTCAGTAGAAATTATCTTTTAAAGTTTTACAATATAGAATTATCATTGCCCCACCCCATGGACGCCATGGGTTCACACCATCACACAAATCCCATATACTACATTCTGTGGAATTCACAAAGTTGAACTCTTCTGCTGCCTTCTGCCTCCATACTGAAATATTATACATGCCCAAAGAGAATGTAAGATTTGCCTGAGTATAAGACACCACACATGCATCCTCCATCCATGCATCTTTAAAAATGGCTTCCTAGAAGATTAAGATTTTAGAAGCTTAGAATACTAGAAGTATATAGGTTGAAAATCCTCTTACCTATCTGCAACATTATAAAGTTCCAGAGGATAGAAAGAGTGCAGTGATACTGATTCAGAACACGGTCCCAAGCCTCCACGTTAAATGATTGTTTACCATCTATTAATGAAGGGAGCCAATGCCCAACATTCCTATAGACAAGTCAGCAGGTTTTTTTATGTTATTCAACATAACATAAAAAGGTACAAGCTGTATGCAAATCTGTGTCAATTCAAGGACAATAAGTACTTCTATTATGTCATTTTAAGGTGCTCAGAACTTTTTTAACCACAGAACATATTAATAAGGAGAGAAAATGCATGTTTAAGCCAACAGAGTTAAAAAGGAATAGTTTTATGAGGCCCAGAATCCAAAACTGAATATGAAACACATTTCAGGCTATGGTTGATGTTAAGAAGAGAGGCAAAATACCTGACCTGAATTCTAGGACCGCCTATTTGTCTTATTTGTCTTGTGCCATGGTAAGTTACCTAACTTTCCTAAGACTCAATTCCATGTCAGGCTTATTTCTCATTTTATTTTTGAATTTTATTTATTTTTTTATACAGCAGGTTCTTATTATTTATTTATTTTATACATATTAGGGTATATATGTCAATCTCAATCTCTCAATTCATCCCACCACCACCGCCACCCACCCCCTTAGTTTTTTTTTAATTGAGATATAATTGACAGATAACATTGTATTTAGTTTAGGTGTACAACATAATGATTTGATATGTATATCAATTCAAAATGATTAGCACAATAAGAGTAGTTAACCTCCATCACCATTCATAGTTACAATTTTCTTTTTCTTGTGATGAAAACTTTTAAAACCTACTCTCGTAGTGACTTTCAAAATACAATACAGTGTCGTTAACTATAGCCACCAGGCTATACATTATATCCCAGGACTTATTTATCTTATAACTGAAGTTTATACCTTTTGACCACCTTTGCCCACTTCACCCATTCCCCATACCTCGTCTCTGGCAACCACCAATCTGTTCTTTATATCTATGAGTTTGGTTTTGTTTGTTTGGTTGGTTTTTTTTTTCTTTTTAGATTTTATATGTAAGTGAGATCATAGGTATTTTCCTTTCTCTGCCTGACTTATTCACTTAGTATAATGCCGTCAAGGTCTATCCATGTTGTCACAAATGGCAGGATTTCTTTCTTTTTTATGGCTGAATCATATTCATATTATATATATATATATATATGTATGTATTATATATTATACACACACACACCACATTCTCTTTATTCATTCATCCGTCAATGGACACTTAGGTTGTTTCCATGTTTTGGCTATTATAAATAATACTGCAATGAAAATGGTGATGTAGATATCTTTTCTAGTGTTTTCATTTTCTTTTTTCATTCCAAAAGTGGAATTGTTGGATCATATGGTAATTCTACTTTCAATTTTTTGAGGAACTTCTATGTTTTCCATAGGACTACACCACTGTATATTCCCACGAACAGTGCTCAAGGGTTCTCTTTTTCTCCATATCCTCATCAAGATGTTATTTCTTGTCTTTTTGATAATAACCATAGTAACAGGTATGAGATTTAGGACCATGGTTTCTTGTCTTTTTGGTAATAACCATGCTAACATTGTGATTTTCATTTGCATTTCCCTGATAATTAGTGATGTTGAGCACCCTTTCATGTACCTGTTGGCCATTTGTACGTCTCCTTTTGGAAACGTCTATTCAGATCCTCTGCCCATTTTCAATTGAATTTTTGTTTGTTTTCTATTGAGTTATGTGAGTTCTTTTTATATTTTTGATATTAACTCCTCATCAGATATAATTTGCAAATATTTTCTCCCATTCTGTAGGTCACCTTTTCATTTTGTTGATGGTTTCCTTTGCTGTACAAAAGGTTTTCAGTTTGATAGAGTCCCACTTGTTTATTTTTGCTTTTGTTGCCTTTGCTTTTGATGTCAAATCCAAAAAAGCCACTGACAAGACCAATATCAAGAAGCTCACCTTCTGTGGCTTCTTCTAGAAGTTTTATGGTTTCAGGTCTCATGTTCAAGCCTTTTATCCATTTTGACTTGATTTTTGTGTATGGTGCAAGGGTCCAGTTTTCCCAACATCATTTATTGAAGAGACTATCCTTTCCTGATTGTATATTCTTGCCTCCTTTGTCATAACTTAATTGGCCATATAAGCATGGGTTTATTTGGGGGCTCTCTATTCTGTTCTATTGATCTATATGTCTGTTTTTATGCCAGTACCTTACTGTTTTGATTATTATAGCTCTGTAATATAGTTTAAAATCAGGACGTGTGATGCCTCCACAGTATCACTCCTCTTTCTCAAGACTGCTTTGGTTATTCAGGGTACTGTGTGGTTTCATACAAATTGTAGAATTGCTTGTTCTATTTCTGTGAAAATGTCACTGGAATTTTGATAGGGATTGCATTGGATCTGTAGATTGTTTGGGTTGTATGGACATTTTAACAATATTAATTCTTCTAATCCATGAGCACAGAATATCTTTCCATTTATTTGTGTCTTCCTCAGTTTCTTTCATCAATGTCTTATAGTTTTCAGTGTACAGGTCTTTCATCTCCTTGGTTATATTTATTCCTTGGCATTTTATTCTTTTTGATGCAACTGTAAATGGAGTTGTTCTGTTAAGTTTTCTGATAGTTTGTTATTTGTGTATAGAAACAACTGATTTTTGTCTACTGATTTAATATACTGAAACTTTACTGAATTTGTTGCTTAGTTCTCACAGTTTTTTTGTTGGAATCTCTAAGATTTTCTATATATACCACCTGCAAATAGAGTTTTACTTTTTCTACTTCAATTTGGATACCTTTTATTTTTTTTTCTTGCCTAATCACCTAGGACTTCCTGTACTATGTTGTATAAAAGTAACAAAAGTGAACATCCTTGTCTTTTTCCTGATTTTAGAGGAAAACCTTTTAGTTTTTACCACTGTGTATTATGTTAGCTGTGGGCACAAATTTGTTGAAGATCAAACGAAATGCAGGATCCTGGACTTCTGCTTCCAGCCATGATGCAGTAGCCTGTATCAGACTACCTTAGTAGGGTCAATTACACAATATGGATAAAATAAAAAACACTACTCTTTGAAGGCATCAACAAGCAGTTAAGGCAGCCAGGATTTGAGGGCCAAGTTCCCAGAGACAGAAGAAATACACGGAATAGAGTTCCACTTTTGTCTCTGAAGTTTACTGAGGAATTCACCAGTTCTCTGTATAACAAGAGTGTAGGCTAGTGGCACACAGTCGCTTTGAACCTGCAAGCTTCAATAGGCTGGAAACACAGAGATTGGAATTCAGGACTTCCAAGTCACCTGTGACTTGAGGGACCAAGGGCCAAGAGAAGTGAGCCTAAAATTCCATGTGCAATTTCTCCTTAAGACATTCGCCAACTCCTAAACTGTGCATGCTCAGGCTGAGACACCAAGAAATCAAATGGAAAGCAACAACTGGTAGACCAAAGAGCTAAACAGAGGTTTCAGTTGTCTCAGGGAGATATAGATATATAGGAGTTCAGGTAAATACTCCAGGATTTCTACTGAGACCTCAAAAGGGCCATGCCCTAGAGAAAAGAATCTGTGTCCAAGGAGTAAAGGCAAACCAAAAATAGATCAGTCATAACAAAGTCCTGAAACCCAGTATTGACTGGAAGAAGATAATCTGCTTTATCTACCTGCCAGGAAAAAAAAAAAAAAAAAAAAGCAAATTCTTTCTGGAAGTAGATAACATTATCCAGATCTCCTACATTTCATACACAATGTATAGCATTCAATACAAAATTACCAAATATGTCACAGACAGGCCAAAATGACCAAAAAACAAGAGAAAAAATAATAAGAGAGCAATGCATTGAAACGTTCAATATTGAAATTATCATATAGAGACTTTAAAATAGCTGTAACTTATAAAAACAAGAAAATAAGCAAAATACAGGGAACTTTACAGGGGAATTGGAATTTATTTTTTTAATTAAATGGAAATACTGGAACTAAAAAATATAACTGAAGTTAAAAATTCAATAGGAGTATTTAATAAAAAAATGGCCAGAGAGAATTAGTAAACTAAAAAACAGGTTATTCCCAGTCAAAATCCCAGCAAGTTATTTTATGAATATCAACAAACTGATTCTAAAATTTATATGAAGAGGCAAGAGACCCAGAATAACCAATGCAATATTGAAGGAGAAGAGCAAATTTGGAGGACTGATGCTACCCGACTTCAAGACTTAATATAAAGCTGTAGTTATCAAGACAGTGTAGTATTGGCAAAAAAGACAGACAAATAAGTGGAACAGAATAGAAAGCCCAGAAACAGAACCCCATAAATACTGTCAACTGATATTTGACAAAGGAGCAAAGGCAGTGCAATGCAGCAAAGATAATCTCTTCAACAAATGATGCCGGAACAATTGGACATCCATATGCAAAAAACAAGAATCAGCACAGACCTTATACCCTTCACAAAAATTAACTCAAAAATGGATCATAGGCCTAAATATAAAATGCAAAACTATAAAACTCCTAGAAGATAATATCCAGAAGAGAAAATCCAGATGACCTTGGGTTTGGAGATAACTTTTTAGATACAACACAAAAGAAGACATAATCCATGAAATAAATAATTGATAAGCTGGCTTCATTAAAATTAAAAACTTATGCTCTGAAAAAGACAAAATCAACAGAATTAGAAGGTAAGCCACAAAGAGAAAATATTTGCAAATGATATCTGATAAAAAACTTTTATCCAAAATACACAAAGAACTCTTAAAACTCAACAACTAATCAACAAGAGGAAAACAAACAACTTGATTAAAACATGGGCCGAAGATCTTAATAGACACCTCACAAAAGAAGACATACAGTTGGCAACTAATGAAAAGATGTTCCAAATCATATGTCAGAGAAATACAAATTAAAACAACGATGAAATAGCACTACACACCTATTAGAATGGCCAAATCCAGAACAACTGACAACACCAAATGCTGATGAGGATGTGGAGCAGCAGGAACTCTCATTCATTGCTGGTAGGAATGCAAAATGGTACAGCTACTTTGGAAAACAGTTTGGCAGCTTTTACAAAACTAAATGTATTCTTACCATAAAATCCAGCAATCATGCTCCTTGGTATCCACTCAAAGGAGTTGAAAAGTTATGTCTACACAAAAATCTGCACATGGATGTTTATAGAAGCTTTATTTATAATTGCCAAAACTTGGAAGCAGCCACAATGTCCAAGGTGTTTGGATGCAAGATGTGGTGTATCCAGACAATGGAATATTAGGCAGTGCTAAAAAGAAACGGGCTATCAAGCCATGAAGAGACATAGAGGAAACTTAAATGCATATTACTAAGTGAAAGAAGTCAATCTGAGAAGGCTACACATAGTATGATTCCAACAATATGACACTCTACAAAAAGTAAAACTATGGAGACGATAAAAAGATCAGTGGTTGCCAGAGGTGGGGTTGAGGGGTAGAGAGATGAATAGGCAGAGTGCAGAGGAATTTTAGGGCAGTGCAAATACTCTGTATGATATTATAATGATGGGTATATGTCATTATACATTTGTCCAAGCTCATAGAATATACAATACCAAGAGTAAACCCTAAGGTAAACTTTGGAACTTGGTAAAAAATGTACCATTATGGTAGTGATATTGATGATAGAAGAGGCTATGCATGTGTGAGAACATGGGGTATATGGAAAATATCTGTGCCTTCCTCTCAATTTTATTGTAAACCTAAACCTGCTTTCAAAAAATAAAGTCTCTTAAAAATAGATTATTAGAAAATATCCAGATTAAAACACAGAGAGAAAATAAAAGGTGGAAAATACAAGAACATACTGCACATATAAGAAAAGTGTTTACATATGCATTTAAGAAATGTATTTGGAATCCCAGAAAGAGGAAAGGAGAAAGAGGATGTAACAAAAGCAATGTTTAATGAGCTAATAGCCAAAATTTCCCAAAACTGACCAAAGTCAACAAGCCACAGATTCAGGAACCTTCAAATCAGGGTCAATACTCAGAATACAACACCTAGGTACATCATAGTCAAACTGCTATAAACAAAAGACAAAAAAAAAATTGTTTTTTAAAGCAGCAGGGGGATGGGGGAAATACATATATACATATACATACATATATTACTACACATATACACACACACACACATGTCTTCAAAGGAAGGACAACTAAACGTGAAGATGACTTCTCAATAAAAACAACTAGAAAAAGATGGAAAGACAAATTTAAAGAGCTGGGCGAGGGGGGAGAGAGGGAGACGTGCCAACCTAGACTTCCACCTCAAAAGTAAAAGAATTCTATGTCAAAAAAATGTTTTTACATTTTTGGTAAAGGCACTTAATTAATACCAAAGCATTATGGAAAAATACAAGAAAAGGAAAGCAACTGATTGCTGACTTTAAAAGTTTTAATTTAGAAAAATATGATTGTGGATAACAATTTTAAGTTCAGTATCCTCTGCGCCAGCTTTGTTCTAGATAACTGCAGATTAGAACCATGCTATGGACCTGCCTTTCCACAAAGAGGTGCCTTGAGAAATAAAAGGAGCTATTTGAGAAAGAACGTGTGAATGAATTATCCAAAATCCTACACTATTTTCTTTGTTTGTTCAGCCTGCTATAACAAAAATACCATAGACTGGGTGGTTTAAAAAAACAAACATTTATTACCCACAGTTTTAGAGTCTGGGAAGTCCAAGATCAAGGCACCAGCAGATCTGATGTCTGGTGATAGTCTGCTTCCTGGTTCACAGAGGGCCATTTTCTCTCTGTGTTCTCACAGGGCAGGAGGGGTAAGGATGTTCTCTAGGGCCTTTATAAGGGCACTAGCCCCATTCATGAGGACTCCACCCACATGGCCTAATCACCTCCCAAAGGCCCTACTACTTAATATGAGCACATTGGGGGTTAGAATTTCAACATATAAATTTTGCAGAGACACAAACATTCAGTCTATAGCAACTACTGTCATGGAATTTGCTCAAATATATATACTTCAGCAAAGATACATTGCTTTTAAAACATAATCTCAATCTACAGTAAAGTTAATTTTTACACCCTCCCATATACACAAACTCTACTCCCCAAATATAAGCTATAATTAGGCCCAGTCACTAAACAATATACAAGTATAAAAATAAAACGTTCAAGGTATTACTAAAATACAATGGAGATGATGACTGCTTTAAGATGTAGATTCTAATCATTTTCTGTTATTCAGAATCCCTCATTGCTTTTTTTAACTTCAGAGTATTCTAAGAAAAGGTGTCATAATATAAACATTTTCATTAACAGTTACTAAGTATTTGTGTATATTGGGGAAGGGCAGTAATTTGAGGACCTCCTGATTATTAAGTACTTAAAATATACCAGATAATGTGCTGAGCAGTTTACCTGAATTATATAATTTCATTCTCACAACAATACTATCAAATATCATGTTCTCTATTTTAAAAGATGGGAATTGAAGCACAGGGGGTAAATTTTTCAAAACTGCACCTCTAGAAAGTGACAAGGTCAACAAAATAGCACAAAAGTGTTAATGTGTCATGAATTAAAATATTTAAGAAAAATCACATGCTTGATACATTTACTAATTGATATGTGGTTCTTCAGGTATCAGAGGCATTTTGAATGCAAGGATCTTGGGTCAGAGTACTAATTCTTCTAGAGAAGAGCAGTCCAATAGAACGTTCTGTGATAATAGAAATGTCCTATGTCTGTGCTACCTAATACAGTAGCTATAGCCACGTGTGGCTACTAAGCACTTGAAATGTGGCTAGTGTGATTCGGGAGCTGAATTTTAAATTTTATTTAAATATAACTAATTTTAATTTAAATAGCCATATATTTACATTAAATTAATTTAATTTAATGTAAATATGTGTCTGCCATATCCGACAGGGCATTTCTAAAGCATTTGGCTATCATTAAAAAAAAAAATTACAGTATTACTCAAGAGTGAAAAATTCTATGGCTTACCAGATATATGTGGACTGCATTACATACTTCAAAATATAGATGCCCTCAGAGGCAATTACCAGGGCCATGTGTGTAACTAAGTTTAACAGAAAGATACAAAAAGATCTTGAACTTTTGAAGAAAACAGATCAAATAGATTTAATACATAATACAGTGTAAATTCTATTGTGAACCAATTCCTTTGAAATAAATAAGTCCTGGAGTTCAAGTTAGCTACATCATAAAAGTTATTTCTACTAGTGTTAAAAAAATAAATTTTGAAAGATGACCTTCTGTAATGAAGTACTACAAGGAAATAAAGTGAAATCATCAACGTGAAGAAAAAAAAGTTCACTGAAAATACTGTATATTTCCCAAATCACTGCAACAGAGACTCCACAAGAAAGTATATATCCTGAATATCTATAGAGAGGTGGCCAAAGCAATCTATAAAGATGCCCTGACTAAATACAACAACAACAAAAAATGGATCTTTACTTTCATGCTGCTTCTAACCCTGCTGATTTTTTTTTCCCCAATCTAGTGAAACATCATCAAGAGTTAGGAGATCTGTACTATAGGTCTAGCCCTGAGTAACTCCATGACCCAACCACGTCACATAATTTCTCTGTGCAATTTATTTGCCTATGAGAAAATACTGGCAAATGTTGTCTATAGTTGCCTCCAGCTCTGACACTTAGGTCTCCAATAAATGCACCCCTTGTCCTTTAAAGGCTTATGCCTAAATCAGGTTCTGCAAACCAAACTGCTCTATTATGTAATACATAAGCACAAAGTTTGCCTGAGCTGGTATATCAGATCTGAGTCTCATCCACTCGTGTGAAATTTGAAAACCTCTATGTGTATGCATATGGCTGATTCACTTTGTTGTACAATAGAAACTAACACAGCACTGTGAAGCAATTATACTCCAATAAAGATGTATTTTTAAAATGCCATTTAAAAAACAAACGAAAACATATTTGGAGGACAGATCTTTACCCAGCATGTACTGTCAAATACCTGGGTTCTTTTTCAAACCCCTTCCTGGAATTGCGGGGGTAGGGGGGGAGGAATGGGACAGGGTATTCCATGGATGTGATTAGTTTACAGTTCACCTATAAAAAGTGAGATGATGTGGTCCCTCCAGTCACTTCTTTCAGGGTCATGGCAGTTTAATCTGATAAGAACACTGAACTTTAACAGTGAACTTGCAATGATTTACATGATTCCTTTCATTCTAAAACTCATTAAGTTGTTAAGCATATTATAAAGTTCATTGAATAGTCACTCTTTCCATACACATTAAGATCAATGGGGACTCAATTTCCTCCTCTCCACCCATGTGCACACATAGAAATTAAACCATTTACGACTGTTTGGGGCAATTGAAGCAATTCTTGTCCTTGATGTTGGTACCCATTCTTTGGATAGGCTCACATATTGACATCTCTCATACAATGTAACAGTGAATTTGAGGCCATGATTCCCCTATGACTATTAAATCTTGAAATTTCAGACTTTGACCAAGACTGTAGTAACAGTGCCAGGTAGCAAAACTCAAAGAACCATATCTGAATTGGTCCAAACACATGTGTCTGGAAGAGACCTTGCATGTGAAGGACTTTGCATGTGAAGCAGTCTCAGAAAATTTACAACAGACCTGTCCTCAAGTTGCTTTGTTTTGGAACAGAATAAGCTTGGAAATAATTATGGTGACGAAGTCAGCTCCCCTGGACCTGATCCTTGGCATTCCCAGGAAACTTAATGCTGTTTAAAATGTTTCCAAGAACTGCTGGCTAGACCCTACACAGTTCTAAAAAAAAAATTATCTCAATAGTCATGTAAATCCCTGTTGCCCCAAACCCCACAATGGCTAACAATTGTTTTACAACTGACAAAATTTTCAGCACGGTGTGTTGGAAAGGACCTATCATTTTCAGAGATCTTGGTCTCTTTACAAGTACTTGGGAGTTGTGCCAGACAACAGACTTAAGTCATTATTGCTGGACTTCTGAATGAAAATGTAAAGATATATTTATTCACTGTTCTACATTATATAGCCATGGCTACTCGGGGATGGGCAGTACGAATGGGTTTTTCTTTTTGTGCTATTAATTATAAACTGGGGAAACCAGAAAACAGATCAATTAAAGCCAAGTTAGCCCAGCTAAAGAAAGTGCTTGGCAATTTCCTTAAGAAAATTATGGCAAATATGAAAATGTTAATAAACGTAAAGAGAAAGAAGCTTAATAATGAAAGATTATTTTATTATTCAATGTCCTTTCTAATGTTTAAATAATTAATACTAAAAAATTTTTAATATTTCCACTCTTGGTTCAACTGTTTTCTTCTGTTAAAACCACAAGGTGCCAAATGTCTTCTCTTCATAGCTTTGTTAACAACTAATCTCTGGCAAAACTTGTTGCTACTGGTTTGACAACAAGGTAGCTTTGTTGGTTTTTTTCTATACTTAAATCTGTTATCACTATGTTACAATCTTTCTTTGAAAGTTACCCTCATTCACATTAGGATCTGATTCCTTTGTATTTTATAAATTCAGTTCATTATTTGTTTTTCAAAGACCACAATAAAATTTATTCCCCCTTCTTGAACATGCAGACTATGATCAGAAATGCAATTTCTAGATAGATCAGCAAATAGTTTAAGATGCTGCTGAGTGTAGCATTATAAATAATTTACAACACATGAAATGTTTAATATCTCATAACAAAAATGCAAAATGAAGTCTGCATGGTAATATACCATGCTTGATTCTAAAATAAATATAGGTATTAATGTGGGCACTTAGATAAAAATATCACTTTAAGGAATGTTTATGAACCTCAAAAATAAGGAATTATACACCTACACCAGAGGCAGAAAATTATCTGCCAATAATAGAATATTTGATTTTCAAAACAGAAATGTAATAGCTAGATGTATATCCACTTGTTATTTTTTCAAAAGCATTTCTCATGTCTAATACATTGCTAATAACTTGAATATGCCCATATATCCCCTCTGTCCTCAGCTGCCGTCTCTATCTAAAAAAAAATGAGTAGATTAAAAAAGATTATAAATGCTTAATAATTATCTAAGAACTGAATAACCCACAAAGAAAGTACAGTTTGAATGAGTGTGTAAATAAATTTAATAGAATATTCATTTTAGAGAAAGGAAATGATCAAGATGCATCCTTATCTAAATGTTCATGAACTTTATCATTTCCTTTCTTCGTATGTTTATTTAAATCTACCTCCTGTGTAAAGAAAATTTAATCTTCTCAAGTAGAACAATTTTGAAAAACAAAGTTTGCCATCCTTAGGATCAATTTCCTGAGATAAACCCACTGAAGTTCCATTAGTGTCAGTAGAAAATCATGTACCTAATGCCACTGGAGAGAAAGGCCCTCAGTAATCATTTCAATTTGTATTAATCTTCTGTTATGATATGAAAGAAAACATGTGTGAGAGAGTGTGTGTGTATGTGGAATAAAAAACTATCTATCCCCAGTCCTACCATTTACTCAGCAGATGATATATAGTATAATATTTCATTTTGTTCATCATTTATTTACTCTAGGAATAAGAGACAGAAGCTCCCCACTGGAGATTGGAGAAATGTCAGGAAGGTTGAGTGGAAATAGGTGGTGGTGATGATTGATACCAATGCTATTGTCAATTAATAAGAAACTTCTCAATGTAGGAAACATCTACTTGAAAATCCCATCCATGACAAAATTCAAAGAATAATGTCATTTAAGTTTATGAGTCTTCAGTAGATTATAAAAATTCCAAACTATGAAGAAGGCAGTTTGCAAAGATGTAGACCAGTTTTACATGTGAATTTCAATGCAAGAATCCTAATTAAAATGATAGCAAGTTGATTTCAGTGTATATTAAAAAATAATGTAATCAAATTTATCAAAATGTTAATGTATTATAATAATAAAATTCAAATGATAATATGACAGAATGCAAGCATAGCTCAATATTAAGAACATTAATGATACAATTCACTTTAAGAGAAAAATCACTCTGTCATTGTAAAATTAAAATAATATATTAAAATTCAACAGACATTTCTAATTTTTAAAAAGTAAACTCGGACTGCTATGACCTTCCTTGGGGAGACAAATATACAGAATTTTAAAAAGAAGATTTAATTGACATCTACTTGGTCTGCTTCCAGGAATAATAACTGCTTAGCTTTCTCTCTAAAAAAGAAATTAGTAATCATGGATTTACGACTACTGGCAGATAACAGGCTACTCTTCAATAGGTTCATACACATTTGCTTCAACTTGATAAGTGAATACTTACGACGTTCTATGTTACAAAACACTGTTTACACTGAGCTATAACCACATAAGTATTAGAAGCTACAACAATCAATAAAATATAAGTGTCACAGCAAAGGAAAACATAAACAAGACAAAAAGGCAACCCTCAGAATGGGAGAAAATATTTGCAAATGAAGCAACTGACAAAGGATTCATCTCCAAAATTTACAAGCAGCTCATGCAGCTCAATATCAAAAAAACAAACAACCCAATCCAAAAATGGGCAGAAGACCTAAACAGACATTTCTCCAAAGAAGATATACAGATTGCCAACAAACACATGAAAGGATGCTCAACATCACTAATCATTAGAGAAATGCAAATCAAAACTACAATGAGATATCACCTCACACCAGTCAGAATGGTCATCATCAAAAAATCTAGAAACAATAAATGCTGGAGAGGGTGTGGAGAAAAGAGAACCCTCTTGCACTGTTGGTGGGGATGTAAATTGATACAGCCACTATGGAGAACAGTATGGAGGTTCCTTAAGAAACTAAAACTAGAACTGCCATATGACCCAGCAATCCCACTACTGGGCATACACCCTGAGAAAACCATAATTCAAAAAGACTCATGTACCACAATGTTCATTGCAACTCTATTTACAATAGTCTGGACATGGAAGCAACCTAAGTGTCCATCAACAGATGAATGGATAAAGATGTGGCACATATATACAATGGAATATTACTCAGCCATAAAAAGAAACAAAATTGAGTTATTTGTAGTGAGGTGGATGGACCTAGAGTCTGTCATACAGAGTGAAGTAAGTCAGAAAGAGAAAAACAAATACCGCGTGCTAACACATATATATGGAATCTAAAAAAATAAATAAATAAATGGTTCTGAAGAACCTAGGGGCAGGACAGGAATAAAGATGCAGACGTAGAGAATGGACTTGAGGACATGGAGAGGGGGAAGGATAAGCTGGGACGAAGTGAGAGAGTGGCATGGACATATATACACTACCAAATATAAAATAGATAGCTAGTGGGAAGCAGCCACATAGCACAGAGAGATCAGCTCAGTGCTTTGTGACCACCTAGAGGGGTGGGATAGGGAAGGTGGAGAGGGAGGAGGTATGGAGATATACATATATGTATAGATATGGGGATATATGTATATGTATAGCTGATTCACTTTGTTATAAGTGAATATTCACTAAGTTATAAGTGTTATAAGTGAATATATGTATAGCTGATCCACTTTGCTATAAAGCAGAAACTAACACACCATTGTAAAGCAATTATACTCCAATAAAGATGTCAAAAATATATATATATAAGTGTCAAAAAAGAGTTAGTGTTTCTAAGAAAATTCAGTTAAATTCTTTGGAATGAAGCAATAAGTATGAACCATTAAAGTACTTCAGAAAACAATAATTGTTGGGGTAAGGTCATAGTTTAGAAGTATTATGAATCATGTTACTTCATAAATATCTTAAAATGCCAGGTACTTAAAAAACATAAATTCTATGCAATGTTTTATGGGTATGGTTTATGCTAAAGAGGTTGTAAATCTCCAATCAGTAGCCCATATTCAAATAAGAAGACTTGATTCTATAACAAAAGTGTGACAAATGAATGCTTAAGTTAAAATGTGAAGTTTAAGTTACACATAATTTTTAATGATTGTAGCTTTTAAACTACTTTTTAATTAATCTACAATCTAGTGGACCTAAATAAAATAAAAAGATGCTATGTCATACAATATGGAGAAACATTAACTGAATTGATTTCATTAAAGTTAGGAATAAGACAACAATATTCTTCTTGAAATTACAGTTAGTACATTTAGTTATAGTTAATACATTTACCCAAAAGAATAAAGTAAGTATAGGCATTAGAACAGAATAGGCAAAATTGTCATTATTTTCAGATGTTAAAATTTCATTTATATAAACAATAGCAAATATACTATAAAAAATATTAGAAAAATAGAAAAAAAATTAAGGTATCTGGTTATAAAAAATACATATATATAAAATTCAGTAGCGTTCCTTTGCACAATGGCCAGTTTGAAATGATAATAGATGAGAGATCACACTAATAGTGTTTACAGATTAAAAATTTAGCAATAAATTTTTTAAAAATGTGCAGGATATATAAAAAATTTGAAATTCTACTCTCAAAGGGAATAAGAAATTTCAAGTCAAATTGCAATTCATATTTTTAGACTTTACTACACAAAACAGTATATAAAGTATAAAACAAAAATTTCAAAAGACACACACACACACCCCACACACACATCTCCATGGAGCAGAAATGAAAGAGAAATCTAATGCAATGCAGGGATGAAGGTTCTGGCCTGCTGAGCTCTGATTCCAGAAGCAAGCAGAGACAGGTAGGAATTCATTTTCTCCAACATACTAAGGACTAAGTGTTCCATATCCAGTAAAGGATTGGACACAGACTCACTTTATGAAAAGAGGAGTTGGAACAAGATTCACCCATATGTGAATGGACATGAAAAGAAGCTAAAGCTGTCTTCTGTCTTAGTCTAGGTCTTGTAAGAAGCTGACCACCAAGCAAAGATGAAGTAAACAGACCAGCTCTGTAGCCAGCAGCTGGCCAAGCAGTCTTCAGCTTTGGAGACTATATCCGGAATGTCCCCCAAATAAGATGGAAGCTTGAGACAACAATATAAGGCTGGTTCTGGACTTGTTAGTCCCAGAACAGAGTTGAGATTAAAAAAAAAAAAAAAAAAAAAAAAAACCCAAAAGACAAAAAACCCAAAACCTAAATAGGAAACAGTAAGTATAGAGAAAGAGAAAAGAATTCATTCAAAATAAGTCTATAAATAAAAATTACAAAATATGTGAGAAAAACATGATTCTAACCATCCACCTCCCCAGTACACAGGAAAAGCAGATTCAGAATTGTTAACCGATACTCCCTTGAGAGATAAAGTTACCGACTAGACTACAGTGTTTATGTACTGTTTCTTTTGGTTTTAGCCTTATAGTTTCCCATCAGAACACAATTCTGTGGCACATATATACAATGGAATATTACTCAGCCATAAAAAGAAATGAAATTGAGTTATTTGTAGTGAGGTGGATGGACCTAGAGTCTGTCACACAGAGTGAAGTAAGTCAGAAAGAGAAAAACAAATACTGTATGCTAACACATATACATGGAATCTAAAAAAAAAAAAATGGTTCTGAAGAACCTAGGGGCAGGACAGGAATAAAGACACAGACGTAGAGAATGGACTTGAGGACATGGGGAGGGGGAAGGGTTAGCTGGGACGAAGTGAGAGAGTGGCATGGACTTATATAGATAGCTAGTGGGAAGCAGCCGCATAGCACAGGGAGATCAGCTTGGTGCTTTGTGACCACCTAGAGGGGTGGGATAGGGAGGGTGGGAGGGAGACACAAGAGGGAGGAGATATGGGGATATATGTATATGTATAGCTGATTCACTTTGTTATAAAGCAGAAACTAACACACCATTGTAAAGCAGTTATACTCCAATAAGGATGTTTAAAAAGAAAACAAAAACACCGTTCTCCAAAGTTACTTAGATCAGTTCTTCTTTCCCCCACCCCTTCACTACAGTGAGGTTATGTCATACATTTGAAACACAGATTTGTTACAACTGCATTCCCTTCTGAAATTCCAGCAACATCCATTATGAACATCCCTTGATTTTTAGTCTTCCTGAATTACTTTATTTTAGGTTTTCTCTTCTGTACAGCATATATCTGGGTCTTACTGGGGAGGCCAAAATGAAAATCTTTTCCTCTTAATAGATGAGTTAAGCCCATTCACATTTATTGATATAATTGCTACACTGCGTTTCAACATATTACTATTTCATAGTTGTGTATATTTTATTAGAGTTGGTATATTTCTTTCTCTTCAAGATGTATCTTTAGAAAGGTTGTATTTTTATTCTAATGGTTACCTTTCTATATATAAATTATTTAATGCCCTTAGTTCACTGTTTTCTTATTTAACCTTTTACTCTGATTTATCAGTTGTTGTTCAGTATGTTTTAACACTTACCGATTATCTATATAGCAATAAGCTTTCTCTATGTACCTCTTCCCCATTTACTTCTATTTTTAGTTTTATTGAGTTTCATCATTGACATTATATATTGCCACAATTTATAATACCTGCACATCAGTCTTTAATTCTCATCTTTTCCTTAGTTGTAGTCTCAAACACATATATTTTAAAATATGCACAATAGTCCTTTTGCTGAAGGTTTCCCAGTCATTACCTAGTTAGGAGATGCTCATCTTCTAGTAGATTCCTCAAGAATAGCCAATGAGTGCAGAGATCCTGATGTTCTCATGTGTTGAAACCTTTAATAGCCTTGCCATGTGAAGGTCAGCTGTCTGGATGTAAAATTCTTAGTTCGCATGTTCCTCAATTAAATTTTTTTTTAAGTGCTGCTCAATTTTTGTCTTCTTTTGTGTCTTGGTTTGAAAAGCCTGATGCCAGTTTACTTTGCCTTTATGAATTATTTGAGTTTTTTTAAAGACTGGCGAATTTTACCTTTATCTTTGAAATTTAATTGTTTTACTAGGATATATATGTCTTAGAGTTTATTATTCTTGATTAATTTTCCCAGGTATGTGATGAACCCATTCAATGCATAAATTAGGTCTTTTCTTATCTCTGAAAATTTTTCTTGCATTATGGTTTTAAATACTACCTCTGTTCCTTTTTCAAATTGTTTTCTTCCTTACAGATTCTGAAAATATTAATGTTATTACTTTTTTCCTTGTTTCCCTTTTCACTACTTTCTCTCTGACCATTTTTTTCTTCTTTTTTGATTTTGTCATTTCTTTTGATTTTCATTTCTTTGTTTACCTAGTTTTTTTTTTTCCTAATGTGTCTTAATAAACTTTTCTTCAAGTTTATTCTTGGAATTTATAATATTTATTGAGCTTATTATTGTAACTTATTTCTTCATTTACGAGATAGTTTTTTTTTCTATTTCTGAGTTCAATCTCTCTTCTCAATTTTATTTTGTCCGTTTCTGTTTTAATTTTCAAATTTCTGATTAAAGATGGTTTCTCAAATCCTCAAGTGCTTGTTTGAGTGTATTTAATTTTGTTTAGAGTTACTGGCTTACAGCTTTCTTCTGCTTTGTTTCCATTTTTCAAGGTGAGGGGTGGTTAATTTTCTCAGTTATGTGTGAAATTTCATTTACTAATTTTCTGCAATATCTCTATATGGACTTTATCTTTCTTTTGTTCATTTTTATTATACTGGAGTATTTTCCAGTATTCCCATTTCTTAATACCACACTCTTCTGTCAGTACAGCACAGTCAAGAAATTTTAGCAAGGAGTTTTTATTTGTTTTGATGTTGGGGAAAGGGTGTGAGTTCTCTAATTTCATGGTTCTCTTTTTTTCTTGCCTTTCTTAAAAATCTCCCCCACCCTTCTTTTCTATTTCTACTTAACTATCAGACTGCAAAGGAGCACTTTCCAGTCCTTTGCCTTTTTTTCCTCCAGAAGTTGTGCATTTTGAAGAGTGCCTATTTAAATCAGGTCTGTCCATGTAATTGCATCTCTCCCTGTAAACTGGGCCTGTCCCTTTAAATCACAGGAACTCTTAAGCCTCTGACCTGTAGCTCTTGCTCTGATTTCGACAGACACCTTTCCAGGTTTTGATTTTGATTTTTTCCAGATTCAGGGTAGATATAATATTTTGAGGCAGTCTTCCAAATCACCATTATGGCTCCTTGCTTGCCTCCCTCTTGTCTTCCTCCCAATTTTTCTTTAGATATGAGATGGTGATGTGAAAGATCACTTACTGGAATTTGGTCATTTTTTTGTCCTTTACAGACAGTTATTTTTGCAGTTTTGGCATGTTCTGTCTGCCAGGTATGCTAAGGGCACTGTTTTGCATAGAACTTACTTTTCTTGTATTTTCTTATGGATTGGGGAAGAAATTTTTGCAGATGCTATAAGTCCATTGTCCTAAACCAGATGGATACCCAATAAAATTATATATAATGAATCATTAGTGGGAAGAAGGCAACCTTCCTACTTCGTCATTTCATTACAGTCCCAGTCAAGTTTCCAAAGTATTTGTTTGTTTGGGAGTGGGAATTTCTAAGGTGGAGACATGATCTGACAATTTATTTTAAAGAGCACTTGAAAGACTAACTAAGTGAAGCTATCCATGGAAATGTATGTGGGTGAAAGACTAGCCCTAGTCAGTATCTCAAAGGTATATCATAAAATGAATTAAAATTATGTTGTTCTGGTCAGGAGTAGACAGGCAGACTAATAAAACAGAATGAAGACTTCAGAAATAACTCAAATACATATTATATATTGGTATGTGATAAATATATCATTTAAAATCAGAGAAGAAAAGAGAATTCTTTAATAAAGAGTGCTAGGTCATTTGCCAGGTCATATGGGTAAAACCAAAATTAGATCCCTATGTTGCCCCATACATCAACATTATTTCAGAATAATAAATTTTCAAATTTAAAGCTTAAACAAATGAATAAATGCACTTTAAGAAAACATACAGCAACATTCTTTATGAAACATTAGAGTGGAGAAGGCCTTGCTAAGCATGCCATAAAATTCAGGAGATATAAAGTTACACGTTGGTAAAATTGACTACATAAAAATCTAAAATTTCTGCATAGCTACTAATATCATAGACGAATCTAAAAGACAAATAAAAAGGGCAAAATAGTCCATTACTATATGTTTTCAAATATTTCCTTTAATATAGAAAACTCTATCTCAAACTGTTAAAAAGATCAATAAATCAATAAAACATGTTTATACAAGATATGAACAACTCACAGGAACAAAATGGTAAACCAACACAGCTAAAGATGTTCATCTCAAATTTAAACCCAAGATGAAGTTTGACACCTATGGAATTCACATTCTCTAGGATTTATTCCTCAACTCTTCAATTTTCACCCTCTCTTCACTTTATGGGTGGACCCAACCACATCCAGGACTTCAATTAACACCTGCATGTCAGCCAGATATTCATCACAGACTGTCTCCTAAGTCCCAGACCCCTACTCCTCTCCTCTCTGTACCTTAACAGTCACCAAGTCCTGACAGTTCTACCTCCTTTAGTATCTCCTTACACCGATGTTTTCCAAATAGAAGTTAGCAATCCTTTATTCGGTCATGAAATCAACTTAACAGTTTAGAAGCAACATTTTAAAAAGAAAATATTACTAAGTGAAAGAAGCCAATCTGAAAAGGCTATATACTATATGATTCTAACTATATGAAATCTGGAAAAGACAAAACTATGGAGATGGGAAAAACGTGAGTAGCTGCCAGGGATTTGGGAAGGGGAAGAACGAAGAGGTGAAGCACAGGAAATTTTTAGAACAGTGACGCTATTCTACATGATGCTATATAGATGTATACATGTAATTACATAGATTTTTAAAAACCCACAGAATGGACAGCACAAAGAGTGAACCCTAATGTGCACAATGGACTTCAGTTGATTTAATAAAATAGTGTTATTGTGTCCTCCCAGATTCATATGTTGAAGTCCTAACATTCAGTACCTCAAAACGTGACTGTATTTAGAAAAAAGGCCTAAAGAGGTAATTAGGGTAAGATGAAGTCACATCCGTGGACCCTAATCCAATATAACTGATGTTCTTATAAGAAAAGACTAGGACACAGACATGCAAGGAGCTAAGTCCATACAAGGATACAGGAAGAAGACTGCCTTCTACAAGTCAAGGAGTGAGGCCTGGAACAGATGCTTTCCTCATGGCCCTCAAAAGAAACCAAACATGCTGACACCTTGACTTCAGACTTCTAGCCTCCAGAATTGTGAGAAAATGCATTTCTTTTGTTTAAGCCACCAAGTCTGTGGTTTTTATTACAGCAGCTTTAGCAAACTAATACAAATAGTATAGCATGGCATGACATAGGATAGAAAATAGAGTGTGCCACACGTACTAGGAGAAAATACTGTTTAGTAAAACATCAGTTTTAAGTGTGGGTATGTGTGCACATATGCCTATAGGTACTGAGTCAAGTATGTATATTTCCTAATGTAGGTCTTAATTAGAAAAATTTGAAAAACACTGATCCAAACTACCCACTTTTTTATCCTTCTCGATTATGTCCATCATTTCTTACCTGGATTACCTCAAAAGTTTCCTACATGGTCTCTGTGTTTATTCCTATATTCAACAAATATTGATGAAAGAATTACCATGCATCAGACACTGGGCAAGTTCCTAGAGGTACAGTGGTGAGCAAATGGACCTGGTCCCTGCTCTCATTCACTCATAGTCTAATGGCCCCTCCAATCTATTCTCCACAGCTCTGAGAGTAATCCTTCTAAAACACATATTTGATCACTCTGCTCTACTCAACACCCATCATTGGCTTGCCAATGAATTTTGGAAAATAAAAATGCAAACTCTCCGAGCTCACAAGAGAGCTTTCATGATCTGACACCTGCCTGTAACTTTGGGCACATCGTGGTTCTAACCAATCCCCTATACTCCAGATGTATTAAACAATGTACATTGCACCTCCCCAAATATGGCATGATCTCTCAGACCTTTATGCCCTCAAATGAGCTTCAGCCTCTAGCCTCCTCACTCTCTCCATTCACTCAGATAATTCCCAGTTATAATTTCGCTCACTGTCAACTTACCATCCACCCAAACCCCTGTTTCCTACCTCTAGGTCTTCATCTCCTTCAAAAAATCCTTCACTGACCACCCTAGTCTAAATTAGCAGCCTAACCACATCACACTAATTGTCCATTTTTTTGCCTGTCTCTTTCATTAGTTCTGCAAGTTCACTGACAGTAATAATTTAGTTTCTTTTCTTGCTTTTCCACACATTAACACATTTCCTGGCACATAAATGAGTGGATGAATAGAGGATGGATGGACAGACACATAGCCTTTTATATGGGGATCATTAATGAAATTATTCATCAAAATTTCAAAATGAACATAATGAAAACCTACCACTCTAGTGACATACAGAGAAGACATTAAAATTGTAGGAAAATATAAATTGCAGTAACTGAAATAAGGGATTTCACTAGACTATATTATGACTTAGCCTGCACTCTGTGAAACATTTTAATTAAAAATTCCTATCAGTGATAATTGAAATTGATTTAAATATTTTAATGATATCTAGGAGTGAATCAGTTTGTTCTCTAGATCTCAAACAATACAGATACTAAGACTTTATTGGGGACTTTTCTCACAAATGCTTAAATAACCTTTTATTTCTTAATTATAACAATAAATTAGTAACATGAATAATGGAGAAAAAATTAGAAAAAAAAAACTTCCAGCTTGGAAAAATATCCCATGTATAACCTAAGTTGTAAATGTGAGCTTAATAATAAAATGTAATCTACCTATACAGGATTTTGATTATTAGCTAGCTAAAGGTTTCTGTTTATCTTTCTGTTTATCTGTTGTTATCTAAAGACTATATCCTGAAGATCATTAAAATGGAAGGAAGAGTCCAAGTGCTAGTGTCAAATTTTGCTTAGGTGGCAGTCCCTTCTGATAAATCTATGCCTTCCAGATACCCATGCTTTTATACCAGTACTCATCTTACATTATTCAAGCAGTGCTAAAAAAAAGGGGGGGGAGGGAGTGGGGGGAGAGAAAAGGAAAGAAAGAGGAAAGTAAAAGAATGAAGGAATAAAAATTGTAAATGTCCTAGCCCAGTTACCCCTTTCAGAAACCTGAAAAAAATTTTAGTTTTTCAACATTTACTCTTTGAAGAAAACTAAAATGCTTTAGCCTTATTTTCAGAATGGAACATGTGATTGTTTTTGTTTGTTTGTTTTGAATTTTATTTTATTTATTTTTTATACAGCAGGTTCTTATTAGTTATCTATTTTATACATATTAGTGTATACATGTCAATCCTAATCTCTCAATTCATCACACCACCACACCCCCTCACCACTTTCCCCCCTTGGTGTCCATATGTTTGTTCTCTTCAAGGAACATGTGACGTTAATTGTGCATATTATTTAAGCATCTACTACATAGAGGAACTGAACTTGTAGTAGTACAATCCACACAATCTGTTATGACTTGCCACAATTCATTAAATTTTATGGATACTTTCTGTGTAACAGATTTCACTGTCTCCCTCTCTCAGAACTCCAGGAAGTATCTTAAATGTAGAACTTGACACAGAGTTAGGAAAAGATACCTGTACCTGAATGGGACCTATTGATGTGGTCCATACAGATCAGCCTTCCAGCACAGAGAGCAGAGTAGAGAAGTATAGAAAGTAGATCTGGGGGGTGAGGGGTGGAGGCAAACAGAAAATATCTGGCGCATCATTCAAGTAAGAAAACAGATTGTAAAATTCATAAAACAAGTATCAGGTACGAAGATGGCAATAGACACTGAGTACCCATGTGAGACCTGAGCATGCCAAACACCCATCCTACTGAAAAATATTGACACTGTCTGTGAACACATGAGGCCTTGGCACACTCACTTTCATATTCTACCACCCAGCCCATCCTAGACCTTCACATACAGTGAATCTTGAGACAAATTTCCCTCTAAATCTAACCTCTCGTTACTGACTACATTTAAGAGCATATCAGGGATTTCCCTGGTGGCACAGTGATTAAGAATCCGTCTGCCAATGCAGGGGACACAGGTTCGATCCCTGGTCCGGGAATATCCCACATGCCGTGGAGAAACTAAGTCTGTGTGCCACAACTACTGAGCCCACATGCTGCAACTACTGAAGCCCACGCTCCTAGAGCCTGTGCTCCACAACAAGAGAAGCCGCCACAATGAGAAGCCCATGTAACACAATGAAAAGTAGCCCCTGCTTGCTGCAACTAGAGAAAGCCTGCGTGCAGCAACAAAGATCCAACACAGCCAAAAAAAAAAAAAAAAAAAAAAAACAGAGCATATCAATCTATTATTTCGTAACATCCTGCCTTCCATGGGCAGATCTTGGGAGTAGCTATTGCAAATGGAGTCTCTCCTCCTAAATCATTCCCAAACAGAAGCAAAAGAAGCAAAAGTGCCATAGGAACCTACTCTCTTCTCTTTAAGGAAGAAAACTTATAAGCCTTTTGCTGATAGTACTATTTTATTTCTTTGTATTACTCCCTCATTTTTTTTCTTCCTTATCAATTACTTCCTATATCATTGGCTCCTTCACAATAATCTCACAATAGCAATCCATTATTATAGTGTTATTTGTTATCCAATACCTCTAATCCTCAAAACAGCATTCCAAGGTAAGTGTTATTATTTTCCATTTTGCTAATGAGGAAATAGAGATTTAGAGAAGTAAATTAAGCCTCCCGAGAGTAGACTCTTTTGTAGGTCAAGATATGTAGGCCCCTCTCATTTGTTGAGACTCCTAGTATATTTTTTTATCTAAATAGTTAGAAAATTGTATGATAGAGAATGCTTAAATGCATATTATTAAGTGAAAGAAGCCAATCTAAAAAGGCTACATATTGTATAATTCCAGCTATATGACATTCTGGAAAAGGCAAAACTATAGAAGCAGTTAAAAAAAAAAAAGTCAGTGGTTGCCAGGGGTTTAGGGGGAGGAAAAGATGAATAGGTATATTCTTAGGAGATTTTTAGGGCCATGAAACTCTTCTTTATGATACTACAGTAGTGGATAAATGCCTTTATACATTTGTCTACACCTACAGAAATACACCACCAAGAGTGAACCCTAATATAAACTATGGACTTTGTATAATGATATGTCAATGTAGTTTCATCAATAGTTACAAATATACCACTCTGGTGTGGGATGTGGATAGTAGGGGAGGCTGGGGGTGGGGGTGGAAATCAGATCAACCAACTCTTTAGAGCAAATCCCAGTCCATGGATCAACTCTATAATCAACTCAAGAGATAAGATGTACACCTTATATTACTGACTGAGTCTAACTAGGGTGACCAACTCTTGTTTGCCCAGGACTAAGAGGTTTCCTGGGAAATAGGACTTGCAGTGTTAAAACTGGGACAGGACAAGGCAAACTAGAATAGTTGGTCAGTCTAATCTGACTGTAACAAATCAGAGTCAATAATATGGCAGATATGCTCACTTTCTCCATTTTCAGGTTTGCTTATTGGTTATTACATAATATCTTAGAGCCTTCCCAATGAAAAACTTTGATGTCACCCAATACAATCTCCCAGAAAATGCAGAAAAATAAAACAGGTAAATTGTGAAGCAGCAAAACCAACCTCTGTTTGTATGTCTTCAGTGATGGGGAGTTTAGAGCCTTTCCCATTATGTTTCTGTAATTTGAATTATAATCTATCTCCATATAACCTAAACTAATCAGTCCCAGTTACCTAGGGCTATACTGAATAAGTGTAATCTCTAGTTCATATGCATAGGCAAGACTGGGTCCTTCAGATATATCAAAACAATGGTTCTTCCCCATCAGTATTCCCTTATCCAGTGTAACTCCTCCAGTTCTCCCATGGTGTGATATCTAGATACTTTTTTTCTATTCTGGGCATCATCTTCTGGACTTATTCCCATTTATCAATGACACTCCAAAACTGAATACAATACTCTAGATATTGACCCACATAGAATCCAAGGATACTAATACCTTGCATTTTCTGGATATGTTATTTATGTTAATGAAACTAAAGATCACATTAGATTTCTTGGAAACCCTTTCTTATTTAAGTACATATGGAATGTCCAGTCAATTAAAACTTCTAGGATTATTTTCCCACATAAATTGTCAGTAATTTTAAGGCTCCTGCATTATATACTTGTAAAGCTGGGTTTTTTAAATCTAATTGCTAGCCTTAAATTTCATCTGGTTGTTCTTAGCATCTTCTTCCAACTTACTGGAAATTTTTGAGTCTTTATCAGCCAATATATTATTTACACATTCTATGTGTGTTTAATAATACTATGCATGTATGAAAAATTATTTTTTTAGCTTCTTTTAAGTCATTCATGAGGGCATGGCCAAGGTCATAGCCATGAGGCTGACCTCTAGTATGGTACCTTCAAGATGATATTGATCTGTTAATCAACATACTTACTTCAGATATTATTGTTTTAACAAGCTACAAATTTACTTAATGGTGCTATTATTCAGCTCAGATATCTCCATCTTCTCCACTTGTTATAAGACATAACAAGAGACTGTGAAATGCTTTACTAAAATCCAGTTGCAATAAATCAAAGGCAGCCTGGTTAAGAAACATTCCACTCCCAACAGCAAAAATAAAATCAGGCTTGTCATAATTGTTATGAGCACACGGTGATTCACTTAACTTTTCCAAATTGCTGATAGATATTAATCCTTGGGATTTGGCAATAATAAATCAGATTCCCAGGAATTCTCAGGAATTTCTGAAATCTTAAGTTACTCTTGAAATACTTTCAATATTATTCATACTCTTTACTCATTATTATGGATATCTAAAACACTGTTTACTAAATAAGAAATATATGTTTAATAGTAATTACAAGGAGCCATAGGCTATAGCAAATATTCAAACACTGGAAAATACCAGCAAATGCTATTGGATAATATTCAAATAACATAACTTGATATCTTAGCAAAGTCACCAGCATTACCCAAAATTACTTGTTAAAATTGCCATTGTTAGGATTTATTTTGCTCTGAAAATACTTTTTGGAATGCTGCTCATAAGGTTATATGTCATATAATATCAAATAAATTTATTAACATTTATTTTATTTTATTCTTAGAATGCCAGTTAGCAGCAGACAGAACCACAGACACACAATAGGTAGAAGCATGATTGCCTGACCAGACCATGACTGCTTCACTTGGACGTGGTCCTATCCCAGTTTCAGACATGGTCCAGATATACAAACATTTAAAACAGCAAGATTCTCTTTGTCACTTATCTCCCCATCACACATTTAAATACTGCTTAAGTTATATTTGTTTTCTTTCCAGTTTGCAGCTTCTTCCTGACAGAGAGGGGAGCAAACAAGAGTAGGGAACAGCATTTCTGTCACTGTCATCCTGGATGCACCACAGGCAGCCCCTGACTAATTCCTGCTTTCCAGAATTGTTCTAGGTTGGCATCTTTCTCAAGCCTCAGAATTTTTTTTTTTTTTTTTGCGGTACGCGGGCCTCTCACTGTTGTGGCCTCTCCCGTTGCGGAGCACAGGCTTTGGACACGCAGGCTCAGCGGCCATGGCTCACGGGCCTAGCCGCTCCGCGGCATGTGGGATCTTCCCAGACCGGGGCACGAACCCGTGTCCCCTGCAGCGGTAGGCGGGCTCTCAACCACTGCGCCACGAGGGAAGCCCCAAGCCTCAGAATATTTTGAGCTCAGTATATTTGTAACGTTTTCCTACAGTTTTCTGCCACAATTTTACACTTAGCCCTTATTGGGGACACGTTCCTTTACTCTTTACATGTGACTTTTAAAAATATCTGAGCTGGGCCTCCCTGGTGGCGCAGTGGTTGAGAGTCCGCCTGCCGATGCAGGGGATACGGGTTCGTGCCCCGGTCTGGGAGGATCCCATATGCCGCGGAGCGGCTGGGCCCGTGAGCCATGGCCGCTGAGCCTGCGCATCCGGAGCCTGTGCTCCGCAACGGGAGAGGCCACAACAGTGAGAGGCCCGCGTACGAGAAAAAAAAAAAAAAAAAAAAAAAAAATATCTGAGCTTATCTATAAGCAGTCACACTGGTTCTCTCACACACACACACCTTTTCTCCTCTTTAGGGTCCACGATAAATGAGAAAGCAAACTGTTTTTCTAGAAGAACACGGAAGCCCGGGAGAGTAATTAGTTTGTAGTAGAAACTCAGTTATCACTGCTGTCGTTGTTACATATTTCTACTTAATTTTAGCTATGGTTCATTTTGAATCCTTAGCTATGGAATTATAACTTGATTTTCTCTAAATTTTACCTTCTATACCTTCAAGGATGCTGGGATCAGGTCTGACCAAGTCACCTTTTCCTTCTTTACCTATGAAGAACTTCTATAATATCATGATGACTTCCGCCCCAAATTTCCTGACACTGTTCTTGTATCAAGCTGTTTTTTCTTATTAGTTAAAATAAGTGCAGACCAGTAGTTTCTCTTAATGTTTTCTTAGTTATGAAATTCATTGTCAGTCAGGAATATTAATCATGTACCAACTCCTTTGTTTTTAATAGGACACTTCTAATAAAGTCTGGATAGTAAATAAAAATCTGCCACACCTTTGTGTCTTGTCTCTTTACTAGTCTTTTAATTTTTATCATGAAAACCTCATTCCCATTCTCTGACTAGGCATGCTTTAGTCCATTCCACAAAAATATCAGGTCTATTTTTCTCTCTTTATATCATTCCCAAAACATCACCATTAATTACACCTCTACCCTATTAAAGATGGATTATCTTACAAAAAATGTTCTGACCATCCAACAATTTTAATTTGGCGGGGTGGTGGGGGGAGCTTATTCTTCATACCACCAAGCAGTTCTCTGATACCAGCTGGGCACCCTACAATTCAGCTCAATTCTGACACTAGCTACTGGGAGACAGCATCAAATTCCACAGATTAAGGGCCCACAAGACTGCCCTCCACTTAAGATGCCAATAGCAAACTCTGCTTGTCACCTGTGCTTCTGATCAACCAGCCATAGACTGAAGGGTCCAACGACCCCTTTCTTGGGTTACAGGTTAAGGGTTAAGTTCTACAAGATTGCCCTCCTCCACACTTCAGATGTCAGTTACAAGACCACGGTGTCACCTGTGCTTCTGACCAAATGGCTATGAATCAGAGGTTCCCACTACCTTTTCCTTGGGTTTGATTAGTTCACTAGGATGGCTCCAGAACTCAGAGAAACATTTTATCTACTAGCTTACCAGTTTATTATAAAATGATGTAACTCAGGAACAACCAGATGGAAGAGATGCACAGGGCAAGGTATGGAGAAAGTCTGCAGAGCTTCCACGTACTGAGTACACCACTCACCAACCCAGAAGCTCTCCAAACCCAGTCCTTTTGAGTTTTTTATGGAGGCTTTATTACAAAGAGAGGATTAATTAAATCATTGGCCAGTGGAGATTGAACAAGCCCCTCTCCCCTCCTGGGAGGTTGGGGAACTAGGGGAAGGGTGGTGGGGTGGGATAGCCGGGCTGAAACCCTCTAATCACATAGCCTGCTCCAGTGGCAACCAGCCCCAAACTTATATACAATCCAAAAGTCACCATTAAAATATCAAGACACACTTATGCTCTCTTCACTTAGGGAATTCCAAGGGACTTAGGATTTCTGTGCCAGAAATGGGGACAAAGCCCAAATGTATATTTCTTATTATAAATCACATCACATCCAAACTATGCTCATATATTCCATGTTGTTTGAATAAGACATATACTCCCCATTGGCACATTATATTCCAAAATTTCTACCCATTAAGTCTCAGTGATACATGAGTTTATATTCATCACTCAAAATTAAATTTTCACATTTCTCTTGTCATTGGCCAACTGGGATCATAATTTTCAGCCCTGATCATCCCTTGTCACCAGTGCATCCTCCATCATTGTTCTTCTACCTTAGACATCTATTGTATTTCACAACAGCTGAAACTTACAGCTCTTCATTATTTCCAGGAATTTATTTCTCAGCCTTACAAGCTTCAGTTTAATTTCACCTGAACAGACGATCACCTCTTCTGGTAACCACAGCCTTTCCAATTTTCAAAATATGCACTTGATCTTTGCCAAATTATAACACTCCCCCCCAAAAAACAATCCATTCTTGAGAAAGAAAGGTTTGGGATATCATGAAAAATCAATCAAAGTCAAAAAAGTCATGATTAACAAAGAAATGTTTAAAATAACTTTCTAGTTTCTGTGACTTCAGTTTCCTATTTGTAGACTTTTCAGGTACAGTATATGGAAATAGCATTTATCTTTGGTTATATAATTGACCCCAACATAAACTAAAAGTTATTAGTGGGTTTTATTTATTAATTTTTGCCAATTTTTTCTCATGATGTCTTAGATAGGTCTCCAGAAATTACCTACAAACTAAGTATGTCAAAGCTTCATACCAGGAAACTATTAATCCCCACAATGTGTTATTCTTCCTGGTCTAGGGGACAAAGTTTTGTACCTTTGCTACTACCTAGGGATGTGCCTCATTGTTTCATGGATATTAAAATCTCCCTCCAGAAAGTCTGGTTTCATGCTCAGGATGCTACCAGGATTTATCCTCAGCAGTTTATATGCTGATTTCTTTGAAACACTTACCCATTTTCCAATATCTTCATGAAAATTCTAAATATCCAATCCCCACAGGTACACTTTTCTCTCCTTGTTTCCTTCTTAAACCACCTCTCCTATCTTGTTTAAAATGATTTCATCTTTTTAAATAAGCCAGAATATATACACATATTCTCCAAATCTTTACCTTCAACTTCAAACATGGTGGCCAGTACACATTTAAAGCTCCTACATTTGTTTCTTGCATCAGGAAGAAAAATCTAGGCCAGTTGCTCTAAGTGACTGTTCCCTGCACCAGTTATATATATGGCTATCACTTCAAAACTTGGCAGCATAGAATAACCATTTATTATTTCTGACAGTTCTTTGTGTTGATTGGGCAGTTCTGCTGGTCTCATCTGACTCATTCATGGGGTTGCAGTGAGATAAGATGTAGAATGACTGGAAGCAGTTCACCCAAGGTACAGGCAACAAGGTACACTGTAGAATTTCAAAACAATAATAAAAACTGGCTAAAAGTCATTCTGCTTTTGGTTATCACCATGTGCCAGTATTGCTAAATAGTGTCAGGATAAACTACTCCTTCCCGAAAAACAACTGGGGGGAGTAGTCTTGGTCTTTTCGGGCTGCTATAACAAACTGCGATAGACTGGGTAACTTATAGACTATAACAAACTGCCATAGACTGGGTAACTTATAAACAACAGAAATTCGTTTCCCATAGTTTGGGAGGCCAGAAGTCTGGAGGGCACCACCATGATCAGGTTCTGATGAGGACCCACTTCCTAGCTCACAGATGCTCTATCCTCACATGGCAGAAGGGGTGAGGGAGCTCTTTGTGGTCTCTTTTATAAGCGCAATAATCCCATTCATGAGAGCTTCACCTTCATGACCTAATGACTTCTCAAAGGCCCCACCTCCAAATACCATCACATTGGGGATTAGGTTTTAATATATGAATTTTGGAGGGGCACTCTATAGCGTTAGTCTAATTTCTAGACAATGCTGAAGTTCTTAAGTTTTAATAATATGTAAGTTTCAAATTAGTATATTTTATTACTTATCCTTTAAAAATATACTGTATTCTACCTGGAAGTTAATTTGGAAAACTTCCTACAGCTGGCAACCCCAACCCACACAGGATCAACTAACTACACATTTGTTTTAAAAAGAATTTCATAATGATTGGGAATTTTTCAGCCTTTCTTTGTGTGCAGTTTGTATCTCCAATCTTATGGCACTACATATTCTTCTGTTTAAGATTTGAACTTCACAAGGATAGAACAACAGAATAGAAGGAACTCAAGTTCTGCTTCTTTGTGTTTACAATCATTATCCTATTACCACTTGGAGATTTTATTTATGTAAAAGTATTTTACAGGTGAGGCAAAGTGAGAATTGTCAGAAATAATATTTGTGTTTCAGAACTACAATTTTTAATTTATACACAAAATATTTTTCTCCATGTGAATGAATATCTTTGCAATTGAAATTCATTATTTTGCCAATTGTTTTAAAATTAAAGAATATGCCAAGAAAATTATTATTATTGAAAATAAATTTGTCATGGAAGAGAGGAAGGTGTGAAAGAATCTACTTTGAGTATCCAGTACTCGAGGTACACTAACAGAGGGAAGATGCAAAAAAAACCTCATAAGTCTGGAGTTGTGCCATCTGCTGTGTTACCTGTATCTTCTCCACAACACTGCTCATCCTCCAGTAGGCTACATCAGCTTCCTCCAAGATGATCTCAGCTTAGCATTCCTAGAAAGTAAAGGTGGAAGCTGCAAGGTCTCTTAAGACTGAGCAAAAGGAATACCCTAATTTCACTTTCCCTGCCTCTTACTGGTTAAAGTAAATCATAAGAACAACTCAGACTCAAGGGATGGGCAAATAAACTCCACCTCTGGATCACAGGGGACTGTAAGTTTTAATAATATGTACATACACAGACACCCCAAAACACACCATTGGACAGGTCCTTCCCACCAGAAACACAAGATCCAGCCTCATCCACCTGAACACAGGCACCAGTCTCCTCCACCAGATAACCTACAACAACCCACTGAACCAACCTTACCCACTGGGGGCAGACACCAAAAACAAAAGGAACTATGAACCTGCAGCCTGAGAAAAGGGGACCCCAAACACAGTAAGATAAGCAAAATGGGAAGACACAGATATATGCAGCAGATGAAGGAGCAAGATAAAAACACACCAGACCAGAAAATGAAGAGGAAATAGGCAGTCTACCAGAAAAAGAATTCAGAGTAATGATAGTAAAGATGATACAAAATCTTGGAAATAGAATGGAGAAAATACAAGAAACATTTAACAAGGACCTACAAGAACTAAAGAGCAAACAAACAATGATGAACAACACAATAAATGATATTAAAATTCTCTAGAAGGGATCAATATCAAAATAACTGAGGCAGAAGAATGGAGAAGCGACCTGGAAGTTAAAATAGTGGAAAAAACTACTGCAGAGCAAAATAAAGAAAAAAGAATGGAAAGAACTGAGGACAGTCTCAGAGACCTCTGGGACAACATTAAATGCACCAGCATTTGAATTAGAGGGGTCCCAGAAGAAGAAGAAGAAGAAGAAGAAAAAAAGGGACTGAGAAAATATTTGAAGAGATTATAGTTGAAAACTTCCCTAATATGGGAAAGGGAATAGGCAGTCAAGTCCAGGAAGCGCAGAGAGTCCCATACAAGATAAATCCAAGGAGAAACATGCCAAGACATATATTAATCAAACTATGAAAAAAAATTAAATACAAAGAAAAAATATTAAAGCAGTAAGGGAAAAACAACAAATAACATACAAGGGAATCCCCATCAGGTTAACAGCTTATCTTTCAGCAGAAACTCTGCAAACCAGAAGGGAGTGGCAGGCCATATTTAAAGTGATGAAGGGGAAAAACCTACAACCAAGATTACCCTACCCAGCAAGGATCTCATTCAGATTCAACAGAGAAATTAAAACCTTTACAGACAAGCAAAAGCTAAGAGAATTCAGCACCACCAAACCAGCTTTACAACAAATGCTAAAGGAACATCTCTAGGCAGGAAACACAAAGAAGGAAAAGACCTACAATAACAAACCCAAAACAATTAAGAAAATGGTAATAGGAACATACATATCAGTAACTACCTTAAATGTAACTGGATTAAATACTCCAAACAAAAGACACAGACTAGCTGAATGGATACAAAAACAAGACCCGTAAATATGCTATCTACAAGACACCCACTTAGACCTAGGGACATATACAGACTGAAAGTGAGGGGATGGAAAAAGATATTCCATGCAAATGGGAACCAAAAAAAAGCTGGAATAGCAATACTCATATCAGACAAGATAGATTTTAAAATAAAGACTATTAAAAGAGACAAGAAAGGACACTACATAATGATCAAGTGATCAATCCAAGAAGAAGATATACAATTGTAAATATTTATGCACCCAACAAAGGATCACCTCAATACATAAGGCAAATGCGAACAGCCATAAAAGGGGAAATTGACAGTAACAAAATCATAGTAGGGGACTTTAACACCCCACTTTCACCAATGGACAGATCATCCAAAATGAAAATAAATAAGGAAACACAAGCTTTAGATCACACATTAGACAACATGGACTTAACTGATATTTATAGGACATTCCATCCAAAAACAACAATATACTTTCTTTTCAAGTGATCACAGAACATTCTTCAGGATAGATTATATCCTGGGCCACAAATCAAGCCTTGGTAAATTTTAGAAAATTGAAATCGTATCAAGTATCTTTTCTGACCTCAACACTATAAGACTAGATATCAATTACAGGAAAAAAATATAAAAAATACAAACACATGGAGGCTAAACAATACGCTACTAAATAACCAAGAGATCACTGAAGAAATCTAAGAGGAAATCAAAAAATACCCAGAAACAAATGACAATGAAAACACGATGACCCAAAACCTATGGGATGCAGCAAAAGCAGTTCTAAGAGGGAAGCTTATAGCAATAAAATCCTATCTCAAGAAAAAAGAAACATTTCAAATAAACAACTAACCTTACAACTAAAGCAATTAGAGAAAGAAGAACAAAAAGAACCCAAAGTTAGCAGAAGGAAAGAAATCATAAAGGTCAGATCAGAAATAAATGAAAAAGAAATGAAGGAAATGATAGCAAAGAGTAATAAAACTAAACGCTGGTTCTTTGAAAAGATAACCAAAATTGATAAACCATTAGCCAGACTCATCAAGAAAAAAAGGGAGAAGACTCAAATCAATAGAATTAGAAATGAAAAAGGAGAAGTAACAATTGACACTGCAGAAATACAAAGGATCAGGAGATATTACTACAAGCAATTAAATGCCAATAAAACGGACAACCTGGAAGAAATGGACAAATTCTTAGAAATGCACAACCTTCGGAGACTAAACCAGGAAGAAATAGAAAATATGAACAGACCAATCACAAGCACTGAAATTGAGAGTGTGATTAAAAATCTTCCAACAAACAAAAGACCAGGACCAGATGGCTTCACAGGTCAATCCTCTCAAACATTTAGATAAAAGCTAACACCTATGCTTCTCAACCTCTTCCAAAATATAGCAGAGGGAGGAACACTCCCAAACTCATTCTATGAGGCCACCATCACCCTGACACCAAAAGCAGACAATGATGTCACAAAAAAAGAAAACTACAGGCCAATATCACTGATGAATATAGATGCAAAAATTCTCAACAAAATACTAACAAACAGAATCCAGCAGCACATTAAAAGGATCATACACTATGATTGAGTGGGGTTTATCACAGGAATGCAAGTATTCTTCAACATATGCAAATCAATCAGTGTGATAAATCAAATTAAAACACTGAAGGAGAAAAACCGTATGATCATCTCAATAGATACAGAAAAAGCTTTCAACAAAATTCAACACCCATTTCTGATAAAAACCCTCCAGAAAGTAGGCATAGAGGGAACTTACCTCAACATAATAAAGGCCATATATGACAAATCCACAGCCAGCATCGTTCTCATTGGTGAAAAACTGAAAGCATTTCCACTAATATCAGGAACGAGACAAGGTTGCCCACTCTCACCACTATTATTCAACATAGTTTTGGAAGTTTTAGCCACAGCAATCAGAGAATAAAAGGAATCCAAATCGAAAAAGAAGTAAAGCTGTCACTGTTTGCAGATGACATGATACTATACATGGAGAATCCTAAAGATGCCACCAGAAAACTACTAGAACTAACTAATCAATGAATTTGGTAAAGTAGCAGGATACAAAGTTAATGCACAGATATCTCTTGCATTCCTATACACTAATGATGAAAAACCTGAAAGAGAAATTAAGGAAACACTCTCATTTACCATTGCAACAAAAGGAATAAAATACCTAGGAATAAACCTACCTAAGGAGACAAAAGACCTGTATGCAGAAAACTATAAGACACTGATGAAAGCAATTAAAGATGATACAAACAGATGGAGAGATATACCATGTGCTTGGATAGGAAAAATCAATATTGTGAAAATGACTATACTACCCATAGCAATCTACAGATTCAATTCAATCCCTATCAAACTACCAATGGCATTTTTCACAGAACTAAAACAAAAAATTTCTCAACTTGTATGGAAACACTAAAGACCCCGAATAGCCAAAGCAATCTTGAGAAAGAAAAACGGAGCTGGAGGAATCAGGCTCCCAGACTTCAGGCTATACTACAAAGGCACCGTAATCAAGACAGTATGGTACTGGCACAAAAACAGAAATATAGATCAGTGGAACAGGATAGAAAGCCCAGAGGTAAACCCACACACATATGGTCACCTTATCTTTGATAAAGGAGACAAGAATATACAATGGAGAAAAGACAGCCTCTTCAATAAGTGGTGCTGGGAAAACTGGACAGCTACATGTAAAAGAATGATATTAGAACAATCCTTAACACGGTATAGAAAACTAAACTCAAAATGTATTAAAGATCTAAACGTAAGGCCAGACACTATAAAACTCTTAGAGGAAAACATAGGCAGAACACTCTACGACATAAATCACAGCAAGATCCTTCTGAACCACCTTCTAGAGAAATGGAAATAAAAACAAAAATAAACAAATGGGACCTAATGAAACTTAAAAGCTTTTGCACAGCAAAGGAAACCATAAACAAGACATAAAGACAACCCTCAGAATGGGAGAAAATATTGGCAAACAAAACAACAGACAAAGGATTCATCTTCAAAATATATAAGCAGCTCATGCAGCTCAATATCAAAAAAACAAACAACCCAATCCAAAAATGGGCAGAAGACCTAAACAGACATTTCTCCAAAGAAGATATACAGATTGCCAATAAACACATGAAAGGATGCTCAACATCACTAATCATTAGAGAATTGCAAATCAAATCTACAATGAGGTATCACCTCACACCAGTCTGAATGGTCATCATCAAAAATCAACAAACAATAAATGCTGGAGAGGATGGAGAAAAGGGAACCCTCTTGCACTGTTGGTGGGGATGTAAATTGATACAGCCACTATGGAGAACAGTATGGAGGTTCCTTAAAAAACTAAAAATAGAAGTACCATATGACCCAGCAATCCCACTACTGGGCATATACCCTGAGAAAACCATAATTCAAAAAGACACATGCACCCCAGTGTTCATTGCAGGTCTTTTTACAATAGTCAGGACATGGAAGCAACCTAAATGTCCATCAACAGATGAATGGATAAAGAAGATGTGGAACATATATACAGTGGAGTATTACTCAGTCATAAAAAGAAACAAAATTGAGTTATTTATAGTGAGGTGGATGGATCTAGAGTCTCTCATACAGAGTGAAGTAAGTCAGAAAGAGAAAAACAAATACCATATGCTAACACATATATATGGAATGTTAAAAAAAAAAGGTTCTGAAGAACCTAGGGGCAGGACAGGAATAAAGATGCAGACATAGGGAATGGACTTAAGGACACGGGGAGGAGGAAGGGTAAGCTGGGACAAAGTGAGAGAGTGGCATAGACATATATACACTGCCAAATGTAAAATAGCTAGCTAGTGGGAAGCAGCCGCATAGCACAGGGAGATCAGCTCGGTACTTTGTGACCACGTAGAGGGGTGGGATAGGGAGGTTGGGAGGGAGACACAAGAGGGAAGGGATATGGGGATACATGTATATGTATAGCTGACTCACTTTGTTATACAGCAGACACTAACACAGCATTGTAAAGCAATTATACTCCAATAAAGATGTTAAAAAATAGATCTATACATAAGCTTCCCTCAGGGGGTCCTTTGTAGTGCAATTTTTAAACTCTCTAAGTAAATTGTAGTGGAAAACATTTATTTTCTCTTACCTAGAAACTTTAGCATTAGGTTCCCTGTGTGGTAGGAGCTCCTGGAAATGCTGCCTTTGAGTCTGTCTGGCCACTCCTCTCCCTCCTTTGGCTAATTACTGCTAATTACCTCTAGGTGTTTGCAATTAATACCAATTGACCTCAGCTGTGTACCCCCAGGCTCTGGCATCATATAAGCTCAAGCCCTTAAAGACCAAATATTGCAATATCTTTTGCTTGCCCCTTTGACCTCTTTTTCATTCTTTTCAGAACTCAATTCTAGTCAGCTTGGCAGGGGCAATACGGGTCTGTCTGTAAGATCTCCCATAGGAGAGGATTATTTTTGCAGCAATTTAGTTTGCCAGTGACAGTAAGGGACAGAACAAGAACCTAATTAATAAGAATTTGATTTGACTGTAGACCAAATCTAACCAAAGCTAGAAGGAACATTTTTCTTCCTCTGACCTCTCAAAGCCCTTTATTTTGCCCCTTTTATGGCAAATTTACTTTTAACTTTTATTATGCTTATTTGTACAATGGGCAGCTCTCTCCTGGTAGACTTTGACTGCCCTGAGGGGAGGATTCAAGTTGCCCTCTACCTAGTTTCTTTCACAGCATCTTAGTCAGTTTGATAACATGGTGAGCTCCAGTAAATATCTATTGAACAAATGAAAACATTCTCTGTGTATTACTATTCATGATACACCAAGAGAATTTAAAAGTAGGTGTAACCCTTAACTCCCTATACCAGAGAGGTAAATATCATGGCTGAGAAAGATCGGCTAACCAGGGGAAGCAATAATTAAATGTGTGGACTTTGATTCTATATTTTTATTCTGAAGGCTAATTTTTTGTCTGCTTAAATGTAAGATCCTCCACAAAAGAAAATCATTATTCCATGTTTCTTGAGATGTAAAGAAAAAAACAATACACAGATGTTCATTCCCTGAAGCTTCCAATAGAAGCAGAAGCACATACGTTGCTTCCTCCACAGCCACCCTCTATAACATGACAATGCTCATCTTTGTTCTCTTAGCCTTGCTGCCTTTTCATTTCCTTCAGCTGTGCATGTCTTCAAGTCTTTTGTCTGCTGCAGAGAGAACGAGTATTATCTTAACAAATAAATGACCACTTGAGGAAATGAAATTATACAATCTTTTCACTAATCTGTCTAATGGTTATTTGCAAAAGAAGTGAAAATGCTGAAGCACTTCCAGTTTTTAAGAACATGGTAAGAAAAAATATATACCCAAGGATCCAAACTAGTGTTGATCTGACTAGATTAATTACATAATTCTGTATCACTTCATTTAAAATTTGTTTTGTTGTTACTAGTTTCAGTTGTTGATATTATGTATACCAGTGTTTCTTTTCTTTTTTTTTTTTTTTTTTAATACCAGTGTTTCTTATCCTTTAGGTAGCATCAGAGTCACCTGGAGTGCTTGTCAAAACACAGACTACTGGGCCCACACCTAGAGTTACTGATTCACTAGGTCTGGGCTGGGGCTCAAAACATGTGCATTTTTAACAAATTCCCAAGTGATGTTGACATTGCTGGTCCAGGGACCAAACTTTGAGAACCTCTGACTTAAACAGTCTTTATGCATGTATGGCTCCCCCAGCCACACATTCCTAACTCTAACCCCTCATTAGAATATCTGATGTAATTCTGGATAATACATCACCTGGTAAAATACTTAAAACCATAGTCATTTATAGTTAAAAATGCATCTATCATTAATAAATGCACAATTAAAAATAAATAAATGTAAATCAGAAAAGTGAATAAATAATGTCACATGATCAAAATTTTAAATGTTTCAAAACCATAGGTCATTTTACTAAATCAATATAACAAAATGATTTACCAAATACAAGTTAAGTACACTTCAATAAGTAGAATTAAACTACGCTGTCTGAGCTAGCTAAAATACCACACAATGTTATTATATATACTAAGATAGTTTCACTTTGGGGGTAGGGGCAGAGAAAGTGTCAGGATCTCTGAAGGGAGAATACTATCTAGGCCAGTAATATCCATGAATAAGATCTTTCAGGGAAGGTTCTAGGTAAGGGCCAAGGACATAATGTGAAGGAAAAAAGAGAGAGAAAAAAAAAAGATTAAGTTGCCAGGTTAAAGCTTTTGCTCATAGAAAAGAGAAATATTCAAAAAAGATGGAGTCTCCATGGTGCTATAGAAAGTATGGGTCCCCTAACTGTAGTCCTCAAACCCACATCTTCACACTTGCCCCTCTGGAGTTTCCAAATTAGAATTCACCTTGTACTCCTTCAACCTTGTATTCTATGGGCTATTCTCTGTTGTACTGCCACTTTCTATCATAGTACACACTGCTCTTTAACAAATGTTTATTGAATAAATGAATAAATATATGGCAGAAATAAAGAAAGTTTGTAAATCTAGAAGATGACGGTAAACTCCATTTTGCTCTGGAGTGGAGCAGGTGTTGTTTTGGCTAAGGATGTTCTTTATCATTGTAGTTAGAGGCAGGCGACCACAGGCAGCTGTACAGGGTGTACACTGTAATACTCCAGAGGCACCATTCACACAGATTACAATGTAGATGGCAACCCCAAACATTGTGGGAGCACCACTTGCCTAACTGGACGCAAGGACCCCGTGGAGTAGCAAAGGAGAGGAAGTAAGAGATGCTGAGGGCTGAGTCTAGGTTACGGAGAGACTCTATAATGCGAGAGTTAGGAATTAGGACTTTGGGATGAGACACATTCTAACTGGTTCTTATCTCTGTGCTATGTGGCACAAATTTAACCTCTCTCAACCACAGCTCACTCATCTGTTATGAGGGTTAAGTAAGATCCTTCTTGTATTATCTGCAAAATGCCTGGAAAAATACCTTTTTCAACTGGTTTGACCTCTTCTCTCCATGACCTTAAACTGCTTCTGATTTCAGGCAACTGTAGGAATGTTAACTCCAGTTTATTTCTGGTCCTGGAACTGGCCCCTGCCTGCCTAATTCAGCCTCTCTCAAACTCTCTCCTGCTGTGACACATTTGGTTAATTTAGGCTTCTTGTGTCACAAAGAAACATCTGAGACCAGCAGTGCGCTAGTAGTTATTTAACAAGTTCTCTGGGGTGGGTTGGAGGGGGGAGAAGAGCCCTGATTTACAGTGTTTGCCAATTTCTATGGTGTAAATACTCTTATTGTGCCAGTTTCAAGCTGTCAGTGTGAAATCACTGAACACAGAGTTCAAAAGAAAACTGCAATCAGCTTTGGTGAGGCTGTTGGAGCTGGCTCCAGCACGGAATGACAAGGTAATGAGGGGCCACCACTGCCTCTAATGCCCCTAACTGCCACCACTTAATGCCTTTCCCCCATCTCTGCTTTCTCTGCCTTTTCTTCCTTTCTGTGACAGTCTCCCACAACTTTTTTTCTATTTGTCTGCCAACCCTTGGTACTTACCAATGTCACTCAGAAATTTCATCAGCTTGGCTTAGCCCTGTTGGTGCCCTCAGGGCTTAAACTTCTGATCTCTTCTCTACAGTTAATACACACGACCAAAAGAGTACCCAAATATTATCACCAAATGAGCAAAGAGTTGATTCTGGGGCTCCACATGAAAGCTGCTAGAAGTTAAACCAAAGAAGCTCTGGCTATTAAATTTATACCTAAAATGAGCCAATAATTGCCCTTTCAACGTCTTCTATTTTCACAAAGGAATTACAAAATTTTCCAAGGGCTGCAAAAAGTATGAGAAAGCAGTAATGGTAGAGGAGAAAAGTTCTATGATGCATTTAGCTCTGCAAGCCCCAGGCTGTGCTCAGATTTTCAATTTAAAGTTTTATATGAATATTCAATCCCTTTGAATTGTGGGTGAAGTAGAAATGCCTCTTGTGGATAGGATTATTTCCTGAACAAATATTAGGCCATACCAACTTTTGAAAGATTTTGCCTTCCACCAAATCTAGCTTCCCCTCAACACTCTTCCAAAAGCCTTTGTCATTGGGCCTATTACCCAGAATCTTCTCCCACCTCTGCACTATGCCCAGCCCCAGCCTCTCCTGTTAAAAAGAAAGAAAAGGATAACACATAAACATATCAGGTTAAGTGAGTCTTTGCCACAGTGTGGGAGGCAGGGGCCTCTGAGGGTCACACTACATAAAGGGCATTGTGGGATAGGTTCCAATTCAAGGCCTCCTTTCAACAGCTTGAGACTTAATAATCAGCACAGTCAAGTGATAACAGAGTGCCCTGTAGCTGCAGACCCGTAAAAAAGCTCTTTCAGAAAGATGGTTGAGGTGCACTTCTAAGTTTTCTGCCTGGTTTCAGAGACAGGGAAATGCTTCATATGGAGCTCATCTTACTCTTAAATATGAATTGTATAATTCAATTCTCTGGAGTCTAATGCAGAACAACTGCTTCATATTAGCACAGCTTCATTGTATGCTCTATGCTTTAAACGTTCACCTCTCTGTTTGGGTGCTCTCATCTCCTAATAAGAACACTTTGAAATGGAGGCATCATTGTAAAAACAAACTTGGATTTAAACTTTTGGATAGATAGTAAATCAAGGTATAGAGCCACCTCTTTAAAAAGCCACTGAAGCCTGAGGGAGGCCACATAAAATGCTCTGTTTCGAAACAATTTTGCTTTGCATGATATATTTTCCCCATGTTCCTCACCCTGATTCTATCACTGAATCTTTTTTAAATTTAATTGGTATTTTCCTATAGACTTGCCGCCTGATGAAAAAAAAAAGATAAATAAGATGATCACCTTGCAGGTGCTGCCTGCTTTAAAAATATATGCAATAAAATACAGATTTACAGAACAATTAGGAGGTAATTATTTGCATTAGAGAAAGAATTATTCCATTACAAAAGACTTTGTGCATTTTTAAATTACTGTATTTCAATAATGCTAGTTCAAATGTTATTGATTTACAACCACTGAAGAGAAGAAAAGAATCAAGGGAAGGAAAACTAAAAAATATATGAAAGATAAAAGGAAGTCCCCTAAATTTTTTTGATTGGGGATAATAAATGCCACTAACTGTAGACTCAAATATTAATAATGGCATTACTGTCAAAAGTTCACATATTGCTCACCTAGACCTTCTAGCCAGAGTCACTGATACCCTCTGGGCCAACACTGAAGTAAACCAACAAGTTCAGCTGGCCTATCAGGGAGAGCTGGAAAACGTCTTCCGGCCTTAGATCAATGTGCAAATGCCGAAGGTAAGACTTGGGCCTCCTGGCTGGGATCTGGATACTCTGTCCAAACTCAATTCCAGTAACTCCAGACACTGGCTAGGACTCAACCTCAAAAGGACTAACTGGGCCCAACCATGGTCTTCATGCTCCTGTTCCTAGACTCCTGTTGCTTGTCCCACCTGGCACACTGGACCTTTTCAAGAACAAGAGAAGAAACTGAGGTAGAAAAAGACACATGTAATAATACCACCTCCCTAGGTGGGACCCCCTTGCTGAATGTGCTATTTACCTGTTCTCTTGTATTTGTTACTATATGTGCCCATTTACGGGGATTTCCTTGATTGTTGGTCACTCACCACCTAATTTGAACTTTTCCCTCAGCAACTGGAAATTTGGATTTGTCTCAGCTCTATAGCTCCCATATCTACCAAATATTTTCAGTCTTGCTATGAATCCAGTTCCTCCTATCTCCCTTACCCACCTCTTGTCCTGACAGCTCTATGATGGTAGGTACACCTAATATGCTCATTGCCCATTATTGCCCAATGGCCACCAACTGATTGGGATGAGTCATGATCACAATGATCCATTCAAGGCAATCCCACACCCTCCAAATTTGTTCTCCACTTGTTCTTTGGTTCCAGTTTCCTATTTCTAATCTTTGGTGGTATCTCTTATTTACAGCTCCAACTACAGTAGACATATTTTATGGCATGCTCTTGCTCATCATGATTCCTTTTTCTCCAGGAACTTCACACCCCTTCACAGGGTCAGGAGGTTAGCTCTCATCAGTCATGTTTGAACAAAGCAGGAGTGGACACATGATTAAAACCAGGGCAATCATATTCTCTCCTGGGAAGTTGACATTGGAAATGATAATGCCTTGTATTATTGGACCTATAACATGTAAACTCAGGAGGTGAGGACAGCATATTTCTACTACATAGACTGAAGAGCAGTAAAAGAATGTCTGTAGAAAGAAAGAAAAAACAAATGTCTAGAAGGTAACCAAGATAAGAGAGAGAGACACAGAAAGGGAGACAGAGAAGGAGAAAGAGAATACCATAGGTCCCCAAAAGTCTTCCATTACTATAACTTGGGCCCACCTGATTTCTTGATCTAGAGTGAGACTCCCCTGTATCTTTATATATATTCCAATATTTGATTAAACTTTCATGGTTTTTATTACATGGGCATGAAGAATCCTGACATTCACTGCCTCCTGGTGTCTAGTTTCTCCAGTACGACATTTAGTTCCTTTTCTAGGACTCTGGATTTGAACCACTAATTGTCCTCTTTGAGGCATACCTTGGTAATATGCCCACTCTGCAGAGACCTTGGGCCTAGCTTCTGTCCCTTGCCCTGCCAAACAGATCCCTCACCAACCTATCCAATCTTGGGAGGAAAAGGGGCAACATTTTCCCAAGACCTGGCTTTTAAAGGACTTTCATTTATTATTATGAATGACCTAGAGTGACATAGCAGTCACAAGACCCTTGGTCCCCTGGAAGATGTCCTAGGTTTGAAGAGCAGCAATGGATTTTTTTAACTGTTCCTAATATTGAGGTACTGAAATAAGTGACTGCCGTGGCCTCCCCATCTATGTTTAGTTCTGCCCTGACTTCTTACTACTCCTCACTCTCATGCTAGGAGTGCCCCTCCATCCCTCTTTGATAGGGTGGGACATGAACTTCCATAGCTTCCACAGGCACTGAATATAGAGAACTGCCTAACAGACTTTTTCACTCACCAACTTTCTTTCTGTCATCATTCAATAACCCTTTTAAAAACCCACGGAGCTCATATCCAAAGAAGCAACAGATGATGGCTTTTGAGTGGACAAATTTCAACACAGTGGATTTCCTAATACTAAACATCAAAATATTAGCCATAACATAACAATTAGTGATTAACAATTTTAATTAACAAGTACTGAGCCTCTGTCTGAAGGACTCAAAGAGAAGCACAGCACTTAATATATCAAAGAAAGAGGAATTCTCTCCTCTTTATAGAAAAAATACCCAATGACAAAATGAAGACTTCACAACTTCACTCTCAGCTCTCCTTTGACATCTACTATTTCTCAGATTTTTCTCCAGTTCTTAGGTAAGTCATGCTGCTCTAGTAATGCAGAAGATGCAGTAAACCCTGCACTGTTAACATTACTCGGAATTGGTTTCCTGTGCCTCTAGTGTTAATTCTGGGAGGGAAAGTGATGTATGCTAGAAAAGTGTCCCAACTTGAAAGTTCTCTTATGCACAGGGAGGCACTCAGGTCCAAGGAGGCAAAAGAACATTACTATTCCCAGCTCTACCATTGGCCCTGTGATGTCTAAAAGCCATTTAAACTGTTCAAATGTCTGTTTCCTCACCTATACATTGAGGATAACAATAAACCCTCCTACTTCAGGAGATTACCATGAGGATCAAATGAGAAAATGAGTAGGAAAGGGTTTTCATGACATGGATTCATAGTGAGAGAAACTACCACTGCATAAACCTTCCTTAATTTCATCCCTTAGAACATATTATTTGAGCCCATTAGAACCTTTCGATTTCACTTTAACTTTGTTATTTGGTTAAACCACAAACCAAACTGCCACTTTATCCCCTCAACAGGTTGCCTAAAGCATGAGTATAAAAACCAGACCTAAGAGTTAAGCCATAACATCTGCAAAGAAATGATAAAATGCTAGAGCATGAGGAAAGGCTAACACCATCCTAAAAATGTATCAGAGATGAGATAATAAATGCAAAAGAGCTCTGAAAGTATAAAGCACTAAACTACTGTGTGTTTTTACTATTAATGAGGAGGGGTTGGGTCCGGGCGACAGTATTTCACAGCTGGGCCCAAGGTCACACAACCAGACCTCAGACATTGCATAGATGGTTGATGTTCTGACTAAGGAACAAACGCCCTCTGTTATCCTCGTCCCTGTTTGGACCCCAAACATTACTCATGCTGCTTCGTCATTCTTGCTTAAAGGTTTTTGTTGATTTCTGAATGAGGTTTAAATGGAGTTTTCTTTCATACCTCCCTGAAACAGTGGAAAGCAACATACCTGCACCGTTGACATGTGTCATTTTGTCTGTGAGGATTCTTTAAAAGCCTTCAGTTTCAGTGGACTAAACATAGGACTAACTTCTAAGTCAGAGGTCAACTCCATTTTTAGAAGAAATAAAAGTAGAAGATACATAAATTGGTGATAGTGGTTATTGGAATGACACTAAGGCAGCCACAGCCACCAAGCAAGTGGGTGTTGGCATGTTTTCTGTTAATGAGATGATTTTAAAGTACACCAAAGCAATGACCTTCTCAAGAAAAGGCATTGCCTCCCTATCTCCACTTTCTCTTTCTTGGCAATCTTACCACAGAAACACAACCTTGACATCCTTTGTCTAGTCTTCCCCTCATTCCTCTCCCAACTGCCAAGCCAATATTCCTGAACCAGCGTTCTTAACCATGGACTAAAGACCCAAGACTATGCAAATTCAAAACAAACTGTTTTAGGTGAATGGAGCACTGAGAACATCTTAATTACTCATCCCATTGCTTGTCTCCGTTTATACAAAAGTACAAAAATAGCTAGAATATTGGTCTGTTTGCTGGTTTAATTGATAAAAATGACAACTGCCAGTTCTAATGGATCTTTGTTATAAATGTTTACCCAGCACTGACTGTCAGACCTGAATAATAAAGGCCTAAATTAAAAGTTTCATGGAATTTGAAGGGACCTGAAAGATCACATTATTCAGTCTCAACAGCTTTCAGATAAAGAAGCTAAGATCCAGAGGAGGGGATCCCTTGCCTGTGGCCACAGTGCCAGTTTATGGTCTAATCTTTCTGATCCACTGCTCTTTTCATTACAACATGCTGAAGGTTCTCCTTGACACCCTAAAAACAAATCTTATTCCCGGGACTGGGACATAATATCTTTGTTCTCCAGGTGTTCCAAAGTCAAGAAAACTAATAAAAATCATCAGTAAAATTTTAAAAATATGTTGTCCTATTCATCTATTCTCATATATATGGGGCTTTAGAACAAGTTGCCATCAAGATTTTAAGGTATTTTAGATAAAAGATAGCACAAAGTCATATGAATTAAAATATGTATTTATTTAATTATGAAAAAATATTCATAATTAATATTAGGAAAATAGCAAAATGCAGTAAAGTACCAAGGATTTGGAGGGGAGATCATTACACCCCCACTGTTAAGTCACAGCATGGTAAATAGACTATTCGGAAACGAAAACTCTCATAAATATATATATGCCATCCTGAGTACCCCTCCATTTCAATAACACTAATTGCCCTTTTTTTCCTTGCTGCTCCTAGCCATATTTCTTGGAAAACAACAGCTGTGTTTATTCAAATAGCAGCATACTGATGACTTGATGATAGGGTAATCTGCTGGAATTCCAAGTGTGACGGTCCCAGAGACAACTTCTCAGCACACCAGAAAAGTATCCTTTGCATAGTACAAAGCTTTGGAAAGGAATCCCCACTTTGTTAGCATGTGGGATTGGGTGTTCTTTATTTCAACTTGTTGCGACACTGAATTTCTTCCAGCAAGGATCATATTTTCTGTTTCTTGCAGAATAATCTTCCCATGCATCACTGTCAAAAAGTAATCTGCAACACGAACATTTTCACTCCAATAGTTTCTAAGCAAAGGGATTAAACAGTACCTTGAATTACAGTGCAAACAGCCACAAAATTCAGTTCAAAATCAGAGGAACAAATTCCACTTGTTGGTATCTTCTCTGAATCAACAGGCACTGGAAGGGATAATAATACCTTACAAGCCATTTATTAGAAGAATGAAACAGACACACAAAAAAAAACAAATATTGCTGAGAAAGCAATTAATTGAAGCGCAAGACCAATTTCCAAGAGTATCAAGAGTTAAACTTTTATAAGAAATTAATTACGTTCCTTAATGAAGACCACTCAAGATATAATTGCACTGAATATAAGAATTATAGGGCTTCCCTGGTGGTGCAGTGGTTGAGAGCCCGCCTGCTGATGCAGGAGACACGGGTTCGTGCCCCGGTCTGGGAGGATCCCACATGCCGGAGCGGCTGGGCCTGTGAGCCATGGCCGCTGGGCCTGCACATCCAGAGACTGTGCTCTGCAACGGGAGAGGCCACAACAGTGAGAGGCCCGCATCCCGCCAAAAAAAAAAAAAAAAAAAAAAAAGAATTATAGAGGGTTTTTAGAAATAAAAAGAATTCAAAAAAATTTAACCAATATTTTTAAGGTAATGAGGTAGTTGGTCTCCTTTAATAATAATCTTTATAGGGATTTCCCTGGTGGTCCAGTGGTTAATTAAGACTCTGCCCTTCCACTACAGGGGACATGGGTTTGATCCCTTGTTGGGGAACTAAGATGCTGTGTGGTATGGCCAAAATAATAATAATAATCTTTATAAATTTAGGAAGTTTGTAACTTTGCTCCTGAGATGATATTTATTAAGAATTTAATTTTTTTCTGTAGGAGACATGTTTGTAGCAACTTAAGAAAACAGACTTGCACTGATGATTACATAAAAAATAACAGTCACAACTACATGTATAACACAATAGAAATTGTTTTATGTGATTAAATACATTAGCTCTTTAAATGAAGTGAATCCTTCATTTTTTTTTTTTCAGATGGGGAACCTGAGGCACAGAAACATTGTCACTTGCCCAAGGTCATGTATTAGTAAGGGGTGGAGTTGAGACCCCAATCCAGGCCCCAGGCTCTAGAGTCCATATTCTTCATCAGGATACTATACTTCTCTCAAACTAAGCATAACATGCAGAAAAAATAATACACTAAGTGTCAAAAGCAAAATTTTACAGTTAGAAGTAATCCCTTTAGATTAAAGACATCTACATATCTACACACACACAAAAAGGAGCATGTTAAAGGAGACTAGAGTTGAAGGACCTGCTAAGGCAGAAAACTTTTAAGGTACAGATATACCTAATGCATAAGTGACTCAAAATCAATTACGGAAGCTTATCTCCAGCAAGAAATTAGGCATTTTTCAAAAACACTATTCTCTACATTTCCTGAAGAGAGAAAAGGGAAATGGGCTTCTAAAATGTCCATTCACATTGGGTTAGACTTCCAGAAGAGCTGTCTCTCAAAATGAGTTCCTAAAAAGGATTTACAGAAATTGTTCTTCTAGATGTTATGTTTATATTTTGTTTTGCTGATTTTTTTTTTTTTTTTTTCTTTTTTTGCGGTATGCGGGCCTCTCACTGCTGTGGCCTCTCCCGTTGCGGAGCACAGGCTCCGGACGCGCAGGCTCAGCGGCCATGGCTCACGGGCCCAGCCGCTCCGCGGCATATGGGATCCTCCCAGACCGGGGCACGAACCCGTATCCCCTGCATCGGCAGGCGGACTCTCAACCACTGCGCCACCAGGGAGGCCCTGTTTTGCTGATTTTTAATACAGTAGAATGCTACAGATCTAGAAAGGGTTGGTGAAATACTGAGAGGAGACTAATTAATGGTCTCCATAATCTCATGAGGGTAATTCTGTCTTTGGAATAAAATGGAATGAGAATTCACTTCAGCAAATGACTAAGTCATACTCTGTTTCTTCACTCACTCTGGATATCCCTTGGAACACTCTCAACACCACTAAACAAATTCCAAACCTCTTCTGCATGGATTATATCTTTTATGAAGATTTCAAATGGAAATTTCCAAAAACAGAATAGCAATTTCAGACTAAAATGGCACTTAGTTGGCACTTATGACAGAACACCTCCTAAATTTGAATGAAAATCCCTAAGAGGGCAGAGAAAAAGATGAGAAATTTATTTCTCAATCTCTCTCCACACACATACACGTAAGCTGTGTATTTATACATATATAGGCACAGACGTGTGTATGTGTCTATATATTTGCTTATATATAAATATGTATACATATATATGTATATGCATATGCCTGAGTATCTGTGTGTTTGTGTTTTATGTGTGTGTGTGTGTATGTATGAAACGAGAATGATGGTAGGTACAGGCATACCTCATTTAATTGTACTTCACTTTATTGCACTTTGCAGATACTACATTTTTTACAAATTGAATGTCTGCAGAAACACTTCATTGAGCAAGTCTATCAGCACCTTTTTCCAACATTTCCAAACAGCATTTGCTCATTTCATGTCTCTGTGTCACATTTTGCTAATTCTCACAATACTTCTATTTTTTTCATTATTAGTATATTTGTTATGATGATCTGTGATAGTGATCTTTGATGTTACTATTGTAATTATTTTGAGGTGCCACAAACTGCACCCATATAAGATAGTGAACTTAATTGATAAATATGTGTGTCCTGACTGCTCCATTGACTGGCCATCCTCACCCCACCCCACCCTCACCCCACCTCTCTTCCTCTCGTCAGGCCTCCTTATTCCCTGAGATACAACAATATTGAAATTAGGCCAATTAATAACCCTACAATGCCTCTAAATATTCAAGTGAAAGGAAGAGACACACGTCCCTTACTTTAACTCAAAAGCTAGAAATGATTAAGCTTAACAATGAAGGCATGTCAAAAGCTGAGACAGGCTGAAAGCTAGGCTTCTTGTGCCAAGCTGTGAAAGCAAAAGAAAAGCTATTGAAGGAAATTGAAAATGCTACTACAGTGAACATACAAATGATATAAAAGAGAAACACTTATTGCTGATATGGAAAAGTTTTATTGATCTCCACAGAAGATCAAACCAGCCACAACATTCCCTTAAGCCCAAAAGTAATCCAGAGCTAGGGCCTAACTCTCTTCAATTCTATGAAGGCTTATTAGAGAGATGAGGAAGCTTCAGCAGGAAAGTCTGAAGCTAGCAGAGGTTGGTTTATAAGGCTTAAGAAAAGAAGCCATCTTCATAGCATCAAAGTACAAAGTGAAGTAGCAAGTGCTGTTGTAGAAGCTGCAGCAAGGTATCCAGAAGATCTAGCTAAGGTAATTAATGAAGGTGGCTACAGTAAACAACAGATTTTCAATATAGACAAAACAGCCTTCTATTGTAAGAAGATGCCATCTAGGAATTTCATAGCTAGAGAGGAGAAGTCAATGTGTGGCTTCAAAGCTGCAAAGGACAGGCTGACTCTCTTGTTAGAGACTAAGGCAGCTGGTGACTTTAAATTGAAGCCAATGCTCATTTATCATTTTGAAAATCCTACGACCCTTAAGAACTATGCTAAATTCTACTCTTTCTGTGTTCTATAAATGGAACAACAAAGCCTGGACATCTGTTTACAACACGGTTTATTGAATATTTTAAGCACATTATTGAGATCTACTGCTCAGAAAAAAACATTCCTTTCAAAATTTTACTGCTTATTGACAATATACCTGCTCAGCCAAGAGCTCAGATGGAGATGTACAAGGAGATTCATGTTAACAAAACATCCATTCTGCAGCCCATGGATCAAGGAGTAATTTCAACTTTCAAGTCATATTCTTTAAGAAATACATTTCGTAAGACTACAGCTGCCATAGATAGTGATTCCACTGATGGATCTGGACAAAGTAAGTTGAAACCCTTCTGGAAAGGACTCACCATTCTAGCTGTCATTAAGAGCATTTGTGATTGATGGGAAGAGGTGAAAATATCAACATTAACAGAAGTTTGGAAGCAGTTGATTCCAGCCCTCATGGACTGAGAAGGAATTCAAGACTTCAGTGGAGGAAGCAACTGAAGATGTAGTACAGAGAGCAAGAGAACTAGAATTAGAAGTAGAGCCTGAAGATATGACTGAATTGCTGCAATCTGATGATAAAACTAACAGATGAGGAGTTGCTTCTTATGGACGAGCAAAGAAAGTGGTTTCTTGAGATGGAATCTACTCTTGGTGAAAATGCTTTGAAGACTGTTGAAATGACAAAAAGCATTTAGAATATTACATAAACTTAGTTGATAGAGCAGGGGCAAGGTTTGAGAGAACTGACTTCCATTTTGAAAGAAGTTCTACTATGGGTCATATGCTATCAAACAGCGCTGCATGCTACATAAATTCTTCTTGAAAGGAAAAGTCAATCGGTGTGGCAAACGTCATTGTTTTCTTATTTTAAGAAACTTCCACAGCCACCCCAAACTTCATCAACCACTACCCTGACCAGTTAGCATCCATCAACATCGCATCAAGACACTCTACCAGTAAAAAGACTATGACTTGCTGAAAGCTCAGATAATGGTTAGCATTTTTTAGCAATAAAATACGTTTTACTTAAGGTATGTACATTTTTTTAGACATAATGCTAATGCACAGTTAATAGACTACAGGATAACATAAACATAACTTTTATATGAACTGGGAAACCAAAAAATTCATATGACTCACTTTATTGTGATATTAGATTTATTGGCGTGGTCTGGAATCCAGTGCCTCTGAGGTATGCCTGTATAGGAAACAAAAATAGAAATTAAGTCTCAGAATTATAGTAGAATTATAGAAGTTCCTAAGGAAGAAAATAGAACAAATGGGAATTGAAGCAATAAGTAAAAATATAACTAAATAAAACATTCTAAACTTGAAAAAAAGTCCTTAATACATACGTATTATATATATATATATATATATATATATATATATATATATATATAGTATGTATGTGTTATATAGAGTTCACAATGTTCCAGAAAATATTAAGTAAAAAATACCTATACTTAGAGAAACCCTTGGGAAATGTTTATGCTTCAAGAATAAAGAAATTTCTCATAAACATCTAGAAAAAAATAATGTAAAGTACACTCAAAGAAACAAAGTTAAGTTAACCTCAGACTTCTATTTTGTAAATTAAACGGCAGAAGACAAGGAACAAAATACACAGAATTTTAAAAGCAAATTCAAAATCCAGAGTAATTAAAATGCATAATTAATAATATTGTCATATTAAACTCCTCAAAGATTATCACTGTATGGTGCCAGGCACATAGTAGATGTTCAGTAAATAGTTGTTACATGAATGAATAAATTAATGAATGAAACACAAAGAAATTCTTACATATGCAAGAGCTTGAAAAATATATCACCCGTATCCAATTCTTTAAGAGAATGTGTGTGTGTGTGTGTGTGTGTGTGTGTGTGTATTTCAGCCACTCAAAATATTAATTGAGTCAAGGGCTCAAGAATGGAAACAATCTGGTCTAAAAATGACCAGTGGTGAGCACTAAAACCAGTTAAATAAGATTCATTTACATAAACATTAAAAAGTCCCATATTATTAACTGCAAATAAAATAAATTTGAAGTTAACAAAAAATTACTAGTAATATCTATCAGTCATGGGAAATGGCTAATTTTTATTTTTTTACATGCCCTTTTTTTTAACTCCTCTTTACTTTTATTTACTTATTTTAACATCATTATTGGAGTATAATTGCTTTACAATGCTGGGCTAGTTTATGCTTTATAACAAAGTGAACCAGCTATACATATACATATATCCCCATATCTCCTCCCACTTGCATCTCCCTCCCACCCTCCCTATCCCACCCCTCTAGGTAGTCACAAAGCACTGAGCTGATCTCCTTATGCTATGTGGCTGCTTCCCACTAGCTATCTATTTTACATTTCGTAGTATATATAAGTCCATGCCATTCTCTCACTTTGTCCCAATTTACCCCTCCCCCTCCCCATGTCCTCAAGTCCATTCTCTATGTCTGCGTTTTTATTCCTGTCCTGCCCCTAGGTTCTTCAGAACCTTTTTTTTTCTTTAGATTCCACAAATATCTGTTAGCATACAGTATATGTTTTTCTCTTTCTGACTTACATCACTCTGTATGACAGTCTCTAGGTCCATCCACCTCACTACAATAACTCAATTTCGTTTCTTTTTATGGCAGAGTAATATTCCATTGTATATATGTGCCACGTCTTCTTTATCCATTCATCTGTCGATGGACACTTAGGTTGCTTCCATGCCCTGGCTATCGTAAATAGTGCTGCAATGAACACTGTAGTACATGTATCTTCTTGAATTATCGTTTTCTCAAGATATATGCCCAGTAGTGGGATTGCTGGGTCATATGATAGTTCTAGTTTTAGTTTTCTAAGGAACCTCCATACTATTCTCCATAGTGGCTGTATCAATTTACATTCCTACCAACAGTGCAAGAGGGTTCCCTTTTCTCCACACCCTCTCCAGCATTTGTTGTTTGTAGATTTTTTGATGATTGCTATTCTGAATGGTGTGAGGTGGTAGGTACCTCATTGTAGTTTTGATTTGCATTTCTCTAATGGTTAGTGATGTTGAGCATCCTTTCATGTGTTTATTGGCAATCTGTATATCTTCTTTGTAGAAATGTCTATTTAGGTCTTCTGTCCATTTTTGGATTGGGTTTTTGTTTTTGACATTGAGCTGCATGAGCTGCTTCTATATTTTGGAGATTAATCATATGTCAGTTGCTTCATTTGCAAATATTTGCTCCCATTCTGAGGGTTGTCTTTTTGTCTTGTTTATGGTTTCCTTTGCTGTGCAAAAGCTTTTAAGTTTCATTAGGTCCCATTTGTTTATTTTTGTTTTTATTTCCATTTCTCTAGGAGGTGGGTCAAAAAGGATCTTGCTGTGATTTATGTCATAGAGTGTTCCGCCTATGTTTTCCTCTAAGAGTTTTATAGTGTCTGGCCTTACATTTAGGTCTTTAATCCATTTTGAGTTTATTTTTGTGTATGGTGTTAGGGAGTGTTCTAATTTCATTCTTTTACATGTAGCTGTCCAGTTTTTCCAGCACCACTTATTGAAGAGGCTGTCTTTTCTCCATTGTATATTTTTGCCTCCTTTCTCAAAAATAAGGTGACCAGATGTGTGTGGGTTTACCTCTGGGTTTTCTATCCTGTTCCATGCTCTATATTTCTGTTTTTGTGCCAGTACCATACTGTCTTGATTACAGTGCCTTTGTAGTATAGTCTGAAGTCCGGGAGCCTGATCCCTCCAGCTCCGTTTTTCTTTCTCAAGATTGCTTTGGCTATTTGAGGTCTTTTGTGTTTCCATATAAATTGTGAGATGTTTTGTTCTAGTTCTGTGAAAAATGCCATTGGTAATTTGATAGATTCATTTGCATTTTATCTGTAGATTGCTTTGGGTAGTATAGTCATTTTCACAATGTTGATTCTTCCAATCTGAGAACATGGTATATTTTTCCGTCTGTTTGTATCACCTTTAATTTCTTTCATCACTGTCTTATAGTTTTCTGCATAAAGGTGTTTTATCTCCTCAGGTAGGTTTATTCCTAGGTATTATATTCTTTTTTGTTGCAATGGTAAATGGGAGTGTTTCCTTAATTTCTCTTTCAGATTTTTCATCATTAGTGTATAGGAATGCAAGAGATTTCTGTGAATTAATTTTGTATCCTGCTACTTTACCAAATTCATTGATTAGCTCTAGTAGTTTTCTGGTAGCATCTTTAGGATTCTCTATGTATAGTATCATGTCATCTGCAAACAGTGATAGCTTTACTTCTTTGTTTCTGATTTGGATTCCTTTTGTTTCTTTTTCTTCTCTGATTGCTGTGGCTAAAACTTCCAAAACTATGTTGAATAACAGTGGTGAAAGTGGACAACCTTGTCTTGATCCAGATCATAGAGGAAATGGTTTCAGTGTTTCACCATTGAGAACGATGTTGGCTGTGGGTTTGTAATATATGGTCTTTATTATGTTGAGGTAAGTTCCCTCTATGCCTACTATCTGGAGGGTTTTTTATCATAAATCGGTACTGAATTTTGTCAAATGATTTTTCTGCCTCTCTTGAGATGATCATATGGTTTTTCTCCTTCAATTTGTTAATATGGTTTATCACATTGATTGATTTGCATATACTGAAGAATCCTTGAATTCCTGGGATAAACCCCACTTGATCATAGTGTATGATCCTTTCAATGTGCTGTTGGATTCTGTTTGCTAGTATTTTGTTGAGGATTTTTGCATCTATGTTCATCAGTGATAGTGGCCTCTAGTTTTCTTTCTTTGTGACATCTTTGTCTGGTTTTGGTATCAGGGTGATGGTGGCCTAGTAGAATGAGTTTGGGAGTGTTCCTTCCTCTGCTATATTTTGCAAGAGTTTGAGAAGGATAGATGTTAGCTCTTCTCTACATGTGTGATAAAATTCGCCTGTGAAGCCATCTGGTCCTGGGCTTTTGTTTTTTGGAAGATTTTTAATCACAGTCTCAATTTCAGTACTTGAGATTGGTCTGTTTATATTTTCTATTTCTTCCTGGTTCATTCTCGAAACGTTGTGCTTTTCTAAGAGTTTGTCCATTTCTTCCAGCTTGTCCATTTTATAGGCATATAGTTGCTTGTAGTAATCTCTCATGTTCCTTTGTATTTCTGCCATGTCAGTTGTTACTTCTTCTTTTTCATTTCTAATTCGATCGATTTGAGTCTTCTCCTTTTTTGTCTTGATGAGTCTGGCTAATGGTTTAGCAATTTTGTTTATCTTCTCAAAGAACCAGCTTTTAGTTTTATTGATCTTTGCTGTTGTTTCCTTCATTTCTTCTTCATTTATTTCTGATCTGATCTTTATGATTTCTTTCCTTCTGCTAACTTTGGGGTTTTTTTGTTGTTGTTCTTCTTCTTTCTCTAATTGCTTTAGGTGTAAGGTTAGGTTGGGTATTTGAGATTTTTCTTGTTTCCTGAGGTAGGATTGTATTGCTATAAATTTCCCTCTTAGAACTGCTTTTGCTGCATCCCATAGGTTTTGGGTCATTGTGTTTTCATTGTCACTTGTTTCTAGTTATTTTTTGATTTCCTCTTTGGTTTCTTCAGTGATCTTTGGGTGTTAAGTAGTGTATTGTTTAGCCTCCATTTGTTTGTATTGTTTACACATTTTTTCCTGTAATTGATATCTAGTCTCATAGCATTTTGGTTGGAAAAGATACTTGATACAGTTTCAATTTTCTTAAATGCACCAAGGCTTGATTTGTTGCACAAGATATAATCTATCCTGGACAGTGTTCCATGAATACTTGAGAAGAAAGTATATTCTGTTGTTTTTGGATGGAATATCTGATAAATGTCAATTAAGTCCAACTTGTGTAATGTATCATTTAAAGCTTGTGTTTCCTTATTTATTTTCATTTTGGATGATCTGTTCACTTGTGAAAGTGGGGCTTAAAGTCCCCTCCTATGATTGTGTTACTGTCGATTTCCCCTTTTATGGCTGTTAGCATTTGCCTTATGTATTGAGGTGCTCCTATGCTGGGTGCATAAATATTTACAATTGTTATACCTTCTTCTTGGATTGATCCTTTGATCATTACATAGTGCCCTTCTTTGTACATGCCCTTTTATATTTACCAAATAGTCTATAATAAGCGTTTGATAGTTTTCTAATTGAATAAAAGGAATAGTTAATGAAATATTGAAAAAAGAACAGTTAAAACATATTGGGTCAACTAATTTCAGTAGTAAATTATTTCAAAGGGCAGAAGAACAAGTAATCCTATATGCTACAAACATCCAAGAGATACAATTAGAAAACATACATGGTTTCTGGAAAGATGAAATAGAAATACTTCTCCCTATTCCTTCCTCTAAGTACAACTAAAAACCCTGGACATTATATACAAACCAAACTTCAGGAGAAAGGTGGAAAGAAGAAGGCAAACTGAATAGGAACTTCAGGACCGAAGAAACAACACAGTAGTGACTTCTCCAGGTCTTTTTCATGCCTTACGTATCCCAGATTTGTATCTTAAGAAACTGGCAGCCTCAAAGAAATAATGGCTGAAATTTTTCCAAATTCTGCAATGACACAAACCTAGAGATTCAAGATGTTAAGCAAACTGCAAAGAGGATAAATATTAAGAAAGCCACACTAAGACACATCATAGTCCAGCTTCTGAAAACAGAGAAATAAGTCTTAAGAGTAGTGAAATTTAAAAAACAGCTATCTATAAAGAAACAACAATTGTAGCGATAGTGGATTCCTTATCAGAAACCAGGAAGGCTAGAAGGAAGTGGTACATTGTTTAAACACTGAAAGAAAACAACTGTCAACCAAGAATGCTGCATCCAGAGACAATATCCTTCAAAATAAAAGGCAAAATCAAAACATTCTTGGATGTAGGGAAACTAAGATAATTTGTCTATAGTGGCTCTCTCCTAAAAGAATATCTAAAGGAATTTCTCTAAAAAAAAAAAAAAGGAAATGATAAAAGTTGGATCCTTGGAAGAACATGGTAAACAAAAATATGGTGAAAGCAATACACTTTTCTTCTTTACCTGAGTTTTCTAAATTGTGTTTGATGGTTGAAGCAAAATTATAACACCGTCCTATATGGTTCTAAATGTATGTAGAGAAAATATTTTAAAAAACCATAGACTGGGAAGTGTAAAGTGAGATAAATGGAGGTGAATTTTCTATACATAGCTTGAACCAGTAAAATGATGATACCAATACAGAGTGATATGTTACATAATGTAATGTAATACCTGCAGCAACCACTAAAAAATTGATATAAAAAAGATACACTAAAAAATACTACCAATAATTCAAAATAGAATTCCAAAACATGTTCCAGTAGCCTATAGGAAGGCAGGAAAAAGAAAGTGGAGAGAGAAAAACATAAAAAACAAACAGAAAAATCATGGTAGATTTAAACCCCAGTAGCTATAATTCATTAAATGTAAATAACCTAAATACAACAATTATTCAATTGGCAATAAATTTTAAAAGTTAAGTAAACTATATCCTGGCTGTAGGACACTCATTTCAAATATAATTATTAGGCAGGTTGAAAGTAAAAGGATAGAAAATGATATACCATGCAAACATTAATCAAAGGAAATTAGGAATGACCATATTAATATCATATAAAATAGACTTAAGGGCAAAGAAAATTACCACAGATATAGAGAAATATTATGGAATGATAGTGTGTCAATCTACCAAGAAGACATAAAATTCCAAAATGTTTATGTACCAAATAAAAGAACTGCAAAATATGTGAAGCAAAAACTGATAGAAGTAAAAAGAGAAACAGACAAATACACAATTATAGTTGGAGACTTCTACTCCTCTCTCTCAACAATTAATCAGACAACTAGACAGAAGATCAATAAAGATCTAGATGAGGGCTTCCCTGGTGGCACAGTGGTTGAGAGTCCACCTGCTGATGCAGGGGACACAGGTTCGTGCCCCAGTCTGGGAAGATCCCACATGCCACGGAGCAGCTAGGCCCATGAGCCATGGCCGCTGAGCCTGTGTGTCTGGAGCCTGTGCTCCGCAATGGAAGAGGCCACAACAGTGAGAGGCCTGCGTACCACCAAAAAAAAAAAAAAAAAAAAAAAAAGATCTAGAAGAATTCAACACCATAAACCAACAAGACCTAATCAACATTTATAGAATAATCCATCTAACAACAGAAGAACACACATTCTTTTCAAGTTTCCATGGAATTTATATCAAGAAAGACCATATCCTGGGCTATAAAAAAAAAACCTCAAGAAATTTAAAAGAAATAATTGAAACAGTGGAGACTGTGTTCTGTGACCACAAAGAAATCAAAGTAGAAATCAATAACAGAAATCTCCAAACACTTGGAAATTAAATAACACTTCTAAGTAATTCATGGGTGAAAGAGACTCAAGGAAAGTAAAAAATATATTGAACTGAATGAAAATTAAAATACATGTCAAAATTTGTATAACACAGTTAATACAGTGCTGAGAGAAATTTGTAGTGCTAAATATAAACATGGAAAAGAGAAAAGACCTCAAATCTATAAGCTACTGCTTCAGAAACCTAGAAAATGAAAAGCAAAAAAATCAAAATAAGCAGAAGGGAGGAAATAAGAATAGAAATCAGTAAAATTGAAAACCAAAAAATAATAGAAAAATAATAGAGAAAATCAATTAAGCAAAGTGAATCTTTGATAGTATCAATATAATGGACAAACCTTTAGTGAGACTGTTGAAATAAAAACAGAGAAGGCACAAATTATCAAAATATCAGGAATTAAATAGAAAATATCACTAAACATCCTGCAGATACCAAAAAGGTAATAAAGGAATACTAAAAGCAACGCTACTCACAAAAATTTGACAATTTGGATGAAATGGACCAAACCATCATAACTACCACAAAACATAAACTACCACAACTCATTTAATATGAATATATAGATAATTTGAATATCCCTATAACTATAAAGGACATTTATTTTGAATTTAAAACTCCCCAAAAGAGAGTTCCAGGCCCAGATTATTTCACTGGAGAATTCTACCAAAGGCTTAAAAATAATTTAACACCAATTCTACAAAATCTCTTCCAGAAATAGAAAGAAAGAAAGAAAGAGAGAGAGAAAGAGGAGGAAACACTTCCCAATTCACTGTATTACTGAGTATTACTTTAATATCAAAACAAGACAAAGACAGCACAAATAAAGAAAAACACACCAATATCTCCCATGAATATAGATACAAGAATTCTTAACAAAGTATTAGCAAATAGAATTAAGTAATGTATAAAAAGAATTATACCCCATGAATGAAACTTTATTCCAGGAATGCAGGGTGGTTTTAATATTCAAAGATTATCAATGTAATTCTCCATATTAAGAAGCTAAAGAAGAAAAATCACAGGACTAGATCAACTGATGCAGAAAAAAGCACTTGATAAAATTCAACACTGATTCATGATACAAACTCAGAAAAACAAATAGAGGGAAACATCCTCAACATGATAAGCATCTACTAAAAAACCTATAGTTAACAGTATACTTACTGTAAAAGACTGACTGTTCTCCTCTCAAGAACTAGAACAATGCAAGGATGTCTGTTTTCATCACTCTTACTCAACAGAAGGCTGAATGTTCTACCCATGTAATATACACAACAAGAAAGGCACTAAGAAGCAAATAGATTGGAAAGGAAAAAGTAAAACTGCTCCTATTTGCAACAACATGATTTTCTACATAGAAAATCCCAAGGAATCTACAAAAACAAAAACAAAAAAACCCTCCTAGAACTAATAAGTTCAACAAATTTGCAATATACACGATAAACATACAAAAAACATTGCTAGGTTGAGAAAGCAGGTTGGAAAACTGCACATATAGGATGGACCCAGTTGATATACACATATGCTCATACAGATACAACAAATACACCAAAATATTAATAGTGGGTTACCTCTGGAAGCTGAAATCATAGGCAATTTTTTACTTTATTCTTCATACTTTTCAACATTTTAATGAGAAATAATAAACATTATTCTTAAAAAGAGATAGAGAAATAGAACAGTTCCTACCTTACCACATTTCTTTGTCCTCCAGCTGGCACATTATTATTAATAATAATGCTTATTGAGCAGGAATAATCTCTTTTCAGCATGAGCATCTCAAATTCATGCAAAAATAATCTTAATACTTATTATTTTTAATGAGAAAAATGTGCTCAGGTTGAACAATTCTTATCAAATACTTGATATGAGTATGTAGAGGAGAACTTGACTTTGTAAAACTGTGCTGTACACCAAAATGTTACAATTGCCAATAAACTCTGGAGAGGAAGAGAGAGGCTGGCAGCTGGCAGCAAAAAGAATGGCCTGAAGATTCAGAGGCTCCATCCCAATGAGTGTGGCCTAGAAGCAGATGCCAATGTTGTCCAGTAGATTTCTATCATCATTACCAACACCAACACCACACACCACACACCACACATACACTTACTTCATAATGCAAGTTTCTTAAAAGGCCCTTTTCTTTTTTACTCTTTCATGATTTCTGCAGCTGCCCATTTTCTCCTTCCAGTATCTTCTTCATCTAAAATTCCTCTGCTAAAATAAATATTTGAGAACATTTTCACTGCATCATTTCCAAGACAAATTTATGGCCAACTATAACTTTGCTAGAAGTTAACTCACTATTTCATCATCATCGTTGGGGTCAAATTCAGGGCATATTTAAATACTAAAAGCCACTTGGTGGATATATGTTGCCTCTTTGAGTACTATTTCCACCATAGCCTCTATATTATTGGGTTTTTTCCTTTTCTCTTTTTTTTTCAATTCTGCCTTAATTTTTATTTGAACTTTGAAACTATGATATGTAATACCATAAATTGTGTTTGGATATATATTCCCTCAAAGATCTTATGAACAATGAAATTGTATCTCCTCACAGAATTAGACAGCTCGACAAAATGAGCTTATATCATTCCCATATTTTGTTCTTTTTCACATATATTCAGTTTTCAAAGAGTTATAAAATTATATTTCCAAGTTATAACATTGTGTTCTCTTTTAGTGATCTTTTTCAGCTCAGCTTCTAAAAGAAAGACAAAATAAATCTATTAGACCATTCCCTACATTTCAACCATTTATTTCAGGTTTTTCTGTAATAAATATATGGAAAACAGTCTTTGTCTATTCGTTTGATCATAATATATTATAGTATAGTGTAGAGGGAAAAATACAGCCTTGGAGTCAGATCTGAGTTCCAGACTCAGCTCTACTGAATATTTTTAATGACTCTGTTTTACATCATTCACCTTCTATAAGCCTCCATTTATTTTTCTACAAAGTATAAAACTGCCTGCCTTACAGGTTTTTTTTTTTTTCTTTTTTTTCTTTGCGGTACGCGGGCCTCTCACTGTTGTGGCCTCTCCCGTTGCGGAGCACAGGCTCCGGATGCGCAGGCTCAGCGGCCATGGCTCACGGGCCCAGCTGCTCCGCGGCATGTGGGATCCTCCCGGACCGGGGCACGAGCCCGTGTCTCCTGCATCGGCAGGCGGACTCTCAACCACTGCGCCACCAGGGAAGCCCCTGCTTTACAGGTTTTAATGGTGTATAAATGACATTAATCAAATGTGCTATATAACTGTTCATCATTATTAATAATTAAGATTTCCCAATTATTTTGATCCTAGTTTGATCTGTTATCACTAAAAACACTATTCCCATTGTGCTTAACAGATCCTAATGGAAGTTCACATAGCAAAGAGCAAGAAAAACTTGCCATGATAAACAGGTTGCAAAAAAATACACTTGGTTTTAATTTTAAACTTCCCATTGACCCTTCTAAATTCTAGACTGGAGGCAACCATTTTTTAAAGGTCACCACTTATGACATTGCCAGCATGAGGTTTATAAAATATCTTCTTACCCGTCTCCAGTGACTTCCATAACAAAGTTAGCTGGGAAGACCTATTGTAGGCTGGATATGTGTATATATAAATTGACCATTATTGTAGCAAGATGGCAGCCTCCACTTTGAAGCTAAGAAATGCCACTGGGGTGGAGTAAGATGCTACTTTAAACTACCATGAGTAATTTTCATAGTTTGTTGCGGCGAGGGAACAGAGGCTGTTAAGTACCAATACAATGTCAGCAGACATACTACTGAGATGAATCTATTTTGACCTTTGTTCACATTCCATCTGCTCTAGTGACAAGGGTGAGTTCACAGGTTCATGATGAGGCAGGCTTCATTTGCACCCTCAGAAACATTTGCAGTTTTGAATATTTGACAGTAACACACCCCAAGGTGAAAATCCTAAGGGAGTGAAGGATTTGTTAAAGATGTTTCCATGACTTAGGTAATATGATGGAGGTAATATAGTGGAGTTCCTGCACTGAAAAGACCTCACTGTCCTGAGATGGCCCCAAAGCTAACTATGGCATCATAGAACTGACCCCTGGCCAAATTGTGATACATTCCCAATAAAAGTGAAATCAATTAAAATAAAAAACCTTGTGAAGGTGATAAACCACAAAACGCTCCTCTCTGAATTGAGGTATATGCAAAAGAAGAAGAGCAGGATTATAACCTTATCTTAAGGATGAAGCAGGAATCCATGGAAAGCACATCTGGCAGGGAAGGAACCACATTTCCAGACTGATATCTACATGTAAAACTCTGTCATTAGGATCAAATGGTAAAAGCACTCTGTTTCCTTTTACTGCTTCTTGGTCATAAGGACCATGCAAAGTAGAATGAGAGGAATTGCCCCTACACTAAAAAAGGAAATAATCAGGGAGTCTTTACCAAGCAACCACCCCTCACTGGGTGCTCCATCTCAGTCTCCTTAGTGGGTTCCCCTCATCTTTTTTTTTAATCTCAAAACAGTGAGGGATTCAGTCCTTAAAATCTCTTCACAATCTATACTTAACTCAATTAGACACTTTATCCAGTTCCAGAGTTTTAAATATTATCTATCTATAGGAAAACAATTCACAAAATTTTATTTTTGGCCCGATGCTCTGGACTTAACTATAAATCTATCTACTTGACAACCCCACTTTGATGCCCAATAGGCATCTCAGCTTTATCATACCCAATACTGATTGTTTAATTTTCCCTTCCCGCTTGTCCTACAGTCTTCTTTATTTCAGCAGTTGGTATCTTTATTGTGCCACATAATCCGACTAAAAATCCTTGCAGTCACCTTTGATTTCCCTCTTTTTATCAGTAAATCCTTCAGCAAAAGTGTCAGCATTTCCTTTGCATTATGTCCAACAACTTCTCAAGCTTCCACAGCCACCACCTTGGTTCAAGCCAACAGCATCTCTTGCTTGAACAGATGCACTAGCCTCCTAACCTACTCACCAATTCCACACCTGCCTCCACAGCCACAAAGATGTCCCTCATTTCCTTCAGATCACTACCCACAGTTTACCTCCTCAGGGAAACTTCTTGGGATCAGTATGTGTCCCTTTTCTCTTGCTTTATTTTTTATCAGAGTTCTTAATCATCAGATATATATTGTGTCATTTGTTTATATTTTTATTGCCTTTCTTCCCTGACTAGAATGTGAACTCTTCGAGGACAGGAATTTTGTTTATTATAATTACCACATTGTGTCCAGAACTTAACAAAATGCCTGGCACAGAGATAATGTCCAATGCATATTTTAAATGAATGAATATAAAAATACAGTTCCTATCTTCAAGGTACTCTCCAGCCAGGAGTAAAATCAAGATGAACATAGCTGGCTATAATGCAAGCCAACTGTGATTAAACAAATTACAGGATAGCACACAGGAGACAAAATTAATTCTAGCTGGGGTTAGAGAAGGGACAGAGTTTTCTCACACATTACAGACATTTGGACATACATGTAAGTATTTAAATTAGGCTGAAACAGATAAATGAGATTTCAGCAAGAAAAGACATGGAGATCAGCATACGGCAAGAACTTGAACGCTTAGAAGTGCTCAGCATATTCAAGGAACAGCAAATGATCCCTGGGTGGCTGCCATCTGGAAGCTGAGCTGAGTACCAGAGGAAGGAGATGAGGCTGGGAAGATAGAGTGAGCCAGATTTTGAGGGGTCTTGAATGCAGTGAAAGTGATGTTGTTTAATACCATCAAGAAATGTTTGTTAAGAACCTACTCCAGGCCAGACTCTGTGCTAAGTGCTAGGGGTGTAGAAATGACATCTCTCGTTCCTGTGTTCAGGAAATGTACAGCAGAGCACAGGATATCCAAATATTCAGACAAATAAGTGTCACAAAGCGTTGTGAGTGTCATGGCAGCCATCTGAGGAGCAACACGATGAAGGAGTGAGGATTCTACAGTGCAGAGATGGAGTTGTCCAGAAAGATTATATGAAGAAGGCCACAAGTCAAGGGATTTTGAGTTGGAGGGTAAAATGATAGGATCTAAGTTTTAGAGAGATTATACAAGTTAGGGTAGGCAATTGAGTGGAAGAGAGAGAGCCTAAAAAAAGAAGAAATTCTCTTCTGAGTAAAGACTAAGGGAAGCCTAATCAAACTTACTTTAGGGCTTCCCTGGTGGCACAGTGGTTGAGAGTCCGCCTGCCGATGCAGGAGACACGGGTTCGTGCCCCAGTCCAGGAAGATCCCACATGCCGCGGAGCGGCTGGGCCCGTGAGCCATGGCTGCTGGGCCTGTGCGTCCGGAGCCTGTGCTCCACAATGGGAGAGGCCACAACAGTGAGAGGCCCGCATACTGCAAAAAAGAAAAATAAATAAATAAAAACTTACTTTAGACTTGGAAAGATATTTCAATCCTAACCTCTGTCCTGGTGAGTATTCACCTCCTCAGAGGTTTTCTAATGTTAAACCAGTTTCATGTGTGTAGAAAAAAAAGACAATCAGAATTCTCTTGCCTGATGATAAGTCACATTCTCCTTAAGTTAAAACAGGTAAGAAATCTAGAAAAAGCCATGTAAAAATTCTCAAGACAAGAGTGGAGGAAGAACAGACGAAGCTTAGCAGTGTGTGGTATTATACAGAATGCTCTTTAATGAGAGTATAGTAGGTTACGTCACAGCACTGGCTTATATCGTGTACATTACTTGTATACTCAGTGGTTTAATATTAACCAAATAAAAAAATAACTTGTAATGTGTTCTGCTCCCATCCTTCTGCAAACCCTCTTCATGATTTCAAGATGTTAGTTCTGACAAGTTCAAATCATAATCATGATAATTAGTATTCGACACTTACAGCCTCTTCACCAACAGTACATGTTGTTCATTTGTCAACATATAGTTGCAGTATAGAAAATATTTATCATCTATAAGAACCATATTTTGAGTCATTTAGGAACATTTTGATAAGCTAAACATACTGAAGGGTGCTTCCACCACTGATTATTTTTCCCTCTGAGCTATTTCTATTTTGTTAACATGTAATTTTATAAGCTAAATTAATTTTCAAATTCCTGCGTTTGTTGGGTTGGGTCCCTCAGAATTTTTCTCTGACTCACTGAAATGGAGGCACAAAAATGACTCGCTGAGTTTAAAAATTTTTACATGAATTAATGTAATTCCCACGCATATGGCTATATGAACATATTATGTGTCATTTTGTGATCACTGCAAATACATGGAAAAGCATACACTTGTTTTTCCATGCAATATTCAGTATATTTCTTTTTTTCTATAAAAACTAAGTAAGATCCAATGAAATTTTTATTCAAATGCTTATCGTCTCATGGAAATACAAAGCCTGTGCATTTCTCTGCTTTCTTACAGTAATTATTTTGACTTAGGATTGCTTAATAAGATTTCTTCTCTAGATAAGCATGAACATTTCCTTAGATGGTTGGGATCAGGTTCAAGTGTAGATGGCATCTACATTCATTATCTAATTGAGAAGAAAGTGTAAGTGTGACATATAAGGACAGCAGAGTTGTAAGTTTAAAAGGAATTATCATCGTGAATTAATTTTCAGAATATTTAAAATCTGTCCTGACCTTTTAAGCTGGATCTATGTGCATAACCATTTTGACAGCTATTTATTAGGAACTGTGACTCTCACTCAGTTTACCTCCTAAAGTTACCAGGTCTAAAAATCATCCAGGACATGCCATCATCCCTTCTGGGTAGGCAGCCAAACTCCCAGGCTTCAGCGGCTCCTGGGTAAGCTTTCCTGACCCCATCTGGCCAGGCACTCTCAGGAGGGAGCCTGAAAACACCTGCTCTGTGGCCGCTTGGCGGCTTCCCCACAAATACCAGCTGGAGATAACATGTGTGTACAGAAACAGCCTAGAGTTCTGGGATTTTACAAGGCAATTTGATAGAGAGCCGATCAAAATAAACCATGAAAGTAAATAAACACTAAGTTAAACATACTTGTAGAAATGGCATTAGAGCATATTCATGGAAAACAATTCTTCTTGAAGTAAATTCTCAGGGCTTTTTTGCCCCAGAATTATCTGCTACATTATTACAGTCTGTAGGGATATGCGTAAAAAGTATTATGGTAAAAACTTAGTGAAAACAGTACAAGCCTGTGAGAAACTTCAACTGAATTGAAATACACAAAGGGATTAGGTCAGAGAAAGATAAATGTATCTTTAAGCAGTGTGTGCCTGAGAAATTATGCATGATCAAAAGTCTTCCCATAGCCCCACTTATGACTAAACATCCTTAGCACAAAGAAAATTACAAACAGGTACACTTCTGTATTGGAAATGGAAATGAATAGTTCTCTGTGTTTCTTTACCTTCTTACATTTCTATAGTCCTTTATAGTTTAAAAAAGAACGCTTGCAAGCATTATTTCCTTTTATTCTTACAATAACCTGGTGTGGTAGGTAAAAGATTTTTTTAAAAAGACTTGGAGAAGCCAAGTTGTAGATTTGCTTGAAAAACAGCATCCTTGACTCCACTCACCAGCCGAGTCCTAAGCTGCTGGCAAAGAGATGGAGCTGGACAAGGAACATTGTCAGAACAGAAGGTACAAGATGTGTGTGTGCATGTGTGCCTGATTGCAAATGTTTTGCCTTCCAAACAAGTCAAGAAATTTCTGAATTTCCTATGATTTCAAAAGACCTGCATCTATTTCTTCTCCCTTTAAATAACAAGAATAAAAATATAAGCATCCAAAGAGCATTGTATAGTCAGTGCAGCCTGGTGTGAAAGCTTAGACAAGAAAATTCCAGGAAAGATAATATAGCCAATATGAGACAAGTAGAACACATCCATGCAGTATTGCATTGTTGGAAGGCATCCATAGGTACCTATAAAACAAGTTTGAAGAAACACATGAAGAAGCCCTCCATACAAGGCCTGTTTTTATCAAACAACTGTTCTCCAAGGGCATGCTCCTCTTTAGGAGTATTTCGGAATTCAAACCCTGATTTCTCTATTATTTACAATAGTCATTGCCCTTGAGTCTGGATCTGTGTAGAAGAAACATTCCATGGCAGACAGCCATCTATTACAAACTTTAAATGTACCTGCATTTTCCACCAGCAGCTCTACTTCTGTGTTCTTAGCATATCTATAATATAATCTTTTAAAATTAATTTCACTATCTTCCTCAAACTGAATATTACTACATCCCCTCTCTCAATAAGTGGCAAAACCATTATGCAATCTCCCAAGCTATCAACCTTGCCCCCTGGACAGTTCCTTCTCTCTCCCATCCATACATAACTTAGTCCCTTTGATTTTACCTCTATGATATCCCCAAAATAAATGCCCTTTGCTCTAGCCTCATTGATGTTATTTCTCTCCATGTGAGAGGTAACAAGGGTCTGGAATTTCTACAGGACCTTTCTCTTTGTTTTCTATTTTAAAAAATTGTTTTTTCAATTTCTGAACCTACTTTATTTATTTATTTATCATTTTTAAAATTTTTGTATACAATTTTTAAAGGTTACTTCCCATTTACAGTTATTACAAAATATTGACTATATTCCCCGTGTTGTACAATACATCCTGAGCTTATCTTATACCCAATAGTTTGTACCTCCCACTCTCCTACCCCTATATTGCAAGCCCCCCTGCTGGTAAGCACTAGTTTGTTCTCTGTATCTGTGAGTCAGCTTCTTTTTTGTTATATTCACTAGTTTGTTGTATTTTTCAGATTCCACATATAAGTGATATCATACAGTATTTGTCTTTCTCCATCTGATTTATTTCACTAGCATAATGCCCTCCAAGTCCATCCACGTTGCTGCAAATGGCAAAATTTAATTCCTTTTTTATGGCTGAGTAGTTTTCCATTGTATATCTATACCACATCTTCTTTATCCATTCATCTGTTGATGGACACTTAGGTTGCTTCCATATCTTGACAACTGCAAATAATGCCTTGCAGGAGCTTTCTTACTGGCCCACAGGATAAAATCCCAGGCTCCTAAGCATGGCATGTAAGGCTCTTGCTTTTCGATCTAGTCCCTGCCTAATTTTCCAAATCAGGCTACTGAAACTTAATTCCAGCCACAACAAACTTCTTGCAGCCTCCCAAATGCTATATGCAGTTTAATTATCCATATCTTTGATCTTTTTGTTTGTTCTGCATAAAATATACTTCTCCCAACCCTGTTGTCTCTCTCTAGGTATGTTACAAAATTGAGCTTAAATACCACCTCCTCTGTGAAACCTCCATTCTCACATTCTCACATAGGTAGCTGCCCTTCTTCTATGCCTCAGTTACTTTTATTAGTATTATTATTGACATTATTCGATTTTTTGTTTTAATTTCTTTCCCACGGTTTTCCCCTTCACTAATTTAAAAATTATGCACCCTATACTATTCACCTTTATTCACCTCTATCACAGTCACCTAGCACATTTAGAAATAATAAGCATTTTTAAGTGAATATATATGGTGAATAAATTTTTAAATTTCCAGGAAATTTTTAAAATATATATAAAATATCCTAATACCAACTTGAATATCATTATTGCCAAAAAGCTCTGATCTAAACATATGTTTTTTTCTCAAGTGTGTAGACAAAAGGAGAACTAAAAATAGTACGCATCCTACAGTCAATAATTATTATATTAAATTGCATCCCATATAACTTTGGGAGGAACAGATTGAGTCAGATCCTGTATTGAGGGCCCACATAGACAAGAAATAAACAAAAGATGACTTATCACATGATAATAAAAGTTTTCAATCCATTCCACTCATTTCCTAATTTACCTTATCTCTATTGGGTGAAGGAATATCTGGTTTAAAGACTACTGAAATAACTGTTATCACTGCCTCTGTACCAGTCATGAGTGCTGCCTCCAGGAAGCTCTGTCAGAATCAGTCCTGGGGTTTGTCCTAGCAAGTTGTCTAACTTACAACTGAACCAAGGAGCCAATGCTCTATTCACAAAATGTATGCTGATACTGTGATGGGGGGAGTAAGATTCAAAATTACCTTTACTGGATGAAAAATATTCCTATGAAAACAGAAAAAAAAGTGTAAAAAATGATAGATAATTTCTTAAGGAGTGAAAAACTGGTGGTAAAAATCAATATAATAAAGTAATAGTTGGAAACCACTTTTTAAAGGGAAAAAGTGAGAAGAAATAATGTTGAAGGTGAGGGGTTTTTTTGCTTGTTTCAGCAGGTCAGAAGCCTTTAGATTATATGTCCAGTTTAAGTCATCAGGCTCAACTTGTAAAGAGTGTGGATATCAGGGAGAAGGTTCAGAGAAGAATTACAAAGAGTACTCAACAGAAGGGAAAGTTAGAGAATTTTAGGGTAGGGAAGAGATGCCAAAATCACAGCAAGGGGATGACTAATAATTTCAGATATATTAAGAAGTTAACATAAATGGAACCCAAATTCTCCCTATCAGTGATGGACCAAAACTACAGAATACGGTCAGAATCAAAGAGAAAGACATCGGGCTTAGGAAAAAGAATTTCTTGACTTTGTGAGCGATAAATCAATAGATGGCTATGGAGCAAGGTTACGAAAACTTCCAGGAAGGACTGAAAACTGTCTATTTTGAAAGGTTTAGGCATTCAGCTTCCCACAGGAAAGAAGATGCACCATATCCTCTGTCATGAATATTTCCAGTTCTATGGGTTAATGACATTATCTTATATTCATCATATATTTACGTAATATCCTGAAAAACACAATACACTCTATTGTCTATTAATTTACTCCTCTATAGAGTAAAACCTCACAACAGGTTTATACTTCCTTCACCAAAAGGTATATTTGATGCCTTTGAATATTTTTTGTCCACTAGCCACATCCTTCCCAATTTCTCTGCAACTTCTAATAACTATGGAGCACCGAAAAATACACAACTCTTCAGTAAGTGCCCAGGAAATGAAAAGTCAAAATAGGCAGATTATTCCATGGTTTCTGCATGTCATGCATCTATTAATACATCCTAGGATCATGTTCACACTTTTAATAACAGCACCAGTCTGCTGACTCACATTCGGGCATGTTTCTACTTCCTTTGTACCTACATAATTATTCCCTTTCTTGTGTCAGCCTGGTTTGTTTTCTTCCCTAATCTCATCCTGTTTAGCTTGGCCACTTTTCTCAATTTTCCAGGGTCTGTTGAACTGTAGTCCTGAGGTCCACATATCAATAATGCTACCAAAATGAGGACTTTCTTTTCTAATTTTCAAATAATCAAAGGATATAGAAGGTGGGGGAAAGCTCAATAATTCTTTTTACTTGTGTGCAAGGCTCTCTGCTAGGTGTTAGGGGGTAAAACAAACATGGTTCTTGCTTCCTGATAGATAAAACTCTATCAGAGACAGAGATAAGTAAATAGAAAGCTACAACCCTCTATGATAAGTGCTGTGATAGGAAGGGCAGGCAGCAACAGGACAAAGTGAGATTTTAAGCACAGGGAGAATTACGAGTCTAGAAGCTGTGGGTACATTTTGTAGTACCACCTGACCTCCAAAGAAAAGGATGCAGAAGAGGCGGGGCTAAAAAGCTGAAGATCTGCACAAATATATAAATCAACCCCTTTAATCCTCACAACAACACTGTAGGGCCAGTATTGTTATCCCAGCTTTAAATATGAAGAAACTCAGCATTTAATAGGGTAGGTAACTTATCCAAAGGTCACACGTTTCTAGCTAATAAGTAACAGAACTGGATTTCCAATCCAGGTCTATATGACTCCAAAGTTCATGAATGACCATGCTGCTTTTCAAATAGCTCTATGTTTCTGGATTATGAACAGAAATGCCATGTGGGAAGAAATCTAAAATTTCAGAAATCCAGATAATGTCTACTGCTTCCTTTTTATGTGGCATTCAATCAAAATATGACAACAAACTGACCTGACAAAAGCTTATCCCAAACTATTATGGTAACTCCCGACACTCTGAATTCAGGAAGCCAATTACCTGATGACTTGCTAGTTATGTTTCCAGGATCCAAAGATACAATAATGCATTTATAACTTCAAGGACCAATATTTCTTCCAGTTTTAAAAAAGGTACCATATTTTTCCACCTTTGGGCATTTTCATCTTCTGCAGAAAATATTCTACAGTTAATAACAGTGGAAAGCACTCAGCAATATCAGAAGTAACTTGAGTATCTATCCAGATGGCTCAGTGATAGTAGTTTCCTGTCACAAGCAGGTAGCTAATGTTTAATATGTATTCAAATAGGAAAAGGAAACAATCCAGGCAATCAACCTAGCACATATAATTGTTTAATAGATGATATCTGAAATTCTATGTTCAATTCCTGTTACTATCATCCATCCAACAAATAAAATGCTTAAGCTATTTCCTGCAATAGGTCACTCTGAAAAGCTCCTCAAAGTGAGGGTGCACTAACAGCAAATAGCTTGTCCCAATCCTGCACCTGGCAGGGCATCTTCATCTTCATCTGCCCATTTCTCTAATTTCCCCTGGCTCACAGGATGATCCATATCCAGCCCCCAGGATTTCTTTAATAGATCATATTCTGATAGATTCCTAGAAACACCTGTTCCCTCTCCTCAAAAACCTACCAATATGGAATTTAAATTGGCATAACCACATTAGAAAAACCAATATTTACTAAAGCTTAACTTATACATAACCTATGACCCGGCAACAGAAATGCCTACATATGTTTACCCAAAGACATGCACCAGTATATTCACACAACTGAATACTTTACAGCCATAGGAGTGAATAACTACAACTACATGCAGCAATAGGGATGGACCTCACAAGCTTAGTGGAGAGTAAAACACACAAACTCACATATATACACACATACTATATGATCCTATATATGTAAAGAACAAAAAGAGGAAAAATTTATATATTCTACCGGAAATCTGGATAATTGTTACTTTTAAGGAGGGGTAGTAACAGGAAGGGAAGATGAGGAGGGCTTCTAAGATGCTAGTAATATTCTCTTTCTTAATTGGGATGTTGGTTAACTGAGTGTGTGCAGTTTTGTGAAAATTAATTGACTTACTTTTCTATATATGTATTATACTTCAATAAAAAAGTTTTTAAAGCCCCAAAAGGCTAGAAATTTTAAATAGCTAATTTTTGGAGAGATTAAAATGGACTGTATAAAATATTACCTGTGGGATAGAAAAAGTGTTGCATAAGGATCTGTATTCTAAACGATATGGACTTTAAATGTCTTTTCCAAGATAGACCTGGATCCCTGTCTCTTCTAGAATTCATGAGACTCCCATGTCTCCCTACACACTGCCCTAGTCTTTATTTTGGCTGTAGTCCCCAGCCCACTCCTTCTGATCATAAATAATGTTCCATTTCTGCTAAAAGGTTGTTCTCACTCTTGAAGAACATGCCCTGGTTTGTGAGCCTTGAAAGCAAGGTACTTTCTCTCATGTCTTTAGTTTGCCTCCTCTGCCAATTAAGAGTAGAGAAGCCAGGGCTTCCCTGGTGGCACAGTGGTTGAGAGTCCGCCTGCCGATGCGGGGGACGCAGGGTCGTGCCCTGGTCCGGGAAGATCCCACATGCCGCGGAGCGGCTGGGCCCGTGAGCCATGGCCGATGAGCCTGCACATCCGGAGCTTGTGCTCCACAATGAGAGAGACAACAACAGTGAGAGGCCCGTGTACCGCAAAAAAAAAAAAAAAAAAAGCTTTAATATATCATAAGAGAAGTTAACATAACCCTTACAAGGGAAAGGAAGGAATGAATCTGACATTTAGCAGGCATCTACTACCTGTAGAACTTCCTGCTGGTACTTGCCTGAATGCTATTGTTTTTAGTCCTTATATAACCCTCTAACATGGATCTTATAATCTCCCTTTAGCAGATGAGAAAATAGAGGCTTGGAGTTTAAATACTTTGCCCCAAATCACATAACAGGTAAGATGCAGAGCAAGACATTAAACCAGGCATTGGCAAATGTTTTCTATAAAGATACAACAAACATTTTAGGCTTTGCAAGTCACATAAGGTCTCTGTCACATTTTTTTCTTTGTTTCTTTGCTGGTTGGTTTGTTTTTACAACCCTTTAAAAACATAAAAACTATTTTTAACTCCTTGGCTGGATTTGGCCTAAAGATGGTAGTTTGCAGACGCCTGTCTTAAGAAGTTGGGGGGAAATACATGCTAAAGCATGTGCTCTGGACTTCGGTCCAGGTTTAAATCCTAATTCTATCACTTACTAGCTAACATTTATGAAGACCTTATACAGTACCGGGCAACATTCTAGGTGTTTTACATGTATTTACTTATTTAATCCTCCCAACAATTATTCCCCCATTCTAGAGATAAGGAAACCAGAGCGGTTAAGTAACTTGTGCAAGTCTGCACACAGCAATAAGTGGCATAGCCCAGGCCCTCTAGCTACAAGGCCCATGTTTTTTAACACTATGTTAATATTACTGAAGTCAATAATAAACTACCTGATCAGGATAAGTAATTGAATTGAACATGTACAGAAAAGGAAACTTTGTATTTATTTTCAATGATCCTTTTAGCCTTGCAAGAAAAGGACTTAGGGCTTCCCTGGTGGCGCAGTGGTTGAGAGTCTGCCTGCCGATGCAGAGAACGCGGGTTCGTGCCCCGGTCCGGGAAGATCCCACATGCCGCGGAGCGGCTGGGCCCGTGAGCCATGGCCGCTGAGCCTGCGCGTCCGGAGCCTGTGCTCCGCAACGGGAGAGGCCACAACAGTGAGAGGCCCACGTACCACAAAAAAAAAAAAAAAAAGAAAAGGACTTAGTAACAGGCGGTTGTAACTGGGACTAAGGCATCTAGACTCTAGAAGATGCCATTATGTAAGATTCTACAGGTTCATAAGTGTGCAAAGCAGAACCTAGATAGGGCGATTGTTCAAAGGCAAAAGGATAGACTAGATTTGAGTTCAATTAATCAGGGTCAAAGGAGGCCAAGGTGCTAGTTGGGATTCAAGGTATGAACAGGTGGAGAACTAGGTAGGGGATAATCAATAGGCAGCCAAATGGGCAGGCAGGCAATTGGTATCAGGACCTACAGCTTAAAACATCAGGGTGCCTGGTTCAGGGGCTAAGCCCTAGGAAATTTGAGATTCCCCTATGTCCATGCTGAGTGAGTAATGCTACTGGTTCAGTACTGAGCTGCACAATTATTGCATGAGTAAAAGTAGATCTTTGCAGACCCTTGGTCTGCACTGTGATCGGGGTAAAAGGTAAGGCTCATCCTAAAAGTCAAGGTCAGTTAGATCTACCTACTGGAGTTAAAGATCTGTAAAGACAGGGACTCAGGAAGATCCTTCAAATACATGAATCTTAAATAAAGTTCTTAAGTCCAAAATAACAAATTCCACTATTTGTTATTGCAATTACGTCCAAAATAACAAATTCCACTATTTGTTATTGCATGAATCTTAAATAAAGTTCTTACATCCAAAATAACAAATTCCACTATTTGTTACTGCAATTACCCTGTTATCAACCACAGATAATATAAAAGTTAAAAGAAAAGGAAAGAAAGGAAAGTGTAGTCTTCTGTGGTGATAAACTGCAATGGCCTACAAGGACCTATGTGATCTGGCCCCTAATGTCCCTCAACCTGAGACCCTTAGTGCAAGCTGTTCCCTTTCCCTGAAATGCTCACTGCTACCCGCTTCTTTGCAGTCTTTGTGACTGAGCTTACATTTTCCACATTTTGTCTTATTTTTTGCTTTGTCACACTTATCATATGTTTTAAAATTACACAATTTTAGAGTGCTGTGTATTGCCCATTTCCCTCACTAGACTGTAAGCTCATGATAGCAGAGACCATATCTGTTTAGTTCATCATGTTATCTCCACCAATGGCTTAGCACAGTTCATAAATTTGCCCTTGATAATTATCCATTATGAATAAATCTCTATTGACAGGGCATTGAAATGCCTAAATATTACTTCTCCCCCAGACTGAACAAAAACTTCCTGAAGGCGAGAAATATGTACTACAAATACAAATTACCTGTCAGTAGTCTTATGTAACAATACCAGGAAAATCATATGACACAGGATAAATAGAGTATCACAATGTTATTTATACTAAAATGTGCCCACAAGGTCCCTGGGACAGAGAAGGGACTATATATATAACAAAAAAGTTTTGCTGGTAAACAAATAGCACGAATATTTCTGCCTTCCACACAGTAAACATTAGGCTTCTTTTGCCTGCTGATGAAAAAATTTACCAAAGCAATCAGTCCTGTTTTTCCCCTTCTATTTTTTGACTTGAGATGGCTATAATTTACTAAGTAAACTACCTGGCATCCTTGAGTACTCAAAGTCCATGTGGTCTATGACAACTCAAATAACAAGGGCATCTTTGGCATTCCAGATGCATATAAAATAATCAATACAGAAAAAGAACAAATTAATCGAAAGTTGTGTAATCTTATACCCTGAAAAGAATCTGATGAAATCTCCATCCTTTGTAGCTATTTCTAATCTAGGATAGTGCAGATGTTTACAATCGTTTATGAGATGACCTCAGGTGACCCAAGGATAGTTTTAATTGCTTATCAAATGTAATTTTATGAATGAGATAAAGATACTGTGAATGTATATAAAACACCTTTGAAATACAGAGAGCCCTTCAAGATGGGATTTCTAGTTAGCTTGCTACTTTTTCTTTAGAGTCTAATTGATTTTCCTGACATCTCTTTAGCCTGGCAAACTGCCTGCCTAAGTACTTTATCTGACCTTCAGGCTGTTTGCCAGGTATTGATCCAATACTACAATGGCTGTGTTGTACCAGCTCTTCCAACTTTGATAAGGGCTAATGTACTAGCGCCAGGCAGACAGGAAGTCAATGGTCTCAAAATTTCTCTCATCCTCTTCTTCTATCTCTATCTTCCTTTCTTCTTATGCAAGAATTTCAGGTCCTATCAAAATCAAATCTTAAGCAGATCAGATGGACTTTTAGCCCAAATTTATTTTCTAGAAATTTTAAAGAAACACATTAGAAGAGCTCCCTAGGCAACAATAAATGAAAATGAATAAATGAAAATAATATTACTAGTTGACAGGTTTCCTTTTTAAAGAAAAATAAAACTAAATATGACATAGAGATGCTTAAGGAGGATTTAGACAAACTGCATTGCAAATCGTGAAGAGAAACCAGGTAGCAAAGGGTCTTGAAATCATGTCATAAATGAACAATAAAAGAAAATGGGATTTTTAGTTAACCTGAAGAATAGCATACTTAGGGAGCTCTATGAGACTAATATCTGTAAATTAATGTGATTATATGTATTAGTTTGTAGATAGATCTCATGTTTTTCATAGTTTGCCTTTCAAAAAATTTTAGGAAAGCATTTTCATTTGACAAATGGCCCTGGGCAGGCTGAGGAAATTCATGCCAACAAAACACCCTAATTACTCAGGCCAGGATGGAATTCTTGAAGATGGAGAAAACAAACCACCTAAAAGTAGAGTTGCTGAAATAAGCCTTTTGGGAAACAGAGAACCTTACTGAGAATAAATTTTGTGTTTTGAGGATAATTTGGGATAGATAAAGTTGACTGATTCCACAGTACAAAGTTGCTAGTGATATGCTTTGCCCTTTGTCAGCTAACTTCAAAAAAACAATTGAAAGGATCTAGAGACTTCATAATGCCTTTGCATGGAACAAAATGGTGTTGACTGGTGCCTAGTTCATCTGACCTAGGTCTTTTCATAGCTTGGAACAGAGAGAAAACCATGAAAATTTTACTTTTAAGTCACCAGCCTGAGGGAGACCATTAGTAGTTAGAATACACAAAAAATACACATTCATCGTCATATGCCACCTCAGGCAACCTATGTTCTGAAAAGTCACTACAAGCAGCTGGATGGAGCCTGAGTTGATGGCTGGCCATGGTGGGAAAGAGGCAGAGAGTCCCACAGAACTGACAGAGGTGGAAAAATGCAGAGGGTTCTGCAGGGGTGGCTGTAGGTGGGAGAGGCACAGAAGACCCCACAGAGCTGGCATGGGTAGGAGTGGTACACAGGATCCCACAGGGCTGGCTAGAAGTAAAAGAGGTGCAGAGGATTTTGCAGTGCTATGGTACATAAGCCCAAGGAAACTGTGCTGAGAAAGGAGCTGCCTGGGTTATTTTAATCTCCAACCATACTAATCAAAAGCCACTGAAAATTTAGAATAACTCCTTCCTTTCATCTGTTAGTTTCAATGGCCCAAATGATATTGCAGACAGGCCTGCAGAAAGGACTTTAAAGTTGCTCCTAAAACCATGGGAGCTTTTTGAATCTGAAACACTGAAGAGCTGGGGTACTTACCATCAATCTACTAGAAGAGGCAAGGGGAAAGCCTAAGAAGAAAAGCAATATTTAAGGGAAAGCAAAAGAGGGGTAAGCAGTGAGAAGGCACAGAAATGGCTTTAGATAATTGCACACTCTATGCTGGCATAGGATCCAGATATTGACTGACTGTTGGACCAGAAAACTTTAGCCAAATCCATGACTTCTGGGGAGGAAATGTTGAATAGAGAAGTTATGAATGAGAGGTGATGATTACTCCAGGTTGCTCTGTCAATTATCAGTTAAATCAGTCCTGCTATTGTGATTACACTGGTGTTTGCCTCCAGCAGCTGGAGGCAAAAAGACCTTGAAAACAAGGAGAGGAAACTAACTGAAATTTGGCATCAAAAAATAGTTCAGACAAATACACCTAGGGGAATAAATATTACAAAGTGGTGGAAGGTCTGAAAATGCAGTATTGCCAGGAGAGCCAGGAAGGGTGGCCAATATGACAGGAATATGTGCCTGGCAGAACAACAAAATGCTGTAGCTGCAAGCCATGTGCATCATGTGAATGAGGCAAAGACTTCTTTTACCTTCCCCAGGAAGGGTTTGTGGGATCAGATCTCAGGTACTATTTATGGATTTGCATTTTTAACAAAAGGACAGGAAAAACAGAAAAAACAGAGAAGTAAAAGATATTCAGTAAATGATATATAGGCAAAATTGATGGGATCCCCCTTAAAAAATTAAAAAAATTGGCAAATCACAGCCAAAAAAGGAGAATGGGGAGGAAAACTGGGGTCAGAAAGCCAAATAATAAAAATGGAAAAAGAAGTTTAAGTATTATATTTATAAAGCTCCCTCTTCAAGGAAGTGCAAAAATCCCTTCACCTTTTTGGGCCTCAATTGTAAAGGTAGGGTTATGGATGACAGGCTTGTTAAGGTCTCGCCCAGCCCCAAATACCTGTGCCCTACAATTTTTAAAATTCAGCTTCTTCTAAATCTGGCTCTAACCTCACTTTGGGGAATTCTCTGACATATATCCTACTTCACTCGGCTGGCCCCTTTCCTCACGTCCCCAAAGGTCATCTGCTTATGCTGCATGCTTAGGAACAGCACATTTGCCCTTTTTTAAATTGAGGGAATGAAGATGCTAGAAAGAGAGTGAACTGGAAATAAGAAGCCCTGGCTTCTGGTTCTGACTCTCCTACATAGATGCAGGATGTTTCCCTCAGGTCTAAAGAGATGGGCCAGATTACGTTGTCACTGAGGTTCTTGCCAGCTCTACTTGCTGGTCTCTCTCAACTTCTCAGGCCTTTGCACGAGGTCTCATCAATTAGATGTCTCTCAGCAAGGAGAGGTCAGCCACCAAGTGTGGACATGGTGGGGAGGGGTGGTGGGGAGGATGAACTGGGAGATTGGGACTGATGTATGTGTACTGCCATGTGTAAAACAGATAGCTAGAGGGAACCTGCTGTATAGCACAGGGAGCTCAGCTCCGTGCTCTGTGGTGACCTAGATGGATGGGATGGGGTGGGGGTGGGTGGAGAGGAAAGTCCAAGAGGGGATATATGTATACATATAGCTGATTCACTTCGTTGTACAACAGAAACTAACACAACATTGTAAACCAACTCTACCCCAATTAAAAAAAAAAAAAAAAAAAAAGGCCCAGAACTCCTGCATTCCAATTCTCCACCTAATCCATTCACATAAAACATCACAGCTAGAGGTCAGAAAGTGCATGACACACAAAAAAAATAGTAACAAAATACTAAAAGACAACTTCCCAGAGAGGTGACTCTCTCCATTACAGACTAGTCTCCAGAGAAACCAGGAGGAAGAGTCAACTCCCCTCAGAGAGACTTGGAATGAGATTTGAAAGAAATCAGAAAGAATTGACCATATTCCCCTAGTACTCAAGGAGCTGGCCCTACACACTTCCTTATATCTGAAGTCCGTAGCAGTCACTGCTGTCTAACGCTGACTTGGAAACCTCTAGAGACATCCTTTACAACTCTGCCCATCAGTTCTCCAGCTTTCCATTTTCTCCATGTCATCCCTGCAGCCAGTGGGCCACTCTGCACCCTACATTCCTGTCAGGTGTCCTGTCAGGCAGAGCTGGTTTATTCGAGGTCATGCTGGCAGCTGAGCCCAAGAGCCTGCTGCCTGTGTTGTTAACCTTGCCAAGTTGAGCTGCATCTATTTTTTTTTCTTCAATCATTCCTAGAAATATCAATTCTGGAAAACTCTGTTTTCCCACATAAGGTTTTGGCAGCCAATCCTCAGCAGTTACCTCATTCTTTGCTCTGCTGCCAGCTGAGAGAACGCACCAGAAAAAAACTGTGCACCTGTAGGGAGAACAAATGCATGGAGAGTGAAGGATTGTATTGTCTCTTCCTCCTGATAGGGTTATGTAGGAAATGTCTTCATGGAGTTAAAGCACATTAATGCAGCTGGAGACCTAAAAGTCTACCTAGCCCAAATCCCTCATTTCACATGCAAGGAAACTGAGGCTGAGTAGAGGAAAGTCTCATCTGCAGGTTATAGCTAAAAATATTTGCAAATATATGAATGAATAGATGAATGAAATAGAGAAATTCAGAAATGGAATTGGGAGGACAAAATATACACTTGTGGAGCACAAAGGCCAGAGGAAGAACGAGCGATAAAAGATCTCTGTCACTATATGCCTTAGTCAGTTTGAGCTGCTATAACAGAACACAATAGACTGGGTAAACTATAAACAACAGAAATTGATTTCTCACAGTTCTGGAGGCTGGGAAGTCCAAGATCAAGGTGCTGGCAGATTCACTGTCTGGTGAGGGTGTGTTTTCTTGTTCATAGATCGTCATCTTCTTCCTGTGTTCTCACATGGCAAAAGGGGTGAAGGAACACTCTGGGGTGTCTTTTATAAGGGCACTAATCCCATCATGAGGGCTCCATCCTCACAACTAAATCACCCTCAAAGGCCCCACCTCCTAATACCATTACATTAGGGGTTAAGTTTTCATGCATGCTGGGGGGACACAAACATTCAGTCCATAACATTAAGTAAATATATCCACTCCTCTCAGGTTAAAATATAGCTACTAGTCATCATTCCTTATTTTTGGTCCAGACAGCATCTTCTGAAAATAAGTTGTTCATGACTCTTCTGTATTATTGACAATTAATCATAAAGTGAGAGCTTGAGAGAGCCTTAAGAAGCATATGGTTACATCCTCATATTTTAGAGATGAGAGACTAAGATTTGAAAAAAGTAAAATGGCTTTCCCAGAATATCTAAAAGCTATAGAATGATCACAAAAAGAAAAAGCAATATAGACAGACCTTGATCAACTTGTCCCTGAACATTTTATTCCTACTGAAATAAGTCCAAAACACACGTGTGCACACATGCATACCCACCCATACACCCACACCTGCTGTAGGTATAAAAAGTTACTAAATATACTACTTCAATAGCTGGGATTTTACAAGTTGACTTTTCACAAGGTGCTTGTGGTTTCTTAAAATGTGTTAGGCTCTCTTCTCTTCTAAGATTTTTAAAATTTAACATGGAACTTAAACATAAAAAGGCTGAATTGGTCAAGACAGTTACTGCACAGTTACTTTATACCATCAAATCCAAATTATGGGAAGTGAATTCAAGCCTGCCTTAATGTGCTGCCAAATCAGCTCACTTTGGTCAATAGTGGTCAAACAAGGTGATCAGAAGCCAAAGTGGCCACCGTGAGGCCTTGCTGAAGTTGCACCAGTGGGTGTCCATCTCTGCACCTGATTAGACGTAATTCCTATTGAATTCAGTAGGAACTAAGAACTGAGGCCAGTTAGTAAGAACTAAAAACTAGATCCTACTAGCAGATCTGGTAGGCAGTAAAGCAGCACCATTCTCACTGTTATTCACTGGGCCTTGACTTGTGACAAGTTACTAAACTGATAACTTAGCTCAGAGAGTCCATGATACACACCCCCAACCGCTGGAGAAAATGCATTCTTCCAGATGCTCAGTGAGAAAACTAAGGGGTGCCCTCGAGGAGTTCTATGGGCCTTACCCAGGGGTTCCATTCTTGCAGGGCCTCGTTTATCTTCCTCCTCCGATATCCTCTCCACTCATCATCAGCACCAACACTCACTGCATAGGAGTGTGCTGGGAATTGAGTTGGACACTATGCTGGAGACTTCTGTCATGGGGTTGATAATCTAATGAGAGCCAAAACATGTACACAAAAGGCTATATAATTATACACCTAGAATAACCAAAGCACCAAATAAGTTAGTGAATCAGTAATAATTATGGAGTTCAGAGAAGTTCCCAGAGGGCACTGTGATAACTTGCAGTGGATTATGAGGCTCTTCCTTTGCAGAGATTTAAAATCTTTTTCCACATTTGAGTTTTATGTTTTATTATATAGGGTAGGTTTATGGTTTACCCTCATTATAATAAGAAAGGAGGATGAAAGAAGAAGACTCTAGAACAAAGAGTAAGAATTTGAATTCTAAAACATGGAGTACTGGAGCACCTATTATGTGGCAGGCACATAAAAAGAAAATGAAACATAATATACAGTGGAATAACTGAACCTCACCCTATGGGTTAAATCTTAGCTGAAAGGCAAGTATGTATGGCTAGGATGGGATCCTTGGATGGATGCCAACAATGCCATAAGCAAACCTGAGCAGAGCCAGGTGGAGGCCATTGAACAGAACAGTGAGGAAGAACATGGTTACCCCCAAAGAAGTAGAGCAAAGAGCCTTATAATAAGATATTATACATTATGGGGGCTAGAGATGTAGGCAGACCAGAGTAGACAACTAAGAAAAGAAGGCTAAGAAGGGCATAAATGGAGGTGGGAATGAGAAATTATCTAAGAGATGCTATCTAAAAACTCAACGGGTTAAACAAGGATGAGAAAGATGTAAACAAAATGGGACCAGGAAGGAAGGAAGAAGGAGGTTCACTCCTTCTCAGACCAGACACAACAGTGTCAGATAAGGGCTCCATAAAAGCTTCCTTTTATCTGCATTTGTTCCCCATATGATGGGGAAATCCCTTCCCTCTCAAGGGAAAAAAAAATGGATGCAGGAATCTGACACCAAGCTACAAATGAGTCTTGGGAGTAAATTATCGAACAAATTGTGCTCCAGGACTTCCCTCTGTGACCTGGAGATAGACATGGTAAACAGAGTCAACTCTCAGAGATCCTGCTCACGGGGGCCAATACTGTAATTATATGTAAGTGTGCATAACTCCTATAATTGCTTCCCAAGAAGAAATGTTCAAAATGGAATAAGAACAAATCCTATATTAAGATAGTATTTATTTATAAAAAGAAAATATCTACTTCCATAGTTCGATCTTGAAGAAGGATTCAGCAATAATACGGCAATGAATTGTAGAGCTAACACATCATGCCTAGGAACTGTGATAACTCGGTCCCCGTGAGTCTCAATTAGCTAAAAGACTAGTCCTTGCTCAGCATGCATAGGTGATTCATTCTTACTTAACAATAACTAACTGTATCTCTGGGTTATGTGATTTATCAAAATGACTGTATTCTAAACAGAAGGATAAAAAGAAACAAAAATAACCAAGGAGTATCTGGGTGTTGCATGTTTGCATGTTTTCTCACACGCTTAACCCAAAATATGTTTCTTGGAAAAGTGTTTTCCAGTTGTTCAACAACATAAAACTTCCCATGGCCACCAGGTCCATTTTTTGCATTGCTAGTCCCTGGAGGCAGCATGGAAAAAGGGAAAGGAAGCAGCTAGCCAGTCCTTCAACAAAATCCTAGCTCTATCACTTAGTTTTAAGTATTAATTGTTAATAATTACTTAGTTCCTAAAATTTCTAGTCCTGGAGAAATTGCTTTACCAATATTATGTTACAATAACTCTATGAGATAAGTATATTCTTGTTCCCATTTCACAGATGAGAAAACTGAGACAGAGAAAATTAAGTAACTTGGCCAAGGTCACAGTAAGTGATGGAGACAGGATTTGGTCCTATCTCTGTGTCATGTCTCTTAATCCTTATGTCATGCGACCTCTTCTCTCTTGGATTTAGACTCTGAGCAACATAGGTCCTCTGGGGCTCAGTTTCTTCATCAATAATGTGGAGAATATACTATCTACCTTGCAGAACTGATGGGAAAATTAAAGGAGATAATACATGTAAAGGGTTTAGCATAGTCCCTGTCCGATAATATGTAATCATTAAATAGTAACTATTATTGTTTTTGATAATTATTGTTTCATAATCTCTAAGACTTCCCTGATAAAATGATCACTACTTAAGTTATATAGGTACATTTTCATCAATAAGAATAAAGTTATTAGTACAGCTTTTCATTAATAGGAGAATCACAATCTCCATTTAATTTCTATTGCCTATGTATTTTGAGAACAAAGTCAAATGCTCAACTCATCAGTGCTGGGCTGTCAAATGAATAGGAAATAAACCTTGATCTCAGCCTTATAATCTAAATATAGTAGTCCTCTCTTATCTGCAGGAAATACATTCTCAGACCCCTAGTGCATGCCTGAAACTACAGATAGTACCAAACCCTAAATATACTACATATACTTTTTTTTCTATACATACATAACTGTGATAAAATTTAATTTATAAATTAGTCACAGTACAAGGTTAACAACAATAACTAATAATAAAATAGAACAATTATAACAATATACTATAATAAAAGCTATGTGAATGTGGTTTCTCTCTGCAAAAATATTGTACAAATTTAATGCCTTTTCCATCTTTTTTTCTTTTAAATTAGTTTTATCAGTTATATATTTTATAGAAATTAATGTATATATGTCAATCCCAATCTCCTTATACATCCCCCAACACCCCAACCACCACTTTCCACCCTTGGTGTCCATACATTTGTTCTCTACGTCTGTGTCTCTATTTCTCCCTTGCAAACCGGTTCATCTGTATCATTTTTCTAGATTCCACATATATGCGTTAATATACGAGATTTGTTTTTCTCTTTCTGACTTACTTCACTCTATATGACAGTCTCTAGGTCCATCCACGTCTCTACAAATGACCCAATTTCATTCCTGTTCACGGCTGAGTAATATTCCATTGTATATATGTACCACATCTTCTTTATCCATTCGTCTGTCAATGGACATTTAGGTTGCTTCCATGTCCTGGCTATTGTAAAGAGTGCTGCAGTGAATACTGGGGTGCATGTGTCTTTTTGAATTATGATTTCCTCTGGGTATATGCCCAGTGGTGGGACTGCTGGGTCATACGGTAATTTGTTTTAGTTTTTTGAGGAACCTCCATACTGTTCTCCATAGTGGTTGTATCAATTTACATTCCCACCAAGAATGCAAGAGGGTTCCCTTTTCTCCACACCCTCTCCAGCATTTGTTATTTGTAGATTTTCTGATGATGCCCATTCTAACCAGTGTGAGGTGATAGCTCATCGTAGTTTTGATTTGCATTCCTCTAATAGTTAGTGATGTTGAGAGCTTTTCATGTGCCTCTTGGCCATCTGTGTGTCTTCTTTGGAGAAATATCTATTTAGGTCTTCTGCCCATTTTTTGATTGGGTTGCTTGTTTTTTTAATATTGAGCTGCATGAGCTGTTTATATATTTTGGAGATTAATCCTTTGTCCGTTGACTCATTAGCAAATATTTTTTCTCATTATGAGGGTTACCTTTTTGTCTACTTTATAGTTTCCTTTGCTACACAGAAGGTTTTAAGTTTCATTAGGTCCCAAATGTTAATTTTTGTTTTTATTTCCATTACTCTAGGAGGTGGATCAAAAAAAGAACTTGCTGTGATTTATGTCAAAGAGTGTTCTTCCTATGTTTCCTCTAAGAGTTTTATAGTGTCTGGGCTTACATTTACGTCTCTACTCCACTTTGAGTTTATTTTTGTGTGTGGTGTTAGGGAATGTTCTAATTTCATTCTTTTACATGTAGCTGTCAAGTTTTCCCAGCACCACTTATTGAAGAGACTGTCTTTTGTCCATTGGATATCCTTGCCTCCTTTGTCATAGATTAGTTGACCATAGGTGTGTGGATTTATCTCTGAGCTTTCTATCCTGTTCCATTGATCTATATTTCTGTTTTTGTGCCAGTACCATATTGTCTTGATTACTGTAGCTTTGTAGTATAGTCTGAAGTCAGGGAGTCTGATTCCTCCAGCTCCACTTTTTTCCCTCAAGATTGCTTTTGCTATTTTGGGTCTTTTGTGTCTCCACACAAATTTTAAGATTTTTTGATCTAGTTGTATAAAAAATGCCATTGGTAATTTGATAGGGATTGCATTGAATCTGTAGATTGCTTTGGGTAGTATAGTCATTTTCACAATGTTGATTCTTCCAATCCAAGAACATGGTATATCTCTCCATCTGTTTGTGTCATCTTTGATTTTTTTCATCAGTGTCTTATAGTTTTCTGAGTACAGGTCTTTTACCTCCTTAGGTAGGTTTATTCCTAGGTATTTTATTCTTTTTGTTGCAATGGTGAATGGGATTGTTTCCTTAATTTCTCCTTCTGATCTTTTGTTGTTAGTGTATAGGAATGCAAGAGATTTCTGTGCATTCATTTTGTATCCTGCAACTTTACCAAATTCATTGATTAGCTCTAGTAGTTTTCTGGTGGCTCCTTTAGGATTATCTATGTATCATGTCATCTACAAACAGTGATAGTTTTACTTCTTCTTTTGCACTTTGGATTCCTTTTATTTCTTTTTCTTCTCTGATTGCCATGGCTAGGACTTCCAAAACTATGTTGAATAATAGTGGCAAGAGTGGACATTCTTGTCTTTTTCCTGACCTTAGAGGAAATGCTTTCAGTTTTTCACCATTGAGAATGATGCTTGCTGTGGTTTTATCTTATATGGCCTTTATTATGTTGAGGTAGGTTCCCTCTATACCTACATTATGGAGAGTTTTTATCAAAAATGGGAGCTGAATTCTGTCAAAAGTTTTTTCTGCATCTATGGAGATGATCATATGGTTTTTATTCTTCAATTTGTTAATATGGTGTATCACATGGATTGATTTGCATATATTGAAGAATCCTTGCATCCCTGGGATAAATCCCACTTGATGATGGTGTATGATCCTTTTAGTGTGTTGTTGAATTCTGTTTGCTAGTATTTTGCTGAGGATTTTTGCACGTATATTCGCCAGTGATACTGGTCTGTAATTTTCTTTTTTTGTAGTATCTTTGTCTGGTTTTGGTATCAGGGTGATGGTGGCCTCATAGAATGAGTTTGGGAGTATTCCTTCCTCTGCAATTTTTTGGAAGAGTTTGAGAAGGATGGGTGCTAGCTCTTCTCTAAATGTTTGATAGAATTCACCTGTGAAGCCATCTGGTCCTGACTTCTGTTTGTTGGAAGATTTTTAATCACTGTTTCAATTTCATTACTTGTTATTGGTCTGTTCCTATTCTCTATTTCTTCCTGGTTCAGTCTTGGAAGGTTATACCTTTGTAGGTATTTATCCTTTTCTTCCAGCCTGTCTATTGTATTGGCATAGAGTTGCTTGTAGCAGTCTCTTATGATGCTTTGTATTTCTGCAGTGTCCGTTGTAACTTCTCCTGTTTAATTTTTAATTTTATTGATTTGTGTCCTCTCCCTCTTTTCCTTGATGAGTCTGGCTAAAGGTTTATCAATTTTGTTTATCTTCTCAAAGAACCAGCTTTTAGTTTTATTGATCTTTGCTATTGGTTTTCTTTGTTTCCATTTCATTTATTTCTGCTCTGATTTTTACGATTGCTTTCCTTTTGCTAACTTTTTAAAAAAAAGTCTTTCTGTAATTGCTTTAGGTGTAAGGTTAGGTTGTTTACTTCAGATTTTTCTTGTTTCTTGAGGTAGGATTCTATTGCTATAAACTTCCCTCTTAGAACTGTGTTTGCTGCATCCCACGGGTTTTGGATCATCGTGTTTTCATTGTCATTTGCCTCTAGGTATTTTTTTATTTCCTCTTTTATTTGTTCAGTGATATCTTGGCTATTTAGTAACATATTGTAGAGCCTCCATGTGTTTGTGTTTTTTTACATTTTTTCCCCTGTAATTGATTTCTAATCTCATAGCCTTGTGGTCAGAAAAGATGCTTGATATGATTTCAACTTTCTTAAATTTACCAAGGCTTGATTTGTGACCCAAGATGTGATCTATCCTGGAAAATGTTCCATGTGCACTTGAGAAGGAAGGGTAATCTGCTGTTTTTGGATGGAATGTCCTATAAATATCAATTAAATCTATCTGGTCTATTGTGTCATTTAAAGCTTGTGTTTCCTTATTAATTTTCTGTCTGGATGATCTGTCCATTGTTGTAAGTGAGGTGTTAATGTCTCCCACTATTATTGTGTTACTCTTGATGTCCTCTTCTATAGCTGTTATCATTTGCCTCATGTATTGAGGTGCTCCTATGCTGGGTGCATAGATATTTACAATTGTTATATCTTCTTCTTGGATTGATCCCTTGATCATTATGTCGTGTCCTTCCTTGTCTCTTGTAACATTATTTTAAAGTCTAATTTATCTGATATGAATATTGCTATTCCAGCTTTCTTTTGATTTCCATTTGCATGGAGTATCTTTTTCCATCCCCTCACTTTCAGTCTGTATGTGTCCCTAGGTCTGAAGTGGGTCTGTTGTAGACAGCATACATATGGATCTTGTTTTTTTTTTTTTTTTTTTTTGCGGTACCTGGGCCTCTCACTGTTGTGGCCTCTCCCATTGTGGAGCACAGGCTCCAGATGCGCAGGCGCCAGATGCGCAGGCTCAGCGGCCATGGCTCACGGGCCCAGCCACTCCGCGGCATGTGGGGTCCTCTCGGACCGGGGCACGAACCCGCATCCCCTGCATCGGCAGGAGGACTCTCAACCACTGCACCACCAGGGAAGCCCTGGATCTTGTTTTTGTATCCATTCAGCTAGCCTGTGTCTTTTGGTTGGAGCCTTTAATCCATTCACATTTAAGGTAATTATCGATATGTATATTTCTATTACCATTTTCTTAATTGTTTTGGGTTTGTTTTTGTAGGTCCTTTTCTTCTCTTGTGTTTCCCACTTAGGGAAGTTCCTTTACCATTTGCTGTAGAGCTGGTTTGGTGCTGCTGAATTCTCTTACCTTTTGCTCATCTCTAAAGCTTTTGATTTCTCCATTGAATCTGAATGAGATCCTTGCCAGGTAGAGTAATCTTGGTCGTAGGTTCTTCGCTTTCATCAGTTTAAATATATTGTGCCACTCCCTTCTTGCATGTATAGTTTCTGCTGCGAAATCAGCTGTTAACCTTATGGGAGTTCCCTTGTATGTTGTCATTTTTCCCTTGTTGCTTTTAATAATTTTTCTTTGTCTTTAATTTTTGCCAATTTGATTACTATGTGTCTTGCTTTGTTTCTCCTTGGGTTTATCCTGCCTGGGACTCTCTGCATTTCCTGGACTTGGGTGGCTATTTCCTTTCCCATGTTAGGGAAGTTTCGACTAAAATCTCTTCAAATATTTTCTCGCGTCCTTTCTCTCTCTCTTCTCCTTCTGGGACCCCCTATAATGTGAATGTTGGGGCATTTAATATTGTCCCAGAGGTCTCTTAGGCTGTCTTCATTTCTCTTCATTCTTTTTTCTTTATTCTGTTCCATGGCAGTGAATTCCACCATTTTGTCTTCGGGGTCACTTATCCGTTCTTCTGCCTCAGTTATTCTGATACTGATTCCTTTTTGTGTATTTTTCATTTCAGTTATTGTACTGTTCATCTCTGTTTGTTCTTTAATTCTTCTAGGTGTTTGTTCTTTAATTCTTCTAGGTCTTTGTTAAACATTTCTTGCATCTTCTTGATCTTTGCCTACATTCTTTTTCTGAGGTCCTGGATCATCTTCACTATCACTATTCTGAATTCTTTTTCTGGAAGGTTGCCTATCTCCAGTTCATTTAGTTGTTTTTCTGGGGTTTTATCTTGTTCCTTCATCTCTGATACATAGTCCTCTGCCTTTTCATTTTGTCTGTTTTTCTGCGAATGTGGTTTTTGTTCCACACGCTGCAGGATTGTAGTTCTTCTTGCTTCTGCTGTCTGCCCTCTGGTGGATGAGGCTATCTAAGAGGCTTGTGCAAGCTTCCTGCTGGGAGGGACTGGTGGTGGGTAGAGGTGGGTGTTGTTCTGGTGGGCAGAGCTCAGTAAAACTTTAATCCACTTGTCTGCTGATGGGTGGAGCTGAGTTCCCTCCCTGTTGGTTGTTTGGCCTGAGGTGACCCAGCACTGGAGACTACAGGCCCTTTGGTGGGGCTAATGGCAGACTCCAGGAGGGCTCACACCAAGAAGTACTTCCCAGAATTTCTGCTGTCAGTGTCCTTGTCCCCTGGGTGAGCCACAGCCACCCCATGCCTCTGCAGGAGACCTTCTAACACTAGCAGGTAGGTCTAGTTCAGTCTCCTATGGGGTCACTGCTCCTTCCTCCTGGGTCCTGATGCACACACTACTTTGTATGTGCCCTCCAAGAGTGGAGTCTCTGTTTCCCCCAGTCCTGTTGAAGTCCTACAATCAAATTCCACTAGTCTTCAAAGTCTGATTCTCTGGGAATTCCTCCTCCTGTTGCCAGACCCCTAGGTTGGGAAGGCTGATGTGGGGCTCAGAACCTTCACTCCAGTGGGTGGACTTCAGTGGTATAATTTTTCTCCAGTTTGTGAGTCACCTACCCAGCAGTTATGGGATTTGATTTTACTGTGATTGCGCCCCTCCTTCCATCTCATTGTGACTTCTCCTTTGTCTTTGGATGTGGCGTATCTTTTTTGGTGAGTTCCAGTGTCTTCCTGTCGATGACTGTTCAGCAGTTAGTTGTGATTCTGGTGCTCTCGCAAGAGGGAGTGAGCACACGTCCTTCTACTCCGCCATCTTGAACCCAACATCTGCCTTCTCCATCTAATTAAGCACTAATCACTCACTGTGGCCACAACTTTTGCAGTTTGAGGTGCAACAGCAAAACTAGAAGAAATTTCTTTTTCCTTCACAATTTAATGGATAGAAAATTTTTTCTTACTGTAGATCTTAGCAACCTCATCATACGACTTTTTTTTCTTTCATTATTAAGTTGAAAACTTTCACCTTTTCACTTAAAGGAAGCATTTTATGACTTCTCTTTGGCATACCTGAATTGCCAGCATCACCACTTTTTGTGCTTTGGGGCTATTGTTAAGTAAAATAAGGGTTACTTGAACAGGAGCACTGCGATACTCTGACAGATGATCTGATAATCAAGACAGCTGCTAAGTGACTATCAGGCGGGATACTCTGGACAAAAAGATGATTCACATCCGGGGCAGCATGGGGCAGGATGTAGGCAAAGGCACAAGATTTCATCATGATAATAAGAACTGAGTGCAATTTAAAACTTCTGAGTTGTTTATTTCTAGAATATTCCATTTAATATTTTTGGACTGTGGATGACCATGTGTAACTGAAACTGCCGAAAGCAAAACTACAAATAAGGGGGGGAGTACTATTGTAACCAAAAACAGTGGCTTATATTGACCCTGAAACCACATATCACTCAACAGAAATACAAGTGAATCAGCGGCTATTGGACCAAATTTCCTGTGAGAGACATTGTTGCCTACTCAACAGCAATTACCAACCCCCCCACACACTCTGCCTCTCTTCCTCTCCTCCTTTCTTGCTAAGAGAACCCAGATTTTATTCAGGGGATCCATGGTCGTGGGCTCCAAAGAGGTGAGGACCCTTCCAGCCCCAGGTGGAGAATCATGATTGACCTAAGCTAATGATGGTGTTCCCATTTCTCAAAGGAAGTCTCTCAGGGGACCTAGAGAAAAGACTTTTCACTTTTGAAAATAAACATTCAAAGGGAAATTTCCCTTTCTGCATTTGCATGTTACACTTGAAACTACAATGGCTAGCTTGAGCTCTAAAAGGGAAACCAAGAAGATAAATCAATATGATAAGAATGTCAGAGCAGAAGGATAGAGAGAACACGAGTCCTTGATGAAACACTAAAGATAATAAACCCAGGGACTTTCCTGGTGGCGCAGTGGTTAAGAATCTGCCTGCCAATGCAGGGGACACGGGTTTGAGCCCTGGTCCAGGAAGATCCCACATGCTGCGGAGCAACTAAGCCCATGTGCCACAAATACTAAGCCTGCGTTCTAGAGCCTGCGAGCCACAACTACTGAGGTCCACGCGCCCTAGAGCCTGTGCTCTGCAACAAGAGAAACCACTGCAAGGAGAAACCTGTGCACCGCAACGAAGAGTAGCCCCCACTCGCCCCAACTAGAGAAAGCCTGCGCACAGCAATGAAGACCCAATGCAGCCAATAAATAAATAAATAAATTTATTTAAAAAAAAATAATAAAGATAATAAACCCAGAATGTACCCTAACAAGAAACCCTCCAGACTTCCTGTTAGTGGGCTACTTAATTTACACATTGTTTAAACATTTTGAGTTGGATCTTCTGTTATCTGAAGCTGAATGAGTCTTAACTGATACCCTAACCCAGAAGACTTTGTCTTAGTTAAGACCAAGGAGTCCAAGATAACAGAGATAGTCCAACTTTCTTGATTCTATGATTCCTACTAAAGTCATATGACTAAAGGGAGAAGGAGAAACAGCAAAGTAGTACAGTCGTCCCTTGTTTACCACGAGGGATTGGTTCCAGGATGCCCCGCGAATGCTCAAGTCCCTTACATAAAATAGCTTAGTACAGTTGGGGTCCTGCACCCACATGTTGTGGGTTCAATCAACAACAAAATCAAACCCGCGGTCGGTTGAATCTGCAGTTGTGGAACCCACCAATCCCAAGAGTGGACTGCACAAAGGGGAGGAACTGAGGAACTAGGAGAAATTCTCAGGTCCTGACCATCTTCTGGTTACTGACTTTTCCTTCCCATATTCATTCCACTTCTCTTGACTAGCTACTAGCCCACATCAATCTGCTCATGTTAGATCTGATTATAGATATCCCCAGAATGTTGTAGTGGGACCTCAGATTCAGTTTCAATCCTGTAAAAAATTGTTCCTGAACTGATACATCTTCTGAGAAACTATGTCATTGCTGAAATGCACCTTCTCTCACCCTATACACAAACATAAAGTGTCATCCCTAACTGGCTTTCATTGAGGTTTCACAGGACTGGTGATATCTGGAAAGCAACTCGGTCAGGTGGCAGTAGGGTTGGGTGAGCTGCCCATGAACCACTAGGTGTGTCCCTTTGATCCTACTGAGTGGCAGCAAGAGAAACTGTTGCCTGAGTGGGCAAAACCATGGAGGGTGAAGTACAGGACTAAATGAAAATGAGGGAAAAAGCAGAGACTAACGGTAACAGCCTCCATTTATCAGGGGCGAGTGCATGGTTGTCATGAGCAGCTGTTCTCTTCCTCTAGTGACAGGCAGCAGGATTATATCTGGGAACAAAATGCCCCACAGTATAGTTTGCGAAAATAAAAACATGCTATGGACGTTATAAAAATCTTCTCTGGAGACATATATGTGGGTGTGTATATATATATCTTCATTATATATGTATGTATGTGTATGTGGAGAGAGAGAGAGAGAGAGAGATACTGATTCCACATACATGTAAAATGAAAGGGGCAATATTTAAATACAGTCCTGCAGTAGAGATAGACAAGTTATTCTCCAGTCCTATTAATATGTGATATACTATATCCAAAAGACACATTCTACTCCCATCATGAATAATCCTTGCACTGGTTAGTCAATTCCTTTCTTCACAGGCTTGACTAAAGAACTCTCCCTGCCATTTCAGCTGCACCTCTTCCTTACCACTGCTTCTCATATCCTCTTTGTTTCCCTGGGTCTCCGATTTCATCCTTTCCCCCTCTCTTCTTAATCCAGCATTCTTTGTGAGACACTGTTGGCTGAGCCCTGCACAATAGGCCTTGTCTCACTCTATTTACCGTGCCCAGTAAATCTATTAGTCTCAGTACACCATCAGCTTTTAAAAGTGCCCCTTTCACAGGCTCCCTTCTTACCTGTTCTAATGACATTGTTCCCTCTCCCACTGCCCTTTGAACACTCATGTCATTAAGCTCCAATTTCACTTTGCTTTTGATAATGACAAGATGGCTGCCCTCTATAATCTTACTCCAGAGCCTAACACAGAGGACCTGTACAGGAGTGGCCACAAGAGATACCTATTGATTGCTCCCTTTGCCTCTCCTTCTTCTAGGTCCCAGGGCTGCTGTTGGTATTTGTTCAGTCTAAGCTAGTTCACACAGATGGTTTTAATTGATCATTCCACTGACACAGGACGGTGGATATTCTGAGTGACGTGAGCATTTCCCCACTTCCCCTTTCCTCCTAAGCACTGTGATCAGATGTTCAGATCCCATTTGTTCCCTCAAATACGAACTTAGTATATTTCAACTGCCAGGGTCTGAGCTAGAGATCCAGTCCCTTCCGCAAGGAGATTCCCATCTGGGAAGAGGGGATGAGAAGGTGGACCTGCTGACCAGCAATTATGCTATAAGAAACAAATTGCTTTATCCAGGCCAGAGGGACTCCAATCACACTGGCTTCCATTTTTTGCTGTACTAAAAATAGAATCTGTGCAGAGCAGTGTCAAAGTGGAGTGCACCAAAATAAGGATGGACCTTGGTTCAAAACCTCATTCAGGTTATTCAGGTTGAATAACCTGAGGCAAATCACTTATGGTTTCAACAAAGCCTCAGGGTCCTCAGCTCTGAAGGCAAATAACAGTAGCATCTGCCTCCCAGGGGCTACTGTGAGGATGAAATGGAACAACACCTGGGAAGGTTGCTAGCCCAGCACGTGACGCTCCATCGTTGTTAACTGGGGTGCAGGTACTTTTTGTATTTGCCAGAAAACCTCTGATTTCTGAGGCCTAGTATTCCTCCATTAAACTGTTTCTCCTAGTAACCTAGAACTGGTGATTTTTCGAGGAGGGTGGTTTTATTTGAGTAAATGTGTGAGTTAAACTAGCTTCAATGTGACTTGGGTTGAGGCAGCTCAGTGAATTCACCACCAGCACCTTACCTACAGAGTACAAGTTACCCATGAGATTTTAGGCACAGGGAAATTAGAGTCTCTTCTGGGAATTTATTCACGTCATAAAGTGGAGCTGGATTTATTACCACTGACAGGCTCAAAGGGAGCCAGGGGCCTGAACAGCAAGAGGGTTCTAGGTCAAGAGAAAGCCTGACCTAGTATTAACAGACTTTCTATGGATGCCTCATTTCCACTGCCTGAGCACCAAAGGCCTTGAACCCATCTCCTGCTGCATTTCATTGTGACAGAAGACCCCCACCTCCACCCCCAAGTGAAGGGGCTTTAGTAAAAAATTCTCCCCACATATTACCATCCCAATGACTGCACCAATCAATTGAAGGGCAATGAAAAATGATTACTGAGCCATATACAGACCACTCCAGCATTTTAAATTACAGATCATACAAGGAAAACAGAACTTCTTTTGTTTTGTTTGTATTAAGGATAATCTTATCAGGAATGTCAGGAAAAAAAATAATACTGCTGTCAAAAGACTATTCAGCGTCCCATTCAGTCACTTTTTCAGAATTCAGAGCGTTGGCACATATTTAAAAACCAAATACAGAAGAAATGCATAACTTAGAGAGCTCAGGTGCTAAATTAGCAGAGGCTGAGGAAAGAATGAGTAAAGGGAAATGCTTCCCCAGAATGTAACCTAGCCTTTAGCCCCAACTTTTCCAACTCTTGTCAATGCGCTGAAGCCTGGTGTTGATGTTAAAATCATCTGACAACTTGTAACTCAACTATAAGCAGTTAGACGTAAGCTACAAGTGTCTATTTTTACACACCAGTAGCAATTCCCCCAGGAACCCCAGCTTTCCTTTCAGCCTGCTCTTCTGTCATCCCCGAGAACCATTTCCTCCTATGGATGTTCTATTCTCTTGTTGGATGCCTTTAGAAAGTTGTCTTCCAGTTCCTAATTACCTCAAGCAGCTGCCTAATGCAGCTTCCAGACTCAAACCACTGTGGAGTATCCATTATAACACTCAGCACTATCACTGACTGGTGTCAAGAGAGAGGGATTGCTTCTGTGCCTGTCAGGAAAACAACAGTTGTTGTATTCATTGGCCTCCCAGGAAACTAGGATGCCTTGCCATTGTGCACAGGATTTTCCCCCAGGGGCTCTGGCTGATGAGCCATCCAGCACACCAAAGACGAATGGCTTTATTCTGCTCTCTGCTCTCCTTGGCAGGGGTTACATCATTTGCTCAAGTATCATCAACAAGTCTATATATACACTGCCTACAGAAAACATTTTATAAGCCAAAAGCAGTTATGACAAACATGATTAAGACAATGTTCTCTAGGTAACACAACACAGTGCCCAGATCCCAGGCCATGGCTTACTTATTTCAGGAACGATTCCAATTACCAAAAGGCACTCAATAAAGACTTGGGGATTAAGTGATTCCTTGATTGGTCTGGCATTCATCTATTAAATACTCTGAAATCTGCATTTTGATATAAGAGGGTGGGGTTTTCACAACAGTGGTGTTTGCTGCCAGGGCATTAGCTTGCCCACATTTTACAAGAAGGGAGGTACTATCACTGAGGTTTCTTTGTTTCCTCACACACAAAAAATAGAAAGCTGCCAAAAGAAAAAAAAAAAGGAATTATTAAGAGAGGAAAGGAAAGATGTTTTTGTGGGATTTGTCTTTCATCATTAAAAAAAAAATCAACATTTTACCTGTACTGTTTGTTAGTGGCAGTTTATACCCAGGTGCCATTTAATTTGAGACCTATTTTTAAAAAAGTGGTTGACAATTAATTGCTAGTGTTTCAAACTCACTATTCAACCATCTCTTCCTTTCTTTTCATTAATGTTCTCAGAAAACAATCCAGTGTCAGGGGAAAGTTTTGAAAGGGGAGGATTGTTTAATGAGAATAAACATGGAAAATGGTATTCCAATTTGAAAATGTAAGTCTGCTGGATGCTACTATTTCTCCCGTAAAGCACCTATTAGGATCAACCTTTGAACACTGAGTTCTCCCAACACTGAGCTCACTTCGCCTGGTAATTGGGGGTAACTTCTACTTTGTGAATTTTACAGAAAATAAAGAGAGCCAGAGCAGCCTGCCCTCCCTGGGAAGCACCCACATTGACCGGGCATCACAGAATAGGTCAATTTGCTTTGGGAAGGTTGTCCAACACCTGATTCCCTGACAGTCATCTTTTGCGTGAATTTCTAGGATGACCTGAACACCAAGGTTACTAGGAGTCTGTTGTATCAGTGAGATGGAAAGAACATTGAATAGGTTGCTGCAAGATCTGAGTCCTGGTGCCTCCATTCAAGACACTTAATCTTCCTGAGACTCAGAGTCCTCACCTATAAAATTAAGGACCAGAACTAACGTCTCTCACCTCCACTTCAGCCCTTTTCCATGATTCCTCCCTAAGGCACCACAGATGGTGTGGCTAGGGAGGGAAGAGGAAACAGAAAGAAGAGAGGTGAGAGTGCAGGCAGTCGCCCTAGTTACTGAGCACCTTCCAGGAGGTCATTTTCCCCTCCATTAATCTCTTATCTGATTTTCACCAAGGGGGTGGAATGATTCACAGGGGAAATAGGATTCTACACACTGTCATATGTAGTAGGAGCTTAGTTACTTGAACTAAGGAGCCCAACTGCGTTTTCAAGAGGACTGCAGTCATAACAGGACTAGCTCTCCTTTCTGTGAAAGGATGGAATTACTAACAAACACTTCTAAAATGCACACTTTGTGATACAGTCTTCTCCTGCCATGACCAATAATGTGTATCTGAGAAATACCTGTTCAGGACAAGGGCAGACTGTTACAGCCTGGACAAGACTAAATTCCTGAAGCTATATCTTCAGCTGAGGCTCCATTAGCAGGGAACCATCCTGAGGCAGAGGATCAGGCAAATTCATAGGACAAAGGAGGGCAGAGAAAGAACAAGGGAAGGAGAAAAAGAGAGAGAGGAGAATGGCACAGGAGAGAGACAGAAAAGAGAGATACAGGAGAGAGACAGAAAAGAGGGATATAGGAGATATAGAGAAAGAGGGAGAGAGAGAGAGAGAGGAAGAGAGGGGAAAAAGAAGGAGAGACTGGGGCTGCAGGGAGCAGGCCATTTTGCTGCTTAGAGAAGAAAGACTGAGGAAGTCTTTGTTTTGTTTTCATTTTTCTATCCACTATAATCCTCTGTTCTGTATTCTGTCTTGTTTCCCCAGTGAGGCAGTAGTAAACAGTGTCTTGGCTTTTTCACTGTTGTTCGTGATAGATACTAAGGCTGTTCACCAATTTTCCAGATCCTCTATCAGGCCCAGGGTAAAATTGAACTTTCCTGCTCCCTTGAAATGGAGCATAGACAGTGACTTGTTTTGTCAATGGAGTGTGAGTAAAAATAATGTGTATTGCTTTGGGGTGAAAACCATTAGATGACAGGAATTTTTTTTACAGGTTACCTTCCTTCCATCAATGTTACCATCAAATCTCTGAACATTGGAAGCTCCATCAGCCTGGGTCTGGATTGAGAAATCCTGGAACAGAGTACCAGTTGCCCACAATGAACATGTGTTGTAAGCAAGAAATAACTTTGTTGCTTTAAGTCACTAAGACAGGGGGGTTCTTCTTATTGCAGCATAACTTAGCCTAACCTGACTGATACATTGTAGTTATTACTGATTACAATTAGTTTAAGGCTGTCAGATACTGTTGTTTATAGCACAATTTTGCAAAAAATCCTAATGTTTAAATAAATAATAAGGTTTTTCAAAGAGTGGGTTCTGTTCTCAGAGTCTTAATGGTCTTCTGCTAGGTGTGGAGTTTACCAGTTGTAGTTTCATCTAACCAGAATTTTCTATATATTTATAGCACACTGGGTCTGAGAGGAAATGTTGATTGGAAAAAAATACTTTTGCCTTCATCATAGATATTTTTCAGAAATTACTATTAGTGAATAATTTTTATGAGTATATAACAGCTTTAAACTTGTCAGAAATAGACATGAGAAAAATAAAATTACTGTTGTCATGATTATTTTATCATCTCCAATACCCTGCAGCTAAGCTCTCAATCATTTTTAACACCAAATAAAACCCAGTCAATTCAAAGCAGGTTTATCAACCTGATAATCCTGTGAAGTTGAATCTGTAGAAATAACTAGACTGATCTAAAAGCATTTTTAGATGAGCATATTTAGCTAAAGGAATTAAACACTGGAGAATATAGACATAACCAAATGTAATCTAACCTTTCCCAAACAAAGTCTCACCCAGCTGTTGGCATCTTTATTGTAAAAATATAATCTATAAAGTCACTAATTTATGGTGGCGGCTTACATAGTCTGGAAATCATGGCCTTTCTCTATACTCCCAGCCAGTAACAACTAAATATGAGGGAGGTATCTTCACAAAGTAGGGAATAGATTAGCCACTTCAAACTCCACTCTATCTACCATATTCTGGAAACATCTTGGCAGAGGTGTAGTAATTGTAGGTCTTTAATCTGGCAAAAATCTTCTCCTAAACTTGAAGTGCTGCCAGATATAAGATGAAAGCCTAAGAACAGAAATGTTGTCATTCTTCAGTGCAGATGGATGGACAACAGAGAACCAGGATTAGAAATAGCCTGTAGGGGCTTCCCTGATGGTGCAGTGGTTAAGAATCCGCCTGCCAATGCAGGGGACACGGGTTCTAGCCCTGGTCTGGGAAGATCCCACATGCCGCAGAGCATCTAAGCCCCTGTGCCACAACTACTGAGCCTGCGCTCTAGAGTCCGCAAGCCACAACTACTAAGCCTGCGTGCCACAACTACTGAAGCCCACGTGCAGCAACTACTGAAGCCCACACGCCTAGAGTCCGTGCTCCGCAACAAGAGAAGCCGCTGCAATGAGAAGCCCGGGCACCGCAATGAAGAGTAGCCCTGCTCACTGCAACTAGAGGAAGCCTGTGCACAGCAACGAATGCAGCCCAAAATAAATAAATTAATTAAAGAAATAGCCTGTAAAAATCAAAGGAACGTGACAAGGATAGATCTGAGCAGTGAAGGAACATTATGTCCATTTCTTTCCATGTCCAGAAGGATTGCTGGTGATGAACTGAATAGGACCCCATTTTAAGGGAAGTTTCCCAGACCTACATCAAACCATATCAGTAAGCACACCCTACACTGAACAGAGTTAGAATTTAAGACAGCCTGGTGATATATCAATTCCAGTATAAAATAAAATTCATATGCATTATTTCTTAACAAATTATTTTTCCTTTAAAATAAAGAATCAAGACTCCTTTTTTTCATCATTTCTCTTTTTTATACTTCTTTTTGAAATGCTTATAAATCATTTGTCATAAAAAACAGCAATCTCCAGAAAATTCTTCTCCACTGCATCATAATCACAACTTAAAGACTCAAAATATCTTTAGTAAACAGGCATACACAGTAATGGAAGTTATAAACATAATATCAACATAAAATGATCTCATTTACTTTTTCAGTAATCAAAAATAAGCATAGGCCCATAGACCAGAAAAAAGAAATAGCTTGGCCTTCAGCTATGCATACACTGCTTACTATTTCTCAGTCTTTTCCTGTAGAGAAATAATTTTTTTAAATGTTTCTGATTCCCATTTTATGTATTGGAATTTTTCTAATTATCAAAATATGCACTGAAAAACACAGTACCTTCACCATAGTCCTTCTGGTTGCAAAATTCTAAGACAAATGCACTGAACATGCATGCTCATGAGTTAAGAAGATAATTGGAAGGTACTATATTTTTGCTTCTTTTCAATCCCAAATAATAAACCCTCAATTTATCAGAGGACCAAAATGTAGTCTTATTTAAAGCTAGTTAACTCACTTTTCTGGTCAATTTAAGAAGAGTCAAGTATTCCTTATTGTTTTCAGCTTTATTATAAAACAATTTGCCCATATTTTGCTTTTAAAAAATTTTTATAATGAATTTTATAAGGTGAATTAGTATTTTCCTAATGTAGTAAATACATGTTATTAAACATAATTGATCCTTCCTTTAAAAATGCAGGGTCTTTCCGGGCTTCAAGACAGAACGTTCCATATCAATACAGGTGATAGAGATATAGCAAAGATTTAAGACAGCTGATTTCAATAGGATTAGGGGTAAATGTTTAAAAATCACTATGAAGTTTTTTTTTTTTTCAAATTACGTATGTCTATCCCCACTTAAGATTCTGGAATATATATGTGCTCTAGAAAAATTCTTCTGGTGATCCTGAGGTTCACTGCATTAGGAGATTGGGTAACTCCTTGAATATAACATAGAAGTATTATTTGCTTGTTTTTACTAAATTTCCATATTGACATTTTTTTTCCTCTAAAAAGTATGTGCAGGGGAAAACTAGATTAATTTATAGAATTGATCCACTGAGTTCTTCTTAATTAAGGTCTTAACTGCAAGGCTGTTTTCCTATCTATCTACATAGGCAAATACACTGTCTTTGTCTTTCAACAAATTGGAAACATTTGCTTAGAGAATGAATCTGGAGAGTTGACTATCACCACCAAACACTTCTGTCTTGTAGTTAACTGGCTTTGCTGTAGCCAGCCAGGATGAAACAGCAGCCGATGGGCCAAGTCTAAAACATAGAAAGTGAAATGGTTCTATTAAGAAAGAGATTAAAGCATCAGGCTTTGTAAACTAGGCTAAAGCCCCAAACCGCAAAATTATCTTGAAGCATGTGATTGGGAAGGACTAATTAGAAGAGAGGATGTCATTTTATTTTCTAAGCAGCCCTCTTTGATCTGGAGCCTTGACACCCCCTCACTTGTTACCTAGCAACCCTTCTTTGTATATGTAAGATAACTCTATTCCTGCATTGTTATTCAATTTATTTGCCATTTTAAGTGTCCTTATCTTCTTTAAGATTATCCCACCCTGGTGTGATTTGCCTTAGGCTCCAAAATACCAGACAGAGGGCAGTCAATTAAGCGGATCCAAATGTCACTGCTCAGCCCACTACCATCACAGATCTGTGCTAAACAAATGCTGAAGATTTCACCTTGGTCTTGGTGATTTTTACCAGAGCCCTCCCCTCCTGCAGCATCAGTCAACCAGTCTCCACCTCATTGAGAAATTGCTGTCATTGCCTTTATCTTGATTGAGAGAATATATGCAGGACTGGTTCTTTTTAACTCAGTGGAAAAATGACTATCAATTTAAACATTAACTGGTGTCCAATCTAATCATGAAGCTAAAAACAGAATTGCCTTCTGCATATTGCAGAGTTTCTCAGAAAATCACCACCCAACTAAACTTCACAATTTCACCTAAACCCTAGCAATATGTAAATAGGTAATCAGCCACATTTGGAAACGTATTTTTTAATCAGGTAGTTTAGATGCATAATCACCTCCAAATCAAACCACCATTAGAGGCCATTAACTCTCGAAGGAAGGAAACTCAGTTGGCAGTCAGAATTCTAACAGAGATAAAGAGATCCCGACTCCACCTTTAATTTTTGTAGAACTCCGGGCTTATGCCCTTTTGCTCTTTATGCAAAAGAGTTGCCTATTTCTGTCTTTTTTGTTTGTTTTATTTTAGTTTTGGGGTTTTGGTTTTTTGTCCTTAAAAAGAGAATTGTGATTCTTTCTTAATACTGGATAAGAATTAACGAGCTTATCAAAACAGTCAACATATAGCACCTGAGTTCTTAGAAAAGGGCCATTGGGACTCCCCTGGCAGTCCAGGGGTTATGACTCCACACTTACCATGCAGGGGATTCGGGTTCCATCCCTGGTCTGAGAACTAAGATCCCACATGCCACGCAGCAGGCCAAAAAAAAAAAGGGCTATTACCTCTTTACTGTTTCTATTTTCCCCTCAGTCAGTCATTTAAGAATTGCTGCTAACAGAATTGCTGCTAATGCCAAAAGTCTAAATACCACCAGAATACCAAACTCTAGGACATTGCAATACACAGTATCTAATGTACAATCTAATATACATACTAAAAATACGATTTGCTCAAAGCAGTAACACAATATTGCTCATTCCAAAATAACTCCTGTTGCCAGAACCCGCATTCCCATTCATTGCAGCACCCAAATAATTCCAAAACATTCGCTGCAAGTCTTTTGGGGTTTTATAGAGAAAAGGAATTTGAAAGCATTTGTTGTCTATCTCCTACTGCACTCGTTGGGGGATAATGACAACAGGTGGACCTAAGTCCTAGGATATGAGACAGTGGGGTGTATGACCTACCAAATTTAGATAACTCAATTAAAACAGCCCCATTCACCCACACCAAGAAAAAATGCTGGGAGCTGGGGGAGAGAGAGAGGGTGCACATGGGTGACAACTGCAGATTTTCTTCTCTGGGGTCATTAGCTATGTTTATATATCTATACTATAACTGTGTTACAAGCTACCATGTCTATTTTTGCCTCCGCCTCATCACTCAGTGCAAAAGGGCAGAGGTGAGTGCCTATAAATTCACACAGCTGCTGGCTGGGAGAAAGCATTTGGAAAATAACTCAGTAACATGGACCTTTATTTCACTGAAAGAATTGTTCTTTGAGGAACAGTCTCTCCTCTAAACCAAGAAAGCACCCAGGCTCCTGCAAAACCTTCCAGGTTAAAGCCAAGTACAATTTTGAGTTCTTGTGCCAGCCAGAGGTATGCAAAGATTTTCTCAGCAGGAAGTCACTCATAGACATCACATGAATATTTAAACAATGGGAAGCCAGCAAAAAGATTCTTTCACGCTGCAGGATGATAGTGATTTCTGAAATTATCACAATTATCATTCCATTATTGCAAAACAAATGACCTGATTTATTATGCTCCGCCTCTGCTCATCTCTGGATCTCTTCCTGATATATTACACAACCGGTTACTTAGGCATTCTACACAAACAGCATTTGTATCGACTACTTCATTAATATTTTGATTATTATAAATCTCAGGAACTCCATCTACATCCTAGGCTAGAGTCAGCTCTCTCTCAGCCTCTCTCCCTGAAGAAGATGGAAAACTTTAGAGTGACTTATAATGATGTAGCCTCTGGAATTCTGCAAAACAAGGGAGCTCACAGCATTACTCTCCCTTCAGTGCAGAAACGCTCCTCACTTACAGCCCACAGCAGAAAAGGCCAGTTTTTGAATCAGCAGGAAAAGAAGTTTACATTCAAGAAATCTAGGCAGAAATTCTATTCCCTTGCATGATTCTAGAGCATGTATCACAGCACATCTTTAAAAAAAAAAAAAAAAGAAAAAAAAGTTTACTGGCTATTTTCCCTTTAAAAAGTAAAGACTAGAAAAAAAGAAATCACAGGGGAGTTACAACACTTAAGTCATTAAGTCATCAGTAAAGTAGCAGTGACAATACTAAAAGCTAGGTCTTCCTAACCTCTTTTAAATCCTTCAGCTACGCTAAGCAGCATCATGTGCCCTATTTACCAACCCATCTGTAGGGTAGAGCGAGTTTATTTACCCTCTTAGCAAAACCCAGCAAAGAGTAGTTATATCCTACCGGTGACACAGCAGGACAAGAGAGGAATTCGGGACAAAAAAATCAAACAACACACTTGGCAAAAGCAGACCATGGCAACATACATGTTGTAATGAGACAACTTATCAGCCATAAGTCAAATTCCCACTTCTTCCACTGGAACATTATCACAGTTTAAAGTGCTTGGAAAAGAGCATGGCTGCAATACACTAATGACTTTAAGTGGGTTCCTGTGTCAGGCTGTAGGGTGAAAAGAAAAAATGACTCTGCAAATGATTTTAAGCTTTACCTGTCTAGCAACAACTTTAGTCAGCCCTTTACTCATCTGGGTCTAATATTTGCTCAGGGGAATCAGTATTACCATCTGCTCTGAAGGTGAATCTAAAATAGGTTGTTCCAGGTAAACTGTCAATGAAAATTTTGGGTGAAATCTCCTGGCAACAGCTCTCCTACTTCTTTCATTATACAATGCCCCCATCCCCGCCCACTATACCCTCCCTAAAAAAAATAAAATAAAGAAAAAAAAACTGAAGAAGCAAGTGTGGAATTATCAGGACTCCAAAAGCAACTGACCTTGTGGGACCTTGTGAAGTTTCTATTATAATAAATATTTCTTGAACATTATTATATAAAACGTTATACAGATATGGACAAGACACAGTCCTGATCCTCAAGGAGATGAGAACATTGGAGAAATATAGAAATCAAGAAGAATGAAGGTAATTCAGTTGAAGGAGGTCACTATATACAGGTAATTTAATATAAATTTGTTGATTGTTTATTGGAGAACTTCATTAGAACTGTATCCAGCAGACAAAGAGAAAGGAGCTAAGAGGTAATCTCATTTTGTAGTTTGGGAAGAAAATCAGAGCATCGCTCAAGAGCCATTTAAATAATGATTAGAAAGATAATAATAACTCCTAGCCCTTTTCCAGCTTCAATCCCAGAAATGAGCTAGGAAGAAGAGGAAGCAGCCAGAAAATGGGGAAAATTTGGCAACTTGGTGTGTTCTCTCTCAGTAGATAATAGAACTGGGGTAGGGCTCTAAGAAAGGAGTTGTTACCAGACAGAGGCATGAAGGAAGACCATGTCATGGATACAGCTAACTCAGCTTGGAACCAAGAACTTGGCTGGTTTGATCTGGAGGGGAACAGCCTGTCACTTTCTTTCCATCCTCTATGTGGGAGGGAACATCCTCATCTCACAAAATGCTGCTGAGAAATACTATCAGTTAGCCACAATTCTCTCATTTATTCAAACAGACATATTCTCACTGAAAGTATTAATACTTAAGAAGAGTGTGTTTATTTTCCTTTGTACTGGAAAGGGCACACAAGCAGACAAAAGACCAAACTGAGTCTTTTGCAATACGATAATATTATTTGGTAAAACAACTACTCTGGGATCATTTTTTCTAACCAGAATCAAAGCCTTTTTCTGTGTCCTATTTCCCTATCAGTCATCATTGATAAAGCCTAGAATGTTTAAGACATTTAACAGCCAAGCAAGGGAACTAAAAGGAGAGAGAGAGAAAAAGTAGAAGGAATGAAACAATGGCAGCACTGTATAAGTGTACAAGTTTAAACCTTTGGAGGAAAGATTCTATTGCATTACAAATACCTTGAAAGATTGATCTAACTTTTTTTGACTGTGAAAATTCTCAGTATTCCACTATAATCTTTCTATTGTCTAAATCAGACACATCTCTTACCACAAAACAAGCTGTAATTGGCCTTTGGCACCACAATTGGAATAACACAGGGAGAGATTTTGGCAGACAGCATTTAAAATTCTCCCATTATACTTTCCAGGATGTTAGTTTTATTTTCTTATTTCCTTGGATCCAAAAGGATTTTTTAATTAAGGGGTAAAGATGTTTTCCTGTGCATCCTGAATTTCTTTGGTCCACTTGCAAGTCATAATAATGCTGAAGAAGTATTTCTACCATTTTGAATCTAAGTCATAACTTACAGACAAAAGAGATAACCCTCCATTGCTGTGGACCAAGGTTTTCAGCTGCATAAACTCCAGTCAGAAAATGGCAATAAATCCAAATTAACAGACATGTTTTCAAAGAGCTTGCAAAGTCTAAAGTATGATAATCATGTAACCAAATATGTGAGAGATGCCAGTATTTGTATTGATGTGGTATTGTTAAGTTGATATCGTATAGATTAATTGTTCTTTACCTATGTGTCTAATTCATTGAGTTTGAACATCCAGGGAGGTATTTTAAAAAAAGAAAGAACCCTGGCTCCACTCCAGATCTAATAAATCAGAATTTCAGAGTGTCACAAGTACTTGGGATATTTTTTAAAGCCCCACAAGTGATTCTTATGCCCAAACAAGGCTGAGAATTACAGGTTTACTCTGGCCTTCAGGAAGTAAGTCTTCTACAATATGAGAAGCAAATGGATTTTCCATTTTTCCAAGGTTCCAAGCAGAAGGATGAGGACAGGGTAAAGTTCTCATGGCAAAAATGTTATTTATACCCCAAAAGAAGGCACAACACAAGTGGTCTGAACAATTTTGAAATACCTCCACAAAGAAGATCATCCAAACATTTTCCCCAGGTTTCTTTATTTTATTATTCTTTTAAATAGGAACTCCCAATATCCTCTCCAACCTTGGCCATTCATATGACTCAACAGAATACATCCAGGCACATCATCTATTTTACAGAGCAGTGCTTTGGGTAGACAGTTTGTTCAAGATTTTCACCTTGCAGATAGGTTAACTGGCAGAGAATAGAAGAACAGAAGAATATAAAACTGTCAAATGAAATCACATGAAATTGATGAGTTCCCAGAACAGAAGGCCTATTGCACCCCTCACAATTTCCCAATCATATTAAAGAAAGTTTGAAGTTGAAAAATCTAGAAATAAAAGAATCAAATTCCGCAAACATATGACCACAGGGTGATAAAGAGGTATACTGAGTTATCCTGTAAATAGACAAGAAAAGGGAAGTGATTCTACAAAAACAAACAAACAAACAAAAAAAACTTTCTGACATCACCAATGTGGGAATATGCCAATTCTTTAGTAAATTTGACAATAAAATACAAAATATCTGAGACAAAACAATGTTGCTTATTTAACAATCCAAGAAAGTATCTCTCATGTGCTGGGCCTTGGGCAAAGTATTTAGCCAGTATTAGTTCACTTAATTAACGCTTGCAGCAACTCTATGATAGATTTACTGTTAGTATCCCTAATTTACAAATGATACAAATGAGGCATAGAAAAGTTAAGTAACATACCAAAGACCATATAATTAGTAAGTGGCAGAGCAAGAATGCAAAGTAACAGTCTGGCCCTAGAGTTCATGAAGTTAACCCCCATGGTCTATAGTCTCTCATGTGTTACCAAAAAACTGTGTGGCAGAGAAAGCTTCTCTGTGACCTCTCCCAAGATCTCATTACATTCCTTCCTTTCTTACCTCCCCTTTCTCCTATCAAAGCTTATGCATCTGATATTTAATTCCTCAGGGTCTTGACGTTTACTGGCTCATAGAATCCACATCAAGGGTCAACAAATAAAAATAGCTTTATATGTTATCTCTTAACGATAATGGGGGCTTCCCTGATGGCGCAATGGTTGAGAGTCTGCCTGCCAATGCAGGGGACAGGGGTTCGTGCCCCAGTCCGGGAGGATCCCACATGCCACGGAGTGGCTGGGCCCGTAAGCCATGGCCACTGAGCCTGCGCATGCGGAGCCTGTGCTCCGCAACGGGAGAGGCCACAACAGTGAGAGGCCCGCGTACCGCAAAAACAACAACAAAAAAAACAACAATAAAAAAAAAAGATAATGGTTTTCACTTAATCACAGGCTGTTGATGTTTAACTCAAAGTAGTAGTTACTGCAGAAATTCTGGCCACTGATATCCATGGTAAGCACTATTGGGGCAGAATCCATATCTCATTCATATGTGTATTTGCAGCACCCAGCACAGTGTCTGGAACAGAACTCAATCCTAATGTAAGTTTATTGGATTGTAAATGGAGGCCAGGATGCTCCTGCAGCCATCCCACATAGGCCAACTTCTTCCATAAAAGGCTAGCTGTCCTACCTAATATGAGCTCTCATAACTCCTTTGGGCACAAACTACTAAAATACCTCTAAAATGGGACATGTTAGCTAAGAATCTCCTTTTTCTTCTCATAAAAGTAGGCCACACATGTTATATAGGAGGATTGCTACAGGCAGCCACGTTCCAGCCATTCATAAGGAATAGAGGATGGTCCCTGGGCCCTGAATATCAAGAAAAGGCACATTTTGGTGAGAGGATACCTAGAGGAAGGTCTTATCATGGGTCACTGCTTAGGTGTACCAAGATGTAGGCTTAGCGCAACATGGAATCCTGGCTCCTCAGGGGAACCTGCAAGTTAAGAAAGGAAAGCTTGCTAAAAGCAAAGAGGGATCTAAAATGGGAAATGGGAAAATGACTTTGCAGCTTCACAGATGTGCTAAGGCATATGTCTATAGAAAAATCCCCAGTGAGGCAGATTGTATTTCCCAAGATAGCACAACATGATCTCTCGTTCCACACGTTCTTCTTACAGTGTGACACTGACACTCCTCCCATCAAAAGGCGAGCTTGTGTTCCCTCCCCTTAAATCTGGGCAGGTATGAGACTACTATGTGACTTCCAAGGCTAGGTCATATAGGGTCATACAACTTCTGCCTGATCCTCCTGGGACACTTACACTTGGAACTAGGCTGTTAGCCAAGGAGTCACATGGAGATACCACAGACAGGTGTTTCAGCCAACAGCCCAGCTGAGGTCCCAGCTGACAGCCAGCATCAACACCAGACATGTGAATGAAGAAGACTTCAAGATGGCTCCAGCTCCAGCCACCATCTGAGTCTAATCACAGAAGACACCCCAAGAGAGAACCAGATACATGAGCCCAATGAACTCTCAGAACCGTGAAAGATAATAATAAAATGATTGCGATTCTTTTTTTTTTTGACTGCACTGTGCATCCTGTGGGATCTTAGTTCCCCGACCGGGGATTGAATGTGGGCCCACAGCAGTGAAAGCACTGAGTCTTAACCACTGGACCACCAGGGAGTTCCCATGATTGCTATTCTTAGGTCATTAAATTTTGGGTTGATTTGCTATGCAGCACTAGTAACTGAAATGCCCAGCCTGGAAGCAGGCTCAGGAGCCACTTCTGTAAACATGAGGATTAAAGCCCAAAGAAGAGTTAGGTTTTCCTAAAAAAGAGAGAGCACTAAAGCACTCCAGAAACTAGGTGGGACTGGCTGAATGAGTCACAGTAGCCAGAACTCCTTTTCCCTTTCTATAAGTCCAGAAACTATAAAACCTCCCCTGAGAGCATGCTGAGTCTGCCCAGAGAGAAGCCACCTCACAGATGATTAGAATGTAAGTGGATAACGAGCCATTTGAATTATCTGCTCTAGTTCAAACACATGCTGTTGCCAATATGCTGTGGCAGCCAGCTAACATCTGAGCATCTTTAATTTAAATTGCATATACTTAACTTGAAATGGCATCTCTACTCTGAAACTAAGAATTTACTGTACCATCATCAGATCATAGGAGAAATCATCTTTTCAGGAATTTCCTAAATTTGCCTTTTTACTGCACTCTAATGTGGTAACAGCTTAATGCCTGATGGCTCCCAAGTCAAATGTTTCAGAGTATGAGATATAACTCCTATTCCAATCCGTTTGTTAATACACATGCTGTTTCCTGTCTACATATGTGAATGGAATGATTCTCAGCAGCTTGGGTCTCATTCCCTTGTAAACACCAAAATCATATCTGTAACCTTAAACAATAGACACATTCACAAAGCCAACTTTTAACTTATCAAGCTTTATCAGAGACAAATTTTTCAAGGCAAAAACTCCAAAGGAAGCTGGAAAAAACCAAGCTTATGACAGAAATTTGATACTGTACTCAAAATAAAAATAATAAAATTTTAATATAGCATCTGTGGAGCTTAAATTCTAGACTCAGGATAAAAACAAACAAAAAGCAAATATACCAAAAACATGTGTTAGACGTAGTTATATTGCATTAACTGTTTAAAAACAGATTGAGGGATTATATTAAGATGACTTCTTTTCAGCCATCATTCTACTTGATCTCTGACATACTTAAAGCTGCTGAACATCTAACATGCTCCTGCCCGTCCCATTCCCCCTTCTTTTCTTGCCTCCTGGGAGGTAGTTTCTAGAATCCAGACCAACTTGATTCATATCCTCAGTCAGCCCCTCACTAGCTGGTATGACTTTTCACAAGCTAAATTATCTAGCTTCAGTTTCTGCATCTGTAAAATAGAGATAATAATGATATATTACATACAAAGATACAGTGATGATTTGATGAAATAATGCATAAAGTGACTAGGTACAGAATAAGTACTTACTCAATGTTAACTATTATTTTAATGTCTCTTAGTGGTTCTTAGTGTCTTTTGTTGTCTTCTTTTTCCTCTACTGGATCCTGAAAAGTTGGTAATCCACAGGGGTCTGTTCTTAGCTCATTTTCACCCCACTGAATTATCTCATCCCCTTCCATAGTATCAATCACCTCTCAACATGTCAGTGATTCTTCAGTCCTGACCTTTCTCCAGATCTTTATTCCTATCTGATTACTGTCCTGTCCTTGTAAAGAATCCAAGCCATGACACTATGTGTGCCCAGTTCCTGAGGGCAGTTCATCTACATCACAGATCCTAGAAATGGCTTATAAATAGATCAAGCTATGGGCTATCAGTCAGAAGATCCTGAGCCAGAAGGCCCTTATGGTCATCTGTTTTAGGAAAACTAGGTTAAGATCCAGGCTTTGAGGTCAACCCCATGACAATCTAGCAGGCTAGGCAAGCCCTCTTATTTATGTCCTATGCTGGGTTTACCTGTCCTGAAACAGTCTCCACCCAACTCTGCATGGACTACCTCAAGGGGTTCCCATGCTCTCTGGCTTCTAGTTGGGCTTACCTACTGGGGACCACTGGCAGGATACTGGAGAGAGGAAAGAGAGAGAAGTTGACATATTTATTCCCTGTGATGTCATCTCTCTCTGCTGATTTCATCCCTCAACTAAATATCACAGCTTCTTTCATGGCAGCATCTCCAGAAGACTTTATCCTTTGGTGTTCCAGGCCCCCATGCTGCCAGCCCCAGGGCATATCACTAACTTTTGTATACCTTTGAACACAGTTCCTTCATTCAAACTTCCTCCCAACTTCAGTATGCCATCTGTCTTCTGCTAGAACCCTGACTGAAACACCTGCTTGCTTAGTAGTATTGCCTTTCCTTTTAAAAAGAAATCTGTAAAATTCCCTAAAAAAAAATTTATGATAAATATAATAAAACTATGCTGTAAAAAAAGGAAGAAAAAATTATCCATAATCCCATCACACCATTAGAATGTTGATATATTGCTTTGCAGTATTTCTGATATATATTTAACATGGTTGTAATTAAAGTATTTATAAAATTTCATGTCTTACTTTTTTCATTTAATATTATAAAATAAGCATTTTCCATTTTGCTAAATAATCTTTATAAACATCATCTTTAAAAGCTGAATAATATTCTATCAAGGGGATGTGCTGCAATTGCTTGATTTTTCTCATATTATTGAACATTTGGCATGCCCTTTCAAATGACCTTTCCAATGCATGCATTCACACATACCATTACACATATGGTGATTTCCTTTCCATTTCTCTACTAGCTTTGCTAGAGGGCAATTTTTAAAATTTACATATGTTCTATAAAACAAAAGCATTCATGTTTGCAGCAATTTCTCCTTTGAAAAAGCTTCCCAAGTCTTGTGCAATGGAAAGTACAATGGATTAGAAGTCACAAGTCTATGGTTCAAGACCCAGATTTTGTTGTAGCCTCTGTGACTGTGAATACTTCCTAGAAGAGGTTAAACAGTTGATGTCTAAGTCCCCTTCAAGTCTAATATGCTCCATAAATGATTCAGACTAGGGTCACAATCATAAAGATGAAGATAGTGGGAAGACCATGAGTCTTTAGTTTGGCAGAATGAGGTCTTAGATACCATCTGGTTGGTAATGCTTTCTCTCTTTGTCCTTAATCAGCACTCTGAGAATTCCCCATCATGCATATGAGGAAGCTGAGGCTCATGGAGGCCCTGTGACTTGCTAAATCACAATCAGAACATTAATTCTGAAGCCAGCACTCTGCCCATACCTGGCAACTGCTGGTCTAGTACTGAGTTCAGTGCCCCAGTATATCTCCTGAGAAGAGCATTTAAATATGTGCAGACCTGCCTTACTCATTCCTAAGATATAACTCCTTCACCTCAAGATCACGGTTTTCTTTCATCTTGCAATTATTTAACCTTCCTCACCATGCATTCACATCAGATGATATCACTGATTCCCTCCCATGACTGTATGCAAAATTGCTAATAGAAATAGATTAAAATATCCTTATGAAAAAATCAGAAATAAATAAAGATTGTCCACATAGCTTTTTCCAGTGCCCAAACAACATGAAGACAGAGGGGAAGCACTGGAGATCAAAATGGGGGGAAAAAAATGAGAGCTAAGAGTAAACAAAATCGAGTTGACATTGAAGTTACACTAATAGACAGCGGTACTTCAAACCCATCACTGTCCAGTTCTGCAGACACTCTGAATCATCAGCAGCAATCTGATCATTATGCCATCCATACAGCTATTCAAAGGAACTGTCTCATACATTATCTCATTTTCTTCTCACAATAACCCCTTGAGGTAATCACAGCAAGATTTCCCACTGAACAGATAAAGAAACAAACAAAGAAGTGAGATGACCTGACCTTGGCACACACTTCTCTGCATAAGATTTGTTTTCCCTAAATGGAAATTAGGCAAAGTAGATGAGCACCCTAAAGTCTGTCCATCTCAAGGGAGGGTCTTCAGAGCATAGTCAGCTGGCTGGAATGTGGAGTCCATGGCCAAATGAAACTTGAAGCCCCTCGTGTTTTAAGTAAAGACAGCCTGAAACTAAACTTTCTAGTTTTCTTGGTTGCCAAGATTTATCAATAAAATACACAGAATACACTCTTCTAAGAATATACCCTCCCAGCTCCTGAAAACAGAGGCCCAAAATGAGCTGTGAAGCAGCCTGCTCTACTAATTACATCTGAATAACTATATAAGTTACAAATTCAATATCAACAACAAGGTACTGACAAAATGAGAAAGAAGGAAAACAGTCGGTGCCTCTCCTCTCTGTTGAACCACAGTGTTAGAACTAGAAGGGATCCAAAAAACACTCCAGAGTTTGTAGTGTTTCTAGAATTCAACCTCCAGTCTCAGTTTCTGCATTTCCTATCTTGCCTGTCCACAGGTTCCCTCATTCTCATATCCTGAGGCCCATGGTCCGTCAGAGACATTGTCAGTATTCTATCATTCTCACCTCTCTTGTGTTCATTTCCTAAGACTAATGTCATCAACAATAAGAAAAATCCTGCCAATGAATAAAGGAGGATAACCCATTATCCCTGTTAGAAATTTACCCAACAGCCCTTCTCCCTTCTTCCTGTTTGTTGGATGAATTGATTGTACCAGATCATTTTCTTATTTTATAGCCTCAATTTCCCAGACTCCCTTGTATGTGACTGATTCTACCCCCATAAGAGATAGGGGCCTTCTGTTAAGAGGAAATTCCTTTGGCTCTCGCTGCTTGGTTTCTTGGCTTTGACATGGTGTGAGAACTAAACGCTTAAAGCCATGGCCACTATTTTGCAACCATGAGATGACTGTTATCAAGATTAAAAAGCCAGTATCATGAGGATGATAATCCAGAAAGGTAGGAACTTTATAGTATCTCTGAGCAGGTGAAGCAGGTTTCAGGTGACCTGAATTCCAAATCCTTGTATACCATAAATATTGTTTGGGTAGATGGCTTTTTGATTCTTACAGATGAATGCATCGTGATACACCCTTTCAGGTAACACAAGCAATTGACATGGGTTTCAATGCCTCAACCCAAAAGATTGACTAAGGCATTCATTATGGGACTCTGGAGCACTGTGGCCTAAGAGGTATTTTTTGAGTAAAGACATCACCTAAGTGGCTACCACAAGTGGTCCTGCACTCCTTTCTCTAAGCCCTACCAAGGGATTTTTTTTTTAAAGATAGAAGAGGAAACACGTCCCCAGTAGAGAAAGTTGTCACTGTAATAACTAATATCAAAGCAGAAAAAAAGCAGAGTCCTTCTTTTTTATTTTAACCTTCAAGGGACATGTATGCTAATTTCCCCCAAATAAAAAGATCTGCCTATTCCCATAATAAGTCCTATGTAAAACTGAATGGAACACATCCCATCACCAACACCAACACTGCTATCAAAAGGCAAGTACCTTATTTATCAAAAGCGAACAGTTCCAGAGAGGCCAAAATGCCTCATTATCTTTTACAAATTTACCTTAGTATTTTTAGCATCTAGACTGTTTGCTCCTTATTGAGTTTTAAGTAGTATAAGCTGCAAATCTCCCCTTCACTAATAGATATCTCCATTTGTGAAAGGTTCATGTAAAAATTGTGCTTTTACCATGGGGTGATCCTAGTGAGAGGAGACAGTTTCTGAATGTTGGGAAGCCACCTGTTTAAAATTTCTTCCAGTGGTCACCCAGAACAGTGATTTCTAATTACCCTAGTGGGGGCCTGAACCCTGGTTTTAGGATTATGTATTCCATGTCATTATCTTAAATGCATTTGCCCTCCTTCAAGGTTTCCTTAATACTTTTTGTGGAACATGGATCATTCTACCTCTAATTATAGTAATACGTATGAATTTTTCACATCACCCTGGAGAGGCCAAGATTTTTGAGGGTAAAAACTTGGGCTTTTTAATCTACTTAGCGCCATCAATACTTAGACAAAAGTTTTTAACTTTTTATTTAAATTGATTAGGCATCATTTCCTCTCCTACATCACACGTTTACATATACGATAGCGGAAAACATGGCAAAATACCCGAGTGCAGTCCACCCAGCAGCAAATGGAGAGACAATTTTCTAAATAAATATTCACCATTCCTAAGTCTGATTTTGAGGTCATATTTCTCTCTTATTGAAAAAATTTAAAACACAAATATGACTGTTCAAGGGCTCAAGTATTATAATCCTATTCCAAAAAAAAAATCAGTCATGGGTTGGTTTCATATTTAGATGCCTTTGCTGATCTGCAGTTTGGGAGTTATAATAGAGCCATGTTGCCTTTGCACATTAAACCAGCTGTTTCTTGGCCCTGTCTCCTCATTAAACTCATCCCGTCTCCATCACTCTTACTTTCTTTGTTGTTTTCTGTTCCTGCAGACTCAAAGTTTTTATTCTCTGTCACGTACCCTCCCTACTTCCTTGTAATCTTTATCATATGCCTTTCCTCCCACCTGGATACCATGAAGTCAAGTCCCCACCTCCTGACTGAGAGACTGAGAGCATCCTCTAGCCTGTCTAGTACTCAGTCCCCTGTGGTGTATTCATTCCTTCCAAACCCTGGTTTGAGCTCTTATTAATTCCCAATTCCTCAGGACACGTGTCTATTTCTCCTCAGCTGCTTAAGGATAAATTGCATGTGCCTTTCTCTTAATCTCAAGTATACAGCTGTCTGTTGTCTTTTCCTTCATAAAAGGTGGTATCCGTATCTTCTGATATCTTTGCTACTCCCTATATGACCACTATAGGCTGTCGACCTAGCAGGTAACAATTGTTTAATCTAAATATAAAGAAGAAACAGTTAAACATGCACTGTAGGCTATTTTTCCAATTGTGGGATACAGTTGCTGTAATCTAGTGATACTCCCTCTTTCACCTTCATGTAATGAATGCCTGTAGAAAAGATGCAGAGAGAAGACTAGAAATGTCTGTGTCCTATTGTATGCTAATCAACAGAACAAATCTCAAAAAGTACCCAATAAACAACTTCTTCCACACATTCCACAATTACATTAAGGAAATAGTCATTTACATTGCCACCTTTAAAAAACAGAATTAGCTAATTTATTATATGTCCAGCCAACCCTAAATAGGATAAAGAGAAATATAAGGCCTCTGACCTTAAGTAATTACAAATTATTTGAAGAGATGATGAATGTTTAAGGAGAATTCAAATGAGGACAAATATATTCTGCTTCAACCTTTTGTACCTTCCACTTTTGGTACCAACCTGTAGCCAGTCTATATGGGCCAGCAGTTTCTATTCTCTTAGGCATTCTCTCCTCCTTGTTGAATATCTGGGGGAAAACCTGACAGCATCCAGCTTGTTCTCTAAGCAGACATCTTGAATTCTAATCAGAAAGTCAGTTCAAACCTAATGGTCTCTCATTTAATGGACTTAGTGTTGGACACAGAAATGTTTTTTTACCAACATCATTTTCAGACTTTCCAGTTCCCACAGTGTATCTCAGAAAACAGGCCTACATCTCATCAGAGGGAGGAAAATAACAACTCCCAGATGGGCTCAGTGGAAAACCAAAAGCAGAAAGACTTTGCACCCTTAGAATACCTATAGACAACTTCAAACTTGTGCTTCATGCTCTTGCTCTTTGGGGATTTATTGTTTGTGCTTTCCCAAGACATATGGACAGCACTTGACTTTTATATAGAAAATGGCTAACTCCAGTTATCTGTGAGTTGAAAAATCCCCTGCTTATCTGCCCTAATCCTTCCTTCATTTTGAATACCGTAAACAAAATTAAATGAACTTATATAAACAACAACAACAAAAAACTCTCCAGCTATAACAGATGGACCCAATCCATCTCAGCAGATAATATCTTATAAATGATTCATTGCCACTGCTTTAACCTAGAGCTTTTTGCATTTTGTGCATCTAAGTGAATAACTATTAGTAAGCTTTATGCATTGTTGTGTAAATTATCTTGGGTCTGTCATAATCTAGGGAGTAGCACTGATATTTTTGGGAGGAAAGGTCTGTTCTAATTATTTCTATGCTGAATCTCTTATCCCAACAAGAGCTGCAAGTTATCAAACAGAAGTAGATTCAACTCCAAATCTGATCTGGTCTTTTCCTTTAATATTTACAAATGGAGCGTGTGTCTTATATAGCACCTTAACAAATAAAAAGAATTTTTATTCCATAGGCCTTATAAATATTTTATATATTTGATAGGAAAGTTAATTTTAATAAATGCTTAAAACACAGCCCTAAGGAGATACGTGAGCATTCAAACACAGCCCTCAATTATCTTAGAAATGTATCTCAAACTAAGAATCCTATTTACCTAGTGTAGGTACAAAACAAAAAGACTTCTGAGGTAGTCTTGTTTTTACTGAGATGCTGAATAAGAAAGCAATTAGCTCCAAATAATTCCAGGCCTTATTTCAGCTATCCAAGGCAGTGGATAAGCCTCTGTAAAGGCAGGTGTTTTTTTTTTTTTTCCCCACAGTAGCACTGTGAAATAGGTTGTCAAATTCCAAGGATACTGTAGTGATAGAGTCACATAGAATGAAGGAAATAAGAAAAGAGGTAGCTGAGAAGAAGTACACATTGGGGCTGTGGAGGTTGCACCCACTCTTGGCAGATTGGAGAGGCAGGCGGGAGGCCTTTGCTTCCCTTCCCTGTTTCTCCAATTCCTCCCTGTGTGTCCACGTTATCAGGCAATCACATGGTTGACATCAATGTCCAGGCCCCAGGCCTCACCACTTCCATCAGAACATACCTCTCCCTCATCCTATCTCCTCCAGCACAGCTAGGCCACTGCTAGCTATTCATTAATCAGTTCATGCTGTAGTTAGTGGCTGCTGATTCATCATGTATTAGACCTTGGAGATAATCATCTTGCTTTTTGGTGTTCATTTCACCCATGGAAAAGTGGAATTTGAGGGGGAAGACATCTTCAAAATCTTCCCAAAGATCCCAAGTAGGGGATTGTTAATGTCACATCAGGGGTTACATATTCTGATGTCACATTATTTGCATTCTAAATTAAGGCCATGTTGGACATGGACTGTGGAACATAATGTAACCTGGTCATTATAGTTTCTTCTTAGACTCATGAGGATAAAATACACAGAAAAGCTAGGTACAAAATGCACATAAATATGACCAGGCTAAATGTTATCAAGAAAGACAAAAGAAAAGTTATCAAGAAAATGAAAGAAGAGAGGAAAGGGCCTGTGAATTACCCTGGGGCAAATGAATAAAGGTTTAAAAATGCAAACATTTTAAAGTGGGTTGACTTTTGCCCCAGTTCTGAACCATGTTGATAAATAAAAGTGGCTAATTAGTATGAGTCTATCCTTAACAGCACACCACTCTATGAGTCATTTTATGGTGTTTTTAATGGGCAAGGTCATTAATATAAGACAACACAAGCCAAATAAATAATTTAGACAGGGGCCCACTACACACAGTTTGGGGTTCCTTTGCATGACTTTTGAAAGAAATGGCCCCTTGGCATAATTGATTACCAATGAGACTGAAATCAGGTAGAAACTCTCCTCCCATTCTGAAAACGGAAGTGACACTGCGGGTCAGAACTGAATCTAAGGAAAGGAGAGGAAGGTGGCTGCCTCGCACTACACATTCACCCCTCTTCTGTTTCCTCAGTCCTAGGCTTAATTGCAGAGCCCAAAGCCTTGACCAGAAGGAGGGGCTTTTCTCTGCCCCTCACCTGGAGCACTGCCAGGGAAGAAGTACCATCATGCCCGTGCAATCACAATGCAAAATTCTGTCTGTAATGAGCAGAACTTAGTGAGAAGTCTTAGGCTCAGTTTGAAAGCTTAACTAAATTTTAACAATTGTGAATGTGTTCATTTTTACTCACTGGCAGTGTGGCATGGCAGTTAAGTCACACTCTGGAGTCAGTTCAAACCCAAGTTACAGCCATTCATTAGAAACCTTGGGCCTCAGTTTTCACATCTGTAAAATGGATGTAATAAGGGTGTCTACCTCACAGGATTGAGAATTAAATAAGATAATGATTCTCAAGCACTTAGCTTGAGGCTGGCCTGACATATACTAAGTGTTCAAAAAGTCCTGATTATTACTATTGATATATACTTATATTATTACTATAAAACCAGCAGACCATGATAAGAATACATACCTTGGCTGTCATGAACATTTTTCTAGGAAGTGGTGAATAAGTGACTAATGTCTCCATTCTTAGAGTCACCTTGATCAAAGCTAAATTAAGTAGGACAAAGGGAGAAATGGTCAGTAAATCAAAGAAACCAAGGATTTTATCACAGAGATGATCAGAGGCCAGGTTTTAATGTCTTGTTTAAGCCAGGTAGGTAAACAGAGCTGCCTGTGAAAAATGTCTTCAACATTTTATTCCAATAAGTATAGCTTGTATTAAAAACTGCTTTGAAAGATGTTATTATTTAAAGAAATTGGGTAAAGGGTTCACAGGATCCCCCTGTATTATTTCTTGCAACAGCACGTGAATATACAATTCTTTCCAAATAAACTTCACAATTTCAAAATGCTTGACCCAGAACATGGCATCACAGAATGTTTGATTCAAAAGGGATCTGGGAGACAAATCCAGCCCTTTCTTTGACAGATTAAAAAACTGAGAACTAGGGCTTCCCTGGTGGTGCAGTGGTTGAGAGTCTGCCTGCTGATGCAGGGGACACGGGTTCATGTCCCGGTCCAGGCCCGTGAGCCATGGCCACTGAGCCTGCGCGTCCGGAGCCTGTGCTCCGCAACGGGAGAGGCCACAACAGTGAGAGGCCCACGTACAGCAAAAAAAAAAAAAAAAAACCAAAAAACAAAAAAACCCTGAGAACTAGGAAGACTCAGCACTTCAGCTAGTTAGTAGCTTCTAATCAGAGTTAGTTTCACAATCCAATGTTGCTTCTACTCCACCCATCAGTGTGTTTATATTGTGTGCCCTGCTGTTTGCTCAGCCCCTTGATAGAAACCAGGAATTTGTGTGTCATCACCCTTAATTCACAGTAAAAGAAGGAGTGTACAAAAGGTACTATTTTAAAACTTTATTACTATTTCAAAACTTTTTCATTATTGCATTTCTACCTGGCTCTAGAAAATGGTATGTAACAGTTTTCTAGGGCTGCCATAATAAAGTATTACAAACATCACCAACTAACTAACTTAAAATGACAGAAATTTATTGTCTCACAGTTCTGGAGGCTATAGCCTGAAGTCTGAAATCAAGATGTCAGAGGACCATGCTGACTCTGAAACCTGTAGGGGAGAGTCCTTCTTGCTCTGGTAGCCCTAGGTATTCTTTTTTTTTAAAAAAAATATTTTATTTATTTATTTGGTTGTGCCCTGTCAGTTGTGGCAGACGGGCTCCTTAGTTGTGGCATGCATGTGGGATCTAGTTCCCTGACCAGGGATTGAACCCAGGCCCCCTGCATTGGGAGCATGGAGTCTTAACCACTGTGCCGCCAGGAAAGTCACCCTAGGTATTCTTTGGCTTATAGATGTATCACTCCAATTCTCTGTCTTCACATGGTGTTCTTTTTGATCCTTCACATTGTCTGCCCTCTGTGAGTGTCTGTGTCTCTGCCCAAATTTCCCCTTTTTAGAAGGACACCATCATATGGGATTAAAGCCTACCCTAAAGACCTCATTTTAGGTTGATTACCTCTGTGTAGACCCTATTTCCCAATGAGGTCACATTCTGTGGTACTGGGAGTTAAAGCTTCAACATATCTTTTGGGGGACATAATTTAACCCATAACATAATAGGTACACAATAGTTATCTAATCACTAACTACCAAAGAAGTAAAACCATTGACATTATAAACCAAGGAAACCACAGATACCAAGTCATGAAAACATGGAACAGATTATTGGATTCACTGGATATAACAGAGTAGTTGGGAGGAAGCTTAATATACAGAGGAGAGGATAGTTGACTGAAATATAGACAGGGGGTGTTCATGAAGGGCTGGGATGGAAGCTTGGATGTTAACCTATAGGCAGCTCACAGTGACTGGCAAGTGGTTATTCCAGAGTTGTCCCAGAGTCGTTTATTGAATTAAATGATGAAAGACAAATAAGATACGGTGCCTGCCTTCAAGGGCCTCATTGTTATGGAGAGGAGATCATGTTTAAGCAAACCATTTCAGTTTAGTGTGCGTTCTTGGGTGAAGAAATAGTGCTACATCTACAGTAACTTGTGAGCAGAGCCTACAGTAGATAGTAAACAACTGTCTGCTGAATGATTTCAACCTGTCAATGCGTTTTTTTTCATTATTGCAAATATAATAATAAAAACAATAAAGGTAATAGTAACTAGATTGTATAGCAAGCACTATGATAAGCACTTTGGTGTATTATCTTATTTAACTGTCATCACAATGCTCCGAGTTGTGTACCATTGTTATCTCATTCTACAGATGAGGAAAGAGAGGCTTAGGGTTGCCCAAGGTTACAGACCTAGGAAGAGGTAGAGGTGAGATTTGGACCCAGATGTACATGGCTTCTAAGTCCTGGATTGGTGACTTTCCAGTTATCTTGTTTGCCTCTAATTCTAGAGGTTAGTGGTTATTTTTTAGGTAAATAATTACCTTTCATCACAGTGGATAAAGCTTATAAGAATGCTGATTAAGTGAAATTCAAGAGCAGTGTGTTTGTCAATGGCCATTAATCAATCTATAATCAATGTGTAAACTCTCTGCTAAACAATTAACTTGTTGGAAAATATGTAAACAAGTCAATTCCAGTTATGGTAGGTATTAACCAATAATGAGATGTGGAGACACAACATTAGGGGCCAGCACACCACCCTCCAAATAATTATATTAGCAATATACCTATTGTATATATAATGAACTTCCCTAGAAATCAGCCCCCTGGGACCCTTAGGTAATTGGGAATTGCTGCTTTCTGCCTGATTTATGAAACAATCAGTCTTACTAATAATAAATGGAAAATCTAGTTGGAAGTGAAACTGTAAGCAGCAGGATACAAATCAACAATTAATAAGATTGTTTTGGGCTCAAATATGTGATTTGTATTTGATGCCACAGTACTTTTGGAAGAGAGGAGAATGATCTGATCCAGAGGATCTTAACCTTAGAGTCCTACCTTTAGGGACCTGTGAACCACTCCATGCCTGTTTGCACACACACATATGGGAGAGGAATTCACAGCTTTACCAAATTCTCTTTAGGGTCCGTCCCACAAGAAAGATTGAAAACCAAACCCCCCTTGATGCAAATGAGCAAATCAAAGCTCAGAGATGTTAAGACACTTACACAGTGTCATGCAGTTGTTAATGGAAAATCTAGGACAAGAGCCCACTGGCCCCCAGCCTGGAGACGTAACTCCTACACCGAAAGTTTAATAAACTGTAGACCTGACAACATGAATATGGTCCATAAACTACTGCAAACAAAGGCCAGTGTCTAGAGAAGGCAAGCATTGCCCTAGCACTCCACATTGCAATCTAATACCTCCAATAGTTCATGAGATGTAAAAGTGCCACTTTAAGCCATATATATATGTGTGTATATATATATATATATATGTGTGTATATATATATATATATATTTTTTTTTTTTTTTTTTTTTTTTTTTTTCAGTACGCGGGCCTCTCACTGCTGTGGCCTCTCCCGTCGCGGAGCACAGGCTCCGGACGCGCAGGCCCAGCGGCCATGGCCCACGGGCCAGCCGCTCCACGGCACGTGGGATCCTCCCAGACCGGGGCACAAACCCGCGTCCCCTGCATCGGCAGGCGGACTCTCAACCACTGCACCACCAGGGGCGCCCTAAGCCATATATTTTAAGGTAAATGTTAACAATCCAACAAGCAATTATTTATTTATACTGTAAAAGAAATCATCCTTCAAATACTCTGATATTACAAAAATATAAATACAAACATATAAATATAAAGACAGAAACCTCAATTAAAAAGAGTTAGGGGACCAGAAGGAGGATCTCTCATACTGTATGCTGATAGCAGAGCCCAACAGCAAGAAGAAAAATGTCCTCCTCTTGTCTAGCAAGAGCTCAGCCAGTGAGAGACTGTCACAACTCAGTCAATAAAAAGCCACTATACTTCAAAATCTCAATTCCTCCAATGGACTTCTTATTCACTGTAGCCCTCCCAACTTCCTTTTTCCCTCTTTAAAAGAGTTCTCTCCTTGGTATGTAAGGACTCGCACGTGGCTTGCCATGGTTGCAGACCCCAAATTGCAATTCTTTGCTGGTCCCAAATAAACCCATTTTGCTGGAGAAATAACTGGCAGTCTATTTGTTTCAGGTCAACATTTTGGTGGCCCACATGGGGATCCAGAGAAGACCCCCAATGACTCCAGAGCTCGTGGGCAAACAGGTACAATACCACATTGAGCCCACTGCTGCTCACTGATTTTCTTGTTGACCCTAGGGGTTTGAGGGTAAGTATTTCTCCTGAATCTGAGTTTCTGCCCTCTTTGTATTTTGAAGCTCTCCAGATTTTATTTGGGATACTTTTTAAAGCTTTATTCTTTCTGGTTAAGGTCTTGTTGGGTACACGAGTACTCATTTTTTAAATCAGGCTTTTCCAACTGGAACTGTGCCAGCCCTTCAGCCCATTCCTGAAGGAACAGGGCTGTTTCACTGGAACTGTGCCAGTTCATTCTTAAGCCTGATTCCTTTTGGAATGGAGGCTGTTCTCTTGGAACTGAGCTGTTAAGCCTTTGGCCTGACTCCCTCAGGATTGGCTACTCCATTAGTTCTGTGCTGAGCAGCCTTCGGCCTGGCTCTTTTGGGACTAGACCATTCCTTTAGGACAGGCTGGTATTAGGCCTAAAGGCTGTTTAAGCTGTTTGAGCTGTTACGCTGTTTGAAAATTATTCTTTTATTCTAGAGAAAAGCATCTGAGAAATGGGATCCCAGTTATATAAATATTTTGAGGGCATCCTCCTTTCAGGTACCCTGGACAATTTTATGTTTAAAAACTGAGAATCCTTCCTCATGTGCATTTCTAAGTGGACCAACCTACCCAAAGGCAATTTAGCACATCAATGGCCATTATGGGGAACTTTTGAAATCCCCAAACTTATAAAACGAAATTGGACAATCATAGCACTAAAATTTCTAAAACTAAATGGAATACCTATTATCAATTGGTATTTTGAGGATTCCAAGTGTTATCAGGAGCCTAAAATTGCCTCTCTGCAAAATAAGATTTTGAGAGCAACTGAGGCAAACAAAGAAAGAAAGATTAAATGTCTTCCAAAGCTTCATGCTCCTCTTCCCTGGCTTCAGGTGCCTTCAGCCTTCTAACCAGCCTTCCCAATGTCCTCCCAATTCTCAGTGATGGAGATGTGAGGAACTACAGGGGCTCTTCCCAATCCTCTCCCTTAATCAGCTTGGAGAAACATTTCTCCAGACTGGGAATGAATCTCTTCCAGTCCTAACTGACACCAAAATGACACTCTCAGTGCTCAATCCCGCTACTATAAAGCAGCCCCTACCTCAGAGTACTAAAACAGTTCAAATAGTGGGACTCTCTAATGAACCTCAGAAGGTTCCTGTCTCTAAACCTATTCCCTTTTGTTTAGGTCCTTTGAGAGATGCCCATCCTTTTCTCCTTAGTTTCTCACACATATCCATTTATGAAGCTGAGACTTCTTAGAGAAGTGTCATACAATTTTTTTCACCAAAATGAGTGAAATAATTCTAAAATTCGACAGTAGCCAACAATATAGCCAATCAGGTGAATTAAATGGCCCTGTGACATCTTTTATTTGCTCCATCTCTGATGGCACTAGAGCTGTTTCTGAAAACACTGATCCCTACTGAATCAGCTACCATCCTCCTCACAGGCAAAATCTCCAACTGATATTGTCAGAATACACAAAATACCTCCCTTCAAGATTAAAATAGATCCCTCAAAACCTCTTCCTACAATTAATCAATATCCTGTAAGTAAAGAAGCCCTTCAAGGTATAAAGCCCATATTAGAGGATTACAAGGCTCAAGGCCTCATTATCCCTTATACTACCCTGTAACTTGCCCATTTTACCAGTGAGAAAACGTAAGGGTCAAGGGTGGAGGTTTGTCCAGGACCTCAGAGCAATAAACAACATTGTTATCCCTCAACACCCTGTTGTTCCTAACCCTCATCTGTTACTAACATCCATTCCCACCAGCCATAAATTCTTTACTGTAATTTAACCTAGAGTAATTTATTTATGTAGCACATTCTTTAGTATTCCAGTTGATGAATAAAAGCCTCATACCTTGCAACCTAGAGATTTCATGTATTGGAAAAGACATTTCCAGAAGGACTCTCTTCAAGCTCATTGGAAAGGTCTCTGTCGTGCTGTTAACTAACCCTAGTGCCATCATTATCCAAGGAAAAGACTCTTAGATTCATGTGACACACTTTAAGAAAAAGCACCAAACCCTCACTAGACCTACACTTCATCTGGTGATCTAAAAGTAAAGATTTCCTTGAATTGAAGCAGACAACATCTGATGAGACAACTTTCCCAAGATATTAAGCCCAGGTCTCTTGGAAGTTCGTCTGCCAAACCTTTGATAATGACATAATGTTTCAAATGGTCTCCGATGTCTATGATCTTGATAACATATGAACTTTAGATAGAAAATGCCTGAGTTCCCCCTCCTACCTCTCCCTGTTACTTGAATGTGACCTCAGTAGGTTTCCAATCTGTGCATTTTCCCCCCAGTATGAGACACACTACACCTAGGAATGGTCTTTCTTGGCACTGAGGGACAGAAAGACACTGAAACCATAAAACCTGACTCTTGATCAGTGTTGCTTTCAGAGAAAGATCTTGATCAAAGGGGGAAACGTAAAAATTAATAAATAGAACCCTCAATTAAAATAGAGTCAGGAGACCTGAAGGGGGAGCTCTCATGCCCTAGAGCAATAGCATAGCCCAACAGGAAGAAGAAAGACTTCCTCTTCTTGCCTGGTAAGAGCGCAGACAATGAAAAGTTACTATACTTCAAACTGTCGATTCCTTCAATGGACTCTTTGTTTACTGCAGTCCCCCTAACTTCATTTTTCCCTCTTTTTTTGTGAATTTTATTTTACTTTATTTTTTATACAGCAGGTTCTTATTAGTTACCTATTTTATACATATTAGTGTATATATGTCAATACTAATCTCCCAATTCATCCCCCCACCACCACTCCCCACTGCGCTTTCCCCCCTTGATGTCCATATGTTTGTTCTCTACATCCATGTCTCTATTTCTGCCTTGCAAACCAGTTCATCTGTACCATTTTCCTAGACTCCACATATATGCATTAATATACGAGATTTGTTTTTCTCTTTCTGACTTACTTCATTCTGTATGACAGTCTCTAGGGGCATCCAGGTCTCTACAAATGACCCAATTTTGTTCCTTTTTAATGGCTGAGTAATATTCCATTGTATATGTGTACTACATCTTCTTTATCCATTCGTTTGTCGATGGGCATTTAGGTTGCTTACATGAAATGGCTATTGTAAATAGTGCTGCAATGAACAGTGGGGTGCATGTGTCATTTTGAATTATGGTTTTCTCAGGGTACATGCCCAGTAGTGGGATTGCTGGGTCATATATGGTAGTTCTATTTTTAGTTTTTTCAGGAACCTCCATACTGTTCTCTATAGTGGCTGTATCAATTTACATTCCCACCAACAGTGCAAGAGGGTTCCCTTTTCTCCACACCCTCTACAGCATTTGTTGTTTTTAGAATTTCTGATGATGCCCATTCTAACCAGTGTCAGGTGATACCTCACTGTAGTTGTGATTTATATTTCTCTAATAATTAGTGATGTTGAGCAGCTTTTCATGTGCCTCTTGGCCATCTGTATGTCTTCTCCGGTGAAATGTCTATTTAGGTCTTCTGCCCATCTTTTGATTGGGTTGTTTGTTTTTTTATATTGAGCTGCATGAGCTGTTTATATATCTTGGAGGTTAATCCTTTGTCCAGTGATTCATTTGCAAATACTTTCTCCCATTCTGAGGGTTGTCTTTTAGACTTGTTTATAGTTTCCTTTGCTGAGCAAAAGCTTTTAAGTTTCATTAGATCCCATTTGTCTATTTTTGTTTTTATTTCCATTACTCTAGAAGGTGGGTCAAAAACGATCTTGCTGTGATTTATGTCAAAGAGTGTTCTTCCTACGTTTCCTCTAAGAGTTTTATAGTGTCCAGTCTTACATTTAGGTCTCTACTCCACTTTGAGTTTATTTTTGTGTGTGGTGTTAGGGAATGTTCTAATTTCATTCTTTTACATGTAGCTGTCCAGTTTTCCCAGCACCACTTATTGAAGAGACTGCCTTTTCTCCATTGCATACCCTTGCCTCCTTTGTCATAGATTAGTTGACCATAGGTGTGTGGGTTTATTCTGGGCTTTCTATCCTGTTCCATTGATCTATATTTCTGTTTTTGTGCCAGTACCATATTGTCTTGATTACTGTAGCTTTGTAGTATAGTCTGAAGTCAGGGAGTCTGATTCCTCCAGCTACATTTTTTCCCTCAAAATTGCTTTGGTTATTCAGGGTCTTTTGTGTCTCTATACAAATTTTATGATTTTTTCTTCTCGTTCTGTAAAAAAATGCCGTTGGTAACTTGATAGGGATTGCAGTGAATTTGTAGATTGCTTTGGGTAGTATAGTTATTTTCACAATATTGATTCTTCCAATCCAAGAACATGGTATATCTCTCCATCTGTTTGTGTCATCTTTGATGTTTTTCATCAGTGTCTTATAGTTTTCTGAGTACAGGTCTTTTACCTCCTTAGGTAGGTTTATTCCTAGGTATTTTATACTTTTTGTTGCAAAGGTGAATGGGATTGTTTCCTTAATTTTTCTTTCTGATCTTTTATTGTTAGTATATAGGAATGCAAGAGATTTCTGTGTATTAATTTTGTATCCTGCAACTTTAAAAAATTCATTGATTAGCTCTAGTAGTTTTCTGGTGGCTCCTTTAGGATTATCTATGTATCATGTCATCTACAAACAGTGATAGTTTTACTTCTTCTTTTGCACTTTGGATTCCTTTTATTTCTTTTTCTTCTCTGATTGCCATGGCTAGGACTTCCAAAACTATGTTGAATAATAGTGGCAAGAGTGGACATTCTTGTCTTTTTCCTGACCTTAGAAGAAATGCTTTCAGTTTTTCACCATTGAGAATGATGTTTGCTGTGGTTTTATCTTATATGGCCTTTATTATATTGAGGTAGGTTCTCTTGATGCCCACTTTCTGGAGAGTTTTTATCATAAATGGGTGTTGAATTTGTTAAAAGCTTTCTCTGCATCCATTGAGATGATCATATAGATTTTATTCTTCAATTTGTTAATGTGGTGTATGACATTGATTGATTTACATATATTGAAGAATCCTTGCATCCCTGGGATAAATCCCACTTGAGCATGGTGTATGATCCTTTTAATGTGTGTTGGATTCTGTTTGCTAGTATTTTGTTGAGGATTTTTGTATCTATATTCATCAGTGATATTGGTTGGTAATTTTCTTTTTTTGTAGTATCTTTGTCTGGTTTTGGTATCTGGGTGATGGTGGCCTCGTAGAATGAGTTTGGGAGTGTTCCTTCCTCTGCAATTTTTTGGAAGAGTTTGAGAAGGATGGATGTTAGCTCTCCTCTAAATGTTTGATAGAATTCACCTGTGAAGCCATCTGGTCCTGGACTTTTGTTTGTTGGAAGATTTTTAATCATAGTTTCAATTTCATTACTTGTGATTGGTCTGTTCCTATTTTCTATTTCTTCTGGTTCAGTCTTGGAAGGTTATACCTTTCATAAATTTGTCCATTTCTTCCAGGTTGTTCATTTTATTGGCATAGAGTTGCTTGTAGTAGCTTATGATGCTTTGTATTTCTGCAGTGTCCGTTTTAACTGCTCCATTTTCATTTCCTATTTTATTGATTTGAGTCTTCTCCCTCTTTTTCTTGATGAGTTTGGCTAAAGTTTAATCAATTTTGTTTATCTTCTCAAAGAATGAGCTTTTAGTTTTATTCAGCTTTGCTATTGTTTTCTTTGTTCCTATTTCATTGATGTCTGCTCTGATCTTTATCATTTCTTTCCTCCTACTCACTTTGGGTTTTGTTTGTTCTTCTTTCTCTAGTTCTTTTAGGTGTAAGGTTAGATTGTTTATTTGAGATTTTTCTTCTTTCTTGAGGTAGGATTGTATTGCTAAAAACTTTGCTCTTAGAACTGCTTTTGCTGCATCCCATAGGTTTTGGATCATCGTGTTTTCATTGTCATTTGTCTCTAGGTATTTTTTAATTTCCTCTTTGATTTCTTCAGTGATCTCTTTGTTATTTAGTAACGATGGTTTAGTCTCCACGTGTTTGTGTTTTTCACATTTTTTCCCTGTAATTGATTTCTAATCTCATAGCATTGTGATAGAAAAGATGCGTGATATGATTTCAATTTTCTTAAATTTACTGAGGCTTGATTTGTGACCCAAGATGTGATCTATCCTGGAGAATATTCCATGTGCACTTGAGAAGAAAGGGTAATCTGCTGTTTTTGGATGGAATGTCCTATAAATATCCATTAAATCTATCTGGTCTGTTGTGTCATTTAAAGCTTGTGTTTCCTTATTAATTTTCTATTTGGATGATTTGTCCATTAGTGTAAGTGAGGTGCTAAAGTTCCCAACTATTATTGTGTTACTGTCCATTTCCTCTTTTATAGCTGTTAGCACTTCCCTTATGTATTGAGGTGCTTCTGTGTTGGGTGCATAGATATTTATGTTATATCTTCTTGGATTGATCCCTTGATCATTATGTAGTGTCCTTCCTTGTCTCTTGTAACATTCTTTATTTTAAAGTCTATTTTATCTGATATGAGTATTGCTGCTCCAACTTTCTTCTGATTTCCATTTGCATGGAATACCTTTTTCCACCACCCCCCTTTTCTCTCTTTAAAAGAGTTCTCTTCTTTTTGCTGTATGTGGCCTTGCACATGGCTCACCATGGCTGCAGAACCCAAATTGCAATTCTTTGTTGATCTCGAGTAAACCCAGTATTACTGGAGAAATAATTGGCAGTCTATTTGTTTTAGGTCAACAGTATAATATTTAAATGGAATGTAAAGGCAACTCCCCTTTTTCCCCTCCCTCTCTTCCCCACTGCCCATTACCTTCCTGCTGCAATCAGGCACATCTGTCAGCAGCAATAACACAGTCTCCTTCCCTACTAAGAACCCTGCTATTGTTTGTAAAGTAATTAGCCAGCACCCCACAGAGAAGGCATTCTCTAAAGCACCCACAAAGCTTTTCCAGTGAGACTGGGAAGAGCACTCTGAAGGCTAATCTGGAAGATGTTGTGGATTTGTTAAAACAATGAAGTTTATTTTTTTCAGTGAAAATAGAAACCCCCCAAATTAAGGACTTGACTCTTAGCTCCATTTTCATATTATCCTTGGACTAGATATACATTTTTTCAGCCCAGTGTATACAACTATGGGATTCTGAGCAGGACCCAAACATGTGATCCATGTGATTCATTGAGAATCTTAGTGACACATGACTAGAGTTTCTAATTCCCACTGAACCCTATGCAATTCTTCCATGCAGGCTATCCCACCACTTTTGGTTTCCCTAATTCCAGTGTTTGGCAGCATCAAGATAAAGGAAGGCCATGTCTCCCTTTCCTGGTTCCATCACCTCTACCATTACTACCTTGTTTTGGCCCAGGGGATTAAAACAACTGGGGATTAGGCAACAGCATTGGCCAGAGACCAACATTCTTATTCACTCTGAGGAGCTTTGCTCCAATTTATCCTTTCCAACACAACTCATAGGTTTTATATATCTATAGGGTAGCTTTCACTTGATTATATTGGACTAAGATAGAGTGAGATCTACGCTTCCTTCCAGGGTTGCCAAATACCTATGCTTGTTTCTTAGATGCTACAAATTGACAAGAGGATGCTCTATGTGTTTATATTTAAAGTGATAAGGAAATATATGTGCTGTTTGCTGCCATGACAGTGAGGAAGCTTTGATGACATAAATGTCTCCAGAAAGATGAGTGAATTGGCCCTTTCAGAGAGCAGGACTGCCAAGAAACTGAAGGAGTGGGGGTAGTGTCAGCTTCAGGGAAACACAGTCTGGCCTATAAATTAGGCAAATCATTTCCCTTTATAACTTTACTTTAAAAATTGATTTTTATATTAAAATAGACAGATAGGACATTCAATTAACATGCCTCACCTTTATATCCTTTGGTTCAAATTAACCCCTTATTTAAAAGCTCTGGGCACACTGAAAATGAATTTAACAAATTATTTGAAAGTTCCTAATCTCTGATTAGAATCAAATCATTGTTCTTTTTCTACTGCAAGCAACAAAATAATTTTTAAGAGGGGTGGGAAGAGGAGTTGATTTGTTCGAGAAAAACGTATGTCATTTTCAAAATAACAGAAAAACCTTTAATACTGCTGAGCACCAAAATCTCATTTCACATTCACAAGACCAAACCCAGGATCTTCCATCCTCAGATCAATTTCCTTGTTTTCTTGGACAACTTGATTGTCATCCACCAATTAAGAAATCAATAATTCATTCACAAATATTTACTGAGCACCTACGAAGTACCACACAGTAGCTGACAAAGTCTTCCTCACTGAGCTGCACAAGAGATAGACAATAAATAAATGAATATGGCCTATATTGTCATATGCATTGCAAATAAGATATATAAAGCAGAATAAGGGGATAGACAGCAAGAGATGTTGCCAGTTAACATAGGATGATGAGAGAAACCCTCTCTAAAGAAGTAACTCTTGGGTACAGACTTGTATGGCTGAAACAGCAATGTCACATGAACATCTGGGGCAGAACATTCCAGACAAAGGGAACAAATAACAAGGACAAAGGCCCTTGGATAAGAAGGCTGCTCTCAGGAGACCAGTGTAGCTAAGCCACAGGGAGCTTGGGTGGTAGGAAGGAGGTCAGGGAGGCAGCCAAACATGTAGCTTCTTGTAGGCCACAGTAAAGAGGGATTTAATTCTAAGTATCACTGAAAGCTACTGGAGGCTTTTGAGAAGAGAAATGACATGATCTGCTTTATATTTTAAAAGAATTTCTAACCAATAGGAATAAAAATCCCTTTTAATTCTCTCCTATTTGTATCCTTTATCTTTGGTTCACAAATTCAGTTGATTCTTCTTCATGTATCTATCCTTCTCTTTCCAGTCCCATGCTAGATCTCACCTACATTTCCTTATACGTGGACCATCAAAACAGTCTTCAGTTTCTCCCAAGGTCTATAACAGAAGTGCCAAATTGATCTTCCCGTAACATCAACCTACCTATGTTATTGTCCTGCTTTAGAAGGAAGCAATTTACTTACCACTGCCATAGGATAAAATACAAATTTCTCATTCTGTAATCAAGAACATCATAACATGGCCCCAATATGATCAACAACTACAGCCAAAAAAAAAAAGAAAAGAAAAAAAAAATCAGCTGATCTCCACATCTGCCCATAAATGTGCCAGGCTCATTATTGATTCTCAGCCACACCCTTCCCAAAATGAGACTCTTTCTTCTTTTATATCATCCATATATATAATTTGCCCTTTGAGTCCTAATTCAAAAGGCACCCTCTTCTCTGAGACCCTTCTCAATGACTCCAACTCAGAATGTCTACAGTGCACATGTCCAGCATCATCCATTTTGGTATATATTTTCATACTCAACCTTGAAATATATGTATTTGCTTCCTGTAATTATATGCTGTCCTCACAATAAAACTGTAAACTCTCAGGGCCCTTACTACTTCTATGACCAACTCAACAACTTGCACACATTTGGCACAGAGTTGGTCTTCAAGCAATACTTAGAATCATAGAACTTTTAAATGAAAAAGTTAGAGCTTTTCCATTTCTGGTCCCTCATTTTATGGGTAAGAAAATCAGGACCCAGGGATGTGGAGGGCTTTTTCCAGGGTTTCATAAGTACTTACTGACAGAAAAAGAACTCAAAGCCAGATCCCAAGACATCATGCTTACTGGATCAAAGAATCAGTTACAATAACTTATCTTACTACTACAACATTCTGATTATTATGGCTACAAATTTTCATTCTTTTTAACACCTTTTTTTTTTCTCATTACAACACTGTATGGTGTGATTAGATTACCTCCATCAATTACAAAAAACATAATTATGATTCTCAGTAACAAACAAGAGAAACCAGCTCAGGATGGATTTAGCAAAAGGGAAATTATTAGAAAGATATCAGGGGGCTTGCAGAATTGATGGAGACTTGAGAATAGATGGAAAGCACAAGCACTCCAGAGGGCTGGGAGGGAGCTCCACAGTCATGATTCCAACACAGGATGAATTTGAGCAGCACAGCACCACCATAATGAACGAATGACCCCAACTGCTTATTCTATCCAGTGCAACATGTTCGGGATTCAAAGATCCCCCACCACCGACAGAGTGGCAGATCAGTCAACTGTAGGTACCAGAAGATGGGGAGAGGAAAAGTGTGGACCCTTCCACAGTAGAAATCCGAAGTCATAAACAACATTTCCACCAAGACCACTCATGAAGGGCTTAATAATCCAAAAAATGTAATTGTGTACTATCATGAAAGGGGAATGTTAGGAATTCAAACAAATCTCAAATGCCCACTACACCAACCATCTCTACAGAGATCAGAGAAAACTGTCAGCTCTTCAATTTCATTTCTGCTTGGAATGATAGAAGAGAGTAGGGAGGGGATAAGGGGATGAGGTGAAGAGACATGCAGGGATGTTTGGCTGCCTTGAAGGAGATCTACCATTTGTTTAAAATGGGTTGGAATCATATCATCTTTGATGACATGCCAAAGAATAGGTATAATTACATCCAATAACCCCTGATTTTCACACAGGGAAACTGACTCAAAGTGCTACTATAACCAAAGGGAGGTTAAAATCAGAATCCTCCCAAGAGATATATTTGAATGCAAGTGCTCATAGTTCTGTGTTGATTTCTTAACCCCTGAGTGTAACCAATTCAACTATTATTAACATAACAAAAGATTATTTTGTCCTACTGTATGCCTGTATTTTATCAGAGACTTTATATACATTATCTCATTTATTCCATAGGAAAAAATCATATAACTTCAGTATCATTTTTCCACTTTTTAGGCAGAATAACTGAAGCTCAGGGAGTCCAAGCTAGAATCTGAAACTCAGTCTACTTGATTCTGAAGTTTCTGTACTTTCCATCATGTTATTGAAGAAACAGGGAATATAAGAAAACAGAATAGTTAGATGCAAGTCCTGGCTCTAGCAGTTATAGATCTATAGCTTTGGACAAACCATTTTAATTTCTCTGTGCCTCAGTAATTTTATCCAGGAAAATAACTAATCACTACTCATTCTCCCTCATGTTAGGAGGAACACATGTGAAAGGGCCTTGAAAACTGTAACTGTAAACCTATAAAATGCTATTCAAATAAGTCTTAGTAATTACCATTATTGTGATGTGTAAGACAACTGTAGGCAAGCAGAATACAGGCTCAGCCACAGAAAATCTATGATAATCTGGCTGTACATGGAATGTTGGTAAGGCAGGGGAAGGGGCCCCAGAATGTAACTTTGCTCTGTATGAGAAGGAGGAGCCAGAAGCATCTCAAAAGACTGTACCCAACAGGATCTGAAATTAAGATATCATTTTGCAGTTGTCTTGCTACAGGAATGAATGAAACCACCTGACTGAATTTAAAGACAATCTCCTTACTCTTGATAGATTTGTTGCCTGGCAACATTTTAGAACTTCCAGAGGAGGCAATGTTACTTTTATGTAACTTTAAAACTGTCAGAAGAGTGAAGAGTAAAATTAAGTTTGTCCCTTTTTACAACTACAGGTAGAGGTAAATTGCACTGTGAGATGAAAAATAAGGCATGTGACAGCTCTAATATTACAAATGAATATCTTTATGAGCATTGAAAGTTTATGTACAGAGAATGATTTTACTCCCATTCAGTAGGATTATAGAAAACTGATGTACTGCAGATCAGAGCCAAAAAAGAAAAGTGGAACCAACAACAATATAATAACCACTCAACAGAAGTACAGATGCAAGAAAAGATTTATTTGCTTTAGTTTAAAGATATTTCTGTTTGAAAATGTGAAAATACAAGCACCAAAACTGATGTTTACATAGAATTACTTCCAATTTACACTTTGCCAATCTTCCTCTTTTTATTTGTATTTATGAATCATGATTATGAGTATTTATTTATGAATCATGACTATAATGAGTATTTATTTATAAGTACTGCACAATGTGAATTTGAACACACTTTTCCGACACCAAAAGCTATGTTTGTAACCATTTGCTCTTCCCTTCAATTGCAATGCAGAAATGTCCCTCCCTCTTTCAAAGGTCAAGACTTACACACAGGCTCCAGATGCCAAACCCTCCAACCTTCCAGAAACTCTATCAATAAGCCCCTCTTTCTGCAGCACCATAAACCTTCAAGCTCCTCTCCATCATCATTTAAAGATGATCTAGTATCTCTCACCTGGGAGTCTGGGGAAAACACATCTTCTTTTAGCTATTGTCCTCTTCCTCTAGGACCTTGTACAGCCAAGAGTCTCAAAGTTAGACATTTGGCCTCAGCTTCTTAATCTCATACACTCTGCAATCCACTCCAATCAGGCATCTTCCTACACTAAAAACCACCCTTTGATAAGAATTATTCATATTGCCTGAGTGACTGGGACTTTTTTCATCCTCATCATTCTTAACTTCTCATCGGCATTCAATACATGTGACCACTCACTCTTTTCTTCTTTGTCTTGGCTTCCTTAACATTACACCTCACCCTCCAGTTTCGTTATCATCTGTTTGTGGCTATTCCTTAATCTCTTTTGCTGGCTCTTCCTCTTTCACCTGAAATAAAGTGTCCTGGACATTCTTTTCTCCTCATATTATTCTCTTTTAGGCAATTTCATTTACTCTTGTTGCTTTATATTCCAAATATATGAAAAGGCTCCCAAATATATATTTCCAGCCTAGCCTCTTGTTCAAGGCTTAAGAACCACATATCCAACTAACTATGTGGTGTTTCCTCTTGATTGTCTCCCACGTATCTCCAAATAGTCTTAACTCAACTTTTGATATCCCCTCCAACTTCATATTGGCCACTCTTTCAATGTTCTCTACCTCAGCACTTGACTTCGTTATACATACTCATTGTCCATGCTAATAACCTCAGAGTTAGCCTTGACTTGAGAGGCCCCACATCTAGTCTGTGGACTCTGTCTCCAGAATATACCTGGCTCCTTTCAACAACTACTGATAATCAAGTTCAAATTATTAGCATCCTTCACCTGGACAGCTACAGTGACCTTCTAAGTGACCTCCCACTTCCATCTCCAATCCTTTCTATATGTGGGGATGCATGTTTCTAAATGCATCTCTAATCATGCCACTCCCTTACTTAAACACTTTCCATGGGGGGGGGGGCGGAGGTTTAAATTGCACTTAGGATAAAATCTTCACATATCTGATAGGTCATATACATGACAGCTGTACCATGAGCAGAGAGCTACCATTGTCTATGGCTACCATCATATGGATCATGCCAAGAGGTTCAACTTGCAAACCCCATAGAAAACTAATCTGAGATATCCCTGCCTTCAGTTTGCTTGAAAGAACAAATGTCCTGTGAATAAGATTAATGTGGGTCTGCTAGACCCACATTTTTAATGAATATGTTAATAAAATAATTTCATTAATATATCCTTTTACCTACTACAAATCTATCCAAATAACTCTATCTATGAAATAATCCAAAATATACTGAAATACCAAAGCCACCTTTTTTCAGAATTTCTTAAAGGAACATTAAGATAGAACTACTCCCTTATGTAAAAACCAAGTAGTATTGCTACCTTAGCATACACTATGTATAAAGAAAAAAGGAAATTCAAATTTCACGTTCACTTGACAAAAATTTTCCATAAACCTTTGAAAACATGTCATGTCAAGATATATATTTTCAATGTAATATAAGGTTTGATTTCCTTATCTTCAAAATCATTTATATGGGATAATAATATACAGGCATATTTATAATTTGCATTATTTTCTGGAGGCTTAGCAAAAAGATGGCAAATGTTAATTCTTTAAGATAAAACCCACCTATAATCTCTGCAATAATAAACAGGCACAATGAGTGATATCATTCAGTTTTCTGAGCTCCAGAATAACTTTACAAGATGACTTTTGCAGCTGTTAATAATCATATAAACTCAAGTGATAGTTCATGATTTATTTGCTGTCATCATTTTCCTTCATTCAATTATTTTACTGTACCCACAGAGTTATATAAAATTGCTCTGGTGCCCATCTCTTCTACCTACCACGATGTGGAGCTGTGCTGGTTAACCAGCCAGGCAAAAATGCCAAAGCCTTCTCTGTTTTCATACCAGAATGTCAGCTTTTCCATCTGCCTCCAGTTTATGGGTCACTCTTTATCATCATGCCAGAAAACCTATACTCCCAGCAATCACTGGAACTCTACACCTATTTGCCCTATATTCAGGGCCTGCCAGAGCCAACTAATGTTCCAGTTGCAAAACACATGAACTACCAAACTCTCTAGTTACTCTGAGCTCTATTCTTATAACAAGTTAGGGTATCAACAACCAAGGTCCCTAGACTGTACTAACAAAGTCTTCTTGAACTGCAATTTCATGTAATGAGAATTGGCCATTTCAATATATTGGGCTAGATCTTTTGCAAAACTGTAGCTGAACATATTGTCTCCTATGTATCTCTGAGACAATTCAAAACTTCCTTCTTGATTTTAGCATTGAGAAGTTTTTCCTTTTTAGCAAATGGGTATACTTCCATATGTTAGCCAAGAAGAGCTACCTAACTTGTCATGTTTGCTTTTTGCTTTGGCAGCTAGGAATCAAAGAACTAAATTTACTATTCAATTCCCATAACTAGCACACTGAGAGTTCTTGGTATAATAATACCTCCCCTCTCTCTAAATCAATTTTTTTCTGTTTTTTTTTTCCTCCCTACCACACTAGAAAGATACAGCACAGGCTCATCAGTAACACTGATTCACTACAAATAAGGCACTGACCCAGAAGTGACTAAAAAGTCCAGAAAAAGGCCTTTAGGGCTTCCCTGGTGGTGCAGTGGTTGAGGGTCCGCCTGCCAATGCAGAGGACACCGGTTTGTGCCCCGGTCCGGGAAGATCCCACATGCCGTGGAGCAGCTGGGCCTGTGAGCCATGGCTGCTGAGCCTGCGCGTCCAGAGCCTGTGCTCTGCAACGGGAGAGGCCACAACAGTGAGAGGCCCGTGTACCGAAAAAAAAAAAAACCAACCAACCAACAAACAAAAAGGCCTTTGTATTGAGCAAGGATGTCACCTTGAAAAATGGCTGATTCTCCTCAGTAACTGTTTTTCTACAAAAATGAGGATTCTCACATAGATTCTTGCCCTGGATTATCCTGAGTCTACACATTCCCTCCTATTTCTTTTTTCCTCCTCTCCTCACTTCAGTTAAGAATCACTGATCTAAATCAGGGATTGGCAAACTTCTTGTAAAGGGCCAGATAGTAAATATTTGAGGCTTTGCAGGTCATATAGTCTCTGTCGTGGCTACACAACTCTGCCACTGTAGCATGGAAGCAACCATAGATAATATATAAGCAAATGAACATGATATGCTCTAATAAAACTTTATTTACAAAAACACTTTGTGGGCTGATTTGGGCCATGGGTTGTACTTTGCTGACCCCTGATCTAAATGGTTTCTAATATTGGTTTTAAATTTTTATTTTCATGTTCTGAGTTGTTTATGTTTATTACAGTAAGCCACTTCAAAATATTTTATTGGAGTAGAAGAAGAATAAATTATAAATAAAGAGTAAAACAGAAATCAGGAACTCTATATTATAGACAGCCAAGATATAATTCACTAAAGTCCTGGGTACTGAAAATTGGGAATGGGATCTCTGCTCTCCAGAAATTTACATTCTGCTATAGGAGAAAAGGTGCCTCCACAAAAAACTATAACACAAGTGCTGAAGCAGAGCTGCAAATAGTGTCCTGTGGGAGATCACAAGGACCACTCTGGTCCTTCAAGCCCCAGGAGCAGGAAGACATCCTGGTAGAAGTGATATTGAATCCATGTGTAATTTCACCAGGTGGAGGTAAAGGGAGTGGGTATTCCAAACAGAGGTGAAACAGCCTGGGCACGTTCAGAGAAATTTCTCAGTTTGGCTATAATATAGGTAGGTATAGAAGAAAATAGAGGAGTCATAAATGATAAGGTTTGTCAAGGATGTAATGCTTAGAATTTTTAGTAGGCAACAGAGAACTATTAAAGGCTTTTGAGCTAGGAAAGAATTATATCTTAATCTTTACTGAGTATCAAGAAAATTAATATGCCAGCAGCACATAAAAAAAGGGTAACATAAAATCTTTAAAAGAATGATGTTCAAGGTAGTAGAGGCAGAGAGGGAGAGGTGTATGCCTCTCCTTTGAGGCATATACAAATCACTCACATATAGGGTTTTTTCAAACAGCACACTCTGATCCCAAAGATTTTGATATGGCTCCTATTGGAGAATATCCCTTCTGCTCCATTCACACTATTAATTGAGAATCATTGCCCTTGCAAGCCAAGGTTACAATATGCAGTGTGCCTCAGGTGTGTTGGGATGGGAAATAAAAGATCCTGGCAAGAAGGCTGTTGCAAAAATGCACGCAAGAAGTGAAAAGGAGGTAAAATATGGTTATAAGAATGGGAATAAAAATGAGGGTTTAAGAGACTGCCAAACAGAACTTGCCTCCCACATGAAAAGTCCACTCTGAAATACTGGGAGCTGGTTCAGAATCAACAGAAACAGAGATGTCAGAAGGAACACGGTCAGGGGCAAAGTTATTTTAAATGACAGGCACGTGGAGTCTGAAGTGTCAAGCAGATTGTGCAGGGAAGAGCAAGTAAAAAATTGAGCATGTGAGTCTGAAGCTTGAAGGATTTGTGGCAGGAAGTGGAGATATGTGCATTGTCCAAAGGGTGATAGTCATGGCCATCATTTTGTCAGGTCATTGAGAGAATATGTTCAAGAGAAGTAAGCACTTGAGGATCACTCATATTTTGGTGCCACAAGAAGAAAGAGAACCAAGAAGGAGCAGTTAGAGAGAAGGAAGGAGAGAAAATGAACTGTCTCAGAACCTAAGAGTCAGGGTAAAGGGGACCAACAGGGAAAAATCAGTCAAAAAGCAAAGACTGAGAAGCAGACTTGGACTGAACAAAGATGTCATTGTCCACCTTTGGGAGGACAGGGGTTATAGCAGAACCCAGGCTGCGAGGGATGGAGGTGTGAGCTGGGTGAGGAATTGCAAGTAGCAACTGTAAATCCTTTTGAGAAATTTGGGAGTAGTTTGTTCCTGGGATACTATAAATAACAGGAATGCAGGAAGGAGGAAGTTGGGAGATGAAAGGGACATCTTAGTAACAGGAGAGGAGTTTGCAATGGAGAGTATTTGGGATTAACTAGCCCTAAGGTTACAATCAGCCTGTGGTGTGATGTGCAGGCCTTGAAATGCTTGCCACCAGAATGTGGTGGGTTCTGGCTTTCAGTAGTGGGATGGCTGGCCAGCAGTTACCATCATCATCATCAAAAGTAGTTAGAAAGCCCCTGAGTGCAAATCCTATGCATTTTGCTTAAGATATAAAGTGCCTTAAACAAATGAGGCTCATATTGTGGAGACGTGAGGAACCCCAAGAAAGAAAACACCTACTTTGACATGCATATAAAAAAGAGGCAGTTGAGAAAACAGTGAGCTAATTGAAATAATGACCACATATTATGGGCAAATGATGGAGACCATTCATTTTGTGAGACAGAATGTGAAGACAAAATTACAATTTGTATGTAATTAAGTAGTGTTGTTGGGAGGTGGCTCCAATTCCTTCAGGGAGCCCAGAAAGTATTATAACCACCAGCCACCCACCAATTAACCACAAGGTTTCACAGGCCAGCTCATCTTTGTAGCTGTATCAGATTTCTGGGTGTCCTGGCTGGCTATCACTACTGAATTTGCTCCAGCCAATTGAGCTTCCTTCCTATTGGTTTCTACAAGCTCAAGTTTACAATGGAAAAAAAAAAAATCACATATCTGTAGGCAGGATGTAGATAAAAATATGTCATCAACCATTCCCCATACACTTCTTCCAACTTTCTCTTTGTGTGAGGCCCCTGTGCTTTTGTGGTTTTCTGTGGTCAGAGACCAGACCAACAATGCAATCAGAGTTATGGAAGGTAACACAGACACAAGGGAGAAGGACATTTCTAAAATCTATTTCTACTTGGATGCCATTTGTTCAAAAGCCCCTGGTCCAAGAAGTACCTGAGAAATGGAGTGCTTGGGACACTGGGAATTCTGTCCTACCCCAGATCAGAGAATAAGCATTACTCTTTCAGGGAGAGATTAAAAAACAAACACACAAACAAAACTGCTGCCATTTCTCACTGGTCAGGAAAAATATCTTGTGTTGTGATGATGGTAAAAGCCAAAAGCACTTTTTCAGACATTGCCACAGTGTATGCAAAGCTGAGCTGGGCAGAACTTAACAGCCCAGGCAATACTGGCTGAAGGCCTGACTTTACAGGGTTCAATTTTCCCCTGCTGAAAAGGCTTCTTCTAATTATTTTCTGGATTGAGCCTCCGAGAGGGGAAGCTTCTGGATCTTCCCATCCCACTAGACCCAGGCCTGGGGGTGACATCATGCCCCTTGACAACTGGGTTGGAGTCAACTGAATGACGAGGCAGACCAGATTGAGTGATATGATTGAGATATTCTAAACGGCCATGTAACATATAGCCCTTCTGCCTTAGAAGGAATATTTCAAAATTCCTTTGCTCCAAAACACATCCTCTGGCACTGCTGTCCCCACCCTAATCCAAACCATCCATTTCTAGGCCAGGCCACTGAAAAACTTCCAAACGATGCTCCTAACGACATAGCTACAACCTCTTAGCATCTCTATCCATTTCAATGGGATTCTGTCCTTCCTCTGAATAGAAATAATACTAAACTCAACAGCTAATGACCTTGCTGGTACTGGATACCAGCCTTATATCCTTGTTGGTCCTACTGGGAGGGCCAACAGTCTTATATGTGGCCTGTCATGGGACTCTATATTCCTTGGCAGGAGTGGAGAAAGCAGTAATATCGTGACCACACAGCAACCACTCAGAGACCACCCAGCAAGAAGCTTAGGAGAACAGCTCATCTGTAAATGACCTCTAACAGGCTCACAGGCCACTCTCCCATCCTGTGGGAAATCCTGGGAGAGGCTGGGAGACACTTTCCATAGTAAAATCATTAGCAAATGATCCACTTACAGTTCTGTCTCTTGGCTGCTTCTAATCCTCACTGAACTGATCTTGGTACTGAAATAAAACAGAAGCTGAGGCCCAATCTACCACCCCAGTATCTCTCCAATCCATCATTTCATGGGAAAATTTTAAGCTTCTGCAGAACAAAAATAGCATAATTTCAGAAAAAAGAAAACAACAGATTGTCATCCATATTTGCTGAAAATATTTTCCCCAAAGAGTTAATATTTATGTTACATAAAAATTCATATAACATGATAAGGAAAAATATCTAACAACTGCTACTTACCAGCAATTCAACTTTAGGCATGAAATTTAATTTATTCAAGGCTCAGTCTTTCATCTATGAATGCAGGTAGGAATGCCAACCTTGTTGAGGTACTGTGTAGATTAAATGAGATAATGCATTTAAAGTGACAAGAACAAAGTCGGAGCATAGTAGGTTCCTTTCTTTGCCCCTTAAATGCTCCAACATCAAAGTGCAGAAAGGCCAGAACAAATAACTTTATATTAGAGAGAATACAGTTAGGAGACAAACATGAGAAAATATTCAACCTTACTAGCTACCCAAGAACTGCAGATTAAGAGATACCTTGCATATATTTCAGAGGGAAAGTTAAAAATAATGATACTGCCTTAACATCATCAGTGAGGCTGTCAGGAAAAGTGTTCATTCGTCCATTCTCTGCTAGTGGCAGCACAAATTGGGAAACCCTTTTGGAAGGCCATTTGGCAATAACCTTAAAGACATAAAGTGCTCCTATCCTTTGACCCAGTATTACTACCCTAGAAATTTCTTCTAAGGAGACAGCCTTAAAGACGCACAACTACAAAACACAAAGATTTTCATTGCCACAAGATTCCTTAGAATGAAAAGATCTAGAAACAATTTAGTATACAATATCAGATAAATGAGTAATTTAATTACATAAGGGAAAAAGCAGAGAATACAACATTGTATCTGTAATGGTTATGTTTTTATGTATCCATGTAAACAAGGAGAGGGTCACATGAACAAATTTTTTAAAGGCCTGTTAGAATCTGAGGTAACAACTGTATTAAGGTAACTTTTGCTTTGATTCGATTTCTTGCACTATTGTTGTAATACTGTCTGTACGGTAAGTAATTCTACTTTTAAAAAAGTTAACATCACTCCCATTTCCACAGCCTTCACCTTAACCAGGACCTCTTCACCCCTCAGCTAGATCACATACTCACTTCCTGATGTTTTTTTCTCTTATGTTTCTCCTCCTGCCAGTGTAGGCAACAATAACAACCATCACTTACTGGGTGCTCCCTCATTTGTCCCAGGCACTATTATACAAAACACTTTAAATACATTTTTGTCTTAGGAAAAATCTACATCCACCATGTGAGGAAGGTACAACAAGGCTCCTCATTGAGGAATGTGAGGCTCCTAAAGTTTGGGAGTCCCTTGTGCTCTAGGATCTGAAATAGAAGCAATATTTATCCAACCTCAGTATGAATACAGGTTTTTAGCTTATAAAAATTGTTACTGTTAACCAGAGGTGAGCAGAAAGGGTTTATCTTCTTATCTCTATAGAGACAAAACAGAGGCCTACTACTACAGGCCCACTTCAGGGATCTAAAGACAGAAGAGTTCTCATAGATTATTCTTATCCCTTGAATCCACAATCTCCATAATCTTACTTACCTACTTACTCAACCATCTGTACAGCCCAACCAAAGGGAAAATGGTAGGTAATTCTGAACACAGTACTGAGGACAGAGTCAATATTTAATAAATATTCACGGGTAGAATTAATGACTCCAAAGCCCAGGCAGGATCATGAAGTCACTTTTTAAAGCCCCCAGCCCCTGCCTTTACTCCTTCTTTACTTATCTCTTTCCATCAACTCTATTCCACCACCTCAACCCTTACTAGTGTCATTATTTTCATGCTCTGTCTTCAACCCATAAGCATATACTATAAGAAAAGGATATATTAAACTTGTAAGGATTCATGTGTGACTTCTTTTGAAATTGTAATCACTTGAGCTGGAAAGTACAAGTCAAAGAAACAAATCTCTAATTGTTTAACATTAGATTCCCAGGTATCAGCCACTAGAGAAAGAAATAGCTAGAGAGTCAGCTGGCAATAAAACCTTTAAATGATAGTTGAAAGAAGTGTCCTACTTTCTTAACAAAAGGCACAACAGGCCTACCTATTATCACATGCATGCATTAAATTGCTTTTTTCCAAAGCATTAAAAAATATAGTATCCAACTCTACTTGGGTATCTTTTTTTTTTTTTTTTTTTTTGCGCTACGTGGGCTTCTCACTGCTGTGGCCTCTCCCGTTGCCGAGTACAGGCTCCGGACGCACAGGCCCAGCGGCCATGGCCCATGGGCCCAGCCACTCCGCGGCATGTGGGATCCCCCCAGACCGGGGCACGAACCCATGTCCCCTGCATCGGCAGGCAGACCCCCAACCACTGCGCCACCAGGGAAGCCCTACTTGGGTATCTTAAATATAAATTGTTGTGTATGGGATTTTTTTTTAATCCTTGTGGGCATATTCATTCTTAAGTTAAAAAAAAAATTAATGCACTAGGAAGCATTTCTATTATAAGATACAGATAAATAAAACTAATAAAAATTTCCCTAATGATGTAATATATATAAAAGATAATTATATTTATGCAAACAGGATGATGCAACAACTGAAAACAGCAATAAGATATAAAAAAAAGGACATTTGCCAAAGTCCTTAAGGTCTTCAGATTGATTAAACTTGACATCTGTGTAACTTAATAGGACTGATCTTAAGGAATTCAGCTCTTCTTTCCTTATCCATTGTTGTTCCAGTTGGACCTTGTTAACGGCTTTATTAGTGTCAGACTAGATAAGAGGTATTGGCCTTTCCACCTTCATCCACAGCGTTTCCTGGTGTGTAGATTCGGTGATGAAAAAGACCAAGCACATTTAGAATTTGCTCTCTCTGAAGAAAAATTTTCTTGAAACCATTTTTGGATCCCAATTGGAAATACTGATCTTATTTGACCAAAAGGGTAGTCAATTGCATGGAGTAAAATATATTTTCTGATTAAAGAGGTTCACCTGGCCAGGATGGCATTCATATTTCTGTCAGATGATGGACCAGTCAAAGACTCTAGGCGTGTTTCAGTTATCTTGAGACAACAACCTGCTGCTTAACAGGATGGACAGTAATTGATCATCATGTTGCACTAGGAGAACAAACCATACCAATGGGTTGAACCAGCTCTCCACCCAGGGGGTCAGTGCATGAAGCAGACACCCTAATTATCCACAGCCAGCTGAAACCATACATACTGAGGCTTTTTTCCATTGGCTTCTAGGCTGTGTTCTCACTTTGGACCATTCTATAATATAAACATTTTATTTTCATTTTAAAAAAGCCATAGTGGGGTATAATTTACATACAGCGAAGCACACAATGTGTCCAAGCAGATATTAGATCTGCTGTGTTAACACCCAAAGAATATATAGCTCCACACTAAGCAGGGTATTAGTCTTGTAGCCCTGGAGTCCATACTGGGTTCCCTCCCTCAGCCTCCTCAAAACGTAGACTTTGGGAGTAAATCCTATAATAATGACCAGGGTCAACTTAAATCTTGAAATTGAGAAACATTGCTAGAAATTCTCTCCATATCAAACTTATTACCAAATTCTATCAGTTTCTCTCTCTCTCTCACACACACACACACACACAAAGTCAGGGACTTAGAATTACAGGTAAATTATATGGAAGTCAGATGAATAGATAATCATATGTTGATCTTGAAAGATAAAATTAGAATCCTAGCTTCTATCATAAAATCCCAATTAGATTTGGGCATTTCCATCCAGTGACCCTGAAGAAAGCTTAATGTCAAAATGTATGATGTTTCTCAAATCCTCATAACCAGGAAAATCTAATAAGTAATCTGAATTTTCTTGCCTGCAAGCAAAGACGTACTGTGAACCTGTTCTCACAGCTCCATTGGGATCGGATCCCTCTTTCTCTATCCTTACCTCTCCTCTCACCTCCCCGGCCTGGATTCCTGGCTCTGGTATGCCTGCTCAATGCCCCAAATCAATAAGCTTAGAGACAGGCACAGAGCCATTCCTTTTTGCCTGGTCCTGTCTATTCATTCTTCAAAATGCCCTTCCTCCAAGAAGCCCACCCTGATCTATATTTGTCTTTTGGCTTCTTCTATATAGTCCCATTATGCCCTGTGCATGCCCCAGTGATAACACTTGTCATGTTTATAGTGGTAATAAGGCTAAATTGTTCATCCACCCACCAGACTATGTCAGAAAAATCTTCTATTACAAATACTCACTGTCATGTCTGGCTCATACTAAGGACTCAATAACCATTAAATGAATGGATGGATGAATAAACAAATGAATGAATCCTAACCCTTTTGCCTATAACATCCTTTCCCCTCTTCCTTTATCCAGTTATTGAAACCCTTCTTGCTTCATAGACAAGAAGGTAGAGAACATACTAAAAAAACAGAAACATTAAAACAAGGTAAACATGAACAGAGATCTAAAATTGGAACCATGGTGATGGTTGCACAACTTTGTAAATTTGCTAAAAATTATTGAATTGCATGGGTGAATTTTATAGTATGTAAATTATACCCCACTATGGCTGTTTTTAAAATGAAAATAAAATGTTTATATTACAGAATGGTCCAAAGTGAGAAAATTTCAGAAGTAGAAATGGTTTTAGTGAGAAAAGTAACTATGGAAATCCCTCCTTGAGTTTTGTTGTTGTTGTTGTTGTTGTTAGTGAAATTGCTTTTCACCTGGACAAGACATTGGTAAGAACTTTGCATTAAATATACTTAATGAGAATGTGAGAGTTCGCAGGCTGAAACTGGCCTATTTCCCAAATTGGCAGAAAGGACCCACCCAATTTCAGAGTTTGATCCTTGGTTTGAAAAACAACAAATTTATTTTATTTTATCCCACTTTTATTGACTTAATGAATTGAATTCAAATTAAGTAATTTAACTCTAAAAGTGTTGACAGTAAATTAAAAACAATAAATTTTTGCAATGAAACTTTGTTGGCTTGATTTTTATAGTTTGCTACTTCTAAGCAAATAAAGTATTATGTTTTTAATCAGCTTGAATGCCTCTTAATTTCCATTAAAAATTTTGGGGGTATGCCAGGTCTTGTCTGCTGGGTTGCAAATGAAGGAATTTCTTCATAGAGTACTCTCTAACGTGGAAATCACATGACAGTAGCCCTGTTTTCCTTTTAAGTTCTTAACTACCCTATATTGAGAAGGGGTCTATTTTAAATAGATCCACTTTTGTAAATAATAGTAAATGCTTTCATCTGTCTATCAAAATCATGTTGAAAATTCCTTTTCAACCTCATTTTTATGACATTTCCACCTTTTCCGATATAATTCATTATTTAGAAGGGAAATCACACCACAACAATAACTTCACACTTCTTTTCTTCGCAGAGATACCCTGAGGTATAAATTCAACATGAGAATAATTTTTTTCATTATCTGCCTGTTAAAACATAAAATAAAAGTTAAAGACAATGGATTCTTGTTGGAAACATCAAAGTTAAATATACTCCTTGACAGACATTTAATAAAATCAGATATGAAGAATAGGAAGGCTAAGTTGTTATAAACATCAGTTGGCAAGTCTTGTAGTTCTTGGTGGTCTAAGATCACCATTTTAAATTTCGAAGGATTTGAATAAAGACAGCTTCACAGTTGCTCTCAAGTCTTCATATCTAAAATAATTCTTTTGCAGATCTAAAATGGACCGATTTGATATTTATTACAGAGCCATCATGGTCTTGCAAGAAGTCAGTGATTTACATTTGCAACCATATTTCCAATGAGAATATCGCTTTTATCGAGGGGAAGGAGGATGTGAAGGGCACACAGATCATTCACAGCTGTCCTTGTCAAGCAGTTGCTTTTTACTTGTGACTGGAATCAATACTATACTAGCTTTTCCATACTTGTTACTAGTAGTTTTTTTCTGTTGTTATTGTTGTTCTGATTAAAAGCATGCATTGCATTCTTTCTAAATTATGTGTCACTTTGTTGTGACTGTTATTTCTGGCAATTTAATAGTCTGTGAACAGGAAAGCTTTGAAATGACTGTCCTCTGTCCTTTGGCACAAACCAATTACCAGGATTTAAATTTATCTGACAAAAACTGTAGTGACAGATTTGAGAACAAAGTGGTTTTAAATTGTTATTCTTGAATATTTAACCTTTCCTGTTTCCTATAACTAGGTGTTTTCAAGTACAGTATGTGATCATGAAAATAGCATCAGCTTTTCTTACTTATTTCCTTATTAAAATGTGCGTGTTCCAAACTTTCCTATGCTCATAATAGTGATTCCTAAAGACAGGATTTGATTCTTGAAGAAACAAGTGTAATTGTTTTTCAAGTTTTCTTTAAGGGAAAAGAATTAAAAGCAGAAATACTTTTTCTCAACTTTAAACTATGTCTGAGAGGTATGCAAACCAGGTTTAGAATGGGATACTCCCAGGTTTCCCTGCAAAAATTAAGAGTATTTTGTTAGCTGTAGACAATTATTATTCATGATGTACCTATGGAAGAATTCTTCCAGCTCTACTTGGTACCTACAGAAGACAGAGAAAACGTAATATGTGCTCACCAGGCATGCTGTCAGACAAAGTAGCTCCTGGGCAATTTGACACAGTAACAAAAAGTAGCCAAATTCCTTCCCAGCCTCATATTGTACAAATGTTGACATCACCTTCCCAAGCCAGGAAAGAACTGAAACACTAAAGATATGTCTGGCTAATAGGATATGCAGTAAAGTAATGAAAAGCACTTTTCTTTGGTTATTCTCAAACAGGCCACAAATATTTACATCCCATTATAAAACACCCTAATAGCTCGGTAAGACTGAATGCGATAGCGCTTAACGCAATATAACTCCAAACACTTTACAATTCCAATGGACTTTATAACTACACCTTGTAGACCATGCAGGAAAACCTGTGAGGTGACTGGTTAATGTTCTTTGTTTAAAAACATGCAAAAGAAACAATATGTGTACTACATGGACAGTATTTATTAAAATAACATCTATATTTTACATACAGTTTCACCCAAAAGGTCACGTGAGTCCTTAAGGAATCAGACAAAGGCACTAGGTTCATTTCCTGAGGGTTATTGTGCCACTTATCCACACATCTTATAAAAAGGAAAATGCATGTGCTTAAAGCAAATCAACTTACATTTCATGAACCTTATGTTTAAATAGTACTTTATGGTTCACCAAGCATTTTCTCATTATTTTCTTACTTGATCATCAAAACAATCCTCTGGGATAAATAAAAGGAGATGGAAAGAAAGAGAGGCAGGAGGGAGGGAATGGATATTTACTGAGCACCTACGACATACCAAACACCATAGGAATGTGAATCTATTCATTGGTTACCTTCTGACAATCATGAGGGGTACATGTTTTCATTTTCATTTACATTATGATGATCAGAAAGATTAGTTATCTTGGCCTTTGTCCTATAGGTAATAATTGGCAGAGATGGGGCTGAATCCCAAGTCTTACTCCAAAAAGAAAGTGTTCTTCTCTCTATTCAATTAATTATCGATATTGACTCAAACAATTCTGAGATTGTGGTCTTCCTAATATTTTGTCATTAAAAATGTCCTTTCTTTTATGAAGTGATAAGCTTCTTGAAGTATCCTTTAGTAGTTGCTTTTAGAAGTATCCATTTTTGGCAAAATAAAACATTAGGAAGCCCATATTAGTCCCTAAATTTCTTTTTAACTCTACAGTTCCACAGAATACAGAACTCTGAAAAACAGTATATCCTGGTTTCTTCATACAATCATCTAGTGCAGACCTGTGAAGTATGATCACAGACTACAGTCCTCTACATCTGTAGGCAAATGGGATGGGGAAGAGGGAGTCAAATTCACTTTGAGTAACAGTCTTCAGGAGTAACAAATGGATGATGCATAAGTGAAAAAGCAAAGGGAAATTTTCTTTTTCTTTTGACCCATTACAACTGTCCCCGTTACCTATCATCTGCATGTGAGGAAGAGGACTAAGAATACTGTGCTAAGGAGTTGACAAAGTACCCTTTGTTATTTTTTATCTCTTAGCCCAGTGAATCTCAAAGTGTATTCCTTAGACCTCAAGAGTTCTATTGAGGCATCCTTAGGAGCCATTAAAAGGCAATGATAGGAGGCAAAGGGAGAGTGATCTTCAACCATCCCAGCCACATTTTTACCTTCTTTACACATGGAGGTCTCATTTTATGACTTATTTTAAGGAAGAGTTTTGTACTATATAAGCACATGCATATATGAATATACACAGATAAAAAGATGATAGATAGATAAATATAAAAGCCACCAACTTTAGCCCGGTGCTTATCAATCTGAGATCCTCACATGCTAAAAAATCTGCAAATCTAGTAATAAGGTTTGGGAACCTTTTAAAATATTTTTAATATTACAGGCCACCAACAGTCAATTTTAGCATAATGAATCAACTTTTTTTTAAAAAAGGATACTCGTGATTGAATGTTTGGTTAACTATTCTGCTTTAGAGAAAGTAAATATATGATTTACATCTCAGGGTGCTCAGAACATCAACATTACATAGGACTTTGATGACCAAAAAGAATAAAGGAATTAATTAACACTTTAAATAAAGACAGTAGTTTGAAAGACCAAAATGATTCAAGACATGGAACCTATAATGAAAGACAGACCATTTAGAAGTTGGAAGAGGGACTTCCCTGGTGGCATAGTGGTTAAGAATCTGCCTGCCAGTGCAGAGGACACAGGTTCGTGCCCTGGTCCGGGAAGATCCCACATGCCACGGAGCAACTAAGCCTGTGTGCCACAACTACTGAGCCTTCGATCTAAAGCCTGTGAGTCACAACTACTGAAGCCTGCATGCCTAGAGCCCATGCTCCGCAACAAGAGAAGCCACCGCAATGAGAAGCCCGTGCACTGCAACGAAGAGTAGTCCCCGCTCGCCGCAACTAGAGAAAGCCTGTGTGCAGCAACGATGACCCAATACAGCAAAATAATAATAATAATAATAATTAATTGATTTTTAAAAGTTGGCTTATTTTCTCCATTATGCTATTTTCCTTCTCCATCAGGCTTATTTCTACCTTCTCTTCTGATCCTTACTAAACTCCAAAAGTTACCTCGAGCTTGTAATACCATTGGATGTGAAAACGGACATCCAGAGAGTCTTCTGACTAGGTCCCTCAGATAACACGTGACAGAGCCAGGAATTCTGAACCTGTGCTCTGTCCACTTATACTCACTTGTCCAAGGACTGGTAGAAATCTCTTTTTTTTTTTGAGAAGTAATCAAGCATCTAAAAGGACTGTTTAGCTATAAAATGGGATTAAAGGTTAACATTAATGAATTCGTATTAACAGTGCCAACAGCAACTGTACTATTTGACAGATTTAATATGAGTATCACAAGCCATATGTGAAGAATACTGTTAAGATAATTGCATTAGGATTTCACAGCATCCACCATGAGGCTTTCTCCTCTTCTGACAAACACAAAAAGAAATCCTTTCACCACAAGCCAGGTAAATGCCATTGAAGGGCTTGCTCTCTGAATTTGACTTCTATATATAACTCCCATAATTTGGGAGGCTTAAAAGCATTTTTAAGATGTTTCCCTTTTAGAGAAGAAGGAAACTACATGCTTGAACTTCCTAATACGTGCCATCCTGATTAATTTTAACAAACTCTAATATACAACAGAGATTACTGAGTTTTTGTTTGTTTGTTTTTGGGGGGCTTGTTTTGTTTTTGGCCATGCTGCATGGCTTGTGGGATCTTAGTTCCCTGACCAGGGATCAAACCCATGCTCCCTACAGTGGAAGCACAGAACCCTAACTACAGGGTTAGGACCGCCAGGGAATTCCCTGAGTTTTTAATTTAAGGATATTTTTCAGTTGTTATTGTTGTAGTTGTTTTAGCACAGTTGGCCAGTTGTGTTATTCTGAAGCAGTCACTGACCAAGGAGGTCCTTTGATTTCTGAAAGTAGCACTACCCACCATTGTCATCTTGTCTGTGAGGACCCTCACCCACTCAACTGGAATGGGACTTCTTCATATACCATCTCATCGATACTTACAACCATGTGACAACATAGATAGTGTCCAAATCCCTCTTTCCTGAGAGATGGGCCAGAAGCAATCATTGAGGGTTATATGGGGCTAGAGCAAGGACTCAAATGAAATTAAGAACACATCCAGAGCCAAGAGTGGAGCAGACCAGAAAGCTAGAAAAGGAAATACAAATGAGTCACCCAACCAAGTGGTGTCTCCCAGAAGAAATCAGAAACATGGACAGTTGGACCACGATGATGACAACAGTAAAGCTGGTCCATTTGACATAAGGGACATGGAGACATGCACAATAAAAGAAACGTAATTAAAACTTAAATAGACCCCCCTCCCCCCTCCCCAGTGCTTACTACCGTACGTTGCTCCCATGGCATCTTTACTCTTTTCCTTTTGAGGGTATGCTGTTGAAAACTAGGATTGGTGTACTTGGATGTGGCTCTGGGTCAGAAACAGAAAATGCCAAACCATTGTAGAGCTTTCCTCTGAGGATCAGAGATAATGTAAAGATCTCTGTTGCATTAACTTCTTGTTCATGATTTTCAGAAGAAAGTTCAATCATTTATTTTTTAAGATCCTGAAATAGTGTGAAACTCTTGGCTACTTTCTGTTGTTACCATATGGCCCGATTATATTATTTGCATTTTACACTTCAAAATGTGGTCAGCACTAAAAGAGACACATTAGGAGCTTTGGGATGAAGGAGTTAGATGTTCCTGGATAAAACCTGTATAATCCAAGCACCAGCCTCCTCCTTTCTGCCCTACAAGATGTGCCTCTAGTACCCTCTGAAAAGAGGAAATTCCAGAGGACTGACTGGCCTTATTATTCCTCCAGCTTAGATAGCTATACATATTCCCAGTTCCCTGGTTTGGCTTTTCATCTTGTAAATTGCACAGCTTCACATATTTGTTGAATGTCCATGGCCTTTGCTTCTATTCTGCTGGTTTCATGGAAAACTGATTCTACCTAGATTAAAGTCAATCTCTGGTCCAGGAAAAATAATGGTGGGTTTCATACTAGCTATGGCTGGTGTTCTTCTAACCTAGGTAAAAATACACCTTGCCACTACATGGATTTACTTATTTCCAAAGACCACCTGTCTGATCTATATGACAAACTCCTGTTCCTCCCATTCATTTGAGTGTGATCTGATTTCTTATAATAACTTTAGCCTTATAATGAAGACATAGTCACCCTCTCTCTGCTCTAGAAGTTATTATACAGCCCGTTCTACCTCTCAGTTTAAAGGTGTTGCTCTCAACTCAAAAACTGAGATGAAAACATTTATCCTAATGTAAGTGGCTTAGAATATTCACTCTTTCATCCCAGAGGCACCAAGATGATGAAAACTCATAACAAAGAATAAGCTATACAATGGGTATCTAAGGCATCCAGTTTTCTCAGTCCCAGGCACTATAGGTCACTAGTACCAAGATGGTGACTATAAATGTCTAACCTTGACCTATAGGAACATGAATCTTTCAATGTTTAAGCCACTTCATTATTCTCCTTGGGATGATAAGATAACTTTCACTTGGCTTGGAGGAATTTTTATTAGTTTCCAGGAAATGTATGCAACCCATGATCAATACCGTAAGAACAAGAGCCATTGAGAAAAAATAATTAACAAAGGAAGAATAAAGGTTTTGGACTAACACCAAGAATTTAACTAAAAAGACAAGAAAGTTTTACTTATTCCCAAAAAAGAAGTAGACAATTATCAGGATTTTATATTCTGCTTAGCCATTTCACCTTTCCTAATAACTCCCCTTTATCAGTGGTGATACTCTTGCAGAAATCATTACATCACTGCTATGACTAATTCCATAACTATTCTCAAATAGTGCCAGTTGACTATTAAGCCATGACTGTGGCTTAATTCTTAACTGATGGACAGCCAAAGAAAGGTCACTGGTCACAAAAATACATGCTAAAAGTCTGGAAAAATCATTTGACACGCACTACATCTTTTGGTGGCTCAGATTTACAGTTTCTTTCTTTCTTTTTTTAATTCTAAGGCCATGAATGCAGATAGCTTTCAGTTGTCCTTGTGTTCCTTGCCTGAAAGAACCCTTTAATAAAGTACTCTTGAAATGGTTAGATGAGTAGCAGAAACAATTACATCTTTTCAACCCCAATCACAACCGTTCTAAGAATTTGATGAGTAAAAACCATTGGGCAGATTTTAAGTCAATAGTGGCCCTCCAATTTCTAAAGTTCTTTCAGAGTACAAACTATGTTGCTTGTACTCTTCTGGCATGGTTTTGCTCATGTGCAGGAAAACCATATTTTACACCACATCCTCACATATTGATATGTTGAGGAAATAAACAGCAAACATCATTTCCCACCCATCTGCTAAGCTTGTTAGGAAGATGAACACCCAGTATTCAGATGTTTTTCACTCAGGTTTAAAATTCCATGCTCAGCATAATTTGCTTTTACTTTTCAAGACACGTTTTAATCCAGCAAGAGGAAACTCTGCTCCTTTTTTGAAAACAAATGATACCAATAAAGTAGATGTTGGACACTGTCAAGATACACCTACAACTGCATTTCTGTTGAGACTCTAGAAACAGAAGCAACAATTCTGACAAAAGACAATTTTCTCCAATTTATTATAAGCAAGTCCAGCAGTTACTATTCATATAGTGATAGTGCAAATCAAAGTACCAGATGAAATACTAAAAATGAGGGAAAGTCACTTTATTATTTGTAACAAACTGTTTTCAAAAGATCTTTACATTCATGCATCAGTACCCAGAATTACACAAGGTCTTCTTGGGTTGCAAACATTTTAAAAGTGTGAAGCAAAGTAATAAAATCAATTGAACAAACAAAAACCTGGCAGTCACACTGCCCACTGGAAACTGAGCCAAATGCTCTTGTATAAGAACCAATGAGAATGGAAGGTGCATGTATCCCTAGGTTTGTCCCTTCCACTATTTTTGCTTCCTCTTCTACTTGGAATTCCAACTCTTCAGGGGAAGTCTGTCCTTCTCTCCTGCTTTTGATTTACTCTTCACATCATAAAAGGTGGAACTGGTGATTTTGAAAATTATATGTCAGTAGGAGAGAAAACAGCAATGAAGCAGATACACAACTGAGAATTTCTAAGTTTTACCTAAAACAAACCCTTGGAGTTCTATGTAGCATAATATATTTATAATATCAATGTTAGTTTCTATGTGTGATTACAAAATGAATATATTATAGATCTTTTAAGTTTTCACAATGACATGAAGAACCTCAGTTGAATGGGTACAATTTCACCTGCTATTTTTCAAAATTCAGTATATCAAGGGGCAACAGGTCTTGGAAGCACCAAAATGATCCTGCAGGAGTCATAGTGAGATTCTAATGAAGAAGCAAAGGACAAGGTCTGAACAGGAAAGGATTCTGAAAGGTGTCTATAATCCAATGCTTCTCAAACTATAATGTACACTCAGTTCACTTGGGACCCTTGTAATAATGAAGATTCTGATTCAGTAGGTCTAGGATGGGGGCACAATTCGGCACTTCTAACCAGCTCCCATTTGATGCTGATGCTTCAACTCTGTGGGCCACATTTTGAGTAGCAAGTACTTAGTAGCCCATCCCCTAGGAACCAATAAATTTAAAACAGGGAACTATTTAACAATAACTATTTATGAAATAATTGCTATGAATTAAACCTAGAAAGCATTGGCACTGTGAGAAAACAGATCAAGTGTGAGAAAGATAAATAGATGAGTTTTATACAGAAAAAGTAAACTATTGTAAATCAACAGACATTTATTATGGACTTATTATATGTAAGGCAATGTCATATGAGCAATAAAGGATACATTTATATATATATATATATATATATATATATATATATATATATATATATATGAATGAAATAGTCTCTACTCTCAAACTGCTTTACTACTCTAGTTTGTCAATTCTCACCTTTCCTCAAATAGGGTGCACCAATCAATCTTCAGGGAGAATTCCATTTATCTAGTTACTGGATTCTATGCCCTTCTGCGTATTCTGAGACCTTCTTTTAGCCCTTATCCCTCACTTTCCTGTATCATGCATCTGTCCTCTTAGCCTTCTTCCCTTCTGGCTATTAACTCATTGTAAAGTAATCTTATCTACCCTCTACTGCCATGGCCCCAAGTTCATGCCTCCCATCTCCATCCAAGGCAGAGAATTTTCTCCTAAAATAAAGTCCTAATTTCTACTTGCCTACTGAACATCTCCTCCTGGCATATGAACTTACCATATCTACAAAACGTTCTTCTCCTCTTTTTTCTCTGTTTTCCAGAATCCAGCCTTTCCTCTGTATCTCACTGCACTCAGTCTCATAACTGGCTCTCTCCCACCAGTCTCTCTCCACTCTGTCCATAATCCATATTTTTACAAGAATTCTCTTCTTATCAAATAAATCTGAATGTCAGAACTTTTCTTATAAATTTCAGCACTCTGAAAGCTAAATGTACAAACTTCTTAGCTCCACATAGCAGATAAGGATCCTGACAGGCTGGCCCCAGGCTATCACTTTAATCTTCTTTCCCACTCTCCAAACCACACACACATACGACATATGCCTAAACTCCACTGCTCAGTTCACCAGTCACCAAGGACATCACACCCTCTTATGACTCTGCCTCTGCACATCTTGTACCCTCTGCCTGGCATATCCTTCCTTCTTCTCTGCCTGGAAAATTCCAATTCATTCTTTAAGATCCAGCCCACAGTCTCCATGAAGATTTTTCTGTTGGAGTTAGGCATTTCTTCCTCTAAGATGTCTACAGTACTCACTTCATACTTCTTTTAAGGCACATATCAAATCAGACAGTGCTGTTAGCATTTGTTTTCTCCACTGACACAAAAATTCCTTGTGATCAGACACAATGCCTTACTCTTCTTCCTGTTACCAATGCCAGGCAGAGATCCTAGACTAAAGCAAGTATTCAATAAATAAATGTTTATTGAATGACTGAATGGACATAAAACAGAAATTAATAATGCAAAACTGCAGATGACAAATGACTTGTACATATGAAAAGGGTTATAAGCACACAAAGGAAGGAGTATTTACTATGTACAATTACGAGCTAAAATACATGCAATATGACCTTTAGAGTAGACATACAAGTACAGCCAATGCAGGAACAGGAAGTGTGAGTTGGGCCTTGAAGGACACATCACTCTTAGATGGGTGTAAGAGGTGGCTTTACCTGTAAGGAAGCCATAGGGGTAAGGCAGATAGGTAACTATATGCTGTATGAAATAAGGTGACCACCCTGACTAGGGTGGACAGTATTTTTTAAAGAGAAGTAAAAGATAAGCTTGATTAAGGGACACAAGAGAGGGGAGGATAGGTATCAAACTTTAGAGGAAATTGGCTTGGCTGTGGTAGCATATAGAACTGTGGGTAGCACGCCACACCCTCCTGTGGTACCAAATCACATTTATTATCAGAAGTTGTTGCTAGTTTCTTTATATCGTTTTTGGGGCAACACAAGTTTATTCTTTCTTGTGCTGACTCTACATACTTCCAATCATAAACTCTCTTTGTAATCAACTTCATAATAGTTAGCTGAAACTCATCTGAAGTTATTCTCAGCTTTCCTTTATCAAAATGAACCACCCATACATACAATATCTCTTCATTGGGCCTTTTCCCCTCTGCTCTTTTTCCAATTTTCCATTCCAGTTCCTAGAGCATGGAAGACCTAAAGAGATTTGACCAGAGCTGAGGAATGCTGACTCTCTCAGATGCTGCATTTCCAGCCACTTGGTTGACTGTACTGACAGTGAAGACTAATAAAGTGAATGGAGTCCCTGCACCATCTCACGTCCACTTCAGTACCTGTAAGGCCATGCTGGTTCTGGGAATCTCCACACCAGTCACTCCTCTGGATTAAAGCACTAAAGGCAGCTTCCAAATTGCTAATGATACCAGAGAAGAAAAAGAGAGTAAGCCATTTTCAATTGCTGCTGCCTGCCTGGTCATTCGTTTCTTAGGTTAGTCATAGCAGAAATCAAGTCCTATAGAAACATGGCACATGAAGTCAACTTTAATGCATAAATAATTAAAACACTTGGTGTAAAAGGGTCTCCAGATGAAATTAAAAGTCTACCCTCAGATTCTTCTTCTTTTTTTTTAAAGCTTTCTTAGGTATAGGCTGGAAAACTGTCATTTCAAAACCAAGGCAATTTTCTCTCAAACAAGTAAGAGATCTGAATTTACCTTTGGGAGAGACTGTTCCTTTGATTTGAGATAATTGTTCCAACTGGACCCCTTTAGTGACACAAATGTAAAGGAAGTCCCCACCCATTATTGTTCTTGGGGAAAAATGTGAAGTAAACTGAGTGCAGGTGTTTTCAACTGAGAAAATAAATGTTCTGTGTGCTAATGTAAACCGTGGGGTACAGGTTTTAGCCAGATTCTTCACATTTGTTTTTTTCAGGGAAACATTTCATTTACTATACTGTTTGACAGAGACAACCTGTTGCTTGTTCTTTTGAAGATGCGAGTGTGGGTACATGTGTGCACGTGTGCGTGTGTATCTTCCTGACTGCTTAAAGAAGACATGTTGGAGAGGATGAGATAAAGGTCACACTAACCCGATCTTGACCTCTTGATGGACGAGAGACAGTAAAGAGAACTAGACTGGGAAATTGCAGAGAAACTTGCACTGGACCACTGAGGTCCTATATATAGAATAATTTAAGACTGAAACCTCCAGAAAGAATTAATGTAACATATAGATTTTTAGATAATTTATAGTCATTTTGCTGTTGGAATTAGAGGACCTGGCCACACTCCCTTGAGGGTAAGGGCTTGAAATTCTTTCCAAGGGAGCAGATATTCTCTGTCAATCATCCTCAGAAGGTACCATGTGAGACAAGAAATGAGGCCTGAGGAAGTGAACCTTAGTTTGGAATGAAGGAGAAGCACTTTGGTCTCTTTGAGATGCCTGCAGATGTGAACTCTAAGGCCTAAATAGCTGTGAGTATTCCAGGAGGTATGAGTGGGGAGAGGCTGGGCAGGTGGACAGTAAAGCAGTGGGAAGGGGATTCTGAGGGTAGTCCTGCTCTGTGTGTTTTGAGGGTAATACCATACAGTCACAGATATATGCTAACATCTAGAATGTATTTCCCTTCCAATGCTCCAAGGCTTTACCAAGCCTTATTCTCAGCTGTGCTTCTGGGGAATTTGAAGAATGATCCCAAAACATGCTAAGGAAATGGGGTAAAGGAAGGAGCAGTACCCCTCACCCCTAACCAGGGCCACTGTGCAGGTCAGCAATGTCACCCAAGAAAGGCTACTTACCCTGTACTATAAGAGTGCCTGCCTGTACACCTTGGCTTGACAAGGAAGTCACAATGAAAGAAAGAGATGCACAGAAGCAAAGTACCAGAAGACTCTTATAAAGACCCAAAGAGCAGTTCGAGGAGCCTAATTCCTTCACAGGCAGGTAGGGGCAAAGTCATAATTTGCATATGAATGAAAATGTTACCTAGTTCTAGACACACAGGTCAGTGAGGACTAGACATACAAGATATTTAGAGAGTTTCATTGTTATTTTTTCTAATTATAAAGTTGATGCATGTTCATTGTTGAGAAATTAGAAAATAAAGGTTATCAAAGAGAATATTAAAATAACCCGCAACTCTACCAAGAGATAACCATAGTTACTGCTAGGTAGTTTCCTTGATCAGTCACTTACCTCTGGGTTAAAAGAAATCCAAAATTATTTTCTAAAGAAATTCTTTATCCCACCCATAGATACTTCTTTGATTCACCTCTAAGCCAAGGTGAGAGGATCTTTTATTTAAGCATGCATCCTTATTTTCAAACGAGGATGTCAACCAACCCCTCCTCGCCTCTACCTTATACCTACCCAGCAACATAGAAAGACTGAATTCCAGGTGTTTATGAAACAGAGTAGAAACTTGAAGTCACTCCCCACCGATATTTTTCAAAAACTCCACTTAGAAATTATTGACCAAGGATGTTCCAAGGCAAGTGCAATCCACTAATTTCTCTTTATAGACCAAAGTCCACCCTAATATGCCCATAGAACCACACACTTAAACTATATTCCTATTTTCTCATTTGACTTGGTGACATGAACATTTTCTCAGGTTATTAAATAATCTTTTAAAACACCATTTATAATAGCTACATGATAACCATTTGGGGAATATCTCATAATTTATTTGGAAATTTAGTTGAGTTCCAGCTTTTCACTATTATATCTAAAACAGCAACAAGCATTTTTGTACACAAATCTTATATTGAGACAATTAGAGAATGGAACAGAGAAAAACACAAGAGATGGATACTATAGTAAAGGGCCATATGTGTCATACACTAATGGTTAATTTTAGAAAGATTATCATATAATAAAGTTTACTAACATTAAAGCTAAGGTGAATAAAAGGTACAACCTTGTCAGTAATTCTAAATGTGTCAAAAATCTGCCCATTAATTAACTCATTTCCCAATATTTATTGAAGATCTATAATTTATAGAGCATTATATTAGGTATTATTACATCAATGATCCATTGTCTATTCATATCAGAACGTTTTTTATTCTGTCTGACTTTATGCAAGATTTGAGGTGGCCATGTCATGTCAGAGGGTACAAGTCATAATTTACAGAGAATCCAGGCTACTAAACATTATTATTAAAAAAATCAAAAAGGGGATTCCCTGGTGGCGCAGGGGTTAAGAATCCGCCTGCCAATGCAGGGGACACGGGTTCGAGCCCTGGTCCGGGAAGATCCCACATGCTGCAGAGCAGCTAAGCCCGTGCGCCACAACTACTGAGCCTGCACTCTAAAGCCCGCGAGCCACAACTACTGAGCCTGCGTGCCGAGAGCCCATGCTCTGCAACAAGCAAAGCCACTTCAATGAGAAGCCCGTGCACTGCAATGAACAGTAGCCCCCGCTCACTGCAACTAGAGAAAGCCTGCACACAGCAACAAAGACCCAACACAGACAAAAGTAGATAAATAAATAATTTTTAAAAAAATCAAAAAGACTACTTTATGAAACTACCAAATTTGTAATCTGATTGAACTTATTATTTAAAAATTCACCTTCCCTCAAAGCTCTCAAATACTGTGAAATAGAGTCAACATCTAAGTGAAATTCTGCAGCAGATTTAATGTTTTTAGTGGTATATATAGCAAGTATGTAAGAAATACCACATCTCTTCATTTTCTACAGACCAACTTAATAGTGAGTTCCCCTTCTGCCTGGGTGGTGGGAAATTCAATTTCAGTCATTCTGAGGGTCCCCTATGTTGGGTTGAGGTTCAGGGTCTTTCCTAGTTCCAAGGCATTATGAAGTCCCTTGTGGTCATTGGCCATCTGTCCAAAGTTGTTGGTGCTAAGACACCCTCTGTTCCAGCCTGCATAATCTCTCTGGATCTTCCATTCCATGCTTCTGAGGTGCACTTGGGGCCTGGAAATATTGAGCAAGGCCAGCATCCCAGGCCTACAACCTATCCCTCTGGCAGCCTCTGACCTTTTCCTCTGAAACTGTACTTTTTCCACAGGGTACAGCAAGGGAGCAAACTATGTGACCCTTTCTTCAGGGACCCAGAGCTCTGCTCTCCCCTCTACAAGCCCAGAGGGAATCACTTTTGAGTCTCAGATCTCCACATGTTTCTTCAAAAGCAAAGCGATCCTCCTGAATTGAGTTTATCGGGCACTTGCTAAGCACAAGCACTGTTCCAAAAGCTATGTATATATTTTCTCATTGAATTTCATCCAGTCTTCACCATAACCCTGTAAATTAGGACTTACCTCTAATTTATGGAAAAGGAAACTGAAGCTCAAAGAGTTCAGGTAACTTGCCTAAGATCACACAGCCAGAGAGCTGGCACTGCAATAATCATTCCCTATTGCTCTCAGTCTTATATTTCTGTACCTTATAATAACTCTTACCCTTTTAAGATGACAGAAAATTGAGACACCAAGAATTTAAGTGTTTTATTCCAGAGCACACAATCCAATAACCCAATATTCCTCTAGTTGAACATTAAAAAAAAAAAAAAAAAAAGGATTTAGGCTCATGACCACATAAAATTTAAGTGAGACATCTTCATAGCACTGGCATGAATATACATTTAGCCAGACTTGTCAAGAGAATAGGGACTTAACAAAAGGACCAAAATGCACTACTTAAAAAAAAAAAAAATATATATATATATATATATATATATATATGATTTAGCAAATATCTACCTAGTGGTTTCTATGGGAAAAATTCTGTGTTTCTGTGTTCCATGCTCTGAGATATAAGAAAAAGACCCCACCCTTGTCTTGCCAGAACTTGTCAGCCAGTGGAGGACACACAGGTATACAAATAGATCAAAGAAGCGAATAAAAACAGGAGGAGGAATGCTGAGAGTGGCAGAGTGTAGGCTGAGCGTGGACACAGTAGCTTCAAGTTTCCAAACCAGAGTGGAGGAGCGTGGGTACCATGGCAAACAGTGTGGGTGACCCTGCCTCTCTCCTCCTCCCAGGGGAGGAGAATGTTGGAAGCTCAGCTGTTGCAGAATGTAAACCATACGGATTGCCCAGAGTTACTGACTTGCCTAAAGCCATAAAAAACAATTTTATGAGTTATTTTTCACTTCTTTTTCTGCCAGAATCAAGTATCAGCATTGTTATATTCAGAAACACGCCGCTTTTAACACACTAGAGAAGAGCTGGCCCAACCCAGGGTAGGCATAAAACAGTTGTCAGAGGCAGGAAGTCTCCCAGACTCCAGCCCCAAGCTACAGCAAAGTAAATTTGAGACATTCAACAGATTTCTAATGTGCTGAGATGCCTGAACTAGCCTTCGTATTTACTAGTAAAGAGACAAAGAATGTTGTTTTGACAGAGCCAAAAAGAGATTTCAGGCAGATTTGGAATACTCAGATGAGTTTTTCTAAACTCATCTAAAAATCTAAAAACTTAAAAAAATCACTGCTCAGAACCGTAAAACTACTGCAAAGGTTGCTTCTCCATGGCTGGTGGCCTCGCACTCCTTTAGGGTATACCCAACAGTACCAGGGCTTCGCACTCCTATAACAGATCATTATACTCCATCTGTCCCCCCACCATTTGTTGAATTCTTTACCAAAGAGAAAAATGTCCAGAGACTCCAGTTGCTTGGGTTTTAGGTTTTGACTGACTCCTACCTACCCCATCAGGGGCCAGGATCTCCATTTTCTTTGTCTTTTACTTTTCAGGAGACCCAGAGAATGAAATCCAATACTTTTGTCTGCCTCTGCTGCTAAAAGCCTTTTTCCCCTGGCCATGCCATAGCTCCCTAGAGGCTCATTAAGCACATTTACATTTGGCTCTTAAAATCCTAAATAGCCCATTTCACGCCTAGCAATGGTGTATTGATGAAAGAAGCACTCAGCGATGGCCTGTAGGATGAGAGTGAGGACTCTTTTGACTCCAGATAACTCCCACAAAGGATTTGTACATGCTGTTAAGGACTTAAACAGAATCATGTGAGCAATAGACTACTGTTAGAAAGACACATGCCCACAAACATCACCACTGGGTACTGTCAAATGTACCTGTTAATGTGCAGAAAAAATGGCAAGAGTCTAAAATTTAGTGGAAATGTACAGAGGGGTGTGTGTATGTGAGAGAGAGGCAGAGAGACAGAGAGACACAGAGAGAGAGAGAAAGGAAGAACAAGGAGAGAAGGAAGACATATGAGTAGAAGGGAGAATCTGCATTGGATTTTAGTGTAAATCTTTCCCTCCAAGTTGTAAGGATAAAAATGAGAAAATAGGGTAGGGGGACTAATAAAAGTATATGAATCATGTTTAGACTAGATGGCGATGAGCAAGATATGCCTGGATCATAGCCGGTTAATGAAGGACCAAAGGGCTCACATCTCCCTAAGATTCAGGTGGACACACTTGGGAAAAAACAGGAGACTCAATGATTAGGATTTTTTTCTTTGACAATCTTTCTTTCCAGCTACACCCCATACTTAACGTCTGGAATAAAGTGATATTCATTTCTGTGACTTCATACCCTCTGGGGTGGCGGGGGGTGGGGTGGGCGGGGGACAGAGTAGCAGCACACAATAGAAAGTGTCTTTTCACTCCTATTATCCCCCTCAAGTTGAATATTTATTCAACCCCACACCAGTTTTCTTGACATTAGGGGGTCAAGGTGCAAAAGAGAACTTTTGTTTTTCATTTAATATCTTTCTGTATTTTTTAAAATAAAAGTAATAGATGCATATGATTAAAGTTCAAAGACAATAAGGGTTGTCTGTGCAGTGAGATAATTCATATTTTGGTTTTCTTCATTACATTTTTTTCTGTATTAAAAAAAATACTCACTAAAAATGTTTTCAAGGGTAGAGTAGAGGGACAGGGCTGTCCACTGTGTTACTTTTATCTTCCTCTGCTATGTATGTAATCTGGTTAAAATTTATAAACAGGAGAACTTCCCATTACAGAATAGATATGTTTCTGAAGACAAATGCATAAATCAACCTTTTGCCATTGTATTTTGAGTGTACCGAGAGCATTTGCTATTTACAGAAACACTTCATGAAATCCTCCAATAAAAGTGAATACTCTAGCTCTATGTATATAAAGCTGTAGTTGGTAACACGTTTTAAAGTAGAGTTCATGTGTGCAACATAGACAATTGATTATGAGTGCAGTTTCTGGAGCCAGACCACCTGGGTTGGAATCACAGTGCGGGCACTTCGTACCTACCAGGCAAGTTATTTAACGTCTGTTCCTTCTCATCTATAAAATGTACATCATATTAGCAACTCTTTCATCAGGTTCATGTGAGGATTAAATAACAATCTATTTAAACCACTCATGAGCTGGCACATAATAAACAATCAATGTTTACTATTTTCCTTATTAGAATTACCACTATTACTTGTACTGTTCTGTTTGTACTAATGTTATTACAGTGCTTGGGGAAGCTGCAAGTCAGTCTTTCTTCTTCCTCCAACTAGATGGGTAGCACTTGAGGGCAAGACTGGTCTCAATTTATGTCAGCTCCAGTGCTAGAACGGACTCTGGTGACTGAATAAGACATGATGACATTTTAAAAAGGTTAAGGGGTTTAATATCCAAAATATATAAAGAACTCATACAACTCAACAGGAAATAAATCCAATTAAAAAATGGGCAGAGAGGGACTTCCCTGGTGGTGCAGTGGTTAAGAATCTGCCTGCCAATGCAGGGGACACAGGTTCGAGCCCTGCTCTGGGAAGATCCCACATGCCACAGAGCAACTACGCCTGTGAGCCACAACTACTGAGCCTGCACTCTAGAGCCCGCAAGCCATAATTACTGAGCCCACGTGCCACAACTACTGAAGCCCGCGCACCTAGAGCCCGTGCTCTGCAACAAGAGAAGCCACCGCAATGAGAAGCCCACACACCACAACGAAGAGTAGCCCCCGCTCGCCACAATTAGAGAAAGCCCGTGGGCAGCAACGAAGACCCAATGCGGCCATAAATAAACAAACAAAAAAATAAATAAATAAAAATGGGCAGAGAATCAGAGTAGGTATTTTCCCAAACAAGACATACATATGGGCAACAGGTCCATTAAAAGATGCTCAAGATACTAATCATTAGGGAAATGCAAATCAAAACCACAAGATATCACCTCACACCTGTTAGACTGGCTATTATAAAAAAGACAAGAAATAGCAAGTGTTGACAAGGACATGGAGAAAAGGGAACCCTTGTTCACTGTTGGTGGGAATGTAAATTAGTGCAGCCACTATGGAAAACAGTGTGGAGGTTCCTCCAAAAAATTAAAAACAGAACTACCATACTATCCAAGCAATTTCATACCATACCAAGCAATTTCACTTCTGGGTATTTATCTGAAGAAAATGAAAACAGTAACTCAAAAAGATATATGCACCCCAATGTTCACTGCAGCATGATTTCCAATAGCCAAGAAATGGAAACAATCTAAGTGTCCATTGATGGATAAATGGATAAAGAAGACACACACACACACACACATACACACATACACACACACACATACATATATATATATAATGGAATATTACTCAGCCATAAAGAGGAATAAAATCTTGTCATTTACGACAACATGGATGGAACTTGAGGGTATTATGCTAAGTGAAATAAGTCAAAGAAAGACAAATACCGCATGATCTCACTTATATGTAGTACCTAAAAACAAACAAATAAAACAAACCTGAGCTCATAGAGAATACATTGGTTGGTTGCCAGAGGTAGGAGGGGGGCGGGGTTTGAAATGGGTGAAGGTAGTCAAAAGGTACAAACTTTCAGTTATAAAAAAAGTAACTCATGGCGATGTAATGTACAGCATGGTAACTAGAATTAATAATACTGTATTACATAGTTGAAAGTTGCTAAGAATAGATCTTGAAAGTTCTCACCACAAGAAAAAATAATTTTGTAACTTTGGTGACAGATATTAACTAGACTTATCATGGCGATCATTGGGAAATTTATACAAACATCAAATTATTATGTTGTACACCTGAAACCAATATAATGTTCTATGTTGATTATATCTCAATAATTAAAAAAAAAATTTTTTTAATGACCACTGAAAATCTTAATTAGTTGCAGCCAGCATGCAGCTAGCTCTGGTACTTAGCAGTATACCTGGGACAAAAATAATATACATGAAGAATATTCATATAATTAAACCCTAATTTTATTTTTCCTAACAAGGCCTTTAAGAAATTTAGGGCCATCAAAGCTGCAGCTAAGTGAGGAAAGGCAAAGCGTAATTAGCAAGCCAAAATCAGTTGATGTTTTCAGTGAGGTTTATGTCTTGTTAAAAGGAAACAATTTGTACAATCCTCACTAAACACACCTCATCTATCACACTCTCACAAGTCCTGCTCTCCCCAGGTCTCTCCGAGCAGCTCTCCCTCCACAGCTCCCCATGTTCAGCTAACAGACTTTAAATGTTTGCCAAATGAGTGTGAAGCCTGGCGTTTGAAATTGGCCTACCCCATGACATCTGCTACCAAGGGGGTCTCTCCAGCCAAAGCACGTGTTTTATAAGATATGCCCCCAAATCCAGTGATTCTCACATCAATGAAGTCCTGGGCTGCCAAGGGCACAATTTCCACATGAGTCTAAACTACCAAGGTTAAGCCAGACTTCTAATGTTGCTTTTATTGAGTTTATTTTGCGCATGTGTCGTTGTGTGTGTGTTTGTGTCTGAATCAGTAAAATTGTTAGTTATAACTCTTCTTAAGGTTTATTCTACATGTAGATGGTCTTTTAAAACAATGCAGCTGCTTAGAGAGTGTCTGGGGTTGGAGAGGATAAGGAGCAACACTTGCGTGGGAAGAACCAGACCTAGTCAGGCCCCTCCACTGAGGCACAGCACTATGGAAGGCAGACATCAAACCTCTTCTCACCCCCATCCCCACCTCCATTTCACAAGGGAGGAAACTGAAGCTCAGAAGGATGGAATAACTGCTCCAATGACACAAAACCAGTAAGTGACAACCAGGATTAGACCACAACCCATGCTGTCTCTTAACTTCCCTCACTACATTGTCAGACTGTTACTCAGAAAAACCCAGGAAGGGTTGAGAGGAGACCCTACGAGGAGGATATGTTCAACTTCATTCATATTCAGCTGGCCTTTAACAAAATTGAAGTAACTTTCTTTTCCTGCATTTTTTAAAATTAATTTTTATTGGAGTATAGTGTTTTACAATATTGTTTCAGTTTCTACTGTACAGCAAAGTGAATCAGTCATACATATACATATATCTCCTCTTTTTTGGATTTCCTTCCCATTTAGGTCACCCCAGAGAATTGAGTTTCCTGAGCTATACAGTAGGTTCTCATTAGTTGTCTATGTTACTAGCAATAGCAAATATTTACTGAGCAGATACTACCTGGAACACTCACTACTAGGTGAGATGGTATAAAATATGGTCCCTACCTTCAAAGGCCTTAAGAGTCAGTCTCCAGGTTAAGACTCAAAAACAGAGAGATGATCACAGTTAACAGTTATCACAATCTACTGCCAGCCTCTTTTCAAGGATTACCTCATTTAATCTTCACAACTTTACTCTCAGGTGGGTGTAATCATATCCCCACTTTACAGACAAGGAAACTGAGTCTCAGGTGTCAGCCCTCCTAGAGGCTCTGAGGAGGAATCTGTTCTATGCCTCTCGCCCAGCTTCTGGTGAAAGCAGGTAACCTGTGGTATTTCTTGGCTTGTAGATACATCATTTCAGCCTCTGCCTCTGTCTTCACATGGCATTCCCTCTGTGTGTCTGTGTCCAAATTTCCCTTTCCTTGTGAGGACACTAGTCATATTGGATTAAGGCCCACTAATGACTTCACTAAAATTGCAAAGACCCTATTTCCAAATAAAGTCACATTCACAGGTTCTGGAGGTTAGAACTTCAACATGTCTGTTTTTTTTTGGGGGGGGGCACAATTTAATGTGTAACAAAACCACTACACTGTACTGCTCCCATAATCCCCCACAAAATAAAATATATCTCCCACAAAACCCTATCAAAGAGCTATTTTGTACTGATGGGATTCAGGGTAGGTTGTCCCCAAATGTGCCACTTTGGCATGTGGATGATTTCAAGTTGAAGACAATCAAGGCCCAACAGACTGAAGAACAGCTTTTTAATCTACCCCTTAACTGCCTAAAAGAATTTATATAGGAGGGTTTGTACCAGGAAACGAGCTATTACCGCAGATAACTTTTCACATCAGAAAGACTTATCTGCATGGTATGGCAAACATTTGTTTACCGAACATTTGCTCTTCCCATCTTACTGTGAATTTTCTTCCTCCCCTTTGAAGATCCAGACACCTACCCGCTTCTCCTGAGCTCAGCATGAAATTAAATTTTTCTCCTCTTAATCTGTCTGATTTAATTATTAGACTAGTTAAACAACGTAGAAGGGAAGGGAAAAGTTTTCCTCCCTTACAGTATTGTTTGCATATTCTTTTGTATTTAATAAACAAAATGAGATTGCCTCTCAACACCTATTCTGGCACAATAGTGTCATATTATACTGAACAATTTGGGAAAAAAAAAAAACATGAAAACCAAAACAAGGAACCTCTATGACCCAGGGCACCATGATCCTAACCCTAAATCTGGTAGTGATTATTTAGAAATAATTATCTTAGAGTCCTGAACTTCATTTGGCACCAATTTAATATTCTGAACCAGATTTAGCCCAAACGACTATAAGGTATCTGGAAATAAGTCATACATGGAACTCTAGACTATCTAGAAATAGCAAAAAAAGTCCTGATGGGTCCATCCACTACATTTTATAGGTGATTAACATGAGGCTCAGAGTCAGTAACCTGTCTGAAGTCACAGGGCTAATTATGCCAGCAGCAGGAGAACACAATTCTCCTGGCCTGCAGCCCGAATTTCTTTTCAGGACACACAGAGCTGCTGGTCTTCTGCTGCCTGTTCCAGATGTGCCCAGAGGTGTTCCTGCTTCTTTGCATGATTTTGGAGCCCCAAAGAGGCGAGTAGGGCCATCCAGGGGCACACACATTTTCCAAGACAAGTGGGCTCCTTCCTACCCCACATGCTTTCTGAATATCTCATTTGACTGGTGAAGCTGAGCACTGTCAGTCAGGGTAGCTCGAATGTTCCGAGTGCCAGTGTTTTGCTCTGGGTCCCAGGAGCCTACATTCTGTCTAGAATCCTCAGCTGTAAATGACACCTTAACAGCACTTCCTTTCTTCATTCCTTTCAGTTTGACAATTCAGATGTAAAAACATTTGCCAAAGATAAGTGTAAAGTAAAAGACTCCAAAGAAAAAAATTACATAGGTTCACCTTGGAAAATATGATTCTCTTCAATTAGGTCCAGTTGGCAGCCTGTGATCAGACAGCTAAGCAGAAAAGATCCTCATTAAGAATGAGATTTCCCAGGCCTGGGCATTGGAAAGGAGAAGCTTGCTCTTTCCGAGATTGTCCATACAAAGCAGGGTGTGGAATATAGTTATGTCAGTGTCCGGCTTTACAAATAATTCTCTTAGCCAAGTGGTCTTTCCACCAAGAGTTTAAATAAATCAATAATTAAAAGCTCCATTGTGCATCAAAATGGAACTCTAGTTAATGGTCATTCAATGGATTAATTTAGATTAAAATGTCTGTTTCCATGGTTCTCTTCTGAGAATCTAAATCACAACCCCATCTCACCTCATTTTTTGAATTCTGACCTCTTGGGGCCAGGATGGCAGATACAGTTATGTTCAGGTAGTAAATTGGGTATGAGATATAGGGAGGATCAGGAAACTAGGGTGTCACAAGTCTTGACTTCTGACACCCAGTTTAGTAATGCTCTTCCCCTTTGCCACCTGAAGAGTGAGGAATTTATTCCTGGGTATATGGGATGTATTTGAGCACCTCTGCATTGCCTGCCTGCCTGAAATTCCATCCCAGCCCTTCTCCCACTGAAGAACTCCTGCTCAACCCCAATGCCTGACCTCCCAAGACAGCCTAAATGCTCCCACAGCTCTCAAAGTACCTTTCCAGTGCTTAGGGGCCATTCCTCCCAGTGGAATGATGATGGGGAAAGGCCAGTGGGGAAGCCAGGGGCTGAGGAAGCAGGAGCATTTAGAGGAACGAGGAGTAAAAGGAAGAGTATGGTGCCTTGAGCCCAGAGACAGTGCCTAGAATGAGAAACCAAATCTGCCTTGGTCCAAGGGGTGGCACAGGATTGAAAAGAGTTGCAGTCAGAGATCAAGGGCCAGGTTGATGGAGAGCCACAAAAAGCAGAAAAGAACAGCAAGTGGGAACAAACGGGAGCGTGAATCTGGGGCGGCTACACTGGACTTGCAACCAGGCTGAGTGGGTGAAGCCCAGTCTAGGTGGTATCAGCTGCAGGTGTAAGAACGTTTGTGGCGGAATGGGACAGGGTGTTGGGATTGGGTTAAGATATTATCATAGGTCAAAAGCACGTGCAAGAACATTTTCCCCATTGAATCATGTTTTTCCTGCCACTTGATAAGAGGGGGTGCTCTTTATCACCTCTGTGTTCCTGGCACCTAAACACACCACACATACCACAGAGCACATGCTCAACAAGTGGGTATTCTTGTACGTTGTCCAACTTCCCAAATGAAAGAGCTCCTTTCTGATAAGATAACCCCGAAAGGTGCTCACTGGCCCCCACTTAACCCTGTCACATGAATTCAGGTAAAGCAGCTCTCTTCTCCCAGGCAGGCCTTTCCATCGCTGGGCAGCTCTAGCTGTAGAAGGACCTCTCATACGTTTCACATCCCTGTAACATGCACACTTGAGGCAGCTCTGCCCTCTGGAGCCACTAAAAATAGTTCTCACCCTACTCCTTTCCCTCATGGCAGTGCCAACCACAAGGTTAGAGGCCCGTGGAATGCCCCCAGAGACATCTTCTGAAGCTGACATGACCTTGCAACTTCATTCCTCTGAAGAGATGAATTTGGAATAATGTAAGCCTAGAAACCCAAGATGGAGCCTTATCGCTCATACTTTCCTCCTCAGTCCCTACCCTTCATGTAGACCCAACCACCTGCCGTGTCCCATCTCAGGGCCTTCCTGCCGAGTAAATTCTTCCAATAGCAGCATAAATGTCATTTTTCCCAGAAAGCCTTTTCTGAGCTCCCCTGCCCCCAACTACAGTGGGCCCCCCACCCTATTTTGTCTGACATCACCCTGTACTTCTTTCTCTTTTGTGATATGTCTCACAATGGAATTTAAATATGCCATCATGAAGTCAGTTATTTAAGTCTGTATCCTCCACTAGAAGGCAAGTTTTGTATCTGTCTTACTCATCTTTGTATTCCCAACTAAAACCTCCTTCATTTTATTAGTTACTTAAATTTTTTTAATTGAATTAGAGTTTCTCAAAATTTTCCTGAGGGATCAGCTTCAAGTCCATAGTTCTATAGTTTATGAATTCCTATAAACGATACTGTCCTTGAGGTAATTTATCAAACTCAGCTTTTAGCAGAAGGAAAGGTCAGCAGACATGTGGATGGTAGAATTTGCCCATGACACTGCCACATTTGAACACTGTTTTAGTTATCACGTCAGCATTTGCAGTTTTCACCTGGCCAGGTAATGTACAGTATGTCCTCACTGCTAACCCCCAAGAAACTTGTGTTCTCTCTCCTTTTATGTTCAGTAATGTTCTCTACTGTGCACTTATGCTTCAGTTTTGTGGATGTCCATAAATAGCTGAGGCATGTCCATCATTTCTATTTCATCTGTTTCCTTTGAACATGACAAACCTTTGCATGTTGTTCTAAATTCTAGCTCATAAAGTCCTCGTGTTTTCTATGTCATTGGATTTACTTCCTAGTGTTAAGACTCCAGGTTGACTTTATTTATTAATTATAATCTGTATATAATCTGAGATCATAAATATAGTTCTCAAACATCTCCCCTGTTATTTTCTTCAGTAAATTACTGGGCACCTCCCTCATCGCTGTTCTTTCTGTGCCATGCCAGCTGTCTTCCTAATATCTAGTTTATAGGTCTTTTTTCCTCTCCCCCTCAAATTTCAGTTTAAAGCTTTATTAACTAGATTGGTGAGTCTTCTTGCCCTTTTACTTTATTCTTTACTCTTCCTAGTGTTTTTGGTGTGTACCCTGCCTCGTCATTTTGCTTTCATGAGCCGTATTTGAGAAAACTCAATCTTTGACAGTATCTCTGGAGCTAGATGACACCTGTTCAGATTTTCTGTTCTCTTTCAAAATTATGATCATTACCTTAGAAAGAGGATTGAAAACAGCATTCACATCCAGGAGTTCTTGAAATTCCTGACCCTGATTTTTATAGATAATGGAGAAAATTTTGGATGGGAAAGTACAAGGGAGGGTTGCTGATAGAGCCCACCAGCAGAGAGATAATGGGTTTGTTGAGTCTCTCAGGCTCTGCCCCACATCCTAGATGTCTGTGAAGGGAAAATGATTAGTAATTAAAATAGTCAGCACTTCTTGAAAAACCAATCAGTGCCAAGCGCAGGTTTAAATACTTTCATTCATTAACCCATTTAATTCAAGTCATGGTAGGCAGTGCAATTTTCTATTCACCATGTTAGGTCTTCCATGCAATGTGTCCCATATCCCTTTTGCACCAGTAATGGGAGTTTTAAAAACTGCTAATTAGTATTAGCCCTCTCCATGGCTCTGTGAGACACAGACTGCTGGTTCTTATAGAGGATTCCAGCTTTCCCTGCCAAGGGGATAAATTCAGCCTTTTCCCAGAACTCCAGGGATGTGGAGTTTAATTTACTTCATCTTTGCTCTCCATGTCATGTTCTTCTAATCATCAACATCTTGAATGCTTTTAACGTCCTCCAATATCTTTCCCTTTCTGGTGTCCTCTTTGGATTAAACGTCCTGCCTGTCCAGAAATGTTTCTTCAGCCCTTTCAAGAAGCCAAGAGGAAGAAACCAAGAAGGTTTCAGAGAAGCTTTCTTACAAAGGAACTTACAGTTATTTACTCCAGTAACCACATACTGGGAAAAGGAAATATCCAGACGTTTTGAGGACAGTTGAACACAATACCCAAGAGATACTGATACTCAGGAACCCAAAATGTCATCCTGGCCCTTGTTAGAGTGGGATCCTATGGCAGCCAGGTAATAAATGGAGTCTTGGTACCAGATGAACAAGAAGTAAAGCTACTTGGTCCGCAGACTTACCTGATAGACATTTCCGTTGTTCCAAAATGTTTAATTAGAAATAACATATCCGTAATGGCAAAACTCTTATGTTGGCCTATAAGTTTAAGAGCGATTCAAGTGGGGAAGACTAAGTGCAAGTCCTGAAACTAACCGCATCCCAACCAAGATATCAAATCTAAAGCAATATTATATCCCAAGGACATGGCAAAGACGAGTGTCACTCAACAAATCAATTCTAGATACATGTGTACCTCACTGCCACTTTCCCAGACCACTCCTCAGTTATTATTTAATTGTTAACGATTATCTCCTTTAAGTTTACTATAATTAGACACACAAAGGTATTCTGGAGGCCCTCATGACTTCCTCCTGCCGTCCCCTTCCTCAAGGGTTACCAGGAGGAGGGAAGAAGAAGCCACTATGTGATTCTGAAAGGGGAAATGGTAACAGGTAGCATGGGGGCTCCCTGCTTCTATATGACCTCAGTCATTCTCCACTGCCTTTCCCATTGCACAGCAGGGTTGTGTTTAATAAACAATTCATTCAGCAAACATCTGTTACAAGCCTACTTCATGTCATACTGTACCTAGGTACTGGATACAAGAATGAATGTTGTAAGCAAGTAAGGGTATTAGCAAATGGACCTACAGTTTAAAGAACTTAGCTGAAGAATAACACTATAAATATACAACATTTTAAAAAACTTTGAAGGACCTATTATAGAGTCTAAAACACTATAGTCCTTCAATGAGTATTTGTTGAATGAATGAATGGCTATTGTAAATGTTAAGGAATGGCTCTCTTCAGCCTTCTGGAAAATACTGCCTCTTTGATAAGGATAGTGGTGACATCACTCTAGAAGGGGTAATTTGACTCTCACACTAATATGTCTCTAGATGCATATTGCATTTGCAGGTCTGCATCTTTGTTAGGGAAACATCTTTTCTAAGCCCAATAACAGTTTTCCTATTTCAACCTGTACCACCATTGACATAGTTCAGACCCTAATCTACACAACTACCCACATCTGATTATGTCATTTCCTGTTCAACATCCTCCTTAATCTTCCCTTTATCACACCATCACCAGCACACACTAGCCCCTTATCAGTTGCGGTAGAGTCCAGGGCTTAAGAAGGCTCATAGCATCTACTGGGGGGAGGTGCTGAATACCCCTCAAGCCTCATTTCTTGTCTCCTTACAATCATCCTACACTGCTTATCAATTAATAGTTCTTACAGGCAAAAAAAAAAAAGTTCTCATTTCTCTCTGTGTCTTTGCACAGGCTGTTTCCTTCTTTTCCTGGGTAACACCCACTGGTCCTTGAGGATTCAACTCAAGCATCCTCCCACTCAGGAAGCTTTTCTACAAAAAAACAGACTTACTTCAATGCTTCTTCTCAGCCTGCTGAAGCATTCTGCACACACAGTGTCATGAAATTGTCAGCAATATATATATATATATATATATATATATATATATATATATATATATTTGGCACCAATTACACTAGCTGCTTAAGGGCAAGAACTGTGTCTCTTTCTTCACTGTACCTCCAGCGTCCATCCTAGTGGCTGGAACACAGTAGAGATGTGTGTGTGGGGGGTGTGTATCCACCCACACAATATATAGTAGAGAAAGATAATGGAAAAGAACCATAAAAGAAAACAAAAAGCACCTGGATTTGGAATTATTTGTCTCCCAGAGGTAGCTGGAAGGCAGGCAGGAAACTGCCAATGTTGACTGTGTTCTCTCTCTCTCTAAAGACTGGAGAGAAGCCAAAGGAATAGAATATTCTAGCACTTAGGAGATCCTGCAGCCTAAGAAGGGGAAAAAAGCAGGCATTAGAAAAAGTAAATAAACCTTTGTATAATCACAGGGATGCAGGAGTACAAATTAACAGCATGCAAATTGCATTATTAATTTGTTACTGGGTTTTTAGAAGATATTTGGTAATACAACCTTTTGGCATTATTTCCATATTTTGGGGAATAAGGAGCTATAAGACACATGAACCATCACCAGAGTCCACCTAAGACATCATTAAGAGATAAGCAAAGTCTGTTCTCAGAGTCACCAGCACCCTTCTGGCTGCATCCTTCCCCTCAGCCAATGAGTTTTTTTCAAGGGACAGATCATATATAACCAGACCTTTTGTCCTGGTCAAAGGTGCCTCAGGTGCTGTTCAACTGACAGAGAAAGCCTTCTTTGTGTCACCATCCTCCTGATCCTCTGACCTCTCTGCTCATAAAATAACTTACATGCCTGGGCTCACTCCCATGGGCCCTGTTCTCTGAAGGGAAAGGGAACATTTGTTGAGCATTTTCTATGTGCCATGCACATCTGATTTAATCTCCAAATGCCTGCAGGTACAGAAGGATATGGCCACTTTATGATGATGAAACTCAGGTTCTGAATAATCTGTCTGTGATCACATGGTTAGTAAGCATTAAAGCCAGGATTCAAACCCTACCACTTGATGCTAAGGACTGAGCTCCTTTCATTACAATAAGCTACTTATGCTAAGGTGGCCTTAACTTGTCACTTTACCCATTAAAGTTTATACTGGGACCTTTGATTCTTTACCCCAAAAAGTGCCCACAAAGACCATGCCAAGTACCATAGCAAGATTGGCAGATGGGAGAATTGGGGCTATAAGTGTCTTGCAGCATCCCCTCTACTACATCAGGCAGGTACCATGGACTCCTCCTAACCTGTCCTAAGAATCACTATTCCGAGTTTCTTAAAATTGCTCAGCATGTGCAATCAAAAGCAAAATTATATGGGAATTCATAGTGAGGTAAAATAGAATATCTCATATATCCACAAAACTGCCTTTGTACTTATAATTTCATCAGGAAGGGCAAACTTATAGAAAGATAATAGCACCATTTATTCTCAAAAGCAGGTTTATACCTGTAACTACATATGAATTAAGGTTAGTTTAAACACTGTAATCTCTTTTCATGCATTTTTAAAATTTTAATTTGTGTTTAAAATATTTAGATGGCTTCTTTGTACCCATGAATAAATAATCCTATATACACTTTTTTGGCCTGCTTAGCACAGAATGACTGATCTGTATTTTAATCTTTTCTTACAATATCACTGAAATCACAGCTTTCTTGGGAACTCAGGAGAGGAAATGTGAGCTCTGCCCTTCTGCCTTCCGTTTCTCCCTTGCCCCGACTCCAGACATGGGAAGAAATAAAAGCATGATCCTTCTGGAAGGGGAGGGGTGCTTGGTATCAGGGTAGCCTCTGGAAGAATGATGTCATGTAAGGCAAAAGTTTCTTCCAGGTCTCTTGTCCAGGATAGTCAGTTGCTGTACAGGGACTATCGTGGAACATCCAAAGAACCTTACGTCACCTCTTTCCTCTAGGATTAGGGTCTAAACTGCTGTAAAAATTCTTCCAAGATGTGTCTGTTGGAATCATGCTGAGGGCTGAGGTGGTTTATTATGACTGAAAGCTCAGAATGAACATGAAAGACAAGCGAGATATGGAGAGAGGTGTTAATTTGAGGCCTGGCGCTGGCAAAGAATTATTTAGAAAAGCAGTCAGAGTTCAGTGTGTGAAAGCCAGATTTATTTTTGCACATGATTAACTGAGTTAACCAACATCAGATACCCTGAAGCCAGCCCTCCCCACCCCTACCACCCAATCTAAAACTCAGAGTTTAAAGAATTAACAGCAATAAAAAAATTAAATCATGAACTTGTTAAGGACTTCCCCTTTCTTCTGAGATTCTCTAAACACCAAGGCAAAATGAATCTACATGGCAAATTGCACAGCCTAAACTGTACAGAGAGAGCCTATCTATATTAGAAGTGTTCATAATCATAGGTTCTGTGATGTTCACAATTTTCACTTTATAGATTAAGATTCCCAAGTTCAGCACCCAAGAAGTTATTTGTGGGGGGTCACATTGACAGTACTGAATGCCCCTCCTATGAGGGGTGGTGCCTTTGTAAGAAGTTGTAGTTTAATGACAAAAACCTAACATTCAGATAATCAATTCTCCAATCAATACCTTTTATCAAAATAAAACTCTTTATTAAAGCAGTTAGTCTAATGATATTAAAGAGTAGTTTATGGGCTTCCCTGGTGGCGCAGTGGTTGAGAGTCTGCCTGCCAATGCAGGGGACACGGATTCGTGCCCTGGTCCGGGAAGATCCCACATGCCGTGGAGCGGCTGGGCCCGTGAGCCATGGCCACTGGGCCTGCGCGTCCGGAGCCTGTGCTCCGCAACGGGAGAGGCCACAACAGTGAGAGGCCCGCGTACCGCAAAAAAAAAAAAGAGTAGTTTATTTAAGAAAACACTACAAAGTTACAGTAAGACATTCAAAAATATTTTTAACTCTATAATGGATTATTACTTTTCTCACTAATACTTCATGGATGTTAAACAGAAAACAACAAAAATTTATATGGAGATATAAAGCTGTTTTGGTAAGATACTGTGACCATCAGTAAGAGCCTGTGACAAAAAAAAAAAAATTACAAAAGGTCCTGGGGGAATCTGTTCCACATAAGTAGGAATTGTAATTAAAATTGACAATATGCTTGACAACATGACAACACTGGTCTCAGACTAATAATAGCTAGTATTTAAGTAAAATAAATGTTACGGAATCACACAGACTTTGATAAAAATATATCTCATCTGTTATTTCTTTATATTTTCACAAAATTCTCATGTTATATATTAAGCAAATATTATCTTTTTCAATTTTAAAATATGAGTTACGAGGGACTGTAAGAAAAATTAGAAATGTGTAACATCGTTTAAATGAAAATGTCTATACAATATTATACAGATAGGTATTTATTACAAGAGCTGGGCCAAGATTTCAGGTTTCTTTTCTTTTTCTTTTTTTTTTTTTTTTTTGCGGTACGCAGGCCTCTCACTGCTGTGGCCTCTCCCGTTGCGGAGCACAGGCTGCAGACGCACAGGCTCAGCGGCCATGGCTCACGGGCCCAGCCACTCCGCGGCATGTGGGATCCTCCCGGATCGGGGCACGAATCCGTGTCCCCTGCATTGGCAGGTGGACTCTCAACCACTGCGCCACCAGGGAAGCCCCAGGTTTCTTAATATTCATTCATTCACTGATCCTTCTACCAGACCAGTCCAGCTGTTTGTACTTCTAATGCTCACTGCCATCACAGGGCACTGGGGAAATATTAGTGAGATGAGACTGAATAGTGTTAACATGATGTTTGTAAGTGTGTGTAGACACTTGTACACTAAAACTGCATTTGACATGAGGCAGGGAGAGTATAACTGAAAAATGGATGACAGACAGAATTATGATACAAAAAAGATTCTGACAGGCCATGGCATGGACCATGTTGAAAACACACTCTCCTGAAGGACTCCATCGATCCTTGGATAGCTGAGTTAGTGATCCATAGTCATTCTTTCATGTATATAAAATGTAAAATACATATTAGGTGCTTTCTCTGTGTCAGATAGGCATTTGACCTAGATCCTGGAATTACAATCGTATATCAGTTAGCTGTTACTGTGTAACAAACCACCTCCAATATCAGTGACTTAAAACAATATGCATTTATTACTGATCACAGGTCAGCTAGGTGGGTCTACTGATATAAGCCAGCCTGTGTCTGGTCAGCTGGTGGGATGGTTGGTTAGGCTAGTCTGAGATGGCCTAACTCACATGTCTGGCAGTTGACTGACTGTTGGCTCGGGCAACAGGGTGACTAGATCACATAGCTTTTAACCTCCAGGAGGTAGTTACAGGGGACCAAGAGAGCAAGCGAAAGCAGGCAATGCTTCTTAAGGTCTATCCCAGAAGTTGCACACTGTCACTTCCACTGCATTCTATTAGGGCAAGACAAGTACAGCTTGAAAGAAACAAGAGATGAGATAACAGAATCCACATCTTAATGAGAGGAGCTGAAAAGTCACATCACGTAGGGTGTGGGAGAGGGAGGGTATGAGAAACTGGGATCATTTTTTGTAATTAATCTACTACAAATGATGAATCAGACAAGCACTGATCCTACCCTATCAGAATTCAAGAACCTTTTTGCTGTAGCTTCCACCCATGAATTCTGGTTTATAGAACAAATCTAATCACTTTCCACATGACCAGTTCTTCAAATACTTTAATTCATCTCTCATATCTCACGTGAACTTTTTAAAGGCTAATTATGTCAAGTTCCTTCCAATCCTCATGAGGCAGTATGTACGATGGGACTCTGCAGTAGTGAGAATGTTTATTTCATAAGGTTTCTGAAAGCAAAGAGGGGGAAATTATGGCAAGAATATGTTGCAACTTGTTTCAGCTTAGAGATACTCTCAAAGTAACATATGGCTGCCTGGCAGCAGAGATCTAGTACATGTACACACATATTGTGATTTTTAAATAAAAACTATTAATGTCAAATATGGGCCAAAATTAAATAAATCTTAAAGTGATCCAGTAGAAATTGTTAAAAATGTCATGGGGATAAAGCAATATCAAGAGAAAGTGATTTTTACAGGGAAGATGAACATGACATTGATCATGTTATGAAAAATGGCTAAAAGGTAAGAGATTTGGAGTCATTTAAATAGAGGGCTGAATATGTGAATTTGGGCTACACAGGTAATAGTAGATAAAGAAACGGGTTCAAAAACAATTTTTTTAATTAAAAAAAAAAAAAAACTAAAGCAAGAAAAGCACCAAAGAGGGAAGATTGCATGAGTTATATGAACACAGAAAAGAAAGGAAATTTTAGCAGTTTAAGAAAGTACAAGTAATCATACATAAAACATGCACAAGAATATATATATAGTACATACAGTAGACAAGATATAAATTACTGAATTTGTGCACTATGCAGTAAATATTTATTAAGCAAAAAAATAAAAATAAAACGTTCACTGTGGGGAAAAAATGAGTCAAGTCAAATTTTTTTGGTAAATATTATATCACATATTAGTAGGACTAGTCAGAGATGACAGCATGTGTTTTTATCAGTCAGGGAAAATTAATGACAACAACCCTGTTTTTAAGGATTGTAACAGACAGTGATGAAACACTGTGTTTCCAGCACGACCAGAAAATAAATCATAAGTCTCCAGTAGGAAGCCCTCTAATAGCCCTACAAAATGAAACAATAACAACAAAATCTATGTCCAAATCACAAATATAGATGATACTGAATTTCTTTCTCAGATATCAGTAGCATCATTTGAAGAAAAATCCATCCCTAAAGCCAGATTGACTATCAGATTTAGCATGAAACTATTTGAAGGATTTGAAAGTGTCTGCTCCATAGAAGGGAGTGAAATGCAGCCTTTATGAGCTGTAGTTTACAATAAGCTTTCCCTGAAAGGTTTTTTTTTTAACATCTTTATTAGAGTATAATTGCTTTACAATGGTGTCAGTTTCTGCTGTATAACAAAATGAATCAGCTATACATACACATATATCCCCATATCTCCTACTTCTTGCATCTCCCTAGCACCCTCCCTATCCCACCCCTCTAGTTGGACACAAAACACCAAGCTGATCGCCCTGTGCTATGCAGCTGCTTCCCATTAGCTATCTATTTTACACATGGTACTGTATATATGTCCATGCCACTCTCTCACTTCGTCCCATCTTATGCTTCTCCCTCCCCATGTCCTCAAGTCCATTCTCTACATCTGCGTCTTTATTCCTGTCCTGCCCCTAGGTTCTTCAGAACCTTTTTTTTTTTTTTTAGATTCCATACATGTGTGTTAGCATATGGTATATGGTTTTCTTTCTGACTTACTTCACTCTGTATGACAGTCTCTAGGTCAATCCACCTCACTACAAATAACTCAAATTTGTTTCTTTTTATGGCTGAGTAATGTTGCATTATATATATGTGCCACATCTTTATCCATTCATCTGTCAATGGACATTTAGGTTGCTTCCATGTCCTAGCTGTTGTAAACAGAGCTGCAATGAACATTGTGGTACATGACTCTTTTCTTTTCTTTTCTGGTTTTTTTTTTTTGCACTACGTGGGCCTCTCACTGTTGTGGCCTCTCCTGTTGCGGAGCACAGGCTCCGGATGCGCAGGCTCAGCGGCCATGGCTCAAGGGCCTAGCCACTCCGTGGCATGTGGGATCTTCCCGGACTGGGGCACAAACCCGTGTCCCCTACATCGGCAGGTGGACTCTCAACCACTGCGCCAACAGGTAAGCCCCATGACTCTTTTTGAATTATGGTTTTCTCAGGGTATATGCCCAGTAGTGGGATTGCTGGGTCGTATGGTAGTTCTATTTTTACTGTTTTAAGGAACCTCCATACTGTCCTCCATACGGGCTGTATCAATTTACATTCCCACCAACAGTGCAAGAGGATACCCTTGTCTCCACATCCTTTTCAGCATTTATTGTTTGTAGATTTTTTGATAATGGCCATTCTGACCGTGTGAGGTGACACCTCATTGTAGTTTTGATTTGCATTTCTCTAATGATTACTGATGTTGAGCATCCTTTCATGTGTTTGTTGGCAATCTGTATATCTTCTTTGAAGAAATGTCTACTTAGGTCTTCTGCCCATTTTTGGATTGGGTTGTTTGTTTTTTTGTTATTGAGCTGCATGAGTTGCTTGTATATTTTGGAGATTAATCCTTTGTCAGTTGCTTCATTTGCAAATATTTTCTGCCATTTTGAGGGTTGTCTTTTCGTCTTATGGTTTCCTTTGCTGTGCAAAAGCTTTTAAGTTTCATTAAGTCTCATTTGTTTATTTTTGTTTTTATTTCCATTTCTCTAGGAGGTGGGTCAAAAAGGATCTTGCTGTGATTTATGTCACAGAGTGTTCTGCCTATGTTTTCCTCTGAGTTTTACAGTGTCTGGTCTTATATTTAGGTCTTTAATCCATTTTGAGTTTATTTTTGTGTATGGTGTTAGGGAATGTTCTAATCTCATTCTTTTACATGTAGCTGTCCAGCTTTCCCAGCATCACTTATTAAAGAGACTGTCTTTTCTCCATTGTATATTCTTGCCTCCTTTATCAAGGATAAGATGGCTATATGTGCGTGGGTTTATATTTCTGGGCTTTCTATCCTGTTCCATTGATCTATATTTCTGTTTTTGTACCAGTACCATACTGTCTTGATTACTGTAGCTTTATAGTATAGTCTGAAGTCAGGGAGTCTGATTCCTCCAGCTCCATTTATCTTTCTCAAGAATGCTTTGGCTCTTTGGGGTCTTTTGTGTTTCCATACAAATTGTGTAATTTTTTGTTTTAATTATGTGAAAAATGCCATTGGTAGTTTGATAGGGATTGCATTGAATCTGTAGATTGCTTTGGGTAGTATAGTCATTTTCACAATGTTGATTCTTCCAACCCAAGAACATGGTACTCCATTTTCTATCATCTTTAATTTCTTTCATCAGTGTCTTATAGTTTTCTGCATACAGGTCTTTTTTCTCCTTAGGTAGGTTTATTCCCAGGTATTTTATTCTTTTGTTGCAGGGGTAAATGAGAGTGTTTCCTTAATTTCTGTTTCAGATTTTTCATCGTTAGTGTATAGGAATGCAAGAGATTTCTGTGTATTAATTTTGTAGCCTGCTACTTTAACAACTTCATTGATTAGCTCTAGTAGTTTTCTGGTAGCATCTTGAGGATATTCTATGTATAGTATCATGTCATCTGCAAACAGTGACAGCTTTACTTCTTCTTTTCCAATTTGGATTCCTTTTATTTCTTTTTCTTCTCTGATTGCTGTGGCTAAAACTTCCAAAACTATGTTGAATAATAGTGGTGAGAGTGGGAAACCTTGTCTTCTTCCTGATCTTAGTGGAAATGGTTTAGTTTTTCACCAGTGAGAACGATGTTGGCAGTGGCTTTGCCATATCTGGCCTTTATTATGTTTAGGTAAGTTCCCTCTATGCCCATTTTCTGGAGGGTGTTTTATCATAAAAGGGTGTTAAATTTTGTTGAAAGTGTTTTCTGCATTTATTGAGATGATCATATGTTTTTTCTCCTTCAGTTTGTTAATATGGTTTATCACATTGATTGATTTGCATATATGGAAGGATCTTTGCATTTCTGGGATAAACCCCACTTGATCATGGTGTATGATCCTTTTAATGTGCTGTTGGATTCTGTTTGCTAATATTTTGTTGAGGATTTTTGCATCTATGTTCATCAGTGATATTGACCTGTAGTTTTCTTTCTTTGTGACATCTTTGTCTGGTTTTGGATTCAGGGTGATTGTGGCCTCGTAGAATGAGTTTGGGAGTGTTCCTCCCTCTGCTATATTTTGGAAGAGTTTGAGAACGATAGGCGTTAGCTCTTCTCTAAATGTTTGATGGAATTCACCTGTGAAGCCATCTAGCCCTGGGCTTTTGTTTGGAAGATTTCTTTTTTTTTTTAACATCTTTATTGGAGTATAATTCCTTTAGAATGGTGTGTTAGTTTCTGCTTTATAACAAAGTGAATCAGTTATACATATACATATATCCCCATATCTCCTCCCTCTTGCATCTCCCTCCCACCCTCCCTAGCTCACCGCTCTAGGTGGTCACAAAGCACCAAGCTGATCTCCATGTGCTGTGTGGCTGCTTGTTGGAAGCTTTTTAATCACAGTTTTATTTCAGTGGTTGTGATTGGTCTATTTATATTTTCTATTTCTTCCTGATTCAGTCTTGGAAGGTTGTGCTTTTCTAAGAATTTGTCCATTTCTTCCAGGTTGTCCATTTTATTGGCATATAGTTGCTTGCAGTAACCTCGCATGAATCTTTGTATTTCTGCAGTGTCAGTTGCTACTTCTCCTTTTTCATTTCTTATTTTATTGAATTGAGTCTGTTTATCAATTTTATCTTCTCAAAGAAACAGCTTTTAGATTTACTAATCTTTGTTATTTCTTTCTTCATTTCTTTTTCATTTATTTCTGATCTGATCTTTATATTTCTTTCCTTCTGCTAACTTTGGGTTTTTTTGTTCTTCTTTCTCTAATTGCTTTAGGTGTACGTTTAGGTTGTTTATTTGAGATGTTTCTTGTTTCTTGAGTTGGATTGTATTGCTATAAACTTCCCTCTTAGAACTGCTTTTGCTGCATCCCATAGGTTTTGGGTCATCGTGGTTTCATTGTCATTTTTTTCTAGGTATACTTTGATTTCCTCTTTGATTTCTTCAGTGATCTCTTGGTTATTTAGCAGTGTATTGTTTATCTTCCATGTGTTTGTATCTTTTACAGATTTTTTTTCCTGTAATTGATATCTAGTCTCATAGCTTGGGGTTGGAAAAGATACTTGATACAGTTTCAATTTTCTTAAATTTACCAAGGCTTGATTTGTGACCCAAGATACGATCTATCCTGGAGAATGTTCCATGAGCACTTGAGAAGAAAGTGTAGTCTGTTGTTTTTGGATGGAATGTTCTATAAATATCAATTAAGTCCATCTTGTCTAACGTGTCATTTAAAGCTTGTGTTTTCTTATTTATTTTCATTTTGGATGAGCTCTCCATTGGTGAAACTGGGGTGTTAAAGTCCCCTACTATGATTGTGTTACTGTTGACTTCCGTTTTTTTGGCCATTAGCATTTGCCTTATGTACTGAAGCAATCCTACATTGGGTGCATAAATATTTACAATTATTATATCTTCTTCTTGGATTGATCCCTTGATCATTATGTAGTGTCCTTCTTTGTCTCTTGTAGTAGTCTTTATTTTAAAGTATATTTTGTCTGATACAAGATTGCAACTCCAGCTTTCTTTTAATTTCCATTTGCATGGAATATCTTTTTCCATCCCCTCACTTTCAGTCTGTGTCCCTAGGTCTGAAGTGGGTCTCTTGTAGACAGCATATATATGGGTCTTGTTTTTGTATCTATTCAGCCAGTCTATATCTTTTGGTTGGAGCATTTAATCCATTTACATTTAAGGTAATTATCAATATGTATGTTCCTATTCCCATTTTCTTAATTGTTTTGGGTTTGTTATTGTAGGTCTTTTCCTTCTCTTATGTTTCCTGCCTAAAGAAGTTCCTTCAGCATTTGTGGTAAATATGGTTTGATGGTGCTGAATTCTCTTAGCTTTTGCTTGTCTGTAAAGCTTTTCATTCTTCTGTTGAGTCTAAATGAGATCCTTGCTGGGTAATCTTGGTTGTAGGTTTTTCCTTTTCACCACTTTAAATATCTCCTGCCACTCCCTGTTGGCTTGCAGAGTTTGTGCTGAGAAATCAGCTGTTAACCTTATGAGGATTCCCTTGTATGTTATTTGTTGCTTTTCCCTTGCTGCTTTTAATATTTTTTCTTTGTATTTAATTTTTGATAGTTTGGTTAATATGTTTCTTGGCATGTTTCTCCTTGGATTTATCCTCTATGGGGCTTTCTGTGCTTCCTGGACCCGTTTGTCTATTTCCTTTCACATATTAGAGAAATTTTCAACTATAATCTCTTAAAATATTTTCTCAGTCCCTTTCTTTTTCTCTTCTTCTTCTGGAACCCCTATAATTCAAATGTTGGTGCTTTTAATGTTTTCCCAGAGGTCTCTGAGACTGTCCTCAATTCTTTTCATTCTTTTTTCTTTATTCTGCTCTGCAGTAGTTATTTCCACTATTTTATCTTCCAGGTCACTTATCCGTTTTTCTGCCTCAGTTATTCTGCTATTGATTCCTTCTAGAGAATTTTTAATTTCATTTATTGTGCTGTTCATCATTGTTTGTTTGCTCTTTGGTTCTTCTAGGTCCTTGTTAAATGTTTCTTGTATTTTCTCCATTCTATTTCCAAGATTTTGATCATCTTTACTATCATTACTCTGAATTGTTTTTCAAGTAGACTGCCTATTTCCTCCTCATTGGTTTGGTGTGGTATGTTTTTCTTTGCTCCCTCATCTGCTGTATATTTCTCTGTCTTCTTATTTTGCTTAACTTACTGCATTTGGGGTCTCCTTTTCACAGGCTGCCGGCTTGTAGTCGTTTTTGGTGTCTGCCTCCAGTGGGTAAGGTTGGTTCAGTGGCTTGTGTAGGCCTCCTGGTGGAGGTGACTGGTGCCTGTGTTCTGGTGGATGAGGCTGGATCTTGTCTTTCTGGTGGGCAGGACAGTGTCCAGTGGTGTGTTTTGAGGTGTCTGTGAACTTATGATGATTTTAGGCAGCCTCTCTGGTAATGGGTAGTGTTGTGTTCCTCTCTTGCTAGTTGTTTGGCATGGGGTGTCCAGCACTGTAGCTTGCTGGTTGTTGAGTGGATCTGGGTCTTAGCATTGAGATGGAGATCTCTGGAGAGTTTTTGCCATTTGATATTATGTGGGGCCAGGAGGTCTCTGGTGGACCAGTGTCCTGAACTGGGCTCTACCATCTAAGATGCTGAGGCCTGACACCCAGAACTTGTTGGCCACATGGCTCAGATGAAAAGGGAGAAAAAAACAAAGAAAGAAAGAAAAGTAATAAATAAAATAAAATAAAGTTATTAAAATTAAAAAATATATATTAAAAATTAAAAAATTAAAAAGTAATAAAAAGAAAGAAAGAAAGAAGAGACCAACCATACCAATAAACAAATCCACCAATGATAACAAGGGTTAAAAACTATACTAAGAAAAAAAAATGGACAGACAGAACCCTAGGAAAAATGGTAAAAGCAAAGCTGTACAGACAAAATCACACAAAGAAGCATGCACATATACACTCACAAAAAAAGAAAAAGGAAAAAATATATATATATGTGTGTGTGTATATATATATATATATATATATATATATATATATGTAAGCAAGAGAGCAACCAAATCAATAAACAAATCTACCAATGATAATAAACTCTAAATTCGAAACTATGAAAAACATAAAACCAGAAACAAATTAGATGCAGAAAGCAAACCCCAAGTCTACAGTTGTTCACAAATTCCACTGCCTCAATTTTGGGATGATTCCTTGTCTTTTCAGGTATTCCAGAGATGCAGGGTACATCAAGTTGATTGTGGAGATTAAATCTGCTGCTCCTGAGGCTGCTGAGAGAAATTTCCCTTTCTCTTCTTTGTTCGCACAGCTCCTGGGGTTCAGCTTTGGATTTGGCCCGCTGCTGCATGTAGGTCGCCTGAGGGCCTCTGTTCCCCTCCTAGACAGGAGGGGGTTAAAATAGCAGCTGATTAAGGGGCTCCTGCTCACTCATGTTGGGGGGAGGGAGGGGTACAGAATGTGGGGCAAGCCTGAAGCAGCAGAGGCCAGCATGAGGTTGCAACAGCCTGAGGCATGCCGTATGTTCTTCCGGGGAAGTTGTCCCTGCATCACAGGACCCTGGCAGTGGCCAGCTGCACAGCCTCTCAGGAGGGGAGGTGTGGATAGTGACCTGCACTTGCACACAGGCTTCTTGGTGGCTGCAGCAGCAGCCTTAGAGTTCCATGCCCGTCTCTGGGGTCTGCGCTGATAGCTGCGGCTCACACCCATCTCTGGAGCTCTTTTAGGCGTTTCTCTGAAACCCCTCTCCTCGTGCACCCCGAAACAATGGTCTCTTGCCTCTTAGGCAGTTCCAGAGTTCTTCCTGGACTCCCAGTTAGCTGTGGTGCACTAGTCCCGTTCAGGCTGTGTTCACGCAGCCAACCCCAGTCCTCTCCCTGGCATCTGACCTCCGAAGCCCAGGCCTCAGCTCCCAGACCCCGCCCGCCCCGGCGGGTGAGCAGACAAGCCTCTCGGGCTGGTGAGTGCTGGTCGGCACCGATCCTCTGTGCGGGAGTCTCTCTGCTTTGCCCTCCGCACCCCTGTTGCTGTGCTCCCCTCTGTGGCTCCAAAGCTCCCCCCTGCCCACCCCCTGTCTCCACCAGTGAAGGGGGTTCCTAGTGTGTGGAAACTTTTCCTCCTTCACAGCTCCCTCCCATAGATGCAGGTGCCATCCCTATTCTTTTGCCTATGTTTTTTCTTTTTTCTTTTGCCCTACCCAGGTACGCAGGGAGTTTCTTGCCTTTTGGGAAGTCTGAGGTCTTCTGCCAGCATTCAGCAGGTGTTCTGTAGGAGTTGTTCCACATGTAGATGTATTTCTGATGTATTTGTGGGGAGGAAGGTGATCACCACATCTTACTCCTCTGCCATCTTGAAGGTCCCCCCTCCCTGAAAGTTTTTGATGGAAAACACCACCCATCAACATTGGCTCTTAATGACTAGTACAGTATTTCCAAAACTCATATTCAACGCAAAAAGACACAGACATGCCACCACTGCTGCCTCATCTCTGAAGGCAATTCCAAAAGATAAAGTTTTTCATAGCCTTTTTAAAGATAAAGCAGTGTTAGAATAAATGGGTCCCCTCCTCTAATAAATATTTTGAAGGAAGTTTTGGGTATAAGCTGGGCTGATTTCATCTAGTAGACACTGGGAAGACATGCCAGACAGCATTCTGACTTACCATTGCAAATTAGGGGTCAGGAAACCAGCACCCTTAGACCAAATTCATCCTTGGACTATTTTTACAAATTAAATTTTATTGGAACACAGCCCTGCCCACTGTTTACATTTTGACTATGGCTGCTTTCACCTACAATGGCAGAGTTGAATAGTCCACAAAAGCCTAAAATATGTATTATCTGGTCCTGTTCAGAAGTACCCACTCCTTACTTAGGCTATCATCAGTGTATATATTTACTGATGTTTGTGAGTTTTCAATCATCTCTTGTATTTTATATTTATGTCTCTATATTATTATTATTTGTTCCTGGGCTGAATTCTTTCTTTGTATTGTTTTAATTTTTTTAAGTCATTTCACTAAAAGATAAAACAGAGATAATGAAAACCACACACATCAAACAATGCACAGTATAGTGAATTATTATAAGACAAAACCTCTTGTTAAGAAAAAACCCAGGTTAAGAAATTAAATGTTGCCAAGCCACCCCAGATGCCTTTTCATGTATCCTTTCCCCAAGTGCATAACTAATATCCGAACTTTTATGGTAATCCTTTTCTGGCATTTTTGTAGGCTTATCACCCACGTGTGCATCCTTGGACACTAATTTTACCTGGCTCTTTAAAAAAAATTGAAATTAAGTCACTCTAATCTATAGTTTCCACCATCACCACATCCACCTCTTTGTTTTCCTTACCATTTGCCTATTGAAGGAGCCAGCACATTTGAGCCAAAGAATTCCTCATAGTCTAAATCTTTCTTACTATATATTCATGGTGTGGTTCAACATGTTCTCTGTCCTAGGTGTTTCCTACAATTTGAAGCTGGGTCCAGAGGTGTGGTCAGTCTGCTTTGATTGATTTTTCTTATGCAACCTTCATATGAACAACTGTCAGGAAGCAAATGGAGTCAAATATGCCATTTCAATAAATATGAAAAAATCATGACAACCAATAAAAAGGTAGGAGAGAGTGGCCTCAGGAGTGCTCCTCTCGCCTTTCATTTGGTCCTCATAATAGCTTTTGGGGTGGATGCACAGCTGTTTGGGGCCCTATTTTACATACAAGGAAAAGGAGACTCAAGTGGGTAGGGGGTTTGTCCAACACTATTCAGCCAGCCAGTGAGGGAGGCAGGACCAGCCGCTGGGCCCTTTGCCTGCAAGGAGTCTGCATTCATCCCTCTACCACATCCCTCCCTGCTTGTCTGTCCCCAGTCTCATGGTTTATTTAACTTCTTAAGTGTAGTTAATTAATGTAATTAAATGCAATTAATGTACATTAATTTAGCACCTACAATGGGCTAGCTACCGTGCCAGGTGCTGAGGACACAGACATGGCCCTACCCTCAAGTTGCATAACCATAACAGTCTAGTATAAATGAAAAATATCTCCATTATTCAAATATTTAATCACAGTGTGTATGTTCAATAAAAGAAAGATACAGGGTGCTTCTGCAGTAAGTAATATGGTAGTAACTCCATTTGGGGTAATTGTCAGGGAAAAGCGCTATTTAAACTGAGAGCTAAAAGGGTGACATAATAGGTAGAAGACAGGAAGGAGAAGGAGGTGGTGATGGAGCCAGAGTAAGGAGGGCCTCCAATTCCAGGCAGAAGGAATATATTTGTGAAGTCCCTGAAATGAGTAAGCAGATGGCAAAGCTCTAAAAGAACCAATGTAGTGCAGTGCTGAGAGCAGACTCCAGTCAGGCTGCCTGGGTTACTAGCTGCCTGACCTCAAGCAAGCTACTTAATCTTTGCTACAGTTTCCCCACCTGTAAAAGGAGAGTGAGGAATCTAACAAAAACCCTATAGGATTATTTTGGGGTTTAAAGGAGTTAACTGATATAAAACACTTAGAACAGTGCCTGGCACCCATTCAGCCATATAGAAGTATTTGATAAATAAGAGAAGGTAAGTGTACTGAGCAAACAAAGAAGTTGGTGGTGGTTACATTGTCATTTTTTGGACTCTATCCTAAGAACAGAGGCAGACCTTGAAGGTGTTAAACAGGAGAGTGACAGGTTCAAAAGGGTTGGAAAAACAAACGTCTGAAATAGCAACAACAGCAAAGTGAACAAAACACAGCTGATTATCTGCCAACATTAATATTTTGATCTGCTACAAACTTCTGAGGGAAAGAGCCACCATCAATTAAATAAATAAATGACTGGGTTAAAAATGAAAGTATCCACGTAAGTACCATCTCTTTCTCCACAGCTAATGAATCATCAGCTATGAATTCAACTTTCAGAGAAGGATGATTTAGATGCTGGACAAGCCTGATAATTAAAATGCAATGTTTCTCTCCTTGCAAAAGAGTTATTTGTACATGTGTCCCAGACCCAGGCTAGATCACAGCCCTCTTTCAGGGCAAGGATTAAGTTTTACTTGTCTTTGAGACCCCTGTCCTGCATCTTTGCTCAAGGTAGGCGCTCAGGAAATTCTTATTGCAGTGGGTTGAACAATTCTGTGACATTTGATTTGATTTGATTTTTTTTATTATTTATTTATTTTTTTTTTGCAGTATGCGGGCTTCTCACTGTTGTGGCCTCTCCTGTTGCGGAGCACAGGCTCCGGTCGCGCAGGCTCAGCGGCCATGGCTCACGGGCCCAGCTGCTCCGCGGCACGTGGGATCTTCCCAGACTGGGACACGAACCCATATCCCCTGCATCGGCAGGCGGACTCTCAACCACTGCGCCACCAGGGAAGCCCGACATTTGATTTTAGAATTGTCTCCATTCATGCTGTTCCAAGCCAGGAGAATAACCTACACAACACATAGCTGGGAAACTCAACCACATTTCAGTGATGTGGAGGTCTTGGTTATTAACTCATGAATGATTGCACTGAATAGTGTGAATTTACTACAAGAGCTGCTGCTTGGGGAAGTTCTAGTCTCATACTATCAGACTGCCTCACTGACCCATTATAATCTACCCAGAAGCCTTTAGAGAATCAACGTTATATTTGGTTGTGCCCTTGTGTCTAGTGTAACTGAAAAATAACTAATGTTTTCCTGAGACTCCAATACCTTCCATGCCTTCCAAAAGTGTTGTTTCAGTGGCTGTTCTTGATCCCAGCAGTCCTAATGCCATTAGAAAGAGAGAACTACCACTGAAAGAGTATTATCTGGTGACCTCACAAAGAGTCACCATGAGAGACCATGAGGATGACCTCTCTCATGGGTCTCAAACACAGTGAGAGCTTCCTCTTGCTGCCTGAAGTAGGACCAGATTCATTCTTTCCATGGTCAGGTTCCATCTCTACTATCACTACCTACTGGGTGACCTTGGCAATGGATCTTACCTCTTTCTGCCTTGAGTTTATCATCTCTAAAGTAGCACTCATAACAAGAGCTACCTTATAGGATTGTAGAAGAGAGAAGGATATAAATCTCTTTGCCCAGTGCCAGACCCACAGTTAAGAACTCAGTCAATGTAAGCTGCTATCGCCTTTCAAGAATCTTTGAAACAATGAATTACAGTCCCAGTTTTACACTGCCCAAATTCTAAAAACAGATAGCATTAATTCACTTTAATTTAAAAAGTGCCATACAGCACTTTTAAGAAGAGTGGGAGTGTGCCATGAAATCAAAAGATCTGGTGTTTGTAATTTCAAAAAAGGTCAGGAATCAGAGCCCAGGAGTATACTATTTTGGTCTGGCCCTGCTGTCCCAACCAGACACTGTAGAAATTGTCCCTCTGGGTCACAGGAAGACCTGAGGGGACCCAGAGAGAAAGAGACCTCTTTCAAGATACACAGCGAGGACATTATAGGAGATGGAATTCCAGGAAAGGGACATGGAAGCTCTAGTTCAAACTTTGATTAATAAAACCCCAAAGTTAGTTTGTCATTAGCCCACTTTCTAATGTAATCTTAACACATCTCACAAAGGAAGATAAACCGAACAAACACATGCACTAGTACTGTAGTTTCTCTCACCTGTTCGATCATTCACATGCACAAAACAAATTCCCTGGCTGTCCAGTGGTTAGGACTCCGTGCTACTACTACAGGAGGCACGGATTCAATCCCTAGTCAAGGAACTAAGATCCTGCATGCCGTGCAGTGTGGCCAAAAAAGAAAAATGTAAGAGTTCTTTCTTTCTACTGCAAATGAATAGCAATGCATTCAGTTTTTGGAACCATGGGCAGCAGACAAGCCTTGTAAAAGCCATCATGCAAGAACATTTGCTTACACTCAGTCTTTAATAAATTAAATCCCTCTTTTCTTTATTCATAAAGGTACAAATGTAGCCACTGAATCATGGAACAATTATTACCTTTTGATTACAGATAAATTGGCACTTCTGACCAGGCTAAGCTCTTTTAAACCTAGAAACCCAGGTTGTTTTATTTTTAACATTTTCTAGAAGAGGAAATTCTATATTTCATAAACTTTAAAGCCTGTGCAGATTCATTCTTAATGATAAAACAGCCTAATCTGCTGCATCAACCAACGGTGATTATTAACATGGCGATATTGTTTTCAATCTAAACGTACAAAGTCACCAGCCATCCTCCTGTTATTGATTAGAAATCAAATGAGAAGAGCTAAGTATAGAGGAGTAATCTGGACACAAAAGCCTCTTCTTTTGCCCCATCTATTTTCAAATTTCCTGGAAATGCAAATACTGTCCTTGAGAATTTCAAAGGTTCCTCATAATTTTACACCATTTTATATCAACAGTCAATGCCAGCAAGCCCATAAAAGTCTTGCCAATATTTATTCAAGAGAGTTGAACATAGAAGTAGTTCCAGACTGAAACAAGATTAGTAAAGGGGAAAGGCTAAATACTCTTACAATCAGGTAGTCCTAAGAACAAGTGAATCCCCTTTCTTTGTGGGTAGATGAATAGATGATAGATCGATAGACAGATAGATAGATAGATAAATAGACAGATGATAGATAATGAAATCATTACTGTTACTTGGCCAATGTGAGACATTGAACCTGAAGATCCCTTTCCTATTCAAGGAAATAGGTTGTCTTAGCCAGGGTCTTCAACAAGGTAAGGAATCTCTGCCATCATCACAGGGCCCAGAACAACCCTGAATCTAATGAGACCCTGGTGGATCTAAGGGATTGACAAATATCTTCTGGAGAAGGTCAGCCTGATACACTGTAACCTAAGAAGAAAAATATGTTCCTAACACCCCAATTGCTGACCTTTCTTGGCAGCTCAGTGTCAGAATGTGAGGAATCAGCTACTAGGCACAGCTACCATTTGCATGACTCCAAAGGCACTCTACAAATCAGAGACTATGTGTGCAGTGTACAGCCTAAACAGCAGGATACAATAGCTCTGACCAACAATCTGTTCTCTGTCCAGGTAACACAGTGACCAGAATGAAGCTTTACTAGGGGAAAGATACTCCAGAAAAACTCAGCCTCTTCTGCAAGGAAAGGGACAAAGTGGTCCCATAAATGCTCCCCACATCACTCCTTCAAGGAAAATATTGCACTAAGCACATTCCTAGCTTGAATAAGCACTGAGACAAAAAATTGCCACAAAAGACTCTGACAACTTAGGTGGCTGATCTTCAGATTTCCCAGGTAGGACCTGATGTACACTTTCCTGAAATAATCACCAGGCCCCTGGGCTCTGATTCTGATCTCAACTTTCTGTGTGATTTTAGACATCTGTTCAATTTCTCCTTATCTCATTTACACATACCTTATTTAGATGAGGAAATAAACATGAAAAGTTTTGAATGTTAAAAGTACTAAGTACATATTAACTATGATGATGATGATGATGTTATTGCAATGGTGCAGTATTAGAGAGAACACGGGATTCAGAAGATTTGCTTCAATTCAAAACTTCTCACTCACCCCTGGACAATTTAACCACTCTTTGACTCAATTTTTTCATTCTGTAAAACAGGGATAAAAAATTACTCTCTAGATTATCTCATTCAATCATCTGAGTACTAAATTCATGATACACTGTCAGTTCTCAACCAAGGTGAGGTTCCTTTTATCAATAGTGTCCCAATAAGGACCTCTATTTAATAAAGGTGATCACTAACTCCCCAGGAATTTTGTTTCAGGGAGCATAGAAAAATCCCCCACAAAGGGCTGAGACCAGCTACACGGAAAGGAATTTCCCAGAACAAGCTCTTCCTCTACAGACTTCTAACTTAGTTGTGTTTTCTATCCCAGACATATTTAACATGAGCAGCTCAAGGGAATTGAATGATATCTCTGGCCTGGTCTGAGACACGAAGCCATCTGGAGAACATAACTTCCAACACTCATTCCTGGTTGCATCATATCTAACCACAAAACCCCATCCAAGCTCAGAGTTTCTCCACCACTTTCCTTTCTCCATGGACTTAAATTCATGGGCCTGCAATGACCTTTTAAAGCTTACAAAAGGCAACCCATTCTCTCCTTTGTCTCCTCTGGGCTGTTTCCCTAATTAGGGAGCAGAAATATGGAGACAGTAACTTAGGAATAAAGCCAGACCATACAAAGTAAGTCATTTCTGCATTGTTCTGGAATGTATGGCAAATGTTTCACTTGGGAGCAAATTTATCTTCTTAATTGGGTTTTATTTAGTCAACTATTGAAATTAATTTCCATTCCCTGAGCATATTCCATTTGATAGCAAGGGAAGGCAGCCTGAGATTAAATTCTTACTATGGAAAGCTACAGAAGAAAGATTGTGTGGCTAATCAAGAGCAACACATCTTTGGTTTAGACCTGAAGATTTCAAAGCTCTAGCTCAGAAATAGCATCCAGTGTCCTACTGAACAACCAACAGTCTATTAAAGTCTGCCTTCCTGCCTGCACATTTGGTCTTAATTCTTATCCTGGTACCATTCCCAAACTTTCCATCCCCTTGGGGCTAAAGTTACCCCAGAAATCCTTCCACACGAGATGCAATCATTGTACTGTTCTCTGCCACCTTGGCCTAAGCCAAGGAGAGCTGGCCGCTTCAAATGCCTCGAGGTAGCTTATTGTTACTAAGACACATTTTCCAGCCTAGAAAGTGGCTGAGTCTCCTGCAATCCTGAGGTTTGGCTCTATTTGGTGGGTTGACTCTGCCTGTGACCAAACAAACAAACAAAAAAAACAGCTGAGTAGCAGGGTGGTGAATGTTCTGAATCAACATACGGCAACCAGACGCTTCAAAAAAGGCAGTTATGAAATATATTCAATAAATATCTACATCCAAGTGTGGGCTCTTTCTTTAGTTGTGACAGAGGGAATACAAACAAATCAACAGCACACAATTAGCCCTCCATCCACAGAATGTAATTTCTCAAACTTTCCACTTGTGACCCACTCTAAGACTGCCATGTAAACCTAGACACTTGCAAGAACATTGCCTGAGGTATAAACAAGGTGCTCCTTGGGCTGCCTTTGCCCATCATCCCAATCGTATTCTCAGACTCTGAATTTGATAAGCTTTCTTTGCACTTCTAGTTGACAAAGGGCCAGATCTGCAGTCAGTCAATTGTTTGTAACTAACTGATCAGAACATCAACGGGCATGTTTTCCCAGAGCAGGAGGAAAGACACAGCCCTAACTGTAACAGTATTTGCCATGAGATTTTCCATAAATACATAACACAAAAAGAGACAGAACCAAAATGACAATAAATTCAGCAGCCTAATTATCACTAGGCAATTTGATTCAATGCAACCCAAGTGATTTTATTTGGGGATTAAAAGTTGGGAACAAAAATATTACAAAGGCAGTACAGATAGTTAAGACATGGGCTGTGTTGTCAGACCTGGATTCAAACTTCAGCTCTACTGTTTATCAGCAGTGTGGCCCTGAACAAGTAATTTAACCTCTAAGCCTCAGTTTCCCCCTTTTATGTGCATAGTGGAGTGTGACACATAGTGAGAACCCACTGAAAGTGAGCAATAATAAGCTTCAAATACCAGAATGTTGTGGAACTGTTTTGGTCTCAGTTTTAATGGAGACCACAGGAGTGGTGCCAATTATCCCCAAATTTCAAAGTAAGATAACAAACAAGCTGAGCAGGATTTACAAAAGAGGTGTTCTCAAACTGTTTTGTGACCCTTGTTCCCTCACCCGCTCATGGGTATATAAAGAAACCATTTGAGAAGGCTGGAAGAACTGAAGATTGGAGCAAGGAATTTTTTTGGAAATTTCTACCCTCATCTCAGTACTAATGAGAGAGGCTTCAAGGAGATCACTTGGTGAGCCTGTTAGAGGTCTCCAGAGACAAAGTAAATGGAAACTGGGCCATATCTGAGAAATACAAAGGGCCAGAGCTAGCTAAAGCAGTCTGTAGAAGAAGAGTAGGGAGCTGTAACTGGAAAGCAACTGTATCCCCACAGAAAGAGAATCTCAGACACGGGCCACATGAGAGAGATGACAGCTGGGTGGCGAGGAATTATAGTCCCTTCCCAAGAGAGGTATGGTAATCTTTAAGATTCCTGCCCCCTTGTGTACATTCCTATATAATCCCCTGCCCTTGTATAATCGCCTCTATTGGGCAAGACTTATGAACATGATAGAATATCACTCCCATGATTAGGCTACTAATCCTCTGAGTTGATCAAAGGACAGATTTCCTGAGCGGGCCTGACCTAATTCGATGAGCTTTAAAAGAAGGCAAAGTGTCACAGAGACTCTCTCCTGCTGGCCTGAAAGATGCAGCCTTTAGGAGTTCTTGAGCTGCAAGGAAATAAATTTGGCCAACAATCATGTGAGATTGGAAAAGGACCCCTAACCACATTTGAGATCACCACTCTGGCCAACACCTTGATTTCAGCCTAGTCAGAACCTGAGCAGAGGACCCAGTCATGCTGTGCCTGGACTTCTGGCCTACAGAAACTGTGAGATAATAAATTTACATTGTTTTAAGCCATTAAGTTTGTAGTAATTTGTTTTACAGCAATAGAAAACTAATACAAGGACCCTCTGGGGGAGCAAGGAAACCTCAGCAGAAATGTGCTAGAGATAAATCACCAGATGCCCAGATCTGAGGAAGGTAACGTAGGCAGCCAGCCAGCGTGTACTTCACTTGTGATGAAACACAGCAGGCTAAAGATCCTCAGTGATGAGTTATTGAGGGAAGTTCCAAAAACTCAAAAACATGCCACAGGAGAATCAGCTTCAACCTTCTGCCTAGCCTACAGTGCTCCAGCACCAGCTCACAAGAGTTCCAGTCCTATAGGACCTCACCTGTCCTCATTCCTTTCCTTTCATACCTATCCCCCAACTTCAAGATGCCAGTGTGGGGATGAAGGTCAGAAACATGGTTAGCAAGCTGAGGGAGGAAGGGCAGAAATATAACACTGAGAATTGTAGGTACCCCCTACATTCAGACACCCCTACTCTGTCCCCTTCACCACTTTCAGCCTTCTATCTGCATAGGTCTAAAGTTTTACCTTTGAGTGGGTTCCTACTTCTCATCATTACACGAAACTGGACCTAATAAATGGAACTGAGTCTAGCTTTTTTCTTTCCATCTAAAGTGACTAGAAAACATTTTATTATCTGAAAATAAGAAGATAACTTTCAAGCTCAGCCAAGATTTTATCCAAGGGTAGGGAAAGAGCCAGCTGGGTTTACAGAAGCATTATTAATACAGAGTTGCTTTATAGTGGTACCATACTAGTCTGTTCTTTGAACATCAGGGTTACTCGGATTTTAATGATGATTCAACACACCAAGAAAAATCTGCCCTGTTTATAGATAGAAACCATCAGGTTGGGAGAATGAAGTAAGAAAATTATGTCCATGAAATTGACCTAGTGTAAGGACTGATAATACTGCTCAGGCCAGGATCAAAAATTCTGCCATCAGGTTGTGCTGAATTCTGTGCTCCCAGGGGAATCTCAGACTCTAGGTTCCATTTTAGTGGGGAAGAAGCTTGGGGTGCTCGATAAATACAGCTCTCAGATTCAAGTCTAACATGGTGGCAACTCTGCTGCCCCACTGAGGTGGAAAGGATTTCTTGCACACTAAGAATTGAAAATCCTTTCATGGTAACTCATTATTTATTCAGTGTAGATACACTTGAGAACTGTCTTAGGCAAGAATCATAACTTAACTAAAAGTCATGATCTTCACTCCTGAAAAGACTGCCATCTATTAGAGTGCTTTTAATATAAATTCCCCACCTGAAATAAAGGTGAATGTGAATGGTAAGTATATGCAAACACACACTCACAAACACTCTCCTTGTTTAAAAGGTGTCCATGCTTCGGTAAAGCATGAGAAAGTGGCAAAATTGCATTTTTATTTCTACTCCTACAGAAGAAATAGGAGGGAAATACATGTTGGGCCATAGAGGGATAGGAGAGTCTCAAGCAGTAAACAGAGAGAAAGAAGCTGAGGCAAGTGGGTAAGAAGAGGGCCTGCGGTTTAGACCAGAGAAGGGAGCAGCGAGAGGCAGGCACAGAGAGTGTACCAAGCCAGAAGCAAGGGGCCAGTGTGAGGACCCCAGCAGCGCTGCAGTGTCTGTGACTTACTCCTGGTGAAGACCAGGCCTAGAGGGTGGGCCCTGGTGGCAAGGTCCGATCACCACATTTCATTTCTCAGCATAAAATAAAGGAGGGGCTACTTAGGAAGTCCCCCCCTTCTGAGCAGTTTTATCTCCTGTCTGAAGGAGTAGGGGCTGACCACTGCATACTTCTAACAGTGAGTCATCTAAAGACTTAGTCTAAGTCTCCGGTGCTAGCCACGCTCACTCCCACCGACATTCCTTGCCTGGAATGTCTTTCTGTGACACCCTTTCATCTCCCTGTTGAAATCCTGTGCTATCTTTAAGACCTAACTCAAAACCTACCACTCCATAAAGTCTGCAGGCAGGTCCCTGCTCTTTAACCTCTTATTATATTTAGAAAGAAAGGAGGAGGGGACTTACATGCTGAGATCACCTACTTTATACAAAGGACTGTTGGGTGGCTTCCATTCTGTTCCAGTTGTCTCTCACTGTGTAATAAACCATCCCCAAAACACAGGGACTTAAAAACAGTAGCCATTTTATTATGCTCATGAATTCTGTGTGTCAGGGATTTGGAAAGAGCACTGTGGGGACAGTTCTTCTCTGTTCAACTTGTTTGGGGCTTTGGCTGAGGTAACCTTCAGGGCTGGGAGTGACTCAATAACCAAGAGCTGGAGTAGCTGGAGGATCCACATCCAAGATGGTATCTTCACTCAAATATCTGTTGCTTGAGCTGGGACTGCTGAAGAACAGCTCAACTAGGACTCAACTAGGCTTACATGTGGCCACTCCAGCATGGTGGTCTCAGGGTAGTCAGACTTCTTATATGGTAGCTCTGTGTTTCAAGAATGAGAATTCTGTCTGGCCATTTATGACCTAACTTTGGAGGTAACATACTATCACTTCTGCTGTACTCTTTTGGCCTAAGCAAACACAATCTGCCTAAATTTAAGGGGAGGATACATAGACCCCCCACCTCTCAATGGAAGCAATGACCAAAAATCTGCAGTCCTGTTTCAAGCCTACCACAGACAGAATGACATGTTTAATTCTCACAGAGATGTTTAGAGAATATTAGTATGTATTCTTCATAGATGAAGAAGCCAAGGCTCAAAGAAGTTAAGCAAGTTGATTACTGGGTCTCATGCCTAGAGAAAAGAGTACAGGTTTGTCTGATTTCAGTGCCACCAATCTTTTCATTTAGACATTCTGCCACACTTGAGTCATCATCACATTGACATTTCTCTAATCCTAAACTCTTTAAGAGCACATATTGTATCATTTGTTTCTTATTACACACACGTGTCCTATTAATAGCGGTAATTCCCATATAATATTAGCCAACTGATTTCCAACCCTTTCTCCTGCCAAAAGCATTGTATCTTTCATCTTGCTTTCCCTCCTTATACTGTATATGTAAATAAACTTGATTGACACCAAGTCTACTCTCGCTCCAAGGAAAGAGAGAAAGTATGGCAGAAAGTCATGTACACAGAAGCTTTTTACCTAGCAGAGAAAAAATTCAAAAGGTACCACTCATTAATTCAACAAATATTTATAGAGCACCTACTAGTAGAGTGCCAGACATTGTTCTAGGCAATGGAGATAAGGGATTGACTAAAGTCCCTGCCCTCGTGGGCTCACACTCTAGGGGCTCAGTTGGATAAATCAATAGCTAAAAATAGAATATATCAGGCAATGATAAGTGCATGAAAAAAATAATGCAGGGCGGCTTCCCTGGTGGCGCAGTGGTTGAGAGTCTGCCTGCTGATGCAGGGGACACGGGTTTGTGCCCCGGTCCGGGAAGATCCCACATGCCGCGGAGCAGCTAGGCCCGTGAGCCATGGCCGCTGAGCCTGCGCGTCCAGAGCCTGTGCTCCGCAACGGGAGAGGCCACAACAGTTAGAGGCCCGCGTACCGCAAAAAAAAAAAAAAAATAATAATAATAATAATAATATTAATGCAGGGCAAGGGTATACAAAGTAACAGGGCACTGCTTTAGATAGGGTGTCAGAGAATACAATTTGAAAAGGTGACAAAGGACATGAGGTTAGAAAGTCAACCAAGGGCCTGATGTGTAGAACCTCATAGGCCACAGTAAAGTCTGAATTGTATCCTGAGTGTGATGAGTAGAAATATGAGAGCTTTAAAGCAATGGTAAGTGACATGATCTGATTTACACTTCTTAAAGTTGGCTTGTGATACTCTGAAAATAACTGATTATAGAAGGACATGGAACATTAAAGACAATCACCAATTTTGTGACACTCTTCTCATTGAAAGGTGGGTTCTATTTTTTCTTCCCTTGAATCTGGGCTGGCTTCATAATTGTGTTGACCAATAGAATATAATGAAAGTGAAGACTCAGGCATTCAGAAACTGGCAGCTTCCACTTCCAGTGTCTTGGAACACTCATTCATATGTAACTCAGCCACCATGCCATGGGAAAGCCTAGGTAGCCTCAAGGAAAGGCCCTTATGGAGAGGAACTGAGGCCCCAGATGACAGCCCTGGCTAACCTCATAGCCAAGAGCCAACACTAACTTTCCAGCCATATGAGTGGACCATCTTGGAAGTAGATCCTCCAGCCTCAGTCAAGCTGCCCCACGTGATAATGCAAGGAGACAATGCAAAGACAAACCATCCTGATGAGCAATTCTGAATTCCTGGCCCACAAAACTGTGAGCAAACATTTTGGTAAATCTTGTTATGCAACAATCAATAACTAGAACAAAGTTTGAGAGAGGAAGCAGAGGACCAATGAGAGAGCTACTGCAGTAATCTAGGTGAGAGAAAATGGGGCTTAGACTAGGTTGTTGCCAGTGGAGGGGCTGAAAATTATTAAGACTCCGGATGTGCTTTTACACAGAAAGAACTGGTGACTATCTATTGTTGCCTAAAATCTTGTGCCCAGACTGAAAGAACTGTGATCTAAAATTAATGTTAATGTTACATTATTAATTGAGGGTTTTACTAAGTGTAAGGCTTTGTTCTAAAAATCCTTTATATGTTTTACCCAATTTAAACCTCATGACAACCTATGAGGTAGGTACCATTATTATCCACAGTTACATATGAGGAAACTGAGGCAGAGAGGACTTAATTAACTTTTCAAAGTTTCTTATTTGGGAGAGAGTTGTTACTGTTAACTTGAATAGGGGCTGGCTGGTTCCAGAGACTGTATTTTTAACCAATCTTAACCACTGTGTTATAAAATGCACACTATAATCTGAGTCATTCCAGTAACTAGCTCTATGACCTTTGACAAGTTTCTTGACCTTCCTGGGACTTAGTTTTGTAATCTGTAAACTAAGAAGGCTGAAGAAGATGACCTTTAAGATCTCTGCAAACTGTAACATCCTGTGATTCTAAATACCAGAATTCCTAGAATTGGTGGCCTGTTTGTTTCTGGAATTCAGAATGGATAACCTCAAGTGTAGTCGCAAGAAATAAGAGACAGAGAGTTCATTACAGACCCTAGAGATGCTTCAGGCCTGTGCATTAGATGGAAGATTAGGCACTTTAAAACCAACCCCCTCAAGATGAGATCATGCACCCAGAGCCAGCTACAGCTTCTCTCTCTCCCTTCTCTCCTTCTGGCTCTGCAGCCCAGTGTGACCAGCAAGATGGTTCCCAAGTTCAGCCCCAAGGTTCAGACAATGCTGCCAACAAGACCGCAAATTCATTTTGGAGGTAAAGATCAGTCCAGCCCATCGTGGATGGTACAGGGGAAGAGACAGCAGCACTTCTGGGTTCTAACCATAGGGTACTGCTCACGTCACCTCAACATGTAACCAAAGATCAAAGTATTCTTGTATTGAGAACACGTACTGGGTTTAGTTCTGAGTTCCAAATGTTTCCATTTATGTTAAATTATTTCAAATCACCAAGATACCATGAAGACAGTTATAATTATAGGTAGGAAAATATTTTGATCTTCTTAGAGGAAGAGGGTTATATATAGTTGAAGAATTTGAGGATCATTTTATATGATTATTTTTCCCTGAAAAACAAAATCAAACAGCTAACTTTTAGAGAGCCTATCATGCAAAAGTCTCATGTTTTGTGTGCATTCTCCCTTTTGACACATATTAATATCATCATCCCAATTTACACATGACGAAACTGACACTAGGAGGTAGGAAGAGGCAGATCTGAGTTCAAACAGTAAACTCCAGAGCACAGGGTCTTAACCCTATACCATACTGCTCCTCTTCTGTTTCTTATAATGTGAAGCTAGATTGATCTCTCCTGTAGATGTTGCATGTTAATATAACATAAGAATGAAGGTCTCAAGACCAAAGATCCACAACCACAGACCCCTGGCAGCCTGAAGGTCAAATTTTCTGAATCTTTAAGGTACTAGAAATCCTTTTAGAAATTACTCCATTCCATGTAGCATGAACATTTTAGTGGAGAATGGAAAGACCCTAAGTCCTCCCTACCCACCATCGCCGACTCACATATCAAGAGAAAGGGTTGCTAATATTACTGGGCTAATTTCAGGATGCTGACAGAACCACACTGAGTAGGGTCATTGTGCATTAAAAGATCCCATGAAGGGATCTCACTTTTTTCTACTTCCAGCTTCCACACCTTTGGCTAGTTAAGACCCGAGGTGATTTGGCCATCTTGCTCTGGCCTCTGCCATTATTATGTTATATGGCCAGCCTGGTGAGCTGAGCTTGATCTCCCTGGGAACCTGGCCATCTTGCTGAGTGTAGTCCCGTTTCCAAGTGGCTAAATGGCCAGGTAAGCAAGCCAGGATCTACCTCAGACCCACCTATCTTACCCTTTGCCACTCTCCTGTGCAGTGGGTTTGACTGAACGAGCCACATCTACTTGGGAACTAGGTTGTCTTGATGCTTTTTATCCTCTTCTGTTCACTGAGCTGCAGCATTCTCTTTCCTCTAGACAAGGTTCCAGCTGGCAGCAACAGAGCCATGTTTCACTGGGTGGAATCATCATACATTTAAGGGCCACCCAGTTATGCATCCCTTTCTTTCACTATTCCCAGCTTCTATCCTCCTCAATTAGTCATGGACCCTCACCTGAGCATGCAGGTCACCTTGATTTCCTTTGTAGTACTTGTTTCCCTTCCCCAAGTGTCGTGGAGTAAGCTGTGTCAGGATATCCTGAGGCCCAGATTCTTCTCTCTTCTCAAACATGATCATAAATGCATGTAATGTTGCATGTGTCTGTGTATCTAGTGGTTTATCAAAAGGGATTAAGATTCAGACTTAGAGTGTGTGGACCTTTGGCTGGGCCATCTATGCCAACCGAGCTTTCACTAGAGAGTCCTACATTAGTGAAAGAGATACTCACCCAGGCACTAACAAAGTAAAATTTGGTTTCCCATCTGTCATTTTTGCTCATGGGTGGAGCTTCCTGAGAAACTTACTGCAATATAGGTGACCAAGGTAAAAATTCATGTATTCTTAGGCCCCCCAGACTGTACTAACAGCCTAATACCATCAAAACCTAACCCCAAATTCCTATCATACTAACTCAACTTTTACCAAAGAACTTTGCATTGATTTTACCAGATTATTTTTCTTTATTGAAGTATAGTTGATTTGCGATATTGTGTTAGTTTCAGGTATACAGCAAAGTGATTCGTGTGTGTGTGTGTGTGTGTGTGTGTGTGTGTGTGTGTGTGTGTGTGTGTGTATATATATATATATATATATACTTTCCAGATTCTTTTCCCTTATAGGTTATTACAAAATATTTAGTATAGTTGCCTGTGCTATACAGTAGGTCCTTGTTGGTTATCAATTTTATATATAGTAGAGTATATATGTCAACCCCAAACTCCTAATTTATCCCTCCCTCCCCTTCCCACTTTGGTAACCGTAAGTTTGTTTTCTATGTGTGTGGGTCTATTACCAGCTTACTTTAAAAGTGGAACTTTATTTCCTATCTGCTGTTAACCATTGTGTGTATATCTGCCTCAGGAACCTTTAGGAGAAGAGTGCTTAGACCAATACAGGATCCAGGCACTCTTTTTTCTCTGCCCATAATACCATCAAAACTTTACCCAATTCCTAATAATTTTCTTCTCCTTCTTAAAGATGGAAACCAAGAACAATAGTCTCTCTCCACTGCTGGGGAGAAGCAGAGAAGTGGGGATAACATTGTCCAGTTACTCTGAAAGACCACAACCAAATTTAGATGGTGGAGGATAAAGTTATGCTTTAAGAAAGCCACTCTCGAGCTTCCCTGGTGGTGCAGTGGTTGAGAGTCCGCCTGCCGATGCAGGGGACACAGGTTCGTGCCCCGGTCCAGAAAGAGCCCACATGCCACGGAGCGGCTGGGCCCGTGAGCCATGGCCGCTGAGCCTGCGCGTCCGGAGCCTGTGCTCCGCAACGGGAGAGGCCACAACAGTGAGAGGCCCACGTACAGCAAAAAAAAAAAAAAAAGAAAGCCACTCTCTTTATAAATTTGCCCTCAGAAGAAGCATGTAAACTGATTTTTTATAAGACTATTTCCATAGAATAGGTGAAAACATGGAAGACTATGAGTTCAAAATCACCTGTCACATTTTCAATAGCATTAGCAGAAAGAGAAGTGCAATGGTACAGCCCATTAAGTCATCCAGTCCCTCAGTCCAACCACGGAATCTGGGACCTCATATAACTTAACTACCTCTTGATAGAGAAATACTGCTCACAACCACCTCTGGATCTGGTCATGAGCTTCCATTCTTCCCACAACTGGACATTTCTTAGCATGAAAACTTCTTTTACCCTGATCTGTCTCCTACCAATGTCCTCATTCTGCTCTCTAAGGCATCAGATAATAAGTCTAGTCTTCTTACACTTTTTGTCTCCTTGAGTACTTTAAATGCCCTTCTTAACCCATCACCCTAAGCTACCACCAAGTCTTCTCTTCAGAAAAATTAAACTTCCCAATTTGACTGAATGTTTTCTCATGGGATGTGGTTTCCAGACCTCATGCCATTTTTTCATTCACCTCTGGATGTGCTCTAGATTGCCAAAGCTCTTGTTTAGCTGGAGATTGTGTTTCCACAAGGGAGCACGATTCCAGACATACTACTGTCACCACAGAGTGAAGCAGGTCCTTCTTTGTTGATATGAAGTCTAACATCTCTTAGTGCAATCCATGATTGTGTTGAATTTTTAGCAGCTACATCACACCAGTGGCTCCCTATCTGCAAGTAGCCAATAACTTGGCTTTAAAAGGAAAAATTTAAGAAAATGACCAGGTCCCTAGCTTTTTCTTTCACTGAGCCTAAACTCTTTCCAGGTTCTAAAATCCAAATTTTCAGCCCTCATGTGTGAAGGCATCACCCCTTCTTGAGAAATGTACCATAGCTGAATAGAGTGGGAGTCTAGCTGCAGTAATGGGGTTAAGACTACTGAAGGGGTGGGGACGGGACTCTAGAAGCAAAACCAGTGGGGCATCAACAGGAGCTTCTAGGATGGTTTCATTAGTCCCCATCCAGTCACTCACAGAGTTTAAGAAGCTTGGTCAAGATTTCAAAGCTATTCAGTAATATAGCTGAATAAATTTCTCTGAGTAGTATTCTTGTCCACTACTCTATATTCTCTAACCTGCTAGTTTATTATTTCTCAAGTCATAACCAATAGACCATTATATAAGAACCATAAAAGTACACATTCTCATATGCCACACCAGTCTCACTGAATCAGATTCTCTGATGGGGGCCTGAAATCATCTTTTTCACAAACTGCCCAAGTAATTCTTAAGTGGGAACCAGTATGTCAGGCAACTCCAGTTAAACCATTCTCCACCTAGGAGAATAAGAGGATAAAAACCAGAGAGCCCTTTAGGAAAGTAACAAATTCTCCCGGGTATATAAATGAAAACTCCTTCTTTCCTAGTCTTTAAGATTTGCTGGGACCTCACTGGTGGTCCAGTGGTAAAGAAGCCTCCTTGCAATGCAGGGGATGGGGGTTCAATCCCTGGTCAGGGATTGAACTAACTGTGGCACACTAAGCCCATGTGCCACAATTACTGAGCTCACACAGCTCAACTAGAGCCTGCGTGCCACAAACTACAGAGCCCATGCGCCCTGGAGCCCACGCGCAACAACTAGAGAAGAGAAAACCCACGTGCCACAACTGGAGAGAAGCCCGTGCACTGCAACAAAAGATCCCGCGTGCCGCAACTAAGACCCAACACAGCTGAAAGTAAATAAAATAAATAAATCTTTAAAAATATATATTCTTTAAGATTTGCTGGGATGCAAAAAAACACTTATCCCACAAAACATGAAACAGTAGTTAAGCAATAGTGCTCACAATACAATGTCTTTTTTGTTTGGTGGGAAAAATGTTGATAAAAGCTGGCTAGTCTCATGCAACTAAAGATAAGAAGATCAAAAGATTTAAATAATTGCTAGTCACTATTCTACTGGCAAACAGTATTATTACATGAACTATCAACACCTCAGGATCTCTATGATTTAGTTACCCAAAGTGGAATAGAGTTCAAGAGGCAAGATGAGGCTCTAAAGGTAAACAGGAACAAACCATAAATGACCCTGTAGTCCTTGATAAAGAGTTTAGACTCTATGTCCTTTGAGATAAAGAGTTGCAACAGAGACTGCAATGGGCTACATTTCCCAGCCTCCCTTTGGTTAGGTGTGGTCATGTGACTAATGTCTGGCCAATGGGCTATGAGTGGAAGTTTTTACTCCACTTCCAGGCCTGGACCATAAAAACCTCCCATTTATTTCCCAGGTTCTCTTTTTCCCAGCTAGAAGTTAAGGACTACAGAGATCTAGAAGTTGGTAGAGTCAACAGAAGGAAGGAGCCTGGGTCCCTGGCTCACCACACTGAAAGCTGCCCACCTGAGTAAGAAATAAATTTTATTTCATCGAGATACTGAAATTGGGGGATTTATTCATTACAGCAGCTAGCATTACATTAACTAACACAGGAATTGTTACAGGACTTGAGTTAACATGATGAATTCTTTGAATAGAAAAGCCATCCTGATGTTATATCACTTAGCAAAAATTAGTTGCTTATAGAGAATCTCATCTTTGTTTAAAATAAAAAAGAACAAAGATCAAGGGTACTAATGATCACATAGCTCAAATTATTTCTATGTGTCATTTAATTTAGTAACCTGCCTATGGGCAGATGAATATCCATCAGCCATTCAACTCAAAGCATTGCTTACATATTTTTAATGAGCTCCAACAATTATACTACCTCCCATAGTAATCCAGAATTGTTCTTTTGCTCAAGGTATTTTTCTTCAAGTATAAATATAATTTCGCTGCATTTGAAAAAATTCTCTAAACAACTGGGAGGCAGTCTGCTAGTTTCCCCCAAAATCCATTCTCTTCTTCCAAACTATCATAGTTCTTAAAGGGCCCATGGCCAACGTTAGAAACTATGTTTTCCAGCCTCTCTTTCAGCTACATATGCTATTCGACTAAATTCTCTCCATTAGAAAGTGAATGGAAGCATTCAACGTAACCAACTCTAGCCATAAAAAAAAAAATTTTTTTTAATGTAACTGACAATACAGTGCTCTTTCAGAATTCCTGGCAACCAGGTACACTTGCTATATGTTAAGTCACTTTCTACTCCATGTTATCTTTATCATGCACTCAAAACAATACGTTTAATGTGATACTGTTTTCTGGGTGGGAGAAAATGGAAGTAGAGAAACAAGGAATTGAACTTTCTGGATCATAGTACCATATTTGAAAGTTTCCACTTGGTGCTCCATTCCCAGGCCTACAGTATCTCTCTAAGACAAAGAGAAATATTTTAAAGTATGTCTAAAGCAGCCATCATTTACCCCCTTCTTTCTTAATTTAAAAATGACACTCATCTTCAAAGTTTTAATAAAAATAACCAGCAGAATTTTTGTAATTAGAAAAAAATCAAATAAGCACAAAGAATTGGAAAATGCAATTTTCTCATAATTTTATCATAGTAGTAACTGTACCATGAGTCTTTTTTATTAATAGATATTAGTATATGTAACTGATATATTTAATTTTATTTATATATTAATATATACTTTTTATTAGTAATACTATATTTTGTTTTTACAAAAATAAAATCATAAGTTCATGGAGTTAGGTTATTTGCTTTTTTTCTTTTTAGTCTCTTTTTCAACAGCTTAACTGAAATATAATTCACATAACATAAAATTCAACCTTTTAAAGTATACAATACAGTGGTTTTTAGTATATCAAGAGTTTGCAAACAACTAACTGCAGAAAACTTTCACCACTCCAGACAGAAACTTAATAGCCATTGGCAGTTATTCTCATTCCCTCCTCTGCCCAGCCCCTGGCAACCACTGATCTACTCTCTGTCTCTGTGTATTTGCCTACTATGGGCATTTCATATAAATGGAATAATATAGTATGTGGCCTTTTGTGTCTGTCTTCTTTCACTTAACACGTTTTCAAGGTTCATAAATGTCATAGCATGTATCAGTACTTTATTCCTTTTTAAGGCTGAATAATATTCCATTGTATGGATATACCATATTTTATTTATACATTCATCAGTTGATGGACATTTGGGTTTGTAACTTGATTTTTTGCTTAACAAATTTTTATTAACATGGAATTAAAAATCATGTTTAATGCCTGTGGATACTCCATTGAATAAGAAGAACTACTTCATTGAATGAGATGTACCGTATTACTTAATCCAACTCCCTATTTACAAACTATCCTGCAATAAACATCCCTATAGACAAATATAAGCAATTCTGTCTCACTACAAATTAGAGTTGGGCAACTAGAATGGGATTGACTTTTTCCTTGAAGCCACTGCATTCTCTGGGGGGCGGGGGGGTGGAAATAAGTGCAAATATAGGGTGGAATAGGGCAGGGGGGTGGTGAAAGATGGAGGGCACTTTTTAAAGTTATCTATCATCAAGGGAAACAGATTCTGGAATATGCCACTGAAAATGTCTGTAATCCTACAAATAAAATGAGTTGTTTGACCAAGGGCAGATGTAGGTTATGGACTGCCAAGGTGTGTTTCTAATTTCTTTCAGACCTGAAGCAGCCTGAGGCAGTACTCTTACAGCCCTAAAAGACTGAATATAAATCATGCTTGTTGGCAATTTCTGCTGACGTGCTGCCTGACACATGGCTAAAAGCCTTTCTCAGAGCTGAGAATAAATTTCAAGACAGCAATGACAGCTATAACAATGATGCCACATGTTAAAGTGTTTAAAAGACCTCATCAGTAATAGTAATCCAACACAACATCCTTTACTTAGATGCATCCTGCCCACTGGAAGACAATGGGGAAAGGGGAGTGCTGTGCTAAAGAAGATTGTCCTGCAAAAGACTACAGGATTGAGGTTTTATAAGCAATATTTAGATGAAATAGCCCCTGTTCCACCCTCACCTCGCCAAGCCCAAAGGAATCAAGTTCTTCTAAGGCATTTCAATCTGAGCAGATGTCTACTGTGCCACACGAAAATGAGACAAAGGGGGATACAGCATCACTTGAAAGAGCATAATAAACACAAATTATTATTCCAACAGACTGTACGGCTTTCCTTTGCAATCTGGTTTATTCCACGTGATTTGTTTCAAAAAGACTCAGGCTTGTTCTGGGATGGGGTGGTGGGAGGTGGTTAGGCCAACATTGTGTCCTGGGGATCAGCTTCTGTGGGGTGTCTACATGGGAACATGTACTCTAAGAGCATTTCTGGAAGTCAAGGGTTTTGCTTAAAAGGCAAAGTCACAAAAGGGAGAAGGTTTGCCAGCCTCTTTGAAGAGGTAAACTTTATCCCTTTTTAGTAGTTTGCCTTTGCAAGAATTTGCCATATACTAATTTTTTTAACTAATAATACTGTGTGTTCATGTGTGTGTGTGCGTGTGTGTTTTCAGAGAGTTGTTTTGCAAAGAGAACATGCCTTGAGATTTACAAAAAGAATTGGCAACATGGAGCAAAGTGAGGGACCTTCTTGAGTCAAAAGAAAAATAAAAATTCCTGGTGGTTTCTGGCTTACAGATAGTCTGCAAAATGTCCTGGGATGGGGACCATCTGGACAAAGATATTCCCACCCCACCAAACAAAATTCAAGTTAGAAAACAGGAAAAACACACCCACACACACAAAGCAGAGCCAAGAAGCCAAAGGATTGAAGGGCGGCAACTTTGCTCAATGCAGAAGTGGAGCTCCACAGGCACCTCGAAATGCAGAGCTGCTTGGAATCTTGGGGGAATGCACCCCAGAAAGTCCCAGGAGAGGGAAATAGCATAGGTCCTGCTGAATGTGGGGCTATAGAAGACTACCAGGCCAAAGGGAAAGGGGAAGACAGGAAATGGAGAAATTACCATTTTCATATCAATTTTCCATGCTTTCTACAAGCACTCAAAATCCATCCAAAAAAAGATGGTTACTTCCTGGGTGGTTTTGGATTTCAGAGTGGCCATTTCTTGGGATTCCTTAATATGTTTAAACTCTTACAAGGCCGAAAAGGTTTCATATGCTAAATCAGATAGTTAAATTATCAAACATATAAACATGTAAGAGTCACAGACAAGGAATTTTCACTGACATGAGATACTATCTGCAAACTTAACCGAACATTTTTTAGTTTACCAATGTTTATTATAACACTTTTTAAATTCTCCTACTCAACTAGCTTCTCTAAATTTATACGTTAGTTTGAAAAAAACTTTCATCATAGTCATTAGTGATCCACAGGAATAACACAAATATGTGTGCTTTGGTATCACAGTTGCTTTTACGGTGTTTGTTTTCCAAGTACAGTAAGATGTCAGGCTACCCATTCTTTTTTTTTTTTTTTTTTTTTTTTTGCGGTACGCAGGCCTCTCACTGTTGTGGCCTCTCCTATTGCGAAGCACAGGTTCCAGACGCGCAGGCTCAGCGGCCATGGCTCACGGGCCTAGCCGCTCCGCGGCATGTGGGATCTTCCCAGATCAGGGCACGAACCCGTGTCCCCTGCATCGGCAGGCAGACTCTCAACCACTGCGCCACCAGGGAAGCCCAGGCTACCCATTCTTTACACAGAAAAATTACCAGTGATTTTATCTGGAGTGGAATCTATCACATAAAATATTGTTTTCCCATCAGAGTGGTGAGGGCATGTCTTCTCCTTCATCTAATAGCTGAACACCCTGCTCTTTCCCCCACCCCATAAATCACTTCAGCATCTGTTTCCTTTCACTATATCTTTGAACTATGTAATCAGAGTCTTTCTGCCAATCAACAGCCCATCTTTCCCCATTTAAGAAGCCTGTTGGTTATGGACTTCTGCTTTCCAGAACAGCTGTCCACAGCTTGTGGTCCACAGTTCTATGCTGGTCTAAGACTAGACAAGTGATTCAAAATGCCCTCTGTAGATAGAAGTGAAGTAAAAGGAAAGCTGACTGCTGCCTGTCAAACAAAATAACCTCACGAAGACACACAGGGAATCACTAATCCAGACCACAGGACAGTCTTCAGCTATTATCAGAGCTTTAAAAAATAAAATTAATCCATGTGGCCAGGCCAGAAACACTGTGGTCCTGGTTGTTAAGCACACACTTTCTGGTCAGGAATTTTGATTCACCATCCAGCTTCCACTGCTTTGCAAGTGTTTTCTAAAATGCTTTTGTATGTGTATATATCTCACCACCTTCACCTCTGAAATAGGAGATAAAAAGATATAGGCACTTGAAGATTAGAATATTTAGAAAAAAGAAAATAAGAGTAAAGAAAGATAGTCCTGTGGGAGTCTTTCTTCCTTAATTCGTCTTTTATTTGTTGGCAATGGGATGTTTTTCCTTAGAAGAATATTAAAATCAACCTCATTATATAAAAAGGTAAAAGTGGAGCTGCTCTGGTCAAAGATAGGGTAAGGGACCCTGATTCTTGCTCCATCTCCCCTGTCAAGTGCTGCTTTCCTCTGTCAGTCACAGAGACTACTTCACAGTGTCCTGGGCATCTACAAAAGGTCTGACCATTGGTTTAGTAGAAAGACCACTGGCTGGGTGGCAGGAGACCCAGATTCTCATTTAGAAATGGAGCTCAGACCATGTCGCCCCATGTCAGGAACCAGAAAGATCAGAATGATCTAGGAGCTCAGAGACAGTTTCAACAGGAGTAAGTCAACCAAGTGGTGGAAGGAAGTTGGCATAGCTCCCATGCTTCAATCAGAGTAGCTCCTCTTACAACTGGTTTTATATCAAGGTTACACTGGGGTTCCAGAATCTGTAAAATTACTTGAAAAGGAGATCTCAGAAGCCTCTTTTAATCACGAAGCTCTAAACTAGGATTCTAACTCTTTGTAGTCCATGTGACTTTTCTTTGGAGAAAACACTTCTGAAAGGTCACAGAATATAGCCAATTTGCCAGCTGTTGAGTGAATGTTATTAGTATATTCCATTACACCCTCCCTTGTTATGCTTAAATCCCATAGTAAAAATAGTAAAAATACCTGGCTACTCTTCTTTCAGAAAAGAAAGATTATCATGACAATTCAGGAAGCAAGCATTCAGTTCTGTTCTTTAAAAATGGTTTATTACAACAATGTACATAAGATATAATCACTTTAACCAAGTTAACTTTATGATTTTGGCCCAATTTGAGTCTTTTAGCCTCAGTGCTATTCCCAAGTACACATATTTTAAAAACTCATCTTCTCCATAGTCTCCCAAATTATACCAAGTACCAGTAGGTTGTTTGTATAAAAATTACATATTGAAGAAATGATGACACTAGAGTAAATGACTTTTTGTAAAAATAGGAAAAATCAATCCCCAAATAAACCAGCTTTACCTTTTACCTCTATTCTCAACTTTGCCAATTACCTTCTAGTTCTTACATATACTTTATGTAGCTATTACCATGGTGGCCACATCAGTTTGCAATATGATTTTCAATTATTTTGTAAACAGTTAATACGTTTCTGCATTTTCTTCCCAGCTATAATTGGTAAAGGCTGCATAATATTCTATTGTGTTGATGCATTATAGTTCGTTAACCATTCCCTGACTGACTGTACTTCAGTCACAGATTAAGCAGCAAGAAAAGCTCAGAGTCATAATGCCAGAGGTTGTAGTTCTGCCTTGTGAAGGCCTATTTCTGAACCGCCAAAATACTCTGCTTGTCTCACATTACTACTGGGTCAAGGGTCAGCAGATTACAGGGTCTCCCTTGATGTTCTAACGTTAGAAAATATATATTGCAAGGAGGGTGCAAAATGCACACCATATAAGGACTTTTCAGTCTACCTTGGCCAGTAAATACAGAGAAAACTGTAAATATTAACCCACACAGTCCCATCATGTTTTGATCACAGCTCCCAAGCTGTAAATACTGCCATAACCAAGTGATTCTTAGTTATCTCCAGTCCTACTTTCCAGAAAAATCTAAGTCATAAATTTCTATAGAAGTAACTCAATTGAAAAGTAATTTCTTCTTTCAAAAAGTATTTAAATTGGAAATAAACTCAAAAGTTTTGGAGCTGGAAAATTTTAAGGATGGACCTTGGGTGGGATCTAGGAAATATGTCCTCATCTAAAATAATATATTTCTTTTGCTTGGCGTTCTGTAAACATTTGGGTATGTTGAACAAAGCTTTTGTCATCCTCTAAAACATCAGGCAACAGTGGGCCTCCATTTGTGTATTTCAGAATGGACAGACCTCGACTTTTTCTTCAACCAGAATTTGGTTTTCAGATGCAGTGGGTGGTTATTTGATTACGTTCTACATATGTTCAGAGGGTTTTGTCAGTGGGAACCAAAATGTCACTTCCTAGAAATGTTCCTTTTTGTTCTTCTCTTACTGTTAGTCCTTGTCATTCTTGCTCTAAAACATGCTAAATAATTCCAACCTCCCAATGCTATTTGCACCTTTCCAACGCTCATAGCAGGTACATGGGGTTGCATAAATACTAACGAGGAAATCAGTCTCTGAAAAGTGCTAAATAATCACATTGTTGGAGCTGTAACAGCAATATAAAGCACTTTCATTTTCACAAGTACATTTTGAATGTAATAAAATAAAGATTGTTAGTTAAACAGAGACATTTGCACCATGGGAGGTTGTAGAACTATTCAAAGGTAACATTGATAGGTTAATACATGAAAGGGGCTGTTGGAAACAGATTATTATTATTATTATTATTTTAGTAGAAATACACTTACAGCATTCAAAAGGAACAGGACTGCAATCTTATTATAAGTCCTCAAGTTCTTGATTTTTTTTAAAGCTACAAATTTCTCTATGATTAGTATATATTATTCAATGAAAGCTGAAATGCTTCTAGCATTTCCCCCACTTCCTTCCTTTTTTCTCTAAGAACCTTCCAAGTTCAGTATGTCAAGTTGGTAAAGTCCAACTAGGATAAACAACCAGCTCGAAATGAACCTTGATTCTCAGCAGACACAATCATGCAAAGAATAATGATCATTTTTCTCAGGGGTCACCAGAGTGCATGTGTCATTAAAAGAATGAAATCCAACCTTTATCTCTACCTAAGAAAGCTACTGTTAGGGCTTTGAAGATGGGAACTTCATTGCAATCATCAACACCAGCCACCAAAAAGCATCTTGTCCAAAAAAAAATAAAAATAAAAATAAAAATTAGGCCTTCTTCCACACTCCTTCCAAAAAAAGTTCCAAAATTAGACTTTGACAATCACTAAATTTTTTTAGGATTTTATTGACTGGTGGAATCACAGCAAAAGACATACACATAGTTAAAGCAGTACTTAACTTTCCAGAATTGTCCTAAATGCTTTTGAAAATTCTCTTTTTACTTTCCTCTGCCCCCCAAACTCATGTTTTATACAAGGAAAATTTTAAGATACACTGGATCCTTTCAGTACGTTGGACCACAATAACTGCATCTCAATGAACAGTAGTCCATCAAATATGTTTTAGAAATATTCTACTTCCCCAAATCGTTGTATAATAGAAAGGCAGGAAATGTTTCCATCATTGCCCTACTCCTCCTTTGTAGTCCTCACACTCCTTAGTCTCTTAATGATGTTGCTGTCTGAGTGCCCAAGGCTCTGAGATACTTAAAAAAAAAAAAAAACACACACACACACACCCTCAAAGAATAGTCATAGTTCTGGACCTCATGTAGCTTACAAACATACCTATAGTAATATGGTAATTCATAGGGTATGCATTGATTGGCAAGAGTCCCAACTCTCCATTTTGTTTGTAGCTACTGCACCCCAATTGTAAAAAAAATTAAGTTTTGCTAAGCAAACATCTCACCAGAACCCAGGAAAACAATAGAGCTTATGGACCTAAAACAGACACCAAATCAAATCACATCTCTGCCATTACTTAGCTGTTCAGTATGTGACAATTACTTAACTTTTCTAAGCCTCAGTGTACTCATCTGTAAAATAGGATAATTGTGTCTATGGGATTATTGTAAGGATTTAATAAAATGCTTATGAAGTAGCTACCTCAGGACTTGACACAAAAAAGCCAAAAAAATAACCTTAGTTGTTTTTTCACTAGCTTTGCTTTTATTTTATCCATCTTATTTTATTCAGTGATGGGCACTTAATCATGACTAAATGAACATGCCCTCTACTCATGGCACATAAGTTGAATCCACCTGTACTATATTACCTTCTTTCTGATAGTCTCGTGCCTTATAATATATTCTTTTTTTATTTCATTTATTTATTTTTATACAGAAGGTTCTTATTAGTTATCTATTTTATACATATTAGTGTATATATGTCAATCCCAATCTCCCAATTCATCCCACCACCACCCCTCCCCCAGCTTTCCCCCCCGGTATCCATACATTTGTTCTCTACATCTGTGTCTCTTATTTCTGCCTTGCAAACCGGTTCACCTGTAGCATTTTTCTAGATTCCACATATATGCATTAATATACGACATTTGTTTTTCCCTTTCTGACTTACTTCACTCTGTATGACAGTCTCTAGGTCCATCCACATCTCTACAAATGACCCAATTTTGTTCCTTTTTATGGCTGAGTAATATTCCATTGTATATATGTACCACATCTTCTTTATCCATTCGTTTGTTGATGGGTTGCTTCCATGACCTGGCTATTGTAAATAATGCTGCAATGAACATTGGGGTGCATGTGTCTTTGAATTATGGTTTTCTCTGGGTATATGTTCAGAGTGGGATTGCTAGGTAATATGGCAGTTCTATTTTTAGTTTTTTAAGGAACCTCCATACTGTTCTCTATAGTGGCTGTATCAATTTACATTCCCACCAACAGTGCAAGAGGGTTCCCTTTTCTCCACACCCTCTCCAGCATTTGTTGTTTGTAGATTTTCTGATGATGCCCATTCTAACCAGTGTGAGGTGATACCTCATTGTAGTTTTGATTTGCATTTCTCTAATAATTAGTGATGTTGAGCAGCTTTTCATGTGCCTCTTGGCCATCTGTATGTCTTCTTTGGAGAAATGTCTATTTAGGTCTTCTGCCCATTTTTTGATTGGGTTTTTTTTAATATTGAGCTGCATGAGCTGTTTATATATTTTGGAGATTAATCCTTTGTCAGTTGCTTCGTTTGCAAATATTTTCTCCCATTCTGAGGGCTGTCTTTTCATCTTGTTTATAGTTTCCTTTGCTGTGCAAAAGCTTTTAAGTTTCATTGGGTTCCATTTGTTTATTTTTGTTTTGATTTCCATTACTCTAGGAAGTGGGTCAAAAAAGATCTTGCTGGGCTTCCCTCGTGGCGCAGTGGTTGGGAGTCCGCCTGCTGATGCAGGGGACGTGGGTTCATGCCCCGGTCTGGGAAGATCCCACATGCCACGGAGCAGCTGGGCCTGTGAGCCATGGCCGCTGGGCCTGGGCGTCTGGAGCCTGTGCTCCGTGGCGGGAGAGGCCACAACAGTGAGAGGCCCGCGTACTGCAAAAAAAAAAAAAAAAGATCTTGCTGTGATTTATGTCAAAGAATGTTCTGCCTATGTTTTCCTCTAAGAGTTTTATAGTGTCTGGCCTTACATTTAGGTCTTTAATCCATTTTGAGTTTATTTTTGTGTGTGGTGTTAGGGAGTGTTCTAATCTCATTCTTTTACATGTAGCTGTCCAGTTTTCCCAGCACCACTTACTGAAGAGACTGTCTTTTCTCCATTGTATATCCTTGCCTCCTTTGTCATAGATTAGTTGACCACAGGTCTGTGGGTAGATCTCTGGGCTTGCTATCCTGTTCCATTGATCTATATTTCTTTTTTTGTGCCAGTACCATATTGTCTTGATTACTGTAGCTTTGTAGTATAGTCTGAAGTCAGGGAGTCTGATTCCTCCAGCTCTGTTTTTTCCCTCAGGATTGCTTTGGCTATTCGGGGTCTTTTGTGTCTCCATAGAAATTTTAAGACTTTTTGTTCTAGTTCTGTAAAAAATGTCATTGGTAATTTGATAGGGATTGCATTGAATCTGTAGGTTTCTTTGGGTAGTACAGTCATCTTATAATATATTCTTAGATTTCTTCTCATGTGAACTTTCACCTGGATTATAAATGCTTTTAGGGAAAGGATTATATCCTGTGTTTTTCTGTTGGATTGAATTATTTGGGGAGAAAATTGTTTATGGAACACACTGTCAATCAATCAGCAAGCTTTACTGAGTGCCTACTTTCTACATATATATATCACCAGAATGGTTCATAGGTCTGCTAGGTTAACCTTGGGTAGAATTATCTTTTCACAATTTGGTCCTTATTTTGTAGAAGCTTCATGTTTAAAATAGTGGAACACTCTTCTTGGTATAGAGTTACACTGCCAGCAAATCTTCCTATTTTAGTAGGTGTAAACTTCTCAGTGTGAGCAGGACATTCAAGGTCTGTTAGAAAACACTTATGTACAATAAGCACAAAGTAATAAAGATATCACAATTTCAGTGGAAGTCAGCAGAGAGCCTGAGAATCCTACAATGATATAATGTTATAATTTCAAAATACTTTTAATGAGCATCTGCAGGAATTGAGTTCTAATGTCTATTTTCAAAAGATATACATGATATGAATTCCCCATCGAAGTGAACCTCACGTTAGCATCCAATTTAAAACATTACAGAAATGACATTATTGCCCAACATCTGTTTTATCATGTGATGATTCTGTTGTAAGAGTATGATGGTAAAGTTATTTCAGCAGAATTCAAGAGAGACCCTTATGTTGCCATACTTTCCTATTACTCCCACATCAGGCTCATGGCTGGGAAGGTAGAGAATAATCCAATAAAAGGAGACCATAGCATGTAACCTTAACCCATTCTCAGATTCCACAGAGTTCCACCTTCTCTGCTCCAAAGAAACAATTGTCTATTTGTCAAGCAATATAATTATTGCTATGGTTTGAAAGTTTTTGTCCCCCAAAATACATATGTTGAAATCCTAATGCCCAACGTGATATTAGGAGATTGGGTTTTTAGGAGGTGCTTAGGTCATGAGGATAGAACCCTCATGAATGGGATTAATGCCCTTACAAAAGAAATCTCACAGAGATCCCTTGCCCCTCTTACCCTGTGAGGACACAGAGAGAAGGCCCCAATTATGAACCAGGAAGAGGGTCCTCACCAGAAGATAACCGTGCTTGTGCCTTGACCTTGGACTTAGCCTCCAGAACTGTGAGAAATAAATGTTCGTTGTTTATAAGCCACCTAGTATTTTTTCATAGCAGTCTGAATGGACTAAAACAGTTGTCAATTATCAAACACAATTTTGAGAAAGAAACGTGTTCTAATTTCAGTTTTATTTTAATAAATTATTTTCTTGTTTTGACCCCAAAGTGTCTTAAGTTGGCAGATCTGCAAAAAGTGTGATGATCTGTTTACTAGTAAGATATGTAGATATTATTTCATGGATAGATATTATTAATAAAAGCCACCATACTGCTCTTAGCGAAAGTAACTACTATACATATGATTAGTAGAAAATTATTTTTGCACATTTAAACTGTCTGAAATAATCCACTCAGACTAAATTCCTTATCAAAATTTCATGTCCCACAACTCCACACGTAATAAGCAATCAATTATATGCTGGAAAAATTAAAAAGGAAAGTAACATACATTTATGGAACTTTTGTAATAGCCTTGAACTTTAGATCCTGGACTTTAACAAACCAAATCTCACTAACTTTCATGATGATGCTATATATTACACGTACATTTGCTCATACATATTTTTGGAAGAAATGTTGTGTGGGCAAGAGGGTAGACTATGAATTTCTCACAAGGCACAAGGCTTAGGTATAAGCTTGTTTTTTTTCAGAATGAACAGAAAGACAGGAGAAGCTTTTACAGTACCATGAGCACAGTACAGTTACTATTCCTAGAGAGAGTAGTCCCTCAAATAGCGGGACTGTGTTTTCACATCAGCTGTAATTTTTAAGTTGAATCTATTCCGTTATTACATATAGGGAAAGCCTCTTGCACAGCGACTGAGACACTGTAGAGACATGCAATAAATGATAACTATCATCTTACCACACCATTCTAAATTAAAATAAGAATAGGAGCAGCAAAATTTACACACTACTGATCTCTCACATCTTGCCCCCACTTTTTCCAGTTATGAAGAGCAGAGAGAGGTCAGCTGCTGGAAGGCAGGGAATGCCTGTTTTATTCACTGCTGTATCTCCAGGATCCAGAAGAGTGTCATGAATATAACAGGCACTCAGTAAGTAATTGTTAGCCATCTAGATCTTCCCCTTTCTCCCTCAATCACCATGTCACTGCCTTTCCTCCTCCAATATCACTGGATCCTAAACCCAGGAAGAGAGAACAGAGTAATGAACAGAGAAGAAGGTGGGTAGGGGTCCTATATTCTGGCTTGGACTGCATGGTGCTTTTTTACCTCTAAGTTGCCTGTAAAAGCATTAAAGATTAATGCACTAATGCAGTATTAGAACTTGACTGTTCATTATGGTAAATACTATTTTGTTTGAAATTTGAAAATAAAAAAATAATTTCTTCAAATTTCACAAGGGTTTCCATCTAAATAAATAAGACCCCTGGAATCATTCAGAATGGCAGGAGATTCAGATGAGAAAAACATTTAAAAAAGCAAATCAATATAGGAATTCCATTAAAAGATTGAAAAGCAGTATCAGTAAAAAAAAAAAAAAGGACAACTAAGTTCTTATTTTATTTTCTGAAAAAAAACAATTGAACTAGGCATGGTGTACTGAATCACTTCGAAGGGTCATAAACCTCCAAATTTAAAAAACATCACATTCTGGGATGCCATGATATTGGCAGTGTTATAAATCAGTCTTGTTTTGCTCAATCATTTCAGAAAATATAAGATTTGAGCCTCTTGTCTTTACAGAGGCAGGCTGCTCCAAAATAAAAAATAGTATTTATATATACTATTATATATATAGTTATTAACACATGCTAACATAGAGACATATATATATACATATATTAGAAAAATGCCTATATTTCATCCATATTCTTTTTTTAAAAAGCCAGAAAACATTCAAAAAGATAAAAGTTGTATTTTAGACTCTATTCAATATAGTTTTACTTCCTATTATTTTCCATTTTAGTCCCCTGGATAAAATTTTTTTTTCCTACAAATAATGCAGCACAAATATTCTGTTGGCAATGTGGAAATCATGCTAAATACAATGGTAGAATAGTATTAGAACTCTATTAAAATACATACACACTTAAGCTTAAGCAACATATAGACCAGAGATTATTTTCTTCATTGCTTGAATCAAGAAGACTTTATTTTACAATGTTATATACTCATAGGAGACATATAGAATTTCTAGCCAAAAGAAAGCCTATATTCTAAGAGTTATAGGTTGGTTTTTTAAAAGTCAGTTTAATAAGAAATCCACATTTCTGGAAGCATTTCGGGTCTTAATGGCCTGATATTGGGGGGGAAGGAGTAAGACATAAAACTGCTATAATGAATAATAGATATTCTCCATTTAATTGAAATTTCACTGTTATTAGTAAAATAGGATATAATTCTAACAGAATGTTTGAGTACTCTTGAACATACGGGGCAAATTATAAGTTAGATAGACTAAATGTTAAAGTGGGAGATGTACCATCATTATGTAGAAAGAATTTGCTGACTTCAAGAGGTGTAATTCTCTAAGTCAAAGGTCCCTTTCCCCATATCATGTACTCAATAAATGTTGATTTGAATAATGAATCTGCACTTTATAGACTAATAAGTTGTAACTCAGAAAATTTAAGTATCTTGACCAGATCACAATATGATCTTAGAATATGTAGCTTGAACCCCAGATCTCCGAGTCCTCGTCATCACCAGCACAGTTTCATGAAATGCAGACAGCTCAGATCCGCATCCAATATTGCAGTGGGAAGAGGAGAGAGGGAGGTAGCGAATAAGAGGACGAAAAAGAGAGACAATGTGGTGAGATCTTATAGTGGGGAAAGGGAAGAAGTCAGAGTCCAAAATTCTAAGTCCAAAGGATAGGAGCCAAACTCAAGTCCATCTCAAGCAGAGATGGATTACAGGCTGGAGCCAGGCAGGAGAGAGAGGACTTCAAGACTTCTCCAAGGTGCTGGTTCTTGTCAAGGAGCAGGGTTATCAACAAGGGAGTAGACAAGTAGCAACCAAGTAAAGAAGAGGCTCCTGGCCTACTGACAGGAGGCCAAAATAAACCCCAAAACAGTGGAGCGGATTTACCTTCCACATTAGAGGGAATGCAGCAGAGAGAGTAGAGGCTAGGACTTTGGCCAGAAGCTTTGTTGGGATTGCCTGGCCACACATGAATGGAAACGCCTCAGTATGAGCCTGTTGCTAGACCAAGACTACAGTAGCCTCCAGATACTTGGACAGCCAAGTCTTATTTCCAAACCCTACCTCTAATAGAGATGTGGCTACAGACACCATACCCACTTAGTGCCCACTTGTTCCATGGCTGAGAAGGCTGAACTTGCAGGGAGCAGCTAGGTGGGGCCAGGACAGGAAGACTTATACAACTCATCCAGAGCTGTCCCCATAAACCACATAAAGTCCAATGTCCCTGTGTCAGAAAAAGTGGCATAAGTTCAGGCGTGGTGATTCCAAGGTCACAAAACAATGGGCCAAAAAGTAGAGATACTGAGAGTGAGGTAAATAGTCACATTTTATATAGAAGCCACTAAAAGAGGCAAAATGATGAACATGATGCCTTGGAAGATGACATGAGGTTAAAAACATAAAAAAGTAGTTTAAACACTATTAATGATGTGAAATATCAATATATCATTTTAACCAAAAATTATCAAGGGATTTTTAATAATAATAATATTATGTGCAGTGAGTGATACTGGCACACCCCTATATTGAAAATAAGTGTATGAATTGGGAATGGCAACTTGGCTATGAATACAGAGCTTTAAAAATTGCATTAATACCCAGTAATTCAACTTTTAAGTATCCCTCATGAGGAAATAATCTGAGATTCAGATACTTTTAAACCACAATGCTGACCACACTATTACTTCTCATGCTAAAAAAAAATTAGAACCACCTAAATGTCCAAAAATAGGTAAATTATGGTACATATAGTCCATGGAGCATTAAGTAATCATTAAGCATGTTTATTTTGAAGAGTTTTTAATACCATATTATTTGTTAAAGTAGACTGTAAAATCATTATATGCCCTATGATCCCAATTATATGTGTATATGTATACAGAGAGAAATGTATCCCTCTATATTTGTTCATATGTTTTTCACATATATATCTACATGAATATATATATAAATATAGATATAGATGAAAAAATATATATAAGACACAGAAAAAGACTAAAAGGAAATTGAACAGAACTTCATCAAAACAGAGTGCTGTAGGTGATTTTATTTTGTCATTTATTTGAACTGTTTCCTACAATGAACCTATATTGCTTTTTATAATCAGAAAAAAATAATAAGTTGTTCCTTTGTATTGGTCTGTTTTTCATTTTAGATAGAAAGACATGGCTTGGACTTTGGAGTCATGAAGTTCTATACTAGAATCCTATTTTGCCCATTATACCAGCTCTGTGATCTTGTTATGTTATGTTATTTATCTTCTCTGAGATGAATTTTTCTCATACATAAAATAGAGATAATATTACCTCAAAGAATTGTGAAAATTAAATAAGAACATGAAAATAAAGGATTTATCATGATACCTGAAAATAAATGGCAACTATGAAAACAGTATTCCAGTAATTTTGCCCCCCAAATCTACCACCCTACCTTCCCCAAACACACACATCTAGTCTTCACCCATCTAGTCTTCAGAGAACATGTTTATAATGTTGTTCAATTAGCACCCTATACCAGGCATTACACTACCTCCAGGGTTATGAGGAACTAAACCCTAGAATTAGAAAACTATTTAAAACCACATGGTTCATACAATTAAGTCCCAGCAGCTTCCCTGGCAATTCATTCCAGCCCCACAATTACTTCCTCCCATATCTGAAGAGTTTTAAAGTCACTGTTACTTATAAATCTAACTCTTCTGTTGAACTACACAATGTCCTACACTCCCATACTCTATACAATTAATTTTATGTTCTGTAACTTGATTTCCATGCTAAAAATTTAGTCTCCTTCATCTTTATTAATTTTTTTGGACATTTATTTGCTCTTCACACAATTCTTGGCATATGCTGGGTTAAACAATCTGCTGAACACAGAGATCCCATTTGCATTCTCCTCGAAGTAATATAGTCAACCAGTAATTCACTTCAGAAAAGAAATGTGCATATAAAGACTAAAGACAGTTGCTTCCCTGGTGGCACAGTGGTTAAGAATCCGCCTGCCAGTGCAGGGGACATGGGTTCGAACCCTGGTCCAGGAGGAGCCCACATGCCACGGAGCAACTAAGCCCGTGCACCACAACCACTGAGCCTGTGTGGCACAACTACTGAAGCCGGCATGCCTAGAGCCCGTGATCCACAAGAGAAGCCACCGCAATGAGAAGTCCGTGCACCACAATGAAGAGTAGCCCCCCGCTGTCCGCAACTAGAGAAAGCCTGCGTGCAGCAACGAAGACCCAATGCAGCCAAAAATAAATAAATTGAATAAAATTTTTAAAAAAGACTAAAGACAATTCAACAGTTTTAAATTAATATTCAGCAAAAAAGACTGACACACCTTGTTTCTCCTGGGAAAGTGAAGATTATATCCTGTTAGTCTAAGAGGTTTTGATTTTTAGAGCTACTGTTTAGCCTGATACTACTTGAAAGGAAAGAGAGAGAGAGAGGAAGAGAGGGAGGAAGAGGGAGGGAGAAACAATGGGAGAGCGGAGGGAAGGAGGGAGTAAAGAAGAGAGACAGAGAAGAAAAAGTTAACATAAGTAAGATAAAGAGCTCCCATCAAAAAAGAAAAAAATAATAAGATTTTTCGGGTGATAAGGCTCTTTAAATACTGACATAAATACTTGGGAAAGTTGTAGATTCTTCTAATTTGGGGTGGAAATAGGAGATAGGGAGAAAATATGGAGAGAGATTTTTATCTGCCTAAACTGATGGCTAAGGTGGGGTCCACTGATTCCACAGATCAAAATTATATAATTATTCTATGTAAAAGATAACCTACATGGTAGAGACACTTTCAGATTTCTGAAATGTTTCCACTTGAGATGAATGTGAGAGAAAGAAAACCATGCTATTCTATACAAATGTCATTTGCAAATCACTCATTGATTCATCCAATAAATATTTATTGAGAATCTGCTCTGTGCCATGCCCTGTTCTAGGACTGGGAATAAAGCAGTGAACAAGACCTGCAAGTCCTCGATCTCAGGACTGAACATTTTAAACAGTCAGTCATAAAACTAAGATAACGTTTTTACGTATGCAATCTAGATTACCCCGAAAAAAATGATCAGAAATTTTCAGTATGCTTCATGCCCTGAAAATAAATAAAAGGATGGATGGATGGATGGATAGATGGATGGATACACGGGAGGATGGAGAGAGAGAGAGAAAGAGAGATGAAAAATAGATGATAGATAAATGGCTTTTAGAGGTGTGGGAGAGATCATATACAATGGAATAAAGACACATGGTTTTTGTTTTGTGGTAAAATGTCTTGCTTTGAAATGGACAGAAGTTTGCCTTGAATTCTTCTGGAGCAATCTGCTCTAGTTGGGAGGTTGAACATTCTGAAGGAACATTCTGAAAAAGGAGGCTAACCCTTAAAGACCTCCATGTGTGCCAGCTGTTGGCCTTTCCTGCACACTCCAACAAAAAGGAATACTCTCCCAGGCATGTGTTTGATTTCAACACTCAATTATTTTCTTCAACCTCACCCACATGCTAGTACATGTCCAATAAAGTGTTGAATTTTTTCTCTTTAGCTGTAAACACAGTACAAATCCAACTCCCACATAAATAGTATCTGCTGCAAAACCATGTAGCAGCCACATATTTCTTTAATGAAACAAGCCCAAATGGAAAAGTTACAATCTCATTTAAAGTTTAGATGCCTGGGGATGATTCTGATAATGTTTAGAGGTGGATAATTGTGGAAAACAGAAGAAATGAGAGATAAATGTCAGCAGTGGCTGAAAGAAAAGGAAAAGGCTGTCTTCAGATCCATGAGCAACACTAATAAATGGCATGATGTAAAAGACCAAGGATTTCATGATGTCGAAGTGTATATTTTCCTCAAGTGCCAGGTGCCTTCTGATTTCCACAAGGACAATTGCTTATAAAAGGAATAAGAAGTATTTATTATTGCCAAGCATTCAGCAATGGTCTTGCATTTACAAAATTTAACTAGAAGTCCTACTGTTTCCAGAGACTAAAGGCTTCTAGGTAGATAAAGAACACTCTAAGAAATTTTGATATTCATAGCTGGATAATGCCATGAGGTTAAAAATGAGGAAAGAAAGATGCTTTGGAAGCCCTCCTTCATTCCCAGAAGAAAGGTACCACATTCCACAAACCTAAAAGAGAGTCACTGCTGAGAGGGCAAAATCTCCTTTTGCTTTTGTTTTTCAAGATTAAAAAAAAAAATCAGGAATTATATAATTGGGCCTCAATGTTTATGTAGCTTAGAAGATGACATTGCAACATTCTGACTGGTGTTTACAAGAAACCTTCCAATTTACTTATTTTCAGTGACAAATCCAAAACATTCAAAATTTACTTGAAAAGGGAATCATTTGTTAGAAGCATCTGATGACCAGATTTTAGCTAAACTTACACACTTGTATTATTCTTGTTTTAGCATCTAGTGTGTGTATATGTGACTGACATTGATGTTTTTCTCCCAGGAAAGGCCCTCTAAATATCCTCTCAAGTTCTGATTCTCAGTGACCAAGAAGAATATCACATAAAAGCCAGTCACGGTAGCAGCGAGTTAGAGGTCCAGGAGTGAGGCTGGAAAGGGCAAAGATCTAGGGGGAACAGACCAAGAGACCATGGTTGCTGGGACACTGGTTATGGTGCTGAGGTTAAGTTGGCCTAACTAAACACTCTAAACTGAGCAAGTACTTTTTTGTTCTGTTCCTGACTATGGCTACAACAACCTGGGCCCCCCAGGAAATGTCATGAGTCCTAATAAGACCAATGAGCTCAACTCCTGTACAGACCCATTACTTTCATTCTGTTTCACAGCCAAAGACATCCTTTCTCTCTCTATTACATCACTATCACCCATGAAAACATTTTATCAAAGTCTTTATCGCCCTACAGTTTAATAGTGGTCAAAATATGAGTTCTGGAAATCAGACTTCCTGGATTCAGGTCCTGCCTCTACTACTTTACACCACTGTGGCCTTGGACAAGTTACTTTTCTCATCCATAAAAGGCGGTCTAGTGAACATTTGCCTTTATTTATTTCTTTTTTAGCTGATCATTATTTGTAGCCCTACTTATGTTTGGAGAGTCTCTCCCTTTATGAATCTTTGTGCAAGGCAGAGAGCCTAGCCTCCCAGTAAGGAAACTGGAAATGTGGGACATTCATCATCCCAGGCTGCCTTGCAGCTAGGGTGCAGTCACATGGTCAAACCTAGTCAGTTAGACTCACCCACTTTGACTCAAAGAAGCAGGAATGGTTGAGAATCATTCTGGGGCTAGGTGGCACATCTCTGGCAAGAAGGTCCACTTTCTCAGGCAGCAGAGGCAGAAGGACCAGGGGGGACATCAGAGTTGACAGCAGCAGCAGTGCAAATTGAGGCACCTAGAGCTTAGTGGTGTCAGTTCAAAGGTACAATTTTTACTGAGGTGAAAAGTAGTTGCTTAACAGAAATATATTGACTAGAAGGAAAACAAGAAATAGAGCAAGAAAAACAGACAAGATTAAATCAGTCCTCTATTTTAAAACCTTCAATAGCTTTCCATCCAACAGAATAACATTCAAATGTTACCTTGACCTATAAATCTCTTCAGAATTTGGTCAAGCCAAACTTTCCAACCTGAAACCCTGCTGTTCAATCCACACAACTTAGTCTCAAACCACAACATACTACTCTCCAGGTTGCAACATTATCATCTACATTCATGCCTTTACCATCTATTCCTACTCACCCTTAAGGGCCCTTCTTAAAAATCCTTTCCTTGGTCAGCCTTTTCTAACTCTTCTACCAAGGTAGAATCAATTGCTCCCTTTCTCTGGGTTACCCTAGTCTTTGATAAGTACCTACTGAGAGCATTTACCACAAGGAATTGTGATATGTATGCCTCCCCCAGGGCAAATTAGTTTTTCAATTTCCTCATTCTTAGCATCTAGTACATTGTCAGTCAGTTGATGGCCACTCAACAAATAATTAAGGGTAAGCATGAAGGCAAGAACCTAGTGTTGGAAGAAACCAATTAAAAAAAAAAACTTTAACAATTAGGTACAGTTTGGTCTCAGCCAGGAAATACATTTGGGTCTAGAGGGTGTATATAAAGCATATAAATGTGATTTTTACACAGAGTTTACTGGTAGGGGAACATAAATTCAGGCACTTAACCAGAATCAGAATTGAGTAAACAGATCCTGATATTCCAATAAACATTTTTCTCCAACAAACACATATAAACAATCAACGCTCCTCAGGCCAAAAAGAAGTTTGTTAAGACAGGAAGCAAGACTAAGTGAAATCTAAGATAAGCTGACTTGTTTCACTCTTCTACTTTAGTTTGGAAGCATCAGAATTTTTACGGAGGAGTTCTAAAGATATTTTGTAATACATAACACAAAAAAGGAGGTAGGGCAATTGGAAAAAAAAAAAAAAAAGAAGAACTTAGATATGCATGGGTGAAACCAATGTCCAATGCAGGGACTCCTGTCTATTGTATTCAGTATGGTAGTTCATTGCCTTCACTCTGCAGATCAACTGACTTCTCTCTATTCATTAAGCCCCTCATGATCTATCATTAAAATTACCTCTTGGAAAATACCTGAAAACCCCTTGCCCCTCTGTGCTTCTATAATCCCTGCCTAGCAAAACCCCAATCTGCTGATTACATCACCCTGGCATGACTCACTCTTGAGCTACCACCCCTCCCACCTTCTCAAAGAGACTGCTCCATTACTAACACTCTCTCCTACATCCTCAAATGCTTTCTCTCTCCTGCTCATTCCCATATGTATTCAAACTTGCTCTAGTTTCTCTCATCTTTTAAAAAGTCCTTTCTTGATGCACAATCCCCACCTGGGACCATTCTTCTCTCTGCTGCCCTTCACAGCCAATCCTTCCCTAAAAGGTTTTCTGTGCATTCTATATCCATTTCCTCACTGCCCATTTACTGTTCAGCCTACTACAATCTAAGTCCTGTCTCCACTTCCAAAATTATTCTTACTAAAGTAACCAATCACCTCTAAGTTATTAAATTCTCATCTTACTAAACTAACAACAACATTCAATAAAGTTGACTTTTCTCTTATTGTTGAAATGCTCTCTTTGGTCCTCCTCTGACACTGTATTCTCCTGGACCTCTTCTTCTTTCTCCTAAATAGAGACCCTTATATCCAACTAATTCTTTAACATCACCATTATAATGTCTCAAATACATTTCATCCATAACATATTAAAATTAAATTTTGATTTCCCCTCAAATTCATTCTAACTCCAGCCTTCCATATTTCAGTAAATGCCATCTTTTCCATACACTTAGTTGCACTAGCCAAAAATCTGAAAGTCCTCCCTCTTCCTCATACCCTCATCCAAGCCATTTCCAAGTCCTGTCTATTTTACTGAAAAAATATAACTGAATCTATTAACTCATGTCCAGTGTTGTGCTATCCCTGGAGTCCAGGTTGTTGTAAACTTATCTTAAGCTAAAGCAGTTTTACTCCATTTTTCAGTCTTGCCTCCTCCTCTAACTGATTTTCCACACAGTAACAAGAGCAGTCTTCAGGATGAGACCTCCAAGATGGTGGAGGAGTACACGTGGAGATCACCTTCCTCCCCACAAATACATCAGAAATACACCTACATGTGGAACAACCCCTACTGAACACCTACTGAAAGCTGGCAGAAGATCTCAGATTTCCCAAAAGGCAAGAAACTCCCCATGTACCTGGGTAGGGCAAAAGAAAAAAAAAACAGAGACAAAAGAACAGGGATGGGACTGCACCAGTGGGAGGGAGCTGTGAAGGAGGAAAAGTTTCCCCACACTAGGAAGCCCCTTCACTGATGGAGACGGGTGGTAGCAGGGGGGACGCTTCAGAGCCATGGAGGACAGCACAGAAACAGGGGTGCAGAGGGCAAAGCAAAAACACTCCTGCACAGGGGACTGGTGCTGACCAGCACTCACCAGCCCGAGAGGCTTTTCTGCTCACCCACTGGGGCGGGTGGGGGCTGGGAGCTGAGGCTCTGGCTTCAGAGATCAGATCCCAGGGAAAGGACTGGGGTTGGCAGCATGAACACAGCCTGAAGGGGGTTAGTGCACCACAGATAGCTGGGAGGGAGTCCAGGGAAAAGTCTGGAACTGCCTAAGAGGCAAGAGACCATTGTTTCCGGGTGCACGAGGAGAGGGGATTCAGAGCACCACCTAAATGAGCTCAAGAGATGGGCATGAGCCACAGCTATCAATGCAGACATGAGAGACAGGCATGAAATGCTAAGGCTGCTGTTACAGCCACCAAGAAGTCTGTGTGCAAGCACAGGTCACTATCCACACACCCCCCAGAAGGCTGTGCTGCCAACCACTGCCAGGGTCCCGTGATCCAGGGACAACCTCCCCAGGAGAACCACAGCACGCCTCAGGCTGCTGCAATGTCACACCGGCCTCTGCCACCACAGGGTCGCCCCGCATTCTGTATAACTCCCTCCCCTCGGCCTGAGTGAGCCAGAGCCCCTTAATCAGCTGCTACTTTAACCCCGTCCTGTATGAGTGAAGAACAGATGCCCTCAGGCAACCTAAACGCAGAGGCGGGGCCAAATCCAAAGCTGAACCCCAGGAGCTGTGCGAAAAAAGAAGAGAAAGGGAAATTTCTCCCAGCACCCTCAGAAGCAGCGGATTAAATCTTCACAATCAACCTGATGTACCCTGAATCTCTGGAATACCTGAATAGACAACGAATCATCCTCAAATTGAGGGGGTGGACTTTGGGAGCAGCTGTAGACTTGGGTTTGCTTTCTGCATCTAATTTCTTTCTGGTTTTATGTTTTTTGTAGTTTAATATTTAGAGCTTATTATCATTGGTAGATTTGTTTATTGATGTGGTTGCTCTCTTCTTTTTTTTTCCTTAATATACAGATTGTTTTTTCCTTTTTCTCTTTTTGTGAGTCTGTACGTGTATGCTGCTTTGTGTGATTTTCTCTGTATAGCTCTGCTATTACCATTTGTCTTAGGGTTCTCTCTGTCCATTATGTTTCTTTGTTTGTTTTTGTATAGCTTTTAGCACTTATCATTGGTGGATTTGTTTTTTGGTTTGGTTGCTCTGTTCTTTATTTCTTTCTTCTTTTTTTTATTACTTTTTAACTTTTTTATTTTAAATAATTATTTTTTATTTTAATAATTTTTTATTTTATTTTATATTTTCCTTTCTTTCTTTCTATTTTTTTCCCTTTTATTCTGAGTCGTGTGGATGAAAGGCTCTTGGTGCTGCAGCCAGGAGTCAGTGCTGTGCCTCTGAGGTGGGAAAGCCAAGATCAGGACATTGGTGCACAAGAGACCTCCCAGCTCCATGTAAAATCAAACGGCAAAAGCTCCCCCAGAGATCTCCATTTCAACGCTAAGACCCAGCTCCACACTCAATGACTAGCAAGCTATAATGCTGGACAACCTATGCCAAACAACTAGCAAGACAGGAACACAACCCCACCCATTAGCAGAGAGGATGCCTAAAATCATAATAAGGTCACAGACACACCAAAACACACCACCAGATGCGGTCCTGCCCACGAGAAAGACAAGATCCAGCTTCATGCACCAGAACACAGGCACCAGTCCCCTCCACCAGGAAGCCTACACAACCATCTGAACCAACCTTAGACACTGGGGGCAGACACCAAAAACAATGGGAACTATGAACCTGCAGCCTGCGTAAAGGAGACCCCAATCACAGTAAGTTAAGCAAAATGAGAAGACAGAGAAACACAGAGAAGACAAAGGAGCAAGGCAAAAACCCACCAGACCAAACAAATGAAGAGGAAATAGGCAGTCTACCTGAACAAAAATTCAGAATAATGACAGTAAAGATGATCCAAAACCTTGGAAATAGAATGGAGAAAATACAAGAAACATTTAATAAGGACCTAGAAGAACTAAAGAGCAAACAAAAAATGATGAACAACACAATAAATGAAATTAAAAATTTTCTAGAAGGAATCAATAGCAGAATAACTGAGGCAGAGACAAGATAAGTGACCTGGAAGATAAAATAGTGGAAATAACTACCGCAGAGCAGAATAAAGAAAAAAGAATGAAAAGAATTGAGGACAGTCTCAGAGACCTGTGGTACAACATTAAACGCACCAACATTTGAATTATAGGGGTCCCAGAAGAAGAAGAGAAAAAGAAAGGGACTGAGAAAATATTTGGAGAGATTATAGTTGAAAACTTCCCTAATATGGGAAAGTAAATAGTCAATCAAGTCCAGGAAGTGCAGAGAGTCCTATACAGGATAAATCCAAGGAGAAACATGCCAAGACACATACTAATCAAAATATCAAAAAATTAAATACAAAGAAAAAATATTAAAGCATCAAGGGAAAAACAACAAATAACATACAAGGGAATCCCCCTAAGGTAAACAGTTGACCTTCCAGCAGAAACTCTGCAAGCCAGAAGGGAATGGCAGGAAATATTTAAAGTGATGAAAGGGAAAAAACTACAACCAAGATTACTCTACCCAGCAAGGATCTCATTTATATTAGATGGAGAAATGAAAACCTTTACAGACAAGCAAAAGCTAACAGAATTCAGCACCACCAAACCAGCTTTACAACAAATGCTAAAGGAACTTCTCTAGGCAGATAACATAAGAGAAGGAAAAGACCTACAATAATAAACCCAAAACAATTAAGAAAAAAGTTATAGGAATATACATATCAATGACTACCTTAAATGTAAATGGATTAAGTGCTCCAACCAAAAGACATAGACTGTCTGAATGGATACAAAAACAAGATCCATATATATGCTGTCTACAAGAGACCCACCTCAGACCTAGGGACACATACAGACTGAAAGTGAGGGCATGGAAAAAGATATTCCATGCAAATGGAAATCAAAAGAAAGCTGGAGTAGCAATTCTCATATGAGGTAGAATAGACTTAAAAATAAAGACTATTACAAGAGGCAAGGAAAGACACTGCATAATGATCAAGGGATCAATCAAAGAAGAACATATAACAATTGTAAATATTTATGCACCCAACATAGGAGCACCTCAATACATTAAGGCAAATGCTAACAGCCATAAAAGGGGAAATCGACAGTAACACAATCATAGTAGGGGACATTAACACCCCACTTTAACCAATGGACAGATCATCCAAAATGAAAATAAATAAGGAAACACAAGCTTTAAATGATACATTAAACAAGACGGACTTAATTGATATATAAAGAACATCCCATCCCAAAACAACAGAATTCACTTTCTTCTCAAGTGCTCATGGAACATTCTTCAGGATAGATCATATCTTGGGTCACAAATCAAGCCCTGGTAAATTTAAGAAAATTGAAATCATATCAAGTATCTTTTCTGACCACAGTGCTATGAGACTAGATACCAATTGCAGGAAAAAAATCTGTAAAAACTACAAACACATGGAGACTAAACAATACACTACTAAATATCCAAGAGATCACTGAAGAAATCAGAGAGGAAATCAAAAAATACCTAGAAACAAATGGAAATGAAAACACGATGACCCAAAACCTATGGGATGCAGCAAAAGCAGTTCTAAGAGTCAAGTTTATAGCAATACAGTGCTACCTCATGAAACAAGAAACATCTCATATAAACAACCTAAACTTACACCTAAAGGAATTAGAGAAAGAAGAACAAAAAAATCCCTAAGTTAGAAAAAGGAAAGAAATCATAAAGATCAGATCAGGAATAAATGAAAAAGAAATGAAGGAAACAATAGCAAAGTTTAATAAAACTAAAAGCTGGTTCTTTGAGAAGTTAAACAAAATTGATAACCCATTAGCAAGACTCATCAAGAAAAAAGGGAGAAGACTCAAACCAATAGAATTAGAAATGAAAAAGGAGAAGTAACAAATGACACTGCAGAAATACAAAGGATCATGATAGATTACTACTAGCAACTAAATGCCAATAAAATGGACAACTTGGAAGAAATGGACAAATTCTTAGAAAAGCACAACCTTCTGAGACTGAACCAGGAAGAAACAGAAAATATGAACAGACCAATCAAAACCACTGAAATTGAAACTCTGATTAAAAATCTTCCAACAAACAAAAGCCCAGGACCAGAGGGCTTCCCTGGAGAATTCTATCAAACATTTACAGAAGAGTTAACACCTATCGTTCTCAAACTCTTCCAAAATACAGCAGAGGGAGGAACACTCCCAAACTCATTGTACAAGGCCACCATCACCCTGAAACCAAAACCAGACAAAGATGTCACAAAGAAAGAAAACTAGAGGCCAATATCACTGATGAACATAGATGCAAAAATCCTCAACAAATTACTAGCAAATATAATCCAATAGCATATTAAAAGGATCATACACCATGATCAACTTGGGTATATCCCAGGAAAGCAAGGATTCTTCAATATACCCAAATCAATCAATGTGACAAACCATATTAACAAGTTGAAGGAGAAAAACCATATGATCATCTCAATCGATGCAGAGAAAGCTTTCGACAAAATTCAACACCCATTTATGATAAAAACCCTCCAGAAAGTAGGCATATAGGGAACTTACCTCAATATAATCAAGGCCAGATATGAGAAACCCACAGCCAGCAGCATTCTGAATGGTGAAACACTGAAACCATTTCCTCTAAGATCAGGAACAAGAGAAGGTTGTCCACTCTCACCACTCTTATTCAACATAGTTTTGGAAGTTTTAGCCACAGCAATAAGAGAAGAAAAAGAAATAAAAGGCATCCAAATTGGAAAAGAAGAAGTAAAGCTGTAAGTGTTTGCAGATGACATGATATTATACATAGAGAATTCTAAAGATGCTACCAGAAAACTACTAGAGCTAATCAATGAAGTTGGTAAAGTAGCAGGATACAGAATTAATGCACAGAAATCTCCTTCATTCCTATACACTAATGATGAAAAATCGAAAGAGGAATTAAGGAAACACTCCCATTTACCACTGTAACAAAAATAAAAAAATACCTAGGAATAAACCTACCTAAGGAGACAAAAGACCTGTATGCAGAAAACTATAAAACACTGATGAAAGAAATTAAAGATGATACAAACAGATGGTAAGATATACCATGTTCTTGGGTTGGAAGAATCAACATTGTGAAAATGACTATACTACCCAAGCAATCTACAGATTCAGTGCAATCCCTGTCAAACTACCAATGGCATTTTTCACAGAACTAGAACAAAAAATTTCACAATTTGTATGGAAACACAAAAGACCCCAAATAGCCAAAGCAATCTTGAGAAAGAAAAACAGAGCTGGAGAAATCAGGCTCCCTGACTTCAGAGCATACTACAAAGCTACAGTAATCAAGACAGTATGGTACTGACACAAAAACAGAAATATAGATCAATGGAACAGGACAAAAATCCCGGAGATCAACCCATGCACATATGGTCATCTTATTTTTGATTAAAAAAAGGCAAGAATATAGAGTGGAGAAAAGACAGTCTCTTCAATAAGTGGTGCTGGGAAAACTGGACAGCCACATGTAAAAGAACGAAATTAGAACACTCCCTAACACCATACAAAAAATAAACTCAAAATGGATTAAAGACCTAAATGTAAGGCCAGAAACTATCAAACTCTTAGAGGAAAATATAGGCAGAACACTCTGTGACATAAATCACAGCAAGATCCTTTTTGACCCACCTCCTAGAGAAACGGAAATAAAAACAAAAATAAACAAATGGGAACCAATGAAACTTAAAAGCTTTTACACAGCAAAGGAAACCATAAACAAGACAAAAAGACAACCCTTAGAATGGGAGTAAATATTTGCAAACGAAGCAACTTTCAAAGGGTTAATCTCCAAAATTTACAAGCAGCTCATGCAGCTCAATATCAAAAAAACAAACAACCCAATCCAAAAATGGGCAGAACACCTAAATACACATTTCTCCAAAGAAGATATACAGATTGCCAACAAACACATGAAAGGATGCTCAACATCACTAATCATTAGAGAAATGCAAATGAAAACTACAATGAGGTATCACCTCACACAGCTCAAAATGGCCATCATCAAAAAATCTACAAACAATAAATGCTGGAGAGGGTGTGGAGAAAAGGGAATCCTCTTGCACTGTTAGTGGGGGTGTAAATTGATATAGCCACTAAGGAGAACAGTATGGAGGTTCCTTAAAAAACTAGAAGTAGAACTACCATATGACCCAGCAATCCCACTACTGGGCATATACCCTGAGAAAACCATAATTCAAAAAGAGCCATGTACCACAATGTTCATTGCAGCTCTGTTTACAATAGCCAGGACATGGAAGCAACCTAAAGTGTCCATCGACAGATGAATGGATAAAGAAGACGTGGCACATACATACAATGGAATAGTACTCAGCCATAAGAAGAAACAAAATTGAGTTATTGGTAGTGAGATGGATGGACCTAGAGTCTGTCATGGAGAGTGAAGTAAGTCAGAGAAAAACAAATACCGTATGCTAACACATATATATGGAATCTAAAAAAACAAAAAAAAAAACAAAAATAGTTCTGATGAACCTAGGGGCAGGACAGGAATAAAGATGCAGACGTAGAGAATGGGCTTGAGGATGTGAGGAAGGGGAACGGTAAGCTGGGACGAAGTGAGAGAGTAGCACTGACATATATACACTACCCAATGTAAAATAGATAGCTAGTGGGAAGCAGCCACATAGCACAGGGAGATCAGCTCGGTGGTTTGTGACCACCTAGAGGGGTGGGATAGGGAGGGTGGGAGTGAGATGCAAGAGGGAGGATATATGTGTGTGTATAGCTGATTCACTTTGTTATAAAGCAGAAGCTAACACACCATTGTAAAGCAATTATACTCCAATAAAGTTGTTAAAATAAATAAATAAATAAATAAATAAATTCAGCTTTAAAAAAAAAAAAGTGGTCTTCAGCTACTTCAATACCATTGTGCAATTCTCCTGCTTAAAAGCTTACAATGGCTTGTCATTCTTCTTAGGATAAAATCAAAATCTTTAAAATGGACCACATCTGGCCCCTGCCCATACACTTGTCTCTTAACCCTCCTTCCCACACACACACACCATGCAGCAGCCACACTGGCTGCCTTTCCATTCCTTGAATGCTCCCAGTTCTTCCCCTCTCCAGGGCCTTCTTACCTGTGCTTCTACCTGCCTGGAACAATCTTCTCTCCAACTCACTCCTTGGCTAATTCTTACTCATCCTTCAAATCATCATAGTGTCATTCTCAGAAAAGCTTTTCCTGACGTCCCAAACTAGCATCTATCATAATCTTCAATCAGAAATTGCACCTTATATTTTTCCACCACAGTTCTTACAACAATTTGAAGTTACATAATTTTCATTTAATTAACATCTGTTTCCCAAGTAGATCACAAGTTCTACAAGGGCAGGAATTGTGTCCATTTTGTTCAAGGCTGCATTCTCAGCATATTTATCAGTATTTGGCCCACTGATAAACATTTGTCGAATGGATGGGAAATTAGCATTTTTTTGTAAAGCTGCATTCGGCTGTCCCTACCTGATTTGAGGAAAGTAGGAAATTGCTGATTTCCGAAGTGGGCAAAAAGAACTATATAGCTTCAAGACACAGAGCGACAGCACACAGAGCTAGAGACGTGGATAAAATGCTGTAGAATAAAACCCCAGCTCAGTTCTCTAGATGAATGGCACAGAAACAAGGGGTCAGAATGTGAAATTAGAGCTGACTCAAGTTATACACTCTGTTAGATGTAGTTGCAACATTCATTTTAACTTCTGTATCTCATGTCTCTCTTCATATTATTCATGAACTTAAAGGCTCTATTAAACCATCAGACCTAAAACTTTAACTACATTTACAAAAGCATGTACTTTTGTACCTTTTGCACAAATGTGTGAGGCTTGCTTCCTCATTTCACTGAGCTATACACTGGTTCCTCTGTCCAGAGGTGCAAACTAGCACATGCTGCATTTGATTTTATGACTCATCTAATTACAGACATAAAATAATGAGGCTGAAAGAGATGCTACGTGGATGAAAAAAGAAAGTCCAGAGCTGTGAATAATATTCCTGCAGATTCTTAAGTAAAATTAGATAATAAACAAATCTCATGGTCCAGTCCAGATCTAGTGATTAAAGTGCTATATTCTAGAAATCCTATCAATAATCATGGGAATTATATGCACCCAAAATCAGAAGAGTCTTCTCAGCCCACTACTGCTACCCCAAAAGAATAAAGGTCAGATGCCTAAAATCATAAAAAGTTTGCTTCACTTTCTTGTTTCCTTTCCAGAAGCTTTCTCATTCTGAAGCTAAATGCTCATGGTTCTTCCTTTAGTCAGTTGGATATTTCCTCAGCATAATTTTTTCTATTCTATAAAATATGCAAGCCAAATAAATTAACAATTAAGTGGATATCAATTCCTTAGCTACATTGGTGACTAAATCTAAGTTTAGTTTACAGCCTGCAAAATATACCTAAAGCTTAAATATAATGACTTCCATGCTAAACGGAAGGTCAGATACCATTCCATTTAAGTAGCTAGCTTAGCAAGATTTAGCTCTTTTTCTAAAGGATTGTAAAACTTAAATCAATCATCATATTCAATATGAGGTTTGATAATCAAGATTGCTAAGCAAGAAAAAATTGAGTTTCAAACTTTGCTGTTCTTAAACATTTCTGGCTCTTTAATGATTTGAGCCTTTGCTGTGCCTCCGGTCATTCCTGCATGTTAATCATAGTCATAAAGTATAGTCATAAAATAGCAGGTACAGGAGATTAAACACATTTTTCACTGATTCCAAACCGTAATATGAAAGGTGGTTTCTTGAACAAAGCACCAGTAGGTACTTCATTGACATTTACCTTTTTCTCCAAAAGGTAGGTTATACAAAAATTGCAATCAACTAAAGATTCTGCTAAATTAAGGCCCTTATGCTTTAAGAACAACCAAAATGTTCCTAGTGAGTCCCACAGACTAGAGAATGTCTAATAGAAGAATCTTTGGGCTACATTAAAACCAGTCCAAGAGCTCACAGGCAGTTCCCTCTCTTGGAATTCAAAAGCAGGGATGCAGTTCTCAAAAAGAGGGGTGGGCTTCAGATTCGGAAAGGAACTAGAGATGTTTGCACAAACCACTGAGATCTATGTTTACTGAGTCAAGATGTCACCATGAAATATTTACTATAAGTATTTTAAACCTGTAATAAATTGATCTGCAGCTTGAGAAACCACACATTTTCACAACTCTACCCAATAAACTAGGAGCTTACACTTCAAATGTTGTACATTGTTCCTTTGCCCTCTGTCTACTTCCCCAACTTAGGCCATAAAACCTTATCTGACAGGCTTATTTTCATCCTCAGAGCTGAGTGTGTGAGAACAAGCAATTTTTAAAATCAGCTGAAATAATGAAAAAATAAAAATAAACAAATAAGGAGATGGGCTATGGAAAGTAAAGTAAGCATTAGGGAAAATAATCACCATTTGAATCAGACTTATGCTTGGACCCACTTGTAACCTACTCCTACAACTCTGACACAGTTCAGCCATCCAAGAGCATGATTGGTAAGGAGTCTTCTTTCCAAAAGTCTCTGTGAAAGGCAACCTGCACTGCTTCAACTGATGACATGGTTCATTTCACCTTTGAAGACCCAGGCAAGCTAATGCCAAAAAGAGCCTCCCTGTGTTATCGCCTCAAACAGCAGACCCTGCAGCATTCCAGGTCATCATCCAAGAGGCTGCTGAGAAGCTGAGTTCCAGCCATTCTCCTGATTCCTCTTATCACATGCCTGGGCTGTCAGAGGGTCAGAACCAAGGGAGCAAAAACTTGAGCCCTGAATAACTGTTCCATCTTTACCAGCCTTCAGGACCCAGTCAGAATCACAACTGGCCCCTGATCTTAATATGAGGAAAACGCAGTCTAGAGACAATGTGTTGTTACTTACCCAGGGTCACACTGCCAGTGAGGGCTCATGTTAGGAGACGAAATGACCATTTGACCCCCACCATCTGGTTTTCCTTTTTTACTCTATTACCATCCCTCAACTGAACCAGATAGCTGGAAGAAAGGCTGGCTCATGCATCCCTATGTTTTGCTAGTTTATTTGTTTAAAATTTTTGTTAATATGATGTGAGTCCAGAAGCAGAATAGCCAAGAAGGAAAGGCAGCAGTCTGCAATGTGATACAATTTTACAGAAGTCACTTCTCCTTGTAAGATGGTCCAGCCACCAGCTCTCTGTTTCTCCATGTTTCCCAACCATTTTGGCAGAGTGTCATCTCTCCAGCCTCTAGAGTTACATATGGTGTAAGATCTCACTGTGTAAACTGACAGCAGAACCACTCCAAGTTCTCCCCCATAGAAAGGGACTGGTGGGATACCCCTATGTCAGAAAAACAGAAAGAATTTGTATTGCAAGTAGCAAAGTCTCCATAGGGAAAAGAAGGCTCCAAAGTCTTATTCTAAGAAAGGGTCCCTAATCTTTTTGTACATGGACCCCTTTTCAGTCATGTAAAGTCTGTGATGCTGCCTAACAATAATGTTTTTAAAAGCATAAAATAAAAAACATAGAAAGCAAACCAATTAAGTTTAAATACTAATATCAAAATGTTAAAAAAACCAAATTAATGATATAGTAATATACTCTTTATTAATGTATGACATAACAAAATCTATTTGCAGGTCTGATAATTGTCATATTTGTGAAGTAGTGTTGAATGTAAACAATATCTTAAGATACAGGAACTGACTGTAATGTGACACAAAAATATCTGTGGTTTCTATTAATGGCTGCATCACAGGTACCTTGAATACTACTGTAATTAGTTGCTTATATTCGTAATGAAAGAAAATGCTAAATTTCATTACAAATTAGGGAAAATCAAGGTGTACTCTTTACAGTCCAAGTCCACAGAACTCCTGAATTCTATCCATGGACCCCAGGTGAAGAATTTATGCTCTAAACAATCATTATGTCTTTCTGATAGCCATTTGTGCTGCTTAAAGAGTACATACCATGTACACTTGAGCATACTCAGTCTAACATTTCTTAATGCCATTGCCTTTAAATTGAAGGTTATCCAGGAGCCAGTAGGAATTAGATTACACTGCCATCAGTTTCATGAAACCAATAGCTAATATATTCTCATTAGCTCAATTAGCTCATAAGCATTATTTCCCAGAGTGAGATCATTGCACCAGTAAATATTGATTACTCACGTGGATTATAGCAGGTCTTAGGTACAGGTCTGTCTGTCTCTGGGGTTGTATATGCAGGCCAACATCTCAGCTGAGAATATGGGGGTGAATCACTGTTAAATGAGTTTAGGACTCTCCATTTATCACAGGGAAGTAAAGAAAAATCTACTACACAGCAAGTGGGGACCAGCTGTTGCCTGCCTCCATTTTATGGAATTAGGCAAAATCACAACACTGACAGAGATTCAATTTAGTTCATAAAATTTGCATTGCCTTCTATTGTGTTTACCAATATCCCTATCCCATTTGCTTACTCTTGTCTCTAAGCTTCAGCACATAGTAAATGTATTCTCAACTAAACACTATCTCTAATCATACTCTCTTTTTATCGTTGCATGTTAGTTTTTGCTACACAACCAAATTATAAATTGTGCATAAGATGAAATACACACTTTACTTTCAAAAGCACTGAGCACAGTGCTGGGCACATTATAGGAATTTTTATAAATACTTTCTCATTGACCAGAAGTAAATAAATATTTAAAGAGAGAGAAGCAAATATATTAACTTCTTTACTAACTACTCTTTGTTTTCACTGGTGTTCTGTTTCCAAAAAAAAATAAATACGTCAGATCTATCAGGGGGAATTGGTACATTGGCACTGTTTGGATAACAGTTTCTAAGGATGGATAACATTTTCTTTGGGAAGGCCATATAAGCAGGAAAGTTATTTAGACTGGACAGTATGTGATGGTTCTTAGTGACACCAGCATCACCAAAGCCTAGCATTCATTTGCTCATTCATTCATTCATTAAACATGTAAATGAGGGCTCACTAGGTGTAAAAGAGGAAGAAAACCTAGTGTAGGCCTTAAGGGCATCAAAGCCTGAGAAGGTAACAATAATCCTCTTGATTTCTTCTATTCCTTTCCTTTGTTGCTACCCAATTTAGACCTTGAATCACTGAAACTTCTTCCTGTCACTGGCTCCCATTTCCAGTCAGTGTTATTTGTGTAACGTAACCTCCTTCCCCAAATCATATTGCTGCCAAATGAATCTTTTTTTTTTTTTTTTTTTGCGGTACGCGGCCCTCTCACCGTTGTGGCCTCTCCTGTTGTGGAGCACAGGCTCCGGACGCGCAGGCTCAGCGGCCATGGCTCACGGGCCCAGCCGCTCCGCGGCATGTGGGATCTTCCCGGACCGGGGCACGAACCCGTGTCCCCTGCATCGGCAGGCGGACTCTCAACCACTGCGCCACCAGGGAAGCCCTGTCCAATGAATCTTAATAAAATAATTATAACACTAGGTAGTATTAAATACATAATAACCGAAATGTTCGATAATAGAAAAATGGTTGAAGAAATAATAGTATTTCCACAAAATATTGTACAACCAATAAAAACAATGTTCATGAAGGGTTTTTAATAACATGGGACATCGCTGTTGTTGTATTGAGTACAAAACCTAAAAATAAATTGTATACACAGTGTAATCTCAACCATGTAAGTATACGCACCCAAAGAAATAGAACTAGACAGAAAAAGCAAAATATCAACCACAATTATGATTATTAGTGACTATAGAAATTTTCAAAATGTAGAAATTTATAAAGAAAAATTATAATGAGAATGCATAACTTTTATACATCTTTAAGTCCAGTAGTTCCTTTTATTAACCAAAAAAGAATTCTAAAACTACAAATCCAATTATGCAAATCATAATCCCATCTAATTATCCTTTAGTACTTTATTGTGACTTAGTGAGCAGAAGCCAATTATCTTGGACTCGACCAGCCTTCAAAGGCCTCTACCTGCTGACACCACTTCCTGTGTCGCACTTTCTCCCACGTCTCTTCTACAAATGACAGCTTACATTCTGTTATGTCACCCCCAAGCTCTCCGGCCTCTGCACCTTTGCTCAGTCTATTGCTTCTTCCAGAGCTAGGTTAGGGAGAAGGCCAGATGGCAACTACTCCAGCAGTGCTCAAGTGTGTAGTGAAATGGAGCAAACCGTGTTCACCAGAATTCCATTCAGAAAGAGCACTGTAGGTGTTAAGAAGAAATAATTTAATAAAGCCACTTGGGGTGAGGGCGGTTGGCAGGGGTAAGTGTGAATAGTCACAGATGGCAAGTGGCTAGACTGCCTTCCAGGGAGAGTGGGTCCAGGGGACTGCAGGGCTTGTATCCCGCTAAATAGGGTGTACAAGCTTGAGACCAGAGAGGGATGACTTGGGGTAGTACAGAAGAGTCTCACGTGGGTCTTCTTCTCTCTACTAAACAATGTTGAGCAAATATTTTAAAACCATCAGTTTAAAGGACCACCAAACCATAAACCTGGTCAGAGGGCTCACACCTTTTTCCTGCTTCTACTGTAAGTCTCTCAAATATCTCCTCCTCTATTATCTTCTCCTTACCTCTCCCACCCACCACCATCACCCTTCTCTGAACGCCTCCTGCTCTTGGTTGATATGGCACTTCTCATTCCAGTTTAAGATTATTTGAGGATGTTCATTATCTCCTTCATTAGATGCTAAACTTCTTATTTAACTGCGCCTAGCATACTACTCAATACATATTTAATTATTTAATTAATTAATTAGAGAACAAGTAAACTATCTGGATGCTAAACCAAGAAGATGGAAATGACTTAAGAATCAGAAGAGGTTCTACAGATACATTACAAAAGGTGATTCATTTGGGCCAATTTAACCTAGAGCAGGGCAAGAAAAGGGCAGAGACTTGCTGAAGTTTCTACCCTGGTGTGGCCATAACCTAGAGAAATAAAACCCTGAAGTATCCAGGGTCCTCTTCAGAGCACATTTCAGTGTCACTGTCTGTCTGACAGCTGGCTATAAGCAGTCCTATATCTTTCATGAGGAAATGTCATTGAAATGTGAATAATGTGAAGCTCCATTGGAATCCCCTATGTAATTTCACCTAGATGAGCAACTTTCTAGCCTGATGTCACATGGAGTTCTTTGGGTGGAGGTGGGTGTTGAACAAACGCTCAGAATAGCATGCTATAAATAGAAGACTGCCTCACACATTCTAATAACAATAACCATCCCTGAATTATTTAGCCATTGCCTGCTGTATTTCACATTCCTCATATTTCCCAACTCATTTGCAAGAGTCAAACCTCAGCCGTGAATCACTCTGTGTTGCTAGCTCAATCCATTCTTCCAGAATTAACCTACAGACTCAGCAAAAATCTCAAGTCCCAAAGTAAGTCATCCCTCACACAGGTAAATTGGACCATCTCCCTTTTCAATTCTCTGTGGGCTGCATATCCCCCAGGAAGCTGTTCCTCAACGAGCACCTCTCAAGCTCCTTCCACAGTCTTTCCACAATTGCATTAGTGCTCTCTCCAGCCCTGGTTGCCAAGATCCAATTTTATCACTTCCTATGGCTTGTTTGGTAGCAAATTCACTACTATGGGCTATTGTTATCCAGTTAGACTTGGATTTTCTGAAGGTTCTGGTCAGATCTTCCCTTCTTCTCTCTACCCAGAGCTCAGCAAGTAATATCTACTTAAAAGACTTAAATGCTTATTTATTGCATCATTCATTTTCAATCTGGTGAGAATCCCATTAAAATTTCCACTTTGAAAGCAATTCAAACAAAAGGAAAAATAAGAGTACAACTCAAGGATGCTTGTTATACATTAGTTTATGTGCTGTCGATTAGCTACAACTTATACATCTTAAGTCCATTTGTCCATTTCTAATTACATCTTAAGTCCATTTGTCCATTTCTAATTGACCATTCTAACTTTCCCAGTGCTGATGAAAAATACCCAAATGGACCCTCTTAGGATGGCTGGTTGGAGGTACTTTAAGCTCTGTTGAAATGAAGATCCTGCTAGACAAAAATCCTCCTTCACTCAGCACTGGAAGTCAGTCTTTGTGAACCTAATTAGATACTGGGATTTATACGGTCTAAAGAAATCCATAATCCTCGTGTCTCTTCCCCTCTACAACAGGCTGCCAAGGAACCCAAAGCTGCACTAGGCACATTTACTCCTTTGAGTAAAGGCCGTGGGTTTCCCAGGAGCCTCCCCATTGGGTGCTTGCATGTCCCCTACAATACCCTGGACACTGCAAGTAAAGGGATACTGCCTCTTGACTCACTTCATCCTCTTTCTGACAATTTTAGTTTAAAAAATAATTTGTTAGGATATAAAAGTAACATACCTAAGTACCTTGCATTTAGAGTTTACAATTTTGACATTTTGTCTTTTTTTCCTCATTTTTATGAAAGAAATTAAATATTAGAGATAAAATTGAAGTCTCTTCTCATTGGTCAGCCTATCTCCTTCCCAGAGGAATTTAGTGTGATAAACTAAAGGCTTTTTCTTAAAAATTCTTTGTATTTAGTTTAAATAATATAAATTTGTTGATATTCAACTGTTTTTTTGACCTAAAGAACACAATTTTATGTGTTTCAACCTAACATATATGTGCATTATGCATGTGGCTTTAAAAATGTACATAAACAATATTATATCATATGTCACTCTGTAATATGCTGATCAATATTATTTTTTAAAGGTCTATATATACATTGAGAGAGGTAGAGTATTCATTTTCACAGCTATATGGGATCCTGTTATATGATGGGCTGCTTTGTATTTGTTTGTTTGCTATTACAAAGATGGCTAACAATGGACATCTTTGCCCATTCCATCTTTGAGCACAAGAGTAAGAGATTCTCAAGAATATATAATAAAGAGTAGAATTGCTGGGTTATGGAACACATTTTCGATTAAACAAGAGACTGCCAATTTGCTGTCACCAGTGATTATACCACTCACATTCCACCAACAATAAATGAGAGCTCTTACTTTCACACACTCTCACCAAACTTGACACTATCAGATTTTTAATGTTTGCCAGTGTGAGGGGTAAGAAATTATTTCTATCTGGTATTTTAACTTTCATTTTTCTGATTATGGGATTGTGACAGATCTAATTTTCAGATGGTACTTCCTTACCTTAAGCTAAAATCTACAACTTCCACTCATTTATTTCCTATGTCAGCAGTTCTCAACCTTTTGTCCTCGGGACCACTTCACAAACTTTTAAAATCATTGGGTACCCAGAGACCTTTTCTATATGTAAATTCTATCTATTAATACTTATTGTATTATAAAATTTAATTAAGATTTAAATATCTAGTAATTAATATAAAAATAATAAACCAATTATGTTAACATAAATAAAATACTTTTATTAAAAATAACCATATGGGCTTCCCTGGTGGCGCAGTGGTTGAGAATCTGCCTGCTAATGCAGGGGACACGGGTTTGAGCCCTGGTCTCAGAGGATCCCACATGCCGCGGAGCAACCAGGCCCATGAGCCACAACTACTGAGCCTGCGTGTCTGGAGCCTGTGCTCCGCAACAAGAGAGGCCGCAATAGTGAGAGGCCCACGCACCGCGATGAAGAGTGGCCCCCACTTGCCACAACTAGAGAAAGCCCTCGCATAGAAACGAAGACCCAACACAGCAAAAATAAATTAATTAATTAATAAAACTCCTACCCCCAACATCTTCAAAAAAAAAAAAAAAAAAGAAAACCACAGCTTAAAAAAAATAAAATAAAATAAATAACCATATGTTCCAAAACAAAAAATTTAGTGACAAAAGTGGCATTATTTTGCATCTTTGTAAATCACTTTAACAGCTCTGACTTAACAGAACACAGCTGGATTGTCATACATGCTTCTGCACTCAATCTGTTGGGATACGTAGGTTGAAGTGTGTATAAAAAAAAAAAATCCAGCCTCACACAGGTGTTGAAAAAGGGAAGAGAATTTAAATAGCTTTTTCAGATAACTGTGAAAATTCTTCTTTGATACTACCCAAAACTCAACATGTGGTAGTATCTTAAAGCTTAGCTGCAATATGGAATCTGAAACCCTATCAATGACTATTTTGTCTTGTATTGCATTAAAATTCATTGAACTATGTTACACTTTAAATGAATTTTTTATCCATGAATGATTTTGTGACAGCATGCATTGGTTGTTTAGAAAATACTAATTCACTAGGTTATCAGATCTTCTAACTACTGACATATTTCATCATACTTATCAAAAAGTCATATTACTGTTATTCCTAGTAATCTCTTCAGAAAAGTCTTTAAGGATTGGGAAGCTGTCAAGATCACAGTGGCAGATACAAGTTTTCCATAATTATAATTTCTACTTGAAACCTTGAATTTTATCATTGGCAACAAATGCTCAGTTTTTATTTGGATTGGCAGGTTCACTTTGTTAATTTTTAAGAAAACGTGTACCAAATACCTAAGTCAGCATAACCATAGTTTGTCAGTCATTCTTTCCATTTAAATTGCCATCCTATGAAAACAAAGTGGCTAGTTCAGCTTGCAACTTAAACAATTGCATACTTGCTTTTCCTCAGAACAATCATCGTAGTTGGATACACAGCAGAAATTACTTCATCCATTCTTCCCATTTCATCACACAGAATATTAAAAAGACATGTATTCAGGGTTTGAAATTTCATAAAATTAATCATTCCTACTGCTTCATCAAGGATATTCTTAAAAGAAATTATTTGTTCACCATGTATGTGGTAGTCAAAAATCCAACGACTATTAGTAGTATAGCTTAGTACCACTTCTTTATTTTCTGCTAAGGTTCTAGTAGTTATACTACCATTGTTTTTGTACCATGTGTGTCAAAACAGTATAGGCAAATAATATTTTAATATTATCATGAATATAGTTTTGACCTCACAAATTTCCTGGAAGAATCTCAGAGAACCCAGGAATCCACAGATCACACTTTGAGAACCACTATCCTATGTGATATGCCCTTTGGAGCCATTTTCCAGTTGTCAATGTATTGCCTCTCAGCTCCAAATTCACCCTTCATTGCCTGCTCTGTAAATGGGGGTGAACCCTGTAAATACTTTTCCTCTGTAAGTGGGCATAATGTTAAGCTTTGTTAGTACAGGGTGCTGGAGAGACACTGCAGGAGGAAAGGGCCTTCTTCCTGGTTCTTGATCCAGCGTGCATGGCTTCTCCAGAGCCCAGCTTCCACAGCACATATGGTTTCTCCAGCATCTGGCTCCTGTGTACACAGAGGCCAGCAGCAGTTGGTGGTAAACAGCTTCTCCTAGCACCCTTCTTGGGTAGTTTCACAATGGAGCACCTCCAGCAAGATATCTTCCTGTGAAGGGCTTTCCCTGGCATCCCAGAGGGTGGGCTTCTGATAAGCTGCAGAGTACAAATTTTCAGAGAGTTCCACCATCAAGGCACCACTACCTTCACTACCCAGTGAGCCACAGCTATGCCCTCCAGCAAGGTTTGGATCTCAACCCTGAGGATCTCTTCCTCAGGTGTCCTATCTAAGCCATAGGGGTGGTGGGTGTTCCTTATATGTGCTCTTTCTATATTCTTTAGGGTTTTCTTCAGTTCTTACTTCCAATTCCTCAAAACTCCAATCCCCATGCTATTAATAATTAGTTAATAATTCTTTATATGTAACTCTCCTTGTTCAAACAACTATGTGGTTTATATTTCTTGATGGGATCCTGACTGATACAGATCATATAGAACAAAACAATTTTCCCATTTCAAAAAGATAATCTTTGAGAGCTATTATCAGAGATGTTCTCATCTGTAGAAAAAAGCCCTAAACAATGAGAAACAAGTACGTTTTGGAGAAAAAAACAGAAAACACAGAGAAATGAAAAGTCCATGGCATAGAATCTGAAATGGGGAGAATATTAATAAGGCCATAGAATGGAAACAGTCAGGAAATTCAGGTAGACAATTTGAGGAATCTGATCATCCAAGAGGGGAATTAACTGAATAATCTATTAGAGTGATCTGTTTTGTGTTCACCTTGTGTTCTGTTTTCTATTGCTGCAATGTATTACCACAAACTTAGTGGCTGAAAACAACACAAATTTATGATCTTACAGTTCTGGAGGTCAGATGTCTAAAATGGGTCTTACTGGACTAAAATCAAGGTATCAGCAGAGCTACCTTCCTTTCTGTAGGCTGTAGGGGAGACTCCATTTCCTTGCCATTTCTAGCTTCTGGAGGTCACCCATATTCCTTGGCTTGTAGCCCTTTCCTCCATCTTCAAAGTCAGCAATGGAGGGCTATATCCTCATGTCATATCTCTCTGATCTCTTCTGCCTCTCTCTTCTGCTCTTGATGATTCTTGTGACCAGATAAAACAGGATAATCTCCCTATTATCAGGTTAGCTGATTAGCAATCTTAATTCCCCTTTGCCCTGTAAGCAACATATTTACAGGTTCCAGGGATTAGAATGTGACGCATCTTTGAGGGAACATTATATTGTCCATCACACCTTGGTTGCCTTCCGGAGCTCACTCAACCAGACCTAAAGTAAGGAATATTGATGGCAGAAAATTAATGACACCACAGAAAGTCACCATTTTTGAAGACTTACAAGCATTTTTATGAGACTGTGCAATGCTTTGCCTTTGTTAAGTAAATTTATGCATTTAATGCCAGTTTTTACTCTCAAGAAGGTTAAAACCTAACACAGAAAAACAAAACAAACCAAATGTTTCTTTAAGAGAAGAGAACCTTTCTATTAAGGACAGAGAATATTTTATTCTTCATTTTTCTGAGCCCAAAGCACAGTGCCTTGCAGATAGGAACAAATTTTTGTTTAGTGGAGAAGAGGTAGAGAGAGGTTTGATATAAAGAACAATTGTGTTTTATACACACATGTACACACACATTGTGGAAGGCAAAGAAGGGGATGTAAGTTAAGACAATATTTAAAAATAAAAGGGAGCTGTGGAAATAGAAAAATCTTTAATTCCAAAACCATATTACATTATCTTATTTCAGAGGTCTCTCAAACAACAGCCAAATAAAGTAGGCTCTCTCTGTTTCTCTTCTAATTTTAGCATGGTGGGGAGGGGAGTGAATCCTTTTCCCTCTTCAAAAAAATGCAAAATATGAAAAAAATAAGTTCCAAGGTGATAACTTTCAATTCAGAGGGTAAATTTTTATAGTTACATTAAATTATAGTCCCCTGAGGTCTCAGAAATGGGAATGTTGATAGACCCTGCAATATAGCAGCAGTACCCAGGGACTACCACCCTCTCTCTCTCTCTCTCATTCTCACCCACCTTCTCCATCGCTCCTCCCAATTCTGCTACCAAAAGGGAATTAAGCTATTTTTTGACCAGCTTTTGCTTTATGTACTCAAAGAAAACTCATAAAAATATTATTATATATCTGCGAAAAGCTACATGATCTTTGATTGAATAGTCTGTCCTGGAACATGTTGTCTAACAACATCTACTTTGTGTGACCCTGGATACTTCCAATTAGGGATTCTGAAAGGCGGAAACAGACAAAATCCCTGCCAACCCTTTATACCTGAGTCCCTTGCTAACTGCGTAAAGGGCTCTGAAAAATGGCAAGGGAGAAGCAGCAGACAGGGGGTTATGGAGGATGCAGTGGGGAGGTGTCTTGGGATACATTGCCTCTGATTGTTGCCAGAGCTTCCTTCCTCTTTGGAAAGCTCTAGGATTGTTATGGTCCCCCAGGATCACCCTCTGGGTTTACATCCTGCTGAAGTCTTTTGGAGGATTTTAAAGGAAGTAAATGCTTTTGGAAATTCCTCCTATGTACAGAATCAACTCTTGGTGATCTGGAGTGGGTGAATGTCCTTACAGGTTATAGCTCACCTGGCCTGACTACAGCTATCTACAGTTCTGCTGAGAGCAGTCACTGGAACTGCACGTGAAAGGGGGTATACACACATAGGGGTCTATGTTGTGAGCTGGCAGTTCTGAATATAGGCCTCAAATGGCATTGCAAAACCTAACAAGCAAGATTTTCTGGTTACCTGGTGTTTTTAAAATTTCTATATGTCACACTGTGAATCTTAAGAAAGATGCAAAATACAACTCTTTTGATACCATCTTACTTCCCCTCAGTAGCTTCCTCTCCCAGATGCCTTCTGCCTAGGACCATCCCCTCCAATAGCATCCCAACTTCACATCCTCCCCACCAGTCTTTCCCATTCAAAATGCACCTATGTCCCATGCCCTCAAAGCTCTTCCCAGGTAAAACTTTTGTTTTAGCAGATGCCTTCTGGGAACAAAAATAAATTAACCCTAAAACAGTGAAAGTAAATGAAGACATTTCAAATCTGAGAAAATATATTTGGGGACAATGGGTTTTTTGGTATCCCTCTAAATCAAACCACATAGTTTATTAGTAGGGCAGGCCTACATGATATTTTTACCTTCTATCTATATCTTTCATTTGTTAAAGAAATTTTATTATATCTTGCTAATAGCAAGGCACAGCTGAAGATGTTGAAGAGGGCAGTGAACTGTTGCCTTTGAGGAGTTTACAATATGGTAGATAAGAAATAGACATAAATACAATACTAGGCAGAAACATAAAAACAGAGTAAATCAGAGTATTACCTTCTAAGAAGTAAGCACTACTTCCTCCTGAGAAACAGAATATCTGCATATATTAAGGGTCAGTTTCAGACACTATATACATATAGTTCTGATGATACTTTTTCAACTATGTATAGTAGTCTCACTGGAACCCTAGCGAGGCTTCATCCCATCTCTGTTTATGGCCTAATGGCAGTAATAGCAAGTAAAAAGAGAAATTCATCAGATGAGAAAAGAAAAGCAATTATATAGCTTATAATAATACCCAGGATGATTTTTTTTCCTTCCTAGCTGTCACTGATTTCAAAAACAAAAGACAAATCTGTAATCTTAAAAAGAAAGCAGAGAATTAGGCACTGATTTGATTTTGTAGGAGAGCATTTTTAAATGCATCACAGTCCTTTTTTCTCCACGCACTTTGGGCAGCTTGAACAGTGAAGGGCATCAGAAGATTGTTTTCTCTAGTTTTGCTTATCTATATGTTGCTAGGATAAAATTTAAAATATTCATCAAAAGTCCATTTGGAAATATTTACTGGTAGAGAAGTAGCCTCCCAGGCTTCTGGATATTTTATTGTTATTTCAGAAATCTCACCTGCCTAGCAGATTGCTTTGCTTAAAGTGAGAAAAAAAAATAGTGGTTATCTATTTTAAGCATCATGATCCTCAATTTCTTAATCTTCTGTTCTTGAGTTCTATAATATATCCATTCAGAGCTACACAAATGCATTAAGAAGCACACAAAAGTCACCTTTTCTTTTCTCTCCAAAACATTAAAGCCTTTTTATTCTGTTTAAAAGACTCTTTTAAAGCAAGTTCTCTAAGCCAACTTTCTAACCCACACATCACAGAACACTATCACCCAGTTTTTCTGAATGCATATCTGGTACAGTTCTTTCACCCATCAGCATCTCAAGGAAAAGTAGCTTCTGAGAAGGGGCAGGGCTAGGGCCAGATCCAGGAAAAGGGTGGGAGTGTCGTATTCAAGGTCTCTCTCTCTCTCTCTCTCTTGCTGTCTCTCTCTTTCCTTCTCTCCCTCTTCCTCTCTCTCTCTGTTTCTCTCCCATTTAAACATAGCTCAATTTTCACCAAATCCCCAAAACATTAGCAAACAGGAAATACTAAGAATTCATTAGAAATGCCTTAAGATTGATAAAGAATTCGAGGTATATTCTGGGAAGACATCTCTGATCCACATGCTCCTTCATAGGTCCCAAACCCCAGATATGCCAGTAATGGCCCCCAGTAGGTTCTGGGATGGAGGTGTTTGTCCAAAGTTATTGATCAGGGCAGAAAAGCTAACCTTCTGGACCATCAAATTTCAAAAACCATCTCTCTCTCTCTGGATAAAACAAATAATAAATAAAGAACATCTTGGCAATAAGTTACAGAAAGAGATAAGGATCTGTAAATGGCTCCCTATTTCTGTATATTAATACATTTGCCTGTCTCAGAAATTCAGATATATAAAAAAAAAAAACTTGGCTTCCTTCTATAACTACAGTGTTTGTGCTGACATAATGCACTGTCCTTCAAGGGTTCTTAAAATCAAAAGGCTACATACCATACCATCAAAGCAAGCCCCTTAATGCAATTTATATTTACATTTGCAAGCCCCTTAATGCAATTTATATTTATATTTGCACAATAATGACAGAGTGCAACATGTATATGGTGAGATAAGTTCTAAGCAACCCTCTATGGTTTGTCTCATGCTTTGCCTCATCGATGCTTCTCCTCCCATCACTTCATGGCCCTCCTCTTAGGCCAGTCCATCAAAGAATCTTTCCTGCTTTCAGGCTTAAGGCTCAAGCACCACATCCTCTATAAATCCTCCCCTAACCAGTGGTCTCTCCTGCCTCTTACCACCACCATCACTTAATGATTGCCCATCGATCACAGGTGGCTTTGTGAGAGGTAAATTAGAACATCTCAGGTCACACTGCCTCTACCCACTCAAGGACACTTCCAGGAGGCCTCTATACCAGGTTCCTCTAGCACCACCCATAGGCCCAGTGACCTCAACATTTGCATAATAATTCCTCCAATAAGAAGCCCAGCAAATCACCCACAAGTCCCCATAGCTCCCAAGTCAAGGATTCTGTCCCTCCAGGTATCAGGATCTCATTAGGGCTTGTCCCCAGTTAGGACACACAAGTGTCCCTCCACTTCTAATCAGGGGCCATCCAAGATCTCATTCCTGCCTTCCCTCAGACGTTAGGGAGATTAACCTGAGAGGCTTTTTTCAACAGCAGATCCCTGGACCCAACCCCACCCCCACCCCCCGCCCCCTCCGCCCACAAGATTCTGATTCAGCAGGTTTGGAGTGAAGCTCAGGTGTCTGAAGTTTTAGAGAGTGATAAAACCCAGGTGACGCTGATGAAAGTGATGACCTCTTTGGAGGACGGGGAATGGGTCTTATCCTTGACTGTTTTTTCCAGCATGTAGCACAAGGTCTGAAACATGTTTGTTGTTCTGACCCCAAAGCAGCCAGTCCTAACTAGGGGCAAACCAATATGGCACTGAATTAAAGTAAGGGCGTTAGAGATGAGATTGGAGATTCAGCTGTTCCTGTGCTTTACCTGCATCTTTCACTTTCCCTGCTGGGAACCACTCTCAGCCTCACTTTGCACCTTGTTTACAACCATCTGCCGATTCTGAGAGCTTCCAGCTATCTTACATCACCATCTTGGCCCCTGCAGCTACACGTGGGCATGCGGTCCTGTGTTCTACCATCCGCACCAGCCTCAAAAATAAGCTCAGGTGACTAGAGAGACTACAAGCAATCTGGAGGAAAGAGAAGAAACTTGGGCCGAATTCAAATAAGAAACTGAGCCGAGAGTGCTCAGCCCTCCTGTTTCCCTTTGGCTTTACAGGAACTGGTGGCTTCGGGAAAACTGAAGCTGTGGCTGCCGGCATTTTTACGTGCTGTCTGATGGGGAATAAGATGACGATTAGGTGGGCAGGGAATAAAGCCAATGCAAATGTTGTGGGCTGAAAAAATGCTTAAGGAGTTTTGAAATCTTTTACAAGGCTGACTCCCCTTGAATTCAAACTTCCACACACCCACCATCCCTTACATAGCTCAGCTCCTCTGTCCAGAAAGCAAAGGAGAGGCTGGAAGGGCAGCTCCCCTGATAATGTAGTGCTCGGAGTGGATCAATGTGAGACACACTAGGGTTAAACAAAACTGAGCTTCAAGAAACAGAGTGCCAGGGTCTGGTTACAGCTCCTTTACCCACTGGTTTGTTCATTTAGGTTTCAGCTGTCTACTTTGAAAGATGAGGTGGTGAGAAGCAATGGACTAGGGGCTTTTGCATATTAGACACCAAAATAAACCTAAACCCAAGTCCTTTTATACACCCCTTCCTCCAAGTATTGCATCATAGGAAGCTCATCTCTGTGCAATGCAGAATTCCTGAATCCATTAAAGAAGAACAATTTTGATAGCCTCCATTTTGCAGATATTGATGCACAGAAAACTAATAAACAAAAGTAAGCACCTAGAAATGATAAATTATTATAAATTTGTACAATCATCTCAAGAATGATGGTGTTCTGCTGTCTGCTTCATTAATAATGAATTAGACAACACTTTTTAAAACAAACAATGGTGAATAGCAAGAAGATAAATATTTTACATTTTTGCATTCAGGACCTTCTCTCTACAAAGAGAAATTTCATCTTATAAATATCTCATGCTATTAATATCAATTACTTCATTGTATACTGCTCTTTCCCACTTGAATTTATATGGGGAGAAGAGCCCAGGTTGTTTTTTTCTCTTTTGTACTTGAAACTCAGGGTCATTCCTGCATTTTGTACTAAATCATCTTCACACATGTTCTTTTGCCTCTTTTGGATTTTAATATTTGAAAATGGGCAACAGCTTTTATTCTACAAAGGTGGTGATTTACTACTCACAGCTCAACGCCCAACGTGTGAGAGTACAGAACTCATGCAAACAGTGACACCTTTTTGCTGTGACAATTTCAGCCAGCCTTAATACGCATTACTTTCCAATCCTCAAAAAATAACACAAAGGCACTAGGTGGAAATCCTGTCATCACCTAAACTCTGCAAACATTCAGTCTTAATGGAATGCACTGGATACAACCAGCATCCACTACATGTTCGCTAGCTAATCTGACCACGCAAAGCAGGTTCTAAATGAAGTGAGAGCATAATGCCTTATATTTAAATTGTACCTTCCAGTTTAAGAAATGCTTTAACATATCTCATTTGGTCACCACATTAATGACTGGATAGTCATTAGCCCATTTTATAGATTAAGATGCTAAGAAAAGGTCATTCCACTGCTTTCCAGAAAAGCCTGAAACCATCCCTTGTGGGAAGTGGGAGATTTTCGTAACCGTCCCAGTTCAAGCACCATTTATAGCTATAAGGCAAAGAAGAGTACACAGAGCACTGCAAGCCAACAAACCTGAATTCAGGTTCTGGTTTGGCCACTTACTAGCTATGTAACCTTGGGCAAGTTACCTAACCCACTTGAAACTCAAATTTTTCACCTATAAAAAATAGAGCTAGTAGTAAACTACCTCACTGGGTTGTTATAATGGTTAAGTAAAATAATGTAAGTAACAGGCCTTGCTTTGATGCCTGGCACTCAGTAACCACTCAGAAAAGGATGCTTTATAACAAAACTACACAGTGCCACGTGCTCTTCCTAATTAACATCCCTCATAAACACACCCAAATGAAATAACAAACCAAGTAAGATTCCATCTATGTCCCTAGGAAGACAAAACAAACAAACAAACATGCCACTCTATAATAATCAGCCACACACTGTTCTATATATCTTATAATAACGAAGTCGTTACTCCAAGGGACTTACAAAAGCGTGTCTTCCTTAGACTAGATACAGAGAGGAGGGTTTGGGAAATGAGACTCCTCCTATGGCAATTTCCTTTGCATCTTTGACCTACACAGAGAAGCTTTCTTATTCCTCTTTACCATTGATTAATGGCGTATTTTTCAGGTGATTTACAAGCCTTTAACTCGTGATATCCTGAGTGAAGCGTGACAAAACCATAATCTTTGGTTTATCCATCAGGCACATTTCACTCACCTAGCCTGGGAAACAGATATCTTCGTCAAAAGGAATTGCTTCGTGCACTTGGGCAATGCATGCCTGGTTCCAGGCTTCCTTCCTCCCTTCCTGTCCCTGCTCAGACACCACGCAAATGGGATCCCTTCAGGCAGGGCTTGGATGGAATCCAATTCAAAGACATATAATTGACAATTTTTTCATCTTTCAAAGGCCTTTTCAATACGCATACTGCTAGAGTCAGACTTGCTTTGATTCTCACAAAGCATTGCCTCACCTCCAAGACTGTTGCTAGGATATAGGGGATATCACAACTCCTGAATACATAGGCGGAAGGAAAAGATTTTCCTCCTCCTTACAAACGTCAGTCCAATTCTTGCTCTGCTTTTCTTCAAGGCCAAACTCAGGACAAAGAATAGGATTACCAGGATGAAGTATTCAAAATAAAAGTCAGAAACCAGAGAGACCAGTGCCTGACTGGGAATGGGGGTGGGGAAGGCCCTGTGGGAGAGAGAGTTTTGCTTGCTACAGTGGTCAGATGACTCACCAGATATGGATCAGACCCAGAATTAGCATCGGTAACTATGTGTGTGCATGCACGCGAGCACACACATGCCTGTGTGTATACCACAGACAAGGGAGGGTATTAAAAATCAACCAGAGACTGAAATGTCCCCATTATTTCCTCTCTGAAGGCCTAGTGCCCTCTCTAAAGTCAATAGGTCAGAGAAGGGAGCTCTAGGATTTATTAAGCTTGAGGCTTTATTAGTATGCAAATATGGCATCTGGAAGGGTTAGCATATTAAAGACTTGGCCGCTGCAGTAGTTTTAAACACATCCATAAATTCTTTTATATTCTTCCCATCAAAAAGTGGAGCCCAATTCCCCTTCCCTTAAATGTGGACTGTATTTAGTGACTCATTTCTACCTAAAAGAATGTGGTAGAAGTGACAGGGATACCGAGTGGCTTCTGAGATTAGAACATAAAAGGTGGTGTGGCTTCCTCCTCACTCCTTTGTATCACCCACTCTAAGGGAAGCCAGCAGCCATGCCATGAGGGCATTCAAGCAGCCCTGTGAATAGGTTACAAGGACAGGAACTGAGGCCTCCAGCCAACAGCCATGTAAGTGAGCCATCTTGAAAGCTGATCCTCCAACTGCCATCAGGTCTTGAGTCGACTGAAGCCCCAGACAAAAATCTTGATTGCAACCTCATAAAAGACCCCAAGCTAGAACCAGCTAACTGAAGTCCTCCCAAATTCCTGACCCAAGGAAACTTTGAGATCATAAATGTCTGTTGTTTTAAGCCACTCAGTATTGGGTTAGTTTTTTTTACAGCAATAGGTATCTAATCAGTCACCTTTCCTCCACAAACATATGAGTTCAGATTAGCTAACCACCTAGCCACCGAGGAAATCAGGCCTAGGACTAAAGTATTTTAAAGAGAAGGGAAAGTCAGATATTTTATATCCTTTTATCATTTAGAGGCCAACTCATGCTAACAGAGGCCAGGGTAGAGTGCCATGGGAAACCTTACGACACCAGAGCCAGCAGGGTCCAAAAGGAGATGGGAGGGATCCAGAGAGGAGCTTTGACCTTTTTTAATGTTACCCAGAATTTGCCTCTTGGTTATCACAGGACCCACCTTCTGCTTCTAAAAGACAAGACTCGCCTGCACCCAATGAGGCAAGGCCACAAGCAAAGAAAACCACCTCTACAGAAAACCAGAAGCAGGAAGACCCATCATGGCTAAGAAATGCCTGAATATTCCCAATTTAACCACCCTAAGATTAAAGCACTGACGTTTCAAAGAACAAAACAATTTTATAAAGACCATGCACCACATGAGTTTAAACAACTGTACTAGTCAGTGTGAACATAACAAGGTTCCTACTGCAACGGTTCCCAAACCTGACGACATATCGACACCTGTGGAGCTTTGGGAAAATGCAGATTCCTTGGCCCCACTCCAGAACCTATGGAATCAGAATCTCTGGGAGTCAGGGCCACAGTTGAGAAATCATAAACTTCTCAGAGTCAGAAAGCAACAGAAGACGCTGCATCAGTGGCTTTGGTCACAAAATTACCTCACTGGCCTCAGATTCACCATCTACAAAGATGGGGCCTTTGTGACCATTGTCCTGGGCACTGGGCTGACATCCTGATAGCACAGGCTCTTAACACAGAAGCCCATCCACGAATTATAGCCCTGAGAAGCCACTAAGAGCTTCTAGTAGTTGTTTCCAAAAGTATTCCCAGTTTTTAAGTATTCATAGCAGAAAAACACAGGAATGAAATATACTAATATGTTGATTACAGTTATTGCTGGATAGTGGGATGTCAGGTAATTCACCAGTCTTTTTGCTGTAGTTTTATTTTCTTTCCTTTTTTTTTTTACAATGTCATGCAGGATGTATAAGAAAATAACGTTGCTGTTGTTGTCGTTGTCGTTTTAATTACAAATGGGGGGAGGGAAGTGGGAAGTGGTAAGACCAGATCCCAGAGGCTGGAGCAGCCTGGAGTCAACTGGATCCAGGCAATCCTGCCAGAGGGGAGCTGGGATCACAAAGGGAGGGGCTGCTTGGGAGCTGGAAATACTGAAACAAAGGACAGAATACCCAGGTCTTTCCTCCCTTCCCACCCTCCAATTTCCTGCCCCATTATCTCTTTGGCTTACCCTGACTATGCTGAGCAAGAGCCTGAGAAGGACAAGGAATCAGTCTGAGGGAAATGAACAGCACTATCACTTTTCATAATTATTTTCCAATTTATCTTTCCACATTTGGGAGCACAGAGAGGCATAAGCCCACACAATCCTACAGTGCTCCTGGCACCACTACACCACAAAAGAATGCACTTTTAAAGCACTGTGAAAACCACCTAGCTGGATTGCATAAGTTCATTTTTTATGGAAAGGCCCTGAGGCATCAAAACCAGAGGTGGGAGGAAAGACTATAGTTCACAAAATGAGCTGCATTGCTCATGGAAATGTTTCATACTTAGGTTTAGATATTTAGGCCTATGCATAAAATTTATAAACAGAGAACTCTTGTGGATAAGGTTTCATCACTTGTTTGCAACAGGAAGAAGACAGTTACCCAAGGCTAGGTTTTCCAGGTAAGTCATCACTTTCTTCATTGTCTTTGTTCTTTTTTTTTTTAATATAAATTTATTTATTTATTTATTTTCGGCTGCATTGGGTCTTTGTTGTTGCACACCAGCTTTTCTCTAGTTGTGGCGAGCAGGGGCTACTCTTCATTGCAATGCGTGGGCTTCTTGTTGCAGTGGCTTCTCTTGCTGCGGAGCACTGGTTCTAGGCATGCGGGCTTCAGTAGTTGTGACGCAGGAGCCTAGTTGCTCCGCGGCATGTGGGATCCTCCCGCACCAGGGCTCGAACCCGTGTCCCCTGCATTGGCAGGCAGATTCTCAACCACTGCACCACCAGGGAAGCCCTGTCTTTGTTCTTTGTGTAATCAGGCAGTGCTCTGAAACATGGAGACCCCATTATAACAACAGTAACAATCCACCTGAAAGAAGGAGACAGTCAAATACTCACCAAACCAACTAAGAATGTGCACACTTTTTGTGGTTGTAGAAGTTCTGAAAGAGAGGAATAATCTATTTCTCCAGTACCTGGTCACGCACTTCACCTTCAAAAGCATCAGGTTCCATCAGGTTTTACGAAATACTCTGTATGAGTTAACTAGGTTTCAGTTTTAATTCTCTTTACACACATCTCCCATTCATTTATTAGAATTTTTTAAACTGCAGCCTTTGCTAAAAGCCAGTCCACAAACACAATAAAAATTTTCATTAAAATATTTAAAACCCAGAACAGCAGCAAAACACCAAAACTAAGTGCTAGCAGCCTGCAACAGCAAATCTCAAGAGGCCCCTGCACCATGCACTGTTGAAAGAGGCAGTTTCACACTTTGTCCTTAAAAGTTATTAAGCCTGGACTCTTGAAGAGGCAAGGTCAGAAGAGTTATCCAAAATACTGAACTGTCCAAAGAAAAGGTCTGAAAGCCTTCTACTCCTGCCTCTCTATTTTCTTTGTAATGGATAGTTGGAGAGATAGGTAGGTAGGTATGTAGATAGATAGATAGATAGATAGATAGATAGATAGATAGATAAAGTTACTGCATGGAGTTGAGCCTGCTGTGAATATGCTTAGCAAGCTACAAGGCTTGGAGGCCTGAAAAGGGTCAGGAACTGTTGCTACCCCAGGAAGGGTAGAGGGTCAACTTAATACCAACAGATGGAGGCACTTACATATATATACATTGCCTGTATACATTGCTATCTAAAAGATCCATTAAAATAAGAATTAAGTGCCTACTATACACCAGACATAATTATGTTTCCCAAACCAAACCCAGCAAAATAAGAAAATGGTTTGATACATAGGGTAGAATATTTGAAATGAGGACTGCTCTGGGAAACATTGGCCTTGAGTACTGAGGACAAACCCACAAAGCTATCCCATGAGGCCTGAGGACATGGCTCTCTTCCAGGATTCTGCCTATGAGACCCTGCCCCCATGGGCCTTTTTCCAGAGAATTCTAGAGTTTTCTGAAATCCTTTTAACAGGAGTAGAGTTCTACAACATGCAATAAAAACCTCAAATTGTAGGGACTTCCCTGGTCGTCCAGTGGCTAAGACTCTGCACTCCCAGTGCAGGGGGCCTGGGTTCGATCCCTGGTCAGGGAACTAGATCCCACATGCCGCAACTAAGAATTCGCATGCCACAACTGAAGATCCCACATGCTGCAACTAAAAAGATTCTGCATGCCGCAATGAAGACCCCACGTGCTGCAACTAAGACCTAGTGCAGCCAAATAAGTAAATAAATATCTTTTAAACTATTAAAAAAATAAACAAAAAAAAAATAAACCTCATATTGCAAACACACCTGAGAAAGGTAATGCTGTTAACTGGATTTCACACAAAGTCTAAACAGCTGCTTTCTTGAGAGTGGTTTTGACGTGAGGGTGAAGGTTGAGTGATAACAGGGAGGAGATATAAGACAAGGATCCTGTGTACCTGAAAAGCAGATGTCCTGTGAAGGTTTAAGGAAAAGGATGTCTGAAATAAAATTCTCTTATGCCACGGTTTAGCTGAGGGGAAGAAATTCTCTTGCTCATTTTTACATTCACCAACATATTCATTCACACGACATATACATTATAGCAACTAGCTCAATGACCCCACCCCATGACACCTAAAGTCAACCCTTGGATGGTGACCAGAAGCAGATTCCAGAGCCTGGTATCATGAGCTCACAGTGGTAGCAGTAGGCTCCCTGTTCTGCAACCAGGGAGAGAGCATCAGCAACATGAGACAGAAAGTGCTCTTGAGGAAAAGAGCAGAGAAACTCATGTTCCTTCCAATTATTTGTTGGCTTCTTAAAGAAACCTTTTCTGTGTTTGTTCTGGGGTTTGGTGATTCCAGCTCTACAATGCACTTGTTAGTTTTATTGTAATAAAGTTCCTATTTGCCCATAATAACTAGCATTTAATCCTCCCAGTGATCCCATAAGGCAGATACTATAATTGCATTTCAGAGGAAAAGTGCCATGACTTGCCCAAGGTCACAAAGCCAATTGCAGGTGACAAAATTTGAGCCCAGATCTGCCTCTCCTTTTGAAACCACTAAGCCCCTGAGAACAAACATTCTCAGGATATAAATTATCTTTATTTCAAAATACTTAAAAAAAGTTTTGTTAACATCGAGTACTCCCTAAACAAACATATTAATTCACAATGTGTCTTTACATTGTCCTCTATCTCCCTCCCCTGCTCTTGTTGGACTCTTCTTTCACTTTTTCTCCCTCTCTGCCATTTCTATATACCCATACCTTTTCTCCACCCTCTACCCTTTTCTTTCTGGTCCCTGACATTTCCTCCCTTTCCATGGCTGTATGTTCTCAAAACAGAGATAACTAAGCTAACAGGTTTGACTTGACAAAAAACAACTTCAAAAACCTTTCTCAACCAAGATTCCTTGTCAGAATCACAGAACACAGAACAACTCTCTTCCCAATTCTCCCAAGAATGGTAAGTAGAGAGTATTACATAAGATACATAACCAACAAGGACCTACTGCATAGCACAGGGAACTCTTCTCAATAGTCTATGTTAACCTATATGAGAAAAGAATTTGAAAAAGAATGAATACATGTATATGTATAACTGAATCACTTTGCTATACACCTGAAACTAACAACACTGTAAATCAACTACACTCCAATAAAATTTTTTTAAAAAGAAATTAAAAATAAAACTACAATATGATCCAGCAAAAAAAAAAGGGAGTATTATTCTAAATGCACAAGTGAAAAGTTTATTCATCACACACAGTGGAGGCTGAACTCTTTCACAGAACTTTGAGAAAGGGATACCCTTGTACCTAGATAGTTAGTAAGAAATTAGAAGAAAATAACGGTTTTTGCCACTCATAAACGTATACTCTAGGGGTACTGAGAAGTCAAACATGAAACAAATACTAAACAAAACTGATTATTACAAAGATGAGGAAGTGAAAACAAGTGTTAGACTTAGGAATAAACCCAAATAGTAGGGGAATTCAGTCATTCTCATACACCAACTTTTGTGACATATACACATACCACCTGTACTTTTATTTAATATTTTCTTTTTTTTCATATTTCTCCTTTTGATTAAAAGGTAGTGATGTTTTAAAAATACCAGTACCAGCTAAGCCTGTCTCCTTTACAGAATTAGAAAAATGGAAGGAAAATTGGAAAAAGAATTCTATGTGATTGAGTTTTGTTAAATGTAGGGTCCCAGCTCCGCCTAAAGTCATCCTGACCCTCAAAATGCTACTCATCTCACCCTGGGGAACCCTGTATTAAGAAAATCAATCAACAGATGCTTACTGAGCCCAGTAATTTTCATTGCATTGTACTTGGAATTACAAAGTCTCTTTGAATGAAGAGCTGATATTCTAATTTTGGAAGACCCATTCCACTACAATATGGCAGATGCTAAAATCAACTCCATCTGCCTCTTTAGAAGATACGTAAAACCTTGCTACATGTAACACATTTTGAGTCCCCAGGACCCCAGAAAAAGAAAGTGGTTGCCTAGACAAAATCCAGCTCCACAATAAACAAGCAAATCTTGTTAAGTCCAAGTGCTAAGAAAGGAGTTCTGAAGCAAGGAATGCAACAGACCACAGGGCACAGGTTTGAAGATTAAGCTCACACAACTAATCAGTTTTTGATGACATGGATCATTTGCATGATTCTCAGTATTAACCAAAATTCTAAAATTCCATCACAGCTTACATTTCTTGTTCATGTTTGAAAGCTCTTATTGAAAGGGCTCTTCCATAAAATATCCTAATTGCTATGAAAATAATCAAGGTACCACTTAACACCTTTGTCACAAGATCTTTATTTTTAGCCCCTACTCTTAACTATGCTGTGGAAAACTCTACTTCTCCAATCCCTTTTATTGCTCACAGATTATACATATTAAAGAGAAACAAGAAATTTTCAATAAACAAAAAAAGTAAAATTTACTCTCCATCCTCACAATTATTCTTATAATAACTAGAAACAGAAACACTGGGATTATTATATTTCAGCAATTGTCATGGTTACAAAGTAATGTCAGACAGCTGCATATTATTTTTTTAATGTTTTCATTTGTTAAAATATTTTAAACATTGTTTGGATCCTTGTACCAGCTGGCCAGAAGTGAATTTCAGCTCATTTCATGTTACAATGTCTCTAAGCCCAAAGAGCCTCAGACTTTTTAAAGTCCCCACACTAACAGGGTCCACATGTGTAAATAAAGCAAGCAAACTTTACAGCTTGGGGGTTTGTAGCCCTGGATCTCACTCCCACTATGATTGAAAAATTCCCAACTTGATTAACTTTCAGTGCCTATAAAGTGTTTTCAGCTCCTCCAAGAAAGAGGCTATATAAATACAAAGTATTATTATTAGGTGGCACTGGAATTTATTAACAGTTTAGTTACTCCATCAGTTTCTTGGCATGTCGTTTTTGTTCTGGCTTGAACAAATCCACCTGTAGGGTTAAAACAAAATACAGTCCAATGATTCAAAAAGCCACCCTGTCTCAGACAATAAAGCAAAGATAGACTCACTGGCCAGAAATAGAAAATAAATCTTGCATGCTACTGCAGCCTCATGTCCCAACTTCCCACAAGTAAAGTCATGCTAAGCCACGGCCAGGGTCACCCAAACCCAGTTATTCTGTGTCTTTTGGGTGTCACCTTTGGTGAACCATCACAATTACTGTCCAAGATATACACTGAAAAACTGAATGAACCCCAAATACTCTTCTCACTCAATAATTTAAACTTTCATGAGCCATTCTTTTTTCGCATACACTTCTGGATATAATGATTTTCGTTAGTATCAACTATCAAAATTCATATTTTATTTGCCAATTAAGTATGAAATATTTATTAATTTTCTATAATTACTTAAAGAAAAATCCACACATGCACAGTACGAAGTGTAAGGCACTGTACTGGAGAGGAGGGAATATGTAACATAAAACACATCCAAGGGATTTAGGATTCAAGTGGAGAAATGAGATGTGTGCACTTGGAAAGATGATTAACAGTATAAAGCAGGTAGTTCTTTCCTGTGGAATGAATTAAATCAGACATTATATTAATTACATGTGAGTGTTCCTGCGGGAGGTCATGCGAACAAGTCAAATAGAGTAATGCATCACCAAAGTTTAGTTGGGATTAAACTGCTGGCCCTTAACACCAGGTTTCCACTAAAATCACCTGGAGAGTTTAAAATAATCCTGATGCCTGGGCTCCACCCCACACCAATTAAATTAGAAGCCTCTGGAAGGAGCCCAAGCATACAACTTTTTAAAGCTCTCTAGATAATTCTAATATGTAGCCAAAGTTGAGACTTCGAAGAATTCAATTGGACAGAAAAGTAGTAGGGACAACATAAAGGTGGGGGAGGCCCTCCAGGTGACTAGAAAGGTACATTTGGAAAAGAGTGAGGCAATACAAAGTGGATGCGTAAAGGATTCTGATAAGAGAGCAGGGAAGAACAGCATGAGGGAGGAGGGCTGGATCGATATACGGAGGGCTTTAAAGTCCAGAACTATAGTTTGACCGGTTATTTCTTTGGCCACAGCCATTCTAGGCCTAATATCTCCTCCAGATGTTAGGCTTTTTAGTATTGAAAAGTTTTTTTTTGATTGAAATGACCATCCTATCTCTAGAATCTTCACTTTTCTAGGCTAAATCCCTCCAAGTTCAATCACTCCTCCTAAGACACTGAAGAATTCTCAAAATTCGAAGCCCAGGAAAACTCAGTCCTTGGGATGTGGCCTTACCAGGTCTTACCAGGCCAGAGCAGTTCTCCTTCAACCTTGGTGCTGGACACTTGCCACATGAAGCTGAGGCTTTAGCACTGCATACATATTTAGCACTGCATACATAGGGAGCTTTTAGTCAACTCAAGCCTTTAAAGTTGGGTGGATGCTGTCTTGCCTTCCTTTGTTTCAATAAACCACATAGTTACTCTATGTATGTGCAGTTGATTTTTTTTTAACTGCAGGATTTTGCATTCATCTCTGTTCTGTGTCAGCATATTTGTTTTGGCCCACTCTTCCAGCCTCCTTCCTTGAAAGTTAATAATGTTTGATTAACATAATCTGAATGTGTCTATTTCCAAGTGCCAAAGTGAAGTGTTCATTAGCCCTTAGGTGAGATGCACAAATTACTCTACCAAACAGTTAGAAACCAATTTGGACTCTTGGGAATAATTTAACTCAATTCCAAGACACTTCCATGCCATTTCCCTGTTATTACTCCCAACTAAATAATTTATGTGAAGGAAAGGGAGCAAGGAATAATGGGCTAAACAGAGAAGTGAGGAATCGAGATGAGTTTCCCATATGACTTTCTGTGACTTTTGATCACTCAAATATCATCTATACTTCCTTTGTAGAAGGCCAGTGTGAGACAGCAATGTAGGCCCTGAACCTTCTTTCTGCCCCTTAGTCTCTAAACCATCATACATTGATTTATTTCATTCCAAGATCCCAAGCTTCAACCTATTCTTCATTATAAGCCTCTTCAAAATTAAATCGGTGAGGAATCTAATTTCTGTTTGGAAGACACTGCCTCCAGTTAGCACTCCTCTCCAAAGAGCCAACTTCCAACCTCATCTGGACTTAGCTCTGGCCAGGGCCCACTTTCTTCCCCTGTACATCAGAAATTATATTGACCTACTTTCCTCAACATAGCTAATAAAAAGTTGTGTAAAGCTCCGTCCAAAGATAACATGGTCTATGAATGCCTTCTGTTCTGCCAAATTGCATGGGACAGCCACGCATTTCTAAAGCTTAGAAGCCATGTGCCTCCCAAGTTTGCATCTTATAACTAAGAGAATTCCTTGTGTTTGCAAGTAAGAGATGCTACTTTTTATTAGGCAGGCTTAGTCCCTTAAATAAATTAGATAATCCAAAGGCCAGTGGTTCTTTTTGTTCTTCTTAATTTTCTACTATTTTCTTCTGAAATATAGAACAAGAAAGATTAAAGAAAATATGGAGAATGGGAGCCTATGGAATGTCTCTGAGTTCAGAAATAAACATGAGCATGACCTTACATTGAAGGCTGGGCTATGTGTGTGTGAACATACCTGCATGTGAGTACACGTGATTGAGGACATATATTTGGAGGAGTGTTTAGCCTAAGATTGACTGCTTGCCTGTTTGAGCAGTGTCAGCATATGACAGGGAAGGAGAAAGGGGGCTCTGGACACCCAAACAATGGAGACAAAAGGCTGCTTCACGTTCCATTAGGAGGAGATGAGATGGTGGAATGAGAGAGTCACATGGCACCAAGCACTTCACGTTCAGATTCTGCATTTTCTAAAATGTTTGTCATGCTTAATTTTCCCCCTTTGCTGATATTAATAATGATAGCACTTAGCATTTCTAAAACACTTTCCATCTTCAAAGCACTATATGAACATTACCTAATTAACTAACATTAACTAATTATAATTAAACTTGCCCTGGGCTCACAAATCAGAAGAACTTTAAGAAGGGAAGGGGGGAGGAAGGAGAAAAGAAGAAAAGCTTTCTAGTCAGACAGGTTTCCCAAGTTTTCTGAGATTGAATTTTGATTCAAATTATCACAGAATTTCAAACAATTTTTGAGATAACCTAATAGGCCTCCCCTTGCTTCCCAATGGTTAAATATTGATAAGAACGATAATAAATGGTCTCCAGAAAAGAAAATTGTCATTCTTATACCAATTTGTATTGACAGAGAGTTTAAATGCCAATTAAAATGTGTTTCTCTGAAGCAACATGCTGTAAAATATTGAGCCAAAGAAATTTCTTTTCCTAGAGCAACCTCTCACTTCACACACACATGCACAATCACACACACACTCACTACTGAGTGGCGTCAGAATTCTGACTTTCAATCTTTAAGTGCAATGAGCTCAGTGTTCTAACTCACGTGCCCGTTTCAGACATTTTAATGTATCTATTGAATTTCCTTTTTATTAACCTTAGCAAAAACTTTCAGTAATATTATATCCCAAGATCAAATAAAGCATCCTGTTTCCATAATTCCTAGACAGAAAAGCTATATAATCAAATAAGTCTATTTGGATGCTTGTTTTCTGTACATTACACTTACCTAATTTATACTTGAAGAAGCGGGTGGGGAGATAGGGTTTAAGGCCTCTTAAAAGTTCCCTCTTGTTTTCATTCTAGAAATGTCTAAATAAAATATGTAGCTGTGCTTGACTGGAAGCCATCGCTAAGACTTTGTTCTAGTCAGAACATGCTCAGACTGTTCGAAAGTATTCGCTTTAGCAACCTGCAAGTTCAGTATTGTATCAAGAATAATATTCCCCTTTACATAAACTCCTTTTAAAACATCAGGGTTCAGCAGGGTGGCTGTAAAAAACGTGGCAATAATGGCATCATTTACCTTGTTTTTTTAAAATTCACACTGCTTGCATTGGTGAAAATATTCTGTTTCCATCAATAAAGCAGATCTTCAAAATGTTATCAAAAAGAGAAATCACTGCAACAAGCCTTTATCCCTATAGGTCTGCCTACTTTAAAGGCCTCCAAGCCTGAAAGGGATGTGATCTTCACTCCTTGGTAAGTCTCCAGGAGAGACTGATACAGCTCAGCTGACAATGGTTACTCTCAGAAGCTGGTTATCGATCAGCTAAGATGATGTGTGCCATTTATCTCTGCTGAATTTGATCTTTTTATTGTGCTCCTCCAACCTCTATGTAATGAGAGCCTGCAGGCCACTGCTTGGCAGATCTTAACCCACTGAAGTCACTTCCACCTTCTTATTACCCACGTGCCTCCCCCCATGAAGATAATAGTCATCTTTCTCCTCTGAAGACTGAATATCAGAGATAATAGAGGATATGGGCACAAACAAAAACTGGAAGGACAATCAAAACATCATCCATGATGAGGCCAGGGGATCTCATCCAGGGCTAAATATTTTTAGTTTTTCAAATACGATCCTTAGGCTTCTGCTTTGTAAAGACACACGGCTATATTTGAGGGGTTTTGCCCCCTTGAGAAGACTTTTATTTGGGTTTTTTGTTTTGTGTTGTTTTGTTTTAAACAGCAGAATTAATTCAGGGCTTGGAAAGTGTCCAATATCAAAGAAAAATGTGTGGATCATACAGAATTCAACATGTCAGATTACAAAAGGGATGATCCCTTGGGCACCCCCGTCACAGGCCTCTTTCAGAAATATGAGACAAATAAAAGGGACCACAGAATAAATCAAAAGAGGACATAATTTTGAAGCAAGATATTTAAAACCCTCTCTCCATAAGGCTAATGACATGTGCCATTTTTATTTGATAGCCTGAAGCAAAGTCACCTAACAACCCATAACGCTCACAGAATCCCATCTTTATTTTTTAGCTTCTGCCAGGGAAGTTCTAAAACTCCTTATGGCATCTTATGAAAGCTCAGTACACAGTGAATACAAATCTGCAAGCTTGCTCTCCTACCTTAATCCTTTAGAGAGATTTATTCACTACTGATGAAAACCTAATTTCTGAGCCCCGCCTATTTGCTGAATCCAAAATCTCGGTTACACTCTTGATAATTGCTCTACATAATTCCAGTTTCAAATGGCATAAAATCTGTCCAAGCAATAAACAGCTTTACACGGTGAAACCTTCCTCAAACATTCTCCTAAGTACAGAATAAAGGAACTATTTTGTAACCATGTGTACTGAGCTTGACAATATATAATAAACCACAAAGATTTCATATGCAAAGGTAGCACAAACTCAATATAAATATCCAGAGGCCAAAACATGCTGAGCATAAGTCCCATACAGAGCCTATCACACAATGTTTTCACATTATTTAAATTTATATGCTCACCACTGGGTAATTCCTGCCGGAAATTCATGGAGCTGTATATGCAGAATCTCTGCCTTAGTTTGTTTGATCTGTTCTGCTTGATGAGAGAATGAGGACTCTAATCTGAAGTTGAGTTTTGAATAACTATTTCTGAATAAAGGTAAAATAACTCCAAGAAATGAAACCATCATCTTCCAAAGAGAAAAGGTCTCAAGATCAAGGCTGTTTGTTTGGGGGTTTTGAAGCAAAGAAGAATTCCACATGTAAAGGGGTTGAGAATGGAGGAAGAATCAATTTAGAAATCTGATTTTTCAGAAGGAACTATCTAAAATATACAGAATATCTGAATAACACACACACACACACACACATCACTTGCCAGAACTGTCCCCTGAAAAGGACCTCATGTTGGGAGCCTCCTTCTTCAACCTGCAATTTGCATCAAAGCAGAGAACAGAAGCCCAGCTGAAAGTCATGCACAACATAAGGGAAAGGGAGGACATGGATTCACGTTTAGTAAATGAACTAAGACAATCTCTGTAATGACTGTTACATTTCATTTGTGTACTCCAAGCAAAATCTGTTAAAAATAAATTATATATGTTTAAACTGGAAGTGTTCCTAGCATAATGGTATAAGGTACCCAGGGCTAAATTGAAATGATCATTCTAAAACTACAAAAATCTCAGGAACATAAATTATAATTTCACGGTATGCCTTGAAACGGTAGCTCTGCAATAAAATTAAAATATATATTCTCAGTGTTTGTCTGGCAAATGCAAATACATGAAACAAACATGGTTAGTAAATGAACCAACAATTTGCTGCATTTGGAGAAATCTGTTTTTACACTGAATACTTCAATTGGCAAAACCCTCAAAATTTTATCTTTCTAAAGGAATTACCATTGGTATAATTCACATGATGGTTCCAAAATGATCAGTGATTGTAACAATACAGATTCGCTGTTCTAAAAAAACAAACTAACAAAAAACCTTAAGCAACAGGAAATGCTCTCGCTACATTAATTTTCTTTGTTGTATGTACACAGTCTTCAAACAAGGGCAAACAGAAACTAATTCAAGTACCCTTGCTGAAGGATCAAATAGAGGTAAAATCAGAGGTTCGAATTACAAAACAAATAAAAACCAACATTAAGTTAAGAAGACATATTGCCCAGGTGGTTTTTGCTTGCTTCTTACCTATCTTGTTTGCAAGTGTAAGTGGACAGACCAAGGGCTTAAAAAAAAACCCTCAAAATGGGGCTGCTAGTGTTTCAGCAACTCACCAGCCACCAAAAGAGCTTAGTGAACGCTGGAATCAACAATCCTATGTTTTAAACGTAAACAAACATTCTTGATTTACTAATTTTTAGAGTAACAACACAAATTTTGCATTCTCCTTGCAATGGAAAACTCGCTGGGAAGTTCATTCTTTTTCTCATTTTCAAAAATGCGTCATGTAGCACCAGCAGCTTTTCTCTGAAGTTACACTTAGTTTTTGACCATACTGGCCACACCACACCATCTTCAATTCTTTTTTTAAAAACATTAATTTATTTGAAAGATGCCCATTTACTGTTATTGTTATTTCCTGAGTTCTGCACTAAACAAGTACAGATACTATGATACAGACGTGATAGGACTCTACACTATTTGATCACATAGCTCTGTATACCCATGGAGAAAAAAAGGGGTCTGAATTAGCATACTTGTTTGATCCTTTCCCTGAAAGTTCTTAAGAACATTATGTTTAAAACTTTATTGAATTTTACCTATTGAAGCACTCTGCCAGCTGCTACAGTGCAGAGTGAAGAGACCAGGAAGCTGCCAAATTAGAGACCAACATTCAGGGTCCCAGCTCTTGTACTGACCACAAGCAGAGGTTTGGCTATTAAATTTCCACCTCTTTCACCTCTACAGAATAAGGTGATTTGCCTTATTATGAATACTGAAGGCAGTGTCCAGAGGCAGAGCCTCTGATCATGCAGTAAAGTAAGAAAAGTGAATAAATAGGTTTTTAAAAAATATTTTTTAGAGCAGTTTTAGGTTCACAGCAAAATTGAGAAGTTACAGAGATTTCCCAAATACCCCTTGCCCCATACCTGTATAGCTTCCCCCATTATCATCTCCCACCAATGTGGTACATTTGTTGCAGTTGATGAATCTACTTTGACACATCATAATCACCCAAAGTCCATGTTTACTATAGGGTTCACTCTTGGTGCTATACATTCTATAGGTTTGGGAAGTGTATAATGACACATATCCATCATTATAGTATCATACGGAGTATCTTCAGTGCCTTAAAAAACCTCTGTGCTCTGCCTATTCACGCCCTTCCCCAACCCCAACCTCTCACAACCATTGATCCTTTTACTCTCTCCACAGTTTTGCCTTTTGCAGATGTCATACTGTTGGAATTATAAAATATGTATAGCCTTCTCAGATTGGCTTCTTTCACTTAGTAATATGCACTTAAGATTCCTCCATGTCTTTTCATGGCTTGATAGCTCATTTCCTTTTAGTGCTGAATAATATTTCATTGTCTGTATGTACCACAGTTTATTTATCTGTTCACCTACTAAAGGACATCTTGGTTGCTTCCAAGTTTTGGCAATTATGAATAACACTGCTAAAACAGTCCATGTATAGATTTTTGTGTGGACATGTTTTCAACTCCTTTGGGTAAATATCAAGGCATGTGATTCCTGGACTGTCTGGTAAGAGTAATGTTTAGCTTTGTAAAAAAACACCAAATAGTTTTCCAAAGGGGCTGTACCATTTTGCATTCCCAACAGCAATGAATAAGAGTTCCTGTTATTCCACATCCTCAACAGCATTTGGTGTTATCAGTGTTCTGGATTTTGGCCACTCCAAATAAGTATGTAGTGGTATCTCATTGTGTTAATTTGTATTTCCCTGATGACATATGAGGTGCAGCATTACTCATATGCTTATTTGCTATCTGTATATCTTCTTTGGTGAGGTGTCTGTTAAGGTCCTTCACCCATTTTTCAATCGAGTTGTTTGTTTTCTTTTTGTTGAGTTTTAAGAGTTGTTTTTTTCTTTCTACTTTGGATAACAGTCCTTTAGCAGATGTGTCTTTTGCAGTATTTTCTCCTAGTCTGTGGATTGTCTTCTCATTCTTTTGACAGAGCAGAAGTTTGCAGAGAAGAAGTTTTTCATTTTAATGAAGTCCAGTTTATCAATTATTTATTTCATGGATCATGCCTTTGGTGTTATATCTAAAAAGTCATCCCCATATGCAAGGTCATCTAGGTTTTCTCCTATGTTATCTTCTAGGAGTTTCATAGTTTGCATTTTATATTTAGGTATACGATCCATTTTGGGTAAATTTTTGTGAAGGGTGTAAGGTCTGTGTCTAGATTCCTTTATTTACATGTGGATATCCAGTTGTTATAGCACCATTTGTTGAAAAGAGTATCTTGGCTCCATTGTATTACCTTGCTGCTTTATCAAAAATCAGTTAACCATATTTATGTGATTGTATCCTAAATAAGTTCTTGATGTTAAGTCTTTTTTGAAAAGTTTCACTGATTTTCAGAAGTCTTTAATGTTCTAGGCTACTAAGAAATGTCAATGGGTAGTATAAGTGGAGCCCTAATAACCTGGAAGAGTTTATACACACCGGTAGACCGTTTAATTCAATGTACACTATACCTGCCAACTCAAATTTGGTAGAATTGAGAAAGTACAACTTTCTGTTTTCATTCAATAAATCTTTCTATGGGTTTCTAGTGTTTGAATTGAATGCCAGCCTGCTTAATAATTAACTTGATAATTTAAATTTTTCTGTGATTTGAAGAGGAGAAGAGAGGACATTCAGGACAACTCTGTCATAGACATACATCTCCACCACCCTTACCCCATCAATCTCTATTCCCTCACCCTAGCCTATTTTTCTGCATAGCACTTATTGCCATCTGGCATTATTTTGTATATTTATTTACTGTTTGGTAATTGTCTGCTTCACCCAGTAGAATAAAATCTCCAAGAGGGTAGGGATATTGTCTTGTCCACTCCTATATTCCCAGTATGCAGAAAAATACCTAGCGCATTGTGGGTGCTTAATAAATATTTTTTGACTGAATAATGCTATTTAATTAATTTAAAGGGATTATCATATGGAATGTCATAACTACTAGTAAAAATAACATTAAATGTGCCATAATGTATATCTATATAAACTTTACTGCAGGAAAAGGAGAAAAAAGTCAAAAAGAGACAAGAAAGAAGATTTGAAAGACCCCCTAGACCTTTGCTACTTGAGTCTAGGGACCAACCATATTAGCATCACATGGGAGGTTGTTCGAAATGGAGAATCTTAGGTGCCACCCAAAATCTATAGAATCAGGATTAATAGTCTTAATAAGATGCCAGGAGATTCATATGCACATTAAAGGTTGAGAAGCACTACCCTGGGGACCTATATAGGAAATGTATATTTAGGGAAGACACCAAAACATGTCGTTCCTCACCTGGTACAGGCTTCCAGTAACCATAGCTGAGTGGAAGGTGATTCCTGATGATTCTCTTTCAGAGCCCTCCAGGGTGATTAAATCAGGTTTACCTTCAGCACCTGTCTTACAACAAGGCCTAGAATGATATTGGAAGACTGTCTTACCCGTTCCAGAAAGACTCCCTTGCTGCTTAATGATGCCTGAAATTCCTTTAACGGAGGAGAAGAATCTTTCATTTCCCAAACAGAAATAAAAAGCCTAAAGGGAAAATGCCTGGAAAAGGTAAAATATAGACAAAAACTTAAGCATACTAAGGTGAAATCCAAAATCAAGAATGAAAGACTGATATTAGTATCTGTAAGTTTTGCTAGAAAAGGAGTCATGAGAGGAGGAAGGTATTCAATATTTGTATCTTGTTCACTACAGAGATAACAAGACAGAAACAAGGGAAGGGAATGTAGGAACCAGAAAACAGAAGTTAAGGCATGAGAATTTTTGTAGAGCAAACACTATCTACTTTGAACTGAAAAAAAATATATTGCTTACATAAAGTTATGAATATTTTTTAAATTCTAACTTTATATTGAAGTACTTTACTCCCAGTTTACATAACCCAAGTTTTATCTAATAATCCAAAATAAATTTACAGCACAGTGAACTACAATCTTAGCATCACTGGTTCAATCTGTAGGCAGCACATGCAACAAATGGAAGGGATAGTCCCAGGGCCATATTGAAAAGGAGTACCCTAGTGGGTGTGCCATTTGGAAAAATTAGGACAATGAAGGAGCCCTTTTTCTTGGAATTCAACCTGCTATCAGCTGATAGTCATCTAAAGAGGCACTTTTCTATAAATTACTATAATTTAAAAACCAAATGCTTTGAAACTCCTCTTGCCAGATCAAATCAAACTGACTCTCAGTTGGTGGAAGGCCCAGATGTGAGTTTCGTAACACACATCAATTACTATCTAATCCATCACTTGCACTGGCTGAATGTGCTTAGTGCCATTCCCAGAACTAGTATCATGGAAACAACAGCATCTAGGTAGGAGTGGAATTTAAAAAATCTCCAGTCAGTGTCTGCAAAGCATTAGTGGAGCATGTGTAAGCACATGCTCAGTTTGGCCTTTTAATCTCAAACAATACCATCTCTTAAGCTATTTAAAGCTCAAGTTGTAAGCAGTAAGAGATGGTGTTACATAAAGAAAATATTGAGAAAAGGCCCTCACTAGGGCCATATCTTTTGTACCTGTGGCCGCCAGCTTCCCTGCACATTTGGCACCACTGAGGCTCCCATGATCCAAGCAGGCATACCAACTTTGTGCCCTGTCCTCACTGGTGGCAGACCCAAGAGCTCCAAGGCAGCCTCAGGACCAGACTCCTGTGGGTGGACCACACGAAGAGGCGGGGATAAAACCAAAGCTGAACCCCAGGGACAGGGGGACTAAGGAAGAAGATTGAAACTCTTTCCATCAGCTGTTCAAGATGCAGATTAAATCCTCGTGATCACCTAGGTAGACCCTGCCTCTATGGATTATCTGAGTAGACAATGAGTGTCCACCACAAATGAAAATGGTCTAGCTCGGGCAGCTGTGGACTTTGGGGGCAGCACACGCAGGAATTGGGTGACATCATAGTCTCAGGGGTCCCCACAGGGCCCACAGCAGGTCCAGAGACCAGCCCAGATGCAGAGGAAGGCCTCCTGGGGAGGCGGAGGTGGGCTGTGGCTCACGGTGTGTGCAAGGACACTTACAGCTGAGACCCCAGGGAAACATAATTATTACTATTAATTGTATTATGTTTTGATTCATTCTGTTATTGGTTCTAGCAATTTGGTTTTTTTGTTTGTTTGTTGTTGTTTTAGTATTTTTTTCTTTTTAGTCTTTTGGGATCCTCGTGTTTTATAACATATTTTTTATTTTTATTTTTTTAAACTTTTTTAAATTTTATTTATTTATTTTTGGCTGTGTTGGGTCTTTGTTGCTGCATATAGGCTTTCTCTAGTTGAAGAGAGCAGGGGGCTACTCTTCAATGAGGTGCAGGAGTTTCTCACTGCAGTGGCTTCTCTTGTTGCAGAGCACGGGCTCTCAGCACTTGGGTTTCAGTAGCTGTGGCTCGCAGAGAACAGGCTCAGTAGTTGTGGCACAAGGGCTTAGTTGCTCCACGGCATGTGAGATCTTCCTGGACGAGGGCTCAAACCTGTGTCCCCTGCATTGGCAGGCAGATTCTTAACCACTGCACCACCAGGGAAGCCCAACTTTTATTTTTTTCATATATTTCTATTTTTGCTTTGCTTTCCTGTTGTTCTGTGCTCTTTTCCCTTATTTGTTTTCCTTCTTCTTTTTCTTTAATATATATTTTATTTTTTTATATTTCCATTTCTACTTTGCCTTTCTGTTCTGTGTTTTTTCCCTTTTTATTTTATTTTATTATTTTTAAATCATTTTTATTGGTTTGTTGTTTCCTTGCTTTATTCTTCAGTTGGCACACTGCTTTGGTTAAGTTTTTAGGTTTTGTGTTTTTGTTAGTTTGGATCCTAATTGTTTGATTTTGTTTTTGAGTTCTACTATTTGTCTGGCTGTTCTCTTGCTTTTTGTTTTATTTGGTTCTGTTTCTGTTTCTTTTGCATGTGTTTCTCCTTGTTTCTCTTTTTGTTTGTTTGATTTTGGTTTTACCATTTCTATGGGGTTTTGTCTTTTTCTTTTCTTTTATATATTTTCTATTTCATTTTTTATATTTCTATTTCTACATTGCATTCCTATTGTTCTGTCTTCTTTCCCCTCCCTCTTTCTTTTTCTTTTTTTTTTTAATCTTTTTTTTGGTTTGTTTTGTTTCTTTGCTCATTCTTCAGTTGATACTCTGCTTTGGTTTTGTTTTTTTGGTTTTGTGTTTTTGTCAGTTTTCTTTTTAATTGTTTGATTTCATTCTTGGGTTCTTTTGTTTCCCTGGTTGTTCTCTTGCTTTTTGTTTTATTTGGTTCTGTTTTTGTTTCTTTTGCATGTGTGTGTTTCCTTGTTTCTGTTTTTGTTTGTTTGATTTTACTTTTTACCATTTGCCTGGAGTTTTGTTAGTCTTCTTTTCTTTTTTAAATCCCCTTTATTGCCAGGATGAATGACTTGCAGGGTCTTGGTTCCTTGACTGGAAGTCAGGCCTCAGGCTCTGGGGTGGGAGCACCGAGTCCAGGATGCTGGACCATAAGAGAATTCCCGGCCCCAGGTAAGATTAATCACTGAGAGTTCTCACGGAGGCCTCTGTCTGATTCTGAGACCTGGCTCCACCCAACTGCCAGCAGCTCCCAGCGCTGGACGCCTCACACCAAACAACAAACAAGAAAGAAACATAAATCCACGCATTAGCACACAGACTACCTAAAGTCATACTAAGCTCACAGACACCCCAAAACACACCACTGACACTGCTATGCTCATCAAATGGAAAAGACTCAGCTCCACCCACCAGAATGCGGGCACCAGTCCTCCCATCAGGAACTCTACGCAAGCCACTGCACCAACCTCACCACCAGGGGCAGAGAACAGAAACAAGAGGAACTAAAACACTGCAGCCTAGGGAAAGGAGACCTCAATACTGTAAATGAGATAAAATGAGAACACAGAGAAATATCTTGCAGGCAAAGGAGCAAGATAAAAACCCACAGGACCAAATAAATGAAGTGGAAAAAGGCAAACTACCTGAGAAAGAATTCAGAGTAATGATAGTACAGATAATCCAAAATCTCAGAAAGAGCGAAAATAAAAGAAATATTTAACAAGGGCCTAGAAGAACTAAAGAGCAAACAAACAGTAATGAACAACACAATAACTGAAATTAAAAACACTCTAGAAGGAATCAATAGCAGAATAACTGAGGCACAAGAATGGATAAGTGAGCTAGAAGATACAATGGTGGAAATAACTGCCACAAAGCAGAATAAAGAAAAAAGAATGAAAAGAATGGAGGACAGGGACTTCCCTCGTGGCACAGTGGTTAAGAATCCACCTGCCAATGCGGAGGACATGGGTACGATCCCTGGCCTGGGAGGATCCCACATGCCATGGAGCAACTAAGCCCATGTACCACAAGTACTGAGCCTGCGCTTTACAGCCCACAAGCCACAACTACTGAGCCCACACACTGCAACTACTGAAGCCCGATTGCCTAGAGCCTGTGCTCTGAAACAAGAGAAGCCACCACAATGAGAAGCCCAAGCAGCATAATGAAGAGTAGCCCCCACTCGCTACAACTAGAGAAAGCCTGCGTGCAGCAACGAAGACCCAACACAGCCAAAAATAAAGTTAATAATAAATTTATTAAAAAAAAAAAAAAAGAATGGAGGACAGTCTCAGAGACCCCTGGGACAACATTAAGCACACCAACACTCGAATCATAGGTGTCCCAGAAGAAGAAGAAAAAAAGAAAGGGTCTAAAAAAATATTTGAAGAGATTATAGTCGAAGACTTCCCTAAATTGGGAAAGGAAATAGTCAATCAAGTCCAGGAAGTGCAGAGAGTCCCAAACAGGACAAACCCAAGGAGAAACATGACGAGACACATATTAATCAAACTAACAAAAATTAAACACACAAAAAAAGTATTAAAAGCAGCAAGGGAAAAGCAACAAATAACATACAAGGGAATCCCTGTAAGGTTAACAGCTGATCTTTCAACAGAAACTCTACAGGCCAGAAGGGAGTGGCAAGATATATTTAAAGTGATGAAAGGGAAAAACCTACAACCAAGATTACTCTACGCAGCAAGGATCTCATTCAGATTCAACGGAGAAATCAAAAGCTTTACAGACAAGCAAAAGCTAAGAGAATTCAGCACCACCAAACCAGCTTTACAACAAATGCTAAAGAAACTTCTCTAGACAGGAAACACAAGAGGAGGAAAAGATGTACAAAAACAAACCCAAAACAATTAAGAAAATGGTAATAGGATTATACATATCAATAATTACCTGAAATGTAAATGAATTAAATGCTCCAGCCAAAAGACATAGACTGGCTGAATGGATACAAAAAGAAGACCCGTATACATGCTGTCTACAAGAGACCCACTTCAGACCTAGGGACACATACAGGCTGACAGTGAGGGGATGGAAAAAGATGTTCCATGCAAATGGAAATCAAAATAAATCTGGAGTAGCAATTCTTATATCAGACAAAATAGACTTTAAAATAAAGAGTATTACAAGAGGCAAGGAAGGACACTACATAATGATCAAGGGATCAATCCAAGAACAATATGTAGCAACTGTAAAAATCTAGGCATCCAACATGGGAGCATCCTCAATACATAAGGCAAATGCTAACAGCCATAAAAGGGGAAACTGACAATAACACAATAATAGTAGAGGACTTTAACACCCCACTTTCACCAATGGACAGATCATCCAAAATGAAAATAAATAAGAAAACACAAGCTTTAAAGGACACATTAGACCAGATAGACTTAATTATATTTATAGAACATTTCATCCAAAAACAACAGAACACACTTTATTCTCAAGTACACATGGAACATTCTCCAGGATAGATCACATCTTGGGTTACAAATCAAGCCTTGGTAAATTTAAGAAAATTGAAATCTCATCAAGCATCTTTTCCGACCACAATGCTGTAAGACTAGATATCAAATTACAGGAAAAACACTGTAAAAAATACAAACACATGGAGACTAAACAATACACTACTAAACAACCAAGATATCACTGAAGAAACTGAAGAGGAAATAAAAAATACCTAGAAACAAGTGACAATGAAAATATAACAACCCAAAACCTATGGAATGCAGCAAAAGCAGTTCTAAGAGGGAAGTTTATAGCAATACAATCCTACCTCAAGAAACAAGAAAAGTCTCAAATAAACAACCTAACCTTACACCTAAAGCAATTAGAGAAAGAATAAAAAACAAAAAACAAAGAAACAAAGTTAGCAGAAGAAAAGAAATCATAATGATCAGAGCAGAAATAAATGAAATAGAAAAGAAGGAAACAATAGCAAACTTCCAAAAAAAAAGCTTGTTCTTTGAGAAGATAAACAAAACTGATAAGCCATTAGCCAGACTCATCAGGACAAAAAGGGAGAAGATGCAAATCAACAGAATTAGGAATGAAAAAGGAGAAGCAACAACTGACACTGCAGAAATACTAAGGACCATGAAAGACTACTACAAGCAACTATATGCCAATAAAATGGACAACCTGGAAGAAATGGACACATTCTTAAAAAAGCACAACCTTCCAAGACTGAACCAGGAAGAAATAGAAAATATAAACAGACCAATCACAAGCACTGAAATTGAAACTCTGATTTAAAATCTTCCAACAAACAAAAGCCCAGGACCAGAGGGCTTCACAGGCGAATTCTATCAAACATTTAGAGAAGAGCTAACACAAATCCTTCTAAAACTCTTCCAAAATATAGCAGAGGGAGGAACACTCCCAAACTCATTCTATGAGACCACCATCACCCTGATACCAAAACCAGACAAAGATGTCACAAAAAAAGAAAATTAAAGGCCAATATCACAGATAAACATAGATTCAAAAATCCTCAACAAACTACTAGCAAACAGAATCCAACAGCACATTAAAAGGATCATACACCATGATCAAATGGGGTTTACCCCAGGAATGCAAGGATTCTTCAGTAGATGCCAATCAATCAAGGTGATACACGATATTAACCAAATTGAAGGATAAAAACAATATGATCATCTCAATAGATGCAGAAAAAGCTTTTGACAAAATTCAACACCCACTTATGGTAAAAACTCTCCATAAAGTGGGCATAGAGGGAACCTACCTTATCATAATAAAAGCCATACATGACAAATCCACAGCGAACATCATTCTCAATGGTGAAAAACTGAAACCATTTCCTCCAAGATCAGTAATAAGACAAGGTTGTCCACTCTCACCACTATTATTCAACATAGTTTTGGAAGTTTTAGCCATGGCAATCAGAGAAGAAAAAGAAATAAAAGGAATCGAAACTGGAAAAGAAGTAAAACTATCACTGTTTGCAGATGACATGATACTATACATAGAAAGTCCTAAACATGCCACCAGAGAACTACTAGAGATAATCAATGAATTTGGTAAAGTAGCAGGATACAAAATTAACTCACAGAAATCTCTTGCATTCCTATACGCTAACAATGAAAAATCAGAAAGAGAAATTAAGGAAGCATTCCCATTTACCACTGCAACAAAAAGAACAAAATATCTAGGAATAAGCCTACCTAAGGAGGCAAAAGACCTGCACACAGAAAACTATAAAACACTGATGAAAGAAATCAAAGATGATACAAACAGATGGAGAGATATACCATGTTCTTGGGTTGGAAGAATCAACATTGTGAAAATGACTCTACTACCCAAAGCAATCTACACATTCAATGCAATCCCTATCAAATTACCAATAGCATTTTTCACAGAACTAGAAAAAGAAATTTTACAATTTGTATGGAATCACAAAAAACCCCGAACAGGCAAAGCAATCTTGAGAAAGAAAAACGGAGGTGGAGGAATCAGGCTCCCTGACTTCAGCCAATACTACAAAGCTACAGTAATTAAGACAATATGGGACTGGCACAAAAACAGAAATATAGATCAGTGGAACAGGACAGAAAGCCCAGAGATAAACCCATGCACATATGGTCACCTTATCTTTGACAAAGGAAGCAAACATATACAGGGGAGGAAACACAGCCTCTGCAATAAGTAGAGCTTGGAAAACTGGACAACTACATGTAAAAGAATGCAATTAGAACACTCCCTAACACCATACATAAAAATAAACTCAAAATGGATTAAAGACCTAAATGTAAGGCCAGAAACTATCAAACTCTTAGAGGAAAACATAGGCAGAACACTCTATGACATAAACCACAGCAAGATCCTTTTTGACCCACCTCCTAGAGAAATGGAAATAAAAACAAAAATAAACAAATTGGACCTAAAGATACTTAAAAGCTTTTGCACAGGAAAGGAAACTATAAACAAGATGAAAAAACAACCCTCAGAATGGGAGCAAATACTTGCACACAAAGCAACTGACAAAGGATTAATCTCCAAAATATACAAGAAGCTCATGCAGCTCAATACCAAAAAAACAAACAACCCAATCCAAAAATAGGCAGAAGACCTAAATAGACTATTCTCCCAAGAAGACACACAGATGGCCAAGAGACACATGAAAAGATGCTCAACATCATGAAGCATTAGAGAAATGCAAATCAAAACTACCATGAGGTATCACCTCATACCAGTCAGAATGGCCATCATCAAAATATCTAGAAACAATAAATACTGGAGAAGGTGTGGAGAAAAGGGAACCCTCTTGCACTGTTGGTGGGAATGTAAATTGATACAGCTACTATGGAGTACAGTATGCAGGTTCCTTAAAAAACTAGAAGTAGAACAACCATATGATCCACCAATCCCACCACTGGGCATATACCCTGAGAAAACCATAATTCAAAAAGATACATGTGCCACAATGTTCACTGCAGCACTATTTACAATAACCAAGACATGGAAGCAACCTAAATGTTCATCGACTGATGAATGGATAAAGATGATGTGATTCATGTATACAATGGAATATTACTCAGCCATAAAAAGGAACAAAATTGAGTTATTTGCAATGAGGTGGATGGACCTAGAGTCTCTCATACTGAGTGAAGTAATTCAGAAAGAGAAAAACAAATACCCTATGCTATGCATATACATGGAATCTAAAAACCCATACTGATGAACATAGTGGCAGGGCAGGAATAAAGACACAGATGTAGAGAACGGACTTGAGGACACAGTGGGGGACGGGGAAGCTGGGACAAAGTGAGAGAGTAGCACTGACATATATACACTACCCAATGTAAAATGGATGGCTAGTGGGAAGCTGCTGCATAGCACAGGGAGATCAGCTCTATGCTTTATGATGACCTAGAGGGGTGGATAGGGAGGGTGGGAAGGAGGTTCAAGAGGGAGGGTATATCAGTATATATGTATACATATAGCTGATTCACTTTATTGTACAGCAGAAACTAACACAACATTGTAAAGCAATTACATTCCAATAAAGATATATAAAAAAAGAAAATATCAATTTCTATAATAGCAATTTAATAATAGCTCAGCTCCTTGGATACTTTCTCTGGTAACAGCCAAAATTTTCTAGGCAATGATACCATCACTAACATGACCGTTAATCTCAGTGATGAACTCATGGGTTCCCTTCCACATGAGAAGTGCTGATTTATTTGTATCCTTCACATCGCCATAGGGTGCTTTCAATAGAAAATAATATTGCAAGTCTACACAAAATGAAAAAGCTGACATAAACATGAAATAGTATATAGGCCATTGGAACAACCAAACTATCCTCACAGCTGAGTCTCTAGTCCCACACAGCCTGGTGGGGCTGTGTCAGCTATAACTTCACTTTCTGCTTGAACTGGCTAATTTAACCAGCAACAGTTATCTTAATGAGAGATCACTATCACTAAAATTTATTTCGTGCTTAGGATGTGCCAGGTACTGCTCTGTATATTTTACATGTATTAATCCACTTCTTCCTCATAAAAATCATAAGTGGTAAGTACTGTTATTTTTCCCATTTTGCAAATGAGGAAACTGAGGCCAGAGTGCTTAAGGAACTTATGCAAGGTGATCCAACTAACTGTACTGGATGCTTGACAGAGTACAGGTCCCATTCTTCCTTGCTGCTTTTCCTACAGCTCCATATATTGTGACTGACTGCCCCCCACCCCCACCCCACAGTAGTCTCCCTGACCAGTTACAGTGTTATCAAGAAGAGAGCCAGACCAAAAAAAAAAAAAAATCGTACAGACAGAAAGTAGAATGGTAGTTCCCAGGGGCTGGAGTGGGGAAGGAATAAGGAGTTATTGTTTAATGGGTATGGAGTTTCAGTTTTAGAAGATGAAAAGAGCCTTGGAGATGGATGGTGGTGATGGTTGTGCAACATTATGAATGTATTCAATACCAATGAATTGAACACTTAAAAATGGTTAAGATGATAAATTCTACATTTTGTACATTTTACCACAATAAAAAAAAATGGGGGGAAACTGACCAAGAAGAGAGCCATATGAATAGAGGAGATGCAGAGGTACCACTAGGGAGACTTTCTTGTACCAATCAGTTTAGCTATTTAAAAGAGCATCCAATGGACTTGGCTTTGTACATGCCCAGATCTGTGGCTTTGGAAATACAAAGCCTACTACCTCCTGGAATACTCTGTTTGGCAGGATTGCTCAAGAGGCACAACCACATGGAAATCACCTCAGCAAGACCATCCGATCCACCAGGAGTGTGCTTTTCTTGTCTACCCACACTGAGCATCAGGATCTTAACTGTACCACTTAGGAGAGATGCATCAGGCTAAAGATTTCATGGAAACTACAAACGATTAACTACAGTGATAGATTCCTTCCTGTGGAATACGAACTATAGGAGTGTTCTATACATTTAACCTAAGCAAAAATCATACAAAAGAAACCATAATGTGCATCTGACCCAGAACTACCGAACATAGTATACGACCAGTCCTACTCATCCTACAAATATTTTTCCTTTACATCAACTCCACTCATTAACAAATTGGTCAAGAGGCATGTACCTACCTGCACACCAAGAAGCACCAAGACCCGGACTCCCTCATGGACCGCGTCATTCGTGTTGTGGAGAAGGACAAATGACATCCTCCTGCACTGGGCTCCTGTAGAGAGGCTGGAGATTCCACTCAAATCCTCTTCTGCAAGAAGGACGCCAGTGGGGATGACTCCTGCACTTCTGAGGAGGAATTGACCTTTGACCCTGGCTATGAACCCCACAGAGGGCAGTCATCAGCACAGGGCAGTCATCAGCACAGGGCAGCCGCAGCCCGGCCACTCAGAGCCACAAGAGGTGCAGAGCCCAGCTCCCGCAGGGGCACCCTGGTCTTCTTAGTGAGTAAGTCTGGGGGAGCTCAAGGCCATCCGCTGTTCAAAGTCCGGCCTCAGCTGGGCCTGCCTGGTCCTGGTCACACAGGCCACAGGCTCCCCGCCTGCCCTGCATGTCCACCGTGGGGCACCAGCGCCCTGCTCTGTGTCTTCAGCTGTCACCTGCTGTTGGCCAGCTCCCCACAGAACAGCCACCTCTACCTCGTCTCCCCCTACACCTCCCCGGCCCTCTCCAACTCCTTCCACCACCTCCAGCTCTTTGACGAGGACCGTTCCCACGTGGTGTCTCGCTTCCTCCAGGATTCCTACTGCACCACCTTCAGCAGCTTCTCCCGCGTGACCAATTTCTTCAGGGGAGACCTGCAGCCACACCTGGACGGGGCCTCCAGCGACCCTCTTCCGGCCTCTGAATACGCGCCCCACCTGGGCTGCAGGTCACTTCCGGTGTGGAGGTGAGGCCGCGGCCGCTGTGGAGCAGACGCCTCGGGTCACAGAGGAGGAGTGGGCCCACCGCGTATGCCCCGAGGGCCTCCTGCAGCAGGTCCCTGAGCTGAGACGCTGGCTCTTCTCAGGAGTGAGAAGCCGACTACGCCCTCGGGGAGGGCTGGGCAGGGCCGGCGGGCGGCGTTCGGGGCGGGGGGGGTCCCCCCGGGTCTGAGCCCCAGCCTACCGCGCCAGGCTTGGCAGTCCCTCCTGCAGTACCTCAGCTGGGAGGGCTCTGCCAAGGAGCGCAAGGCCCATGTGCGCAAGAAAACCGACAAGGATTTCCACCTGAAGCTGCCGCGGAAATCCGTGAGGCCCGGGCAGGGGCGGAGGAACTCACTGCCGCATGGATACCGCAGCCTCATAGCCAGAGACGAGAGCGAGAGCCGCTCTCATAGAACCAACAAATTCTTCAAGGGTCGCGAGAACCCAGGGCTGGGCCTGCTGAACGACATCCTCCTCCCCGACTGCCTGTACCATGACAAGCTCGGCTACGACCAGGGCAGGAGTGACCTTCTCTTCCCGATCCGCTACGGCTCTCAGGACAAAGTGGATGCCTTCCGCCGTTTTTGTGGCGTCACAGAGCTCGTGCATTACTCTGAGGAGATAATGAAGCGGCAACTCCTCCTACTCCTTAAGGTGCTGGATCCGCCGCTCGGAGACTTCCCGGACTCCCTGACTCCGGCTCTCTCTGCTTCTGCTTCCGGTGGCTGCTCCTCTGGGTCAAGAGGGAATGCCCCTTCCCGGAAGTCCTTCGGCCATGGGAGGCGCTGTGGACAGGGCGCCCTGGCCCCGGTGTGCACCTGCTGGTGGCCTGCACCGTCCTGGACGTGGAGCGGGACACCTCATGCCTTCCGGCTTCGGCTCCAGCGAGATCCTCAAGCACACGGACTAGCTGACTACGAAGTTGAGCTTGGAGGATGTGCCGACACTGGCCGAGGCGCTCTACCCGCCGGCGACAACCTGCCCGGTGAGTCCCTGACCCCTCACGATAGCCCCCAGGCCCCATCAAACCTCTGACTTTTCGCTCCCTGACCCCCAACCCTCGGTAAGCTGCCCCACCACGTGCAGGAAGTCCTAGGTCTGGGCCGTCCTCAGAGCGCCACAGGCTCTCGCTCCAGACTCCCCACTGCCGCTGTCCTACCCGTGCCCCACCAGCTCTGCCGACCCCCGCCTGGCGCACAGGCGGACCGAACGGCAGCCCGGAGATCCTTTCGGAGGAGGGGGAGGAAGGTGCGAACTCCTAACCCTCCTGGGCCTGCTGAGCCATCGTGTTGGCTAGGGCCTGGATGGGGAGGCGTGGTGGCTGCTAGTCCCCTCAGCAGGGTTGACGCCTGGCCACGTGACCCTGATCCGGTCAATAAGGTTTAAGAGGAGGCCGGGGGTGAGTGGTGGGGGTCGTGGAGACAGGGCTCCCTTACCTGCCTGAGTCTGGGGCTTTGGGAGGAGTAAGGATGGGGGTGTTAAGGTGCGGCTGCCACTTAGTAGATGTGCGGGAACACATCCCGGACATAACCGAGACGGAAGGGCCTGCAGAGCTGCTCACTCTTGGGACCCTGCCCACCAGATTGTTCTGTGAGAAAGAAAAACTCATGTTTAACGCCCCCCCCCCCCCGAAAAAGAAAATTGGTGAAGACTTAGCCAAGCAGGGCTGAGAGAAATGTCTCTGCTCTAAAGTTCCTGTCCAGGTCTCTCCTTACACTGTCCATCATACTCTGTGGGCTCCACACTATCCTTGTCATGCCTGTGTCATTTCCTCATATAAGTTCCCTTATTTCTAATTCCAGGCAATTTTTACTCTTTGCTTTTGCCTTACATAGGACATGGTTTAAGTATAGAGTTTATAGCAATGGTATTTCTAAGAATGTTTGCTTCCTCCAGTATGTTTTACAGTGTTTCAACTCAGGAAAGACTTCTTTTTCAATGTGCATGGTCCTATAGTGCAGTTCTTGCCCATATGTCTGTGCTTCAGGTGACTCCCAGTCTTGCCTCCTCGTGTGATCTCCATGAGACTATTGGAGAAATGTTTGTTTTGTGGGGTTTTTTTGTTTTGTTTTGTTTTGTTTGGCCACATCACCAGGGATAGAACCCATGCCCCCTGCAGCAGAAGCATGGAGTCTTTACTGGACTGCCAGGGAAGTACCATGTTCTGTGGCTCCTCTTGTTGAAAAAAGTATTTTTCAGAATGAGGTTTAAGCAGAGGATGACTTTCCCTCCCTTAGCTCTGTTAGGAGGAAAATATACTGTCTTCCCCCCCACACCCTTATGCCTTATTTCTAAAACAATAAACGTTCCTATTGGCTCTTATAAGACAGTTAACATATAATCTATCTCATCTCAGAAGAAAGAGTATTAATTTCCAAACTGTGCTTTAGGTGTCTGGAACAAGACACAATAAAGGGCAAGCTAAGAAATCATTCGTGATTCAACTGAATGATTCCCCCAAAAGGAAACTGGCTTCAGTCAGCGCTATCAGTAGCTTTTGCTCTATTCTCAGCCCCTAGGGCAATATTTAATGTGCTACACGGTAATACACTTCTGTGTGCTATTATCTGAAGAACTAAAAGCCTAAAAAAATTCCATGAAGTTGTTAGTTTTAACCAAGAAGGAAGGAAACTCAGATGCCAACGTTTGACCTAAAAATGTGCTAAACAAACTAACTAGAGAAACAAGAGACACTAACTTTATGTTTGTGGAACGTACAAAGAGAAGTTCATCTCTCAGCTCCTATGTTTCTTTTTTTTAATCTAATTAATACTTTGCATTATAAATAGTTTTAAAATACCTTTGGTTATGCAGTGAAACAGTGAAGCCACTGGAAAATCATACAAACAATGCAATAGAAAAATCAAAACCAAAAAAAAAAACAACCAAAAAATCAAAACAATTTAAAAACCTAAATCAGTTAGGATTCATTTGGATGTAAGTAAAGGAAGTTGTTCATCTCAAAATGGGTAAAGTTAAAAATAAGGAGAGGGAGGGAAATTATTGGCTCACAAAATGCTCAAGCCCACAGAAAACTGAGCCAGGGGCTCCAGGGGGATTAGGCCTTAGTTTCTCTCCACCTGTTGGCTCTGCAAACCTCCTGGGTTGGCATCATTCTTAGGTAGACCCTGTCCTCATGGGGACCTTGTAGCTCAGGCTTACCTCAGCCTAGAGCTAGCAGTCACTGCACAGAGAAATTGTCTCTTCACTATAATTCTAAGAAGTGTCCCAGAATTGAGTGTCATTGTCCTGAACTAGGTTACATGCCCACTTGAACCAACCACATACCAAAGGGACATAATGTATTCTATCTGGAGTGGAGGAAGGTGCTACACTTGAGCCCCATCCTCATGGACTGAAGGAGCTGAGGAGGGAGGGTCCCAAGAGTAAAATCAAGGTGCCATTACTAGAAAAAGGTAAAAGGATGCCAGATAAGCTAAAGGTTGCCCAATCCAGCACTCAAATTAATTAAGTCCCCAACCTCAGCTTGTGAGATATTTGACAGGAATTTTTTAAAAGGGAAATTAAGTACAGTGATGCAAATCACAATTCCAACTCTTGACTAATCAGCAAACACAGACATACATAAATATATTAGGACAGTGACCCTTCCATTTTAACAACAAGAAAATATGTGAGTCACTCAGATGGAAACTAAAATCTGAATCTATTCAGAAACAATTGTTAACTCAGTTCTAAAGCCACAAGCATCCAAGCACATACACTCTCATGTCAAAGAGGTCCTATTCCTCTTCACTTCAATTTGCATCTTGTTGTGACATTACACCATATGGTGTGGGCAAAGTGCTCTTGTATGCAAAGTGAGTTCAGAGTAAATGAGCTAAAAATGTCTTACATACATAATGGCTCTTGTTTCAACTTAGCTGTGACTACTAGATTGCTGCAAACACCAAAATAATAGTGCTGCTAATGAGGAGATTTGTTCATAACTTACTACACTGTCAACTCTAATGTTCGACTATAATGGTTATTATTTGTTGATATGTTGTGTGTATACAAAGCAGTGGCTGAGGCCAAAAGCAGCATCTTAACAGAACCCAAGCCTATTAGATTGTGAATAATCTCCTAAAGATAACCGTTAAAAAAAAAAATCTGCCCAAAGTCTCTGTTATTTGAGACATCTTAATTGAAAAGACAGAGACCCAGATTTAAAGTCAGAACACCAGGATTGACCCTGTAAGAGACTGGAGTGACAACTCCCAGTGCTGGTGAGGGTGCAGACAAGCAGGCACTTCCAGTCATCGTCAGTGGGAAAGTGTTTAACCCAGTCTTTTGGAGAGGAATCTGACACGATACATTAAAATTTTAAAAGCGTATATCCTTTGATTCAGCAGTTTTACTTCTGGGAATCAACCCTGTAAAAATTAAAGTACCAGTACATGAGGACATACATACAAGGACGTTTATTGCAATTGTATTTGTGATAGCAAAAACTTGAAACAACCTACTCATCCACAAGAATGGAATGGTTGAGTAGACTGATGCATCCATTTGGTCACAGGTTATAATGCGACTACAGAAGAACAAGTCAGATTTACATTTTAGTTTGGAGAGATGAATATTCTGTACTATTAGGTGAGAAAAGCAAGTTGCAGGAGAATGGGACAGATAAATAATGATAGATGAGGTAGATAGATAATGTACATCCATGTATATAAAGATATGTACACACATATAGTATGATCACAATTTTTGTATAAAAGAATAGAATAATAGGGTTTGGATTCAGGCTCTGAAATTTGAGAGATCTTTGAACTTCACTTTCTTCATGTGCAAAATAAATGCAATCTTTTTGTGAAAATCAAATGAGATGACGATGAAAATGATTTTTGAACTGTAAATAGCAATCAAATGCCATATAATAATATTACCATAATATACTCTTATATGAGTCTGAAGTTCACTCTCCACAAAGTCCTCCAAAGGTAGTATCAACTTGCAGAATTGTATCTGGCTTTATCCACACCAATATCAGCCACTTCTTCTGGTCTCCAGTTGTGTGTAACTGGATTCACAAGAGAGAAAACAAATGGGAAACTATATTAATACCCCTGCAGATTATCCATGCAGTGCCAAGAAAACACTGCATATATTCCCAGAGGAGCCACACAGTCCATTCAGTACTTTCAGCCCTAACAAGATCACATTTTTCTAGATGGCTAGAGGACCACAGAAGGTAATAGCCTTGCAGAAATATGGTTGTGTATAAGAAGTGTTTTCACTTTTTAGAATTAATGTATTCTCTCCGCATATATGCTTTATAAATAGTTTTAAACATAACAGATACGATTTTATATCCTGCCTCTGGGGCCAGGTGATTCTACTTCTTTCTAGTTGTGTAATCTTGGAAAATTACTTAGCCTCTCTCTATCTCGGTTCCGTCATTTGCAAAATGGGGATGATAATACTACTACCACTTCAGATTGTTGTGATGACTAAATGAGTTAAAATTTTTTTTACATCTTTATTGCAGTATAATTGCTTTACAATGGTGTGTTAGTTTCTGCTTTATAACAAAGTGAATCAGTTATACATATACATATGTTCCCATATCTCTTCCCTCTTGCGTCTCCCTCCCTCCCACCCTCCCTATCCCACCCCTCTAGGTGGTCACAAAGCACCGAGCTGATCTCCCTGTGCTATGCAGCTGCTTCCCACTAGCTATCTATTTTACATTTGGTAGTGTATATATGTCCATGCCACTCTCTCGCTTTGTCACAGCTTACCCTTCCCCCTCCCCATATCCTCAAGTCCATTCTCTAGTAGGTCTGTGTCTTTATTCCTGTCTTACCCCTACGTTCTTCATGACTTTTTTTTCCTTAGATTCCATATATACGTGTTAGCATGCGGTTATTTATTTTTCTCTTTCTGACTTACTTCACTCTGTATGACAGACTCTAGGTCCATCCACCTCACTACAAATAACTCAATTTCGTTTCTTTTTATGGCTGAGTAATATTCCATTGTATATATGTGCCACATCTTTATCCATTCATCCAATGATGGACACTTAGGTTGTTTCCATCTCCTGGCTATTGTAAATAGAGCTGCGATGAACATTTTGGTACATGACTCTTTCTGAATTATGGTTTTCTCAGGGTATATGCCCAGTAGTGGGATTGCGGGGTCATATGGTAGTTCTATTTGTAGTTTTTTTAAGGAACCTCCATACTGTTCTCCATAGTGACTGTACCAATTCACATTCCCACCAGCAGTGCAAGAGTGTTCCCTTTTCTCCACACCCTCTCCAGCATTTATTGTTTCTAGATTTTTTGATGATGGCCATTCAGGCCAGTGTGAGATGATATCTCATTGTAGTTTTGATTTGCATTTCTCTAATGATTAATGATGTTGAGCATTCATTCATGTGTTTGTTGGCAATCTGTATATCTTCTTTGGAGAAATGTCTATTTAGGTCTTCTGCCCAGTTTTGGATTGGGTTGTTTGTTTTTTTGTTATTGAGCTGCATGAGCTGCTTATAAATTTTGGAGATTAAACCTTTGTCAGTTGCTTCATTTGCAAATATTTCTCCCATTCTGAGGGTTGTCTTTTGGTCTTGTTTATGGTTTCCTTTGCTGTACAAAAGCTTTGAAGTTTCATTAGGTCCCATTTGTTTATTCATGTTTTTATTTCCATTTCTCTAGGAGGTGGGTCAAAAAGGATCTTGCTGTGGTTTATGTCATAGAGTGTTCTGCCTATGTTTTCCTCTAAGAGTTTGATAGTTTCTGGCCTTACATTTAGGTCTTTAATCCATTTTGAGTTTATTTTTGTGTATGGTGTTAGGGAGTGATCTAATTTCATACTTTTACATGTACCTGTCCAGTTTTCCCAGCACCACTTATTGAAGAGGCTGTCCTTTCTCCACTGTACATTCCTGCCTCCTTTATCAAAGATAAGGTGACCATATGTGCATGGGTTTATCTCTGGGCTTTCTATCCTGTTCCATGGATCTATATTCCTGTTTTTGTGCCAGTACCATACTGTCTTGATTACTGTAGCTTTGTAGTAGTGTCTGAAGTCAGGGAGCCTGATTCCTCCACCTCCGTTTTTCATTCTCAAGATTGCTTTGGCTATTCGGGGTCTTTTGTGTTTCCATACAAATTGTGAAATTTTTTGTTCTAGTTCTGTGAAAAATGCCAGTGGTAGTTTGATAGGGATTGCATTGAATGTGTAGATTGCTTTGGGTAGTAGACTCATTTTCACAATATTGATTCTTCCAATCCAAGACATGGTATATCTGTCCATCTATTTGTATCATCTTTAATTTCTTTCATCAGTGTGTTATAATTTTCTGCATACAGGTCTTTTGTCTCCTTAGGTAGGTTTATTCCTAGATATTTTATTATTTTGGTTGCAATGGTAAATGGGAGTGTTTTCTTGATTTCACTTTCAGATTTTTCATCATTAGTGTATAGGAATGCCAGAGATTACTGTGCATTAATTTTGGGTCGTTGTGTCTCCATTGTCATTTGTTTCTAGGTATTTTTTGATTTCCTCTTTGATTTCTTCAGTGATCACTTCGTTATTAAGTAGTGTATTGTTTAGCCTCCATGTGCTTATATTTTTTACAGATCTTTTCCTGTAATTGATATCTAGCCTCATAGTGTTGTGGTCGGAAAAGATACTTGATACAATTTCAATTTTCTTAAATTTACTAAGGCTTGATTTGTGACCTAAGATACGATCTATCTGGAGAATGTTCCATGAGCACTTGAGAAAAATATGTATTCTGTTGTTTTCGGATGGAATGTCCTATAAATATCAATTAAGTCCATCTTGTTTAATGTATCATTTAAAGCTTGTGTTTCCTTATTTATTTTCATTTTGGATGATCTGTCCATTGGTGAAAGTGGGGTGTTAAAGTCCCGTAATATGAGTGTGTTACTGTCGATTTCCCCTTTTATGGCTGTTAGCATTTGCCTTATGTATTGAGGTGCTCCTATGTTGGGTGCATAAATATTTACAATTGTTATATCTTCTTCTTGGATCGATCCCTTGATCATTATGTAGTGTCCTTCTTTGTCTCTTCTAATAGTCTTTATTTTAAAGTCTATTTTGTCTGATATGAGAATTGCTACTCCAGCTTTCTTTTGGTTTCCATTTGCATGGAATATCTTTTTCCATCCCCTCACTTTCAGTCTGTATGTGTCTCTAGGTCTGAAGTGGGTCTCTTGTAGACAGCATATATATGGGTCTTGTTTTTGTATCCATTCAGCCAGTCTGTGTCTTTTGGTGGGAGCATTTAATCCATTTACATTTAAGGTAATTATCAATATGTATGTTCCTATTCCCATTTTCTTAATTGTTTTGGGTTTGTTATTGTAGGTCTTTTCCTTCTCTTGTGTTTCTTGCCTAGAGAAGAGCCTTTAGCATTTGTTCTAAAGCTGGTTTGGTGGTGCTGAACTCTCTCAGCTTTTGCTTGTCTGTAAAGGTTTTAATTTCTCAATCAAATCTGAATGAGATCCTTGCTGGGTAGAATAATCTTGGTTGTAGGTTTTTCTCCTTCATCACTTTAAGTATGTCCTGCCAGTCCCTTGTGGCTTGCAGAGTTTCTGCTGAAAGATCAGCTGTTAACCTTATGGGGATTCCCTTGTGTGTTATTTGTTGTTTTTCCCTTTCTGCTTTTAATGTTCTCTTTGTATTTAATTTTTGACAGTTTGATTAATATGTGTCTTGGCATGTTTCTCCTTGGATTTATCCTGTATGGGACTCTCTGTGATTCCTGGACTTGATTAACTATTTCCTTTCCCATATTAGGGAAGTTTTCAACTATAATTTCTTCAAATATTTTCTAAGTCCGTTTCTTTTTCTCTTCTTCTTCTGGAACCCCTATAATTCGAATGTTGGTGCCTTTAATGTTGTCCCAGAGGTCTCTGAGACTGTCCTCAGTTCTTTTCATTCTTTTTGCTTTATTCTGCTCTGCAGTAGTTATTTCCACTATTTTATCTTCCAGGTCACTTATCCATTCTTCTGCCTCAGTTATTGTGCTATTCATCCCTTCTAGAGTATTTTTAATTTCATTTATTGTGTTGTTCATCATTGCTTGTTTCATCTTTAGTTCTTCTAGGTCCTTGTTAAATGTTTCTTGCATTTTGTCTATTCTATTTCCAAGATTTTGGATCATCTTTACTATCATTATTCTGAATTCTTTTTCAGGTAGACTGCCTATTTCCTCTTCATTTGTTAGGTCTGGTGGGTTTTCATCTGGCTCCTTCTCCTGCTGTGTGTTTTTCTGCCTTCTCATTTTGCTTATCTTACTGTGTTTGGGGTCTCCTTTTTGCAGGCTGCAGGTTCGTAGTTCCCGTTGTTTTTGGTGTCTGTCCCCAGTGGCTAAGGTTGGTTCACTGGGTTGTGTAGGCTTCCTGGTGGAGGGGACTAGTGCCTGTGTTCTGGTGGATGAGGCTGGATCTTGTCTGTCTCGTGGGCAGGTCCACGTCTGGTGGTGTGTTTTGGGGTGTCTGTGGACTTATTATGATTTTAGGCAGCCTCTCTGCTAATGGATGGGGTTGTGTTCCTGTCTTGCTAGTTGTTTGGCATAGGGTGTCCAGCACTGTGGCTTGCTGGTCGTTGAGTGAAGCTGGGTGTTGGTGTTGAGATGGAGATCTCTGGGAGATTTTCGCTGTTTGATATTACATGGAGCTGGGAGGTCTCTTGTGGACCAGTGTCCTGAAGTTGGCTCTCCCACCTCAGAGGCACAGCACTGACTCCTGGCTGCAGCACCAAGAGCCTGTCATCCACACAGCTCAGAATAAAAGGGAGAAAAAGTAGAAAGAAAGAAAGAAAGACGATAAAAGAAAATAAAATAAAGTAAGATAAAATAAAGTTATTAAAATAAAAAATAATTATTAATTTTAAAAATGTTTTTAAAAAGAAAAAAAAAAACGGGTGGATAGAACCTTAGGACAAATGGTGAAAGCAAAGCTATACAGACAAAATCTCACACAGCAGCATACACATACACACTCAAAAAAAATAGGAAAAGGGGAAAAAATAATAAATCTTGCTCTCAAAGTCCACCTCCTCAATTTGGGATGATTCGTTATCTATTCATGTATTCCACAGATGCAGGGTACATCAAGTTGCTTGTGGAGATTTAATCCGCTGCACCTGAGGCTGCTAGGAGAGATTCCCTTTCTCTTCTTTGTTCGCACAGCTCCCGGGGCTCAGCTTTGGATTTGGCCCCGCCTCTGCATGTAGGTCGGCGGAGGGCGTCTGTTTTTCTCTCAGACAGGACGGGGTTAAAGGAGCCGCTGATTCGGGGGCTCTGGCTCACTCAGGCTCGGGTGAGGGAGGGGCACGATGCTGAGGCGCACCGTGCGTTGTCCCGGGGAAGTTGTCCCTGGATCCCGGGACCATGGCAGTGGCGGGCTGCACGGGCTCCCCGGAAGGGAAGTGTGGATAGTGACCTGTGCTTGCACACAGGCTTCTTGGTGGTGGCAGCAGCAGCCTTAGCGTCTCATGCCTGTTTCTGGGGTCCGCGCTGTTAGCCGCGGCTCGCGCCCGTCTCTGGAGCTCCTTTAAGCAGCTCTCTTAATCCCCTCTCCTCTGGCACCAGGAAACAAAGAGGGAAGAAAAAGTGTCTTACCTCTTCGGCAGGTCCAGACTTTTTCCCGGACTCCCTCCCGGCTAGCCGTGGTGCACTAACCCCTTCAGGCTGTGTTTACGCCGCCAGTCCTCTCCCTGCGCTCTGACCGAAGCCTGAGCCTCAACTCCCAGGCCCCGCCCACCCCGGTGGGTGAATAGACAAGCCTCTCGGGCTGGTGAGTGCTGGTCGGCACCGATCCTCTGTGCGGGAATCTCTCCGCTTTGCCCTCTGCACCCCTGTTGCTGTGCTCTCCTCCGCGGCTCTGAAGCTCTCCCCCCTCCACCACCTGCAGTCTCCACCTGCAAAGGGGCTTCTAGTGTGTGGAAACCTTTCCTCCTTCACATCTCCGTCCCACTGGTACAGGTCCCGTCCCTATTCTTTTGTCTCGTTTATTCTTTTTTCTTTTGCCCTATCCAGGTACGTGGGGGAGTTTCTTGCCTTTTGGGAGGTCTGAGGTCTTCTGCCAGCGTTCAGTGAGTGTTCTGTAGGAGTTGTTCCACGTGTAGATGTATTTCTGATGTATCTGTGGGGAGGAAGGTGATCTCCGCATCTTATTCTTCCGCCATCTTACGAGTTAAAACTTTTAAAGGACTTAAAATGAGATATTACCTAATAGGTGCAAAATAAACGTTAGTTATTATTATCCTAAATGTTCCATTAATCATAAGTTTCTATGCTTTTTACATATTCATTATATAGTCTTCATTACCATCATTTTATTGATGTTTAATAGAACATAAATAGCATGCTCTACAAAATGGGTGTATTGTCATTTATTTGTACATTATTCTGTTTGCTTCTTGTTTTTCAAAATGTTTTCTATTGTACATTAACTTTTTCCATATTCTGGATTAGTCCCATAAGATAGACCCCTAGCCTGAAAGAGTTTAGAGGAAGAAAGAATGTAGAAATCCTTGGGTATTTTGATATATATTGAAAGTAGGACTTTAGGTTATGAATATATCTTTACTGAGTCCTTTCTGAACTCCCTTCAGAACTTGACATGATTTTCTTCATCCAGCCATTCAACACCTGCTGATGTTTTTATCAAGGTTCATTTAAGAAAGGTCATTATAGGAAATGACCCTATTAAAATTCATATATATATATAAGTAATTGAGTTTCAGATCTTTAAAACATAGTTCCCTAAGTATAATCACATCATGTTAGAATTTGGCTGCCAGTAAGGAAAATTTGAACTCAAAAAAAAAAAAAAAAGGAAAGCCTACTTAATGACATTTTTAGCACATAAAATTCCCCCTCTGAATCATGCACTCACAAACCATGCACCCCTAAACATTTAGCTCCTTCTGACTCATTCTGAAACACTCTGACAACTTCTCTGTTGAAATTCAAAATGTCCCAATACTGTAACATCCTCTTTTCCTCTAATTAATTAGTTCCCTTTCCCACTGGCAAAATGCAAGAGTGATAATCTCTGTATTTACAGGCTGTGGAATGAAGCACACACCTGGAATCTTCCACTGCCCACTACTCTAAGCATTCCCATCTTCCAGGCATGCCTATCTCAATCCTAATACTGGATTTTCATTGTCCTCCTTCCCTGCCACCCCACCAGCACTGCCAATAGGTGACATCTTATCCTTCAAAATCCCAGATGTTCCTAAACCCCATTTCCATCTGTGGATGCTATAGTTTCTGTGCCCTCTCTGCACAGTTTGCATAAGGAGACACACTGTCCTCACTAATTTATGTGGATTGATCCAGGCTTCCAAGACACAGTTAGCTCTCCCATGACAATCTGCTTACTTTCCTCTTCTACCAGTACACTCTGAGTGTTCCATCTTGTATAGGGGGTCACTCTACATGGAGAGCTCCCATCATGCCAGAGAAAAATTGAATCCATAGTGTTTGCTCTCAATAGCCCCTTTCCCTTATTGCTAATTATTACAGTACCCAAAAAATAAACATGAAACTCATTCCTCAGGTATTTTTCTATTCTGTTGCTACAACTCACACTGGGCTGCTGGTCTGGCAAGCTTTCAAGTTCCTTTGCCACCAATTATTGAATTAACTTATTTTCCAGCAAGCACGCTCTTTGTTCTGTGTAGCACATAAGTGGCACTCAGGGATGGCAAGTTTATACTAAGAAAACAAGACAAGTACTAATTTAAGTCACTATGAGAAGCACTTAAAACACCCACCTTCCTAGTAGACCCTTACTGACCATTATCAACCTCCCAAGTGGGACCAAGTGAATGACTTTAGAGACCTGAAAATTCACCTAAGCGGCCTTTCATGAACCCAGACTAAATTTGAAATTAAAGTCATTCTTTGAAACCCCACTGGAAATTCTAGCAATGTGGCTGGGGAGATGCTACTGGTTGGCAAAATGGCAAGTCATTTATCCTCTCCACCCTTGTTTCCTCACACATGAAATGAGGAACACTGATTTGCTTCACAGGAAGGCTGCATGCATTTAATTAATTAACAACACACATCAAAAATAAAAGCTGAAGAACACCTTTGCTCAGCCCCTAAACTTGGTAAATCTGCCAATAGCATTCATTGTTTAGTTGATCTAACCTAGGCCTTTCCTTAAGTTGTGACTCTGGTCTGGCCCATAAGTACGTTTTTGTCTACATTTATAGAAATTTATAGGCACACATGTGAGTTTTAGTTTCCTATTTTAATGTTTTCTTTTCACTGCTGCAATTGTTGAGGTCTTATGTTTTCTTCATCAAATGCTCACTGAGCTCCCCATTTACTACAGAAAACACTAGGCAGACATGCCAAAAAATTGCATGTCCGACTAGCGTGTATCTAGCCAAATGAGCCCACATCAAACTCAGTTTTCCTTTCCTTACTCCAAAGTACCTTCTGTGACTAGACAAAAGGTGATGGAAACTTCATCCTAGAACATCAAACCCTGCCAGGCACATTTCCATCTGTCCTGTTGAAGATTGCCAAAAACATTTTTTTAGGGTTTTTTTTTTTCCCTTAGTCAATCAAAAATTCTCTCAGGCAGAAGTTATTTTAGGACTAGGAAATGTGGTAGTTCCTACCCTGACTGACTTCTTGGACTTTGGAGGACATACCTGACCAAAATAGGGGGCAGAAAAACAACTGATGTACGGAAGTGGTACCTTCAGAATCTGTTTACTTCCTTCTTTTAGCTACAATAAAACACCCAAAGACATTCAGCCTAAGTGATGAAGAATCATGTCTGTAAGGAGAGAGAGGAAATCAGATGTCTTAGATCCTAAAGAGATAGGAAGCTTTACAGCTAGAGCCTGGAGCCAAGAAGGTTAGAAGAGAAATGGTATTAATGCCAAGGAGGGAAGGTCAAGACCAAGGACTTGGGGTTGAATGATCAATGGCTGGTTGTCCAAGACAAAGAGTAGACTGCCCATTTTGACACTGGGACAAGGAAAAGTCTTACTGATAAACAGGGGCAGAGATAGGAAACATTCATGTTAAATGTGTTTATTCTCTTCTGTAGAGAAGACCAAATTGTTAAAAGGGAAAGGTTTCTTAATACCTCTCCCTGAACTGACGCTGTAACAGTTTGCTAATTTGTGCCAAATTAACAGTCATCTCTTATCAGTCAACTTTAATTGATTCTCAGGACCAGCAAGTATCCCCAAGACCAGTTCCCACCCTGGTTTAGGCTTTATCGCTTAAGAGGGGGAAGGGTAAGCTGGGATGAAGTGAGAGAATGGCATGGACATATATACACTACCAAATGTAAAACAGATAGCTAGTGGGAAGCAGCTGCATAGCACAGGGAGATCAGCTTGGTGCTTTATGACCACCTAGAGGGATGGGATAGAGGGAATGGGAGGGAGACGCAAGAAGGAGGAAATATGGGGATATATGTATATGTATAGTTGATTTACTTTGTTATACAGCAGAAACTAACACAACATTCTAAAGCAGTTATACTCCAATAAAGATGTTAAAGAAAAAAAAAAAAGACTGTTCTATGAGTCTTTTTTCATGTTTTCCTAAATAGTTCAGGATTATGCCTGAACATGGTAGTTCCTAAATGCACAGAGATGTTAGTGATTCTTTATTAAGAAAGCATAGTTTTGTTCACCATGCTACACACTATAAGAATTTTTTTCAATGAGGTTCTTCCTTCCACTAATAAAATTTGATTTTTAATTGAAAAGTCTGTACTCCCACAACTATAATAGCACTGAACAAATGCATTAACAAAGTGATTTATAGTCAAATGTAAGTCAAGATAGTACTGAAAAAGCAGAATCCAGAGTTCTTGAATGAGCACCCTCCAACCACAAGACCAGGAAATGAGGTCAGACCTAACTGGGGAAAGTAACCACCCCAGCTGCCTTCCTTTTTTACTTCCCACTCACTCTTTAACCCTCTGGCATCTGTCTTCCCTCCACCACATGCTGGCTATATGGAAGTTGGTGGTTCCCAAATTTAGTGTGCATCAGAATTACCTGGAGAGCTTGTTAAAACACAGATTGCTGGGCTCCAACCCCAGTGTATCTGATTCAGTAGATCTGGAATGGGGCCCAAGAATTTGCATTTCCAACAAATTCCCAGGTTCTGCTGCTGCTGCTGACCTGGGAACCTCATTTTGAGAGCCACTGATCTATGGAAACTGCAGTGTAACTTTGACCCAATCTATTTTCTGAAAATGAGAATACCTACTACCTCTAGTACTAAGCAGATATAGTACTAGTGATCTTCAGTATGGACCTAATTGTCTCTCTGTTGTATTTGATCACAAGGAACACTTCCTTCTTGAAACTCTGGTCTCTGTCCCACTGTTCTTTTCTGTCTCCTTTATCATTCCTCTTTCTCCTTTATTCCCTGCTCTTCTCTCTCCGTACTTTCTCTCTACATATCCATCTAGTCTCGCTGGCTCAAAAATCACTTATAAAACAATCTAACTTATCCTGTTCTGGTCATAACTTCTCTAAGATTAAATATATATATATATATATATATGTCATATTTTACCATCTCCCGTACCTCACTCTTCTTCCCAGATACCAACAGTCTTAAATGCTTCCTCTTACAGCCTTTAATGTCATCTGCCATATTGCCTCCCTTCCTCTACAATCCCAATGCTGCCACTCTTGTTGGCCTCTGTCCCACAGGCCTCCCACCTGGCCTCTCTACTTCCATAGCCTCCCTGCTCCCGTCCTCCTAAATGCTCCCTCTTGTGAAGCTATTTTCATCAAGCCCCTTCCTCTCAAATCCACTTTGGCTCTCCATGGCCTAAATAATAAACTCCCAAAGCTAACTCAAATATCAGGGTCTTTGAAATCTGCCCTCACTTTTGAGCAGAAGCTGGATGGGTGTCTGTCAAAGGCAGTAGTAGAACAGATTCCTGTACTGAGTGATCTTCCCTTACCACTCTCCAATTAGGTATTTACAATCTTTAGTACTACTATTACTCTAATAAAGCCATGGCTACAATCAATCCATCCTACTAACTTTTCATACCAAAATACCATCTTAAGTATTACAAATGTGCCTTTGCCAGTGATGTTACCTCTCCTTTCTGCCCACACAAATTCATTGAGGTCAAAGTTAATGCCTTCTTTTCTACTGGTGCTTGTAACTCCATACATTCTAAAGCACTTTGTACTTAAAGTCTTCCCCTTCTTTCTCCTCTTCTTTTCCTTCTCCTCCTTCTCCTCCCTCCTCCTCCCTCCCTCCTTCCCTCTCTCCCTCTTTCCTTCTCTCCCCTGAGTCATCCCCATCACTATACAACATGCTTTAGAACCTCGTATCCTTAAAAAAAATAACTCCATTGACCCACTTGCACCATCATCTACCTTACTGTCAATCAGACCGTTTCTTTGCTTGTTTTTACAGCTTCTCTATACACAGCTTCTCTTTTTTTCACTTCACATTCATTCTTTCTTCAACCCTTTGCAATCTAGCTTTCCACTGAATTTGCTCTTTTCAGTTTAACTAAGAACCACCTCTGTGCCAAAGTCAATGAAATTGTCTGTCTTCTCCTCTTATCCACCTCTCAGTAGAAATTAACATGTCTAACCATTCCTCCCTACTTAACTCTCTTTCTTCTCTTGGCTTCCAGCACTTCTGCTTTTCTCTTACCTCACTGGTCACTCATTCTCAGTCTTCTATCATGACTCTTCTTCTATTCAGCCTCTAAGTTTTGGAGTGCCCAGGGGCTCAGTCCTTGGCCCTCCTTCTCTTACTATCTACTCATTCCCTAGATGACCTCATCTACTTACTGGCATACTATCTACCTGCTGGTGACTCCTTATTTTTCCTCCAGGCATAACACCTACTTTAAAGCCCAGACTCTGTCTTGGTATCTTAACTATGATGTTTAATATGCCCATTAAACTTATCTGAATAGAACGCTTAGTTCGCCTCTCCAATCTCCTTCCTGTTTCTACTCCAGTCTTCCCTCTCTCAACAAATGACACTATTCATTTAACTCAAACCAAAAATTAAGACATCATCTTTAATATCCACCCACATTCAATCAGTCAGCAGATCCTGTGTGTTGTACCAGTAAAATATATCTCGAATGTGCCCAATTCTCTCCATCTCCAGTGCTGCCACCCTAGACCAAGTCATCAAACTCTCTTTCCTGGAATGTTGTAATAGTCCCCTAAGTGGCCTTCCTGCATGCATGCTTGGCCTTCTCCCATAGCAAACTGAGTGATCTTTTTGAAACATAAATAATACCACATCACTCTCCTACTTAAAATATTGCAGTGACCTCCCATTTTATAAAATTCAGACTTCTTACTGCAGCTTATAACATTGGGCTCTTGACTCTCCCATCTCATTGGTACCACATTCACACAAGCACCTTATTCAGACCACACTGATCTTCTTTTGCTCCTCACATAAGCCAACCTCTTTCCTAATCCCAGGATTTTTGCTGTTCCCTCCTTTAGGAATACTCCCTGCTAGGTTTTCACATGGTAAATTCTGCCTTATCCTTCAGATTTTCGTTACTAATATCATCTTCTCTGAGAGGTCTTTTTTGACTACCCTGTCAAAAATATTCCTTATTAAAAAGGTACTTTCTATCTCACTAAGAGTAAGAGTAATTATAATTCAAAATCTCACTAGTTATGTTTTTATTTACGTGTTTGTTATCTGTCTCTAGCTTCATCTCTTAACCTCCCTGAAATGAGAATATAAGCTCTAAAAGAAGAAACTTGTATGTATTCTTCTATGATTTATTCCTAGCCCCTAAGAATACTGCTTAGATTCCTCAATAAGTATTCATCAAAAAAATTTTAATGAATAGAAGGCCCACACATGAGTCAGGATGGGCTATAGAAACACAAGTCCAAAATCTCAGTGGGCTAAAACCATAACAATGTATACCTTGTAAGGACTACAGGGCACTGCTCATTGTGGTCCATCAGGGACCATGACTGACAGATGCTTCCTCTCAACACATGTGTCCATGAGGAGCAGCACACCTGTGGGACAGGGTGTGTTTAATTGCATGCAGCTCTTAACACTTCTAACAAGAAGGGGCACATATCAATTTTGCTTGCTTTGGCCAAAACAAGTTATATAGCCAAGCCTAAATTTCTTTTTTTTTTATTGAAGTACAGTTGATTTACAATGTTACATTAATTTCTGCTGTATCGAAAAGTGATTCAGTTATACATATATATATATATATATATATATATACTCTTTTTTTATATTATTTTCCATTGTGGTTTATCATAGGATATTGAATATAGTTCCCTGTGCTATACAGTAGGACCTTGTTGTTTATCCATTCTATATATAATAGTTTACATCTACTAAACCCAACCTCCCACTCCATCCCTCCCCTAACCCCCTTCCCCTTGGCAACCACAAGTCTGTTCTCTATGTCTGTGAGTCTGTTGCTGTTTTGTAGATAAGTTCATTTGTATCATATTTTAGATCCCACATGTAAATGATATCATATGATATTTGTCTTTCTCCTTCTGACTTACTTCACGTAGTATGATAATCTCTAGTTGCATCCATGTTGCTGCAAATGGCATTATTTCATTCTTTTCATGGCTGAGTAATATTCCATTGTATATATATACCACATCATCTTTATCCATTCATCTGTCGATGGATATGTAGGTTGTTTCCATGTCTTTAGCCAAGCCTAACTTCAAAAAGTGTGCGAAAGTATACTCATTCATGTGTCCAGAAGTTGGAAAGATGGAAATATTTGCTTATCAGCACTTGTGATTCCATACCTATCTTCTACTAGAACATTTCTTACACTCAGAAGAAAGATGATAAAAATACTTGGTCATTGCACTTTTGACTTTCATATCTACCCTCTACTTAAAGCTTTCTTCCACCAACAGAGCCTAACATAAACTCTCTGAATCTGTGTAGCATGTATTTCTGTAATTCTCAATTGGTATAACTGTTCAATCATCTGTCTCCCCATCTACACTGTAAATAAGGAGGGCAAGGATCCATATCTCTTTTCCTCTGAACCTAGTATTCTAAGAACCTGGCTCAGTGCCTTTCACATAGTAGATTCTGTGAACAACTATTTGTTGGAGGAATGTCTTGTAGCCTTTCATGTGTATGTGTTTTTATCTGCACAATTAGACTAAATATTCCTCTGCATATAGTACATAAATTCAAGAATTTATATTTCATGTATCTTCCAGCTGACTCATCATGGAGATATTCTCATATTAGCAGGAACACAGTAAATACTTGTTGAACTAAGCTAATTGATAGTATTGAGGCCTCATCAAAATACCCCTATTAAAAAGGTACTCTCAAATCCCCAGCACCATCATCTTTTGAACACAAACTCACAGAAGACACACATTGCCATCCCTGGCTTCCAGCAAAAGTTCCATGGCCAGTTTTCTTTGGTAGGAAAAAACCAACAGATGATTGCTTGGGTCTTCTTGGTTCTGTTGGTGATCAATCTTTCTGGAAGTGAAACTCCCCTTTCCACAGGATTTCATCAGAGCAGTAACCACAGGACTCAGATTTTGGTCATTGATAGTGTCTCAGCTCAGCCGTGTATCCTAAAGTGAAAATGAAACTTGTGTTCCATTCCCTTATGTTCCTTTTCCTAAAATTGCCAATTCCTAAAATGATGCTGAGATTAAAATCTGTTCCTTCTTGAGCAGGGTCATAATGTGTGATGACAGATCTGTCTCTAAGACCCTTGCTGTATGACAGAGAGTGGCAGTATTGTTGAGATTTTTATATCAGAAAATATCCTTTGGTTTCCAGGTGGTTTCTATTTCTGCTGACAAGTTCAAAGTACATATATTTGGACATCCTCCCTGCTGCAATACTATTGGACTCATAGCCTTCTTCCTTAGAAAAATGTCATTTCAATTGACTGAGTATTCTCAATCTTCCAAATCACAGCCAGTGTATCACAGTGTATCACGGGACATACTGCTGTGCTACAACCTGATTTTTGCCCCTTTCCCACATTTTCATCTCATTCATATGGCTTTTCTAAAATGTATCATACTCTCTTCCATTGTGTTTGGGAATGTATGTTGGTACAACTTTTTTCTATGGAGAGCAATTTAGCAATGTCCTTCAAAATTTTAAATGCACAAATTCTTTGACCCAGCAATTCTACTTCTAGGAATTTATCCTATAGATATGCTAACACATATGCAATATGATATATGTAGAAAAACATTTATAGTAACATTGTAATATGAAAAGATGGAAAATAGCCTAATGTTCATTAGTAAGAGAGTAGTTACACAAATGATAGTATGTGCATATAAAGAAATCTTATGAGTGAGGCAACTATAAATACTGACATGGAACAACCTCCAAGATATTTCCTCAAGCAAAAAGAGCAAGGTGCAGAGCAATGTCTATGATATGCTACTATCGCGTTACAAATTGTAAGTATCTACATACTGGTGTAAGAATAGACCATCCCTGGAAGGACACAAGAGACTGGTAATAGTGATTGCCTCTGGGAAGGGGAACCAGGTGGCCCTGGGGAAGAATAGAGAGATGATTAAATCCTATAATACCTTTTGAATTTTGTTCTATGTACATGTAGTTTCTTTTCCAAAAATATGTGTCTTAAAACTGTCCTTAATTCTATTGTAAATCATTGATTAAATCTGGGAAGAGAATGATAAACAAAAGGAATGTCTAGAATGCTTTCCTTTTTCTTTTTTTTTTTAAAAAGGTATTTGTATTCTGTAATTATTTAAAATTTAATATAAAAAAGGAAAATGACCGGAAAAGGAAAATATAACTAGTTAAACCACTGTCACTTCCATACTACAGTGACTGTCCATCAGTCAACAAGCATTGAATTGAGTATTTATTAAGTCCTTGATGTTCTGGAGGATGCAGTGAGGGAAGAGATGCAAAAGAGATAAAGGGCCCAGTTTCTCCCCTCAAGGAGCTCACAGTCTGGTTGGATGGATGAGACTTATAGGTGAAATGGTGAACACCATCCAGCAGTAGAGTATCATGCAGCAGTGAGGCTGGCCTGGGTAAGGAGGCTTTACAAAGGAAGGGTCTTTTTCTGTTGTAGAAACAGAGATAATGATGATGTTGGTGACAAGTTATGTCTCCTCCTTTATCCATTTCCTTGTCTTCAAAATGGAATAATCTGCCTTAGCTCTCCTCTCACAGGGATGCTGTTAGGATTAATGAGATAAAGTTTGTGCTTATATAGCATCTTTCTTCTGAGAACTCAGAGTGCTTTGTGTAAAGTATTCTTATTAATATTCGTAGGATGGTTTATATAGTTTTCCACCTTTCACTTTGGAATTTGCACATCTATACCTAAAGACTTGGATTCTTTTCTCACTCTTCCTCAACATCACTCTCGTTTTTGCACCAAAATAGTGCAGGTTCAAGCTTTAAAGTCTTGGTGGTTTTATATAGCTCAGGGCTAATAACATTGCACAGCTTGCCTGCAGGAGAACCCACCTGTACATTCTAAAATTTCTGCAGATTCCATTGTATACATATGCATGATAAACCTGAGCACATGGTAAGATTTCAAACAAGTATATAACAGGAATGGAAAAATCTATAACTAAGACTGCTCCCTAGGAAGGGTGAATCACAACAGCAGTAAGTCTTGTGAGGTTGTGCTTGCAAGTTTAGGGGTCCAGGCTGAACCCCACCCCCCTCCACTGTCCCCAGAGACCAAACTACACTGCATAACAGGAGCGATTTTAGGTTGGGGACAGAGGGTGTCAAAAGAAAGAGGAGGCAGAAGTAGAGATGAGAAGAAGGAAAATGGAGCCAGGAAGGTAGCGGGAGGCCATGCATAGCAGGAAATGACTTCTCCATATTTCCCCTCCCCAGTTATGAATAAACTTCACCAAAGCTTACAAAATGTTAGGAGTGAGTGGATTTCTTATGTAAGCTTGGCTGCGTTTCCACCCAGAGAGATGGGGGTAATGAAGCAGAGACAAGATGATGAGCCTGGGAAATGATAGAAATCATGGGAGAATCTGGACTCGTGATGACCTGGGACTGACTAGGCTCCAAGTTAATTAGACTAAATCTCTGAGGAATAAAGGGACTTGGCTGACATGAGGATAAAGATATGTGATGCCCATTGCTGCTTGTTATTTATGCATGTATACCAATGTTAAAATCAAGTTTTTAAGAAGTAAAATTTAGGTTTAGAAAAGATGGCCCAGTCCAGCTCCTGTCTTGGACCAAGTTGAGAGCGGAAGGCAGAGAGTGAGTGGACTTCCTCCCTATGCAGCAGCCAAGCCTAGATCCAAGGTCTCCTACCTCCCAGTCAAGTGCTGGCTACATGTAACCAAACTGTGCCACCGCCCCACACATCTTTCCTCAGACTTGTTTCTACCCTGTTTGCATGTTTGAGAACAGCACTTGGCTGAAGCCTTCAACTTGAGAGGTAGTAGGAGTGCTGCCTACTCATATCACGGTACCTGTTTGGCCCTAGGCCAGTATCACAAAACAAAGCTTCTTGCAGCAACTGAGAAGAAACAATCTGCATAACTTAAAGCTATGTTAGAATGTTGTGCTTCATGTCTGAGCAGCATAAGTCTTGAGCTTTAAATAGCCCAACCCTAACATATATTGAAGAGCAATGTTCTAAAGGTTGTATTACATAAAGTGGAACACTTAGTGACACCACAGCAAAGTGCCAGGTCCCCTTTCTTGCAAATTGATGGAAGCCAGCCTCAGTTAGGCAGCTGGGGAGAATACTTCCCTGTGATATGAAACCCAAAAGAGGTCAGCTCTGTTTATAATTTGGAGAGCCCTACAGTATTCCACTGACCCCAAATAGCTCCTCCCCTTGTCTGCTGCAGTCTTGCCAACCCTCTAATAGAACCATCATAGAGTCACTTCTCTGGATTAGACAGTAAGAGTCATAATTCCTGGACGGACATTTAGGAATACCTAAATGTGCCACAGGTGTATCTAAGGGCACAAGCCTTAGCTGGTGGACAAAAGTTATAGACAATGTCTTTTTCCTTTGGCCTTCTCCCTCTAATGTAGAGACCCAGATGTGTTTTCATTACTCTCTTTGATATCCTAGTAGTTGCTTCACACAGTTATAAAGCATTAAAGACCAAGTTGTATACCAGAATCATCTATGGAACTTATATAAGTTATAAATGCCTAGGGTCCACCCCAAACTTGTTGGAATTTGGAAAGTGGTAGATGTTTGAACAAGTATGTTTTGAAAATGGTCCCACAGAGATTCTGATGCAAGCTTCTGTCTCACAACCACCGAGGATAGGATGGGATGTAGGTGAAGGTCAAGGATGGGAAAGAGGTATCCTGGAAGACCTGGTGACTGGAGAAATATGCCACCTGGAAAGGATGGGTCCCAAAGATTGTACCCCAAAGCAAGTCCCTGATAGGAAGGGAGTACAATCACTGAAAGGTAATCACTCCGGAAAGTGACTGAGAATTCCAGACCATGATGGTGAAAGTCCCCCCAAAAGGACTGCCTGAAACAAATAAGAACCTTACCCAGTGTATACTGCCATATACATTTACATTTGTTTATGCTTTCAATTTAATATTTACTAACTAATAAATGCCAGGTGCAAAGTTAGGTGCTGGAATAGAATATGGAGCAAAACCAGACAAAATTGCTTACCCTGTGGAGCTTCCATTCTGATAGGAAAGGCAAAGGATTAAAGAAGTGATTATACTATGGGCTTCCGTGGTGGCGCGGTGGTTGAGAGTCCGCCCGCCGATGCAGGGGACGCGGGTTCGTGCCCCAGTCCAGGAGGATACCACATGCTGCCGAGCGGCTGGGCTTGTGAGCCATGGCCGCTGGGCCTGCGCATCCGGAGCCTGTGCTCCGCGGCGGGAGGGGCCACAGCAGTGAGAGGCCCGCGTACCGCCAAAAAAAAAAAAGTGATTATACTAAATGTAATGAGTAATAGGGGAAGTACAGGATACTAGAGGAATACATAATGAGGGAACTAACCTAGTCTAAGGGTAATCAAGGAAAGCTTCTGGAGCAAGTGCTTGTTAAATGGAGACCAGGAGGATAAGTGAATATTAGCCTGATAAACAGAATAGGGGATGAGAATCCAGACTCATGTGCAAAGCCTCATGGTTTTTTAACCCAAGGAAGGTTTTTTTTTTTTTTTTTTTTTTTTGCGGTATGCGGGCCTCTCACTGTTGTGGCCTCCCCCGTTGCGGAGCACAGGCTCCGGATGCGCAGGCCCAGCGGCCATGGCTCACGGGCCCAGCCGCTCCGCGGCATATGGGATCCTCCCAGACCGGGGCACGAACCCGTATCCCCTGCATCGGCAGGCGGACTCTCAACCACTGCGCCACCAGGGAGGCCCCCCAAGGAAGGTTTTTTTAACTCCCCGCTGCCTTCCCACAAGTTGAATAATAATCTCTAGGGGTAGGACCCAGACATCAATAATTTTTAAAGCTCTTCAGGTTATTCTAATGTGCAAACAAGGAGAACCAGTGGTATAGAGACAGGACTTTCCATTCAGGATACTGAAAGAAATTCAGAGCATTTAATGCAAGTAAGAAAACGGCAAGAGATGAGGCTGGAGTGACCATATCCAGTAAGCAATGTGTTAGAATTCTCCAGAGAATCAGAAGAATAACATGCCAGATAGATAGATAGATAGATAGAGGGATTTATTATAAGGAATTGGCTCACATGATTATGGAGGCTGAGAAGTCCTACAGTTTGCTGGTGGTATAGCTACAGTCCAAGTGTAGAAGAAAACTGATGTCCCAGGTCAAAAACAGGCAGAGAGAAAGCGAATTCTCCCTCACCTTTATTCTATTCAGACCTCTAACTGATTGGATGAGGCCCACCCACAAGGGGAGGGCAACTGCTTTATTCAGTCTACCAATTCAAATGTTCATCTCATTAAGAAACACTGTCACAGGCATACGCAGAATGTTTAACCAAATATCTGGCTACCCTATGGCCCAGTCAACTTGACACATGAAATTGGCCATCACACCATTCTTAAAGAATTCATATTTTATCTTGAAGTCATGAGAATCTTTTAAGCCAGGGAATATGATCTGATTAGTACATTTTATATGGTCACTCTGGTTGTGGTTGTGAGAAAAGAATAAAGGGGAAGAAACTAAAGGTGATGGAATCATTAGGATGTTGTTGCAAGAATCTAGGCAAGAGTGATGGCCGACAGACGTGCGGGAGAGAGATGGAGAGATGCGAATCCATCTGCAGAAAGGAAGAATCATAGGACGTGGTGATTGATTGGATATGAGAGATGATGCAGAACAGAGTCAAGAGTGCCTTCCAGGTTTTAATTTGAAGAACGTGGTGGATTGGAATTCTATTTACCAAAATGGGGAACATAAGAACATCCCTCCACAGAGTTGCAGATTTCAGTATACGAGAGCTCCATCGTCCTTCAAAGACCACTCTCTTCCAAAAAGACTGCACCTCAGCTATCCCAAGCAGATGAGCATCCCAACTGGATTTCCCTATACTCTAAGGAAGTCGTTCCTGCATCTACTTCCAAGGCAGTCCTAAATTGAGAAAATCTGAGGGTGAAGGTATCATTAAAAAGGGCTGGGAAGTCAGATAAATAGAAGATACAAGTACTTGCCCTGAAGGGAAAGTGTTACTAAAATTTCATCCTTAGAAACACAAAATTTGCCCTTTTGTTTCTGATCATAATGCTGTGGTTCTACTTAGGGGCAAATGGAACATCAATAGGATGTGGTGCTCTTCTGGGAAATGCAGCCAGCTGGTTTACCAGTGCATGTCTTCTAACCCAGAGGACTAGTCAGATGACTACCAAGGCCTCTCATCTCTATTATAACATCTACTTAGATTCTCTACACGCCCTCCCTAAACAAGGAGCACAGGTCCTCCAAACATAGAGAGCAAGACCACAACTATCATTCTTCCGCACTACAGATGGTGTAGGAATTGGTATTAAGCAGGGGCACAGGGCACTGCACACTGGAGAGCACTCTGAACCCCTGTGCCCTGACCTTGCCACAGAAAACTTAGAAGCACTGGGTTCCATTTGCAAAACTCCTTTCATAGGAGGGTGTCATAAATCCAGTTTCGACAGTGCTTGAAAGATTAAACTCAGGAAAATAATTGTGTTTGGTTTGGTAAAGCACCTGAAACTATGGCTACTTTTTTTTTTTTTTGACACGCAAAAGTATTTATTGCAGAATTATTTGGAAACAAATGGCAAATAGTCAAAAGACTATTACACTGCAGTTAGTTACACTGATCGACCTACACATATCAACACAGGCGAATCTCAAACTACTGAATGGAAAAACTAGGTACAGAAGGATACTATGGTATGTCGCCATTTACATAATTTTAAGACATTCAAAACCAAAGATCTGAAACAGTAAATCAGCAGCTTCCTGTGTTTGCAGCAGGCTGTTACGTAGGCATCCAAATGTCCGTAGGCTAGACTACCGTATTTCTGCCTGCCCCATAAGAGATGAGGAGCTCGGGGCACTGACAGAATCAAAGCATCCACCGTCTACAACTCTCCTAGAAAACCACATCGCTGATGTTTCCAAAAACCACACTCAAAGTTTGGTTTCTTGGGTTGCTCAGTTAAAAAAAGGCAGGATGTATTTGTGACCTCCCCAGATTTCTTAGGAAAGTCAGAGGTCTTGAAAATCAGACCAGGGACCATCTGGAGGACTTGCTTTAAGTGGGTATCATTTTTTTTTTTTGTCTGTGTCTTTTGTTCCTGTCATTAATTATTTTTTTCAGTTTACTTTTATTTTCTTTTATTGGAGTATAATTGCTTTACAATGTTGTCTTAGTTTCTGCTGTACAACGAAGTGAATCAGCTATATGTATACATATATTCCCTCCTCTTGGACCTCCCTCCCATCGCCCCTCATCCCGCCCATCTAGGTCATCATAGAGTACTGAGCTTAGCTCGGTGTGCTATACCACAGGTTCCCACTAGCTATCTGTTTTACACATGGTAGTGTATTTATGTCAAACCTAGTCTCCGAATTCATCCCACCTTTCCCTTCCCCCCTGTGTCTACAAGTCTGTTCTCTACATCTGCATCTCTATTCTTGCCCTGGAAATAGGTTCATCTGCACTATTTTTCTAGAGTCCACATATATGCGTTAATATATGATATTTGTTTTCCTCTTTCTGAAGTACTTCACTCTGTATGGCAGACTCTAGGTCCATCCACATCTCTACAAATGACCCAATTTTGTTCCTTTTTATGGCTGAGTAATATTCCATCATATATATGTTACCACATCTTCTTTATCCATTCATCTGTCAATGGACATTTAGGTTGCTGTAGATAGCTTCGGGTAGTATAATCATTTTCACAATGTTGATTCTTCCAATCCAAGAACAAGGTATATCTTTCCAACTGTTTGGGTCATCTTTGATTTCTTTCATCAGTGTTTTATAGTTTTCTGTGTACAGGTCTTTTGCCTCCTTAGGTAGGTTTATTCCTAGGTATTTTATTCTTTTGTTGCAATGGTAAATGGGATTGTTTCCTTAATGTCTCTTTCTGATTTTTCATTGTTAGTGTATAGAAATGCAAGAGATTTCTGTGAATTAATTTTGTATCCTGCTACTTTACCAAATCTATTGATTAGCTCTAGTTGTTTTCTGGTGGCATCTTTAGGATTATCTATGTATAGTATCATGTCATCTGCAAACAGTGACAGTTTTTATTCTTCTTTTCCAATTTGTATTCCTTTTATTTATTTCTCTTCTCTGATTGCCATCCAGGACTTCCAAAACTATGTTGAGTAATAGTGGCAAGAGTGGACATCCTTGTCTTGGTCCTGATCTTAGAGGAAATGCTTTCAGTTTTTCACCATTGAGAATGATGTTTGGTGTGGGTTTGTTGTATCCTTTATTATGTTGAGGTAGGTTCCCTCTATGCCCACTTTCTGGAGATTTTTTATCATAAATGGGTGTTGAATTTTGTTGAAAGCTTTTTCTGCATCTGAGATGATCATATGGTTTTTATTCTTTAATTTATTAATATGGTGTATCACATTGATTGATTTGCATTGAAGAATCCTTGCATCCCTGGGATAAATCCCACTTGATCATGGTGTATGATCCTTTTAATATGCTGTTGAATTCTGTTTGCTAGTATTCTGTTGAGCATTTTTGTGTCTATGTTCATCAGTGATATTGGTCTGTAATTTTCTTTTTTTGTGATATCTTTGGTTTTGGTATCAGCGTGATGGTGGCCTTGTAGAACAAGCTTGGGAGTGTTCCTCCCTCTGCAATTTTTTGGAAGAGCTGGAAAAAGATAGGTGTTAGCGCTTCTTTAAGTGTTTGATAGAATTCACCTGCGAAGCCATCTGGTCCTGGACTTTGTTGCAAGATTTTTAATTATAGTTTCAATTTCATTACTTGTGATTTGTCTGTCATATTTTCTATTTCTTCCTGGATCAGTCTTGAAAGGTTGTACCTTTCCAGTAATTTGTCCATTTCTTCCAGGTTGTCCATTTTATTGGCATGTAGTTGCTTATAGTAGTGTCTTATGATCCTTTGTATTTCTGTGGTGTCAGTTGTAATTTCTCCTTTTTTATTTCTTATTTTATTGATTTGAGTCCTCTCCCTTTTTTTTCTTGATGAGCCTGGCTAAAGGCTTATCAATTTTGTTTATCTTCTCAGAGAACCATCTTTTAGTTTTATTGATCTTTGCTATTGTTTTCTTCATTTCTATTTCATTTATTTCTGCTCTGATCTTTATGATTTCTTTCCTTCTACTAACTCTGATTTTTGTTTGATCTTCTTTCTCTAGTGGCTTTAGGTGTAAGGTTAGGTTGCTTATTTGAGTTTTTTCTTGTTTCTTTATGTGAGATTGAATTCTTATAAACTTCCCTCTTAGAGCCACTTTTGCTGCATTCCATAGATTTTGGGTCATCGTGTTTTCATTGTCATTTGTTTCTATGTATTTTTTTATTTCCTCTTTGATTTCTTCAGTGAGGTCTTGGTCATTTAGCAGTGCACTGTTTAGCCTCCATGTGTTTGTGTTTTTTACAGGTTTTTTTCATGTAATTGATTTCTAACCTCATAGTGTTGTGATTGGAAAATATGCTTGATATGATTTCAATTTTCTTAAATTTTCCAAGGCTTGATTTGTGACCCGAGATGTGATCTATCTTGGAGAATGTTCCATGTGCACTTGAGGTAAAAGTGTATTCTGCTACTTTTGGGTGGAATGTCCTATAAATACCAATTAAATCTATCTGGTCTCTTGTGTCATTTGAAGCTTGTGTTTCCTTATTTATTTTCTGTTTAGATGATCTGTCCATTGGTGTAAGTGGGGTGTTAAAGTCTCCCACTATTATTGTGTTACTGTTGATTTCCCCTTTTATGGCCATTAGCATTTGCCTTATGTATTGAGATGCTCCTGTGTTGGGTGCATAAATATTTATAATTGTTATATCTTCTCCTTGGATTGATCCCTTGATCATGTTGTAGTGTCCTTCCTTGTCCCTTGTAACAGTCTTTATTTTAAAGTCTATTTTATCTGATATGAGTATTGCTACTCCAGCTTTCTTTTGATTTCCTTTTGCATAGAATATCTTTTTCCATCCCTTCTCTTTCAGTCTGTATGTGTCCCTAGGTCTGAAGTGGGTCTCTTGTAGACAGCATATATACAGGTCTTGTTTTTGTATCCATTCAGCCAGTCTGTGTCTTTTGGCTGGAGCATTTAATTCATTTACATTTCAGGTAATTATTGATATGTATGTTCCTATTACCATTTTCTTAATTGTTTCAGGTTTCTTTTTGTGGGTCTTTTTCTTCCCTTGTGTTTCCCACCTAGAGAAGTTCCTTTAGCATCTGTTGTAAAGCTGGTTTTGTGATGCTGAATTCTCTTAGATTTTGCTTGTCTGTAAAGCTTTTGATTTCTCTGTCAAAACTGAATGGGATCCTTGCTGGGTAGAGTAATCTTGGTTATAGGTTTTTCTCTTTCATCACTTTAAATATATCCTGCCACTCCCCTCTGGCCTGCAGAATTTCTGCTGAAAAATCAGCTAATAAACTTATAGGGATTCCCTTATATGTTATGTGTTGCTTTTCCCTTGCTGCTTTTAATATTTTTTCTTTGAATTTAATTTAACTATCATTCGTCCACACTAGAGATGGTATAGGAATTGGTATTAAGAAGGCACACAGGGCTCTGCACACTGGGGAGTGCTGTGGACCCCTGTGCCCTGACCTTGCCACAGAAAATTTAGAAGAACTGGGCTTCTGTTTGCAAAACTCCTTTCATAGGAGGGTCTCATGAATCTAGTTTCGACAGTGCTGGAAAGATTAAGCTCAGGAAAATAATTGTATTTGATTTGGTAAAGCACCTGAAACTATGGCTATTAACTGTTAAAATAAAATTGTTAAGCAACTGTATTAGTTTCCTAGGGCTTCCATAGCAAATTACGGCAAATTTGGTGGCTTAAAATAACAGAAATTTATTTTCTCACAGTTCTGAAGTCCAGAAGTCCAAAATCAAGGTATCAGTGAGGTTGGCTTCTTCTAGAGGCTCTGAGGGAGAATCTGATCCATGCTTCTCTCCTAATTTCTGGTGGTTGCCAGCAATCCTTGGTGTTCCTTGGCATATAGATTGCTGACTCCAATCTTTGCCTTCATCTTCACATTTCATTCTTCTCTGTGTCTCTGTGTCCTCTCTTCTTCTCATAAGGACACCAATCATTGGATTTAAGGCCCACCCTAATCCAATATGACCTCACCCTGATCCTTAACTAGTTACATCCAAAAATAACCAATTTCCAAATGAGGTAACATTTTGAGTTGGACATGACTTTTGAAGGGACTACTGCATTTGACTGCAGCAACATAATCAGTTGTTGATGTTACTGAATGATGGCTACAACCAATTACATATGCAAAGCCTGAAGTTTTTCTAAAATATGTCAATCCTGCTATTAGTAAGTATCAAACAGGGAATTTCAAAGGGCCTATAGTCTTTATTTCTGGTACTGAGATAAAACCAAAGCCTCCCTTGTCTTGCAAGCCAGTCTTGGCCTCCTTTCCTCCTTTTTCCCAGTCTTTTTTTATGAAACAGAAACTTAAGTTATTCTGCTCACCCCATCCATCATCACCTTTCTTTCCCTGCCCTAAATCCCAACCTCAAAGAAATAAAACTTAGCTGAGGTCAGGGTCTGACCATTTCTGAAATAATCAAATGAAATAGATTGCCATGGTTTTCCAGTTATCATACCATTGAAGGTATTTTAAGGTCTTACTCTTTTTTGATGTGAGAAGGTTTGAAGATGCGGGGTGGGTCACAGGACCACTTGGGTGAAAAGGGTGTTCAGGATTAAAAAAGTGTGATAATCTGTTTTAGAAGTTGTGACCTTCTTGTGGTAATACCTTCAGATACAGATAGCAGTGTTATCTGAAGCTATTCTGGTTTAAGATGTTTAAATAGTCTAATGTATCACAGTCTGTTTTAAATGTAATACATTTAAACACACCTCCACACAAGCCCATAAATGAAACAAAGATGTCTTAGAGGAATAGTTTAGCTATGCTTCTTTGCAGCCTACATGTAAACTCTCCTTTAGTCTAAAAGCATTAAAATCATAATAATGAAATCTTGCCATTAAGAATCAGAAAGCACTTTTCTCTTTAAAAAGACAGATGCATTAAAATTTAATTATTTTCTCTCTATCTGATTATCAGACAAGAATAAAGCACATTTGAGGGCAAACTACACATATGTTCACCCAGTGTAGGAATGTTTTTAAGACTTTTCCAGGAGTTGTTCCCTAGCACCCACCCGAAGTGGAAAAAAACATAATTGGCTACATGTATACACTTTGAAACAAAAGAGCCAATGCACCAACTGAATAATCAAACAGATACAAATCAGGTGCTTAGGAGATGATTTTGGTTTCTTAATCCTGTGCGCACGCTTCCTGTCTCTAAATATATAGTATATGTGCATTTGACTTGGTGTGGCATCCCCTCAGATGGTTCCTTGAACCACATTTTCTTCTTCTTTAGGATAGGTAAGTAGAGATTCCTTTCTGGAGTGTGAAAGCTTGCAGCAGCAGGAACACAGCATATCTCATCTCTAATTTATGACTGACTAACTGAAACTCCGCACTGTCGGCAAACTCTGCCGTGTTTACTGGTGTGACAGCATACACACATATGGCAGAAGCCAGATGGACCTTCTCCCCCAGCTTCAAGCTAAGGGTGCTTCATTAGGAAAGAGATGCAGCCAGGCTTTGAGATCTTTGAACAAGGCTTTCCAGCACTACAGGAAGGAAATCAGTCAGCAATCTAGAAGGAAAATAACCCTTCCCTAGGTGAGAGATTAGGTCAGAAGAGAATTTATAGTTGCCTTGTTGAAGCCCATCAAGTTTTAAAGAACGAATGGCCTGTCCTCCCAACCACAGAAATTGGGAAGCTACTTCCAAAGAAATCATTTGAAATGAAGTTTGTGTTTCATCTACCCAGACAAGGGTTAATAGGACAATAAATCCACTTCCTAAACTCTGATTTATAGTTAAGTGTTAATAGTGTCAAAAAGTTCTATTAACCTCCAAGAAAACAGCAGTGTCTTTTGCAACTATGAAGATTTGCAGTGAAGAACCTTCCTACTTCAATGAAATGTTACTCATAAGTTATAAAATAAAATATAACTCTCTAAACCCAAACTTTCATTCTAAACTTTCAAGAAAAACAATGTTTTCTTCAATTTATCCAACACTACTGTGTTTTAGTTTTGGTTTCTTTTTTCCTGGCATGTGATATCTGTACCTTTTTTGACTTATTAGCCTGAGGGTTTTTTTTTTTTTTCCTTCTCTTTATACTTTAGCCTCCAAATTTTGGGGTGTGTCTCAGGAGCAATGGGCTTAGATTCCCATCAGAGTCCTTCTTATCCACACTTGAACCATCTGGAGCAGAGATCTCTGAAAAGTAATCTGAGATCTTCTCTCTTCCTAAAAACCGAGAAACAAGGGTTCTGGAAGTAGTAAAGGAGTGACAAGAAGAATTGAGGGAGAATGGATTCTTAGCCAAGGAATAAACTGCCCCACTGTCTAAACTATCTGAACCTCTGATTCAGGTAAATCCATTAACTCCATATGTGTCAGGGCCTAGTTCAAACAGAGAAGGGCCTAATTCCAGGGCAGTAGGAGTGCCAGGGAGGAAAGAGGTTCATGGTTTGAGGAGATGATCCATTCTCAAGGACCTTGTAGATTTTATAGGAAATCTAGATACCCCTCCACTGCCTCCAAGGGCCTTCTGGTGATTAAGCTCTGATGAAGAAAAGTAGTGAGGAGGGATCACTGGACGTAGTTAAAAACTACTTCTTTACACCCTACAATTGGTTCACACTGACTAGAAATTTTCCTCTCCAAGAGGCAAAAAAATTACATATTGCTACAGAGTGGGCTATAGAAGCAACTAACAATTCTCTCAATATTCTACACTGCAGAAAAAAAAAAAAAAAAACTACTCCTCAAGAACAGCCCTTTAATTGAATGTTGGAATATGTAGGGCCACTTCTAGTCTGCCTTTCTACAAAGAGTAATTAGAACTAATGCTTTTTGTAGGCACCAGGACTCCAGGTTTAGTGTAAGGCATTAACCTTCTGTTTAAATGTTATTTCACACCAATAGGGAAGCCCCTAGCATGAGACTGTGGGTAGCTTTTAACCTGGTCCTTTTCCCCTCAATGGGAAGCTGTGATATGATTTGAAACCCAGTGGTCATTGTTGGTGAAACTCCATGGAACTAAAGCTCTATCATTAACCAAACAGAAGCTGAACAGAGTGCTCAGAGGCAGTACTGCCTGGGGCCCTCAGGGCATAGTAGTTCATAATGGTCCAGAATATGATACTCCTTAAAGGGTTCCACACCCATCCTACCCTTTGCACCTCAGAAGAATTCTGTGAAATAGAAACATTGTTATTGGTCCCCTTTTACAGACAAACTGAGGACCAGAAAGGTACATGATATGCACCCAACTGGTTAATGGTAGCAACAGAATTAAATCCCAAGGATTCTATATTCCAGAATCTAATAGTATCCTCTTATACAGGGTTTCTTCTCTTGATAAGTGAGTGCAACTGCTATTTAAAGGTCTAATATTTGGTTAATGGGATTAAGCAGCCAGAGGAATGGAAAACATAGGCTATGTTTGATCACAGTTTAGAGCATCTAAATATAATAAGACAACTCAGTTAAGGGGAGGGAGGGATAAGATGAAACCAGAAGAGCCAAGTTTACTGTTCAACAAACATGCTCCTGAATCTCTCTATGGTTTACACCTCAGACAGCCCCAGTCCAAGAGAATGGAAGTGAAAAGAACATGCAAATGTGTGTGTTACATCCACAGCAAATGCAAAGACAAATTAAGAATTAAAGACAAATGCAAATTACTGCTCATAAAAGAAACCTATACAAAAGACAGGGAATGAAAAGACTCTGACAGTTATGGATGAATCTCTGAAGAGGCACACAGCGACCGTATTTCCAAATTCAAGCCTTTTAAAAACCGGTTAACAGTATGAGAACAGCTGCTGCAAAGAAACAGGGGAAACTTCGGTTAACAGTAAACCAAGCTAAGAGTAAAACTGAGAATCATGTCCTTATTGTCAAGGTGAGAATGAAAAGCAAAAAAGGGACAAAGCCAAAGGAATTCTCTCTCCAGAAAGTATGGCAGATTTTAAAAGCTAAACCCACAACAAGCCTTCGGCTGGGGGAGATGGAGACGGGAAGAGAATAAAGAAGGAGGCAAGGTGGAAAAAGATGTGAGTGTTGGAAGAGAAAAAAACCACAGGACATCCTAGCAGGAAAGGGACCTAGAGATCAGGGGCCATTCTTTAACTCAGTGACTGCCAGACCAGGTAGGTAACGGAGAGCCTGCTAGGCTAGGAGCGGTGGAGACAATGGAAACTGGCGAATGGCATTCAAATTCACCCTTTTTTAAGAAGATGTTAGACACAGACACAGAGCATGTCACACAACATCAGTTTGTGTTTTTTTATAATTGAGTCCTTTGGTGCATCTTTAAATCTGTGCAACAGAATAGATGTGTTTTAAAAGGCGATGAATCAATGAACCCCGAACCCCTCATTTTACACATAAAGAAAATGAGACTCTGAAGGATTAAGAGGCTCTTGTGAATTCACTCAATTAGGTAAAAGGAATTATCACTAGAGCCAAGTCCCCGGCCCTCAATCCAGGGCTCCTTCATCTATGGCATAATACCTCTGTAAGAAGAAGAAAAAGAAAAGAAATGTCTTCACCAGGGTATAGAAGAAAGAGGCACACAATTGTCTCCAGTGGCACCAGTTGGCATTCCTGCCACAGACTGTCACCTCTGAGCTAGTGTGAAGCATTCAGGCTCTGGTTTTTGGTCAAAACCAAAGATCTGCAGGGGTCAAGGAGGCAAACATATAGAGCAAAGTGGGCCTCAGCCAACCTGTGCCAAACTGGAAAGTATGTGCCCCAGAGAAGGGGCAACTTCTCCCCAATTCCACCCAGTCAAGAAGGTGGGAATGCGGCCAATCCTTTTAGAACCTATCATTTTTCAAGAGTCATAAATCTGTATTTTTTTATTTGAAACACCCTCATTTTAAGATTTTACAACTAATTATTTCTAAATACAGTAAGAGCCAAACAGAATACAACTTTTGAGTCAAAGGCAGCCTGAACACAGCCAGCTGACAACCTCTGACAATAGTGATGGCAGCCATTTTAAGACAAGGTACAGTGTCTTAGTTCTAAAACACCCCAACACTTCAGCTATTCAGAAGCTCTCAGTCTAAAATGTCTACTTTTATTAAAGGATCAAATATATGAAACCTACATTTTAGTTGAAGCAAATGCCTTCAATGAGGCCTTAGATCTATATACTTGTTAATCATATTTCCTGGACATTCATGTTTTCTCTATCCCTGGGTGGCATTAACTTGTGTTTGCTTTTCTTATCTACCTACAGTTGGTAAGGTTGTCAAAATTAGACTCTGTGGCTTCCACCTTTCTCGAATTTGTAAAATACCAGTCCTCACATAGCAACTCGTTCAGCCAAGTTCAGGCTCCTTAGTGGTTACACAAGCAAGACAATAGAAATTTGAGTCCAGTCTTTGTAAAAGTGCAATTTTTATTTAATACGATTAGATTAGAAAATGAAAACTTGTTGCATTTATTATGACACAGAGTGAAAGAATTCCAAAACTTCCATCCAACAGATAGCAACTTTTCTTTTAGGGCTGGTAATTTATTTAGGGCTGGGAAATTTTTTCTCTTCTGAAGCTATTAGAAGACCAGTTTCAGGAATTATCCAAGAAATAGAATTCAAATTGTTTATGAGGCAATCAGCCCCTGAAGTATGATGTCCATACTATAAGCTTAGCCTTCTGAGAGGAAAGGTTGCATTTAAAAACCTGTAGGAATGCAGGTTAGCTTAAAGGGCCTGTAGTTTCTCCTCACAAAATCCTGGGCTGTAGAAAATACAAGTGGTAAATGTTATATAAATAGTGTGTGACATTTGCAAAGGTTAAGAAGAGTCTCTTTATTCCTTTTCTTCTTTTCCCAAGTATTATATTTGAGCAGTGAACCCCAAGGTTTCAGTATTCAGGTACAAGCCTGCAGGTCAGATTACTGGTGATAACGCAGTAGATCAGGAATTTCCACCCTGTTTGTTCTTTGGAGGAAAGCAAGGGCTCACCAAGTAAGATTTTGCACAAACATTGCCCAAGCAAGGGGTGATGTGGCATTCTGCCAAGGGGTCTCGGTGCTGCTGAATTTGCACAAAGCGAACTTGGCTTTGTCTTTAGTTTCCATGAGGAATACAGGCACAATTTAGAGGCACTGCTTTACAAAACAAGCCTCATTCCATCTATTCGTAGTAAGTCTCTGATTTTTTTTTTCCCCTTTAATCCTCCTTTTCAAGTGGCTAAACAAAGAGGTAGGGTGTTTCTGCTACCAAATCTGTGAAAAACATTCAGTGTCTAGGATATCTGAGCAGTTAAGGTGTTGGGTTTTCTAAGCCATAAACACAGAACTAAACTTGGAACTGGAAGACCATCAGAGAGGCCATCTCAGTCCTACCCTGCCTCCAGGCCAAGCAGAATTTAAGCCGGAAAGAAAACTTTGAAATTTTCAGGGAATAAGGATCTAACAGTTCCTTTCTTAGTGTCCCATCACTGACTCCTCAAACTTTGGGGGAGGAAATTCTCCCTAATATCTAATTCACTTAAAGTTGTTTTCTGCTTTTTCCCTGTAGAGGGACACATCCCCCTCTCACTGCTAATATGAGCACCAGATATTCTGAACTGCATCCATATTCATGCAGGAGTGTGTATATGGAGTTCCAGGAGATTGCTGGACCAAGATGTAACCATTGTCAATAATAAATCTCTCATGGGTCCTTGCTATGGTTTTTGTGGATTAACTGAGAACTTGGTTCAGATCTCCAATGGAACTTTGCAAGCAAGGCTTCTTCTCTGGCTCACAAACATTTACGCGACTCATTTATCCCACACACACCCTCCCATAGGACACACGCCCAGCTCAGGGTTGGTAGGTAATAGCTAGTAAATAGCTGAATATTGATTGATAAATGGTTGTTGACAGATTGGCTTCATGGGAAGCCATCTTGGCTCTTTCTAAGCCCTTGGCTAAACTTTAACAGTTCCCTCATCCCTTGCCCTCACCCTCCTTTGCCCACTTAGTGCACCCCTTATTGTACTAGCCTCTAGACCTTAACCAACCTTGCCACACTCTCCATTGTGGCTCACTTTGGATCCTCTGGTGTTTTGGTTGGTCTCCTCTGCTGCCCTGATTGCTGGTCCAAGGTCCTATTTAAACTGTGCCCCAAGCTAGGTCTTCTCCTACTCTGCTCCCTAATCTCTGAAAACCTATCCAGAGATGAACCAGAGCCAATTGCCATACCTAGCAGTAAAGATGATGATGGTAAGGGCCAGTCCAGGCACAGAACTATAGATCTATAGACCCTGAATTAAATGGACAAGGGAAGCTGCATTTGGCTACTGTATGCTTGATCACAACAAGTGTCTTTCTTTGGGCCATTTAGATTTGGTCATGTAGGATATAGGCTCCCTACTGTAAGTCCTTACCCTCAGCTTTATCACCTGGATGTCACTGAGCAGTGGGTTCTACAGCATAGGATGTTGTGACTGACTGACTCTTAGGTAACATTTAGTTGCACAAGTAAAGCAAGAAGGAAAAAGAGAGAAAATCTGGAGATCTGAGGAACATGGCATCATTATTTGCAAATTCTCTTCCCATGATGGTACTGAAAACTGAGGATTTTTTCTTGAAAACAAATAAATGTAGAAATAAAGAGCCAGCCCCTCTGTGTGTGTGTGAAGTTTTTCCTGCTACCTTCCCCAATGCAATTGGCCACCACCTTCCATAAGCCTTTGTTCCCTTAACCCTAGATCTGGCACATGCCTGCTCTGTTGTCAGGTTTAGTCCTAGGCTAATTGGATTCACTACATGTATTTCACTTTAATTTTTTTTTTTTTACATTTACAAAAATAGATATGGTACTGATGGAAAAGTACAGACATGCTCAAAGAAAAAAGTTAAATCACCCATAATCCTATCACTTGGAGATAACCATTAAAAACACTTTAGTTCATTTCTGTCCCATTTTATTTTCTAAGCATACATACACGTACTAAAACTGTTTATAGATCAAGATTGCACTGTGTGTATTTATTTGTAACTTGCTTTTTACACGTATTTATTTATTGGATAAGACTAGTTCCTAGTGAGTCTTTTTTTTTTTTTAAGAATGAACAAGGAAGTAATGTAAAGATAGAATCTGGAGCAGCCATGTGCTCAGAGAAATCTAGAAACCCATTCTTCAGAGAGACACATACACACACACAAATGAAGCAGATGGGCAGAAAGAAGCAAAGACAAGAGACCACAAGATTCCAGAGAGCTGGAGAAAGTAACTTCCATTCTTTATGATTGCCTACTTGGGGTTCTAGTATCTTATGAGCCCCAACTTACTTCCTTCCCTTAGGTTCGATGCTATTGCCTTATCTCTCCCTAATTTCTCTGGTTTTTCTTAAGATTGTTTGAATGGGTTCTTCTCCTCACAGACAAAAAAAAAAAAAATCCTAACCATGGCAAAAACCTGAAATATACTAGAGAAGATTCAGGCATAAGAAGGCAGATGGATAATGGCTTAAATAAGCAAGTGACTTTCGTCTTGAAGGTAAAACTTCCCCCAGATAGCCAATTCTATTCTTGCTGAAGCTTCTATGCCATGTTACTTCTCACCTTCAGATGTGTAGATGAGAAATTTTATTTAACACACTATGACAACCTGTCAAAAAGAATAACTTCAGTGCATTGTGTGGTCTGAGCATCTTGATTTGTTTTTCCCTAGAGTTGGATAATTGCCTGGCTTGTTGCTGTTGTCATTGGAACTAGGTGCAATGATAAACTAAATCAGCGTCCAAACTGGGATTGTTCAGTGGTCCTTACCATCACAGATTCATATTATTAGCAAGCCTATAGAGTTCTGCAGAGTTTCAAGACCAAGGTATGGTAGCTTTCTGGCAGTGAGACCCTATGAGTGCTCAAGGGTCTTTTCTAAATATCTATTTAATAGTATAGCCAAGGGCACTGCTGGAGTTCAAATGGAATTCTAGTGAACTGTCTCTTTTAGCTCTCCTGTGACCTAGGTTCACAAGTACATTGTACTTGTTACTTTTTACTCCATTGAATTTTTGTACAAACCCCTCCTTTATTCAAACAGTGCCATCTCAGAGAGTCCTTCCCTAATCACTCTGTATAAAAAAGCACTTCTCTCCCTCATCCTGCTCCTCTCTCTCTCCCTCTCTCTCTTTCTTTTTAATATCACTTTGTATCAGCTGACATAATACTCTGTGTGTTGGCTGTCAGTCTATCCCAAATGAATTTCAGTTTCTTGAGGACAGGGACTCTACTTGATTTACTGCTTGCTGATTGTACCTCAGAGCCAGGCACATAATAGGCCCTTAACAAATATTTGTTGAATGAATGAACTCCTAGACATAGCATCCTAAGACTTGGCAGGGATTAAATTCCTGACAGAATGGGATGACATAGTGTTTTCCTTTCCTGCAATTACACTAATTCCTATTTAGATTTGGGCAAGGAACCCAAAGGTCTTCCCACCTCTCTTCAGACTGGTCCTTTGGATCACTGAGCTTCCTTTCTTTTTTTCTTTTTTTTTTTTTTGCGGTATGTGGACCTCTCACTGTTGTGGCCTCTCCCTTTGCGGAGCACAGGCTCCGGACGTGCAGGCTCAGCGGCCATGGCTCACGGGCCCAGCCACTCCACAGCATGTGGGATCTTCCCAGACCAGGGCACGAACCCATGTCCCCTGCATCGGCAGGCAGACTCTCAACCACTGCGCCACCAGGGAAGCCCGTGAGCTTCCTTTCTTTTTAACCTCAGCTCTTTAAACACTAGATCCAGCTGTTCCTTCTAAGTTAAAAATGGAAGGAGGTAGCACGTGGGTTTCATTTCCATAATACCATAATTCCCAGCCTTGGGATGCCTCCCACCACAAAGTACCTCTAATTACCTCAAGGGAACATCATTAAAACTTCAGAGAAAGAATCATTTTAATTCATTTGAAGTTTTAAATAAACATAGGCCACATGTGACAAAATCAAGCAAACAACCATGCAAGTATTAAAATGGTAAAAATGCTGGGAAACCCCACTCTAATGGATTTCAGGAGTGAGATCCACAATTCTGAGCTGCAGTTAGTGTGATATATGCCTACTATACATTTCCAAAATGACTCACCTTTGAATTTTCTCTAATTTACACACTTCACCTACTCTCCTTCCAAATTACCAGGTCAAGAAATGCCTCTCATTTTCCTCTGTTAATATGCTGCTTCGCCCATTAAGCTTCACATATTAAGTTTTAACTTATTGGCTTCAGTGACACTCAATGATCCCAAAGGGGGGTGGAATAAAATATGTGTTTTTCCAAGGTGCCTTCATGCCTGGATTGCAGTTTCTAATCTCTGAACTATTGTTTGCTCTACATCTGTGTCTTGTGGAAGAGCTATTGATCTGTAATCATACCAGTGCATTTTCCCCCGGCTCATAAAATCCCAGGGACATTCTAACTAAGGACAGACTCTGGCTGCAAATTACAGAAAAGGCTGCACCCACGTATCCAAATAGAATTCAGAACTTTGGGCATTTACACCCTGGGCAGTTGGGAAGGAAGCCTGTGTTTGAACTCTCCTTAATCAGTCAGCCAGGTTCTACTGTGTCCCAAAGGCAATAATAGTAAATAAATAATAAACAAACAAATAAATGCAAATTAGATGCTTGTGTTGTTGCAGATAACGCTATTGATCCCGTGGTATACAGTTTGTGAATTATGAGAAGCAGAATGAGGTAGCAGGAAAACAGAGGCTCTGGTGTCAAAGCAACCTGAGTATCTTTGAATCCAGACTCCTCCTCTACCAGCTGTATGCTCATTTTCTCTCTAAGCCTCAGTTTCTTTATCTGTAAAATAAAAATAGTACTACTTAGCTCACACACTTCTTGTGATGAAAACTGATTACATTGTTAAGAGGTCCCGCAATGTGGGCTCAAGCAATGATAGTCACTGCCCCTACTTCAGATTCCCATATTCAAGACTACAGGTCAGAGTCTGTTTGTATGTTCTTATCATTCAAAGGAATAGGAAAGAAATTTTTGAAACAGTGAGATGCCCTGAAATTGGTCATAGGAATAGGAATGAGCTGCTGTAAATGCCTGATAAAAAGTTGAGCGGAGGAGTTGCACTTGGCCAAGAGAATGACTGGGCTACCTGAGGTCAGGCTTGATGAAAGATGAGAGTCTCCTCCTCTAGGCCAAGGTTACCCAGGCAGAAGGAAAGCATTTCAATAAATGAATAACCAGAGCTCTTCAACACCAAGCAATGAGGACTGAATAGGGTCCACTGGATGTGGCCATCTCAGGTCACAAGATGACCAAGGTAGAGGTTGGGAGTCAGGCTGCAGCAGTGGATTAAAGCAGTAGGAGAGGAGGAAGCAGAGTTAACAAATGGAGACTATTCTTTTGAGTACGTGAGTTGTGAAGGGAAAGTAAGTCTCACCTTCCTCATTTTGAGGACTAGAAATTTTAATGCCAGAAATAGTGCAGATGGGAGTGCTGAGCTATACAGAAGGTCTCAATTATTAAGACAGTCTTCCCCCTCGCCTCTTCCCTCAGCAGTTGCTCAGCTATTGCTTTTTGGGTACCACACGTGGCTTGCTTGAATCTTCCTTGCCTCTCTGGAAACTTCTGACTTGCCTCACTTGCCTGACATTGGCTCCTGCCTGGGATCAACCCAGGGTATCATGAGGGTGCCAGTAGCTTGGAGTCAGGAGTGAGACAGACCTGGTTGGTATCACACCCATGGGCTCTGCAGCCTTGGGAAATGTGCTAACATCTCTTTGTGCCTCAATTTCCCCAAATATAAAAGGGGGATAACACCTAGATAGAGGCGTTATGAGGATTAAATGAGTTAGTAACTGTAAAACACTCAGAACAGTGCTTGGCATATTTTAAGTGCTCAGTAAATGTTAACCGTTATTGTTGGTAGAAGACCTGTGCTGACCTGTGTGCCTAAACCTCTGATGAGTCCCTAGTCTGTCTGACCCTGCATTCTGTCCTGCCCTAGTCCACTACATCATGCTGTAATAACTTTCATTTTTCTCTGCCAACCTGAGCCAACCTCTCTCTTGCCCAGCCTTCAGTCTCCAGTCCTGATCAGTCCTGTCTCCAACCCAGGCCCTATGCTACCAAAGTATCCTATAGTGATAACAACTATAACAGCTGCCATTTATTACTACTTAGCATATGCCAGGCACCATGCTAAGAGTGTTACATACATGCAATCCTCACAAACCCATGAGATAGTCATTATTAATGAGAAACCCAGCCAGTCAACAACACAGTCAGGATTTGAATCCAGTTCTGTATAATTGCACAACCATACTCCTAACCCCTGGGTTACATTTCCTGCAGAGGTTGTTCAGATATCTTGCTCCTGCTGGAGCATCTATTCCCTTGTCATTTCTCCTTTAAATTAGATCTTTAGGTGTCTGTGTGGTAGATTGCAAAACCAGCTACAAATTCTCCCACAATTTCTTTAAATCCATCAGGAAATAAAATTTATTATTTTACCCCTTAAACCTAGGCTGGTGTGTGATTTGCTTTGGCCAATAGCTAGGTACAGATACAACTGTATGGTAGTTCCAAGCCTAGGCCTCGAGAAGCTTTGCATACTTCCACTCACTCTTTTGGGACTCCTGTCACCATCATCACGTGAATAAGTCCTGGAGAATAAGATACTGCGTAGAGGAAAACCAGAGCACCCCAGCCAAAAGGCCATCAGCCTCAGCTTCCCTGGCACCTGATCACAGAACCTGAATGAGCTCCAGCCAAGTGTAGCAAGCCTAACTCAGATCACTGGAGAAGCCCATGTGAGCCCAGCCCAAATTACCAATGTGCAAAAGCATAAACCAGACAAATGCTTATTGTTTTAAGTCACTACATTTTGGGGTGATTTGTTATGCAGCAAAAGCTCACCGATACTATCTGCAAGTATTTTTTTTAAAAATCACTAATTCATTTCCTTGTCTTCTATTGGAGTTTCTGTTTGCCACTCAATCTCAGATACTGATCTTCCTGGTCCCTGCCTTTGCATTGCTCTTGATCAGGTCTTGGGCAAGAGATAAATAGTATTAAAACAAGATTCCACTAGCACTCCAGTAATATACTTCTTTGATGAGATCCAAAACTACTCTCTTTATACCAAATTTCATACTATAATAGGTTGTATTATGGTAAAATACCCAGGTAATAACCAAACCTAGAATAAAATAGTTGAATTCAATTGCTAATAACAGAGATCCAACGACAACTTAAATACACATAGACTTCCACCCCCTTTTTAAGTAAAAGAAGACTTTAGTCAACCTAAGGTTAATATCAGGGCTCCATGAAGTCGTCAAGGACCCATGCTCCTTCTGTTTTTCTGTTTTGCCACACATGATTTTCATAATACAAAATAGCAGCTGTTTTTCCAGCCATTACATCTGTATTCCAAGCAGTAGGCAGGAGGACTTGCGCTTCTCCCTACCCATTCCTCCCACCATTAAGGTCTTTGCCCACATAATACTACTCTTCACATCTAACTGTCCAGCACTTAAGTCACAGGGCCACATACCACTTCAAATGGTGCTAGGAAATGTAGCCCAGGTTCTGTTACTAAGGAGGAAGAGTGAATGGGTGTTGGGAGGCAACTAGCAATGTTTGCAACAGACATTTCATTATCATCTTAACTGTGTACCAGGTTGTTGGCAGTACAGACCAATTTGGCAATCTTAGTCTGAGTTTTAATATGGAGACATTGTAAAAGCCTCATAATCTGTCAAGAGGCATTGAAAATAATGTGAATTGTAATACTCATTTCATGGAGAGGGCTGATAGGATGCTTTTGCCATCAGTCAAGATCTGAAGTATTACTTCCAATATCTGAAGTGTTTACCCAACAATGATTGAGGTAGTTAGCAGCAGCAATTTGCAGCCCAAACTTTGCCTCTGACCTCCAGATCTGTATATCCAACTTAATATCTTCTTTTGGATGTTTTATAGGAATCACAAATCCAACTTGTTCAAAACTAAAGTCATTTTGTTTCCCAAACATCAGTCCTCCTCCAGTATGTCTCATCTCAGTGAAGGATACCACCATTCACCCGGGTGCCCAAGCCAGAATCCTTGATCTTCCCTTCTCCTTAGCACCACTATCCACTCAGTCACCATCCTGCCAGTTTTTATCCCTAATACCCGTTAAATCCATCTATTTCTTTCCATCACCTAGGCTACTACCCTAATCAAAGCTAACTTCATCTCTTGCCTGGACAGCTATAATAGCTTACCAGTTGGTTTCTCCACTTCCATTCCTGCCGTTCTTCCAACCTGTTTTCTACATTGCAGCCAAAATGCTTACTTTGAAACATAAATGAGATCATATCACACCCCAGCATAAAACTCTTTGATGGTTTTCTATTACCTTTAGCATAAACACCCAAATCCTTTACATGGTTTATAAGATTACATACATCTCCAGCTCAACCTAGTTCCCTAATTCCACTCATTTTTTATGATCTGGTAATACCACCCTTTCCAGTTCCTCAAATATGCCAATTTCTCTCCTGCCTTGGAGTCTTTACACATGGTGTTCCTTCACGTAGAGTGTTCTTACTTCCCTCCTTCACCAACTAATGCCACTTTCTCCCCACATACAACTATACAAAACTCAGTTCAAATGTCTTCCTCAAGAAAGTGAACTAATCAGGCAAGTCTAAGTACCTCTATTAGAGACTCTACTATTATGGCACACTTTTACTCTGTGGTCCTTTTCACAACTGTAATTGAGCAATTGTGTCCACTGGCTCCCTCACTAGAAAGGATGCTCCATGAAGACAGCATCATTTTCAGTCTTATTCATAGTTGTACTCTCAGTTCCTAGCCTGGTGACTAATATAATGCTTTCAATACTTTCAATATATATTAGTTAAAGGGATGAGTGAATGAATGAGTGAGTGAAGGAATACAATGCAAGCAGAAGGTATCCTCATCCCAGGAGGCTGGCAGTAGATTTGACATAGTCATGAGAGAAGACTCAGTTATTGGGGAGGGTAGCATAAAGAGGATACACAGAAATGGTGTTAATATGGAATACTTTTACATACTCTAAAATCAGAGGTGGACAAACAGCAGTTTATAACCAGCAAACAACTCAAACACGGGTCTTCATACTCATCCTGCCTAGAACCACCTAGGACCAGTTCCGTGTCCTTAGGCAGAGCTGATAGAAATTAGATCGACTTCAGTTTAATCAGAAGCATCCTGCTATACCAATTTGGCCTTACTAAAATTTAAACTCTGTGAGAACAGGAGTTTTGTGTTTATTCATTGAGTATTCCAAACATGTATAATGGTGCCTGGCATAGCATCAATGCTCAGAAAACATTTGTTGACTGAATCTCAGCATGTATGGCCACAAGTAGGAAAGAAGTGAGTTAGCAGCCACAAATTCAAAACAGGCTCAAGAGGCAAGGGTTGGTTGAATGATCTACAGGCTAACATTAAAACATATACACACACATACAAGTATTTTCAAGGGGACACTGGACACTGTGCAGTCTTTAGTCTTTTTGACCCAAGTACAGAAGCTACAGAGCATCACACTTTAATCACACTTTGGACACCTTTTACACCCCGCCTGCAGTTTTGCCAGTTTACTTTGCTTTAAGTATAGTGTTTCAACACTAGTTAGTTCCCTTCCCTTTATAGACCACATTCTCATACCATCTGAACCACACCACAAACCAATGAGTAAGGAGTTTTCAGTCTCATTTGGCACATAAAATAACTGAGCATCAGAAACATTAAGGCACTGGCCCAAGGTAGCACAGTTCACAGAATGACACAGGTAGGTCTTGACATGGTCTTCTGCTTCCAGATTCTATTATTCTTCCACTATTCTCACTTCTGTGTAATGGTCACAGCAAAGGGAATAGTACATCCAAAATCAGTGATTAGGTCTGGGGAAGGGGGAAACTATTTAAAAATTAAAGAGATCATCATTAAAATCCTGCCTGTAACATTTGCACAATTTCTGTCTCTCTGACAGCCTCTTTCACTGTGGTTTAAAAGCAATGCATGTGAGTCTCACCTGAAGTTTAGTGATATGAAAATGTTATGGTGACCAAATGTCCTACATTGGCTAATATAAGATATGGTCACTTTGGGAAAGATATTTACTTTCCCACAGCATGCTTCAATACATTTCAAAGATCCAGTCCTCTAGGGCTCTGCTTCCAGCTACTAGAACATAGCCAGCAAGCAGTTTCCCAGCTCTTCTACATGAATTATTCTAATTTCCACCCTCTGTCTTGCATTTGCCCTAGAGTCTTGCCTGCAGTGTTTGCTCAAGCAGCATTAAGAAGTGGGCATTGCAGGCTTCCCTGGTGGTGCAGTGGTTGAGAGTCTGCCTGCCGATGCAGGGGACACGGGTTTGTGCCCCGGTCCAGGAAGATCCCACATGCCGCGGAGCGGCTGGGCCCGTGAGCCATGGCCACTGGGCCTGTGCGTCCGGAGACTGTGCTCCGCAACGGGAGAGGCCACAACAGTGAGAGGCCCACGTACCGCAAAAAAAAAAAAAAAAAAAAAGAAGTGGGCATTGCAAGGTCTCCTCATTTGAATAGAGCTGAGATTAAGAGCCACCACTGACTCTGTACAATCCCAATAGATTAGAGCTGGGAGGTCTGAACCACGGTAATCAGATTGAAAGTAGATGCTATTGCTGGATCACTCCTCTGGGCTGGGAAGCTTGTCAAAATGCAGATTCTGAACCAGTTGTAACTGGGATGGGATCTGAGACTCCTTATTTCTAACAAGCCTCCCAGGGGATGGTAATGCTACAGATGCATAGACCTCACTTGGAGTAGCAAGACCTTGAACTAGATCAACATAGCTCCCCATCCAGTTACATGCCTTCATTGTAACTGTACTTTTTAACATATCACAGAATGTCATTATGTATTTGTAAGACTCTTTGAATAATATCTGTCCCCCCCAAAAAATGTAAAGTATTGAGATCATACCACTCAAAGTCTAGTTAGGGAAAGAGAGACCACATCAGATGGTTTAACAGAAGGAATTTAATTTTAGGAAACTAGTTACAAAGGTGTTGAAGAAATTGAGAGTGAAACAACCCAGAGTTAAGCAAGAGCAAGAAGCCACTACCATCCTAGGGCTGGAAGGACAAAGAAAGCAAGGACTGTTTCGTGATTCCAAGATGTGGGCTGCCTAGGGGGAGCAGGACACATGACAGAAGCAGCCTGGCCGGAGGTAGGACACAGAGGAGATGTAGCCACTTCCCAAAGCAGGAGATGGGGACATAGTGAGAAATACCATTGCTTGTCTTTGTCTTCCTGCTCTACTACCTTCTTCTAATGTCTCCCATTGGCTGAATCTAGCAAGAAGCCACTTGGCAAGGGAACCTGGAAAATATAGTTTACAGGGGAAGATCAGGAAATCAACCTGCTTGCAAAAGCTGAATAGTGGAGGCATATCTACTTTACTTACAGTATAGTGCCTAGCATACAGTAGACATTTAGTAAATATTTATTGAAAGACTGAACAACCAAAGGAGAAGAAAAAGTCAGATACCCTTCTCATACACACATATACACCACATGGACACATACCTTGCATTCATTAAAACTATGATACTAGTCAAGTGTAGACACTGGCCTGTTGAAATGTTTGGTTTCTACAACATCCAAAGTTACCGTCATGCTAAACTCTAGCCAATGGGGGTGAACAGTTATCCCAGAGCAGTAAATGTGGTAAGCAGCTTCCACAGTTGACCAAATTCCTTTTCTAGTAGACTGTGGTCCAGCCTTGAGAGAGTAGGGGTAGGTGAGCATCAAACACTCTCAGAATAATTTGGTTGCCACCCACATTAGGGAAGATAGCAATAATGGTGGCACAACAGCATCATCTACAGCCAGTGCAAGCCTTATAATGGAACAAGCAATCCACCATTAAGCCGAACCTTAGCTTCCCCTAAAGATTGATCTCTTGTAAACACAACATTCTGCTAATCATTCTCTTATAGGACAAGCTGAACCAGTTTTTCTTACTAACTGGTGTCAGCACAGACTGCAGAAATCCCTAACAATAACTGCCACCATTTACTGAGAAGTTATTATGTGCCAGATACTGTGTCAAAAACTTTTCATGCTGTATCTCATTTTGTCCTCACCTCAAGTCAGTGAGGTTGGTACTATTCTCATTTCCATCTTACAAGGGAAGAAACTGAGCTTAGAGACTAAGTTTTTCTGCTCAAGATCATGAAGCAGATAAGTAACAGAATTGGATTCAAACCCAAGCAATGTGACTCCAAAGCCACTTTTCTTTTCTTTTTTTTTTGTGATTTGAAAAATAAGGGATTTTTTTTAACATCATTATTGCAGTATAATTGCTTTACAGTGGTGTGTTAGTTGCTGCTGTATAACAAAGTGAATCAGTTATACATATACATACATCCCCATATCTCCTCCCTCTTGCATCTCCCTCCTACTCTCCCTATCCCACCCCTCTAGGTGGACACAAAGCACCAAGCTGATCTCCCTGTGCTATGCGGCTGCTTGCCACTAGCTATCTGTTTTACATTTGGTAGTGTATATATGTCCATGCCATTCTCTCACTTCGTCCCAGCTTACCCTTCCCCCTTCCTGTGTCCTCAAGTCCATTCACCACGTCTGCGTCTTTATTCCTGTCCTGCCCCTAGGTTCTTCAGAACCTTTATATATATATATATATATATATATATATATATATATATTCCATATATATGTGTTAACATACGGTATTTGTTTTTCTCTTTCTGACTTACTTCACTCTGTATGACAGACTCTAGGTCCATCCACCTCACTACAAATAACTCAGTTATGTTTCTTTTTATGGCTGAGTAATATTCCAATGTATATATGTGCCACATCTTCTTTATCCATTCATCTGTCGATGGACACTTAGGTTGCTTCCATGTCCTGGCTATTGTAAATAGAACTGCAGTGAACATTGTGGTACATGACTCTTTTTGAATTATGGTTTTCTCTGGGTATATGCCCAGTAGTGGGATTGCTGGGTCATATGGTAGTTCTATTTTTAGTTTTTTGAGGAACATCCATACTGTTCTCCCTAGTGTCCAAAGCCACTTTTCATCTCTGATTCACCAAGGAAGAATCATAAGGGCAGGGATTCCCTTACATAGGCTTGGGTACATGATTTCATTCTTCAGGCCACAGCAGTGTTCTGACACTACAGAGTGGACAGATACTCCTCACATCTGCGTGTGTGTGCCTTTCTCAGCATGTGTATATCACCCTGGCTTATTGACTTAAGAAGGGACTTTAGATGTTCAGTAACTCTTGATGATCTAGGAGAGTTTTCCAGGAGGTCTGAAGCAGAGACTAACATCAGTTCTTAGATTTATAGTGGCATTCTGAAGTATAGCTACACAAAATAGAGTGAAGCTGGGTCTTTTGAGCAGCCTCGCTCATTCTGTTGTTGATGGAAAGTGACTATGACACAGTGCCATCAACTCTGACCCACCTGACCAAAGTCCATGAAGCTCAGCTCTTTTCCCTGGCAGTCTACTTAGCATCTGTCAGAACCAAGCCTTACTGGAAAGGACAGGCATTCTAGAAAAACTGTCAAATGAGATTTAGATTTCAGAATTTGTACTGGACATTTCTCCTATGTCAGCTACCTTTAAAGAGTATGTGTGCCACCCTGTAAGGTATCCTAAATCCCACCAGAGCCCTGGGGGGCCAGAAAACCCACCAAGCAATCACACTAAGCCTCCTCACCTTTCCTCTTTCAAGGGCTGCTGATGGGTCCTTTCAATAGAGCAAAGGGGGAAAAAATAGGTGCTGTCTTTTTCCTTGCTGGAAAGTTTTAGAAAGGTTATCAACATTGGCTTGAGAAAGTTCCCATTTTTCATGGCTATAACTGTGGCATTAAAATCTTTGACAGCCCAAGAAAATCTAAATCTATTAATTACTAGTTGTTTATTGAGCACTGGGGAAAGGGTAGAAAAGACATTGTCCTGCCCTCAGGGAGCATACAGTTTGTTGGGTCATGTATCAGTTATACATTCCCACAATAATGCTGAATAACAAATAATTACAGGCAAAATAAGCATTCAGTGCTCACATATCTGGGGTTGTTAGGTGGATTTGCTGAGCTTGGCTGGGTTCTCTCACATGTCTAGTGGTTAGCTGGCTATAGGCTAAGGTCAAGTCTGGCTTTAGCTAGGTTGACCAGCGTGACTCAGCTCTCCTCACATGTCTTTCATTCTCCTTCTGGGACCAGCAGGCTGGCCTGGGCATGTCCCTCCTATAACAAGAGCAGAGTGCAAAAGCACAGGCAAAATGCACAAATACAATAGAATCTACTAACTTTTTATTAGCCACAGAAAGTCACCTGCCCAAATCCAGATTCATAGTAGAGAACAGACTACCTATTTAATGAGAGGTACAACAGCATCACATGGCAAGGGGCAAGGACGCAGAAAAGTCTGAACTGGGTTCATAAATAGAACGTGTGTATAGCAGAGAGCTAAGAGAGAAAAGAGTATTTATGACCAAGCTTCTTAGCATGGCTTTCACAGTCTGTCCAGCTGTGACTTATAGCTTGAACTTCCTATCTCCTTTCCCACCCATACCACTTTCTTCATCTCACTAAGGGACCTAGGTATTCTTGCACTGCCTGGCCTTGGCCCATCTCTCTCTGCCTGGAAGATTCTTCTTTCCCATCTCACCTGACATTCACCCAATAAACTCCTACTCATTCCTCAGGCAACTCAGGCTAAAATTCCTCTGGTAATCTTTTCTGAACTCTTGAACTTGAGTTAGGGGCCCATCTGTGTACCCTTCAGCACCCTGTTCTCAACCCACCATGGCACTTACGACCTGTATTGTCATTTATTGCTTATGTGTCTATTTCTTCCATTAGACTGTATCTTCTAAGAGGTGGGGGTGGGGGGGCTATAGGCGAGTCCAGCACAGCCTTTTGTTCAGAGCAATAAAATCAGTAAGTGTGAGATGAGTGAAACTGCTCAGAGCCTTGGCACCAATGGGGATGGGGAGAAAAAGGGCAACAAACAATGCATTCAGGGAGGGAAGGGGTAGTTTCTTCCTAAAACAGTTAAATGGGAATGGTGCAGTTTAGAGATGGCCTTGAAAGCTAAAAAGAACATATAGATTACATGGATGGGATTAAAGTACCACTAAAAGTTTTTGAGAAAGAGTGGGTGGGGAAGATTTGTGTTCAGCAGATACTCTGAGAGCAGCACTGTCCAACAGAAATAAAATGTAAGTAATAAATGTGGACCCATTTAGGTAATTTTACATTTCTGAAAGCCACATTTTAAAAAGTAAAAATAAACAGGCGAAATTCATCTTAATAACAATTTATTTATCCTAACTTGTCAAAAATACTGTCATTTCAATGTGTAATCAATATAAAAATAGTATTGAGATATTTTATATTTTTTTATACTACATCTTTGAAATCTACCATGGATTTTACACTTAACACACATCTCAATTTGAACTAGCTACATTTCAAGGGCTCAATAGCCATAGTGGCTAGTGACTACAGTGTTGAACAGTTCAGCTCTCAGGGCAAAGAAATCATCTGGGAATAACCCAGGATGATGATAGTCATGAAGTGCTGACAGAATTGAGAATGGAGAGATAAGCAAGGGCATGACATTCCACTGGCAGAATTAGCACGTCAGTTTATCTAAGAGAGCCTTCAAAATGGTAATGTATATTTACACATTTGGCCTTCAATCTGCATTGGAAAGAACTGGTTCACATACAAGCTGTGAGTTTGTTTATATTTCTATTGTCAAAAGTAACTATTTGTTGGAGAAATCTACTACCTTTATCCAAGCCATGAAGATAGTAAGAATACTTTCTGAGGCTGATTTCCCCAGTGTGGAATGCAAGATTTGTGAAATTCAAGCACACTTGGTGGAATTTAAACGCATTTTTATGTACTATGGGTCACAATCAATTCAATTCAACAATCAGTGAATGAGTTCCTACTAATTGGGAGCGTGAGCTACTCAGCAATTATCCTTGGGAGACGAGTAAACAAGAGAATAATTTATTAACTTGCTACTTATTCTCCCAGTTGTATAATTAGCTAACTGTTGCAGACTTATATTGTGTTATATTGTGTGTCTATATGATATAAATGTGTATAGATATATTTTATTATACTTTATTTTAAGCCATACATAGAGGTTATCTATTCTGTGTCCTTCCAGCTCTCATATCTCCATTTTACAAATGAAAATATTGTCAAAGAATAAAGGACTTGCCTAAAGGTAGTCAGTGGATGTTTGATGACAGAACCCTTCCTCCTCCTAGGCAAGTGCTTCTCCTGGGGTTCCTTAGATTTTTACATAATGCACTGAGGTTTACAGGCTTTATTAATTCCATCCATTTTACATGAAAAAAATTAAATATTCACATATATCAGGTTATATTTCTATGGCTCTTGGGTATACATGTATAATAAATGAATAAAATATATTAATTTATTAAATAATGTCCTATCTATGGGGATATTTTAAGTTTATATATTTCTATTAAAATGGATTTCAAGAAAAGACCTTAAGGCTTTAAACAACACTAAATTTGATTTGTCCCCAAACTGCATCTTAATATTAGTAGATAACTCTCATACTCTTATGAGCACCTTTAACATATCTTTTTAAATGATCTGGATTGACTGTCTAGACTGTTTCAAGTTCCCTGGATAATTTTACAACTCCCTCTTTGCTCTGACAGTGTGCATGTGACCTTGAGTTAAATTAGAGAGATTTCTTTTCTTCTAAATGCTTCTGTGTACTACATATATCACTTAATATTGGAGATTTTTGCTTTTAAAGTATAGGGGGAAAAATTTCCTGTTGAGCAATATTAAATACCACTTATCTGAGATTATCAGGTTACATGACTGCACATTTTCCAGCCCTTTCTTTCTGAAAATGAATCCATTATTATTGAAATGTAAAGAAATTAATGCATTTTTAATCAGACCAACATACATTTGCTATAACAAGCACACAATCCATTTTGAATTGAGCACTGTTTTTTTGAAACTAATAAAATCACTGTAGGTCAAAAAACAAATGGATTGGAACTTAACTAAATAGGTATATCTATATTGCTAATAACAATGTGATTTCATCAGGAGCATCTGGTAAGTCTCCAAGCTTTGAACATTCCCTTGTTCTGTTTTTTCACATGACAATGTGAGCAATTAAGAATTCATAAATTAAAGGACATTTGCTTTCCACCAGCATCATGAGAAGGGAAGAACTTCAAAGTTGAGACCCTTAGATCCCATAGGGAGTCTCCAATTCTGACACTGAGAAACTTATTTTCTTACAGGATATCAGCCTCTGAAAAGTAGGGATGTACCCAGAAGCATCCCATAACTTTCACTAACTATATACAAAGCTACAGAATGTCAGATGCTTAGAAGTATTCTAATCCAAGTCTTTCAATTACAAATTCAATGTGGAACATAAACAAATCTAAACTCTTCCCCAAGTTTATTCACATGTCCAGTTAGCACCTCTTGAGGTAAACTTCTACAAATTTGCCAACCTAATCATCCTCTTAGAACTCTACTGTATTTCCTTTATATAACTAAGCAAATGTTTGTTAAGGTGCAATTAAGTGCAGTGAGTTAGCCCTTGAAGGTTTAAGGCATTGCCCTTGGCTTTAGCTTTCAGAGATCTGGTGAGCATGTCTGTACTCACCCTGCTCAGACCCTTCGTGACTTTATAGACTTCAATCACATCCCTGCCAGCCTTCATTTTTCATATTATTCCTTCCAAACTAAAGACATCTGAGGATTCGAAACATTTGGAAGCATTCCCTTTCATTTCCAGCCAAGACAAAAATAGAGGGTTCCATTGTGCTCTCAAGGAAAAAACTTTATGTTTTTGGAACTTGGGGCTGCCTCCAAAAATGAGATCTTACAGAGTGTATCTCTATAGAAGGCATACAAATGAGAGACACATAGACCTACAAAATACACAAAACCAAAAATCCTATATTCACTCTCACCCCTTGCTGGCGAAAACCTTTCCAGACTGGGGATGCTGACCCATTTCCTTCTTTTGTATGTATTGAGGGAAACGTTCCCAGAGGAGGAAAGTATGCTGTCCCCAAAGATTTCTTCTACAAAATATTTTTTTATCTTTCTCTTCCACAATAATGTTCCTGATTTCTTTGATTGAACAAATTCTATGGATTTTTTTTCATGTAAGATGATTTCTCCTAGCATGAGTTGTAAAATGCAGATGTCTCTGAATTAATTTATCAGTTATCTAGATTTCATTGTGAACTGCTTTAATCAGATTGCTTTCCTTACTGATACTCAGATAAGATGAAGACTAAAAGAACTGTATGTTTCTATAAAGCAGAAACTAACACACCGTTGTAAAGCAATTATACTCTAATAAAGATGTTTAAAAAAATGTTTTTTAAATAAAAGAACTGTGTGTTTTTGACTAGAAACTTAGAAGCACAGGGCACTAAAAAGAAGGTCAGGTCTGAACTGGCACATCAATAAGAAGCATTGGACCACCAGAGGGTAATGTAATGTCTATAATCCTTGGGTAGGAGAAGAGAAGAAAGAGGGAACACAGGCAAGAGAGACAAAAGAATGTAGGAAAGAGATCGATGCACCCAGACAACTATAGGTATTTTCAAAAGAACATTTATTGAAATTTTACATTCATTATCGCATTTAATTCTCACAACTGTCTTGCAAATTACAGATTATTATGCCAATTTACAGATATGAAAACTGAGGCTCAGAGAGTCTAATGACTTTCAAAGGCCACATGGCTAATCTACCAATTATTGAATATTATGTACTTTATATAAATTTCCTCATAGAATCCTCACAAAAATTCTATAAAGTAGATGTTACTATCTGCATTTTAAAGATGAGGAAACAGAGGAACTTCCCTGGTGGTGCAGTGGTTAAGAATCCGCCTGCCAATGCAGGGGGCACAGGTTCGAGCCCTGGTCTGGGAAGATCTCACACGCCGCAGAGCAACTAAGCCCATGCTCCACATCTACTGAGCCTGCACTCAAGAGCCCACGTGCCACAACTACTGAAGCCCACGTGCCTAGAGCCTGTGCTCCGCAACAAGAGAAGCCACCACAATGAGAAGCCGGCACACCATAATGAAGAGTAGCCCCAGCTCAACACAACTAGAGAAAGCCTGCTTACAGCAACAAAGACCCAACTCAGCCAATAAATAAATAAATTCATAAAATAACATAAAGTTGAGGAAACAGAGCCTTAGAAAACTTAAGGTGTTTTCCAAGCATCCAGAGCTAGTCAGTGACAGAGCTGGGATTAGAACCCAGCTTTTTCTGACTCAACAGCCAAGGCCAAGCCACTAAGAAGCACTATCCTTCTACCTCAAAGTCAGAGCTTTTCTTCTACTCCACAGCAGCCCAGTGGCTCGATCACAAGGATCCTAGTTTGCTGCATGAGGCCTTGAGTCAGTGATTTTTCTAGGAGGCTTTTTTGTAACCCCATCTCCCTTTCTTTGCCGATTAAGATAACCTAATAAACTATCACATTATCCTCAGTTATTCATGTTTGCTCACAAAAGCCTTTTCCAGGAAATCAGATGTCCTGGGTATTGGTTCCAGATCTCCCAACGATTGGTTGTATGTCTTTGCATCAACCACAGGACCACTAGGGACAAAGTCACATCAGTGAAATGAGAGGATTGGAACTCTCCTAGCATCACAATTCCATAATCCTTTTGCAGTCTTCTGTCATTGGTGCAATGCAAATCATTTCCTAAGTATTAAAACTCAGTGGGGACTTCCTTGGTGGTCCAGTGGTAAGTTCAATCCCTGGTTGGGAAACTAAGATCCCACATGCCTCAGGGCAACTAAGCCCGTGCGCCACAACTACTGAACTCACGCACCTCAATGAGAGAGCCCACATGCCACAACTAAAGACCCAACGCAGGCAAAAAAACAAAACAAAACAAAACAAAACCTTAGTGTATATTTAACAGCTACTGGAGGAGGTAGAAAACAGGAGTAGAGGATTTATTGTTAAAGCTCCATTGTTTCTCCTGCCGCACACAACATAATGTTGGAGATAACATGCCAGTTGTTTCTAGGTGTGGATACTGCACAATACTAGCTTTGAGGCTTGGTTTGTGTTCGTTTAATTCCTTTTGCAAGCTGGATTCCACACTGTCACCAAGAGTAAAGCATTTTTTCATTCAACATTTGTTGAGTACAGAATATATGCCAGGAGCTCAAGAAATAAACATGCATGTTGACATGAATTGTGCCCTGTGGGAACTCACAGTGCAGAGGAGAGGCCAGATAATTATCATAGCTAGCTAAATTTAATGAGCATCCGATGAATGCCAGGCAGTGTTCTGAGCACTTCATCTCATTTAATCCTCATGTCAGCTCTGTGAGGTAGGTACTAGAGATATCCTTACCTGACAGATGAGGAAACCAAGTCTAAGACAGTTATTTAAGTTGTCTAAAGTCACACAGATGGTAAATGCTGAAGTTCGGGTTGGACTTCATGCTTTAGGTTTTAGCTTATACACTTGCCCTCCCTGCTGTGCTACTTTCTTATAGTACTTGTAGTAAGAGTTATGATAAAGGCATCCATGAGAAGCCATGGGAACAGAGATAAGGAACTCATGACCTAGCTAGGGCTTCAGAAATTTGGGGGAAAATGGTTCTTGAGTTTGAGCCCATTGATTTTTTTCCTTTGGGGAGGATTTTCCCCAATATTGATTATCAGATACTTTGAATTAAATACTATTTTTACAACATTAATGTTAGGATTGAGAAAATTTCATTTCACTTAAGGAAAAGGGATTTGGGGAAAGATGTCCACATTGAAAATTATTTAATCAGGTTGTTTGTTTTAATTCAATACAAACTTTAAAACTGTTAGGACAAGTTATCATGAAGATAAATTCTGAATAAGTGCAGAGCTATAGAGCAAAGAATAAACTTAATGACTTCACATGCAGTGTTTAACAAACCAGCAAAAGGTGTTCCTTTTTAGAGCTCTCTTAATTGTACTTCAATTTAAAAGAAGAAATTTATTTTAATGTGATTTTGCTTCATTAAAAAAGAAAAAAGAGGACATCCCTGGTGGTGCAGTCGATAAGAATCCACCTGTCAATGCAGGGGACACGGGTTCGAGCCCTGGTCCAGGAAGATCCCACATGTTGCGGAGCAACTAAGCCCACGTGCCACAACTACTGAAGCCTGTGAGCCTAGAACCCATGCTCCACAACAAGAGAAGCCACCGCAATGAGAAGCCCGCACACTGCAATAAGAGTAGCCCCCGCTCACTGCAACTAGAGAAAGCCCGTGCACAGTAACGAAGACCCAATGCAGCCCCCAAAAAAGAAACAAACAAACAAACAAGAGAGGTGGTAGATGTTTTCTGAAAACACCAACCTGAGACTCTGTCTCAGTTTACTTTTGACATCCTGGGCCAGCCTTATCTGACCTTTCTGTTATTTTCCTTAAGAACAGATCCCAATTCCAACTCCATCTTCTACTGTTGTTAGGTTATGTTGTTTAGTTCAGAAATCAAAGATGAAGTTCAGACTGGAGAGCAAAAATGGATTTGTCCACAGGTTACATTTGTGAGGGTTGAAAGGGCAAAATAGTGAGAGCCCAGAAATTCCTTGCCCATTATCATCCCCTCACTACCACCCCAGGTTACTACAAAGAACAGCCATTCATGTAACCTCTGGGAGATGGTGCAATTCTTGAGAGCATTCTCACCATAAGAAAGCTGGCAAGGAAGCCAAAATAAACAACACAACTTTTAGGCTCATGCCCATGTGTGCTTATGACAAAGGGTACTGATAAACTCATCTTCTCTACCACCACCTCCCACCCCACCCCCCACCATACCTTAAGGCAGAGTGGTGAGCCTTGCCTGACTTTGAAAACATTTCTTAAGTCATTAGGCACCATCTGTAGACTGAAGCCTACACAGTGGCTAGCTGGAGACTTAGTGGTACCAGGTACCAGTGGGTAAGAGCTTTTAGACTTATTCTCCTTACCTTCCTTCTCCCGCTTAAACTGTGGCCCATCTATACCTCCACAAATCTCCAAGGGAAGATCTTACCTACCTACCTTTTATCTACTAACCTCCCAATAGTTGTTTATTTTTGAAGATGACTCCCTGAAGATAGGTGACTAGGAAATTTCTGTGCTTTGAAACATCTCTAATTGCTTCCTCATTTTTGTCCAGTTTTTTTTACATGTTCCAAAATGCCTTTGAGATCTTTTACCAAACAAATCTTTTTATATTAGCCTTCTAATCATTTCACTGTTTTTTTTTAAATTTAGTTCATTCTAGTCCAGCCAAAAAGCAGAGGACTGAATAAAGCCATCCCATGATGTCACTTTCAATTCCAAGACTTCATGATCGCATAAGAATTTTTACTAGAAGTATTGGGGCCAACAAAGAAAAGCAACTATAAATGAAACAGGATTGGCTTTGGTTTAACACAAAGAAGGAATTCGTAAAGATCTGAGTAAGTTAAACCTAGAACTTTGTATAATCCTTTTCATGGTAGACTTTGAGAGTAAATTCATTCTGCCTTTGAGGTTAGAAGACTGGACTTGATTATTTCTTGAGCTCCTTCCTATCCAAAGACAATTTTATTTATACCTTAAATCAGTGTTTCTCAAAATGAGCTCAGCAACCATCATTTGGAATTACTTAGGGTGTTCATAAGTACTTAAAATTCCTGGGCCTCACCCCAGAATGCACATTTTTAACAAACCCCTTAGTTGATATTTATGTATCCTAAAATTTAAGAACAACCACTGTAAGAAGAGACTTCCAAACAGTATTGCTGAGTATTTCTAAATAGGTACAAATTAGGTATCTACATGGAAATCTTAGCTCCCCCAAATTTTCCCCCTCTGTCTATACCAAATCACAGTGCTTAGAGATCTCTGAAAAAGAAAAGTGATCTAGTAAAAATCCCTTAATCTTTTCATCTGCTGAAGCACTAAGTTGGTTCTTTAAAACCCACCACAGAATGTTTAAACTCTAAAGAGCCTCAGAGTCTGTTCTGATCCAAACTTCTCACTTTATAGAAAGGAAACTGAGAGTAGAAAGGTTCCAGCTCATCCAAGGTCAGTCAGCTAGGAGGGTCAATGGTAGGTTAAAATGAACCTCTTGGCTGTTCCTGCACCTATTCGACTTCACAAGGTGAATTTCTATCTATGTGGACTATTTCCGCAATGTGCACCTTTAACAACTGTTCCGTGGTTTTTTTTTTTAATGACTAAAATTTATTTTTGAACTCAAAGATGAGCAAGACACAAAATGTACCACTCAGTATTACGACTCGAATTTTACTAAGATTTTACCAAGGATATCCTTTAGCACCCCGTGTGGGTGATGGCTACAACTATATTTTAGATAGATCAATCAATCATTTGATAGAGAGATGATATACATACACATATGGTGGCTAGGGCAATTCTTAGAGACATTTCTAGCAGAGTTATTGGATATTCTAGAAACAGGGTCTCCTGTCATGCTGCTCATATGTTGTATCTAATATTCATATATTCATTTATTTAATCAATATTTGTTGAGTGCCAACTATGTGCCAGGTATTATGCCTTTCCTATGGCATTGATCATTTTGTGGAAATTGGGTTCTAGGGTCAGCACTTGAGACAAAAATCATTTTCTGAGAATCAGAATTACCCTTGGGAAAAAATCTATTATGAAGGTATAACCCCATTTCCCCCAGTTTTTTCTCTGATTGAGCACCTGATGAAGTTGTTAGCTTGTTTTTAGTGGCCCTGCTGTATGAAAATTGTCTCATTAAACATTTCAATCACCCTTGGTGCAGAGAAATACTCAGTGTGAGAAGAACATAAAAACTGAGACCAACCCAGGGAACAACTTGGGTTCACATCTCCTGTCTCTACTCATTTACTAGGTGGAATGGCAAGCCACCCCATTTAAATTATTTCTCTCTCTCTCTCTCTCTCTTTTTCCCCAAGTAGATAGAGTTGAATTCAAGTCATTTAAATCCAAGTATGTTTGGACCTCTTGCCATTGGTCATAATCTGTCCTCATTCTGCATTATCCTGCTTAATCTACATGGTATTTTATTATATTGGCTCATCTGTACTCATTGTAGGGAAAAAATGTAAGAGACTTTTTGTCAAGAGGGGAGCCTCAGTTTCAAACTCTCTATTGCTAGTATCTTCAGTCTGCTATTCAGTTGTGTGCTAGTATTTTACTATTTGACCTTGACCCCCAGGCCTCACTCTGGCAACTCAAGCAGCTGCTGACCCCTAGAATGAGTAGGGTTCTCTGGCTTGAAGATTGCTGACCTATTTTCACAGTGCTCTGTAAGTTGTCGAGCCAATGGTGGATCCCAGCTTTCTTTAACTTTCAAAATATTTGCTGTCTATCATACCCCATTTGCCACATGAGCCCAAAATACTGGAACAACTCCAAATAACATATTTGGATCAGTAATAAAGTTTGGTTACACTTCTACAGTTTATCCTATCAAATTGCCTAAGCTAGGAGGGAGAGAGAAATTGTTTCCAGAAACAGTTCAATTCACAGGTAATTTATCAACCCTATGGAACAAAGGATACAATGTAGCGCTGAATTATGGAGATTCTTGTCCATTAAAAATAGGATTGGCAGCAACAGCTTATTTCACAGGATCCTCTAACTGGAGGTCATTAAATCCAATGACATCTTGATTGGCTCTGAATTAGAAACCAAAAGATGAAAGACTCCACTTTTCCCATCTCTAATCTTATGAGCCACTCAACCTAAATCCTGGGTTTTATTGTCAAGCATCATACTACACGGAGAAGCATAAAAATACTCCTAACTAGATCAAGCTCACCCAAGCTATAGTATAACAGCATCAGGATTCCTAACTTCCATGCAAGTGACCATAAACCATGAAGAGCTAACATTTCTCTACCTTTACAAAATCTGAAAACATCATGCCACCAAGAGAAATAGTCATGGGACAGCTTGCAAGCACTGAAATTTGGGACTCAGTTGTATTTTATTTTGCTTTTATTCCCCAGTCTCATTGTTTCCTGCCCCCATCCTTTTCAATAAATGTATCTTAATGAAAGACGTTAGAAAAAAAAAGTTACTGGAAACATGTAAAGAAATATTCTTTAATACATAAGTGGTAATTAAAATGTGAGCATGCCCTGAGGGCAGAAAATGGATACCTCTGTTAGGAATTCCAAAGCTAATAAACACAGCAATATAAATACACCATTAAATTGCATCGTAACCAACAAACAACATATGAATTATTGAGCCATACTTAAACTTTAAGACCTGACTGCAGAAAAGGCTGAAAGCAAACAAAAAAAGGTCCAAATTAATCGAGCAAGTAATAGGATATGGGAAGGTAAAAGATTTAGAAATGGAATAGCTGAAACACTGAAGTATATAGATTCTCAAGAGAAGAATCCCAAGTGGCAAGAGGAAGCAGAAGAGAAGCAACATAGAAAAGTTCAGAGTTTATTCTGGTAAATGCATACCTTGTGGTTTAGATCTCAGCCCTGATGCCAGTTTGATTCTGAAGATAGAATATATTTCTAGAAGCATAGATGTAGAAAGAAAATGGGATTTTGTTTTGAATATAATATATAGCACTGTCCATGAACTTTTTTAAAAGTCTATCATGAGCTTCCACTTCTGGTCATGTTGGAGTATCAGGGACCAGATTTACCTGCCCACCTTAAGTAATTTTTAAAAACAGACTAAACATATGAAACAATTGTTTTCAGACATTGGACAACAGGAAGCAAGGACAGTAATCCCTGAGTGAAGAGAAACACACCAGGTGAGTTCCACCTCCAACATCCCCTTTTACTGCCTAGAGATAGTTTCTAGGCTGAAACAAAGAGAGGAAACCCAAACGGACTCTGGCTTTCTCCCTGAGTGGAGGAAATAGAGCTGATTATTTAAGAAAGGAGCCCAAGGTGGCTCAAATTCAGAGCACACGGTTCTGGAGAGGGGAGAGCTTCACTGAGATCATGCTCAGGAGATCTGCAGAGAGTTCTTTGTGTTTTCAGCTGAGTACTGACCTTTGACACATGCATATGAGGAAACTACAAGGCCAGCTAAAGACCACTGTAAAGAAGCAATGCACAGAGCTCACACACATCTGGATATAGTTCCATCTCCCCTCTTCCCCACCAGAGTGGAAAACCTCGTAACACACAGGTTACGAGGGCATCAGGTAGAGTACTCATAAGGCTATTGACTCAGTAGTGAGGAAAAATTTTCCCTAAAGATTACTCTAGTCCCATCCAACAAAGTTTACAAATGAGCCTATGGGATCAAACTGTTTCCAAGTAACTTAAATGTGTCCAGAACAAAGTTCAAGGATATTTAAAAGAATACAGAAATATTCCGCACCCAAGATAAAATTCACAACTGGCATCCAATGAAAAATCACTAAGCATGCAAAGAAGCATAATGAAAAGAAAAAATTATTAATAGAAACAGATTCAGAAGATAGGACAAGTGGACAAAGATATTAAAACAGATAACTATAATTAGATTCAAGAAGGTAGAATATGGTTTCTCAACCTTGGCACTACTAACATTTGGGGACAGATAAATCTTCATTGCAGGGGCTGTCCTGAGCATTATGGGATGTTTAGCAGCATCTCTAACCACTAGATTCCATTAGCATTCGCCCACCCACCTTGTGACAAGAAAAAATATCTTCAGACATTGTCATATGTCTCCTGGGGGGCAAGATCACCTCTGGTTGAGAACCACTAAGATAGAAGAAAGTATGATCAAGTTAAGGAGAGATATGGGTAATATCCCAAAGACCTGATTACAATTTCTATTGATGAAAAATACATCTGAGATGAAAAACACATTGAGTGAAATAAACAGCAGATTAGACACTGCAGAAAAAAATAATGAACCTGAATCTAAAGCAATAGAAATGCTCCAAAATGAAACACAGAGAGAGTCTACCATGGAGTATAGTTATTTATTATGGTAGATGTTCTATAAATGGAGTTAGGAGTATCAACTACAGGGCTGTTGTAGCAAACCAGTCTAATGAAAGAAAATGATAGGCTGAAAATAACAGTACTGATGGTAGGAAATTAATACAGCTACTACTGCAGCTAATAATGTAGCAGTATAAGGATTAGCTAACATTGAATTTTTTTGTACCCGTCACTTTGCTAAAGCACTTTATGTGCACTTTTTCATTTAATATTCACAACAATCTGTAGAGGCTGGTGTTACCATCCCCTTTTACAGGTATGGAAGCTGAATTTCAGACAGTTTAAATAAATAGTAAAGAGCACAAGATCATAAGATCACACAGCTACTAATGGTAAAGGAGGAATTTGAACCCAAATTTGTACTACTATAGAGCTTGCCCTCTTAACCACTAGGCTTCCCAATACTAGTGGTTGGGAAGGAAATGCCTGGTTGAAAGGAAAACATTTGAGAGATATTTCAAAGAAGAATCAAAGTGAAACTGATGACCGACTTGGATGTGGAAGAAAGAAAATACAGCAAATGGAAAGTGTTTAATCCAAGAAATAGCTGAAGGGTCAAAAATATAAATAAAGCTGTAAACATGTACAGTCCACAGAACTTTAGAGCTGGAAGGAATATGAAAGATAATCTCTTCCAGGCACAGATGCACACACACACACACATACATAAACTTTTAAGCAGCAAAAAAAGTACAGATCTAGAGATTTTGCTTTTCTTCTCCACATTTGCTGAGTGTTTTAAATGACTTGCTTAGTTTCCCCAGCTAGTTAGAGGCTATGCCAAAACTGAAGCTGTAATTGTCATGTTCTTTCTACTCTGACACCCTGCTTCTCCTGAATAAATATGTAAACGTGCCTACCCCATGCCTAGCACATGGCAGATTCTTAATAAATATTAGATGTTTCTATTGACAGCCAATTAAGCCATTCAAAATGACTTATGCCTATAGACACAGCATTACTGCATGGAGGCAGATTCACTCTGAAACTGTCTCATTCTTTTCTTCACGGAATAATCTGATTTACTATTAAATGTTGTAGCCAAGTCACAGTGACTGAAGAAAGAACATGTTTTTAGGATTATTTCCCTTCTTATAGTGTGTTCTTGAAACCCTCTCATGCTAAAGTGCCTAACACCTAAGCAGAATGGGAATAGAATAACTATCTCCACGTAACCAGCATTACCCATGTTTACAATCCTTTCCACAGGAGGGATCGGCTGGTGAAGGCAGCCAGTCTGAATGTACAGTTACAGAAGCATGACAGAAACCAGGTGAGCCGTTCTCCACAGGATTCTATATTATCCAGATCCCATATCTGCCCCAAATCAAAAGGCTGGCCTTAATCGCTTTATCCCCTCATTCTGCTCACACAATTGGTACGCCCAGTTAGAGATGGCTTTCTCTGCATGAGATTGCTGTCCCGAGCAACATGTGAAATAGTTTTCCTTTAAAGAGCCTCTCCATCGCCCTTGGCACCAACATTTCCTAACGTTTATGTTTTTGAGAGGAGAGTGTTGGTGATAAAGCTCTCGGTCACACGGAGGTGCCTTTTTGCCCCAGCAGTTCACAAGATATTCAGTTTTATTTAATGGCTTAACTGCTTCATAATTGCTCATATTCAGCTGCTCCTAAGCCTGAATGAGCTCAGCTTTTAATATGCCTTGTCTAATTTTTAGCCACATCAATCTATACAAATAGCTCATCACTACTCTGAAATGCTAATGCTTGTCACATATTTCAGTCGCCTCTATAAGACCTTGTTCCTGTGTTCATAAATCTAGTTAACATTTCAGGACCTTTATTTTCTTGTCCAATGATTCAAAGATATATATACACATTTGTAAAAGGCCTAATCTCCTCCAAGGATGAAATTCTTTTAAAATATGGAATAAAAAAGATGCGACCTCTTTTTTCACTACATCTACATAGCACTATTTGTAATTATTTGTAGCATTTTACACCTTCTGCCTTCTTTTTATAGTTATTCTCATATTTTTCTTACCTCCTCTTCTTGTTTGTAAACACCTTGGGATAAACCAAGGAGATAAATAACAACTGGGGGATGAAGGGTAGCTGGAGATTGGGTGGTCAGAGGCCACTCTGTGAGATCAGATATGAGCTGAGAGCTGAAAAATGGGAACAGTTAGCCACATTGAAGACTGGTCCAGTTCCAGTACCCCACTTTCTGTAGGAGAACAGCAAGATTGTCATCAATCGCTGTGTGACGGTGACCTACTTCATCAGAATACTAATTTTTTCAGTAAGGTAACATCAGCAGAAAGGGGTAGGGCATTAAGAAGAAAAAGTTTCCAGAGACACCTGAGTCAACTTGAAGTCTAAGGACTCCATTGTAAAATGCTCCATAATAGGGCACACTGGATATCAAGTAGAGATCCTTAAAGGTCCACTAAGTCACTGATAGTATATTACTCTATTTATCTGATAAGTAAGTATATGCTGGTATATTAGTCTCTCCAGTTACATTAAGAGCTCCTCCAAGGTAGAAACTATTTCTCTGTATCCTTGTTATTTATTGTTTATTGTGTATCACCCCCACTAAATACAAGCTCCGAGAATCCAGAGACCCTGTTGTCTTGTTCATAACCGCATACCCAGTCCTAGACTAGAGCACATAGAAGGCATTCAATGTGCCTACTAAATAAATGAATGGAACCAATCTGGTATCAATGTGAACTTAAATTGTTTGCCAATAAAACTGTATGTTCCTTGGATCTAAAGGGGAGCCTTTATAACTGACCTAAATAGTTAATGTCTATTTTTAAAGCCAATAAAATGTCCCTACAATAAATGACTATTACAATGGTCCTATATTCTTTAGGCTACAAGAGCTAGATGTGGTAGAACCGACCAACACATCATACCTACCCCTCTTCCAACTCTTTGTACCCCAGAAACCCAGGCTCAGGTAGAAAGCAAAAAACAATGGCCACAGGAACCCTCTCTCAGAAGCTGGTGCTCTTACAGGGCACCACTACTGGTCATAGGAAGGGCTGCTATCTGACTCACATCTCCCAGCTCTCCTCTTCCTTACACTCTATTCTAAGTTGTGAAAATACAGGATTTCTCTCTCTTTTCAGGAAGCTAATAACATACAGCATCATAGACTGAACATTCAGTGTTTGTTTCAATTTCTACATGTAAACATCCATTTTCCTTAAACCCAGTGTCATTACCTTCAAGGGTGTAATCATCCACAGGACTGTTTCAGTTGTATCTACTAGAATTCATCATTACCCAAGCACTATAAAATCATTTACAGATCATGGTCTTCCCTGAGAGCTGAAAAATAAAGTATGTGACATCATTCTTAACTGCATTGACTGGACCTTCCACAAACACTCCAATAAAAGAATTGTGCTTTCTTCCTCCTCACGTACTTATTACCCTTAATAATACCTGTTATGCCTGAGGCCTTTAGCAGAAAGAATGTTAGCTTAAAATTGTATGTTGTTAGTTATAATTTGTCTGCTAGGAAAAATGTTGCCTAAGTAATAAATACATTTATTAATAGAAAACTAGGTCAGAATAAAAAAAAAAGTCCACTCTCCAACTACCTTTCTCCTCTTTCCCTAATGTGTGCTACTTTCCAAAAGCTTCAGGTGATAGCAGAAACTATTATAGCAGCTGGGGATGAATTCTTCTTACAAGACCATCCCTCGGAAAAATACTTGGATCAGTCAAATTGGTCTCCTGTGTTTGGCCTCACTTTCCGCAACAATTCACCAGCATTTAACATCTCTCCTCTTTCAAGAATGTCTTATGGCATCATGATCTAATAAACTCACTCACGTTAAACCTGAGGTGTTAGAGGTATAATATGTCACCTCACTCAGGAGTATCTATGTTTCAACAGGAGGTATGGGAAAAGAAAGGGCAGTGTTTAAAAGAGAGAAATGAATTCATAATGGTGGTCTTTTCCATCTACTTGTAAGATCCAACTATGTGCAAATCTCAGAAGCATTCATTTGGTCATTCATTTATTCAGTCAGTCACCAAATATTTTTTGAGGGCTTATTTATTATGTGCCAATCATTGAGCGAGATACTTAAGATGTTATGACAGACCTAGTCCCTGACCTTAAAGAATTTATAATACACAATTCTCTTGATTTTGGTTCACATAAGAACACTGAACATTTTGGCCAACATACTTCAAATATTCTGTACTTCTTTAGAGTCCCCCAAATCCTAGAAGTTTCTATACTAATTTTAGCTTAAAAGCATTACCTAGTTCTGACTTCTGTCAAGTCTTTTACTTCTCTTCAGCCTCTGTGGAGGAAAAAATAATCTCCCAGAAGCTTTCCAAAGTTTTTCTCTGAAAGGCTTCAGAGTCAGTTTTAAACTCACAAACTGGGGAGACCCCTTAAATAGTTTCTATGTAAAATAATTCTCGAGACGTAGGTAGCAACTTCCTTCAAGGAGGAAAGCCATTCAGCACTTTAGGAAGCAAGACACCTCTCTTTCCAGCAGCCCATCAGAGATACGACCAACTATCCCCAGGCTTGAGAGAACTTGGACAATACCAACAGTCTAGAAAAGGCAATTGGTATCAGGAAGCACTAGGATAATTGTACCAGATGTTTACACCCGGCCTCCATATTGATTGTTGGTATCCGTGCCTTACCCTTGGTATACACCCCTTTTAATCATTTCCCTTAACACTCATATAGATTCTTTTTGTTTGTACTCAGATCACTAAATATTTTTCTATTTTGTTTAACCTCATCAGTTTAAACTGGATAGTATGTCTTGATCCCATCCTGTGGAAGATAGGAAAAAAAGGCAATATTGCCACTGAAACCCAAGGTTTGTCATCAAGATATAATGAAATTTATTAAAGAAATCGGTGACAGGCAGGAGACCCATTCCTGTATTATCTGAAGGTTCCAGGTAAAATGTCAATGTCTGTACAGGAGCATTGTGGATGGTAACACTAGTCAAAAGTGCATTGAACCAAAGTTATGGTTGTAGTGAAGGAAAAGGATGCCACTTTGGAGTAAACACCATTTGTCAATTTGGGGACAGCTGATTTAAATTAGTAGGTTGCATAGAAACTTATTTCTGGAAATAAGTTGCAGGGCTGCTCTTGCAGGCTTTAAAGACCAGGAATTAGAGATACTTTTAAAAACTGTTCCCTCTATATATAGGGAAAAGAAGCTATATAAAGGAAAAGGAAGTAAAATACTCGTCTGGTTCTATATGAAGTAGAGCAAAGTCTTCTCTAGTAATTTTTTGCATGTGAAACCATGCTGTAGTTACTTTAAAATGACTAAGGTTAATAGTTGGAGCATCCAAACAATATTACAGGTATTTGGAAGGTTATAAATAAATAGTTATTAGGATATTTAGGGGATAAATTTAGATATATTGTATAAATCATAATGACGACTAACAAAATCCTGACCAAAAAACTATAAATAATAATTATCAAGACCTTAAATTTTCCTTTGGATTTAAGCCAAAAAAATCCACATCTAAATTCGACCTACAAATTTGGTGTTCAGAGATCTATTTTATTTACTTATTTTAATTTTATTTTATTTTAATTTTTATTGGAGAATAGTTGATTTACAATGTTGTCTTAGTTTCAGGTGTACAGCAAAGTGAATCAGTTATACATATACTTTCGATATAGGCCATTACAGAGTATTGAGTAGCATTCCCTGTGCTATACAGTAAGTTCTTATTAGTTATCTATTTTATATACAGTAGTGTGTATATGTCAATCCCAATCTCCCAATTTATCCCTTCCCCCGCCTTACCCCCTGGTAACCATAAGTTTGTTTTCTACACCTGTCACTCTACTTCTGTTTTATAGATAAGTTCATTTGGACCCTTTTTTTAGATTCCACATATGAGCGATATCGTATGATACTTGTCTTTCTCTGTCTGACTTACTTCACTCAGTATGACAATATCTAGGGGCATCCATGTTGCTGCAAATGGCATTATTTCATTCTTTTTATGGCTGAGTAATATTCCATTGTATATATGTACCATATCTTTTTTATCCATTCCTCTGTTGATGGACATTTAGGTTAATTCCATGTCCTGGCTATTGTAAATATTGCTGCAGTGAACATTGGGGTGCATATATCTTTTTGAATTATGGTTTTCTCCAGATATATGCCCAGGAGTGGGATTGCTGGATGACATGGTAGCTCTATTTTTAGTTTTTTAAGGAAACTCCATACTGTTCTCCATAATGGCTTTACCAATTTACATTCCCACCAACAGTGTAGGAGGGTTCCCTTTTCTCCACACCCTCTCCAGCATTTATTGTTTGTAGACTTTTTGATGATGGCCATTCTGACAGGTGTGAGGTGATACCTCACTGTAGTTTTGATTTGCATTTCTCTAATAATTAGTGATGTTGAGCATCTTTTCATGTGCTTTTTAGCCATCTCAGATATCTGTTTTACATGAGCATCACCCATCTTCTGTCTTAAGCCTTTATGATTACTTAAAGTATGTAATGCCCTCTTGCTATTATCCTCAGCTTCTTTCTTGCAAGGATATGGACAAGCCATATTCATTACATGAAGTTAAATTCCTCAATGCCCCATCTCTTGCACATGCACATGCACACACACACACACACACGTCTCCTTTCCAAACAACCACCCTTCCCAGCCATGCAGAAGAGACTAGGCCTTGGGAATGGTACTCTTAGATTACCTGAAAACATACATCCTCAGGAATCACAGTCTAAGTGAATATGGGGTCAATTCATTTTTTCAAAATAGAGATATTGATTCATTGTCCTTGCTCATTAATTTTTTCCATCTCCATGATCCAGAATAGTTTACCTTGTCCCCTCCATCAGGCTAAATTCCAGCCATACTTTAAGGCTCCATTCAAGTGCCACATCATCCACACATTTTCCCTGACCCAGCCAGACAACTTAAACACTTTCTTCCCTCTGAGCCACATGATTCCCACAGTAAGGACAACACTGTCAATAACAAAACTTTGAGCAAACCCAACCAGAGTAAACGCTCCTCAACCACAGACTGTGCTGGGTTAAATAGTGCCCCCCTAAAATTTATGTCCATCCAGAACCTCAGAGTGTGACTTTACTTGAAAATAGGGTTTTTCAGATATAATTGGTTATGATGAGATTTGGGATGGGCCCTATCCTAAGGACTAGAGTCCTCATAAGGATAGAGGCACAGATACACAGAGGGAAGACAGCCAAGAAAAGATAGAGGAAGAGTTATGCTACCACAAACCAAAGAATGCCAAGGATTGCCAGGAAACATCAGAAGCTAGAGGAGGCAAAAACAAATTCTTCTCTACAGCCTTTGGAGGAAGTATGGCCCTGTTGACACCTTGATTTGAGACTTCTAACCTCCAGCACTATGAGAGAATAAATTTCTGTAGTTTTAAGCCACCCAGTTTTTAGTAATTTGTTTTAGTAGCTCTTGGAATTAATACATTGATCATGTCTTATATTTTTATTTCTTCAGAGGGGTTTGGGTTTATGGCTGGTGATCAATAATCAATGCTTGTTGACTAACAGGAAGATACTTTATGATGATTGTGAAAGTCAGGACAGCTGGTCTGTGTAGCCATAACTGAGTGGCTTTAGGTGGAGACAATGGACCATTCTCAAGATACTTGTGAAGCATAAGAGTCCTGCTAGTGATTTCCCAATGCCATGGATAGATTCAAGTTCAAGAGGAAGACAAGAGCCAATGTTTTTATGGATTTGTTATTGGTGGAGGGGATTGATACATCAAATATATTTTCTATTCAAAAGCATTTTCTCTTACCTACATGCTACTTATTTACTCCTCTCTTAAAAGGGAGCTGTGAGATTATAAGCAGAGGAAAGGTTTTGCTCCAAGCGTTTGATATGCTAATTTGATCATTAACTTCCACGACCATATGTAGTTTTCAAATTTCCTATATTTATTTGATCATGGATTACTTTGGGTTGGAGGGCATATCCAAGGAATAATATTTTGAGTTACACATTTTGGGAAGCTGACCTAATTAATAACCCTTGCCTCTTATATTGAGATTCTTTAGGCCAAAAATAACAAGGAAAATGATTTAGAATGGCTTAAACAATAAAAATTATTATCTCATATAGCAAGAAGTTCTTCATTAGGTGTCTCCAGGGATGGTTAATTCAGCTGATCAGTGGTGACATCAGTCCCTGTGAACTTTTTTTCAGTGAGAATATCAATTTATTCTCTTAAAACTCAAAGATTTTGAAATGTTTGTCTTTTTTTATGAATTGGTTCATTCCCTTTTTTTTTAACATCTTTATTAGAGTATAATTGCTTTACAATGGTTGTCTCTCTTTTTTGCTTTCTTCGGTATGTCTTGTGGTTCCTCTTGGGACTGCAGCAGCTCCCATCACAACCATATATGCCAATCAGAGAGGCAAATCATTCCCAGAAGCCTCCTGTCCAGTTCCCCTCACATCTCATTGGCCAAAATTGTGCCACATTTCCCTGCTTAACCCAACCACTGTCAAGGGGAACTAGGCCACCATGATTGGCTTAAATCACTCACACTCAATTCATTCTCTGAAACTGGGAAGGTAGTCTCCCAGTATGAATGAGTCATACTTCCGGGACAGTATGGAGGAAGAAACTCAACAAAACCATGATTCTGTTAGTGGGGCTGTTGGTTGCCCCTCAACAGCCATCTATCCCTTCTTCCATACCAACAGAACCATCATTTTTGGGCAGAACGGTGAGTGATGTGTTCAGCCCCCATTGTCTGAATCATCATTAACAAAGCCATTCCTAGAAATCTCATTCATTTTTGCCAGATGCTAGCTTTCCCAGACTCTTGTACTGTGGGTGCCATAGGACATGGTTCTGGCCAATGAGATATGAGTAAAGGTCTTCTGCAGTCTTTTAATACATCCATATATCTGTATCTACTTATAAATCTTACTTGTCTAATCTAGCAATCTGTCTATACAGAGACAGAAAAAGACAGACACAGAGAGAGAATTAGCTTAAGCCACTTCTTCTCCCACCTACCGCTACTCCCACTCCTCCTTTATGCCTTTGAATATGGCCATGTTTCCAAGAGTTGTGGCAGCCACCTTATGACCCTGAGGTAACCAGCACAAGAGCCATATACCAACATACTGAGAATGACTGTGCAGAAGATGGAAAGAACCTATCATCAGTGAGCTACAGAATCCATTCTGGATGTTCATACACCTAACACTCTTCATAACACCTATTCACATCAGGCTGAACATCCACAGAACACAGAAAGCAAGATGCCAGAACACCCAATCCTAGAGTGAAGACACTGTTGCAGCTGAATCCCCTAACCCTGACCCCCTAAAAAAAAGGAACAAAGAAGTATTGGTTTGGGGAACAGTGTGTCAAAGACAGACAGAAAAGCACCCACAAAGGCAGGTATCCCCAGCACTTTGGCTCATCCTACACAGTTTGGAGCTGTATCTGGGAGGTGCTCGGAGGTGCCCCTGTGCTCCCAGTGTTGTTGGGAGGGGCCGCACAGAGAACTGGGGGGAGAGTGCTTCTCTGCTGTGAAGAAAGCAGTTGGAGCCTCAGGGAGGTAATAGATCAGGAGAAGAGGCAAGTGTGTCCCTTAGTGACTCCCACAATAATCATCTTAGCCAGCTTTTATCCGAACAAATCTGTGAGGTGAAGCGAAATGGCCCAACCAGGATCATCGGCACTGGTTCTGTATCACCCACCTACCCTGCCTCCCAGAATGGGCCCGGTGGCAAACCACTCTTTGGGGTATATGTCTCTTCACTCCCTCCCCATAAGGTCCCTCCACATCTATTCATTTGTGACCACAGTTTTGTAAAGTACAGGCAAAGCACTAAATTTCAAAAGTATGCTTGGAAAAGGGGAACTGAAAATGCAGTAATGATATGAGATGAGCTGACAGAGCAAGCACAGGCTTGATGCTTTACCAGCAGCAAAGAGAGCTTAGCAAGTGCACAGAATCAACCCACTCACTTTCCTCAAATTATGACCATACCTTCATTCTAATCATTTATACAAAAACAGTATACATGTTATGCCTTCATCATGCACTTTTATCATGTGTCATGTAACTTTAAAACACTTTCATTTATTTGTGTATCACACTATTCTAAGAAATATGCATTGATTCATGGCTTCTGAAATTTTAAAATCTGAGTTCAGGTCAAAAGGAGGAGGAAGAAAAGGAAGAATCAGGAATGGAGGAGAAGAAGAAGAAAAATAAATGATTTTCTAACTAGAGGTCTCCTTACAGATTTCCTCATTCTATGCCCTTTCCTATTCAGGCAAGGAATGGAGAAATTAGTTTTGTGCCAGTACAAAAATCCATATTTCTACAATTCCCTTCCAGTGCTGTTCTCAAGCGACTCATCGTTTTAATTTCAACACCAATTTGTCAGACTGAAGGGTGGGAGAATTTTAATCATAAATTATTTGCATGGAAGCACATGAAGAACTTGCCACAAAAATATACATTCCTTGAAATATGTAAAAGTATTGCTTTTCACACTTTCTAGCTCTTTGATTGTAGTGGTATCTGTTAGGCTCATAATAGACCCATGGACTTAAGAAGGCTTCTTAAACATAACCATGCCGTCCCTCAGGGGACAAACAAGACTGACAAATATTCAACCAGAAATACCGTCTAGAATGACAGTGTTTCTGATAAAGGAGGTTTCTGTTTCATTTAATCACCGAAGGTCTTGTGGGTCCAGATCAATCCCCCCACATCCTCAAGGAGGGGTGCAGGCAGGGGGAGGTGGGAAGTAATGTCCCAATGATACTGTGAGGCTTCAGGCATTTCCTTCAGCTCTGCCTCCCAGAACTTCCTTTCCAACCTCCTGGTTCTCACTGGTTTGCATCCTGCATCCCATGGCTGTGTCACTGATGTCCATATCTATTCAGTTGCTACATATGAAATTTGGGCCAAACATCAGATCCTCATCTGGACAGGCTTTTGGAGCTCCCGTGGCTCTGCTTTTGGCAGTGAGCCAATCCCACCTACCCAATGCCCCCTCACTCCCCAGGTCCTGCTAGCCCAGGTCAAGCCCTTTGAACCTACAGGGGGATTAAACATTAGCAAAAATGAGTCAGCTTTGCTTTGAAAGGTAGGCAAAGGGAAACAGATGGAGAATGAGCATAGATTTGGCTTTGGTCAACACACCTAATTTGGAAAAATCCTATGTCTTACCTGGAAATAGCACTGCCCTAGGACTTAGAAAACCTCTAAATACCTGGATGACCCTTATCAAGGTAGCTCAATTTTCTAAAGTGTGTGATCAAAAGATCTGGACCACTCAATCCCTGAAGTCCCCTCCAGATCTAAGATTCCATGGTTGGATGAAGTAAGTGGATCAGAAAGCACAGGTATATAAACTTTCTAATAATAAACATTCCTTAAACAACACAAGTTGATGGGGGAGCCCAGGAGGAGGCACCAAGCAAACAGAAATCAGGATAGCTAAGTTTTCTTCTGTTATCCCATCCCTGTCTGAGAGAAAGCAACCAAGATTGGTTTTTGGCAGGCTGATTAGCAACCTAGGGGAAAATCAAAAGTACTTACTTACAGGATTACTAACCCCAGCCATTTCCCCAGCTCAGTGAATGTTAAATCATAATGAGGAAGGTAGATTTGAGTATTGTAATCTGATTCTTTTAAAGTTCCAGAGGCTTTGGTTCAGAAAGAGCACATTACCAATTTACATCCTATTTGGAACGTATAAATATTGTTTTAAAAGGCCCAAACTTAAAGCATCTATAATAAAATAACAATCCCCTGGGCTATATTCAAGTGCAGCACAGAATATATATTTTGTCTTAATTTAATCACATTCTCAATAGGAAAAGCAGTACAACAAACATACAAATGTTCAGATTTACCCTACTAGAGTAAGAAGGATATCCAGAAAGTAAGGCTTGTCCTTGAAAAATTCTGTCTTCCATTTCCCTTACTGATACGTCAAATTTCTGCAGCCCTCCAACCAGTTTTCATTTCCCAGAAGTCTTATTCCTAGCTGACTGTCAACTATTCCTTCTATAGATAATGGCTTTTAGCTGATACTGGTTTAAGGTGTTCCTTTTCCCAGGTGTATTTGCATATATAAGTGAAAGCTTCAAATCATCAGCCTTAGGTTTAAGAAGCTAATTATGATATGGGTGAGGGGAAGGGGGGAGTAGGTAGAAAATAGGAAAGTGTTTTAGTGGAAAATTCTCAATTTGTCATCTCCCCTTGTCAAAGTCCGAGAGAGAGAGAGACAAAGAGAGAGTTACAAACAGACATCAAGGTACTTAAACCAGAAACTGTCACCTGCTGGACTTTTAGATTTCTTTTAGTTACAAGTGACAAAAGCACAAATCATCTTGAGGAAATCTGGGACTTTGCTGGCTCATGATAGGAAAGAAAAGAACAATAAGACATGGGAAGAGCAGGGATGCTACTGAACCTCTGAAACTATTGGAATTAGGTACTCAGATACACAGTGGGCTTTTACTCTGTTTCCCATTCCTGCCTCTCTGCCTGTGCACTTCTTCCTCTTCCCCTGCAGAATGATTTTTTTTCAAATGAGAGGGTACATAACCTTTAACAGTTGCTAAGTTTTACATCTTACAGACTTACCCATAGAAAGAGGCTGCCCTCAAGCTCTCTCTGGCCCCCAGTCCACCCAAGGAAAGTACTCATGACCTCAGCTTAAATCAGCCCTGGGACCAGTCAGCTGGGGCCAGAGGGAGGGCTGCTGCAATTGGTTCAGTTCCCAGGGTGGACCCAGCAGGTAGAGCCTGGGAATGGAGACATGAAAGGATACTCAGGTGTTTATTCCTGTGTCAACTATGAAGATGAGGAAAAGGGAAAGAGCCACTTCTTAGCAAAGGGATCTTGGCAGACAGTCCCAGGTGCCAGATGTCCTCTACAACTGGCACAGCACAGTGCTGCTTAAAGACCCAGTGTCTCACATTGGCAAAAAATCCTCACTCCGTCACTATGGAACACCACGTGGTTTCAAGTCACTGGGAACTATAAAGAACATAGCCTTCTTGGGTTAAACGTGTAATATAGAGACAGCAACAAGGCAATATCATGGGGACACCAGAATAGGAGAAAAGGATTTGGTAGATACTACATGTCATACCGGTATCCACTGGTCCACACCTACCAGACAGTCTCTGGGATTTCCAGAAATAGTTGATGGTGGGGGCAGAGGGAGCTCTGCTGGAGGCTGGAGTTTCTGCAATAGTAATTAGGTGCTAGAGCTAGCAAAATAAGAATTAATGCTACTGGTGTAGGGCACAAGGGCATAGGGTTAAGAGCTGGGGCTCTGGAGCTAGACGGGCTAGGTTCAGATTCTTGCTGCACCACTTCCTAGTTGTGCAATCTTGGGCAAATGGCTAGTGCCTCTGTGCCTCACGTTTTTCATTTGAAAAATGAGAATAATAACAGTACTTACCTCACAAGGTTATTTTGAGGATTAAAATATGTAATAGCACTTTAAAAATTTTATTTCTCAGGTAGACACAGACAGAGACCTCTGAAAACTACAATATCTCCAGATCCAAAGGCATGAATTTAGGTAAATTTTAAAATAAAAATAGGATATTTCAGGGCAGAGAGTTATGCCTAATACCTCAGTCTATCCAGCATATAGACACCTACCTACTGATTTTGAGTTCATTGTGCCAGGTAGGAAGGAGTTATTTCTAACTCTTACTCTCCTCCTACCATATCTCTAAAGGTCTGATCTCAAGTAGCTTTTTGATGGCTTAGGAATTTTTGGGCCCAGGCCTTGAAGACCTCCCAGTTTAGGCCCCATCCCCACTGATTCTGGTCTCTAAAACCTGGAACTTCAGAGTCTCTAAGAATTACTGGGGAAATATGGGGAAGGAGGGGGAGGTAAGTCCTGAGAGGACTGAGGAGTATCTCACAATGACCCGCTGAAGGAGATAAGAAATAAAAAAGAAGAGTATACATTTGTGCAGCCTGGCACAGTGGTCCAGGCTGTCCTGGAGACAAATGATAACACCCAGCTGTCTTCCAGGACAAGGTCAAGGCAAACACTTCATCTTTGGCTACCTACCACAGTTCTGAAATAACAGGGAGTTAGAAGACAACCAGGTTAATCCAGAGCACTTATAATCAAAGAGTGGCCACATCCAGGTCAGCTGCACTACTCCTTCCTGAAGTCAGGGAAATGTCAGCTCAGATACAAAATGGAAAAGTGGACTCTTTTGAACTGATGACTGAAGATAACCATTGGTTGTGAGTGCAGTGAGTGTTTTTCTTCCTCTCTCTCTTAAAAGGAAGTTGCTAAACTTGTTACTGGAGAGAGTCAGATTCCTTAGATTGTTCCATATGCCCAAATCTGACAGTTACACTGGCACACTTTGATTCCCCATTTCAAAAATGTGTGCGGAGACGCAACTGAGCGGCTTCCATGTCACATCCTGTTCTCTCAATCCAGCTTTTGACATTTGCAGAGGACTCTTCCAAGGGAGTAAACTAAGCACAGATAGAACTCAGTCTTTTCCCTTTCAGCCATCTCTTCCTTTAACATGTTCTTCATCAAAGATGCACTAGAAAACACTGTCTAGTGCGTAGTGAAGGTGTAATTTTTCAGTTTCTCACTGAGACGCAGGTTGGCAAATAGGTTAATTTTAACTTCACAGATTGCAAGGTGTGTGAATAGAACAGCTATATCAAGAACAAAATAGAGCTGAGAAGAAAGAGCTGCTCTGAACCAGTAGGCTGTTTCCTCCCTAAGGTCACAGAGGGCACAGGGGCTATTGCATTGACTGCTGAAACAGCACTGAGTTAAAGAACTTCAAAAGTATCTGCCCCTTTGGTTCTTATCAGGAAAAGGGAAGTGTGTAGAACATGAAAGAAAGAAAGAGATACCCAAATTTTTCATGGATAATAATTATAGCTAATATTGATTAGGTGCTTGCTGCATGCCATGCACCAGACCAGGAATATAACACACATGATCTCATTTAATTCTTACCACAACTCTATGAGAAAGGGACAATTTCAATCTCCTTTTGTAGATGCGAGAGCCAAGGCTCAGAGAAGTTAAAATATTGCTTGAAATCACGTAACTGATAAATGGTGGCAGTGAGATTTGCACCAAGGTCTGTCTGGCTTCAGAACCCATATCCCATTTCTCTATCCTGGCTTGTGCCATAAACCCAAAGATAAGAAAAAATTGTTTGCTGTCAGCCTTCAGTTGCTTGAGGCCTCCTGCACAGTTTAGGGATTACCCTCTCACCTCTTTCTTCCTGGCGCCCATTTGTTAGATCCTCCTTCAGAAGAGTGAGTAAACAGGGGCTACGGGCCAGGGAAAGAGGAAAGAGCAAGCAATTGATTTGACGCACCTGTTATGAAACCCATGGAGGAAGTAATTAAAACCAGTGGGTAGAGAGATCTAGGGATTATCTGCATGTTTCAATTTTCAAAAGTGTTCACTGTTCTTCATAAACCTACATAATCAAGTTGGCTCCAGAGCAGTTTTGTTTGCTTTGCCCTTTTACCCACCTAATTAGCCTAGACAAAGACTTCATCTCTGATTTTAGATGAACAAAGTCATTCTGTATGAAACATAACTGGTTCTGCAAGTCGTATAACAGCAAGGTCCCACCCTTAGATTAAATACAATTTAAGGCCAGTAATGAGCAAGGTCAATAAGTCACTTTAAGGCCTCTTACTACTACTACCTACCTAATTAGGGTGTGTTTATTCATTTTCAAATGCCAGAAAAGTCCAAAGGAGATTTTGCTCATCTTAATAAAGCATGGATCTTAAAGGGTGTCGCTTCAATATAACCAACTTAGATTCACAGTTTTGTCATTCCCTGGGTATAGACCCTTGTCTTAGTGATAGAAAACACACACACACACACCCTCACACACACACATACACACACATACACACAAATACATACTCAAATAAATATTTGCAATGATAATGTATTGACTCAAGTAAAGCTTTGTTAAATACTTTGTTTAAAAAACCTGAATATTAGCTTGATGATATTAAATAACTGTCTTGGGGGATAAGAGCAGACTGCTATTCCTGTTTGATTTAGGGGCAAAGCAGGGATTTCTCTAGGTGATGAGCTGAAGAGGCAAGGCTTCCCCTGCCCTGTCTCAAAAGAGGAAGCCATAGCAGCAGTTTCTGTCAATTAACAAATGTTATCGCCACTCTGGCTTTAAAAAGTGACAGGGAGCAGCAGGGCTTTAGCCCTAGAAAGCTAGGGCAGCATGAAGTGCTGAAGTTTTGTAAGCTTGTATATTAAAATAAATATTTCTTCTTGGATGAAGTCACAGTTATCTGAATGCTTTGGAAAAGAGAGCTCCCTTTTAAATCTTTCTGACAAAATTCATCCCTTGAATGAAATATATCTATTCCCACAGGTCACAATAGCCATTGATTGATAAATGGACACTGTGGCAGAAATTGCCAGCTGCTCACTAAAATCCATGTTTTCTACTTCCTGGGAGCACAGGTGGCCTGTGCTTCCCACTCTTCTCTGCAGTTAGAGGTGACCATTTAGCCAGTGGAGTATGGGCAGAAGTGATGGGTGCCACCTCCAGGCCCATAAGAGCCTTCCATGCTTGCGCCTCTCTGCCCTTTTCCCTACCAGCTGTGTGCTTGGAAGCCACATGTTTAAGATGGCACAGCTTCCTTATGCCTGGACCCTTAAATGACTTCATGAAAGAGGGCCACCCTTCTGCCCTGTTCACTTGCCCAGTATCATCATGTGAGCAAGAAATAAATTTCATTGTGTTTTAGCCATAATACATTTTGGGGTCTATTCTTATGGCAGTTAGCCTGCCCTAATTAACAGACACATTTTTCAGGCAAAAATCAGCTCCAAATCTATTCTAATCATTTCAGTTTTGACTGACCTCCTAGGTGTGACTCACTAGAGGCATTAACCCCCTATAGCTAAGTCCCTATTGTTATTTACTTAGCACAGCTACATGGAGTAGCTTGACTGCAAATCAACATCTGTAAATCAGAACATCTGCCCTTGAGACTTTTCACTTAAGACTCATTTTGAAAAAACTGTTGGTTTTCCTCTGTCCAGGGAGCCTTGACACATGCAAAGTACGTTTTCTAATTCACAGGCCAAGAGCTTCTAATGATGCCTCCATCTTAGTCTATCTAGGGAATGAATACCTATCTCTTTGAAGTGGCCCCCAGGAAACTCACAATTTCATATAGTAATTGTCTGAGTAAGATTATTTAACTTTCTTTAAACAAATTGTGCATCAATTCCCATCTCAATTGAAGGCATAAAAAGAATTTTTAGTTTTTTTGAACAATGTGAAGACCAACTAGAAAACAATGTGCATAAAACTAGTCTAAGGTAAATGATGTTTTCTTCAATATTCCAAGCAATTACTCTGAAATGTTTTTTTAAAGTGGTTTCAAACAACATTTTAAGATGATTTTTAAAAATCTGCCTAAAGAGCATATGTAAATTATCTTTTGAAGTATGCAAATTATTTGTTCACATACAAGAACACCAAGCCCCCTCTTCCCCATCCTCCCCTCCCCATTATTGAAGAACAAATATTCTGAGGAAATTATTTGATTCCCTAGTTTCTGTCTTCACAGATTACTGAAACAGGAAATCAGAATAGGGTTCAGAGCAGAGACCAGTCCTAGAAATTGGGGAGGGAGATTAGGAGGAAGATAGAAGAGAAAATATGAGGGGAAAGAAAGAAGAGCTAGTACAGCAGAAACTAACACAACATTGTAAAGCAATTATACTCCAATAAAGATGTTAAAAAAAAAAAAGAGCTAAGCTTAAAAACAAGAGAAAGAAAGTGCCATGCTCAGACAAACAGGCAACATGGAGCTGGGAAAGGGAGCTGAGGGTGTTGAATAGTTACTGATGCAGTGACTGAAGGGGAGGATGAGTCAGGGACACCACTTCATAGGCTGCTTGAAGCAGTTCAGTAATGTGACCAGTATGTTATGGTTTCATTGATCCGTGAATTATAAATTCAGAGTATATTAACTTTTAGTGCTCAAATCATAATAGTACTTTCTACAAATGAAGTTCTCAGCCTCCTTGCCCAACACCTGCAAATTGCTACCCCCACGTTATTTGTGGAGCCTCCGAAGAAGTGAGTCCTTTGTGCTTAAAAAACAACTGTCCACTAGTCACCAGTTGGTGTCTTCCAACCATTCTTTTCCATGGTTGATGTCCACTCCTTGACTTGAAGGAGCCTCTTGGTTGCCACTGATAATACATCCCTTATGAGATCACCAGCCAGCTCAGGGGTGAGAAGTTGAGGGTGCTTATGGCTACAGTAAAATGAAAAAGTCAAATGAATGACCTGGGGCTGGACATCCACCTGCCTTCTTACCCAAATTCAGCTTATGTTAATCACTGGCCAAATTAAGTAACTCTTTGGTGTATGTCCTCTCCACACTTAGTTCATCTTCTGTTTCCTCTAATCTTGATTTCTTTGTAAACATGTCTTGAAGGCAAAAGGAATCTGATCTCAAAATGGATTCCTGTTTTGGTTTTTGAGGTCTGCCAGTAATTTGTACCATCTAAGGACATCAGAAGCAGCTATTTTGACCATAACCAGATGGCTGCAGCTTCCCAAATTATCTGTATCTTCACTGTAACATTTTTTCCCATTTGTTTTATGAAACTTTTTGTGAATCTATTGGTATCTCTTATTTCAGCAATGAAAATTCCCCCAAGGAACATCTTTTCAGTCTCCCTCTAAGCTTTTTCCTAGTAGTTGTAAATTGTGAGGTTAAATATGAATTAAATAATCTGTTCAACTTTATAATGCTACAAAGAAACATCAGCAACTTCCCGGTAGGCCATGCTAATTTATACAGAAAAGCTAGGTTGGATCCAAATCTCAATGTTTCAATAACCATGCCCTGGCTCCTCAAAAAAACAGCCTCAACTCAAAAAATAAAACAAAAAAAAAAAAGGAGAAAGAAACAAAATTTTAAAAACAATAATATGTACTGTGTGTGCATAAAGTTTTATACATATATATTTCATTTATATACATTATATAGTATATAAAACTTTATGGAGCTACGGTTACACAAAAGTCTAAATTTCAGCCAAAATTGGGAAGAAGATGAAAAGAAGACCCTAAACTCTGGTAACTGGACTTTATTTGGAGTCATTAATAAAAATTGATTTGATTAGGAAAGGATTTCAATGGAAGAAACAGAAAAGCTGTAATTACTGTCATTGGACTGAAACTCACTATGAGATTATGCAGTCTCTCTCCTCTCTTGCTGAGACATGCTCCTCTTTAGAAAGACAGCAAGTTTAATCCCCATCTCTTCCTTGCACAGGGCAAGGGTAATTGAGAAGTCTACACGTGACCAGCAGAACTATCTTTTGTACCCATTGCAGTACTTCAGCTGGATCTTTGTGCAGGCTGGGGTTACTCTGGCAACACAGTGATAAGTAATACCTCTTTCAGTGTAGCCTGCCCTGGCAAAGGCTTCAGTGGCAGTTAAGGAGGAAACCAGATAAAAAAGGGAAGCTGGAGGAAGTCAGAGAGGGTTGGAGTATTAGTCTGCATTTTTCCGCACCTGATTTACATTTCTTATGCTAGTCCTTAAGTATATGGGAAAAGATCACCAACTCGGGTTAAGAGACTGATCTGAGGAGTGGCTCAAGGTCATTCTTTAAACCTCTCTGGGCCCTTGTTTGTTCCAACTGCAAATTAAGAACAATTCCTTATTATATTTCCAGGGCAACTCTGAGAATTTGAGATGCTAACACACTGGCCATTAAACATTTGCATTTTGCATTGTCAGGATAGGCTAAATTATGCTGAGGTTAAAAAAAAAAATCTAAACTAAAATTTTTGTGCTTTAACATGACACAAGGGCCTCCCTGGTGGCGCAGTGGTTGAGAGTCCGCCTGCCGATGCAGGGGATACGGGTTCGTGCCCCGGTCTGGGAGGATCCCATATGCCGCGGAGCGGCTGGGCCCGTGAGCCATGGCCGCTGGGCCTGCGCGTCCGGAGCCTGTGCTCCGCAACGGGAGAGGCCACAGCAGTGAGAGGCCCGGGTAAGGAAAAAAAAAAAAAAAAAAAAAAAAAATAACATGACACAAGTTGATTATCCCAGTCCAGGGCCGACCTGGGCCACTCTCCAGGGCAGCTGTTCTCCAAGCAGCAGGATAGCAATCCCTGATACTTAGATCCTAGGGCTCCACCATCTCCACACATGTCCTCCTCCATGACAACCGTGGCAGGAGAAGAGACTAGGAACTCACAGCCTGTCGGCTGGAACTTGTCACGTGACTTCTCACAAGTGTGGGGGCCAGTTTTCCCACTTCCTCAGGTGAGTTCAGTGAGAACTAAAAGTCTCGTCTACAGAGTTCTGTAAGAAAGTACATGTGATACATATAAAATGATATAAAATATCTAAGAAACCATAGATAACAGTACAGGGAGTTTTAAATATGCCCACAACTACCTGAGAAACAGAATCTTTGTGCCCAAGACTCAGCTTCATGCCAGGAAAGCTGAAAAGAATCATAACAGTTCCTTCTCTCAGAGAGCTTTCCTTCTTATTGGAAGGACAAGATATCCTTCAAAGAAACAAGGCAGCTGGAAATAGTGAAAAGAGCTCTGTGTTAGGAACCAGACTACTTGGATTCTACTGCCAGCTCTGTCGCTTACTAACTGCATCATCTTGGGCAAGTACCTTGGTCATTCTCAGGTTTTCATCTAAAAACTACATAAGAGCATCTACTTCATCTGCCTTACAGGGCTGTGGTGAGGACCAGATGAGATGACTGGCATGCCTGAGAATTGGGAATGACAAAGTGTTCTCCACATATAAGCTGTATCTGGAGAACAACACAAAATACTACAGTAATAGCACTTGAACAATTCATTGAGCACCTACTCTTTTATAGATTTTATACTTTACATAGGATTTCTCTTCTTGGAGTTTGGCTGTGGATTTAAACAGGAAGAGAGAAGGAAGAGAAACTCAGTTACTCAATTCCATGTGTGGCGAGTGGCTTGAAACAGATGGAGGGGCTGGATTTGTAAGAGTAAGGCCTACTGTTAAAGACAAAAAGAGATGAAAAGTTTCTGGAGAAGTGTGGTGGTTGCACAACAATGTGAATATATTTAACATTACTGAATTGTACACTTAAAAATGCTTAAGATGGTAAATCTTATGTTGTGTATTCTACCACAATTAAAATTTTTAAACAAAAGCAAAACAAAACTTTTCAAAAAGAAGGTAGATCTAAATGGTACAAATGGTTACTGAGAAACCAGAGTGGTTGTAGGGAAGGGCCCATTGCTGGAGAAATTTTAAATGCAGGTTGACAAGAGTGGCCTAGATCCAGGTGTTAATAGGAAGTTGTAATAGGTTCTTGAATAGGAAAATGACATGACAAAAATGCTGTTTAACAAGTTTAATTGGACACAATATTCAGGATGAATATTTATATCTGGAGAGAGGCTGGAAGAATGGACCATATACAATTATTTCTTGAATCTAGAGAAACGTGACTAGAGCCTCAGCCAGGGAATGGAGAGGAAGAAAATGTGGCTGTGAAGACAAAAACCAATATATTGTGCCACTGATTGGATAAGGAAGATAATGGAAAGAGGAGAGTCCAAGATACCCCCAAGTTTGAATCTGGAAGGTGGCAAAAATGACTTTGCACCTTTCATCTGCTATCACATAAGAAGGGCCATCTTAAATATTCTGACACAAAAGGAAAATTATATGATTACTTAATAATAAAAGGAGAGCTAAAGACAAATTGTTCATTTTAATCTATTTGAAGTGACCACACGAGCTTCATTAGAAAAGCGGGATTAAACTAAGGTTTAAACTAGGGTCATCCCCCTTGATGACCATCTCCCCATTACCTCTGAACAAGTCAACAGTCCTGAGCATAATATGCAAGGCCTTGGTTAGTCTGGCCACACCACACTTACTTGAACCTTTAACTCATTACATCCTCTCATATGACCTCATGCTTCCCACACCAAACTGCCTAAGGCTTCCACAGCAGTCCATGCAATTTCTCACCTCATGCCTTTGCTTCTTCAGTTCCCTCTAAATGGAATGCTCTTTCCTTTTTTGTGAAGGAACTTGCCATGCCTTGCCCTGTGCCTCAATATGACTTTGTTCTTCTAGCGTATTTGATTCATTTGATTTGGTATTATGACTAACTGAATACATGTTCTTCTATCTCTAGGGTAACCAGTTCATCTGGATTTGTCCAGCACCATCACCATTTTAAAACGGAAAGAACCGTGTCCCAGGAAACCCATCAGCATCGGGCAAACAGTGATGGATGGTCACCTTACACCTTTATTGTATCACAAGCCAAAGGACAGAGAGAGCAGCCTAGGTATTTCTATAAGCACTTTATTTGTATTGTCTCAATTTCTATAAGCACTAGGTATTTCTGTAAGCACTTATTTGTATTGTCTCAGTCATCAAAGCCACCAAGAAGAAAGGTGTCATTATTCCATTTTATAGATGAGGAGACAGAGGCTCAGAGGAGGTAAGTAATATGTTTGGGAAATGGCAGAGCTGGGATTGGAACCCAAGATGTCTGATTTTGAAGCCCATTCAGTGAAGAGCCAGACATCAAGGAGTTGGAGCAGGAGACTGACAAGTGTTTCCCCAGACCCTGCTTTTCTTAATAAAGGACTATTTATTCTATATTCCAAATGTGACAATGACTAGCTCAATCAGTGTTAATTGAACTGAGGTTAACTGATTGGTAGACACCTAATGTGAAGAAGAAGAGAAATGGATAAAGAATAAGGGAGTCATGATAGAGAAATAGTAACTAATTTTCCACAGTACAAAGGAAAAAGAAAGATAGCAATGGTGCTTCTAGTTAGAGCTTAAGATAAAATTATATCTAGTCTGAATGCTCTCCCAAGTCTCACCTCCTTTCAATCGGATGGAAACCAAGTCCTTTTTTCAACATTTTCTCAGAACATTTCCAATATTACTTCTCATTATTCTTATATTATTCCATTTGCATTTTAAGCATACAGTGTAAAGGCTGGAAAACAATGAAACATGCAAATAAGGAAGCTGAAAGTGTTCTTTGAAAAGTTAAGTGATGAAAAGTAATGGCATTCAAGTTCTTTAAATGCAATACATTATCTCTTAAATCGACTTTTCTGTTCCTTTTCTACCTTCCCCCTGCTTTTGTTACTCTCTGTGTTGAAAAAAAAATGAAATTCTACAGTAGTATTTTTGCAGGGTAAAGTAATTTTTAGAGTTTGAATTATTTGTTTTTAATCTTAACCTGGAAGAAAAATTCTATAACAGTTCTCCATCATTACTATTTGAGATAGGTTATCAAATTAATCCAGATGCATTTAGCACTGAATATTCTTAAAGTCTGGGCTATCCTGAAGGTCAAGGCTTTTGCCCTTCTTAGGCCAGGATTAATGACCCGAACTCCACTAATGGGTGTTTTTAGCCAATTGCATCATCACATGGCCATTCAGGGCATCATCGTGAGGAGCTACATTTTATAATTTCTGTTTACATAAAGTAAGCTTTTAGATTGTTCTCTCTCATAATCTGCAAGCTCTTAGAAAAGAAAAAAAAATAAATCATTTCTACATTATTAACCTGCTTTTTTAAAGTGCCCAAAATAGCCCTCCACGTGGATCAGTTGAGAATAAATGCATCTTCAGGATGACAGTAGAGACAGTGGTAGCAGAAACCTTCTTCAATGATGCTAGAACAGTCAGTAAAGCATTGTGTATCTATTTTTAAATAAATCCCAAATGATCTCTGCACTCACAGAAGGCCTATGTGAGCCCAGCCCCGATCCCCTCATTGTAAACGCTGGGCTCCTTCCCTTCACTCTCACAGCTGAGCCCTGACCAGAGTCTTTCTAGATTTTGGTTCTGTTCTCCTCTGCCCCTTGGTAGAGAACCTTGGAGAGTGTCAGCCCTCAGGCAATGTGGCATCAATGTAAGAAAATTATGTATCTCAGTTAGGACATTTGGTAAGATGAGTCTTGAGGGAAGCAGGAGGTAAATGAAACTTATCTTTAGCTTGACCTTTAGGGTTTTATAACCTCCTCATTGGGTAGTTTTCCCCCTCCACAGGCCTTCTTTCTTAGTGCCGGTGAAGGGCTACTCCTACACCTCCTACCTTCATAAGCTACTCTCCCCAGGTTTTCACCAGTTCTTCTCCCAGGAGTATCTGCATTTTAAATACAAAAAGTCTCCCCTTAAAAAAAGAAGCAATTTAATCATTTTTAATTATAAAAAGATACACACTTACTTCATAAAATGTAGGGAATTATAAAGAAGAAAATAAAAATCACCCGTCATCCCACCATCTCTGGATGGGATATATCCTTCTGGATTACTTTGCAAGCTTACGTGCCTATACAAGTGCTTGAGACAATGCATATATAATACCATATAATAACCTGCTTTTTTCCCCTGTACTATCTCATTAATAAGGGCCCTCAAAGTTTTTTTTTTTAAGTGCCTTAATAAATTCTGGCATAATCTGATTCTAACATTTTGTCTTTTCTGGTAGAAAAAGACCTGCTGCTCAATCTCTCTCTCTCTCTCTTCCTCTCTCTCTCTCTTCCCCTTACCACCAACACAACATTTGGTCAAAATGATACAGAGAACACTCTTTATTCACAAAATAAATCACAATTCACTCTTCAAATAGGATAAAGAACAACCCACCAAATGTGGCAGGTCTATCTGCCCCCTACACTGTGCTCTCCAAGGACAGATGCCAGGCCCTGGTCTTCCTCTTTGTGCTCCTCAGTGCCAGAACTTGGACATTTTTGCATTGAGTGGGCTCTTTCAAGCTAAAAATCCATGTGTTTCAACTTTGGCAAACTGTTTTCTCTTACTGCTTTGAGTATTTCCTCCCCTTCATTTTCTGTCCTTTTTTTCAGAAGATGTTGGACCTCCTGGTTTGATCTCTTATCTCATTGCATTTTGTATAGCTATTTCTTCTTATTATTGTCTTATATTCCAGGAGATTTCCCCTACTTCATTTTCCAGCTCTTGTACCAAATTTCTTTTATATAGGTAATAATATTTTTATTCTTTAAGAGTGCTTACTTTTCTGATTGTTCTTATATCATGGAATATTTTCTTGACTCTATTTTTCTTTTAAAATTTTATTGTTTCCTAAATAATCTTGGTTTCAGTTTTAGTTTTTTTCTGTTTATCTTGGTCTTTCTCTTTCATAGCACTATATCTCTGTGTGCCTTGTCTGTTCTATTACATTAAGAGAAGGGAATTACAAGGCTTCTGGGGAGCTCCACTGCTGCTGGATAAGCCAATCTACTTCTTAGGAGAGCTCTCCCCTGAGTAGGAAACCTAATAGGTAACTATGTGTTCATGGGTAAAACATAAACTTGCAGCTTCATTTAAAAAGTGAGGGTAAGAGCTACCTCTGAGGCTACAGACCCCACCCTTCCCCACCACCCCCAAACAAAGAATACAGGCACCATCACCAAAGGCTTAACTTTCCTCCAAGGGTTAGTTCAATTATTCAAGATATGGAGTCTCAGAATATTTTCCTGGGAATAAATGACTCTTTAGGTTTCTAGGGATAGAAATATACAAAATTAGCAAAGATGCATAGTCTCTTACCCAGAATTCTGAAATCCAAAGGCCTCTAAAAACCAATGTTTTTTCCTAAGTTTGGAGCTGACTCGTTAGGTAGCAAACCTGGCCTGAACTGATTACAACTACATACAGTCTTTATTTGTCTACTTAGTGTAGAAATATTAAAGGGTTTGGTTATGAGGTGCTGTCCCAGACCTTCCTGGCGTGTTATGCAATATATGAGATATATATATATATATATATATTCCCCAATACTGTGTTCTTTTAAAGGTTTTTTTCAAAACAATAGATTGATTGCTCAAAAGGTAAACTAAAGAACTGATTTAGACTTTTAAATGGTGCTATTTTAATAGTTTTGTTGTTAAAAGTTTTTATTGGTTGGTTTTGGTTTTTTCCATTTATACCTATGAAATTTCAAAAGAAAAAAAAAAGTCTTAGGACTCAGTTTTAGCCAACATACCCCATTTATACACAAACATAAAATTATCAGTGATCCATTAATTTATTTGTTTTATCACTTGGAGTTGATTCTATCTTGAGTTTTCTTGTCCTCTTCCTGATTTCTTTTCATACCTGGACCAGTTTTTTAAAGACCTAGGTCTATTCCTCCTGACATGTATATAATGGTGAGGCAAATTAATTTAAAATCTATAGTGAAATACCATGGTGAAAAAAAATGTGAAAATGAAACTTTCGTTTAGAAATGGTTCCTCAGCCAGAGCCATTCATATTGGCCACACATAATTCACTATTTATCTCAGTTAGGCAGAATCATTTTTCTAGTTGCATGTGGAGTCATAAGGTGGAAATCAGATTAGCCTCCCTCTTAACAGAGCCCAAAGCTGTTAATAATAAATCCAAGAGATATAGTTTAATTAAAAAAAAAGACCTAGAAACTATTATCAGACAGAAATCACCTAATAAAAAAAGTAATTTATAATGTACACCCTAATTAATAATTTACTCCTAGGCTAAAAAAATTTATCAAAAGTAATTACAATTAGGGCCTCCCTGGTGGCGCAGTGGTTGAGAGTCCGCCTGCCGATGCAGGGGATGCGGGTTCGTGCCCCGGTCTGGGGGGATCCCATGTGCCGCGGAGCGGCTGGGCCCGTGGGCCGTGGCCGCTGGGCCTGCGCGTCCGGAGCCTGTGCTCCGCGGCGGGGGAGGCCACGGCAGTGAGAGGCCCGCATACCGCAAAAAAAAAAAAAAAAAAAAAAAAAAAAAAAAAAAAAAAAAAAAAAAAAAGTAATTACAATTAAAATACACTATTTCTCCTTTAAGGATAATAGGATAACACTAAGAAGCTAGGATAATCTTGAGCAACAAATTCAACTGCTGCTATCTCCACTTTCTGCCAAAAATTATAATTAATTTTTAATGCTACTTTTTTATACAGAGGTATCTTTCCCTCAGCTAACAGTCCATTAAGCTGGTAATTGTAAATTTACAAATGTTGAAAATTTCTAACCATAGTCTAGTATGATTCTACCCAGGAAAGCTATTCATTAATTTAAAAGGATTTGGAAAACAATAGCCAAGTGCATAAGACTTGAATGAGAGATTTCAATTGGCTTAAATTAGGCTACATTGAGTTACTGACCTAGAACCAATTTCTGATTAAACAAGAGACTTCAAGGAAGGAGATTAAGTACAAATAGCCTCCCCCTGGCTATAAACATTACAAGAACAGGAACTTGGTACATATTTTTCATTGTCATATCCCCAACCTCTCACACAGTGCCTAGCCAAAAAAAAAAAAAAAAAAAAAAACACACTGAAAAATTATATATTGCTTAAATAAATGAAAGAATAAAGAATTATAATACATACATATATCACTGTACTGTAATCTAAAACTAATATAATGTTATATGTCAATTACATCTCAATTTAAAAAAAAATACTTTCTCCTAATAAACAATTTTGCCAAATTAAAGGGAAAAAAAGAATTCCAGAAAAAACAATGTGAATATAAACAGTTGTGCTGGGTGCACAACTTAAGGAACAGAGGACTTATTTTCCCCAGCTGGGGGCAGATGCTGCTGGCTGATAGCTGTCAATAGTCAGCCCTCTTCAGGGTTTGTATCAGTTGAAGAGCACTATGTCACCCAAAATCACACCCCTTTACCCTAGGGTGGCCTATATCCAGTGACAGATCTTTGTGGGTAGAAAAGGCCCAGCCTCTACCCTACAACTCTGAACAGGTTATCCTATCTGAACTCCCTGTAGGTCTGTCTGAGGACTCTTGTTGAAATTTCATCATAGCTCAGTTTCTTTCCTCTGCCCAATTCTGCCTCCTTCCATTTCCTTCAGAGACATTGATGCCAAGAGCACTCCCTAATAAATCTCTGATATGCTAATCTCCATTTTAGATGCTGCTTCCCAGGGGACCCAACCTGTGCTAAGAGGTTGAGAAAATTAAAGATTTAGAAAAATAAAATACTTTTAAGCATCATTCCCTAAATCTCCTCCTTCATTATCCAGAGTACAACTAAACTTAATAAGCCAGTAAAGAAAGGCTGGAGAAGGAAGATTTCAATTAAGACAGACAAGAATCTCCATGGCAGATCATTGGCAATGGTATCTTATTTGAGACCAGTGTCTCAAAACAAGGATGGACCAAGTTTGCCTGCTTGATGTCTGGGAGTAGTGGTATCCCAAAGGAGTATAGCATGGTCATTAACAATATGGAATTGAGCATCCAACTGACCTGGATTTGAATCCCTTCTCCACAACTTGCTGGTTGAGTGACCTTGGGCAAGTTACTTTTTCTAAGCCTCGTAATGGAGATAATAACACATAAAGTTGTGAAGTGCTTAACAAAGTACCTGGCACCACAGTAATCACTCACTAAACAGTAGACATTCTTACTACTTTTTTTTTTTTTTTTTTTTTTTTTTTGCGGTACGCGGGCCTCTGTTGTGGCCTCTCCCGCTGTGGAGCACAGGCTCCGGACGCGCAGGCTCAGCGGCCATGGCTCACGGGCCCAGCCGCTCCGCGGCATGCGGGATCCTCCCGGACCGGGGCACGAACCCGCGTCCCCTGCATCGGCAGGCGGACTCCCAACCACTGCGCCACCAGGGAAGCCCCTTACTACTTTTTAAATATTTATTACTAAAAGGGCAGTAAATTAATGCCCTTCCGTTGTCAGTCTCCCAACCTGAAAACTAAATGACAACTATTGTTGCCAAGGGGGAAAATAATTCTCTGCACCTTAGTTATCAGCACTCAGAAACGAGAACACTGAAAATTCATTCACAAGAAAATAGAGAAAGAGATATGGGTAGAGCTTTAAACCTGTTTGCTTCTTGAAGGATGGATGATGGATGGAGTATTTCTTGTTTTTGGACATAATGTCAAATATAGTGCATGACCTTTGGAACAGGGACTGACCTTTTATATCCACATGCAAAGGATATGGACACCTCAGTGAAGATCTGGTCATTAAAACTAAGTGTAGGAGACTTCCAACTTCCACTATGACAGAATAAGGAAATAAAAAAATTCTGTCTCCCAAAAGCAACTCTAAAGCTGGACTAAACAGTCTAAAACATTCATCTAAGCATTCTGGAACTTAACCAAAGACATATAACAAACTGAGAAGCATTTATTCATGAAAATGACTAAACTTTGGTAAGGACAGCACAAGTCTGTAGCATTTTGGCTGGAGCTACAACCACCCCTCCTTCAGTAGTTCAACCAGAGTGGGACAGGCTCTGAAAATAATAAGCACTGCTGCTGCTGCTACTGGAAGGAGCTCACTCGATTTGGAGCATTGTCAGTTTAAAAGGAGATCTGGTGGCAAGGAAGGGTTAGGGCTCCATTAGCCTGATATTGCTGGCCTGTTTGAGGCAAGCAATGGACTGCTGGACTAGCCAGAGTTTTAACAGAGAGTTGTGGGAAATGGGACATCCACTGAGGGTGTGATAAACTTCAGATATCCTGGGTTGACCAGAGGCTGTGCACGTGCACAGCCACCTACATGTTCCTGGTTGACAGAGCTGAGTCTGGGCATATGAAGAGGAAAAGCAAGAGAGCCCAGCAGAAAGTAAAAGCTGATGCAGACTTGAAAATTACCTGAAGTTTGAATACAGTTTCTGGCCTACACACAAATCCATTAGCAGTGAATAGAAACCATACTGAGTCAAGGTATTTGAGGGCAGCCTCTGATCAATCATTGGCTGAACACTAAGCTACATAGGCATATAGATGATCCCTAGGAAGTCAGGTTTAAAAATAAAAACAAGAAAAAGAAAAGAGGAAAAAGAGTAAAGGCATCAGGGCCCATGCATTGCAGGGAGACAGATTTCACAGATTTATTCCAGACAAGTTATTAAACAAACAATAACAAATCTTTAAGAGAAAAAATTCAGAATCCGGAGTTGCTACAAGAGATTATCAAAAATGAGCAATATTCAACAACAACAACAAAAATTATGAGTATGCAAAGAAACAAGACATTATGACCCAAACCCAGAGGAAAAAGCAGTCAATAGAAAGTGTCTCTGAGATAATCCAGATGTTGGATTTAGCAGACAGAGACCTAAAAATGGTTATTATAAATATGTTCAAAGGCCGTTAAAGGTTTTTGGGTTTTGTTTTTTTTTTTTGGCCACTCCTCATGTCTTGAAGGATCTTAGCTCCCTGACCAGGGATTGAACCCACCCCCTCAGCAATGAAAGTGCAGAGTCCTAACCACTGGACCACCAGGGAATTTTGCAAAGGATTAAAGGAAACTATTTAAAGAATTAAAGGAAAATATGATGACAAAGGTTCAGCAAAAAGAGTATCTCAATAAGAGATACAAATTATATAACAGAACTAAATGGAAATTCTAAAATTGAAAAATACAATTACTGAAATGAAAAATTGACTAGAGGATTTCAACAGAAAGTGTAATATGACAGAAAAATATGGGAGATATTTGAAAATAAATCCATAGAAATTATCCAAGCTGAAGAACAGAGAGGGGAAAAAAAAACAACAGTGCAATCAATTAATGACTAACTTCTCATCAGAAACAATGGACGCCAAGTGACAGTGAAATGATAAACTCAAAGTATTTAAAATTATTGAATTGTACACTTGCAATAAGTGAATTTTAAGATAGGTCAATTATAACTCAATAAAGCTGTTTTTTAAAAACAACAATAACAACAACCTAAGAGTAAGAGACCACAGCACAAATATACTTGGAACCATTTCTGGAAGTACTCTACCACACTCCCATTCTCTCCTTTTACTCTCTACTTTGCTTTTTTTCTTACTCTCCCTTTTTCTTTATCTTCCATCACCATTTTTTCCTTCTCCCAGACCATTACTTTTATGGCACCTAAAACCCATGGAGATTACTCAAATCCAGAAATAATACTTAAAGATAGTCTTTGAGTCACAGATATTCTAAGATGGGCCTTCTCCATGTTCAGATTTTTCCCTTTTCTTTCTGAAGGAAGAATTTCATTCTCACTGAGCAGTCTGACTTCATAATTTTTTACAAAAAAAAAAAAAAAAAGGACAAGCTGGATATCCAAAATGATGATTTCAAGATGGCTAGCATTCAAAAACAGACAGCTTAAGAAACCCAAAAGTTAGGTCTCATATGCATACTTGGCTTTGGCTCCATGTTTTAGCACAATAGTAATTTTTATGTAAACTTAGATATCTCAACTTAATAGTCAACTAGTTTGTTATTTATGCTGATATTTTCCATAGAAAAAATAACTCAATTGTATTTACTTCGGTGCATTAATTTGAAGCAGGTTTAGAGGGGGAAGATTCCTTGAAAATAACCATATACTAACAGTAGCATTTCCTGTAAGATTAGTCAGATACAGGAGAAACTGGGCAGCCTTTCAAAGTTAAAGTTGAACATGACAGATAGGGGCTAGCATCAGGTGGGAAAAGTTGCACAGTGTTCTTGGAGCTTGGTGATGGTACTGTACTGGCTAAGCTGGTACACTTAGTTGGTGCAGTATGCTACAAGGACATTCAAATTAAGCTCCTTTTTACAATGCTGAAAGGACATAATGTGATGCAGGCTTCAGAAAACAAACTTTTATCAAAAATGAAATATCAATTATTAGAATTCTGCCCAAGGCAGCAGCTTGATCTGGTGGGAAACTCTAAGGCAGCAGGCCCTAATAACAAAACCTTGGGCTGGGAATCAAGAATTCATTCTGGTTCTACAGCTGTTATGTAACCTAAATTGTGGCATTTACATTCTTTGGGCTTCAGTTTTCTCATCTGTAAAATGAAGGTGTTCGCCCTTCTGGCCCAAGTCCCCTTTCAAGCTTAAATATAAATGAAGCTTATAAAATAGTCTCTAGCCCCACCCCTATTTTGTTAATTGCTAATTCATTTTTTAATGTTTGCCCAGGACTGATTGTTACCCTTCCTGAACAGTTTGGCAGATGATGATCCTATAGCAGATCACGAGGGCTCCAAAGACATCAGAGAACAACTTGTTACAAGAATTTACCAAATTCCTTACATTATTAAGGAACTTCTGGAGCCCAATCATGACTGGATATGAAAGGGCTTGAGATTAACATGCACAAAAAAATGCCTCCAGGACATTTTTGTCTTTTGTGGAATCGTGTCTGGGTTTTTGTAACAAGATATTTTAAATATTCCACCCACTTTCCATGGAATTTTTTTAAAGGTTTAGTCAGATATGAAGCAGAGATCAATTCACCAGTCTTTTCTACCCAAGTTATTGGTTGCCTGTGTGTCTCACAAAATGTATCCCCTTATGCTTTCAACATTCTTTTGGAATGAATTTCCCAATGAGGGACTTAGGAAAATGCATACTGCAAAAGCACATACTGCAAAAGAGAGTCTACCCTAAGGTGTTCTGTTTCACCTTCAACAGGTAGTCAACAATGAGCAAAGAGAAACCAGGCAAGAGATGAGGAGGAAAGAGAGAGAATAAAGTCACACATTGAGAATCTGGTCAATCTGCTCCCTACATAGAGAAATAATTCTATAGTAAGGAACCCTATTGCCCTCTATGTTCCTTAACGGAATCAAAGCTCCTATTTCTGTATTTTTCTGCAGGACCTCATTGCCAAGAGGTTTGTGTTTCAAGCTAGCTATTTCCCTGAATCAACTGGTGGAAATTCTCTAATTTGCATTAGCTTTAGTCTAGTCCTGGGAGCTTGTCCAGTAGAACAGGAACAGGGAAATTTGCATTTGGGCTCACAGATTTTTCACAGTTTAATCAGCAGGTGAAAGAGAATTATCTCACAAAATGTTCTTTATCTTTAGATGGTCCTTAGCTGTCAGTAACCAAGCTCTTCAGCGAACACGTTTGACTAGAAAGCAACATTTGCTTTGCTCTACAGCTGTTGAAGAGTAGCCATGTTGTAAGAACCTAATAAGAAACCAATGCTTTATTTAGCAAATGGGTACTGTCTTTCTCTAAACCATCTCTATAATGTTACTACTTATGTTTTCTACACAAATTCAATTCTTAATAAATCAACCAGAAATAAACTCCTTTTATTTACCATTCTCCCCCTGCCCCCTCTACATAGATCCAAGGTTATTTTACTACCCTGGATTTTTATTGACTATATTGATTTTCACCAAGAATCAGGGATGAGGATTCAACTGAAGATACATGACAGTTGGACATGATTCAGGGATATTTTACTTGAAGAAGTTCTTCATGGTCATACATTCTTCCTTCACCTGACCAAAGCTTATATCAGTTCTTATGGTGAGAAGGATATACTACCATCTGTGATTTTTAATGAAAGATCATCCCAAGCCATAAGAAGCAGCTAACCCTCACCACAGCAGCTGGGCTATGTCTCCAAAGAGAGTTATAGGAGAATTGTTGCATGCATAGCATTGCTTTGCAAAAATCTGATTAGATACAGTGTGGTAACCAAAAATGTGAACAAGCACAGCTTCAGAAAGTGAGATTTACTATTCTATTCTCAGTTCCACATACTTTCTGGATTTCATGATTAGAAAGTCATTGTTTCTCTGATTTTCACAGAAATGACAGTAAGTTATTTTACGTTATCTATCTGGAAGTAAAATCATGGAAGGAGAAAATTTAAATGGAGGTATGAAAAATAAAGCCAAGGTTATTCCCCTACTGTTGCCCATAAAGAGGGGACAGAGAAGGACAGACCATACATAGGTGCAGTGCTGTATCCTTTGTAAATGTGTGAGGTCAGAATGGAATCACAGGAAAACTAAGACATTGTAAGGCAACAAAAAGTAACATGTCTAATGAATTTTAAGAGGAACTAAACTTTTCCCACCATGTTCCTTGAAACAAAGCCTAAAGAGTCATACCATTTTAGAAGATCAAGGGAACAAAATCCAGTCAAGTGCAAGGATGGCAAACCAAGGATGCTATAGGGCCCAAGAAGTTGTTGCTATTTGAGAATGCAGGCTCCATGTTGCCACATCTTTCCATTTCTTAAGAGATACTAGAAATCTTAGGTAAAATTTCCTGAGTTTTAAAACAATATGTAGCCCAAACAAAACACCTGTGCACTTTAGATTTAAGCCATGAGCCCCCTGTTAACAAATCTTTCATTTCAGACACTGAGGCTTAGGAAGTTTAAGTTCAAAGTCCAATAGCTGCTTGTGGGCAAATCCAAGCCTGGATTCTAGGTCTCTGTGTTTAGTCTATAACTTTCAGTATAACTGGCTTACCCTAAGTATTTCAACAATGTAAAGATGATGGCAAGGAAAAAAGGGGAAAAAATACAAGTAGATAAGGACCCTTCCATTCTTCCATATTAGTACCCAGTTTGCACTATGAAGAAATGAATCTAAGCCTTCCCAACATGCGTGCGCTCTGCTATAAGAAGCTTACAGATGTGCAGCCACAGATCCTTTGAGAGATACACAATGATACACAGAACACTTCTCAGATTAAAATCTGACTCAAGGAGTACAAACCATTTTCTTCTAGGATTATGACACTTTCTCAAAACGACAAGCGTGTTGACATAAGGCAATAAACACAAATGACCAGTATTTTCTAAGAAGTTTTACTCGTTAATGCCTTGAAATAACAAACACTATTTAAAAACCTTTAAAAATAACTCGTCCTTCAGTATTTACTTGTTCCTGTAGAGAACTGAGAACAAAAATAGCCACTCATGGAGACTTGCATAAGAATAATGTGCTACATCTTTTCAGTAAAATCACAACCAGATGTCTAAGTTCAAAGGTAAAAGTCACCAAACTTTCACAAAACAAGATAATGCAAACTCAGGAGGATTTTTCATTCCTGCAAAGAAAAAAAATGTAATGTTCTATGTAAGAATGTTATTGGGGAGTAGTGACTTGCATCTCGCAAGAGTGTGGAATGCATTATGTATGCATAATAGGTTTGCAATAAAGTTAGGGACTCATTTTTAACAGGTTTGCCTTAAAGGAGCTTTCAGCCATGGGTTCTAAGATGAGAATTTTAGTAACTAATACTACAAATATTGTAAGTACAAATCAAACATTTTTATTTTTAAATGCATATATTCCTATGCAAATAAAATGTGATATTTGTAATACATAGACACAATATATTTTTATAATAAAGTTAACAAAACATGACTTGGCCAAATTCACTGGCTGAATTTTTTTATTTATATTAATTAGAACTGTAAAATCAATAAGGAAAAATAGTTGAAAGAAATTCCTTTACAGAAGAGTTGACTTAGTTTCTTATAAAATATTACTATTTAGTTTGTCTGCTTTCTGCCATTGCACAGTCTCAGAAGACTCTGAGAGTATGAAATAATTTATACTTACCACAGACCATACAACTAAATGTCCTCTTATGTTATCTAAAGGAATCAAATTAGAACACCAGCACTTTGTAAATAGCTGATCATGTGATCAGACATTAAGCTAGGAGGTCATTCTGTAAGGATGTAGGAGCTTTAAAAAGATCTAAGAAGACAGGAAACTGAACCAATAACTAAATACTACCATGATCTCATGCTTCATTTTGGGAAACAGTGTAGTGGCAATAAAGAGAATTTTAGGACTATTTTAGATACAAATATGCAAGGATGGTGAGCTTGCTGTCTGCAAAGGAGCTAACTGTTCCTTTATAAATGTCAGAACCAACTTCAGAAGGTTCTGGGCCTATATAACATCATCTCAAAAAATAACAACTATTATTATAGGTCATACTGCAAATGGTATTTTGAATCATACCACCCATACCAAATTAAATTTCCATAAGGTAAATCATGTGCTTCCATAATTTCAGTGGCATATGTCTAACTGTGTTCTTACGACCCAGCATTCTCATAGGCAACAAATGTTTGCTCACTGTTTTTTTATTATATTTCCCATCGTGAGAAATAATTTTGCTCTCCCAAACATGCCATACTTCTTTAATGAACATGAATATGTTCATCCTTGTATTACAGCAATTGTCATCTCTTAGGGATCAGGATTTGTTCATCTTTATATTTCTTACTATATAATGGTGTACTGCATATAGTAGATGCTTAATACATGTCTGTTGATTGATATTCATCAAATCCCCCTTTCGTTCATCCATTCAATCAATCAGTCAATCTAATATCTACTCAGGTAACTCAAATCAAAAAAGAACATTGAAATATGAAATTTGTGCTATTTGCTTCATATGCTTTGATACATTTTCACCAATTAAGGCTTTTTTAATCAAGTTTTCTGCATTCAATGAAGTACATTCTCTCCCTTGACATTCCTAGATTTAGTGTTGCAATCAAGGGGAAATAAAGTACTGATTTCTAATACTGTTTATAACAGGAATATGGTTCTTAAATCTCCTCCCTACATGTAATGACATGTAAGAGTTCCATCTTCTCATGGGGAACTTACAAGGATTGCAATACCAATCCCTTGTGTCATGAAACTTTATCCCCCAGCGTCTGGCCAAATTTAAATTGGAGCACATTCACTGTGCTTTCATAATCCAGCAAAATGCAAGCAGGAGTTCTCGGACCATTTGCTTCATCTTTCTCAGTTAATGGGGCATCCCTTCCCCCCTTTACCCTAAGAAATACTATTTGACATGGTCCTCAAGCCACTGCTGCTTTTGGATTTTCAGTTAGCAGCTTGAGCTGACAGTGTCAAATTCCTACTGTGTTAGGGCAGAGACTGTGGCCACTCTCTGAGAATCACACCTTTACTAACTACCTACCTCGTACAAATCTATATCAGTTTTCTAAGCAGCATACGGCACCAGGGAGAGACCAAAATTGGAAAGTAGAAGACCTGGTTTTTCATCCTCACTGTCACTATTTTCAATCAAAAAGAGTAACCCTTTAAACTTATCTCATCATGAGTAAAATGAAGAGTTTGAATAAAAATGTTTTCTGAGATACCTACCAGAATTGAAAATCTACAGTCTCAATCTCTTATAGTTTTCTCTTCTATTCAATGGGGACAGTGTAAAGATTAAACTACATAGCAGACATACTAGATCAGGGACTTTATTTTGTCATTGCTCTAGCCCAAGTGACCAGGACAGTCTACTACTTTGTAGGCACCCAATAAATATTTGTTGAGTGAATCATTAGTTGCTTTGAACAGGAGCAACGTGAATGTGATTCTGTCTTAATGGTTGCTACCCTGGTGCTAACCAAGGAGAGGATCTAATAGTTCTGCCTGTCTACTGAGCAGTATCAGCCACAACAGCTGTCCCACACTTTATATCTTGCCTACTTATCTCTGGTGCAATTTAACGCCATGCCTATTTTGGAACGGTCTCATGGTTTTTGCTCCAAATCTCTTAACTCCCTAGGCAGCAGTGTTAGGATTGTAGGATTAGTCTGTATCACCCTGTTTTTAGTATTTTGCACCCACTTTTTCAATGGCGCTGCCAACTGCTGCGAATAATATCAAATACCTTTTCCTTCAGATGGCTGCATGGCAAAGTTGGCCAGGGCTATGCCATCTCCCATCACCTCTTGGCATGAGGTACACATTGATCAAAAGTTCTGCATTATTTGAGGCAGATCCAATTTCAAATGGTCCTGTTGTCAGAGAACATGTCAGATCATGTGTACCAATTTTTGTTTCAAGATATGTATCTTTTCTCTCCTGTTCTACAGTTCTTGTTTAAGAAATTTAGGACACCATTTACCAAAGCAGTTTCCCCAAAACCTAGTCTTCAGAGATGCTCTCTGATAAAAAGAGTTTCATGGGAAAATAATTTGAGGAAAATATTGTTCACACAATGAATATTACCTTGTTAAATGCTCTGATAAGTCCTGTAGAGAAGAAACCAACTTGTTTTTCTAGCATTTCCCCAATCTTTTTTCACCAGGAAACAGTTTCCTTTTCCAGTAACACTTATAAACACCCTGGAATGAAGGAACACTTTTGAGAAAAGCTCACAAGTCTATTTTAATCTGGGACAAAGAAAGAAATGCAACAAAATTTATGGGAAAAAATGACAACCTTCAAATTAGTACTGACAAAAACATTTTCACCTTAAATTTACCTGTGAGGGCTTCCCTGGTGGCGCTGTGGTTGAGAGTCCGCCTGCCGATGCAGGGGACACGGGTTCATGCCCCGGTCCGGGAAGATCCCACATGCCGCGGAGTGGCTGGGCCTGTGAGCCATGGCCGCTGGGCCTGCGCGTCCGGAGCCTGTGCTCCGCAGCGGGAGAGACCACAACAGTGAGAGGCCCGCATACCGCAAAAAAAAAAAATTTACCTGTGAGTAAACATCATAATAAGGAAACAGCTCTAGCTTTGATAGATGCTAGCATTAAACTGTTAAAAGGCATGATAAAGGAGATATAGCACATATATACAATGGAATATTACTCAGCCATAAAAAGAAACAAAATTGAGTTATTTGTAGTGAGGTAGTTGGACCTAGAGTCTGTCATACAGAGTGAAGTAAGTCAGAAAGAGAAAAACAAATACTGTATGCTAACACATATATATGGAATCTAAAAACAAACAAACAAAATGGTTCTGAAGAACCTAGGGGCAGGGCAGGAATAAAGACGCAGATGTACAGAATGAACTTAAGGACACAGGGAGTGGGAAGGGTAAGCTAGGACGAAGTGAGAGAGTGGCATGGACTTATATAGACTACCAAATGTAAAATAGCTAGTGGGAAGCAGCCGCATAGCACAGGGAGATCAGCTTGGTGCTTTGTGACCACCTAGAGGGGTGGGATACGGAGGGTGGGAGGGAGACGCAAGAGGGAGGGGATATGGGGATATATGTATACATATAGCTGATTCACTTTGTTATACAGCAGAAACTAACACAACATTATAAAGCAATTATACTCCAATAAAGATGTTAACAAAAAATACTGTTAAAAGGCAGAGCCCCAGTGAGGCATGCTTTCCTTACAAGGGAACAGTCTGCAACCTCAGCTATTACAGCCAAGTTTAGGGTTGGAGGAGGGGGTACACTTGATAGCTTGAAACAGTAGACTGCCCCAGAGAAAAGAACTTCTGACCAATAAGGGGAAATCTACCAGGAGACATGCAGACAAGAGATCATCTTCTCTCTACCCAGATAACTCCTCACAGATTTATTTTAAATATGGGAGCAAGTTTTGTTGTAAGGCTGTTTTAAAGAGTATATTCACATTGGAGGGAAAATACATATCCTACATTTCTCCCATTTAATACATTTGTACAAGAGCAACAGGAAAAGTTTTGAGTCAAAGAAATGCAACTGACAGAGGTCACGTATGAAGTCAGAAAGTACCTGTACGAGAGAACAATGTCCAAACAGGACCAATTCTTATACGGGAGCCCTGGCCCCAAGAGGCACAGGCAGAACCTCATAACTACAGGGGCGTGTTTACAGGTCTCTTGGTTGCTTAATACAGCTGTGGGTGGTCCTTGACTTCTGATCTGACAAGGACACCATGGCATGCTCTGTGGTAAATTAGGTAGGGTACCCTCTGTAGGTTCAGCATCAGGCACCTGGGTGCCTACCCTTTATTAACTGATCATGATGCAGTCAGAATTGAGGACCACTGCTCTATTCTCTTCCAGAAGATTCTTAATCTCCCTGGCAATGCAGGTTAAGAAAGAAGGAAAAGAAGAGAAGCCAGAGATGGACAAACCAGAGTTAGGATTCTGGCTTCTATGGCAGACATTTCACATATCATGCATAGGGAAACTCCCTTTGCAAGTTGGTAATTGCTTTTGGGTGAAGAGTGATCAGAACTAGAGACTAAAAGTGATTTTAAGTGAGAGCAGTTTAAAGAATACTGTTGATTATGGTGACAGTGAGCAGAGGGAAAACAAGAAGACTTTTACAAACCCCAAGAATGCTTTTGTAGTATAGGATTATTCCTTGTAGCAAATTCATTGTAACCAAATCCCCAAAGACCAATTTCTTAATGCCATAACATGAAAACACCTTTTTTTATACATATGTATCTATTCTTTTTTGGATTCTTTTCCATTATAGGTTTTTAAAAAAATACTTATTTATTTGCACTTTGTCTTGCAGGCGGGCTCCTTAGCTGTGGCTCCAGGGCTCCTTAGTTGCGGCTTGCAGGCTCCTTAGTTGTGGCATGCAAACTCTTAGTTGCGGGATGCATGTGGGGTCTAGTTCCCTGACCAGGGATTGAACCTGGGCCCCCTGCACTGGGAGTGCATAGTCTTATCCACCGCACCACCAGGGAAGTCCTGAAAATATCTTTATATTACAGCGCCCTTTGTTGAAATTCTCTAGTTTCAACTGCATCTTCCCATCAGATAGCCACTAATCACACCAGCTAACATTTATTGAACTTCCATTACATTCCAAGCAACATGCTAAGCACAGTAAGCGTAGCTCAGTTACTCTTCATCCCAACCCTATGCGGTGTGTAATGTTATTCTCTGTCTACAGAGAGAAAGGTGAGGCTTGGATAGTTTAAGTAATTTACTCAAAGTCACCCTTCTGGGAAGCAAGAGATGGAGGCACAGACAAGCTGGCCCCTGTCTGCTAGAGTCTCTCCCCTTAAATTGCCTGTGTCAAGCTGCCTGGACAGATAAAGTTTAATTATCTACTATAGTACCTCTGTAGTAGATACAGGGTGTCTGTCCATGTTCTGGGTGAAGACCAGGCAGACCTTGCCTCTTTTCCACTGTGAAAGTGTGTTAGAGCTGTCAGACTCTCTTCATCCCTTTGCTTTCCTGAGGCGGGATAGCATTCACTCTTGGGTCAAGCAACTTCAGAACTCACACATCCAGGTGATCCAACTTTCAGATTTTCTTGGATTTGTAAGCAAAACCCTTACACAGCATCACAGAAGGGTATGTCTGAGAAACACTAGGTTTCTCCATGTTCGTCGATGGTGGATCCAAGTGTCATCTGCCCGACCTGTGTCTTAGCTCTGTATCTGGTTGTGTCCCTCATTCCACTGATAGTCAGCTTTGGTGCACCCTGTTCCATGGTTCCTTCTGTTCTGAATGGATCCCCTTCAACATTCACGGGTTGTATTTGTCCAACTGAGGAGGGAGTCTAATGTCTACAGACAAAGATCACAAATCTCAGTCCTAGAATGTAACAAATGGTATATTCCTATCCTCAATTACCCTTGGCCAAATAATAGCAACGATTTTCAAGAACAGATTGTGAGTTTCAATCCAAACAGGTAAAATACCATTTAATAAGTTCTGCTTAGTACAGCAATTTCCAGGTCTCCAAGGGTAGGCCATAGTAACAGTGCTTTGCTGATCTGGTTTCCACACACACAAAAAAATCTATTAAAAGAAAATCCTTTAGAACAGATGTGTTGACAAATCCCTGCCCACAAAGCGGTCAAGCTATTTAACAAAAATGTTGGTTCAGTATTTGTTCTCTCTGTTATAAGTGTGGGTGTTTGCTGAATCTCAGTAGGGTGGGTTGGAGAAGGCGAGCTGAGGACAATCCGGAAAGAAGCATTAGCAGGGCCAGGTGAGGATGAAAGAAAACAGCAATAGGGTAGAGTGAGAGGACAATCAAAACCGAAGTTTTAGAGAAGTTACCAGAAGGCAGAACCAGGAAACCAAGATGTTTACCATTCCAGGCAATGCTAATTTCAACGGATCTTGCCCCAGTGCAGCAGTCTTAAACCATCTCCCCCTTCACACCTTCTCCTTAAAGAAACCACTGGATCCTCAGCCTGAAACCTGTGTCTTCTAGACTCCTTTCTCACTCGCCAAGTTCCAGTAACTCTTCCACTTTATTGTTGCTCAAACTTGTCCTCTTCTCTCCATTACTGCCATGGCGTCTCATGCAGGCTCCTCCAATCACCCCCTACTGCCCTCAGTCTCACCCTCCTCCACCCCATTCCTCACCTGGCAGCCCAGAGGGCTTTATCTAAACTGCAGAACGTATCACCTAATTGTATCTAAGCACACTCTTTTCACTCCCATCTTTTGCCCCCTCCTTATGCCCCCAGTGCTAACGGGATGCTTAAATTCCTGAAATGGTGCCCCCATGGCATTCCAAATAAACTTCCAACTTTTAGAATGCCATACGAGACCCTTTAAGATTAGACTCTGCTTACAATTCCAGCTTCATCTTTTCTCCCATCTCCTTTTCCAGTCCCCATCTATACTCCAGCCAGCATCCTCAACTCCTGAATATTCCCACCTCTCTAACTTTGCAGATGCACAGCTCTCAACAGAGAATGGCTCATCACCGTCACCAATACTTCCTACCAGGTATAGAGCTAGAGCACAGATCAGGCTGATTCTCTCAACTGCCCCTCCCCTGAGCTCCCACAGTCCTTTGATTTTGTCTCTCTAGGAGCCCTTGTCATTGTCACACTGTGTTCTAATCTCCAAAAGATTTTAATCTCCTCAGGAGCAAAAACTCTGTCAGGACACCCTCAGCATAAGCCTAATGCTGAACACACAATAGCTTCTTAATAATTGCTTCTTGAATGAAACAATCTCTGCCCCCACCAAAACTTTCAATGCTAATAAGCTGTTGTTTGCAAAGAGGGCACACCAAAGCAAGGGGAAAAAAAGTAAATTCTCCATACCTCGTGGCACTAAATTTTTACTTTAACATACTTTGAATTTAACAAAACCATCTGAATAAGCCATCTGGCTGATTAAAATGGGCTTTTTACCTGCAAATATGAATGGGGTTTAAAATAACTTTGTATACTATTCGAATTGTTCTCTCTGATGGAATCCTATCTGCAGTTTAATCACAGTGTTTACTGATGTTTCCATAAATGTATCTGTACTGAAACAGTTTATTTTCCGGACCACAGAGCTCAAATTTCAACCACCCCAGAGAATACCCATCATTTTCATCCAATTCCTTGACTTCATAGGAGGTCTTCATTTCTTCTCAATGGGACAAATGAACCATTTCCCATCATTTAAGCTCACAGTTGCTGCTGTAGTGGAAGTCCTTTGCACAAGAGAGAACAATTCATTAGGTACTCAACAATACTACACTAAGTGCCAGGAGGAGAAATTAAGGACCTAGATAAAGATCCTTTTGTTGAGGAACCTCCATTTTTAGATGCAAATAGTCAGCAACTTGGGAGAAACTGCTGTCAGCACCCTGTATGCTTCCCAGTCTATCCACCTCTTTTCCTGGTTTGCTTTTCTTTCCCTTTTCTGCTTTCCTAGACTTTTTGTCCACTCTCTCTTTTTTTTTTTTTTTTTTTTTTTTGTTCTTTCTGAGGGTTCCTTCACGCATGACCTTGGCCTTAGGCCTGACATTGACAATCCCAATAACTCAAAACCCCCAGGCTAATACCAAACTTTTCTCTTGCTCCTTCCCTCAACTTCTGCTGCCCCAGGTTCCACAGAGTCACAGCATCCCTCCACGCCCCACCAGTGGGGAGGCTTTCTGCAAATGATTTAACTTCTCTGCAACATTATTTCTGTTGAAGGTAGTCTCATCTGCACAATCTTTTACATAGTGTCGCTATATCAGATAAGATAATGAATATAAAAATATGCTATCGCCATAAATTGCCACACAAATCCCATCATCATGATGACGTTTATGATCATTTTTTAAGTAAAAAGATAAGAAATAAACATGTGACTGTCACATGGACCAAAATAGCTCATTTGATCTTGATTTATAACTCTGCCTAAATTTTCAGTTCCAAAGCCAACCTTAATTTTTTTTAAATGTCCATCATATAGTTCATATCAATAACCAAGTTGTGACAGATGGATCACCTAAGAGCTAAGTTAATCACCGTTTTCTTAGTTTGTCTAGGCTTTGTTTCTGCAGCAGCTCAGATGGTCAGAAAGCCACATGCCTAGACTATATCTTTCTGCCATTTCTTGGTGGAGGAGAGAAGGGTTGCTGGTGGGAGTGGGGGAACCCACTTCTTTTTTTTTTTTTTTTCAAAGAAGATGTTGGGGGTAGGAGTTTATTAATTAATTTATTTATTTTTGCTGTGTTGGGTCTTCGTTTCTATGCGAGGGCTTTCTCTAGTTGTGGCAAGCGGGGGCCACTATTCATCGTGGTGCGCGGGCCTCTCACTATCGCGGCCTCTCTTGTTGCGGAGCACAGGCTCCAGATGCGCAGGCTCAGTAGTTGTGGCTCACGGGCCTAGTTGCTCCGTGGCATGTGGGATCCTCCCAGACCAGGGCTTGAACCCGTGTCCCCTGCATTAGCAGGCAGATGCTCAACCACTGCGCCACCAGAGAAGCCCCAACCTTAATTTTTAAGAATGTATAATGGTGAGTGGATGGAAGTGGTGCAGGGGGGGAATAAAAGGTGGGGGGGGGAAATTCAGTGACAAATACAGAGATTTCCACACAATCCCTTTGGGAAGGATTGCTTACATTAACTATAGGGACTATAGTAATAATGGCATTAATAATAATAGGTAATATTTATTAAGTAATTTACTTACTATGTGCAGACACTCTTTTAAGTGTTTTTCATGTTTTACTCTCTATCCTCCCAACAACCCTATGCGACAGGAAGTGTTATTACCCTCATTTTACAGAGAGGGAAACTGAGGAACATGCAGTTATGTAAACCAGAGTCTGGACCCCACACTCCTGACCAGGGTGTTCCATTGCCTTTCAGCATAGAGCTGTGCTTAAGCCACGGGCTGAAGAGCCAAGCTGCATAGAGTTGGAGGCGCTGCACCTCTTGGAATAACCCTCCGATTCATGAGATAATAAATGCCGAGTGCATGGTAAGCACACAGTAGATGTAAGCTAGCAACACACTGCCTCAATTTACTTTCTTCGCTTCCAAAACAATTAACTGGGTCTGCTGATTGTCCCAAGGCAAAACCGTTTTTGAATATCATATATTTAAAATAAGATGCCAAGTGAAAACCCATGAAGACACACAGTGAACCAGAGGAACTGGGATCATTAAATACATCAGGCTCAGACCCTCCCAGGCTTGACAGTAGAATGGGGCAGCCAGAAACCAGAAGTATTCATTTTGCCGTTTGCTCAGTGCCACGACGGCCCTTTGTGAATAGAATTAATTGATGTTTTGGCCCCAAATCAATCCATACAGGGTAAAGCAGACACAACCTAAGGTCTGTCTCTCTAAACAGATAAGGTGAAATAGAGAGCAAGGCAATTTTAGATAATTTTAATGTAGTTAGTCCAGTTGAATAATTTAAGCCAAAAATCCCTGTTTTGCCTTAATGAAGGTTTTTAAAAATGAAATAATTTAGGTAATTTTCCCAGATTTTCATTTCACTTTGCTTGTATCCACAAAACTTAAACTTGCAACTGAGAAGCTCATTTTTAAAAAGGACAAGGAACTCAGCTCTTTGTTCAGGTAGAAGGGAAAATCTGCAGTCTTCACTTTACGTGATCGGGACCTCCCTTAGTTTTCTTTCATGGGTCCTGTGTCAGTACTTCCCCTGTAGCTCCTCTTATCATAGAAAAGATATGATCAATTATTTCATAATAAGGTGTGAGTTACTCAGTATATTACTCCTTCCTGGAGTATTTTCAATTTAGAAAAGAGCCACTGAATGAGAGGAAAGCTTTACAGAAAACAATGGATCATTATTGATGGCATTTCAAATATCCACAGTAGGCCTATATCTTTGAGCAGGGAAACTTCCCAGCTTCCTGTCAAATCCACAGGTATCTATTTACACTATAGAAATTGAAACACTTCAAACTTTTTGGCACTTTAAGAACTAGAAATAATACATCATGATATTATAACCAAGACAATATAAACTTTTATTAATAGATAATAAAGGGACTATCTATTCAATATACCAAAAAGCTATGAAGTTAGAGGCATTTTCTCACTCACAATGTAGTTTTTTCTATTTTTTCATATATTATATAAGCTAGAGAAGATATTCTTTTCAAATGTAATGAAATATATGGTAAGTCTGACCATGATATTTGGCACCAGACATGTAAAATTTTTTATATATAAGAAAGGAAAGTATAAGCAAGCACATTTGTCACACACGGAAGGTACTGACTCATTAAATATTACACATTTTTAGAGTAAGTTAAAAATCAGAATATGAGTGGTGTAGCTGTGTGTCTGCATCACATAATGTATGTTTATGTGTGTCCCCAAGAAAAACACCAACTAAGTTTTAGAGACATAACACAATGTCTTGAGCTTTCACCAGTTTTTCTTAACAGCTATTCAACACCATGATGATATTTGTAAAAATTGCCCATATGGATTTTTAATATGGTAAAAATTTAAGTCCAGAATTTAGAACAACTGCATTGTGTAAGAATTTCACCATTCTCATTATTAGAACTTCTTCCTTTAATAGCAAGATTACATGTATGTATTGTGTATGTATTGTTGGACATAGCACAATACTTATATAGTATTTCAGTCTACCCTCTATGTGTAAGAATTTTTTTTTTAATTCTGGTAAAATACACATAACATAAAATTTAACATCTTAACCATTTTTTAAGTGTAAAGTTCAGTGTTGTTAAATACATTCACATTGTTATGCAGCAGATCTCCAGAGCTTTCATCTTGCAAAACTGAAATCTATTAAACAACAACTTCCCTTTCCCCCTCCTCTCAGCCCCTGGCAAGTACCATTGTACTTCCTGTTTCTATGAATTTGACTTACTCAAGATATCTCATGTAAATGGTATATAGTATTTTTATGACTGACTTATTTTACTTAGCATAATATCCTCAAGGTTCATCCAGGTTATAACATGTGTTAGAATTTCCTTCCATTTTAAGGCTAAATAATATTACATTGTAGGTATATACCACATTTTGCTTATCTGCTTATCCATCAATGGACCCTTGGGTGGCTTTCAAATTTTAGCTGCTGTGAATAATGCTGCCGTGAATACAAGAAACACAGGTATACAAATATCTCTTTGAGACCCTATTTTCAGTTTTTTGGGATATATACCCAGAAGTGAAATTGCTGGGTCATATAGTAACTCCATTTTTAATTTTGGGGAAAACTACCATACTGTTTTCCACAGTGGCTGCATCATTTAACATTCCCACCAACAGTGCACCCAGGTTCCAATTTGTCTGTATTCCCACTAATACTTGTTATTTTCTGTTTTTTTGATAGTAGCCATCCTAATGGATGTGAGAAAAAATAATTTTTAAATATATTTTCCTAAAGTCAAAGGCAAAGATTATTTATTGATTGAACCCAGTGCTGCATTTTGTTGTTGAAGAAAACATTTGGAACTGGACACACATGTATTCAGATTGCAACCCCATCACGTTCTGTTTCTTCTCCAGTGATACAGGAATATTCACACCTTATACGATTACTCTAATGACTAAGTTAATGTAAACCAAGTACACAGCACAGTATAAGTGGTCAAAAATGGTACTGATATTAGAACTGATGTTAGAATAAGAAGACTTGAGATATACATTCACAAGAATCTTGTTAACTTGTTGGGAAGAGACAACTAACTCACATGGGACATCTAAATGATGAGAGTGAACTTGGGACATCCAGAATGTGTTGTAAGAATTCAACACAGACAGAAATCAACCTACAGCATTCAAAGCACTTAATGTCCATGGCACTTGTGAACTGGAAGAAGGAGAAAAATAATCTTCATGATTTTTCCATCTGGCATCACCCTCAGGTTAAAAAAAAAAAAGATGCAAGTTGACTTTTTCATTCCTTCTACCCCAATATGGGTAGTTAAATAGGGAGTCAGTGGGAGGTTGACTGGCAAACCAAACCAGGGGTGGCAAGACCTGGAGGTCTGCCATGTAGACATGGCAGGAAAGAGGGAAATCTGAGATGTTGGGCAAGTTTTAAGGAGTTAGGCAGCAGGCAACAAGTACACATCTGGCAAAAGAGACGGTTGGTCTGCTATCTAGTATCAAGTATTCAGCCACAGGGGATGGGTACCAGAGGCAGGACTCTAGTAACCCAGAAAAGGGTCTAAATTAAAATACATCCTAATAGGGAGGGTGGGAGGGAGGCTCAAGAGGGAGGGGATATGGGGATATATGTATACATATACCTGATTCACTTTGTTGTACAGCAGAAGCTAACACAACATTGTAAAGCAATTATACTCCAACAAAGATGTAAAAAAAAAAAAATCCTAGAGCAAATGCTATATCAAGCAAACTATCAAGGTAGACCTAGGAAGACAAGGACTCACTCGGTTACTGGAATTGGGTACTGAAGCAAAACAAGAGCCTGAAAATTAGCCTTACCACAGAAGGTAGGAGGTGGACTAGAAAGCATAAATTTTGAGCTCTTGGATCAATCCTCTAAAAAAAAAGTTCTCTAATAAAAAAATAGGCTCAAGATAGCAGACTTAATGCAGTGGCTCCATCTGAGAATTAAAGGAACTGTGGAGTCGAGGAATGAGTGGTCTGCTCAAGAACCTTGTACTCTCTGCTAAAATTGAAATCACCTGGAATGCTGACTGTTAGGTGAGCTTATGCTCTAGACACTTAATAAATATCTGCTGAATGAATGATTTGTGGTTAATGAATCATTAGCTTTACTAGCATGATGGCTACCACCTCCTGCTATAGTCAGGTCATTCATTTACTCATCCAACCAACATTAATTGAATACCTGCTACATACTGGGTCCTATTCTGAGTGCTATAGATACAGAGATGAATAAGTCAGTCCTGAATGTCTCTCAAAATGTTCCCAATCTAAAAGGCAATGAGAATCTCTTGGCAACCAAGAATCTTTAGATAAAGCACACTTCTCCATGGGTTATTTCAGCTACCTGCCAGTGTTATACAATGAAACTGGAGCATGTGGTGAGTGATTCTCTGATCCATGTGAGAACACACACTGTACCTCTGCACATGGATAAAACTGTCAGAGGTGGAAGTGAAAAATAGGAATTGTTTCAATAGTTTTCAGAACATTCTACAACCATTCAGGTTTTGGTCAAACAGATGGCCTGATTCCTCTACTTACTAGCCATGAATAACGCCTTGTGACTCACCTTTAAAATGGGAATAAAAATAGTATATAGCTCAAAGGTACTATTATGTATGGAACAAAATAAGCACTCAGTAAGAGTGGATCTTTTTAAAATTTATATTGCTAATAACTTCTTACTACAGATATTAAAATGCTGTGAGACATGAGACTAACTTGACCACAGTGGTTACTTTAACCAGTGGGGGAGTTGAAAATTACACTGATTTCCTCTCTTCCAAATTCCTTCCAACACATGTTCCTGGCTCACCTCACCACAAATCTGAAATATTGGAAAGATATCTTCAGTATTAAAGAAAAAAACTATATCGCAGTAATATATGATAGCTTAAAAATGTATACCTCAGTAATGTGCCATGGCTTAAATTAAGTACACTGTGTATTCTTGAAATTAAAAATTATGGAAGAGGACAGCAGAAGCAAGAAGAACTACAGTCCTGCACCCTGTGGAACAAAAACCACATTCACAGAAAGATAGACAAGATGAAAAGGCAGAGGGCTATGTACCAGATGAAGGAACAAGATAAAACCCCAGAAAAACAACTAAATGAAGTGGATATAGGCAACCTTCCAGAAAAAGAGTTCAGAATAATGATAGTGAAGATGATCCAGGACTTCAGAAAAAGAATGGAGGTAAAAATCGAGAAGATGCAAGAAATGTTTAACAAAGACCTAGAAGAATTAAAGAACAAACAAACAGAGATGAAAAATACAATAACTGAAATGAAAACTACACTAGAAGGAATCAATAGCAGAATAACTGAGGCAGAAGAACGGATAAGTGACCTGGAAGACAGAATGGTGGAATTCACTGCTGTGGAACAGAATAAAGAAAAAAGAATAAAAAGAAGTGAAGACAGGCTGAGAGACCTCTAGGACAACATTAAACACAACAACATTTGCATTATAGGGGTCCCAGAAGGAGAAGAGAGAGAGAAACGGCCCGAGAAAATATTTGAAGGGATTATAGTTGAAAACTTCCCTAACATGGGAAAGGAAATAGCCACCCAAGTCCAGGAAGTGCAGCGAGTCCCATACAGGATAAACCCAAGGAGAAACATGCTGAGACACATAGTAATCAAATTGGCAAAAATTAAAGACAAAGAAAAATTATTAAAAGAAGTAAGGGGAAAACGACAAATAACATACAAGGGAACTCCCATAAGGTTAACAGAAGTTTCTCAGCAGAAACTCCACAAGCCAGAAGGGAGTGGCATGATATACGTAAAGTGATGAAAGGGAAGAACCTACAACCAAGATTACTCTACCCGGCAAGGATCTCATTCAGATTCGATGGAGAAATCAAAAGCTTTACAGACAAGAAAAAGCTAAGAGAATTCAGCACCACCAAACCAGCTCTACAACAAATGCTAAAGGAACTTCTCTAAGTAGGAAACACAAGAGAAGAAAGGACCTACAGAAACAAACTCCAAACAATTCAGAAAATGGTCATAGGAACATACATATCGATAATTACCTTAAATGTGAATGAATTAAATGCTCCAACCAAAAGACACAGGCTTGCTGAATGGATACAAAAACAAGAGCCATATATATGCTGTCTACAAGAGACCCACTTCAGACCTAGGGACACATTCAGACTGAAAGTGAGGGGATGGAAAAAGAAATTCCATGCAAATGGAAATCAGAAGAAAGCTGGAGTAGCAATACTCATATCAGATAAAATAGACTTTAAAATAAAGAATGTTACAAGAGACAAGGAAGGACACCACATAATGATCAAGGGATCAATCCAAGAAAAAGATATAACTATAAATATATATGCACCCAACGTAAGAGCACCTCAATACATAAGGCAACTGCTAACAGCTCTAAAAGAGGAAATCGACAATAACACAGTAATAGTGGGGGACTTTAACACCTCACTTACACCAATGGACAGATTATCCAAAATGAAAATAAATAAGGAAACAGAAGCTTTACATGACACAGTAGACCAGATAGATTTAATTGATATTTATAGGACATTCCATCCAAAAAAGCAGATTACACTTTCTTCTCAAGTGTGCACAGAACATTCTCAAGGATAGATCATATCTTGGGTCACAAATCAAGCCTCAGTAAATTTAAGAAAATTGAAATCATATCAAGCATCTTTTCTGACCACAATGCTATGAGATTAGAAATGAATTACAGGGGAAAAACATAAAAAACACAAACACATGGAGGCTAAACAATGCATTACTAAATAACGAAGAGATCACTGAAGAAGTCAGAGGAAATCAAAAAATACCTAGAGACAAATGAGAATGAAAACACAATGATCAAAACCTATGGGATGCAGCAAAAGCAGTTCTAAGAGGGAAGTTTATAGCTATACAAGCCTACCTCATAAAACAAGAAAAATCTCAAATAAACAATCTAACCTTACACCTAAAGGAACTAGAGAAAGAAGAACAAACAACACCCAAAGTTAGCAGAAGGAAAGAAACCGTAAAGATCAGAGCAGAAATCAATGAAATAGAAACAAAGAAAACAGTAGCAAAGATCAATAAAACTAAAAGCTGGTTCTTTGAGAAGATAAACAAAATTGATAAACCATTAGCCAGACTCATCAAGAAAAAAAGGGAGAAGACTCAAATCAATAGAATTAGAAATGAAGAAGGAGAAGTTACAACAGAAACTGCAGAAATACAAAGCATCCTAAGAGACTACTACAAGCAACTCTATGCCAATAAAATGGACAACATGGAAGAAATGGACAAATTCTTAGAAAGGTATTACCTTCCAAGACTGAACCAGGAAGAAACAGAAAATCAGAAAATATGAACAGACCAATCACAAGTAATGAAATTGAAACAGTGATTTTAAATCTTCCAACAAGCAAAAGTCCAGGACCAGGTGGCTTCACAGTTGAATTTTATCAAACATTTAGAGAAGAGCTAACACCCATCCTTCTCAAACTCTTCCAAAAAATTGCAGAGGAAGGAATACTCCCAAACTCATTCTGTGAGGCCACCATCACCCTGATACCAAAACCAGACAAAGATACTACAGAAAAAGAAAGTTACAGACCAGTATCACTGATGAATATACATGCAAAAATCCTCAACAAAATACTAGCAAACAGAATCCAACAACACATTAAAAGGATCATACACCATGATCAAGTGGGATTTATCCCAGGGATGCAAGGATTCTTCAATATACGCAAATCAATCAATGTGATACACCATATTAACAAACTGAAGAATAAAAACCATATGATCATCTCAATAAATGCAGAAAAAGCTTTTGACAAAATTCAACACCCATTTATGATAAAAACTCTCCAGAAAGTGGGCATAGAGGGAACCTACCTCAACCTAATAAAGGCCATATATGACAAACCCATAGCAAACATCATTCTTCATGGTGAAAAACTGAAAGCATTTCCTCTAAGATCAGGAACAAGACAAGGATGTCCACTCTTGCCACTATTATTCAACATAGTTTTGGAAGTCCTAGCCATGGCAATCAGAGAAGAAAAAGAAATAAAAGGAATCCAAATTGGAAAAGAAGAAGTAAAGCTGTCACTGTTTGCAGATGACATGATACTATACATAGAGAATCCTAAAGATGCCACCAGAAAACTACTAGAGCTAATCAATGAATTTGGTAAAGTTGCAGGATACAAAATTAATGCACAGAATTCTCTTGCATTCCTTTACACTAATGATGAAAACTCTTAAAGAGAAATTAAGGAAACACTCCCATTTACCATTGCAACAAAAAGAATAAAATACCTAGGCATAAACCTACCTAGGGAGAAAAAAGACCTGTTATGCAGAAAACTATAAGACACTGATGAAAGAAATTAACTATGATACCAACAGATGGAGAGATATACAATGTTTTTGGATTGGAAGAATCAATATTGTGAAAATGACTATATTACCAAAAGCAATCTACAGATTCAATGCAATCCCTGTCAAATTACCAATGGCATTTTTTATGGAACTAGAACAAAAAAATCTTAAAATTTGTATGGAAACACAAAAGACCCTGAATAGCCAAAGGAGTGTTGAGGGAAAAAACTGGAGCTGGAGGAAAGAGACTTCCTGACTTCAGACTATACTATAAAGCTATAGTAATCAAGACAATATGGTCCTGGCACTAAAACAGAAACATAGATCAATGGAACAAGATAGAAAGCCCAGAGGTTAACCCATGCACCTATGGTCAACTAATCTATGACAAAGGAGACAAGGATATACAATGGAGAAAAGAGAGTCTTTTTAATAAATGGTGCTGGGAAAACTGGACAGCTACATGTAAGAGAATGAAATTAGAACACTCCCTAACACCATACACAAAAATAAACTCAAAATGGATTAAACACCTAAATGTAAGGCTAGACACTATAAAACTCTTAGAGGAAAACATAGGAAGAACACTCTTTGACGTAAATCATAACAAGATCTTTTTTGATACACCTCCTAGAGAAATGGAAATAAAAACAAAAATAAACAAATGGGACCTAATGAAACTTCAAAGCTTTTGCACAGAAAAGGAAACCATAAACAAGGCCAAAAGACAACCCTCAGAATGGGAGAAAATGTTTGCAAATGAATCAACGGACAAAGGATTAATCTCCAAAATATATGAACAGCTCAAGCAGCTCAATAGTAAAAAAAACCAAACAACCCAATCCAAAAATGGGCAGAAGACCTAAATAGACATTTCTCCAAAGAAGACATAAAGATGGCCAAGAAGCACATGAAAAGTTGCTCAACATCACTAATTATTAGAGAAATGCAAATCAAAACTACAATGAGGTATCACCTCACACCAGTTAGAATGGGCATCATCAGAAAATCTACTAACAACAAATGCTGGAGAGGCTGTGGAGAAAAGGGAACCCTCTTGCACTGTTGGTGGGAATGTAAATTGATACAGCCACTATGGAGAACATTATGGAGGTTCCTTAAAAAACTAAAAATAGAATTACCATATGGTCCAGCAATCCCACTACTGGGCATATACCCAGAGAAAACCATAATTCAAAAAGACACATGCACCCCAGTGTTCATTGCAGCACTATTTACAATAGCCAGGTCATGGAAGCAACCTAAATGCCCATCGACAGATGAATGGAAAAAAGGTGTGGTACATATATACAATGGAATATTAGCCATAAAAATGAACGAAATTGGGTCATTTGTTGAGACGTGGATGGATTTAGAGACTGTCATACAGAATGAAGGAAGTCAGAAAGAGAAAACAAATATCATATATTAACGCATATATGTGGAACCTAGAAAAATGGTACAGATAAACCGGTTTGCAGGGCAGAAGTTCAGAAACAGATGTAGAGAACAAATGTATGGACACCAAGGGGGGAAAGTGGGGGTGGTGGTGGGGGTGGTGGTGGGATGAATTGGGCCATTGGTATTGACATGTATACAGTGATGTGTATAAAATTGATGACTAATAAGAACCTGCTGTGTAAAAAATAATAATGAATTATGGAAGGAAGGAAGGAAGAGAATGGGGAGGGGGAGGGAGAGATGGGAAAGGGAAGGAGGGGGGTTGCAGTTAAATTTGGGGTTAAAGTACATTTTACTTGGTACTTCAGAACTTAGTCTGAGCTTTTTGAAATGTGTAATTACCCAACAATCATTCAGTAAATATTTATTGAGTGCCTACTATATGCCAGGAATTATTCTAGGTACTGGAGATATTTCTGTGAGCAAAGAAAAAATTCTGACCTCTTGGGACATATGCCAAATTGGGAGAAATGGACAATAATCAAATAAATATGTAATATAATTCAGGAAATGACAGATATAAAGAAAAATAAAGCAAAATAAAAGCATAGAGAGTGACGAAGGAGATAGTTCAGATAGGCTGATCTCTCTGAGGAGGTGATGCTTGAGACCAAAATGGAAGAGGAAGCAATGTATGCAGTAATCTGGGGAAGAGCATTCTAACCAAAGAAACAGCAAATGCAGAGGTTCTGAGAAGAGAGTGAGCTTAGTGTGTTCAAAGAATAGCAAGAATGCCCGTTTGGAAACTACAGGAGAGTGGGTGATGGAGGGATGGCAAGAGGTAAAATCACAGAGCTATGTAGAGTCCAGATCACATAGTCCAAACCTAGGGTTTGGGAATTTGTAGTAAGTATAATAGAAAGCCGTTGGATACTTTTAATAGAGAAATGACATGATCCAATTTGTTAAAAGATTTTTCTGAATGTTGTGTGAAAAATATACTGAAAGGAGACAAGATTGGGAACTGGAGGCTATTGCAGTCATCTAGATAAGTAATGATGTTGATTGGACCAGGTTGGTGTAGTGGAAGCAGCAGCAGTAGTAGAAGTGGTAATAGCAGTAGTAGTCGTCAGAATTGGTAGGTTTCAGGATATATAATCTAAAGGTAGAGCTGGCCAATACTGATGAATTGGCTATTGGGAGTGAGACAGAAATCAAGGATGACTCTTGTTTTAGCTTGCTCAACTGGTGGAATGGCAGTTTTCTTTGCTGAAATGGGAGAAAACTTGGAAAGAAAGGGGGTTAATCAGGAGTTATACTTCAGGCATGTTAAATTTGAGATGCCTGTTAGACACTTCAGTGGAGACCTCGGTTGCGCAGGCAGTTAGACAAAAGTCTGAGGAAGAGACTGGAGTTGGAGGTGTACGTTTAGGAGGCACTCTCTCTTCCATCACTTGATAATGAGTAGAAGATAAAGAAAAGAGGGTTGGAGACTGAGCCCTGGGGCATTCTGTCATTCAGAGGTCTATTAAAGAGGAACACGCAGCACAAGACACTGAGAAGGAGCAACCAGTCTGGCAACAAGAAAACCAGAAGGGTGAGAAATCAAGAATTATACAGTATCCAGAAGAAAACAAATGACTACAAGATAGGAAAATACAGTTCATATAAAATAAAATGCAAATGGCTCTTGGAAAAGAAAAGATAGTCTCCTTCATAATAAGACAAAATAAAACTTAAACATCATTGCAATATCATTGTTCACCCATCAGATTAACAAAGATTAAAAAGTTTAATAACATACTCTATTGGTGAGGTTGTAGGGAAACAGACAGTCATATATTGTAGATGGGTTTCATAAATTGGCACATTCTCTTTGGAGAGCAACTTGACAATAACAAAATTTTAAGAGTAAATATACTTTTTGACCAGTCAATTCTACTCCTGGGAATTGATCCTATAGTATATTTATACATGTGCAAAATGATAAATGTACAAGACTATACACTGAAGAATTATATTCAATAGCAAAAGGTCGGAAGCAATCATCAGGGAACTGGTTAAATAAATTGTGACTCATCCTGAAATAAATATAATAAAATTATGATAACTGGTTAAATAAATTATGGCTCATCCCAGAATATTATTCAGCTATTAAAAAGAACAAGGCAGATTTATAGGTACCATATGGAAGGCTCCTGAAGACACATGATCAAGTGAAACAAATCAAAGTTTAGATTAGTATCTTTATTATGTTACCTATATATTTTATAAGAAAATAAAATAATATAGGTACATATATATTTGTATATACCTAGAATATCTCTGAAAGGATACACAATAATCTGATTATAAGGTTGCCTCCAGGCATGAGAACTGTGTGAGGTAGAATAGAGACTTATTCTCAGTTTATTCCTCTTGTACCTTGTGAATTTTATGGCATGTCCATGTATTTCTATTTTTTTAAGTTTTTCTTTTTTTTTTAATTTTGAGGAAAGAGTGTTATTAAGAGGTCAAGTAAAATAAGGACTCAAAATTGACCATTGATAAGGCAAGATGGAGTTCCTCAGTGACCTTTATAAGGTCAAGTCCACTGGACTGGTTGAGGTGAAGACCTGATGAAACATTCAAGTGAGTGGGAGGTGAGTACGTGGTGATAGTGAATCCAGAGTTCTATACTGGAAAAAACACTGGACTTTGTTTCTACTTCTGACCCAGCCATTTCTAATTCTTTCAGTCTGGACAAGTCACTTAAGTTTTGTGAGCCCCAATTACTACATGAGTAAGATGAAGAAAGCCATATTTGCCCTGCCTATTGGAGAGTATTCTTATTGGGCTCAAATGAGAGAATGTCTCTTAATTGATACTCTATAAAATCCTATTAGATAAGATGTATCATTGTTGTTATTAATACCCAAGCACCCTTGTACTGCAGAAGAAATTCTAAAAGAAGTGTTTTGGAAAGTTGGAGGTTTAGTGTTTGCTCTATGGTTCTCTTTTTATAATATAACCTATATTATATTCTAGGTATGTTCATATTGCTGCTTTCTTAAATGCCTCTTTTTTTTCAAATGAAAATATGTTTGATTTCTGGCTGAAAGCTCACTGATTTTAAAGCTATAGCTTAAAAAAAAAGCTTTAAAAAAGTCCTACTGGTTATCTTTGCTTTAACATTATTTTGATAACATAAATATACATAAATTATAAAAATAAAATACGATAATAGTCTCACTTCCCAGACATAACCACTATTAACTAGTACATTTTCAAATCTTTCCAGATATTTCTCTATCATAATCAATAACCTTATATACATATTTACTTTGGATTTAAACAAAATCAACTTGGCCCTTCCTGGTAATTCTCAATACAAGCATTAACCACAATGTCCCCCCAAACACAAGACCCATCCAGTTTTGACTTATAATAGGAAAATCAAGAACTTTTTTTTTTTAATGAAGAAAGCCCATATCAAAATTTGGAAAGAAACCATCAGTTTTGATTTTAGTCCCTTTCTAAATGTTCAGATTTCTTTGTCGAGTAGAAGTTGTAGAGCTAATTTTACCCTGCCAGATAATTCTTATATCATTGGAAGCTGGGGCAATAGCATGGATGGGTGCCCTGCAGAATAAGAAATACAAAACTCCCTCTGCTACTAACCCTTTTGACCAAGATAATAAGGAATCACCTAATCTAGCCCTGAACACTCAGTAGTGAATAACATATTCTCACTTGAAAGAGAAATTTTAAGGCATAATAAATATTCTTTTTAATAAAAGTAATCTTTGTCTACATAAGATCCATCTCTAGAGCAGGCCCAAGAGTAGAAAGTGCAAATAAATCATTCAGTACAGGACTTCCCTGGGGGTGCACCGTGGTTAATAATCCGCCTGCCAGTGCAGGAGACATGGGTTCGAGCCCTGGTCCGGGAAGATCCCACATGCCACAGAGCATCTAAGCCCGTGCGCCACAGTTATTGAGATTGCACTCTAGAGACCACGAGCCACAACTATTGAGCCCTCGTGCCACAACTACTGAAGCCCGCATGCCTAGAGCCCATGCTCTGCAACAAGAGAAGCCACCTCAATGAGAAGCCTGCGTACCACAGCAAAGAGTAGCCCCTACTCACCGCAACTAGAGGAAGCCCGCATGCATCAATGAAGACCCAATGTAGCCAAAATTAAATAAATAAATAAATTTATTTTTAAAAAATCATGCAGTACACCTCTATCTACAAATGTGAATTTGTGAGTTGCAGAAACAGCATGCACTGCTGAGATGAAGATACTTCTGTTTTCCTTCTCACCTTCTAATTGTACTTCATTAAGGCAATGTCAGAACTTGTAACACCACCAAATAAATGGGAAAATAGCCAAAGTTGGTCATATTTACAAAAAAGTTTTTTTTTTCTTTTATTGGTTATATTAGACTTCTTGGGCTACCATAACAAAATACCATAGGCTGGATGGGTTAAACCACAGAAATTTATTTTTTCACCATTCTGGAAGCTTGCAACTCCAAGATCAGGGTGCCAGCATGTTTGGTTTTCTAATAATGGCTCTTTTCCTGGCTTGCTGACAGCTCCCTTCTCACTGTGTCCTTACATAGCGTAGAGAGAGTCAGCAAGCTTTCTGGTGTCTCTTCATACAGGGGCACTAATCTCATCATCAGGGCCCCATCCTCATGACCTCATGTAACCCTAATTGCTTCCATAAAGGCCCCATCTCCAGATACAGTCACATTGGGAGTTAGGGCTTCAACATACGAATTTGGGAGAGATATAAACATTCAGTCCATAACACTAGTTCTTTCTGATATAATTTTACAATTAAAAGAATTAGAATGAAAAGTAGTGAAAAATGCCCTGGATTAGAAGTCAAGAGACTTAAGTTGTGTTACAACTCCTGTGTATCTTTGAATATCTCTCAGTTTCTTCCAATTGTTAAAATAAGACAGGTGACACTAGAGACTCACTATCAGAGCTAAAATTCCATTTATTCAAAGAAAAAAATGTTATAGCACTTAATTTTTCTAACACCAATTAAAATTAATTTCTATCCAGCTGTGAAGATATGATTGAATTATAACTTCCCTTCCCTTTCAAAAATTATCTTCTCCAAACAAAAATCCAGTTTTGTTACTAAAAATAAATTACAGCATCTATAAGAGAGATAGTTTTAATGTTGCAAAACCATGTATAATGTATATCTCATAACTGATGAAGAATTAAGAGAGACTCTGGGGAGCAATCCACCAGAGAAAAAGTTTAAGTGATTTCAAATTTCTTGTTAGTTTCCTTTCATCATCTCACCTTCATCTCTGAATTTACTCCTTCATACTATGATAATGTTATTCCAACCTGACTTAATACAATTAGTTTGTAATCATTCCACTTCCTTAGTGATATATAATTGCCTAAGCTTCATTTGTGAGGATGATATATAGGTTACATGACTGTCACAAGACACTTTTCAGATACTGTGAATTTAGATAAGTAAGTATTTGGGAGTTTTGTTATTCATAGGATTCAGACATCTTATAAACTGTAAGAATAATAACATAAACTCCAAAGTTACTCAATAAGTGTTGAGCGTTTAATAGTGCCATGTAGCTCAAGCAATGCTTAATTTTTTTATTTTTTAAATTATTTTTAAAATTAATTTTATTTATTTATTTTTGGCTGCGTTGGGTCTTTGTTGCTGCATACAGGCTATTCCCTAGTTGCAGCGAGCGGGGGCTACTCTTCGTTGCAGTGCACGGGCTTCTCACTGCGGTGGCTTCTCTTGCTGTGGAGCACAGGCTCCAGGTGCATGGGCTTCAGTAGTTGTGGCACGCAGGCTCAGTAGTTGTGGCTCACGGGCTCTAGAGCACAGGCTCAGTAGTTATGGAGCATGGGCTTAGTTGCTCCACAGTATGTGGGATCTTCCTAGACCAGGGCTTGAAACAGTGTCCCCTGCATTGGCAGGCGGATTCTTAACCACTGCGCCACCAGGGAAGCCCTTAATTTTTTTTTAAATTAGAGGTAGGCATAGAAGATATTTGTCTATGACACACAGAAAGCCATAGAAATGATTTCTACACAGCAGAACATTATTTTTCATTATTGAATCCAACCAGTGGCTGCTTCATTATGTCAAAAATCCACGGAAACACATAAATTTTTTTCAGTCCTTCAATATAGGGCAAATCCAGAAACTCTTGGAGTTGCAGCAATGCTTGCAAAGAACAATCCCACTCCAGGGACCAAAATTGGGGCAAGGATTTTGTAGAATATAAGAGAGACCAGGAATCCCCTTACATTTGATGCAGTAATGGATTTGATGCAAATTATATTTGATGCAATTACCTAAAAAATGGTTCATGAAAATTCTACTTAAAGGCTGTTCTAAGCAACTGTAAATATAATAACTAAATATCCTCTTCCAGTAGTAATCCTGAGTCTGAGGCAATGCATGTCCAATCTGAGGCAGGAAGATGTAGGACATGCAGAGTGTAGGACCCACAAAAGGAGCTATACAAAGGGGCCAACACTAGGTCAGAGATATTTTTCTGATCCACACTTACCTAAGATTTCACCAGTTCCCTCACGTAAAGAGATGAATGTCACCATCAGAATAACATTCAATATTCACTGTAATATGTTGGCATATATTCAAGTATAAGTTAGTTTTAAGTATAAGAGTACTAATTTCATATCATGGGTTCAGTTATTCTCAGTTGCACACAATTCCTTCAAACCTTATTAAAGAATGTTGTCTGGAAGAAGTGATCCCCAAGACATCAAGTAACAACTGCAGTCAAGACTCAGTTGCCCAAAGTGACTAGTGTAGGAGTGTCATTCCTAGCAGAGGGTGCTTAAACAGGTCTTATTCCTACCTGGGTATATACACATTACACCAGCCTTTAACTGGGCACTAAACATATATACTATAGTGCACATGGCATTGTTCTTGACTTTCAGAAATGTATAATACAGTTGGAGAGGCAAAACTGATAACACACACACTCACAAACTTAGCAAAGGAAGGCCTATGTACAAGATGCTATGCTAAGCAGAATATAAAGAGAAATGAGACTGCATGGTCTTTGACCTCAAAATGACTACAGTCTTTAAGTAGGGGAGGACATAATAATAGTAGTAAAATAATAATTTCAAACATATATTGGTCACATAATGTGCGAAGGACTGCACCAAGAGCTTTACAGCACGTATACAATCTCATTTAATCTTCATTGTAACATGATAGTGTAGGTATTACTATTCTCATTTTACAGATGAAGAGACTAAGCTCACAGATTTTAAGTAAGTGGTTCAAGTTTACAAAACTAGTTAGCAGGACTTGGGTCTGAGTCTAAGAAGCATTAGCTCCTTCCTGTGATATCACACTACATCTCCCACATGTAGACAAATTGCTGTGAAATGGCAAACATCATAAAAGTAGACCCATGAACCACAGTGTTTTACATCAGTCATTTCCAGCCCGAGAGAACTGGAAATGTTTGGTGGAGGAGGTGGCCTTTGAGCAATAGTAAGGAGCCTAACAGGAGATGAGTAACTGTAGGAAGTTGGATTATTCCAGGAAGCACATAGGCAAAGGCATAGAGGTAGGACAGCATACGTTTTTTAAAGGTGGAATGTGATTAATAATCTATTTTGGTGGTAGCCTGGAAATAATACGGTGGTGTGGTGGGAAAAGTAAGTTGGAATCAGTTTGGAATCAAATGATAACAAGCAGGTCTTGAACACTACTTTAAGGAGTTTGGACTATTTGGAGGCTACCACTGACCTATTAAAAGGTGTTTGTGGAAGAAGGGCATAATCAAACAGCATTTCAGTGTGATTAAACAAGGAGACAATCATTAGGTGATGATACATGACAATTATCAACAAATATTAGCTCAATGTGAGGAAATATTCTTGTCGTTATGTTAGGAGAGAACTGGTAAACTGTTGCAGGAGTGGTTAGTTAAATAACTAATCATCAGAATCATCACAGTCTAGACTGGCCAAGAAAGTTACAAACTCAATTTCATCAGTTTCACCCCCAACAGTTTGATCACACTGGGAGAGATAATAAAGTATCAAGGAAAATAAAATAATAATTTATAATAGTAGCTAATCTTTGTGGAGCTTATGTGTCAGGCAGTGCCCTCCAAACTCTTTATAATAACAATCTGCTGTCTGCTGAGCCCAGGTTCACTGCAAAGGAGGTTGGATAGTCATGTCAACTATTTAAATCAAGCTGTCTGAGAAATCAGAGAAGTTGTCACCTTTCAAGTGATCTAGTCAAGATTACTAGTGACATAAAACATAGTCTCTTGCCCTTGTTGAACAGTCAAGGATAAACACTGAAATTACTCACCAACTTTCCTTTTCCTAAACTCCATAAGGACCATTTGTTTCTAACATGTTTCCATTTCTAGGATTACAGTTTCTTTTACATTAGTTACATTTTATGGTGCTTGTTTCCCGGCACTTCTGTCTCTTCAGCAAACTCTTCTCCAAATCAGAGTGTAGGATGGGTTATTTCTAGGAAAAGCTTCTCCAAGTAAACTGATTCCACCCACTATGTATTCATTCTGGTGTCTTGTTCCTGCATTTTGAAGTACTTTTGGAGCCTACAGCTCACTATCTATGATTGCCTAAACTTTCTCACTGTAATGAGGGCAAGAGACTGTGAAACAAAAAGTTGGATTTGTGACCCCTATAAATCTTAATAAGCAAAGGAAACTCAGTCACCTATATTCTCACTCACCAAACACCTACTGTAAGTAAGCTATATGCGTAATAAGTCACATTAGGATAGAATGGGGGGGCAGAGGGGGACACTAGGTTGAGCCAAATTATTATCTATAAGTTCTTTAGTGATAGAAATTATTTCTTAATAATCTTTGCATGTCTGAATTGCCTAGCATGGTTAACTGAACACTCTAGACACCAAATAAATATCTATTGAATAAATGATTTTTTTAACAAACCATAGATTAGTGGAAGGGAGTGGAAATAAAATTCAAACATGAACAACTCACTTGTTTTAACAGCTTGCATTAAAATAGTAAAAGAAGGGCTTCCCTGGTGGCGCAGTGGTTGAGAGTCCGCCTGCCGATGCAGGGGACGCGGGTTCGTGCCCCGATCCCGGAAGATCCCACATGCCGCGGAGCGGCTGGGCCCGCGAGCCATGGCCGCGGAGCCTGTGTGTCCGGAGCCTGTGCTCCGCAACGGGAGAGGCCACAGCAGTGAGAGGCCCGCGTACAGCAAAAAAAAAAAAAAAAAAAAAAAAATAGTAAAAGAAGAATGAGGCTAATGGCTAAATTTGAACAGAGTGTTGGATTTTTACAGGGATTTGATAATGTTTTCTTTTACATGACCAATATAGTGAATATCTTTAATAATAATACCTGATTATTTAATTCAACAACTCAGGCAGTTATCAGGTGTCCTCTCAGCTAAAATTAAAATTGTATACATCCCTCTCTCTCACCTCATTTGCTTTTCTCACCATCACCTTCATTTCAGTGAATGGTATAATGGGTTGAATAATGGGCCCTCCAAAATATATCCAAGTGTAAATCCTTGGAACCTGTGAACATCACCTTATTTAGTAAAGGAGACTTTCAGATATAGTTAAGGATCTTGTGATAGAATCATCCTGAATCACCCCATGTGAGTCCTAAGACAAGCACCCTAAGAGACAGAGAGCAGGAGTCATAGAGGCAGAGATTGGAATGATATAGCCAAGGAAAGTCAATGAAAGTTGACAGCCACCAGAGCTGGAAGACACAAAGAATGGATTATCCCCTAGAACCTTCAGAGGGAGTGCAAGTTTGCCAACACCATGATTTTGAACTTATAGTCTCCAGAACTGTGAGAGAATACATTTCTGTCATTTGAAGTCACCCAGTGGTAATCTTCTAAAAATCTAACAGAAAGAACAACTCTTTCCTGCCACTTGCTCACCAAAACCCCTAGAGTTGTCCTTAACTTTCATCTTTCTCTCACATTGCCAATCCATCCAACAGTAGTAAAGAATTTATACTTTTAAAATACATCCAGAATCTGACCACTGCTTACCACTTCCACTGCTCCCACCCGTTGAAGCCACCATCCTGTATTATCCCCTTAAAGAGTCTCCTTGATTCCACCCATGCCCCCTACAACCTATTCTCAATACACCAGACAGACTGACTCTTTTAAAACTTAAGTCATGACATGTCAAAACACTGTAAGTTCTCCCCATTTTACCCACAATAAAGCCAAAATTCCCACATTGGCCTGTATAAACCCTGTCACCCCCGGACCTCATCGCCCCCTGACCAGTGCATTACTCTGATCCAGCCCACAGCCTCTGCTCTTCCTTGCTCCTTCTCCAATACTCCAGGTGTGGTCTCTCCTTAAGACCTTTGCACTGGCACTTCCCTCTGTTTAGAAAGTTGTTTCCTCGTGTATCTCTGCAGTTTACTCCACCACCTCCTTTAAGTCTTGTTCAAATGTCACCTTCTCAGAAGTAAGTAAAAACTTATTGAATAAATAATTAAGTGAATGGATTTCAAATCAATAGCTTTTATAACTATCAAGCACTTCTACTTTATAATTATTCTAACTATTATTTTTCTTTTTTTTTTTACCATACGACCTGGTCTTAGTGTCCCATCCATATATTCTCAAACTGTATAGAATTAGATTCCTTTATAATGTCTCATACATTAAATCCATGATTACTTAATGACCTTGGAGGTTTTGGAAGCATACAATAATGTCCAATATTTTCTGAAGTAGTATATCATAATTTGCCTAAGTTTTAATATGTGACATGAGTGAAGTAGTCTTTTCTTCATAATCAGGGGGACAAGCATGTATCTCCTCATTTTTCCAAAGTTGAAAACTACTGTCAGAAATATGGATGGCAATTAGTTAATGAATAATGTAAGAGAGTGGTTAGAATAACACAGAAAGTTAGCTTCAAAATGAATAAACCTATCCAAGAAAAAGCCGTTTCTCCAATATGGTCAGCATGGTAGCAGGTATATTATCACTACAGGAAGCAAGTTTGACTGTCAAGTCGATGAAGAATAATTACAATTGTCAGGCAGAGAAATGATGAGATTGTGGGAAATTGAGCATTCCAAAGTTCTCACACAATTGTTGACTTCATGTTATAGTCCCCAAACTCATTTTAATGCTATAAGATCCAATTCACTTTTCCAGAAGTCATTGTTGCCAGTTTTCATCCTGCCAATTGTGAAATGTTCCAATGTGATTTTTGTGTTTGTTTGTTTTATTTCTTTGAGAATTCATTATCGCATTGTCAGATTTCTAGGTCATTGCTTAGAGAGGCAATTTTAGTAGTGTTTTAAATCACCCATGTGATAAACCTTTTCTTTGGAAAGACCTCTGTCTCAATCATCCAAAATAATTTCATAATCTCTCTTGGATTGAAAGTTTATAGATTTGAGGCCACATAATTCTTTCCTTGGCTAAAATAATAAATTTTCCCAAGCTAAAAAGAACTTTCCCAAACCATGTTGAAAACAAAATTGTAACACTCTACGAAGTGTCAATTTCAACAGCTCAAATGCATTTTCAGAAGTTTCAAACAGATCAAATACTTCTGTAAATTAGGCACTGTGGATCTCCTTCTTGTTTTGCTAGGTACATGGTTTGTAGTGTTCATAATAGCACAGTACTCCCTCTGAAGTCAGTATTCTTGAAGTCTCTGGAGGCTCAGATAAGTTCCTCAGAGACAGACCTGGTATAATTTGTAAAATAGCCCACGGCATTACCAGTTCACACTGTAATTTTGCCAGATCTTATAAGATAAGCTGGCTTGGCCCTAGTCATTAGAGAGATGGGCAGCCTCTAGGGTAAACCCAATTGCTGTAGAAACTATCATTAAAACTATTATTGAACATCTATCTGGTGCCAAAAATACATCCAACTCATTGTAGTCATTGGGATCTGCAGCAAGACAATGCTTCTGTGCTTCACAAGGGACACATGAATGCCTCAGTAGTTTTAATCCATGGAAATGCTGAAATGGAAAAGCACTGGCTGCTCCCTCTCATTCTGGACCACTTACAGTCCCAGTATCCTTTTTTTTTTATATAAAAATTTATTTTTTTAAGTCAAAGTATGCAACAAATAAAATCTACAGAAAACAGATTTTCCCATCACAATCTGTTGCTTTACCAAATAATAGTTTGAAAACACGTTCCTTCAGTCATTATAAAGTTCTTAAACTACAAAAGAAATTAAATCTGTAAGAAAGTCTAGTAGACCAGATGCTGTTGTCAGGACTTTTATATCGGTGGTTATGCTTCAGTACATCCCACACCATCCACCTCCACTCATGCGACCTTGCCCATAGTAACCGCCACTGCCTCCACCACCACAGCCATAACCACCCAGGCCATCAGGAGTACCATATCCTCCATGATAATTGTTCCCTATTCCCATTCTTCCAACAGATCCATAGCCTCCCTGATGATCCATTCCATCTCTGCCATAGGCTCCCATTCCAGAACCTCCCATTCCAGAGCTGCCTCCAGGAGTTGAATTCAAGAAGAGTTCAATGTATCGATGTTGCATGTTATTCTTATCTTTAGACATGGCAGCTACTGCATCTTCATATGTCACAAACTCTACATCTGCTTCTCCTGTTGCTCTGCCATCAGCTCCAATATCAATATGCACTCGGATTGGATTTAGTGGTGAGAAGAAATTAGCAATGTCACTTTCAGTTGCATGGAAAGGCAATCCCCTCATATGTACAAAATGACCACCATGAAAACCTGAGCTTGCATCACCAGCTCCACCATAGCCATGTCCTCCCATACCTCTTCCATCTCTCATTCTGTCATCAAAGCCATCATTTCCATAGCCATAATTATTATAGCCACCATAGTCATCAAAACCTCCATAACTTCCATGCCCAGCTCCATAATAACCCCCTCTTCCTCCTATTGGTCTATCATATGGTCCCAGTCGCTGGCCCAGCAATCTTCTTGGTGGATCATAAAATCCTTTGATTTCACTCCTGCTACTTCTGAAGATCTCAATATACCTGTGCCCTATTCTTTCCTTGTGTTTCCCCAGAGCATTTTCTGCTATCTCCTTTGAAGCAAACTGCACGAAGGCCTCCCCTGTGCTTCTCCCCGGTAGTCCATCATCAATGTTATCCCATTTGGCACTATTTCCAACCTTTGAAAGAACTGAACTATTTCCTCTTTGCTGCAACCAAATGGCAGTCCACGAAGTTGTACTGTCCCATCACTAGCATCATTTGGACCATTATGTTTCATAACCCAATCCTTCTCAATACCGTTTGATTTAAATGCCTGTCGGGCGACAGTAGCACCGACTCCGCTGCTTGCGGGGTCTGGTCGTGAGCAGGGAGAAGTCGCCCGCCTCGTGCAGCGCTCCCACAATGGTTCTTCCAACCGTCTCCTGCGGCGGCAACCACTAAGGGCTCCAGTATCCTTTGTCATCCCCTTATGTAGCCAAGAGTCTGAAGAGAGGCCCAGATGTAATTTGATGATGTTTGGCCAGTTTTATCTCCAAAACACTTCTTAAGTCTATCTCCTCTTCCTTCATGCCAAATACCACTGCCTTAGTTCAGTCCTTCATACTGTTCACCTGGGCTAACACAAGAACTTCCAAACTGGTCTCTCTAACTCCTATCTACCCGCCTCCCTTACCCCAAATCTACCCCCTTATGTACTCCACATTGCAGCCAGAGTGACCAGCCTAAAACACACACCTGATCCTTTCACTCCCAAGTTTTGAATGGTTCTGAATTCATTCATCTATTCATTCGACAAATCCCCAGTGCTCCAGCACTGGGAATACAACAGTAAACAAAACAGATACATTTTTGCCTTCTTGAAGCTTGCATTACTATGGGTAAGACAGGCAATAAGAAGACAACTGTACAATGACATATATGGTAAGAAGGAGAGACAAAGAGTAATGGAGGTGGGGTATCTTAGAAAGGGTAGACAGGAGGGGCCTGTCTCAGCAGAAGGGAGTGAAGGGAGAGGGTAGGCCATGAGAGAGAGATGGACAGGAAGGAAGGAAGAGCACAGTAGGCAGAGGGATTAATGAGTGCAAACACCTGAGTCAGAGAGATGCCAGCATGTTCTAGCACATCAAGGCGGCCTGTGAGTTTGGAGCCCAGTGTGTAAGGGGGTTGAAGGCAAAGTGGGGAGCAGGGCAGGGGCCAATTCAAGTAAGGATTTGCCTTCCAGGCCTTGGTAAGAATGTGGATTTTATTTTAGATGTGAAGAAGCCATTGGAGGTTTGAGCACTCACTGGGGAACGTTACTATCTGATTTATATTTTAGAGGGACCACTCTCACTTCTGTGAAAAGGGTAGACTTTAGGAGAGCCAAAATGGAAGGAGACTTATTCCCACTATAATTGTGGAGTTACTGCTGTGATCCATGAGAGCTTGGACTATGATGTTGATGGTGATCAAATTTGGCATACCTGGTCAAGAGGGTTTGCTGAAGGATTGAATGTGGGTATGAGAGAAAGCAAGGAATAAAGGACTCAGCATTTCCTACAGGATAAAGCCCAAGGTTGTAGCACAGCATCCAATTCCCTCTCAATCTGACACCTGCTACCTTCTTCAGCCTCATCTCCCACCCACATCTGAAAAATTTCCCTCCAAGAATTCTGATTTCTGGGAGTTTCCCTGCCCATGTGCCCATGCTACTTCACATCTCTGTGATGTTTTTCAGGCTGTACTTTTTGTGTGGATTTCCCTTCCCACTTACACAATTCTTTCTCAATCTTCAAGACTCAGCTCAGGCATCATCTCCCCAGGAAACCTTTCCTGGATTAACTTTCCAGGTTAAATTAAGTACCCCTTCCTGTACTCAGCATCCAGGAGTCTTATCTCAGCATTCATCATATTGCGTTGAAGCTCTGATTTTTGTCTGTCTTCCCACTAGCCTGTCACCTCCACAAAAGAGAGATCTTGCATTATATGCCTTGCATCCCCAGTGCCTCACTCAGTGCTTACACCCAGCAGAGGTTCAATAAGTGCTTGTCGATCTGAACTGAATCTTCCAGAAACTCTTTATGCCATCAAGGCAGCATTATCAGGGACCAGAGGGAATCATAGCGTCAAAGAGAAACGGAGAGTGAAGCTTTCCTGGATAAATCCCATTGTGAAGACTGGCATGTTGACCACGTGGATCACATGCTCTTCTTATGGAGTGCTCAGGGCCTTTGGTCAAAGTAAGCCATCCCCAAAACATCTCTGGATGTGATAAATACAGGGATCAAGGACTAAATGCTTGGTAGTAGAGGTAAGACAGAACACAGTTACCTACTCTCTGTTGAACATGGGGTAACAGGCTTCTAGAAAAATGAAACAAGCAGGCGCTAGCCACCTGTTTTCTCTGCCTGTATCCTCAACAGCCCATGCTGCTTTTCCTGGTCATCATATCTGATAGAGAATATCAAGAGAATCAGTCTGCAAGCTGCAGGTACAGAGCAGTGTTCAGGGGATCTATAATCACATTACATAAAGTGGGGCTTATATAAAGTTGACAGAATGTGCTGATGTGAGCCATTTACAGTTCAATTGTAACAGAGCAGTCTGGCAAGCAGCTAGCTTTATCTGGGAGATGATGTACTTTGGATTCTGCCATCAAGTCAGATTTAGAATAACAATCTGAAGGGAACACAATCCCCCTTTTAAAAATCTTGTCTTCTCTTCCTCGGATCCAGTGAAGCAAAAGAAGTTAGAAGAGTCTGCATAATACCAGCAGACTTTTCATTACTTTTTATGGAAATGCAACTTATCTAAAGATTTTTTTGTCAAGGGAAACATAGTCAGTATACAAAACTAGATTTAATACAGCAGACAACAAACTTTTTTTTAAACAACTATGCTCCTTGAACTTTAAAAATTTGCCAGATGAATTAACCAAATCTTTAAAAAGTTTTCAGCATAGCTTTACTAGGTTCTATAAAACACAGAGTCAATGATAATTCTATAAAGGGACTAAATCATGGAAGAGACACAGATTGTCAGTCCATATATGTTGCATGTGTGTGAAAAGATTGAAAACTGTTTTCCTTAAACACAAGAATGTATTGTCACCTGGTTTTATCTTCAGATACATTCTCAAACATTTGTTTGAAATAGTTTTCCCAATTTGTTTTTTCTATTGTTTTTCATGGTTTCTTTTGCTATAATCAATTTTTAAAATTTTTATACTTAAATGTTTTAATATTTTTCTTTAGGGTATATATGAGGGGGAGTGTGTGTGTATGTGTGTGTATGATGGTAAAAGGCTTTCTCCTCCACAGAGTGTAATACTAGCTACCCTTGGTTTTTGTCTTTTAACTCTATGGTTTAGTTTTTTACATTAAATCTTTAATCCATTTGGATTTTATATTAACATAACGAGTGAAGTCAGTATTGAGCTCTTTTTTTTTTCTGAGTGACTAAACAGTCTTCTTAACATTATTCATTAAAGCATCCATCTTTTTGATATTGCCATCTTTATCATATATTTTTTCCCCTACTAACTTGAGTCTCCTTCTAGACTCATTGTTTTATCTCATCCTCTGTCTATTCCTGTCCTAGCAAAACCACATTGCTTACTTAATAATGCCTTGATGCTGGGGAAAGTTACCCATCGTCACTTTTCTTTTTCAGAATTTTATTGGCTGCTATATTCATTGACTATTATATTTTTCAGAATATTGTTGGCTATATTTATGATCCAAGATTATGTTTTAGATAAGGAATCTTTTAGAATCTTTGGAATCATTTAGTCAAGTTCCCTCCAAAAAATCCCATTTGGAATTCTGACTAGGATTACCATTCATACCTTGATTGACTTTGAGATCATGGACATCTTAACATTAGTGATTGTTTCTAGCCAAGAAAAGGTGTCTTGCCATTTTTTTGTCTCCTTTTATGCCCCTCAGCACATTTCGTCAGTCATGCATATTTCATGTTAAGTTTATCCCTAGGTATTTTGGATGTTTGCAAGTTAGAAATTACAATTTGTCCAAATCCTACATGTCAAGATTCAAGAAAGATCTTAGCCTCCAACTTTTAGTCAGCACATCCTGTTCATGTACCACTTAATTTTAAATTCTAGCTCATCCTGATAAATTCTAGCTCATCCTGAAATAAATGCATCCTCACTAAGTTTCTTTAGTCATAGCCTTTAGAACTTTATCATTTGTAGCTGCCTGATAGCTTTTGAACATTCTCAAAATTTCAATAGATTCTTATAGTATGAATCTAGCCCTGCCAAAGTAGAATTAAACAAAAGCAAACAAACAAAAGAACACTACTTCTTTCAGTCTCACAGCTACAGTGCAAGCATCAGACCTAGGTTGTGTCAAGCAAATACACCCATAGAAGACTCCAGAAGTAAAACATGGAAGGGAGCAACATGAACCAGTGGCCACATGTGGGGAAATTGACCTTCTGGCAAATGGGGGAGTGGTAGTATCTGATTCTTTAGAAGGTGTCTGGCATGTGGCAACAGGCACAATCAGTGGAGGGTGGCAGCAGTGTTCTCTTGCTAGTAACAGTCCTGCAACATGGTGGAGCAGAGCTGCAAGTTGTATTGTTTAAGCATGTGTTGCATTCAAACCTCGTTCAGTGGCTCCTACAGAAATTTTGTGAGCTATCTGAAGATACTTTAATAATTAATCTCTTTCTCTTTAAACTAGCCAGAGTACTGTGGCTTGCAACTAAAACTGGACAATTTATAGACGAAAGATGGAAATTCATGTAGTAGGCACTAAGAAAAAAGAACTATAAACAAAAGTGGATGGATTGTGCCTATGCTTGTCTTTCTAGTCCCTCGGCTCTTACCTAACTATGCCCTTTACTAGGCCTCTGACTAGTAGACAGTTTCTGTTTGAATTCCTCAAGGGCTGCTAAACTTGGCTCCCTGGTGTGAAAAGCAAACATACTTTTATAGCACAAGACTTTGATCCCTCAGTTGTGTAATTAACTATGTGTTATGGAGAAAATGTGTGTATCTGACAATTTTTTTTTAATTCTTGTTAATATTGGCCATCAGTATATCTAGAGGAGATTTAAGTATAAATATGTTTGATCACACAAATTAAGTATACATACACAACTATTAATTCACAATAAAACAATAAACACATATATTGTTGCTAAACTACATACTGGTCTCAGCTACACCATCACCATCAATAACCCTACATATTTTACTGGGTTTCCAAGGCTGTGTTAGTAAGCTAAAAGAGACCAAGACTTCAGAATTGAATAGGGCTGGGATTTATTGCCTTTGTTATTGGCGTCTCATACGGGAACACCGACTGAAGGTAAAAAAGCTCTCTTCAAGATTGCTAGGTATAAAATATGGACACATGAAGCTGAAAATATATTCCATTCTCTTCTTTGTCTAATTCTATTTTCTTTTTAAACCTCATATACATGGGTGAACCATTTCTCTTTTCAGGTCTCCTTTCCACTTCCTCAACTAGATAGTGAAAAACCTGTTCTGTTCTCCCTTAGTCAAATTCAAAGATACCTAGGGCTTCTCCTCTATTTGCCTTCACCAAGATCAAGATAACCCCTACTCATTACCAGAAGTGCACCTTATACCCTGTACACGGCATCTGTTAGTCATTAGAAGAACAACCATTAACGAGGATTAATTCCCAGAATGCTCACACCCATCTCAGATGCCATTTATTTCTCTAGTTTCCGAACCACTAGCCTATAACCTTTATTGGGAAAGAAGCTTGTGTCTCATAGAGTTTAGCACAGTCCCTGGTACACATAGGCTTCACAAGCACTATTCGTTAAATGATGTTTTGATGTTGGATTATCATTGATCAGTTTCTTGGATGTATGTGAAAATGCATTATAAGTAAATTTCAAATTTCCAAAGTATTTGAGGTGGTCTATGGTCCAAATAGCAAAACATTCTGAATAAGTATATATAGTTTTTCCTTCTGAAATTTATTCTTATAATTTACTTTAGAAACAAGAAGATGAGAAGGAAATTCATATGTATTCCACAATTGCCTTATCGGAATACTTTTAAAAAACTTTATGGTTCTGCTTATATAACCAATTATATGCACTAAAAGTAGCTTATTCAAGTGAATTAATCAACAGGGACCATCTAACAAAGAGTTGAACTGAAACATTTAACCAGTGAGAGTCCGAGGGCTTATATCAGCTATTTTATGTGTTGGAATTGATGTTTCTAGACTCCACATTACAATATATACAATTATAATTATGTGGGAAAATCTCTGTCAAATTGAAAAGTCTGACATTTTTTCTGATCAGACTATTAAGCCATACTGACATAGACTTTTCCTGTGAGGACATGGCTAAAATGGGTTTTTAAATACTAGTTCCTTTGGCTCTACATCTATCCAATTGCCCTTCTGAAAGATAAGCCCTAGCTCAGGTAGCTGCTACAAATTTTCTCTTTTATGCCATGATTCATTTTTCTCCTATTGACCTTTCTTTTTCAGTAATAATTGCAATAAAAATTAGTAGCAATTGGGAAATCAAGAAGAATTTTACCCAAGAAACTTAAGAATGTAAGAAAAACTGAAAACTTGAAGGGTTGTGTCCTTTATAAGTACTTTCTTGAAGTCATTTATTTATTGCCATAGATTAATCAAGTTTCTTGGAATTATTGGCTTTTATATAACACAATTAAGAAACACTTTTTCACATAAAAAACAGATGGGTACTTGTTTTCTAATAAAGCAAAATGATGACAGAATGAAAAGGAGAAAGAGGGAAGCTCTCCAAAACCTACAAAATTGAAATTGCTTCTTCCTCTTAAAGAATACTAAAGGGTATTTTTTTGCCCCTTCATTTGGGAATTTATCTCCTCAGCTTCAACCATGTTTAACAGGAATCTTACAGTTTAATGCCTGTACCTCACACTGAAAAGAGCAGGCAAAACTGTAAATAAGCATTTTAAAAGGATGAGCTTGCTCTTAGAAATCTTTTGAAGCCACTCTGAAGAAAATCAAGTCCATGATAGTTGGAAGCAAAAAAATAAGTAATGATTACTAAGAGTAAGTGACCACTTACAAAGCAGAGGCTTCTTTTATGCATAAAGTCTCCACATCGTTTAATTCAATTTGGATGACCCATTTCTTTGCTGTTTCAAATTCATGTCAATTCTAGTGATCCCTTTTCTTTATGTACCACAGTGCAGATTAAGGTCACTGATTTTGCATAGAGCAAAATGAAGAAAAAAGAAAAGAAAGAAAAAAGAAGAGAACCCAATTTAAATCAGTTACTGGGAGAAAAAAGGTTAGTCTGTTAACAATTATCTATTAAATAGCCACTATGTGTGGAGTGCTGAAATAGATTCTGTGTGGGGAAATGGGAAGCAGAAGATAGTAACCATACCTCTTAAAGAACTCAAAATATAAGAGGGACAGAACAAATCTCACAGAGACTGAACAAATACAAAAATAAGAACATGCAAAAATATAGGGGAAATATGTATGACCAGCCTGAGAATTCCATGCAGGACAAAATCAAAGATGAGTCTGACTTACTATCTTACCTTTTGTGGTACAGTTCACCTCACTCCTCTTTACTGCTTTGCTGTGCTTATGGGATAGACCCTAGGACAGGAAAGCAGGGTCAAACAGATGCAACCCACATGTATCAGCCTCCCATCACACAACTGTTGGAACTATTCAGATTTCCCTCCAGATGTGTGAATTCAGAGGGTTTAAAGAAACTTTTTAATCCCCAAACTATATTCTAGAAAACCATTAACTTAAATCTTCACTGGAACATGAATGCTCTCCCCCCTATACATACACACATACTGGTTTAATTAAAAAACAGTTAAAATCGATTAACATTTTCCATTGGATTCCTTAAGAAAAAAGAATTTAAAAAAGAAACAATTCTCCATTTGTGAATCTGGGCCAAGGGAGCAGAAGATGAGGTGAAAAATGAAAGATGGCTCTGGCTACCCCATGCAGTATTGGAGAGAGCATGGTGTTACTTCTGTTTATCTTGATAGGGGGCTGTCCAATCAGAGGGCAATTTTTGAAAAACAGTAGGAAATGAATACAGAACAGCAACCTGGGAAAATCACCAAGCATGTCAAACAGCAAGCACTCTTAGCTTTTTCTTCTTTCTTTTCCTACATTTGTTGGCAATGACAGTTACCAAAACACAGAATCACATGCATTAAACTTTTTCAAGATAAAGTTCCTATCTCAAAAATAGTAAATTCCTAGTGGGAGCAGGATAAGAGGTATGTTGATTCTTTTGCAGATAGATAGTTTCTACTGTGGATGCCAGTGTTTTTGTTGATTTTGTGTTTTTTTAAGTGCTCAAAAAAAAAATACTATCCATCTGTCCTTAATCTGGAAATGACTCAGTTGTTTAGAAGCTTTTGTTTAAAGCTCACAGAATTGCTATACATTGATTTGACTGCCTAAATGTGAAACTCAGGCCTTCAATGAGACACCCAAGTGAGAAAACTATTAGAGTAACAGAATTATGTTTTTTAATAACCATTTATTGTAATCCAGTGTATTTAGCTTAATACCTTATGTCTCTTTGACATCTAGTTAAAATGTAAGTCTCATCTAAATGAAATTGATGAAATCTAAAATGTATAATTAATGACCTCCTTTGCAGGAGAGTAGAAAATTAACTTTATTTCTTTTAGAAAAGGTGTTATTCTCATGAATAACCAAATTTCTCTAAGTTGTTGGAAGTAGTTTAGCTTAATAGTCTTATTAAAAAAAATCACAGAATTTTTCTTCTTCCTTTTGCAAAAGAAATAAAAGCCACATGCACTGTCACACTAATGCCCAAAATTAGAAATTTTTTGCTGGCTACTTCCATTCTCAGCCCTCACACTCATCATTTTCCATGCCCCTTTTTTACCCTTTTGTATTATTTCCATGCTTATCTGTCTCCCCAAAAGACAGAAGCAGGAAGTAGGTCTTGTTCATTGTAAGCTTTAGCACTCCCATCTCCCAGCCCAACAATGTGTACAGAGTAGGCACTCAATAAATGTTGGCCCATAAATATTTTAAAACTTAAATTAATAAGTGTGCATGAGGCTATGTTTGTTTCTGTATACAAAGGTAGGGAATTTTTGACATCATAGCCAAGATGACACCAAGACTTCCAAGTGGGCACACAGTGTGTAAGCCATACCTTACCCACCTCCACCATCCCCTAACCAGCCTGAAGCTGCTGTTTGATTGAGTAATATAACATTCCTCCTTACTTACCCTCAAGGCTGCTCTTGATACCAAATATGTACTAACTGCTCCAAGGTTGAGAGTCCCTGTGGGGAGAGCTTAGCTGTGAGCAATGTTTTATTACAAGGACAGATAGAGTCCCAAAGAAGGCTCTCTAGACTTCCCCAGCCCTCTAATCTGTGTGGGAATCTAATGCTGCCCTGGACAGAAAAGGCAGAGTTCCTTAGACAATGTGCATGTGCTTTAGGAAGATGGTCCCACAGTCTAGGTCTAATTGGAGAAGGGAAGATTTATCAGCTGCTGAAAGTTGGCCTAGGGCAATGGTGGGGGTGAGTGTCATGAGTCTGTAGAGTGTTTGTCTAAATCTTCTTTGAGTCAGTTGTATTTCTGCCATCAGCAGATCCAGTTGTCCAGTACACATGGGTTAGGATGTTTGGCTTCTCATTCTCATCTCCACTCTGGTTGAAGCCAGGCATCCTCAATAGGGAATGAAAAGGCTGGAGCAGAAACCCTTCAGGTTCAACCTCCCCAGCTCCAAGAGTAGCAGGAGCGAGGAGAAGAATAAGCAGGACTAGCTTGAGGCTGTGTTCAAAGGGAACTAGAAGTCCTAGTCCTGGACCAGACAGCCCAGTAATCAAGCCCAAGAATCAAGCACATAACCAGAAATAGTTCCAAACACAAGATTTGCAATAGAAAGCAAAGGGCCTGAGGGGTCAGAGAGAGAGCTGCAGTGACATGCCGAAGGAGGAAGCCTTTGATGCTGTCCTACATACGTATCCACAAGCAGGCAAGGAATTGTTAACGGTCCTGGCCAGTTTGGACTTCTTTTTTTCTCAGTTCCCAGGACGTCAGAACGAGAGTGGGACATTATAGAATCCATGTGCCTGCGCTTCTAGGAACAGTTTTTAGTTTGGAGTGCTTGTTTGTTTATTTTCCAAAATCGGCATCAGAGAACCATCCCTTGTCTCTGAGAGGGAGGGAGAGCAGCGATGTGAGAGGTAGCAAAGATGATGGTGATGAATGCAACATTGGTGAAAGCAGCAGAAAAAGCTTCAGGAAGACAGCAAAAAAAGAGACCTATCTATGTTTCCAGGAGTGGCACCTCTGACCGAGATCAATGAAGGGGAAGCCAGAATAACTCAAATAATTGTACTAACACACTACTTTAGCAAATAATAGCTGGTATGTGAGTAGGTGAGAGGATCCTGAGAGACCAAGGGTGTCAGGGTAAGATATGAGGCCAAATTTGCTAAAGGAAACAATTGGGGGTGCTACACTCTCCCTGTGGAACATGTGCCTGTGCAAACATGACTGTTGCAATTGGATTGGATGGCTCAGACTAAGACTGGGACTCACCTGGATGCTGTGTGCATAGACGTGAGGGAACTAGGGCTTTCATTTGTCATCTGCATCAACATTCCTCAAATATTCACTGAATGACCAGTAGACACAGACATTGTTCTAGGACCAGGGATATACAGTAGTGAGCAAAAAAGATAAAACCCTGCCCTCATGAAGTTTGCTTTCTATTTGGGGAAATGGGTCAATAATTAAAATACATAATGTGAGAATGGTGAAAAGTGTTACAGAGAAAATATATCAAGGAACGGGATAAAGGAATGTTGGTAGAGAAGAGGTTACAATTATAAATAAGGTGTCCAGCGAAGGTCCACTGAGAAGGGGATGTTTGACAAGTGATATATTCAAATAATTTTTTTTAATCATGAAAATTTATCTGTAAGTGAATGTTGAGGACAACCTAGAAACAGTAAAAAAAAAAAAGAGGAGTAGATGTCACATAGGCTAAGATGTCTTTTGAGAAGCATATGTGGAAATGAGGGAGGAGATGTGCTGCCCAGAAACCATCAGCAGGTCCAGTGTTGAAGTATTTACAAGGAACCCAGGAGTTCCTGGAGTCACTATCTCCTCCTTCAGGAAAATGGTGGTCTCTGTCCTCTGGGTGCAATCAGAGCCTGCTCTTACTGCCATGTTCTCTCCAGGGGCTGCTCGCTCCATGATGGCTTCCCTGTGGGATGCCCTTCAGCACTAGGCCTCCACATGGAACTCAGAGCATTACTGGAACCTGGAGAGGAAGGGATTAAATGGATCTCCTTTCCTTTGCCACACTAGCCCTTTAAGTCCCACAAGAATAACCCAGCAGGGGCTTCCCTGGAGGTCCAGTGGGTAAGACTCCGCGGTCCCAATGCAGGGGGCCCGGGTTTGATCCCTGGTTGGAGAACATCCTGCATGCATGCCAAAACTAGGAAGCCCACATGCTGTGACTAAAAGATCCCGCATGCCACAATGAAGATCCTGCGAGCCACAACTAAGACCCGGCCCAGCCAAAATAAATAAATAAATTTTTTAAAAAATAATAATTAAAAAATAACATGCCAGCAGTTAAAAAAAAAGAACAATCCAGCAGACTGCATAGATTTCAGCAAATTTCTTTCCTAAAAGATTAGTGGAATTTCAGAAGAGAATAAAAACAGACAGAACAAATATTAAAATACCAGCAACTTGGTCTTTTTCCGTGAGTGTCAAATACACCACACAGACACATCTTAAGAATTAAACCTTCAGAAAGGAAGGTCCCTGTGGAACCCTTTCCCCAACTCCTACCTTGGTTCTCTTCCACACATATAGGTGCAGACACACACACACACACACACACATCCATACAACCTTCCACCACTGTGTTCAAACAGATGCCTGCTGATGATAGAAACAAAAAGCAAAACAATATACACCAACAATCTCTAGTTTTTATTGACTCCTAAAATGTTACCTGGCTGGGGTGGGGAATTAATTCCTCATTAATGGGTCTCCTGAACCTTTTTTTTTTTTTTTCATTTTTTAGTATTTTTTTAGTATTAACTGAGAACCATCTCCTTATTTACACTGTCTCCAACATATAACCAGCCATTTAGTTTCAAAATTCTGGGGGTTCATTCTTCCCTGGATTGACTCTCTGTATTCAGGAATAGCTCTTAGCACAAAAGCAGCACAGAAATCCAGCTATGTGAAAAAAGATGATTTGAAATAAGAAAATGAACCCAAATTTTCCTTAGTAATTAAATAATATAGCTTGAAATTCATCTCAGAAATTTCCTCTTTGACTGGAGACCCAAGAATAAAGAAATTAAAGTTACCAGTATATCGGGAATTGAATAGCTACTGAGTGCTCAGAAGAGTGAAGGTTGAATGATTTGGTATTTTTGATCCAATAAGCTATTAGAGAGAAAAAAAGACCAGTTTAAACACAGCCCTCACTGGACCATGCCTCAGCATGGGAAAACCAATCAGTGTGGCCACTCAGATTTGTCAAGGATCATTTCAATGTTTAGTAGAAGAAAATTTTAATATTCCTCTAATATTGAATGAGAGCTATATCTCATTCTCATTCATACTATGTCTGAGAGCTCATGGCACTCATGTTTTCAGCTCAGTCTGATTTGATGTGCACTGTCCCTTTTTCTTTCTACAGATTATTCTTCTGTAAGTTTTTCTTGATAAGGTTGCATTTTCACCTAATATTCTCTTTATGCATATGAAGGTTATTTACATATATAAAACTGGTTAAGAAATCAAAGTGACATCTAATTGATATTTACAGGCAATTTCATCTGCTTATTTTTCAGTTTCATAGAATTTAAATTTAGCATTTTCTGACTTGGATTCCATTAGATTGGTACACTTAAGAGTTAAGCTGATTTTCTTTCATTAAAGTTTAGTTTCTGAGGTTTAATCAGTGAACATATAATTGCTTAAAGTATTCATTTTATAAGATTTTTCAATAAATTATCAAGGATGTTTAAGTCTAAAAACCAGTGCTATTTCTGTACTTGTGGTCATAGATACACAGCACAATTTTTGCAGCTAGTCAACTTGCTCTACTTTAATCTAATAAATCAGCTGGAAAAGTGGTTGTTTCCTCTGCTGGATTTCTTTTTTTTTTTTTCTATATGAATATGGCCCTTTCATACTTTATCATCTGTCTCAAAGGCCATGAGATTTTATTTTGTGTCATTCTTTGATTCATCAGGTAATAGCTAACATTGATTGAGAGTCTACTATATGCTAGGCACAGGGTAATAAGTTAATTCATTTAATCCTCACAATACCCCTAAGACATACTTACCATCACTATCCTTATAAAGATAAGAAAAGTAATGCACAAAGAGGTGAACCTTAGGAAACCATACCTACATTCGGAGTCCATCATAGTCTCATTAAGTGCAAAAGTATATATGTAAAGTATGTAGCTATACAAGGTCTGCCATGTTCTTATTAAATGCAATGAGATGTGTGAAGCATGCAGCATAATGCCTAGCATACTTTTTGCACTGTAAGCATTCAACGAGAATTCATTCCCATTGTACTCTGTGTATGTTCCTCTATTAGAGCAAATGGCTCACCGTGTTCCAGGTATTTATTTAGCTAAATGACCTTGAGCAAAGTGCTTTACAGCTAGTAAGTTGCACTGCAGGATTCTTACCCAGGCAGTTCTCATCTGGATCCCTAGCCCTTAAACAGTACAATACATTGCTGGATAAACAATATAGCATTGATAATTCCATCAAATCAACAAATATTCCATCTTATTACACTATTATGGTACACAACGGTTACCTCTATTCCCACACTGATGTGAGAATATCAACCATAGTCAAATCTAGATGACAATGTCAAGGTGTAAATAAGGAAGGAAGATATAAAATGGAATAAGTACACACAGTGAAGGGCGTAGGACTGTAGTGGATACTCTCATAGATGCTGGGAACCTAGACTCAGGACTGGATAGTCATGACTCATCTAACGGAGGAAAGAGAAAGTGAAAAATCTAAATCCCAAAATGTGAGAGGGTTGATGAAGCATCTTGTTCATGACCTTCATCATGGTGATGCTTTTAAGTCAATAAAGTAGTATAGTAATTGTAATTATGACAACTTTTAAAGATACAATCAGTCTTCTTAAATGCTACCAAACTGCTCTTTCTGCAACACAAATCTGATATTCCTCTGCCAAAATCTTTCGATGGCTACTCACCATCCACCAGGTCACCATGATCTGGCTGTGTTTCTTGCAGTTCTCTCTCCTTTCCCAACCTTGCACAGACCACTTGATGTGGTTGAGAGAACTTGGGTTTTGAAGCCAGAATGATGCAGATTTGGATTTCTTACTCCACTACTACAGAGTGATCTAGGGGAATTTAACCTCTCTGACCGTTATAGCCTTCTCTATAACTTGAGGATAATTGTAAATACCTTTGTGGCAGTATTATTTGGATTAAGTGTGACATTATTTGGATTAAATAATATAGCATAATGCCCAACATGCCATAAGCATTTTAGACATTCAGTTAGCTTTAATCCCACTATATTTTATTTACATACTTTCCCTATAATAGTACCTGGAAATACATCCAAGTTTCTTCATTTCTTTAGGCTCCATTTTCCTCATCTTCAAAATGGACACCTAGAAGAGTTTTTATGAGGAATAGAGAAAATAATGAAAGCAAGGCATGTAGAAATTACTCAATAAATGTTAGTTATTTTATTGACACTGCTGCTGCTCTTAGTCCATGAACTCCTTGCAGACAGCAACTATGTCTTATTCTTCTTTTTTATCCCCAGTGTCTTACATAGCACTTGCTTATGCAGTGGGTGCTCAACAAACTTTCAAAATGTGAACAAAGGAGTTTTATCTGCTCTGCTTTTGAGGCAGGATTTCTTGAGACCAACCAAAAATACTGGCCTTAAAAACAGTTCCAAATCTCATATTCTTAGTCCTACTAGAGATTTCAGAGCCCAACTTTATTAGTTAAGGTAAACAATTATAATTACCATAGAAGAGAACCCCCAAACCTGTAGTAGTTAAACACAAAGAGTGTCTTTCTTTCTCATGGTACAGTCTAAAGCATATTGGATTCCCAAAGTTTTGTGATGTGGATAAAATTACCAAAAGTAAATAAGTTCCTATAGAGTAGCATTAGTGTGTATATTTATTTATATGTGTGACTTCCTTAATTATCACTACCCCTTTGTCCATAGTCATTAACGCAGTGTTTTGTCTTCCATAAGAATTCAGAAAATATTTATTATTTACTAATCAAACTACACAGTAAAGTTAAGCTGCCATCAAATATTTTAGGGAAAAAAAACTCTTATCAAAGAAAAGTTGGATATAAAAGCCTACATTTGCTGGTATTGTTTAAATTAGTTAGCTTTGCAAGAAAGTCGCTTAAATCATATTCACATTGAAAAAAATCCTTTTGTACTAATTTAATGCACTTCTACATGAAAAAAAAAATTCTCAACTAGCTTAGTATGTGTGTGACAGGGGTGATAAGTGTTCTTTTGTATACAGGGGTCTGAATCTTCCTGAATTCAGTGTAGAGAATGTGTTAGAGTATAATAAATACTGAATACTTTCTCAGTGTAGGCACTAAGTGCTTTGCTGGTATTGACTCATTTAATCCTCTCAATAAACCCCATGAGAGAAGTCCTATTATTATTCCCTTTTACAGATAAAAGAACTGAGACCCAGAGAAGTTTCAAAACTTGCCCAAGGGCTCACAGCTGGGGAGTAACACAGCCAGAATATAACTTCAAGCAACCTAACCCATAGTCTGTCTCTTAACCACCTCCTCTACTGTCTCTGTAATAGAGCATAGATTGAAAAAAATCTCTACAAAGTAGAAAGGACTGTGTAGAATACCACACAGGCAAATTGTCATTCTAAACAATATGTTTTTTATATTGTCTTTTGTTTTTTTAACTTTAAAAAAGCTAAATCTTTAGTATAGCCTAAATTGACAGCACTTGAGTTATGAATTAGCTTGGGAGCTGCTTTCTTTGATGCCAGAAAGGCATTTGATTTGAAGTGACAGAATAATACAATCCAGTTTTAAGGGTAACATTTGAGCTGAACTCAAGATTTGCTTTTTAAAAAACAATATGTAATCTTCAGTTACCAATGGATAATTTCCAAGTTCTATTTTGAAAGTGATAATTAGGCCTGGAAATTTTTGCTAACTTTGTTATGTAAATCACACCTTTGGGGGAAAAATTGGACAAAATAACACAATAGCAATAGAAAACCATTTTACCCTGAATGATCTTTTTTCATCTATTCAATCAGATGATATACGTGCCAGGCTTTTTGCCATACTCAGTGATTCCTAGAGCATTTAAAAATTCAGCCCCCAATTTAAAAAAGAATGGTCCTTGTTTCTGTTTATGCCAACCTCAGATATAATCTTGAGTTCCTCAGATCTTGGCTTCCCACCCCTTGACTGGTTGGAGGCTCATTATAGAATCTTGTACCACCAGAATCTTAAACACTTTTCTCTTTTTCGTCACATCCCAGCCCCACCCCATCCCCCCATTTTCACCAGCTATTCTCTGGAAAGAAATATAAACTAATCTCTAAATCATGTTTTTAAATTCCTATTTCTACATTTCCTAAAAACTTTGAGACTGACCTAATTATACAACTCCAGAAGACTTTTCTTAGTCAAGGTAATCCCCAGATAAAACTCTATAACCTCTCTTGCACAATCAATTGGAGATAACTTCTCTGGGTCAGACAAAAAAAGAACTATTATCAGCTCTGTGCTGTTTCACAATGGAAGGCAAAATGAAAATGGTCTCACCAAATAGCACGGGACATCCTATTCTGGCTCCTCGGGGAGCAGTATCTGGTTTTGATGGGAAAGTCCAATTCCACTGATAGACTCAAAAGACATCTGCAAAACTAAATATATCTCTAAATACAGCACAGCTTGAGAAACAGATCAGATCTGGTTTCAAAACACTATGTTGTTAACCCTTTTCAAGATTCGGAATTCCTTGAAATGATTATCCTCATGGTTAAAGAGAAAAAGTATCACAGAAAATCTCTTTGTATCCAAATATTTGCTTGTATCTCAAAATATGGCATTCCATGGTGGCCACATTCTACCTTAAATTACTTACTGAATGGCATCCGTTGGCTTACTGATTGCTAAAGCCAAGAACAAAAGCAAAAGGGATATAATTCTCCTATTCATATGTCGAGGTCAGAATAGAGAGGCTGACTCATCATAGAGTTGTTATAGCAAGTCATAGGCTTTTCTGCCATCAGTCTGTTCATTTGTTATTATGAGTTATACAATTGCTGTTTTTCTTCATTCAAGGCAGAAACATAAGGACTAGGCCAGAGAGAGTAGAGTCCTTAATGGCTCTTTTCTCTTACTTCCCTACTTGACAGGCTAGTCAGTTGGCTTACATAGCCAGTTGGACACAAATGCCTTTGTCATCTCGCCTCCTCATGCCTCCCCACTTTAATTACTTGTCAGTGTGCTTTTGTCTCTTGTCTTTTGAGAGGGTAGGTTTCCTGAGCACATATGCTCTCTTTTTTGCTAGATATGACATTTGCCATAGTACAGTTTAGTTTAATGTCTACTTTAGTAATTTACCTACTTTAAAGAAGTCACTTTCCCTTTACAGGCAGACCTCAAGAGATATTGCACGTTCAGTTCCAGCCCACCTCAATAAAGCAAGTATCACAATAAAGTGAGGTACACAATTTTGTTTGTTTCTTGTTGCTTACAAAAGTTATGTTTACACTATACTTTAGTCTAGTAAGTGTGCAATAACATTATGTCGAAAAAAACCAATGTACATACCTTAATTACAAAATATTTTCTTGCTAAAAAGTGCTAACCATCATCTAAGCCTTCAGGGAGTCATATTTTTTGGCAGTAGTAACATCGAAGATCACTGATCACAGGTCACCATAACAAATACAATAAAATGGAAAAGTGAAGTATTGGGAGAACTGCCAAAATGTGACACAAAGACACAAAGTGAGCAAATGTCATTGGAAAAATGGTTCAGAAAGACTTGTGAAACTAAGGGTAATCATCAGATCCATTAAACTTGTAACCTGCCTTCACTGATTAAGCTCCTTTAATTGTTGCTACAAAAACCTTGCATATCCTCCAGGCATCAAGTAGCCTAAACAATAAGTTGTTTGCCAAGTTGTTTTTTAAGAACTTGGAGCCAGCTGTGTCCAGTTCAAGCTCCCACCAGTTAAGACTGGCTAGGACAACCGACCCTCCAACTGGGCATGTGCAAGTGTCCTCGTGGTGACCTTTTGATGTCAGAGGACCAAAAACTCCACCCACAGAAAGTACTAAGGCTGCCATTTTTTGAACATGAGTTACATAAAGAAGTTTAGTTGCACCTGCCCAGAACAAAGATTATCTCACCTTTTTCTTATTTCCAGTCACCTTTCCCCATGCTTCCCACACCTCAGCTTTATCCCATAAATATCCTGAGTACCTCGAGTTTGAGGAGGCAGATTTGAGATTTGTTCTCCCATTTCCTCGCTTGGCTGTCTCGTGAATAAACTCTGCTGCAAACCTCAGCATCTCAGCCTTTGGCTTGCTGTGCATCAGGCAGTTGAGCCTGGTCTGACAACACTTGCTCAGCACTGCGTTGCCACAAACCTTCAATTTGTAAAAAAAAAAAAAAGCAACATCTGCAAAGCACAATAAATCAAAACAAGGTATGTCTATATTCATATTCTTCCCAATGATTGAAGATCCTATATGAATAAGGGGACTTTTGTTTTTCAAACTCCAAATGCTAGTATATCTAGTTTTTTGTAAATGTGCTGACTCAGCGAAATCTTCCCCAATTTCATAATATTTCCCTTTTCTGTTCCTTGGCAGTATTATTTAGAGTACCTATTTAATATCTTATTCTATTCTTTCTTACTCTCAGCTTACCTACCAGAGGTTCCCAAATCTGCCACGTATCAGAAATGCCAGGGGAAACCCTAACCCTATAAATTCTGATTCAGTAGTCCCTGAAATACCCAAGAAACCCTGTGTTTAAAGCCCCTGCAATTTTAAAAATTCTTATTCCACACCCCCACCAAAGAAAAAAGGAGACTGCACTGCATAGTTGGTGTGAAACAGATTAAAAGGACCACACTATCTATAACGGTGTGGCCTGGGAATATAAGTTTTTTAAATTTTCTGGTGATCCTGATGTAGACGCCATTGACAGTAATTGAGAACATTTGTTAGCACCTTGTAGCAGTAATAGGGGATGTTAAAGTGGAGACGGCAATATAGAGAATACTGATGTGGCTGGAGAACACAGGTAGGGACTAAAGGTTAGATTGGGGTAAAGGGATAAGAACTCTTAAATGCTAAATTAAGGAATTTTGATTTATTTTGTAAGTAGTGAACACAAGATCTTCTTAGAAAAGGAGTATCATGATTCAGCCACAATTTTTGAAATGTAATTCTGAAAGCATTAGAAGGATGGAGTTGATGGGGGGAAGACTAGAGTCAGGTAAAACCATAATGGACCAGAGATAAGATGATGAGTTCCCGATTAATGAAAGAGGGAACATAAGGAATATGTATAAGACAGCAAAGAAATACTGTCAGATGTTAGAGTGGAGATGAAGGGTCAAATGGTGGAAGGGATCGAAATGATTCAAGTCTTTAGCTGGATTACAGGAAGACTTGTGATCCCATTAACTGAAAAAGGAGGTCCAGATTTTGAGGGAAAGATGATGAGTGTAGTGATGTATTTCTTACTTGAAAATCAGACTCAAGTTGATTTTGGAAAGATGCTCAGTAGCCAGTTGGAAATTAAGGCCTGGAATTCAAGAGAGTAGTCAAAACTGAAGAGGTAGGTTTAGGGTCATCCACACAGAGACAGTACTTAAAATTGTACACAAAACTACTTCTCAGGGAATTTGGATATTTTGAGATTGAGGGGGTTGGGATGAATTGGGGCCTTAAGTTTGAGGGTAGGCTGACTGTATCTTCTGTCCCTCCATTGAATTTATGGCTTAGTGAAGAGGAAATTGTGAAGAATGTGAGAAGGTGTAAACCAAGAAAAAGTAAAAGGATTATCTAGCAACATCAATGCCTGTCAGTCTATGCCAATTGGTGTAGCAAACAGCCCCCAGATCTTAGTGGCCTAACACAATAACAATGTATTTCTCACTTATGTCACAGTTCAATGAGGGTTAGTGGAGTTCAGAGGGAGCAAAAGTTAGGGTGGGTGAGGGGCTTTACTTGGCTCCGTATACCCATTCAGGGACCCCAGTTTCGTTACTCTTCAACTGTGGTGTCTAGACCACCCTGGCTTCCTCCAACAAGAGAATGAGGAAAGAGGCATTACGGAGGATTTGTAAGACATTTAGAGGTCAGACCCAGAAGAGGTATATCTCACTTCTACCCACACTCCACTGGTCAGAACTCAGTTACAGGGCTTAAACTAACTGCAGGAAATGCTGGGAAATGTATTTTGCTGCATGCCAGCTGGAAAATAAAACAGATTTGGTGAGCACATGAAAGTGTTTCTGCCACAGTCTTGGTCACCACATACCTATTTTACCCCCTCCTCCCATATGCAGAACAAAATCACCACCTCCCATGAGAGACAGCCCCAATTTCCATTCAGTCGCTGCATCCAGCCCAAACACAAGGATCTCTGAGTAATGATCAGGCCCTCCACCAGGTCCAGATGGGATTTCTCAAGTTCTTGTAAACTATGAACTAAAAAAGGCACAAATTATCTGCCTCTCAACACACATACTCCCAAAATTCAGTGGTGGAATGGGGACATACTTATCACCAAAACACTCCCATTTGGGAAGAGGAAACAGACATGAGTTAAAGCAATCCTAAAATCCGGCTCAGCAGACACTATGAGAGCCTACCACCCTGGAGTGTGGAGTAGGTGAAGATGTTCTTGTACAGGCCCTGATTCTACTCTTTGGGAGACCTCCTTTGACTATTTTATCCATGGCTACTGTCTCTACCCTCTGGGAGCTTCTTCCTTGTCCAACATCTCCTTTGGCCATGTCTGAAATGAGTATTTGGGAGTACTTCCTTCTTACAGACTGCACAGTTTTTACAGGCTGCTTCCTATTGAAACAGGTTGGGAGCCCAAGAGTTGTCTTGCTACTTAAACAATCAAGATTTGTTTTTAACCCAAGCTTGTTTCTTTGGTAATATAGTTCCCTCAAAAGCATAGAATATTTCTGTTCTACTGTATTCATGTTCATCTCATTAGCTAAGTAAACATCCCCAAATTTTTTTTCTAGACATAATTCTCAAATATGCTTTATTTCCTTTTTTCCTCACTCTGAACCTTGCTGTCTCAATTTAATGGCAGTCACCTCAGTGCCATCAATCTTGGTTGGAAAACTACATCCTTAATTTGATCTTTGCCAAATGCTTGGATATAGCGGGTTTTTAAATTTTTTCAGTCTTATTTTCTACTGATTGGGGCTTAGTAATGGTCATCTTTGTTAACTATTTAAGGCCCCGAATAATAGGCTCTGTTACTTTAATTTCTGCTCGCTAAGTGGCCAGTTCTTTCCTGACCTTATCTATCTTTTGAAATATTTTTCAAAAATTAGCCAACAGTAGTCAATACACTACTAAGTTGATTCTTTCCAACTATTTCCTCTAGAGCTATTTGTTCAATAGAGATATCCTCTGCCTCCAAAATATAAGTAGTGACCGTTTTATCAAACCATTTGCTACTATATAACATGGATTGTCATCACTTGTCATTTTTTCAGCCTTTAATATTAGTTTCTTTGCTACCTACCCTGCCTCGCTAAGCCAATGCTGTATAGTTTAGGGTTTTATTATATAGCAGCCCAGTCTTGGTAACAATTTCTGTACTAGTCAAGATATCCTAGCTGCTATAATAACACCAACATCTTAATGAGTTAAATTATAAAGGTTTCTAGCTCATGTCATAGTCAAAGCATGTTAGGGACAAAGTGAAGCTTAGATACTCCCAACTGTAACATAATGGCTTCTGTTATGGGCTTGTGTTCCCCTCACCAAAATTCATTTAAGTACTAATTTCCAGTAACCTCAGAATGTGACCGTATATGGAGACAGGGTCTTTACAGAGTTAAGTTAAAATGAGGTCATGAGGGTGGGCACAATCAAATATGACTATGTCCTTAGAAGAGGAAGAAATTTAGAAACCCATCTACAAGCCAAGGAGAGAGGCCTGGAACAGATTCTTTGCTTAAGGCCCTCAGAAGGAATCAATTCTGCAGACACCTTAATCTTGGACTTCTGGCCTCCAGAACTGTGAAAAACTAAAATCGGTTGTTTTAAACAACCCAGTCCATGGTACTTTCTTATGGCCATCCTAGCAAACTAATATGACTTCCTAGTTGCCAGGTGTCATGCAGCCGGCAAGTGGGAAAAGAGAGAACGTGAGAATCTTGAAGGAGATCTCAGGATCATTGCCTGGAGATTTTAGGGGCTTTGCCTCTATATCATGTCTACCCCCATAGCATTAGCTAGAACTCAGGCACATGGACTCACCTTATTGCAAGAGAGATAAGGAAATATTTTGCTATTTGCCAGAGATAAAAAGGAAATGGGTTTGGTGAGCCCATTAAAGTTTATCTGCTAGAGTGGCCTAGCTCAAGTTGGGTAGTTTGAATTTGAGGTGGGAATGATTCTCTACTCAGACCAGCAGTTAGTGTAATTTCAGCAGAGAACTGGAGAAGGAAGCAGAGGGAAGAGGTTTTTCCTTCATTTATATATCACTCTCCAGTTGACTTTTCTTAGTTTTTACTCAATTCATTTGGTCCTCAAAATAGCCCACTTAAGTATCCACTGAACAAATATTTGTTGAATTCATTATGCATATTCAACACAAAAGAGACTCTCCCTTAATTTCCCAGTCCACTAGATGTATGGCTGGATAGGTAGGTACATAGTTGTAGGGATATTATTGTACTTATTTTATTTATAAGTAAATACAGTCACAGAGAGATTGACTTGAATAAGTCATATAGTTAATAACTAATAGTCAGTGTCTTTTAAAAAATATGTATGTATACAGTGCCTGGCAGGCATGTAATAAATAGTAGTCATCTCACTCCACCCTTTGCTTTTACATGCAGTGTAGTTTTCACAGATTACACAGGGTAATCAAGTATATTAAAACTGTAAGTGAAAGGTGCATTGTAGAAAGCATGATTATGTTAAATGCCTCTAACTATACATATATCACTTGTTCTGTGGCACCACCATCAAGTGCAAACTCCTCAACCACATGTTCAGACATGACTGCCAAACACTGGCCCTTCCCACCTGAGGTGCCCAGCTGAAAGGACTCTGCTGTTCTCACCATTCATTCCACAACACATGCTATGAAACACCCCATTCTCTTGTGTTTGTTTATGCTATTTTTTGCCCATCATGCCTATCTGTCTAAATCCTACCAATTCCTCAAGTCTCTTAGGTGGCCTCCTCATAACTTTCCCTGCATATTTCAGCTGACCTCAAGCCTCCATTATCTATCTGAACTTACTATTTATAATACTGTTTTGGCATACCATCCTTAGACTCCCCTTATATAACATTTTTATGCTCAATAGCATTAGAATAAAGCATATTTTTATATTTCTAAACTTCAGGGCATTCAAAATTCATTTTGTGTTTTTAAGTTTGCATGAATCATCTACTCATTTACTTCTTAAAAAGTCATAAGTTGGAAGATCTTTTTTCAATGTGGTGTCTAGATAGGGCTTTCTCTGGTCAAAAATGTGAAATAGGTTGCCTTGTGTGGCCCTTCCAATCTTTTTTTTTTTTTGCACTTAAAAAAAGAACCCTATAACATTTTCCTCCCACTGTCAAGGTTGCAGGGCTTCCTTGGCCTCGTAGATCCGCCTGGAAGGACCCCTGTGGCCATAGACATTCTCAGTTTTCCTCATCTCTTTGCCAACAAAACATATCTGTCCCCTCTCCCACCCCCAGGTAGCCAAACTTAATCAGATAAACACATTTCCAGTAAGATACAGAGGCTAAACATGGCAGCAGTTTCATGGTTGCAATTTCATGACATCTAAGATTGTTTGCACAAATAGTAGTCAGTGAGGTAACACTGGAAGTCGGAGGGCAGCACGTGAAGAACTTTTGATGTCCCCCCAAAAATGAAACCATATGCTATGCCATGGACAAAACTCTGGTTCTGTAAAATATCATCAGTGTAAAGGGGAAAAATTGATTTGAGTAGTAAAACATCATAAAGCATGGAGTCTACAGAAATAATTTTAATGCAGAGATCTTGTATCCCTATTGTAGCCTTGTTCATTATTAGTTTATGGTTATAGAGCATGATTATAGAGAAGCTGACAAGCTACTTCATACAAAAAGTTCATTGTTGCAAAAACAACAACAAAAGAACTGCTTTGGGACTTAGCATTTAATAAGAGAGACAATAACAAACAGTGCTTTAGAGGATCACCTTCTGTTTAACAGTAAGGTAGCCTAGTAGAAAAATAACGAATAGATTTAAGCATTGAAAGCATCTTCCTTCTTTGCAAGTTTGCTTCTGGTAGGGACACAAACATAATGGTCCAGGCCGGCTCTGACCACCTCTGAGAGAGAGCTGGGAACAGGCAGGCTGTATTTTTAGGTTATGAGCTTCAAGTTCCTGGAGACTATGTCTTGTTGATTCTCTTGGCTCCCTCTTGCACAGTACTACATGCATTTCTGACACTCAAATATCCTTCAGTTCTGATATCGGAAACCTGTCTGTCTTTGTTCATTTATCTCAAGAACAGAAGAGAAAACTTCACCTACACTCAAATATTCCCATACCATTTAAGGTCCACAAGCTGAGAAGTCTTCCCCTACTCCATCATAAAATATTTTATTATGCCAATTATGGGGAACCCAATCACTCAAATAATTCATAGTGAGATGGAAAAAAGTACCTGGAGAATCATGGGGAATAATCATAAAACTAGCCATTCATGGATGTGAATACAATGATATAAACATCTTTCTAATTTCAATAATTCCTTATTTCTGAAAATAAAGGAAATTATTCATTCCTCCCTTTTAACTACAAATATAGATATAAGTGCATTTAAATAGAGGAGTTAGGTTGAGCATAATAACCACCAACTTTCATTATGGATGAGGTCAATTCAAAGAGAGAGAAAAAGACAAAAACTAGTCACGTTTTCTCTCTCATAATAATTTACTGTAAATGTATAGTAAATTAAGCTTCACAAAATTTTATTTAATTTTTAAATAAAAATAATTTAAGGTCTTCACTATAAAACAGCAAGATGAAAAAAAAAGTAGGCTATTTATTTAGGGAACACACCTCCCCACTTATAAGTATTTCAAAGCACATCAAAGGATAAATTGTTAATTACAGGACTAAGATGGCATATTGATTACCTGCAAATGTTCTTAGCTCTGTTTTCCTCTATCACACAAAAATGGAGAAAATTTTTATTATTGTTTCCCATTTTAACAACTTTACCACCAACTACTTAATATTAACGTTTGTGAATCTTACAAACAAAACCCTGTAGTCTGCTTTTTTAAAAAAGTCTTTTTAATAGACTTCTTGTGGTTAGAAATTCTTCTTTGCATCATCTTTGCTGTATTACAGAAAAAGGCAATCTCAAATCTTATTATAAATGACAAAAAGTATTTTTAAAAGAAAAAACTAGTTTCAATGATGCTTTTTCAACTCATTGCAATAGAACCTCTCTGATACACCAATGACTATGTTTTTGTACAATTTCTCATTAGTACTTTCATTTGTTCTGTATCTCACCTCTCTAGCCTCAGATATGCTAAAGGAACATGCAGAATCACAAAGAAGCACACCTTTATGCCTTTCTGTGGGGAAGAATGAAGTTCTGTGGCTACGTCTCTGAATGATAATTAGTCAGTTTTGCCTTCCTTGTATTCTCCATCTGACCTGGAATGTGCACTCACAAATAGAAGTGATGAAAACAGGTAGAGAACTGTCATAGGTCCATCTGCCCCCATTTATGGCTGAGTCAATAGGATCTGCTTGTGGCCCCATACATATGTGTGAGGACAGGAGAAAGGAGGAAATGCAAAGAAAGGACTTCTGCAATCCTGGCTATCTGAACACTAAAAGATACCACATACCCACTTCGAACAACTCACTGAAGGTTACTGCAGATCTCTGTGCAAATGAAAACATTAAGCCTAAAAGAGTGGCTTTTCTAGTGCTTCAAATAGACAACCCACATCCTCACAAAGAAAGTAAATTCTCGTTTATTTAAAAAATGTCTTATGTGCTTAGAACCAAAACACTCCTCTAAACAATATCATGTGGTAGAAACTGAAAGGAACAAAGGATGTTTTAGTAACTGGCTCTTGTTGTGTTAAATAAATGCAGCATGAAGTTTACATATTTATGTGGGCGTAATGATGTAATCCAATCTCAGAAAACTCATACAAGATGATGCTGGGTTCTATGCATTCCTGAGCACTGAGATTAACAATGTGCTTCTATAAAACTACACATGTTGTTGGTTAAAAAAATATAATATACTGCCACCTTTATGGGAAAAAAAATGAAGACAAAGACAAGCCATTTGTATAAAATATTTTGATCAGTTCTCTGTTAGCTTAAAATTGAATTACTCAGTTTTCTCCTTCCAGTTTAAGATTATCCAACAAGTTTTCTCCAAGCATTTATAATTCAGGCTGAATCTTGTTTTCATATTCTTATTTCTTTCATTTTACCCTAAAATTTCCTCTGTGTTTTTTTTTTTTTTTTTTTTTTGGTCCTATTGTATTTTGTATAAGCCACTGCAAATCTTCTTTGAACAACAGGGGAAGCACGGCCAATCACATCTCTTTCCCCAGTCCCAAGAAGCAGCGGGACTCAACTCTACCTTATTCAGAGGCTCTGTGCCCAAAGCTCACCTCCCAGCTGCCTCGGGAAAATTGTTCAGCCCTGACAGCAGCTGCACTCTGAACTTCACAGTGTCCGGGAAGAGTCTGGGCAGTAATCCATGTCTGTGCACATTAGAATCACCAGGTCTAAAACTTCACCTGAGGTACATACAGAACCACATACTGCATGTCAGAGTTGCTACAATTAGACTTATCTCAATTCCGCTTCTTCTTCCAGGTAACTTTAGCTAACCGAATCGTCCCTTCCTATCTCTTCCCCAACACTATTAAACGCCTAAACGGTAGGATTATGGCCCTAACATTCTTTGTACCCCTCTTCGCATTCCCAAGGATTTCATCCAATGTTGTACACATAATAGCTAATGCTTATTAAGCACTTACTGTTTGCCAGGCCCTACTCTCTGCACTTAACATGTATTATTGCATATAATCATTTCAACAGCACTATGAAGTAGCATTGATTTTATCCCCATTTTACAGATGACAGAACTAAGTCACAGAGGTGTTCAAATCCATGTTTGTAAATAGTGGAGCCAGAATTCAAAGCCAGAGTGTACACTCCTAACTGCCAAGCAACACTTTCTCCCACTAAGCACATCACAGATGCTTAATCAAATTATAATATGAGAATAGGTGATTCCAGCAAGCAGGATCATGAAAATGTGGGAAAGCAGTTTAAAGGCCAATTCTTCAAGTAAAAAGAAAAGTATCCTTGATAACTCAGATACTCTGCCTTATATCATCTGTTCAGCCACTGAGCAATGGCATCTCTTGAACCAGACTATGAGCACTGCCCTCACCTAAATGATTGCAGTAACTTCTTATGTGGCCTCTCTGTCTCCAATCTCTCCCTCTTCCAAACCATGTTCTATACTTTCCAAATTGACTATATAAAGGGTTCTTATATAGACCAGATCAGAATAATTTAGTAAAATCATTTATCTCCCTTATTTGTCTCAAAATTCAGCCTCACTGAAGTAGGGACTATATCTTTTTATTTCTGCTAAATTGCTTTTCAAGTAGTAGGCTCTCAAAAATTTTGAAGGTAGTTAAATGAGAGCCTTGTCAGGTTTGGCTACTCTTTGGAACACAGAGTAGAGCAATCCCGATTGGCAAGATATTCTGGGAAGAGGCAGTGGTAGATATATGCACAATTATGCATACATAGGCAGTTTACCTTTGATTCTATATTTTTAGGAATGTGTTCAGCTACAAATAATAGAAAACCCAACCAACAAGCTCAAACCAATAAAAAATTTCTTCTTCTCACATAACAAGATCAAGGGTAGGGCTCCCCTGGTGGCGCAGTGGTTGAGAGTCCGCCTGCCGATGCAGGGGACACGGGTTCGTGCCCCGGTCCGGGAAGATCTCACATGCCGCGGAGCGGCTGGGCCCGTGAGCCGTGGCCGCTGAGCCTGCGGGTCCGGAGCCTGTGCTCCGCAACGGGAGAGGCCACAACGGTGAGAGGCCTGCGTACCGCAAAAAAAAAAAAAAAAAAGAAAAGAAAAGAAACCAAAGTCTTAAGCTAGCCTCTGTCAGTGTCTCTCACCACATGCACTGTTGCCATTTGGGTAGGATAGTTCTTTCTTACACGTGACTGACTGCTCATGGAGAGCATTTGCCATCATCCCTGTCTCCTGCTCCAACTGGTTGTAGTAATACAAGTGTCTCTTCCCATTTCCAAATGCCCCGTGAGGAACTCCCAGTTGAGAACAACTGAGCTAAAGATTGGAGCTCCCAGGTAAAATGTGTGAAACCAACAGCTAGGGACTGAGTAAGGAACTGAGTTGGGAAAGAGTGTGGAAAGGAAATTTTGAAGTGTAAACAAGACCTTCTCAGAGCCTCTTGAAAAAGAGCCTAAATAACTTTTCTTCACTCTTTGCTATTAGCTCTTAAGAAAGAAGAGATCATCTGGGGTCCTTGTCTGACCAACATCACTGCATTCCACAATCCATCAAAGACCACAAATGGAATGAGAACAGGGTGAGTAAAGCAGGTTTGCCACTCAGTTTAGAGAATGGCCAAAAAAGCAGACATTTACACACACACACACTGCACATACACACACACATTTGCTCACACAGATGGTTTTTAAAAAACAGTTTTATTGCTAGGTCATCCATACACCATATAGTTCACCCCTTTATAGTGTGCAAGTAGTTTTCAAAGTGGATTTTACTCGTGTCTGGGGAATGAAAGTATTGGAGTAGGTGGTCTCTAAGAGCGCTTGCAGCTCGGGGATTCTCCAGCTTGCTGAGCTCTGCCACTTGCCCTCCTGATGAGAAGATGGAGGGTCATGGAGAGGAGACTGACTGGCTCTGCGATCAGTGCTGTAGGCAAAGACTCTTCACCTGCTTCAACACTCTTGCACCAAATACTTGGGGAATGTGGTGTGCCTGAGCAATAACCATAACATTTACAAATTGTACTGTCCTGCAAAGAGCTCAAAGCCAATGTCATTACCTTACAGGAGTATTTATTTTTATAATATGCGTTAAGTTGGTAGGGGTTAAGTATCATTCTCTTCACTTCAGTAATAATGAAAGTGAAAAGTATTGGTTTAGAGTGGCTTAGTCAAAGTCCCAGCATTCATCACTGGGTTCACTGAACGGAGGTTTCCAGTGAAAGTGCTCTGCTTTTATCTCTTAGGAGAATGAACTTTAATGGCAGTTTTCCACAAAGTTGAAAAGCAAAAATTACAATAGAATACAATTCCTTTGTAAAAGATTCTTGATGTGTTCTTTCTAACTTAATCTTTTGTTACTAACAATGAAGATTTAGCACTTGTGTAGCACTTTTAATCCACAAAGCACTTTTCAAATGTTAACTAATTAAACATCACAAGCACCTTGGAAATGAGAAAGTTCTTGTATTAGACTTATATGCTTCCTCTAACACGTATATTAAATACTTTATTTCAAGTTTATCAGAATATTTGTGACACTGATGAAGAAAATCTCATTTTAACTAATTAATTGTCTTCTTTACAGAATGCAATCGAAAGTGTTATTGAAAGTATTCATTAGATGTTCTGAAATTTTCATTTAAATAGAATAATATAGGGCTTGATGCTCTTAATATATATTTGGTGTGACATATTGTGATTTGAAAGCATAATAAAGTAATATGAATTTGATTGTTTTAAATCAACCCTTGAGAGAAGACAATAAAATCATCAAAATTGTTAATATTTATCAAGCCTCCTCTATGCCAGGCATAATTCTCAATGGTTTACATTTATCAGCTTATGTAGTCTTGCCAACAGCCCTATGATGAAGTATACAATGATCCCCATTTCACAAATGAGGAGACTAAGAGAAGAGAAGTTAAATAATGTGAACAAGGTTAGATAGCTAATAGGGAGCCTAGCCAGGCAGCCTGGCTCCAGAGTCCATGCTCTCAAGATCTAAAGTATACTATTGCAGTCACAACAGAGAGTAAGTTTGTTTTTTGTTTTTTGGGGTTTTTTTTGGCTACGTTGGGTCTTTGTTGCTGTGTGTGGGCTTTCTCTATTTGCGGTGAGCGGGGGCTACTCTTCGTTGCGGCGCGCGGGTTTCTCATTGCAGTGGCTTTTCTTGTTGCAGAGCATGGGCTCTAGGTGCGCGGGCTTCAGTAGTTGCAGCATGTGCACTCAGTAGTTGCGGCATGCAGGCCCTAGAGCGCGTGGGCTTCAGTAGTTGCGGCACATGGGCTCAGTAGTTGTGGCTCATGGGCTCTAGAGTGCAGGCTCAGTAGTTGTCGCACACAGGCTTATTTGCTCCACGGCATGTGAGATCTTCCCAGACCAGGGATTGAACCCATTTCCCCTGCATTGGCAGGCGGACTCCTAACCACTACACTACTAAGGAAGTCCCTAGAGTAAGTTTTTGAAAAGACCGTAAGTTAAAGTACCATGGACAGTTTCTAAGGTACAATCTCTCCAGGCCTCTAAGAAGTCTTAAACATATTTAATTGTGAATATAGAAAATAAGCTTAAGTTCTGGCACCATCACAGGTTTGGGAAAAACAATGATGGATTTCATATTTTCAGTATGGATATTAATGCTTGATAATTATATTAAAAATATTCCCTGCCACTAACCACAGTTAAATTTTTGAATTTTTAATTTGTCAATTTGTCTGTTAATAACTTCTAAAACAACTGTTAAACTTAACACTGAGTGGGGAAAAAATGCCGTACGTAAAATTTCTTCTTTAGATATGTAAAGTACCCAAGGATTTGTGTGTGTGTGTGTGCTGCGTGCATGTGTGTGTGCATGTGTGTGTGTGTGTGTGTGTGTGATATAAGGTAAGAACAAGTGAAGTAAAGCCTTTATATTAGGAAGGAACCAAAAATGTAACTAACCTTGGTCAATGTATATTGTTTCAAATATTATAGTAAATTCAGTGGATATTTGATAAGCATTCTCCATGAACACATTATCTATTAAGTTCTGCTACAAATCTTTAGCAAGGAAAAAGAAAAATATTTATCTGTAATTCAGTATATTAGTGTAAATATCTTTTTCTGTTTTGTTTTTTGGGTCTTTTTGGGGTTTTTTTAACATCTTTATTGGAGTATAGTTGCTTTACAATGGTGTGTTAGTTTCTGCTTTATAACAAAGTGAATCAGTTATATGTATACATAAATCCCCATATCCCCACCCTCTTGCATCTCCCTCCAACCCTCCCTATCACACCCCTCTAGGTGGTCACAAAGCACCGAGCTGATCTCCCTGTGCTATGCACCTGCTTCCCACTAGCTATCTATTTTACATTTGGTAGTATATATATGTCATTGCTACTCTCTCACTTTGTCCCAGCTTACCCTTCCCCCATCTCCATGTCCTCAAATCCATTCTCTACATCTGCGTCTGTATTCCTGTCCTGCCCCTAGGTTCATTGGAACCATTTTTTGTTTTTACATTCCATATATATGTGTTAGCATACGGTATTTGTTTTTCTCTTTCTGACTTACTTCACTCTGTAGGACAGACTCTAGGTCCATCCACCTCACTACTAATAACTCAATTTCATTTCTTTTTATGGCTAAGTAATATTTCATTGTATATATATGCCACATCTTCTTTATCCATTCATCTGTCGATGGACACTTAGGTTGTTTCCATGTGCTGGCTATTGTAAATAGAGCTGCAATGAACATTGGGGTGCATGTGTCTTTTTTTTTTTTTTTTTTTTTGCGGTACGCGGGTCTCTCACTGTTGTGGCCTCCCCCGTTGCGGAACATAGGCTCCGGACGCGCACACTCAGCGGCCACGGCTCACGGGCCCAGCTGCTCCACGGCATGTGGGATCTTCCCAGACTGGGGCACGAACCCATGTCCCCCGCATCAGAAGGTGGACTCTCAAGCACTGCACCACCAGGGAGGGCCCATGTGTCTTTTTGAATTATGGTTTTCTCTGAGTATATGCCCAGTAGTGGGATTGCTGGGTCGTATGGTAGTTCTATTTTTAGTATTTTAAGGAATCTCCATACTGTTCTCCATAGTGGCTGTATCAATTTACATTCCCATCAACAGTGCAAGAGGGTTCCCTTTTCTCCACACCCTCTCCAGCATATATTGTTTCTAGATTTTTTGGTGATGGCCATTCTGACTGGTGTGAGGTGACACCTCATTGTAGTTTTGATTTGCATTTCTCTAATGATTAGTGATGTTGAGCATCCTTTCATGTGTTTGTTGGCAATCTGTATATCTTCTTTGGAGAAATGTCCATTTAGGTCTTCTGCACATTTTTGGATTGGGTTGTTTGTTTTTTTGATATTGAGCTGTTTGAGCTGCTTGTGTGTTTTGGAGATTAATCCTTTGTCAGTTGCTTTGTTTACAAATATTTTCTCCCATTCTGAGGGTTGTCTTTTTGTCTTGTTTATGGATTCCTTTGCTGTGCAAAAGGTTTTAACTTCCATTAGGTCCCATTTGCTTATTTTTGTATTTATTTCCATTTCTCTAGGAGGTGGGTCAAAGAGGATCTTGCTGTGATTTATGTCATAGAGCGTTCTGCCTGTGTTTTCCTCTAAGAGTTTTATAGTGTCTGGCCTTACATTTAGATCTTTAATCCATTTTGAGTTTATTTTTGAGTATGGAGTTAGGAAGTGTTCTAATTTCATTCTTTTACATGTAGCTGTCCAGTTTTTCCAGCACCACTTATTGAAGAGGCTGTCTTTTCTCCATTGTATATTCTTGCATCCTTTATCAAAGATAAGGTGACCATATGTGTGTGGCTTTGTCTCTGGGCTCTCTATCCTGTTCCATTGATCTATATTTCTGTTTTTGTGCCAGTACCATACTGTCTTGATGACTGTAGCTTTATAGTGTTGTCTGAAGTCAGGGAGCCTGATTCCTCCAGCTCCATTTTTCTTTCTCAAGGTTGCTTTGGCTATTCAGGATCTTTTGTGTTTCCACACAAATTGTGAAATTTTTTATTCAATTTCTGTGAAAAATGCCAGTGGTAGTTTGATAGGGATTGCATTGAATCTGCAAATTGCTTTGGGTAGTGTAGTGATTTTCACAATGCTGATTCTTCCAATCCAAGAACGCGGTATATCTCTCCATCTATTTGTATTGTCTTTAATTTCTTCCATCAGTGTCTTATAGTTTTCTGCATACAGGTCCTTTTTCTCCTTAGGTAAGTTTATTCCTAGGTATTTTATTCTTTTTGTTGCAGTGATAAATGGGAGTGTTTCCTTAATTTCTGTTTGAGATTTTTCATCATTAGTGTATAGGAATGCAAGAGATTTCTGTGCATTACTTTTGTATCCTGCTACTTTACCAAATTCATTGATTAGCTCTAGAAATTTTCTGGTAGCATCTTTAGGATTCTCTGTGTATAGTATCATGACATCTGCAAACAGTGACAGTTTTACTTCTTTTCTGATTTGGATTCCTTTTATTTCTTTTCCTTCTCTGATTGCCATGGCTAAAGCTTCCAAAACTATGTTGAATAAGAGTGGTGAGAGTGGGAAACCTTGTCTTGTTCCTGATCTTAGAGGAAATGGTTTTACTTTTTCACCATTGAGAACGATGTTAGCTGTGGATTTGTCATATATGGCCTTTATTATGTTGAGGTAAGTTCCCTCTATGCCTACTTTCTGGAGAGTTTTTATCATAAATGGGTGTTGAATTTTGTTGAAAGCTTTTTCTGCATCTATTAATATTATCATATGATTTTTATCCTTCAATTTGTTAATATGGTGTATCACATTGATTGATTTTCATATATTGAAGAATCCTTGCATTCCTGGGATAAACCCCACTTGATCATGGTGTATGATCCTTTTAATGTGCTGTTGGATTCTGTTTGCTAGTATTTTGTTGAGGATTTTTGCATCTATTCATCAGTGATATTGGTCTGTAGTTTTCTTTTTTGTGACATCTTTGTCTGGTTTTGGTATCAGGGTGATGGTGGCTTCGTAGAATGAGTTTGGGAGTGTTCCTCCCTCTGCTACATTCTGGAAGAGTTTGAGAAGGATAGGTGTTAGCTCTTCTGTAAATGTTTGATAGAATTCACCTGTGAAGCCATCTGGTCCTGGGCTTTTGTTTGCTGGAAGATTTTTAATCACAGTTTCAATTTCAGTGGTTGTGATTGGTCTGTTCATATTTTCTGTTTCTTCCTGGTTCAGTCTTGGAAGGTTGTGCTTTTCTAAGAATTTGTCCATTTCTTCCAGGGTGTCCATTTTATTGGCATAGAGTTGCTTGTAGTAATCTCTCATGATCCTTGTATTTCTGCAGGGGCAGTTGTTACTTCTCCTTTTTCATTTCTAATTCTGTTGATTTGATTCTTCTCCCTTTTTTTCTTGATGAGTCTGGCTAATGGTTTATCAGCTTTGTTTATCTTCTCAAAGAACCAGCTTTTAGTTTTATTGATATTTGCTCTTGTTTCCTTCATTTCTTTTTCATTTATTTCTGATTTTATCTTTATGATTTCTTTCCATCTGCTAACTTCGGGTTTTTTTTTGTTCTTCTTTCTCTAGTTGCTTTAGGTGTAGGGTTAGGTTGTTTGTTTGAGACGTTTCTTGTTTCTTGAGGTAGGATTGTATTGCTATAAACTTCCCTCTTAGAACTGCTTTTGCTAAATCCCACTGGTTTTTGGTCATCGTGGTTTCATTGCCATTTGTTTCTAGGTCTTTTTTGATTTCCTCTTTGATTTCTTCAGCGATTTCTTGGTTATTTAGTAGCATATTGCTTAGCTTCCATGTGTTTGTATTTTTTACATTTTTCTTCCTGTAATTGATATCTAGTCTCATAGCATTGTGGTCAGAAAAGATACTTGATACGATTACAATTTTCTTAAATTTACCAAGGCTTAAATTTGTGACCCAAGATATGATCTATCCTGGATAATATTCTGTGAGTGCTTGAGAAGAAAGTGTTATCTGCTGTTTTTGGATGGAATGTCCTATAAATATCGATTAAATCTATCTGGTCTATTGTGTTATTTAAAGCTTCTGTTTCCTTATTTATTTTCATTCTGGATGATCTGTCCATTGGTGAAAGTGGGGTGTTAAAGTCCCCTACTATTATTGTGTTACTGTCCATTTCCCCTTTTATGGCTCTTAACATTTGCCTTATATATTGAAGTGCTCCTATGTTGGGTGCATAAATATTTACAATCGTTATATCTTCTTCTTGGATTGATCCCTCGATCATTATGTAGTGTCCTTCTTTGTCTCTTGTAATAGTCTTTGTTTTAAAGTCTATTTTGTCTGATATGAGAATTGCTACTCCAGCTTTCTTTTGATTTCCATTTGCATGGAATATCTTTTTCCATCCCCTGACTTTCAGTCTGTATGTGTCCCTGAGTCTGAAGTGGGTCTCTTGTAGACAGCATATCTATGGGTCTTATTTTTGTATCCATTCAGCCAGTCTATTTCTGTTGGTTGGAGAATATAATCCATTTACATTTAAGGTAATTATCGATATGTATGTTCCTATTACCATTTTCTTAATTGTTTGGGGTTTTTGTAGGTCTTTTCCTTCCCTTGTGTTTCCTGCCTAGAGAAGTTCCTTTAGCATTTGTTGTAAAGCTGGTTTGGTGGTGCTGAATTCTCTTAACTTTTGCTTGTCTCTAAAGGTTTTAATATCTCCATTGAATCTCAATGAGATCCTTGATGGGTAGAGTAATCTTGGTTGTAGTTTTTTCCCTTTCATCACTTTAAATATGTCTTGCCACTCCCTTCTGGCTTGCAGAGTTTCTGCTGAAAGGTCAGCTGTTAACCTGGGGATTCCCTTGTATTTATTTGTTGCTTTTCCCTCTCTGCTTTTATTATTTTTTCTTTGTATTTAATGTTTGATAGTTTGGCATGTTTCTCCTTGAATTTATCCTGTATGAGACTCTCTGCACTTCGTGGACTGGATTGACTATTTCCTTTCCCATGTTAGGGAAGTTTTCAACTATGATCTCTTCACATATTTTCTCAGACCCTTTCTTTTTCTCTTCTTCTCCTGCAACCCCTATAATTCGAATGTTGGTGTGTTTAATGTTGCCCCAGAGGTCTCTGAGACTGTCCTCAATTCTTTTCATTCTTTTTTCTTTGCTCTGCCCTGAAGTAGTTATTTCCACTATTTTATCTTCCAGGTCACTAATCAGTTCTTCTGCCTCACTTATTCTGCTATTGATTGCTTCTAGAGTATTTTTAATTTCATTTATTGTGTTGTTCATCATTATTTTTTTGCTCTTTAGTTCTTCTAGGTCCTTGTTAAACATTTCTTGTATTTTCTCCATTCTATTTCCCAGATTTTGTATCATCTTTACTGTCATTACTCTGAATTCTTTTTCAGCTAGACTGCCTATTTCCTCTTAATTTGTTTGGTTTGGTTAGTTTTTACCTTGCTCCTTCATCTGCTGCCTATTTCTCTGTCTTCTCATTTTGTTTACTCTGTTTGGGGTCTCTTTTCGCAGGCTGCAGGTTTGTAATTCCCGTTTTTTTTTTTTTTGGTGTCTGTCCCAAGTGGGTGAGGTTGGTTCAATGGCTTGTGTAGGCTTCCTGGTGGAGGGGATGGTGCCTGTGTTCTGGTGGGTGGGGCTGGATCTTGTCTTTCTGGTGGGCAGGGCTTTTCCAATGGTGCGTTTTGGGGAGTCTGTGAACTTAGTATGATTTTAGGCAGCCTCTCTGTTAATGAGTGGGGCTGTGTTCCTGTCTTGCTAGTTATTTGGCATGGGGCATCCAGCACTGGAGCTTGCTGGCTGTTGGGTGGAGGTGGGTCTTAACGTTAAGATGGAGATCTCTGGGAGAGCTCTCGCCGATTGATATTACATGGGGCCAGGAGGTCTCTGGTGGCCCAATGTCCTGATCTCAGCTATCCCACCTCGGAGGCTCGGGTCTGACACCCGCCTGGAGCACCAAGACCCTGTCAGCCACACAGCCACGTACATGGGGATCTTCTTGCCTTTTGGGAAGTCTGAGGTCTTCTGCCAGCATTCAGTAGGGGTTCTGTAGGAGTCGTTCCACATGTAGATGTATTTTTGATATATTTGTGGGGAGGAAGGTGAATCTCTACATCTTACTCCTCCACCATCTTGAAGGTCACTCTGCAGTAGGAGACTCCACTGAAGACGCCAACCTCCTCAAGAGCTAGAGGTACAGAGGCATATTTTTCAGAGGATTTTAGCTTGCTTTTTTTTTTTTTCTTTTCTGCTTGCTTTTTTTTTTTTCTTTTCCTTTGTGCTTTGTCTAGTTTCACTTGTTCACAGGGTGCTTCATGCAGAGGCATGAAGAACAGAGTGCCTAGTGAGAAATGGCTGTGCTAACACCTCAGCTTGGTGGGCCAGGCCATGTTAGTTTAAATATCTTGACAGAAATCTATCATCTTATCTATAATTGAGTATATTAGGACACATATCTTGTTAGAAAAGGAAACGTTCATTTACTGTGATTTAATGTGTCAAGATACATGAATTAACATCTAGGTTGAATCAAAGTTTAGTAACATCCTGTGATAATTTGTCTTATTTTACTGTGAATTAGGTTTATACTTTAGTTCAAATAATGACCTTGAGTAGCTCACTCGTTAAAACACCAAAAAAAACCTTAAATGATGAATGTAGACTTTTTTTCTCTGTCACCAGTATTATATACTGGTGCTGCATTGTATTATCGGAGTTTTAAAAGTCAACTTTGAGAAAACTACAGTATTCTCACCTCCTTGTGGAACCAGCACAGAGCAAATTATCAAGGCTGTTTTCTGCTTCTCTTTTCTTTCTTCTCTCACCACAACCCCTCAACGCTGCATCTCAGAGGCTAAGAGGCTCAGCCCTAAGAAGCTATGTATGGTCAAAGACATTAGAAAATAACTCACATTTTAAAAACACCTTAGCTATTATATCACTCATTAGGAAGATGTATGCATCATACCCTTTTGTGACTTTTTTCCCTCCTGTTAACCACTCCATCACTTTGTCTGTACTCCTGAAAGTGTAAACGTACTCTCATGACTGTTAAAAGCAACAAAATTAGTCATGGAGCTTACAAATCAACCATGTCGATGATATTTCAAAATTCTTATTAAATTGATGTCAGCTTTATTAGCCCTCTACCTTGAACAACTCATTTCCTTTGCCTCACCAGAAGGACAAATATTGTTAAAGGTATATGTCAAAATAAGAGCAATAAAATTTAGTAATGATTAGAGAGTGCATGGAAAATCACTAAAACCTTTTACACTTACCTTCAAGAATGGAAAGTTTTTCTTTTACTTTCTCTTTGTTTCTGAACTACAGTTTCAAGAATGGGAAACCTTGTACCTGATATATGTGTTATGTAAGGCTGACGATGATAACACCACTCACATGCTCTTATAAATCTTAAGCAGAACTCTCTAACTCAAGATATGGAGCCTAACCATCAAACAAATCTTCCAATTTAGGAGTCAATCATTTTGATAAAAGAACCAAATTTGGTGATGTTAAAAGAATGTTACAATAACAAGGGGAAAATGTGACAAAACAGTAGGGCACACTATATTCTAACTTGTCTCACTGGGGAATTAATGTGCTGTAATGTTTGATCACAATCTAGTTCTTAAGTGAAATGATCGTGTGACAAATGAGCATAACACAAGTGTCACAAGGACTGTCTAGATAGTGAGGGGGTGTTTCATGCCTAAAAAGGACAACATTCTATGTTAATAGTGCCCTGGTAGGAAGAAGTACTTTTAAAAATGTTTATTATATTTTGATTATGAAAGTAGTATTTTCCTATGTATGTCTACATAGTTGAGATTATACTACATATAGAATTATACATGTATTCTATGTGTGTATGTATATAGAAATTTTTTGTCCTGCTTTTTCATCTAGCATTATGTCTTACATTATATTTTCTTAAGAAAGTGTTTTGAAAGTGTAGTTAAGGGATCCTTATTCTGCTACACACCCGAAGTCAGAAGGAAGGGAAAAAAATAGTGAAGAATGGGCAGCCAGCTGAATGTGCCACAGTGCTAAAGCAGAACTTTCATTTATTTAAAAAAAGGTCTTTAAAACCTTATCTTTATTATTGATCACTTGAGCTCTTCACAGGGCATATATAAATAAGGTTGTGGCATGTAGGTGCATTAGTCTTTATGTTGCAGATAAGAGAAAACCCAACTCAAGCTGCTTTAAACAGTGCTTAAGGAGCTGAAATCCAGAGGCAGTTCCGACTTGAGGCGAGGCTGAATTTAGCAGCTGCATGGATTTTACCCGTGAGGCAACTTCTCTCCATCTCCACACTTTACCTTCCTTGCTGTTGCTTTTATTCTCTAGCTCCATGTCTTTGCCCCTAGTGGCCCCATCTGCAGCAACTGCACAGCTGATATCTTAATATCATGCCAGCCAAGAAAAGAAAGACTCCAACAGTCAAATACAAATTTTGGTTCAGGATATTTCTGGTCCAGATTGGATCACATGCCTAACTCTGAACCAATCACAAGGGCCACAAGGAAGAGATACTGATAAGCCAAACAAGGTCCAGTCCAGGCCTGAAAATAGGGTAAATCCCACCTACCAAACTTTTGGCTAAGAATAGAGAAAGATAAGATGGGAATGAATATTGCCAGAAAAAATAAAATAAAATCATAAAATATGTACTCTGTACCAGCCTATTATTGTTCCACTGTTGTTGGCTCAGATCACACCTTCCTTGATCCATAGTCTTTACAAATAAAATAAGAAATGTGAAAAAATAGTAGATAATTCATAAGTGAACAGCTAAGATAACTAAAAGTGTTTAGATTCCTTACCCAAGGAAAGGATATTTTAAATCTGATCCAACAGACTCCATAAGAATAGTTGTAAAAAATATATATATATATATATGATATACTTATCACTTCACCATGGCTTAGCATGGCAGAATTAACCTGGCCTCTTACCCAAACATTCTGTCACACATGAGAATAACAACTACAACAAGGGCTAACTTATACTGGCCACTTATTATGTGCCAGACAGTGTGCTAAGAGCTTTGTATTCATGCTTTCATTTAGGTTTCACAACTCCATTGGGTGGTAACTATTATATTCTCCTTTTTTTTTTTTTTTTTTTTTTTTTTTTTTTTTGCTGTACGCGGGCCTCTCACTGTTGTGGCCTCTCCCGTTGCGGAGCACAGGCTCCGGATGCGCAGGCCCAGCGGCCATGGCTCACGGGCCCAGCCGCTCCGCGGCATATGGGATCCTCCCAGACCGGGGCACGAACCCGTATCCCCTGCATCGGCAGGCGGACTCTCAACCACTGCGCCACCAGGGAGGCCCTATATTCTCCTTTTAAAGATGAGGAAATGAAGTTGACTTTCTTCTTCTCCAAGGTCACGGCCTGTAAGTAGTGCAGAATTCTTTCTACATGTCCAAATGATAAGGAACAAAACAATCCTACTGAGCCAGCTGAAGACTCTGAGATGAGGTATCTTTTTCTTTTAAAGAAGATTCTCACTTTTCTTAAGGACATATTCTTGTACTCTTCGAGGATAGCTGCCAAGTCTTATGCTCTTTGAATGCCCCTTCCAGCTATTTCAGGACTATGACCAGAATTGGTACTTATGGACTATGTTAGTAGATGGATTAATCTGACCAAAGAGAGTCTTAAACTATTGTTCAAATCTATCTATCTCATTTATAATAGGCACATTGACCCAAGTGAATTTTAAAGTTTCTTTTACATGCTAAATCTATGAGTATATGTTCTATCTTTACAATTAAGCCCCTCTGTATCAGTCGAGTGTTCTGTAACAAACCACCCCAGTACTTATGTCATAGAAAGATAAGCATTGATTCTTAGTCACGTATCTGTGGGTCAGCTGGAGTGTCTTTGCTTCAGACTAGACCAGAATTGCTCTCATTCACTGGTCTCATTCAGAGGCCCAGGCTGAAGCAGTGGCTACTTGGGTATATTCTTTTCTTGATGGAGACAGAAGAGAAAGTGGGAAAATCTTAGTATGGACACACATGTCAAACCTTTGCTCATATTTCTAACATTCCACTGGCCAAGGTAGTCACATGGCTAAGTTCAACATCAACAGGAGAGGGAAATAAACTTCTCTCTTGGAGATGTTGAAGGGGGAGAGACTAAGTATTATCTGAGCAAAAATCTACTCTACCACAACTCCTCAAATAAAGAATGAGGAGAATAACATGAATTAAGTACATACTCATTCATCCATCAATTTAGAAAAGATTATGGAATAGGTACAATATAGTAATTTTTGAGCTAGATGCTGGGACTGCAATAATGAACAATAGTCTGGTGGTAAAACAAATGCTATTTCTTTGTGACTCCTAATAGCAGTCCCATTGACAGATATACTCGTCCCCATTTGATAGCTGAAGAAACTAAGGCATCAGGAGATCAAATAAGTTGGTCAAAGACACACAGATAACAAGTGCCAAAGTGCCAAAGGTAGCATGTAAAGCCTGAGTACAAAGCCTGTATTTTTTCAACCTCATCAGTGTTGTTTCCCAATAAGAGAGAAGCTCTCAGATTGCTTTAGAAATGAATAACAAAAAACAGACTGCTTGTGAGTTAGGGTTCCATCAGACAGGCAAAGCCAGTATGAGTGACAGAGAACAAGGAATTCACTACTGTAGGCATTAGCCTTATGCAGTCATGGATGTCTGCTGCCTCTAAATCTGGTGCTAAGCCTGAGCATCAGCAGTCAGGAAGAGAAGATGGACATGAAGTATGGCAACCAAGGACAAACTGCATCCTGGGAGGAAAAACTGAAAGTTCACCTAATCAGCACTGCCTCCAGTCCCAGTGATTTGGGCAACTTGCGAGATAAGCCAGCATCCTCTGCTACAGAGCTGTATGTGCCCCCAGCCCAGGATTCTCAGAAGCTGAAGGAGTTCGATGGCAGCTGGAGGTGCTGTGGGCCCAGGAGGTGCTCCTTGCCAACAGCAGGTCTGTGACAATATGCACAAAGTTCAACAGCACCTGCCCTGCAGCAATCCTCTGAGCCTAGAAGTGGCTGCCCTTTGGTGCCAAATCCCACTCAAATTTCTGTTGTGGCCACCTCTCACCTGAAACCACACGGGAAGAGAATGTGGGGAAACTGACAGGGGAAAAGCCATCACACCACGTTAGTACTTTTACTGTGAATCAACTGAAAATTGTATTTAAAATAGGAGAGTATGAAATAAAATGAGTTGCTAGAACTTTCAAGTGTTCTAGGGCAGAAAACACTGAGAGATGTCAGAGGGTCCATGTCCAGAATCTACTTCCCATGTGGTAACAGATGATGAGTTTATGTATTTAACCCTGACATTTCATACTTAAACAGCCATAACACTTAGTTTTTTTCATCATAATGTCACTCTGATGTATTCTATTTTGGTTGTAAGAACTCAAACTAGCTTAAGAAAAAAAGAGGGGATTTATTGGCTTGTATACCTGGAAATTTAAGGATGGCTCTCACTTCAGGCATAGCTAGGTTCAGGGATGCAAATAGTATCATTAGGGTTTATTCACCATCTCTCGGCTATGCTAGTCTCTGCTTCTCTTTGTGTGTAAGGGTCATGTTTTCCTACCCTAAGCAGTCTATCTCCACCTGTCAGAAGACATAACTGCCAGTATCTCCCAAGTGTGCATCCTTACATCTTGAGATGCAAAAAATAAATAAGCCATTTCTCTCCTCCTCCCACCCCCACGCACACACACACATTGATGGTTCCAAATTGCCTTGTCCAGATCATTTGCCCACCGCTTGCATCAAACACTGTAAGACAGAAGGATGAGATACTATGATTGAACAGGCTTGGGACTCCTGCCCACTCCCACAGCAGAAGCTGGCAGGACACTGGGGCTGTCATTTCCACCGAAATCCCTAGAATGAAGGAGGAGACACTCCTGAAGTAATCCAGGGGTCATGGCCAGATTAAAATGGTATCTAATGCAAATGTACTTTAAATGAAAGAGCTGTAAGATCTTTGTTAATTGAGAGACGGAAGATGTTGAAGTTTATGTTATTATTCTTTTCCCTTTTCTAGAAAGCATGACAGTGACATAAAGAAACACCTTTATTAGTTCTTTGATAACAGATGAACTGTAGGAAAAAAAGCACATATTGGCAGTAGAACCAAACGCAGTTTTCCATCAATAGCACTGGCCTGCTGCTATCTCAATGTGAAATACATTCAAAAAATCGCCACCAGATGAACTTTATGGGCAGCTTTAGCTTTAAGGGAAATGAAAGAAATCTAATGTCCAGCAGCTTTCCTGGAATGTTTTGCCTTTGCTTGGAATTTTTTTTATTAACAAATAATGATGCATGCTGCTGTTACCCATTAGTCATTCACAACTCATATTTTTTAATACCAAAAAAAAGAATCCATAAAAATGGAGAGGCTTCCTAATAATGAAGAATGACCTCTAATTGTAATGGATTGTACTTTGAGGTAAATTGGTAAAAGCTAACTTTTATAGTTTGGCTTAAAATTATCATTTTTCTTAGTGGCTTTGTTTCTGGACAGAATGTTAATCCTTAAGTAATAGCACTGAAATTTGTTCACAACTAAAAGTACCAAAGAATTTCTTCATTCCCTCATTTCTTCACTCTGATTTCGAGCCCACTGTATTGTCATGCACTAAGCTTAGCACTAGGGATACCAGAAAGAATAAGATACGTCCTTGTCCTCAAGAAGCTCAGAGTGGAGGAGAGGAAAGCTCAAGAAACACAGACAGTACTACGAACCGCTGGTATCCAGACAGCTGTGACAGCACAGAGGAACAAACACTTCATTTTGCCTGGGGTGTCAGAGAAAGCCTTTTAGATAAAGTTTTTTTTTTTTTTTTACATCTTTATTGGAGTATAATTGCTTTACAATGGTGTGTTAGTTTCTGCTTTATAACAAAGTGAATCAGTTATACATATACATATGTTCCCATATCTCCTCCCTCTTGCATCTCCCTCCCTCCCACCCCTCTAGGTGGTCACAAAGCACTGAGCTGATCCCCCTGTGCTATGCGGCTGCTTCCCACTAGCTATCTCTTTTACATTTGGTAGTGTATATATGTCCATGCCACTCTCTCACTTTGTCACAGCTTACCCTTCCCCCGCCCCATATCCTCAAGTCCATTCTCTAGTAGGTCTGTGTCTTTATTCCCGTCTTACCCCTAAGTTCTTTTTTTTTTTTTTTTTTTTTTTTGCGGTACGCGGGCCTCTCACTGCTGTGGCCTCTCCCGTTGTGGAGCACAGGCTCCAGACGTGCAGGCTCAGTGACCATGGCTCACGGGCCCAGCCACTCCGCAGCATGTGGGATCCTCCCGGACCGGGGCACAAACCCGTGTCCTCTGCATCGGCAGGCGGACTCCCAACCACTGCACCACCAGGGAAGCCCACCCCTAGGTTCTTCATGACATTTTATTTTTTCTTAGATTCCATATATATGTGTTAGCATACGGTATTTGTTTTTCTCTTTCTAACTTACTTCACTCTGTATGACAGACTCTAGGTCCATCCACCTCACTACAGATAACTCAATTTCCTTTCTTTTTATGGCTGAGTAATATTCCATTGTATATATGTGCCACATCTTCTTTATCCATTCATCCAGTGATGGACACTTAGGTTGTTTCCATCTCCTGGCTATTGTAAATAGAGCTGCAATGAACATTTTGGTACATGACTCTTTTTGAATTATGGTTTTCTCAGGGTATATGCCCAGTAGTGGGATTGCTGGGTCATATGGTAGTTCTATTTGTAGTTTTTTTAAGGAACCTCCATACTGTTCTCCATAGTGGCTGTACCAATTTACATTACTACCAGCAGAGCAAGAGTGTTCCCTTTTCTCCACACCCTCTCCAGCATTTATTGTTTCTAGATTTTTTGATGATGACCATTCTGACTGGTGTGAGATGATATCTCATTGTAGTTTTGATTTGCATTTCTCTAATGATTAATGATCTTGAGCATTCTTTCATGTGTTTGTTGGCAATCTGTATATCTTCTTTGGAGAAATGTCTATTTAGGTCTTCTGCCCAGTTTTGGATTGGGTTGTTTGTTTTTTTGTTATTGAGCTGCATGAGCTGCTTATAAATTTTGGAGATTAATGCCTTGTCAGTTGCTTCATTTGCAAATATTTTCTCCCATTATGAGGGTTGTCTTTTTGTCTTGTTTATGGTTTCCTTTGCTGTACAAAAGCTTTGAAGTTTCATTAGGTCCCATTTGTTTATTTTTGTTTTTATTTCCATTTCTCTAGGAGGTGGGTCCAAAAGGATCTTGCTGTGATTTATGTCATAGAGTGTTCTGCCTATGTTTTCCTCTAAGAGTTTGATAGTTTCTGGCCTTACATTTAGGTCTTTAATCCATTTTGACCTTATTTTTGTGTATGGTGTTAAGGAGTGTTCTAATTTCATACTTTTACATGTACCTGTCCAGTTTTCCCAGCACCACTTATTGAAGAGGCTGTCCTTTCTCCACTGTACATTCCTGCCTCCCTTATCAAAGATAAGGTAACCATATGTGCGTGGGTTTATCTCTGGGCTTTCTATCCTGTTCCATTGATCTATATTTCTGTTTTTGTGCCAGTACCATACTGTCTTGATTACTGTAGCTTTGTAGTAGTGTCTGAAGTCAGGGAGCCTGATTCCTCCAGCTCTGTTTTTCGTTCTAAGATTGCTTTGGCTATTCGGGGTCTTTGTGTTTCCATACAAGTTGTGAAATTTTTTGTTCTATTTCTGTGAAAAATGCCAGTGGTAGTTTGATAGGGATTGCATTGAATGTGTAGATTGCTTTGGGTAGTAGAGTCATTTTCACAATGTTGGTTCTTCCAATCCAAGAACATGGTATATCTCTCCATCTATTTGTATCATCTTTAATTTCTTTCATCAGTGTCTTATAATTTTCTGCATACAGGTCTTTTGTCTCCTTAGGTAGGTTTATTCCTAGATATTTTATTATTTTTTTTCAATGGTAAGTGGGAGTGTTTTCTTGATTTCACTTTCAGATTTTTCATCATTAGTGTATAGGAGATCTTGATAGAGAAACAATAATTTTCTAATCAGAGACCCTAGAAAATTGTATTCCAGGAAGAAAGACAGCACCCACTGTTATAGGACACTGTGGATGAACTATATCACAGTGGAGGGGATATCCAGGAAGCTGACAGGGAGTGAGAACAGACAGAATGGGATGGAAATAATATGTCATGTCAAGGAGTTTGGAAAGATAACTCTGGAAGCAGGGAGAAGGGCAATGACAAAGGAGAGAGACTGATTACACAGAGACCTTATGGAGGTTACAGAGAAGCCTGACATGGGGCTAAACTAGACACCCTGTAATGTTCAAATGGAAATGAGTGGTAATGGATTGAATGAAGGAGCTAAGGAGGAGGGAGGAATCAGAATTCCTTTCATGTGTACAGTTTAGGAGACTAGCTGGATGGAGATACCATTAAAGATACTACAGGAAATAGACAAAACAGATGTGAGGGTAGAGAGGAGGACAGGGAGGATTAAGAGAGAGAACAGAGCTGTGATCGCCTATGCTATGAGACGTTAATTTGTGTTTTAGTACAATAGCTACATAAAATAATCTAGTTTACCCATAATATATTCTTTAGTATATTTTAATGTCCCACTTAAACATATTCATCATGTCAATACACCTTATTAAATAACAGTATGGACCAAGTCATCTGTTTCTCCCAATACTATACTAGGGGTATAATGTTTTGAGTAGCAGTAATCTCATATATGTTTAGTATTCTATCTTCATGAGTATATTACAGATGATTTGGGGAAAAAATACCATCTCCATGTGACTACACAATACTTTGAGACACACACAAAAAATGTTTCTGACCACAACTAGTGATCTTTTTATAAAAGCCAAGAGCTAATACACTTCGTATTTCCTGACCTTCACTTTTCATGTGGAGATATTTTCATCTATTGGAATATAACAGTGTTAAACCTTTTCAAATTATGTCTTTTCGTTTAACTCGAAAAGCGTGAGAACTACAGATTCTTATGGATTAGGGGTAAACTACTCACCAGAAACAATAATAGTAACAAGTTGTTGAATACACATAGCACATAGCATTTTTCAATGATATTCTAAGAAACTTGCTTACTACTATATTACAAAACTTTCACAGTGATCTTAGATAGGCATTAAAATAAATTACAAGAAAGGGAGCTGAGTTTTTTCACATCAAATATTCGGGTGGAGGAAGGTTGGTTGTCTAGTCTTATTTCACACTGAGTCTTTTTCATATACTTTTCTTAATGCATTCAAAGGTTGTTAAAGTTTCTTGTATAAAAATATGATTGATAGTTAGTGACAGTAATTGCATTTTAGCAAAAGTGACCATTATAGTAATTTTCTTCAAGGAAGAGAAATCTAACTAAAGTAGCTAGTTACTTCCTAAGACATTAACTTTGAAAATTTTTAACATAAAAATACTTGATAAGGGAAGTACAAATTGAAGAACATAAAATGGCATGCAGTATTTATAAAACTACCTCCATTAGGTGGTTCTCAATTTTATGTAGCTGTTATTCACAAATTAAGTGAAACAAAACATAGGAAAAAGCTAAAATGTTCTATACTAGTGGGCCAATTAAACTAAGTCCTCATTTAAAGCCTTTTAAAAATGACTCTCAAATAGCTCTTATTTTCATTTCTAAACTATAGAAGGTAATGATTTTTTTGAAACTGAGAATATTTATTCATATCATGCCCTTAGAAGATTGAATCAAATAACACCTAAAGATAATATGATTACAAAGAAAAAAGAAAAAACAATTATACATGTGCATAGGCAAGGTAATGCTGTATATAGTAACACTTGTACACGTTAAATGACAAATGAAACAGCATTAACATTTAATTTCATGTATTCCACTGCACACCTGAATATTAATTAGCAACTAAAACAGGAAATGTGTGATACTGCATGTATTGATAAAATCTCAGTTCCATATTCTTCAGACACCAGCAATTTAACACGCATTGCATACTGGGAAAAGCTACTTTATCATCTTCATGGTTTCCTTTCTAAAATTCTTTTTCATTATTATTGAGAGCAATATACTAATTTCAAAATCAATCAGAGGTGGCTGAAATGTTGGCTAAATCTGGAATTGCATTTTCTAATATTTATTGTTAATAATGTGTAGACAGTCACTGCAGAGTATAAAGCAAGAAGCCTCAAATTCAGTATGCAAATAGATGAACAGTAATTCAAGGTAACCTAAGTCAACTGAGTTAACTCAAATTTTTCATTTTTAGGGGCCACAGAGGACACTGGTGCTTTGTTTCTGCCCCGCCTTAGCCCTGTTTTTGAAATGGCCCCTGCGAAAGAAAGATTTATTTTGAAGGCTGAGACGGAGGAAAAGGAATTTCAGCTTCATGATTTTTCCCTGGCTGCCTCTATTCATCTCTCTCCATCTCCATTCCTTTGCTAGCCTCTATATTTGAATTGGCCCTTGCACTACCATTTGATTTATTTTTCAGTTATTCTTAGGGAAGAGAATTTTATTCACAAAGCTATATTTCTTTGAGTTAATACTTTCCTTTATTTTTTCCACTATTCCCCATAGATTACAGATCCTCTCCCATTTGTTTGTACCATTTTGTCTGTCAACTGCATCTATAATACAAGTTAGTTCTTATTATGTACGGCACGGAATGCAGTTGGGGAAATTGCAGGTGTGTGTGTGTGTGTGTGTGTGTGTGTGTGTGTGTGTGTGTGAATACACGTGTCTATTTGCTTCTGAGTTGTATTCTAAAATAAGGATTCAGTATAAAATTGACGACAGTAGTCTTTCATCAAAGTCCTATTTCCTTAAAGCCTGCCTCGTGTCTCATTTATTAACAGAACAAAAAGGTAAAAGGTAATTACAAAATAATTACACTAGTGGACATCAAAATAAGATGTTTCAAAGAGAAGGACCTAATAAATATCTGCTAAGAAAGTTCCAGGGACTATATCAGTTAGGATGCTTCTAGTTACAAACAACAGAAAAACCAACTCAAACTTGCAGAAACAATAAAGCAAATTTATTGGCCCAAATAACTAATAGTTCAAAGGATGGGAGAGATTCAGGTGCAACTGACCAGAGTTCCAAATGATTTGGCTGCAGTTGTGTAGTTCTTCCTTCTTTGATTGTTGGCTCTGTCCTTAGGGTAGCTTCTTTCCAGGTTGTAAAATTTCAGCTCACAACAACCAGGGTTCTTTCCCATTCACATCTCCCGAGAAAGGGCATGTTCTCCCCCAGCCAAAGAATAAAAGTCCTGAGCTTCATTTTGATTGGCCCAATTTGGGCCACTCTTGAATCACCTGTAGTGGCAAGAAGGAAAGACCAACCCCAAGGCATATGCCTGGCACACACTGATACATCTCCATAGGTTTTTAAAATATTGAAGTGCTTCTAAACCAGGTGATAAGAAGCCAATGCTCTAAGTCTCCCAGATGTTCTTCACTGCATCAGCCTGAATCCCTCTGATCCCTCTTTATCCAGCAAGTAAGAAGTTAACATCTGCAAAGCAGGGATCCATTTGGACCCTGCTCCAGCAATGCAGCAGGCATCTCTTCTGTTTGGATGGATCATGCCTTCATTGTTAAACATGAATATATTCCCATCCTGCAACTGGGGGTAGGATCAGTTCCATTGTATTAGTTTCCTAGGGCTGCCATAACAAAGTACCAGAAACTGGGTGACTTAAGACAACAAAAATTTGTTCTCTTATCATCCTGAAGGCTGGAAGTCCAAAATCAAGGTGTTTGCTGAGCCATGCTCTCTCCAAAGACTCTAAGAAGGAATCCCTCCTTGCTTCTTCTAGCTTCTGGTGGTTGCTGGCAGTCCTTGGTGTTCCATGGTTTGTGGCAGCATAACTCCAATCTCTGCCTCTGTCTTCAAATGGTGATTTTCTATGGGTCTGTGTCTAAATTTCCCTCTTCTTATAATGACACCAATTACTGGATTAGGGACCACCCTAATCCAGCATGACCTCATCTTAACTTGATTATATCTGCAAAGATCCTATTTCCACATAAGTCACATTCTATATGTTCCAGGTGGACATGAATTTGGGGGGACACTATTCAACCCAGCACCCCCCCACCAAGTGGGATGACTGCTCTGTGATGGGAAAGCATTAAAGTGATATTGGGGAAGTTGCCACAGTGCCCACTCTAGATGCTGGACCCTCTGGGCCTTAGCTCTCTTCAGGTACCTGGTTATAGTCTACAGCAGTATAGTTGACCTGGCATTTCAGACTTTTTTTGTACTTTCTGAGCTGGCTCTTATACTGCCTAATCTCATTTTCAACTCTAAGGCCTAAGTCCATGGACTTCAAAAATTCATGTGGAGTAGGGGTCTGGCAGAGTCCTTAAGTCCACATTGCCAGTCCAAGCATTATCAATCGAGTGAATAGACAATATATCTCACTTATGTTTTCAAATGCTTGTAGCTGTGATTAATTTTTTAAAATTCACTTAAAATCTTCCTGCATTTATAATACCTCTTTGTCATTATGTATGTTCTCTATCAACAGATAATAAATGCAACTACTATTGTACTTTAGCACACAGGCCTTTATTAGAAGGACCATGAGTAAATTGGGATACGTCTGACTGCTGTCACAAAGGCCAAGAAACAATAGCTCAAACAAATAGACATTGATTTCTTTCTCTTGTAAGAGCTAGAGCATAAGCAGTCCAGGGCTTATATAGCAGCTCTGTGGTCTTGAGGACCTAGACACTTACTACTTTGTTCTACCATTCTCAAGTCATGGCTTTCATCCCTGGTCTAAGATGGCTTTTGCAGCTCTCACCAGCGTGGCTGCATTCTGCTCACATACCATTTTTCGGACCCTAAAACATATGGCCAAAACGTAGCAGCAAGAGTGACTGGGAAATATGGTCTTTATCTGAGCAGGCTTGTGCTCAGCTAAATGTTGAGAGTTCTATTACTAAAGAAAGAGGAGAAAATCAATATTAGGGAACAGTTAGCAGTCCTTGACAAAAAATACATGCATTTAGGAGAAAGTAATGGATATGTACAAATGATTGGCATATTCCTAATAGATTATGATGTTTGTTCTAAGATAATTTTCAATATAACTTTACACATCCTGAATATTATAATTTTCTGACATGTTTTCTGTAGACTCTACCTCATCTTACTGACTCTACTTATATAGTTGAATTAAATATGTTCACGAGGTGTCTGTAGTGAGAAAGTTTTAGAGTCATAAAGAGAATGGTTGCAAATATCGAGGTTAACAGGAAACAGTATATGGAAGGAGAAAAATTACAATTTAGAGAGTGACTATTTTGCTAGAATGAGAATTTTAACTATCTCTAGTGACAAGTTATCCAATTACAGATCTTCCTCAGCTTACAATGGGGTTATGTCCCAATAAACCCATCATATGTCGAAAATATCATAAATCGAAAATGCATTAATACACCTACTGAACATCATAACTTAGCCTACCCTAACTTAAACGTGGTCAGAACACTTGCATTAGCCTACAGTTCAGCAAAATCATCTAACACAAAGCCTATTTTATAATTAAGTGTTGAATATCTCATGTAATTTATTGAACACTATACTGAAAGTGAAAAAATGGTTCTATGGGTACCGAATGGTCATAAGTGTATCAGTTGTTTCCCCTCTTGATTGTGTGGCTGACTGGGAGCAACAGCTAACTGCCCAGCATCAGGAAGGAAGATCATACCATATATCCCTAGCCTGGGAAAAGATCAAAATTCAAAATTTGAAGTATAGTTTCTACTGAATGCATGTCTTTCTCACCATCGTAAAAATAGAAAAATTCTAAGTCAAACAATTGTAAGCTGAGGACCATCTGTACAACTAATAAGAAGAAAAGTTTGAAAACAAACTACACAGTGCCATAGCCAAGTGAGACTTTGTATAGCTTAAACCTCGTACCCAGCTTAGAAGCAGACTCTTCTCATATGGGAAGAGGCATGTCAAGGCCTTTATAAATACTGAATGACAAATATAAGCAGAGCTTTATCAAAACAAAATAATCAAATAGGACAATGATGCCAAATAAAGGAAGAAAGGGGAAAATAAGGTGAGCTTTTTTTTAAAGAATTAACATTGAAGGAGTGGGAATATATCATTCAATTCATGATTATTCAAAGTTCTTAATGGTGCCAAAATTCTCATAATCCTCTGACTTTTCCCAGAACCTTATTATAAACTTTCTTATGGAGATAAGTGTACTGGATGGTTTCATTTTGTCTCTCCATCCACTCTCCATCCTTCCTGACCTGATCTGTGCCCCGGGGAGGCTGACTTGTATGGACCACATCACTAGATTTGCTTGCCCTCTGGTTTCCCACTGCATCCTGCCAATGAGAGGTTCCAACAGGACATCAGGAAATGGAAGGATGGTGAGGTTGAGTATTTATTCTTCTGCTTCCCTCCATGCCAGACTGCAGGTTAGCAGTGCCTGCGTTCCTCTGCTGAAGGCCACAGCTACTGTCAGCTGATCCTCTCCTGCAGCTGCAGCACAGCTGCCTTCCCTGCTCCCTGGGCCTATAGAAGGTCTAGCCAGGCCCCTCTTGCCAGTTCAACTCTACCTACACCTTTACAGATAGTTCATTCATTAAATTCTCCTCAATTGCTCCTTCCAAGTGAGCCATCTGTTTCAGGGATACTGAGTGATAAAATAAGGAAGAAATGACTCACTCACTGAAAAACTAGTCCTACTAATCCAGTGGATAATAGGCCATTCTCAATTTTGAAATTCTCTCCTTTCTACAAATTCATATTCTCTTTAGAAACCTGCACCAAGGCTTGTCTCTAACATAAACCATTTCTAAACCAGCTGCATGGTTCTACTTCCTAGAAACACTGGCCATCACTTTCCAGTCCTGTTCATTACCCCACTTTTCTACTTTTGGTGTATTTATAAGCCATTTCTAAATTTACTGATGCTTGCTGTAGACTTTTTTTTTTAGGGGTTTTAGTATCTCCAGTGTGGAGATGACTTTTTAAAATCTACTTTCTGTACAAATTCCCTGACCATTTCTAGTATTATATGCTTCTTAAGCAAGAGATATGCAATATTTGTTATTCCAGGAAGCCAATACCTCACTCTCTTAGGGTTTGAATTGGGAAGCAAGGTGGAATATAGGTAATTTTCCTCAAAATATATTCCCCTACACTTTCACTACAAGCAACATATTTACAAATCAGATAGTTCCTCCTTATCTCCAGCACCTCTTAATGCTAGAGGGGCCCAGGACTTCATCTCTTGTCTACATACACTCTTCCCCTGGTAGCTCTCATCTAGTCCCATGACTTTATAGGCCAAGTGAACATTTCTACTTCTAAGCCTAATAGGCGTTTTAATCTTAAATTTTTCCAGTCCAAACTTCTGATCTCCATATTTACCTCCATTCCAAATGTGTTAATGTTGCAGCTTTTCCCTCTCAGTGACTAGCAACTCCAATTTCCTGGGCCAAAAATTTTGGAGTCACCTTTTACTTATCCTTTTTTCCCCACTCCCTACAATAATCCTTCAAGAAGTCATATCGACCCTATATGCAAAAATACATCCAGATTCTAATTACTTCTCACTGCCTCCTCTGCTACCTACCACTCTGGTCCAGGCCCCTGCAATTCACTGTAACAGCCTCCTCACTGGTCTCCCCTGCCTCTGCCTTAGTCCTTCTAATAGTCTTTTCTCAACAGAGCAGCCTGAGTGCTTTCTTTTAAAATCTTAGATCATGTCGTTTTTCTGTTCAAACCTCTCTACTGGATCCACTTTCACTCAGAGTGACACCAAAAGTCCTTACATATAGCCTAGAAGGTTCCTCATGATATAGCCTCTGCTATCTGACCACATCTCCTACTTCACTCTAGACACACTGACCTCCTTGCTTCAGGATAATGTACCTACCATCCCCTTATGGACCTTAAACAATAGACCGCCGGTTATTTCTCCAGCAAAAATGGGTTTATTCAGGATCAACAAAGAATAGCAATTCAGGGTCTGCAACTGTGGTGAGCCACATGCAAGTCCCCCCAAGAAGGAGAGAAGAACTCTTTTATAGGAGGGAAAAGGAAGTTGGGAGGGCTATAGTAACAAAGAGTCCATTGGAGGAATTGAGATTTTGAAGTTATAGTGGCTTTTCATTGAATGAGTTGTGACAGTCTTTCCTTGGCTGAGCTCTTGCCAGGCAAAAGGAAGTTTTCCTCTTCCTGTTGGGCTCTGCTATCATGGTAGGGCATGAGAGCACCCCCTTGACATTTAAAATAGAAAACTGTGTTTTAATTGAGCTTACTGTTTATTAACTTTTACACCCTCTTCCCCTAGGTAGATACACAGCTTACTCTCTAACCTCCTTTAAGTCTCCACTCAGGCATTACCTGCTCAGGGCATAAGCCCCTTTCCAATGTAGTTATCATCATTTGACATATATTTTGCATGCTTATTTTGTTTATTGTCTGTCTTCCCCATAAGAATGCAAAATCTTATATAAATTTAATATTTGTTAAATATTCACCACATATTCCCACCTCTTAAACCTGTGCCTGGCATAAAGACAGTGTACAACAAATATTTGATGAATGAATGAAGGTATATATACATATATTTATTTTTTAAACATAAATCCTTTCACAAAAATAAAGCATTAGAATACCTCAAATAAATTTTTAAAAATCTCATGTGTACAGAGTGTTACTCATGTGTTAGGCTCTGGGTAGTACTTTACAAGTGTGATGTCAGTGAATTTTCATAGCAGATCCTATGTGCAATCACATAAGACCTGTGGTCTTATTATAATAAGACCAATTCTTATTACCACCAACTTACATGTGAGATGTAATATAACTAGTTTAAGAAGTGAAAAATCAGTACATGGGGAATACAGGTTCAGACCCTGACATGTCTGACTCCAGAGGCCATTCTCTTCCTAATATGTCTAAAACATGCCTCTTTAAACTTAGAAAGAAAGTTACCACCAGCAACAGCAACAAAAAAGATTAAACCAAACCTTAATTTTAAAAGGGGCAACTAAATGCCTGACTAGGATTCCAAGTGTGTGAAAATTATAAATCCCAGCTTTTCAAAGGAAAAACACCTAGTAGATCAGGCAAAAGGCTGACCAGAGATTAGAAAGGCAGAACTGCACACTCAAACAAATGAAGAGATTGCAGTTAGAGAAACTTCTCTGAAAACTCCATCTTCACTTCCCTGTTGTGGTCATTACTGAAGCAGCAACAGCCAAAATGAAGTTCAATCCCTTTGTGACTTGTGACCAGAGCAAGAACCATAAAAAAGCATTTCAACTCACTTTCCCACTTTCGCAGGAAGAGTATGTCTTTCCCTCTTTCCAAAGAGCTGAGACAGAAGTACAATGTCCAACCCATGTCCATCTGAAAGGATGATGACGTTCAGGTTGTGTGAGGACACTACAAAGGTCAGCAAATTGGCAAAGCAGTTCAAGTTTACAGGAAGAAATGTATCATCTACACTGGACGTGTGCAGCAGGAGAAGCCAGTGGCACAACTGTCCATGTGGTCATTCAACCCAGCAAGGTGATTATCACCAGGCTAAAAGTGAACAAAGGTTGCAAAAAGATCTCTGGATGAAAAGCCAAATCTTGCCAAGTAGGAGAGGAAAAGGGCCTAAAAAGGTAAGAAACAATTGAGAAGATGTGGGAATAAAGTAATTTATATACAACCTTCATTAATACCTGCTAAAATGAAAAAAAAAAAAAAAAACCCAACTCCCTAACCCTACCAGTTGCCCCATACTTCCACTGTGCAAAAGGATGAGAAATTGTTTCAAGTTCTTGCTTGTTGATTTGCTATCAATTTGGGACAGAAGACTGAGATAATCAAAGACTTCCAGGAATAAAATTAGGGACCTTTTTATTAAACTGTTCTCTTATTTTGGTCTATCATAAAATAGTAGAGAAGGCCTTCCTTTGCCCTTCTGCTGGCCATGTGAAGAAACATGGGCTTGGTTCTACCTCTGCTTTCTCCAAGTCTTTTTCTTTTCTCTGAAACATGCACTATGTTTGAAAACCACTATGTTTTAAAAATAATGCAGAAAAAGACAAAGAGAGGGTAAAAGTCATAGCACACCCCAGAGACAAGGAAATGTTCTTGAGAAGCATTTGCACATAGGTACCTGAAACTTTTCAAAACCACATCAATAAAAGAAAAGGTTACATGAATGACTTTTGAATATTGAAGCTTAAGTATATTAGCAAATCAAAAGGCCTGTGAAATAAGTGAAAACATTTTCGAACATCCCGTATAGTCTCTACATAAACAGATTCTAAAGGGACATTTATATAAGTAATTCACACTTGAAACCAAAAGAAGCCCCCTATTTTTTCTTTTTAACATATTTATTGAAGTATAATTGCTTTACAATGGTGTGTTAGTTTCTGCTTTATAACAAAGTGAGTCAGTTATACATATACATATGTTCCCATATCTCTTCCCTCTTGCGTCTCTCTCCCTCCCACCCTCCCTATCCCACCCCTCTAGGTGGTCACAAAGCACCGAGCTGATCTCCCTGTGCTATGCGGCTGCTTCCCACTAGCTATCTATTTTATGTTTGGTAGTGTATATATGTCCATGCCACTCTCTCACTTTGTCACAGCTTACCCTTCCCCCTCCCCATATCCTCAGGTCCATTCTCTAGTAGGTCTGTGTCTTTATTCCCGTCTTACCCCTAGGTTCTTCATGACTTTTTTTTTTCTTAGATTCCATACATATGTGTTAGCATGCGGTATTTATTTTTCTCTTTCTGACTTACTTCACTCTGTATGACAGACTCTAGGTCCATCCACCTCACTACAAATAACTCAATTTCATTTCTTTTTATGGCTGTGTAATATTCCATTGTATATATGTGCCACATCTTCTTTATCCATTCATACGATGGTGGACACTTAGGTTGTTTCCATCTCCTGGCTATTGTAAATAGAGCTGCAATGAACATTTTGGTACATGACTCTTCTTGAATTATGGTTTTCTCAGGGTATATGCCCAGTAGTGGGATTGCTGGGTCGTATGGTAGTTCTATTTGTAGTTTTTAAGGAACCTCCATACTGTTCTCCATAGTGGCTGTATCAATTTACATTCCCACCAGCAGTGCAGGAGTGTTCCCTTTTCTCCACACCCTCTCCAGCATTTATTGTTTCTAGATTTTTTGATGATGGCCATTCTGACCGGTGTGAGATGATATCTCATTGTAGTTTTGATTTGCATGATGAGAGTATTCCAAGTGCCAGCATCTCTCAGTGCACACAGAATAGTGACTTAAGATGTCAGTTCTTCATGTTATTTGTTCTGAAGTTTCACTGGTTTTATTTTAGAAATAATGTCTCAGAGAAAACTGAAATTTATATAAAACTTATTTAGAATTTTAAAAGCATTTTATATCTTGGCTTTATTTTTAGAGAATTTTGTAGATGAGAGGTAAAATATTGAGATTCAACCAAAGCAGAAACAAGCCAATAAAGTTGAATTTACTAGACCAAATCAGGATTTCAGTACCAACAGGTAAAAATCTACACATTCACAGTCTTTGGTTCCTCTATTGCACATCTTTTATATTCATTGGCATACAGCCCAGTATGATATGATTGTGTATATTTTTTCTAATATGGACAACTTGTGATGTACCTCAAATGAGAAGATTCTTCAACACACCAAATTTTATGTTATTATGGCTAGCTCAGTACTAAGACTTGGGTGACAGCTGCAGCTCTCCAGAAACTAGCACTAAAAGGTGCTAATATCCTAGCAAGCACTTTAAGAAGACCTTAGGTTGTATATATCTAATCTAAGGTTGAACATTGTATATACAAAAAAAAAAAAGTTGGCAGGAATTCAGCAACCAGAAGTCTGTGTTTCCTAGCAAGAGACAGTTGGACAACTCCTCTAAAAGATAGCAAGCTATTACTCAAAAGTCAAACATTTGCTTCTCCATTTACTAGTGAAAATTGCATTCTGTTATCAAATAAAATAAGTGTTATTATTAAAAATTACATGCCCGTCACTAAATGGTTGAGTTCACCTACATATTTGGGTTAACATGTCAAACAAAGAAAACAGGCTTGGCCACAAAGTCAATGAAAGTCGAATAAAAGGCCAAACTAAACAAATGAGACACCATGCCCTGAAGGTCAACAGAGGATATCATTGTTAGGTGAGGAGGGTTTAGTAACTTCAGCAAGGAGGATTTTCTGTGCCCATCACAAACCAAGCAACTCATTTAAGCTACTTAACCACAAATTCTACTGCAAGACTGATGGACAGTTAGTTGCATACAACTGGATTTTTTTCTTTGCCATATTGTATTAAACTCCATTGAAACTTACATGGATATCCTAGAGATATCTTTGAAATTTTTGGTAATAACAATGGTGGTAACAAATAGGTAGTTTTATATTCGTTAATTTTTCAATACAAGTTATATTTACATGTAACATGTGATGACAATTATGATAACTGAGATTAAGATAATAATGGGAGCTTCCCTGGTGGCACAGTGGTTGAGAGTCTGCCTGCCGATGCAGAAGACGCGAGTTCGTGCCCCGGTCCGGGAAGATCCCACATGCCATGTAGCAGTGGGGCCCGTGAGCCATGGCCGCTGAGCCTGCGTGTCCGGAGCCTGTGCTCCACAATGGGAGAGGCCACAACAGTGAGAGGCCCGCGTACCGCAAAAAACAAAAACAAAAACAAAAAAGCAAAAAACAAAACAAAACAAAAAGATAATAATGAATTATTTGTTTGAAAACAATCCTTATTCCAGTAAATTCTTCCTAAAATGATTCTACAGCTTTTGAATACTGGGCATTACCTGGTCTGGTCTAGAGTATCAAAGAGTCCATAATATGTCCATATTTGTCATTCTTGAGATTTGTCAGAAGGAACTTCCATGCACTAAACTGAAAAGCACAATTTCTCCTCCTCCATAGCATCCATTAGGATTCATACAGCTAAGTATTAGGATTACATACCTAGAAAACTCAAGAGATTCAACCAAAAATCTATTTAGCAAGGTAGTGGGGCACAAAATTAATACACAAAAGACAACAAACGGCATGAATATATAATGGATTCAAGTACTCATTTAAAAAAGAAAAAAGATGAAAGGCGCATTAATAAACTTAATAAGAAATGTTAAAACACTACTGGAAAACATATAAGAAATTTTGTACAAAGGGAAGATGTACCTAGTTGGTAAATACCAAAAAGATGTCAATTCTTTCTGAGTTAATTTATAATTTCAACATGAGCCCAATAAGAAAAATATTGACAGTGGGGTTTTTGGAACAAGGCAAAGTGATCATAAAGTTTATATGGAAAAATAATTAATCAAAAATAGGCAACAAAACTGAGGGGAAAAAGGGGCAATGAGGGCAAATTAGCACTATCAGATATTAAAACATAAAAACCTGGACACTTAAATAGTGTGGTGCTGGTTCATCATTAGATAAAATGACTAATAGAATATTATACAAAGTCCAGAAATAATTCCAAGTGCATACCGCAATTCAATATATGAAAAATATAGCATTTCAAATCAGCGGTGAAGAGGTAAACACCTCAATAAATGATGGCAGACTACCTGTGGAGAAAAGATGTTGGATTCGTACCACATACCATACTCTAGTACAACCAGGATACATTTCAAGTGAATGAAAGATGTTCATACAAAATAGAGCATATAAGTATTAGAAGAAGTCACAGGAAGTTCCTTTTTAGTATTTCAGTGGAGAAGGTCCTTATGACTGAAAATCTAGAATGCATGAAAGAAAATAATAAATTTAATGACATATAAAACTATAAACAAAGTCAAAAGGTAAGTTACAAACTGGGAAACTCATTACAGATGAATTCTAATCTCCCTAACATATGAGGAACTACTAGATACTAATAAAAGACCGACCATATAATAGAAAGATAGGCAGAGATATATAATTCAAGTCATAGAAAGAAAATCTAAATGGCCTGTAAACATAAGTAGATGATCAAGTCCACTCGTAAGAAAAGAAATACATATTAAAACTACACTGATATTATCACCTTTCAGATTGGCAATGGTCTAAGAGCTTGATAATACATTTTATTGCTTATAGGAAAACAGGCCCTTTCTTACATTAGGGAGAGTTGAAATTGGTACAACTCTGATGAAAGAAAATTTTGAAGTGTTTATTGAAACTGCATATACCCATTGACTCACAATTGCACTTCTAGGAATTTATCCTACAGATATATTTGCCCACATGTGAAATGACATTATGTGTAACATTATCCAGGCCTGTATTGCTTGAAATAAAAACTAGAAACAACTCACATGCTCATCAATAGGAGACTGGTTAAAAAGTTATTGAACATTTACAGTGTAAAGTACTGCACAGTGACTTTAAAAAAGTGAGGATCTCTCTAGTATTGATCATTAATATGTAGATGTATTGTTAAAAGCAAAAAAAAAGTAATCGATAAAACAGGATATGTTGTATGCTACTTTTTTTTTTTTAAACTTTTTTTTTTTAAACCAATATCCCAATGTGTTTGTGTGAATACGTGTGTATTAATTTATTTATTTATTTTTGCTGTGTTGGGTCTTTGTTTCTCTGCGAAGGCCTTCTCTAGTTGTGGCAAGCGGGGGCCACTCTTCATCGCGGTGCGCGGGCCTCTCACTATCGTGGCCTCTCCCGTTGCGGAGCACAGGCTCCAGACGCGCAGGCTCAGTAGCCGTGGGTCACGGGCCCAGTCGCTCCGCGGCATGTGGGATCCTCCCAGACCGGGGCACGAACCCGCGTCCCCTGCATCGGCAGGTGGACTCCCAACCGCTGCGCCACCAGGGAAGCCCTGTATGCTACTTTTTAAAAAAGATGTATAAAGAAACTCTGCAAGAACATATAAGAAAATAATAACTGATTATGGCACTCTCTGTATGTGTGTGTGTGAGAGCTATGTAAATGGTGGACAGGGTGAGAACAAAACTTTTCACTTTTTCACTTTGTTCCTTTTTACATATTTTGAAAATTTTGAGCTATGTGAACATATGACATTTTAGGGTACAGGACAGGGAAAGACTGTGCCACCCCAGAGAATCTGTTCTGTTAGGGCCCTAGTCATAAGCAACCATTTGCTGCTGGGGAGAGTGAAAGGTCAGTTAAAACTATCTTCTAGCAACAGTAAACAAATGTGACTACATCAAACTAAAAAAACTTTTGCACAGCAAAAGAAACCATCAACAAAACAAAAAGGCAACCTATTGAATGGGAGAAGATAATTGCAAACGATATATCCTATAAGGGATTGATATCCAAAATATATACAGAACTGCTACAGCTCAATATAAAAAAAAAAAATTGAAAAATGGGCAGAGGACCTGAATAAACATTTTTTCCAAAGAAGACAGACAGATGGTCAACAGGCACATGAAAAGATACTCAGCATTACTAATAATCAGGGAAATACACATGAAACCTACAATGAGATATCACTTCACACCTTCACACTGCACTCATCAGAATGGCTATTATCAAAAAGACAACAAATAACAATTATTGGGGAGGATGTGAAGAAAAGGGAACCCTCATGCACTATTGGTGGGAATGTAAGTTAGTGTGGCCTCTATGGAAAACAGTACTGAGTTGTATTAAAAATATGACTATCATATGATCCAGCAATTCCAGCTCTTGGTATTTATCTGAAGAAAACAAAAACACTAATTCAAAAAGATATGTACTCCCATGTTCATTGCAGCATTGTTTACCATAGCCAAGATATGGAAACAACCTAAGTGTTCACCAGTAGATGAATGGATAAAGAAGATGTGGTATATATACAATGGAATACTACTCAACAGTAAAAAAGAAAGAATTCATGCCATTTGCGATAACTAGGATAGACCTAGAGGGTATTATTCTAGTTGAAGTTAAGTCAGACACAGTAAGACAAATACTGTATAATTTCACTTATATGTGGAATCTAAGAACAAAACAGAAACAGACTCATATATACAGAAAAAAACCTATGGTTGCCAGAGGAGAGGGGGCAAAGGATGGGTGAAATAGGTCAGAGGGATTAATAGGTACAAACTTCTTGTTATAAAATAAATAAGTTATGGGGATGTAATGTACAGCATAGGGAATATAGTCAATGATATTATAATAACTTTGTACGGTGACAGATGGTTACTAGACTTACGGTGATCATTTCATGATATATAAAAATATGGAATCACTATGTGTATACCTGAAACTAATATAATATTATATGTCAATTATGATTCAATTAAAAAAACCAAAAACCCACCAAATCAATAAGTAAATAAATAAAACTATCTGCTTCATTGCCAGTGGACTCTTTCTACTAAAAAGTACAACGTCAAAGCTACACTTTGGAAAGAGAACTAAGTAGAATACACTTTTTACTTATTTTTGTTCCTTTACCTGAGAGTAAGGGAATTATGCCCAAATAGAATGTGTGCTCCTTTAAATCTTTCTCTTCTTTTTAATCTTTTCTAAACATACCAAAAAAAAAAAAAAACCCACCAAAATAGACCATTCTGTATTTTCCTTCTCTTCGTCTGCCCAGGCTGCTATAACGAAATGCCACAGACTGGGTAGCTTATAAACAACAGAAATTTATTTCTCATAGTTCTGGAGCCTGGAAGTCCGAGATCAGGGTGCCAGCCTGGCTGATCAAGGGCCCTTTTTGGGTCACAGACTTGACATTGTATCCTCACATGGTGGAAGAGGCTAAGGATATCTCTGGAACCTCTTTTATAAGGATACTAATGCCATTCATGAGGGCTCCACCCTCATGACTTAAGACCTCCCATACAGTCCACCTCCTAATACAGTCACCTTTGAGGGTTAGGATTTCAACATATGGATTTGTGGGGGACACACACATTCAGACCATAGCATTCTTCAGAACATACTTTACACCTTTTAAATCTTATTTTGTAAGCTAAAATTTTCTCTACTTTTGTTGATTGTGCCATTAATCTTGGAGACTCCTCCATTTTGTATACAGAATTTTAAAGTTTTTTTTAAAGATCCATATGGATACATTGTTTTAGTGCAAGTCCATCAAATGAAAAGCATAGTGGAAGAATTATCTTTCAAACTGAATTTATGGGAGTTTCTTTGTACTTAAACCTCACCTTCTATTTGTCACCTCTGATTCCACACCCTGTTTTCAGACTAACATTTTACCAACTTTCAAGGTTATTTCTCTCTGGGCCCTAGGATATTAGCAAACCACCTAATTCAGTTCACTATGAGTCTAACAGTATGCTCTGAATTCTTTTATCTCATCAATAAAGATATGAAGGAAACTATCCTCATGACAGGTTTCCACTAAATATCATTTGATTCACTGTCATCATGTGAATCACTGGAAACACAGTGATGGCTAACTACTCTTTGTAGCTTTGTCAGATTCTTCCATTACCTAGAGGTGGTATAAACCAGACTACTTTAGCTCTTTGAAAACTTCTTCCCTCTTATTGATGAGATGCTGCAGCTGTTAATACTTCCTCATAAATAGATATCCCCAGACCCTAACCTGCCTAGATTGAAACTGATTCTATCTTTTGTCCAGATGTTTCATTGAAGAATACATTGTAGGGTAACTATGACAACACTAGTGTGATAAAAGAAAAGCAAACTCCAATAATCTAGAATTCCCTTCAGCCATTGTTTCAAGGGAGAATTTATAAGACACTTTATGTTGCAACTTGCTTTATGTGGTAAAGATAATATAAAAGAGATATCCCTCTGTATTCAGTTCATTTGTTTTTCTTTTTTTCCTGTGTTTTAGTTTGGTTTCAGGACCAGATTTAGAATAAAAAACAGATTGGTCATTGGGGATAATAATCTTTGAGAAAGCAATTTTAATATTATACAGTGGCCAAAAATATATTTAAAAAATAACTGATAACTGATAATTGTAGAAATTGGGTGATGGATACCTGAGAGTTCAATATAGTATTCCTCTACTTTGGTATATTTTGAACATTTTCTATAACAAAAAAATTAAAATAAGTAAAGCTTAAAGTACATTCTCAATCTCTTTTACCGTGGTGCATCTTATCAGATATCCTCTAAATTACCCTTGGCATCATCCGCCAAACTGGATCTGTGTCCAGAGAGAGAGATTAAAGTATAATTGAGGTGAAATGTACTATTACTTTACGGTATTTAATAATTTGATGAGAAAAGTAGAGAGGTCATAGCAAAGTGGTGGTAATCCCTGAATGCTGGAAACTGGGGCCCACTCAGGTAGGTCATTGATATTGTTTGTATATGTTTAGAGGAAGAAAGAGGGGAACATAGTGTGGATTACACAGGGGTGCTAGGAAGAAATAAGGTTTTAAGAAACTCTAGGTTCAGATGGTAAAGAACATGAAGAAAGAAGGTGAAGAACAAACTCAGGAAGGGCTGATAATGAAAAGCTGAGCTCAGGCAATCTCTGCATATTATCACACATCCAGAATAAAGGAAGGAAGCCTGATCACAGTATTTCTGTGGGTTTGATCCCAGTGACCCTGGACAGACTGAACATTCAGATGCCTACAAGAACTTCAGCTTTAGCCTGAAACTGATCCAGGCAGAAAAGGACCCTGCACCTTCAACGATATGGTTTTCCAAAAAGGTTTATCTGCCCTCAGCTTGAGAATGGGGGTAGACTGAACTAGAAAGAAAAGGCAGTGATTTCAAGGGTTTGGACTCAAGGAGAGAGCAGAAAATGAAAGAACTGAGATTGCTTAAGAGAGACGGCTTACTGTTTTCAGACTGTACTGAGCTAATGAAGCAATATCTTAACCAGTAACTCACTTCATCTATCTATAGTTTTTTCCTAAACTTGTCCAAAAGGATGCTAATATCAGACATGGAACTGAACAGATTGTATATACTGTATTTTGGTAGATATAATGGGAAAGGTATGCTCCAGAGAGGGAAAAGGGTATCAGGCTGTAGAGAGATAATTGGAGGAGAAATCTCTCCCCCCACCCCTTGCATTTTTAAGTGATTGAGAAGGTAACTTTTTTGCTCAAAATGAGGGGCAGAGAAAATCCAGCTAAAGTTGATTTCTGTTTGGGATCTGAGAGTGGCATTTCATCAGCCATTTGGAACTTAATTGCCACAGCATACATAAATTTCTATAGCCCCTTATTCTCTTTATAAATAGCACTTTCTCACTTGTGTGCTATTGTTCATTTGCCTGAAAAGCAAATTAAGGCTTTCTAGTAGCTATCCACAAATGCATAGCAGCTTTGTAGGTCCTGCTTTATTTATTATTCTCATTTGTGATTTCAGAATTTATGTTGAGAATATACTTATTAAACTAGCCAAAGTTAGCTGGCATGCCTATTACTTAAGAAAACATGATTAAACTCTTAGTCATCTTCACAAATCTAATGACCTTTAATGGGGACAAATGCAGATTAAATACCCTAAATAAAAGAAATAGATGTTAGAAATTTACATAAACAGGCAGAATATTATCTGGTAATCATGATATAACTGAAACAATAAAAATAATAACAAAACCTTTATATTGATCACTGACCAGGTCTTAATCAGAGTACTGTTTTCTAGAATAAAACTTCATAGCATAGATAGAATGACAAAACTTCATAGCATAGATAGAATGACAATTACTTCTCCCTTTCTTCCTGACAGGGAGAAGTTCAACCAATATATGAATGTTTAGTAAATGACAGGAGGAAAGCCTAAATGAAGTAGGGAAAAGATCATTAATGTGAGGATAGATCTTAATATTCCTCAAATATCTAGAAATGAATCATAGATTGTGATCAGTCATTCTATGTTTGAGTAGAAGGCTGAAAAAGAGCAGGCTGCAGAAACAGAGACTTAGTATAATCATGGGACAACTTCCTTATTGTAAAAAGTATGTGATATTTTGGGCCTCCCTGGTGGCGCAGTGGTTGAGAGTCCGCCTGCCGATGCAGGGGATACGGGTTCGTGCCCCGGTCTGGGAGGATCCCATATGCCGCGGAGCGGCTGGGCCCGTGAGCCATGGCCGCTGAGCCTGTGCGTCCGGAGCCTGTGCTCCGCAACGGGAGAGGCCACAACAGTGAGAGGCCCGCGTACAGCAAAAAAAAAAAAAAAAAAGTATGTGATATTTTAATGAATTAGCATTGTGAAATCTCATCATAAGGTATGTTTAAGCTGAATGACAAATACCCTTGTATCTCACAGAGAGACTTAAAAGAGGAGGTTTAAAATTCTGTCTATTCCTAGAATCCTGGGATTACCTAAAGAATCAAGGATTAATATCATCTTTTAAGAATGATTTAATAGAGAATTCTAAAACCTTGGGCACCCATCTAATATTGATAAGTTGGTGACTATCAATATTCTAAAAAAATGTAAGTGTGGTAAAGAAGCATAATCATCTAATAATAATACATGAAAAGTATCCATTTTTACTCTGCTATTCACAAATTCTGACTCTACACCTGAGTCTACTCAAGGGAAAATATAACATTTGACCTGCAACTTCAAGAATTGTACAGATGATAAGATATGTGAAAGCAACTTAAGAACTATAGAGCATTGCAGACATATAGGCTTCTGTTATTAGTATAAACAAGAGTATTAAAAACAAATCATTCCTATATCTCAGTGGCACATATATGAATCTCTTAACTCTGAATATGAAACCTTTTACTCTTTGCATAAAACTCTGCAAGGGAATCTATATCTAAGAATTAAAGAAGGGCCTGAGGTTAACCATTTACTTTTATTTATTTTTTAAGTTTTTATGAGAGTATAAATTCATACAGTAAAGTTCACAAAGTGTATTGCTCAGAGAATTTTAGTAAATGAATACACCCATGTAACCACCATCCAAGTCAAGATAATAAAGAACAATATGAACATCCTAGGATATTTCCTCATGCCTCATTCCAGTTAACTATCCCAAAGATAACCACTATTCTGAATTTAATCACTATAGACTTATTTTAACTGTTTTGGAAGTTCATATAAATGAAATCATATGGTATGTACTCTTTGTGTCTGGCTTCCTTGGCTCAACCTTATTTCTGTGAGAGTCATAGTTGTGGTTGTATGAGCAGTTGTTCATTATTTTTGTTGCTGTATATTATTTCACTTTAAGAATACAGAAGCACTTTTGGAATGGCACTCTGAAAATCTCCTCTCCTATAAAAGCAATGAGAACACTATTAAAAATTGTCAAAATCAAATTCTTCAGACGTCTGGAAATAAACCAAAGATTTACAGAAATCTGAAGAGCATTTATTCAAGAAAAACAATTGAATTTTGATAAAACAGTGAGCTTTGTGACATTTTAACTTGCCCTATTTTGATTTCCCTCTCCCCAGATCCAAGGTAGCCTTGAAAATAAGCAGCCTCACACCATAGTAGCTGTGAAAAGCACCCTAGTAGACACTGAAGAGGGCAGAATGGATTTGGAACTCCCCGAAGTCCTCAGTCAATTGTCACTATTTGACCTGTCTGGAAGCTTCCTGGAAAAGCCCCATTCATGAGGCTTGTCTTTATTTTACCTAACCCAGAGTTTGCTTGATGAGGAGAGCTCTATCCCCAGGGCACTGTCAAAAACATTCAGCAGCAATTGTTTAACATCATAGCTGTTTAAAACAGAGATACCATTTGAGAAAAATAAGTGGCTTGCCAAAAAATGTAAAAGGGAACTATGGAAAATAGATGTCCATAGTGGGCTTTGGAAAGCTCCAGCATATTCCTGGGTATCTAGAAGGCCACATGCATGTGCACGACTGTGTGCATGCCCCAGAAAGACCAGGGAAGGCCCTATTCTCTCACCACTAGCACAACCAGAGGCCCTGTGCAAATAGGAAATGAAGGCTAAGGCAGACATAAAATGCCAGAGCACTGAAGGCATGCCCCAACACAAACACACACAGATCCTCTTGGAAAAATCTTGGACACATTGTTTCAACACACTTAAAGAGATTAACTTGGGAATGATAACAACAACAAACACCAACAACAATAAACCCTGGAAGGAGGGGATTTTAATTTATGAAGTTAGCACATTATATTATATAAAACTCCAGTTTCAACAACAGCAAAACAAATTACAAGACTTGCTAGGACAGGAAAGTATGGCCAATACACAGGGGAAAAAAGCAGTTAATGGAAACTACCTCTGAGGAATCTCAGATGTAAATCTTACTAGGCAAAGAATTTAAATCAGCTACCGTAAACATGTTTAAAGAATGAAAGGCAATCATAGCTAAAGAATTAAAGTATGAGAAAGATGGCTCATCAAATAGAGACTTTCACAAAAAGATAGAAATTACATATATATATATATATATATATATATATATATATATATATACCAATTAGAAAATTTGGAATTGAAAAATACAATAAACAAAATGAAAATTTCACCAGAGGGGCTCAAGGTCAGATTTGAGCTGACAGAATAAGAATGGGCAAACTTGAAGATAGGTCAAATAGAAATTGTCCAGTCTGAGAAACAGAAATTTTTTTCTTAATGAAGAAAAATGGACAGAGCCTCAGAGATCTGTGGAACACCATCAATAATACCAACATATGCATAATAGGAGTCTCAGAAGAAGAGAGAAAGAGATACAAAAAATATTTAAAGAAACAATGACCAGGGCTTCCCTGGTGGCGCAGTGGTTGAGAATCTGCCTGCTAATGCAGGGGACACAGGTTCGAGCCCTGGGCTGGGAGGATCCCATGTGCCGCGGAGCAACTAGGACCATGAGCCACAACTACTGAGCCTGCGCGTCTGGAGCCTGTGCTCCACAACAAGAGAGGCCACGATAGTGAGAGACCCGCGCACTGCGATGAAGAGTGGCCCCCACTTGCCACAACTAGAGAAAGCCCTCGCACAGAAACGAAGACCCAACACAGCAAAAATAAATAAATAAACTCCTACCCCCAACATCTTCTTAAAAAAAAAAAAAGGAAACAATGACCAAACCTTTTCCAAATTTGATACAAAATATTAATCTATAGGTCCAGGAAGCTCAACAAACCCAAAGTGTGTTAAACATAAAGAGATTAACCCATTTACACAGACAAATCATATTGTCAAACTGTCAAAAAACAAAGATTACAAATGTATTTTTGTTTGTAATGCTTTTATTTCGCTGTATGAATTAAAAGATATACACATAAATTATAAAACCACATTGATGGACTTAATATATACAAATATAATTTGTATGACAATAATAGCACAAAAATTGGGGTGGGAAAATGAACTATAGTGGAGCAAAGTTTTTATACATTATTGAAATTAAGTTGGTAATAATCTGAAGTAGATTGTTTTAAGTTAGTATGCTAATTGTAATTCCCAGGGCAACCACTAAAAAAAAACAAAACAAACAAAAAAAACCCTCAAAATAATGTAATAGAATAAACAACAAGGGAATTAAAGTAGTACACTAGGAAATATCTAACAAAAAAGAATACAGAAAGGGAAAAAAGGCATAAGACAGAACACAAAAAACGAAAAGGTAAATGAAATCCTACCTTACCAGTAATTACATTAAATGTGAATGAATTAAGCATTTGAATCAAGATAGATATCGGCAAAATGAATTTTTAAAAAATGATCCAACTATATGCTGTCTATAAAAGACATGTGTGATTCAAAGAATAAAAAGGTTGAAAGTAAAAGAATAGGAAAAAAATCTCTTTGGTTACTGTAACCAAACAGACCTAGTAACCAAAAGAGACCTAGAGTGGCTATACTAATATCCAACAAAGTAGATTTTAAGACAAAAACAGTTACTAGAGACAAAGAAGGGCATTTTATAATAATAAATGAGTCAATCCCCCAGAATGGCATAACAATTTTAAATATATATGCACCTCACAGCAGAGTTCCAAAATACATGAAGAAAAAACTTGTGGAATTCAAGAAAGAAACAGACAATTCAAAAACAACAGTTTGACAGAAGTAGAGTTACAGATGTAGAAAACAAACTTATGGCTACCAGAGGATGGGGGGAGGGGTAAATTGGGAGATTGGGATTGACATATACACACTACTATATATAAAACAGATAACTAATAAGAACCTGCTATATAGCACAGGGAACTCTACTCAATACTCTGTAATGGCCTATATGGGAAAAGAATCTTAAAAAAAAAAAAAGAGTGGACGTGTAGATGTGTGTGACTGATTCACTTTGCTCTATGCCTGAAACTGGCACAGCATTGTAAATCAACTATACTCCAATAAAAAATTTAAAAAAAAACAACAGTTTGAGACAGTGATATCCTACTTTCAATAATGGAGAGAGAAGATCAACAAGAAAATTGAAAAGTGCATGACAGTATAAGACAACTAGGCCTAAAATACATCTATAGAACACTCCACCCAACAACAGCAGAATTCACATTCTTCTCAAGTGCACGTGGAATAATTCTCTAGGATAGACCATATGTTAGGTCATAAAAGAAGCCACAATAAATTTAAAATGATTGAAATCATATAATATGTGTCCTTTGGCCACAATGTAATAATATTAAAAATCAATAATAGAAGGAAATTTGAGAAGCTCATAAATATGTGAAAATTGAACAACATACTCCTATATAATAAATGGATCAAAAAATCGCAAGGAAAATTAAAATATACTTTGAGATGAATGAAAATGAAAACACAACATGCTAAAACTTATGGCATACAGTAAAAGAAGTGCTCAGAGAAAAATTTACAGTTATAAATGCCTAGATTAAAAAAGAAGAAATATCTCAAATAGCCAAAACTTCCATCTTAAGAAACTAGAAAAAGAAGAGCAAACTAAATCCAAAACAAGCAGGAAGGAAAAACAAAGATTAGAGAGGAAATAAATAAAGTAGGGAAAAAATAGAGAAAAAACAACAAAACTAAAGATCGATTATTTGAAAATATCAAAAAATTGGCAATCCTTTAGCTAGATTGATCAAAACAAAAAAAGAGAAAAAGAACTGAGAAAGAAGACTCAAATTACTAAAATTAGAAATGAAAAATGGGCCATTTGTACCAATCTTACAGAAATAGGAAAGATTATAATGGAATGCTATGAACACTGTATGTCAACAAATTAGACAACCAAGATGAAATGAACAAAGTATTAATACTAGAAAGACAGAAACTACTGAAACATTTTTATCTGTAATATCATTATTTACATATTTAAGACTTTATTATTATGTAAGTTATATTAAAATTTAAGTTTATAATCTTGTTGATCCCTTTATCATTATGAAGCACTCATTTTTTTCTCTAGTAATACTTTTTGCCCTAGAGTTTCTTTGCCTGGTATAAGTATAATTACATTGTTTTCTTTTGGTTATTATTTCATATTATATTTTTCATAACTATTACTTTATACATGTAAGAGTCCTTATATTTCAGGTGTATCTCATAAGGTGCATACAATTGGTTATTGTTTTTCTGTCCACTTTGACCATCTTTTTCATTTAATTGGAGTGTTAATCCAACTAAGTGTAATTATTGCTGTATTTGGATTTAAATCTACCTTCTTACTATATGTTTCCTATTATACCATCTTCTTTTAGATTAATCAAGCGTTTATTATTCCATTTGCCACATCTATTAGATTATTAGTTATATATTTTTTATTTTGTTGGTTATCATCAATAAGAGATTCCAACATTCATCCTTTGCTTGTTACAGTCTACCTTAAATTAGTACATTTACACTTCTCCGATAACACTTTTAGTGTTGTCATCTATTTTAATCCTGCATATATATATATATATATATATATATATTTTTTTTTTTTTTTTTTTTTTTTTGCGGTACGCAGGCCTCTCACTGTTGTGGCCTCTCCCGTTGCGGAGCACAGGCTCTGGACGCGCAGGCTCAGCAGCCATGGCTCATGGGCCCAGCTGCTCCGCGGCATGTGGGATCTTCCTGGACCAGGGCACGAACCTATGTCCCCTGCATCAGCAGGTGGACTCTCAACCACTGCGCCACCAGGGAAGCCCCTGCATATATTTTAAATCCTGCATATATTTTAAATCCTATAATGCATTACTACTATTATTTGTATAGATTTACTAATTTACCCTTCCCTGTGTTCTTAATTTTTTTCCTGCAGTTCCATGTGTAAACCTGAAAAAAATTCCTTTAGATTTTTTTTTACTATAGATCTGTTAGCAGCAAATTCTCTCTGCTTTTGTTTGTCTGAAAGTGTATTTATTTCACATTCTTTTCTGATGGATATTTTGTGAGTATAGAATTTGGGGTTGGGAATTACGTTCTTTCAGAACTTTAAAGATGACATTCCATTGTCTTCTGGATTCCATAGTTTGTATCGAAAAGTCAGACTTAAATCTTATTTTTGCTCCTTTGAAAGTAATGTATACCTATATTTTTTCTCTGACTACTTTCAACATTTATTTTTATCATTGTCTTTCAGATGTTTGATTATGATGCTCTAGGTATAGCTTCCTTGTATTTCTCCTGTGGTGTTGTGGAGCTTCTTGAATTTATGACTTCCTGTCTTTCATCAGTTTTCTAAAAGTAGTTGCCAGTAGTATTTGAAATGTTGCTTTTGTTCAATTCATGCACTTCTATCCTTCTGGGACTCCAAGTACAGGTATATCAGACTTCTAAACTCTTTTCCACATAGCTCTTATTCTCCTGTATTTTCTACCTCTTTCAATCTCTATATTTAAATTTGAATAATTTTGACAGCCTTCTCTCTTAGTTCACTATCCTTCTCTCTAATGTGCCTAATCCACTAAAAACTCATCTTTCAATTTGTTTTAGTTCTTGTAATTTCTTGTTCTAGCATTTCCATTTGGTCCTGTTTTTTATATACTTGGTAATTTTTAAATTGTATGCTGAACATTGTGTGTAAAAAAATTGCAGACTCTACATAAAGTTATCTTTTTCCAGAAAGGATTTAATATGCCCCAGTCATGTAATGTATGGACTTATTACATTACTCCAGTGGATGCTGGATTTCAGACTTTTAGCATCATCAATTTCCAGTTTGTTCTAACTCTTAAAGCATAGCCTTTAATTTTTAAGGAGTAGACTTCTTGGATTCTCTTATGAAATCCCGAGGTGTTTACTTGGGCTCTTGCACCTTGATGGTCTCTAAATTTTCATCTTTGTCTCCCAAGGTCTCCAAGACTGCCAAAAATCTCTGCTCACTCTTTAACCTCCAAGCTGTTCCTCTGCATTTTACCCTGCACGGTTTAAGAGTCAGCACATGCCGTAAGGGGAAATCACACAGAAGTCTGGGCTTCCTCCTCTCTAATTTTTTCAACTTCTGGATCTTAGTCTTTCAAATCCTAATTACCCTGTTACACTCAAGCTTTAACATCTGTTTCCCTACTCCAGTGAGACTGCTATAAGCCCAGGATGACACTTTCTTAGCCTGTATTACCCATGCCATGAATCTGCAAATATATAAGTGAACATTTGAGGTGAATGTGGAGCTCAATTTATTATAGTTTTCTCTTCTCTGGGATCTTGGTCCCTCCAGTGCTGGCTTCCTTAGTTCCTGTCTAGTGACTTCAAACCATTGTTGTATATACTTTTAAATAGTTGTTCTCAATAGGAGAGTTAAAGTAGTATAAGCTATTCTATCATAGCCAGAAGTGGAAGTTGAACCATTTACTTTCAATTTGCAATTTTCCTTAATCTCTACTTTCAACATAGTCTTCTTATTTGTGGCTTTAAAACTGCAGAGTTAAAATTGAGTCAGAAAAATTATGTACCTGGGTGGACTTGAAGTAAGAAAAATGAGTCAGGAAAGCATCTATTCAAATATTAAATAAAATTTGTACAGTTGCTTTTTTTCTATGATTAGCCTAAATCACAAAGGGAAAATGGATTCCTGAATTATGTAGGTGTTTATCTAATATTGAAGATTCACTCTTCTCTGTATCGCAGGTCGAATGTCAGTGCTGAAAAATAAAATCAAAACATCTTTCTGGTTTTACAAGTACAAAATTTAATGCCTTTTAATGACATATATTTTGCACTACTTTTTGAATATATAATGTATATTTCCTCCTTACAAAAAGATGAGATTGACAGTTTGGTGGGTAATTTTTTTTTTTTTTTTAAGTGAGAGAAGTAGTTCTCTCTACTATGTAGCATAGGTCTTCTGGATGGAACATGCTCCACTTAGAGCTTTGTTTCCTGCTTGGAGGGACAATTAATATGCCTACTACTTGAGAAACAGCATGGCTCATTGGACTAAGCTTTGAGTCAGTAGTTCGGAGTTATAATCCTACTTCTGCTACTGATTCAATTTGTGCCCCTGGGCAAGCCATTTAACATTTGTATTTGTTCACCTGAAAAATGGGATAAAATTATCACTTATTTCCTAGAGTAGCTAGTAATAACTGATTTTGAATACGAAGAAGTGCATATATTTTGACCAGTTAAGATTACTACAAACATTCCTACAATTAAGTTTCCCCTAAAGCCTCAGTACTGCTTTGATTAAAATTCTTCTGATCTAAGTTAAAATGAAGCACAATAAAGTGCAGTTAAGTGTTTTACCTAATTTGCATGCTTAAACAGGTAGGAAAATCCAGTGTAGTTTAGCCTGAGAAAACAAATTATTTTTAAAATAGAGAGGAGAATAATCTTTCTTCCCCCCACTGTTTTTTTTAATTGTAAGAAGTATTATATATTATACACATGTACTATTCCCTATTGCCAAATTGCAAAAATTCACATTTACACACAATAATAACAATAAACTCATATCTATCCTTTTCCTTTTCTTATTTATAATTCTTCAGAAATAGAGTTTTAATAATAATTATTCTTAAATTTTATGATAATTTTATCTCAGCATGGATTGTTTTAAATGCTCTAACCATATTATAAAAGGGAAATATCAGATCACTCCTTTGCCTGGTGCTTTATCTTACTTTGCAGAGTCTATGCTTCTGATAAAAATATGAAAATTGAATTTTTTTGTATACAGAGAAATTTAAAATATACTTGTACTTTGGAAAAGTGTCATTGAAAAGGAAGCCTTAAAAAGAATGCTTTTAAATACTTAATAAATTATCCTCAATTTATTTCATAAATTTGAATTTAATATAAAATAGAAGGCAATGAATTGTGTCTTTACCATGTGCCACCTTTTAACTGGTTCTAATATATTTGTAGTTTTTCTGAGACTCAGTTTTTTTTTCTTATTATGAAATGGTAATAATATTATCAAGGCTACCTGCTTCATAAAGTTGTAATGAAAATTAAGTAAGAATGTGTATGAAAACACATTAAAAACCATTGATCTTGTTAGAGATAATGTTGAAGAATGCTGTCATCGAACAGCCTTCACGTAACATTCCTGAATTCTTGAAGTCTTAATGTTTTACTTTCCAGCCTAATCTTTGTCCCCATTCTAGGTGGTTTCAATATCCTTGCAAATGACCCATCCAGCTCCCTGGAGGCTTTGATATCCAACTTTTTCATCTCTTCATTGCCAGTGACCATTTTCTTCTATCACTGCAGTGGTAAATCCCTGGCCACTGTCGTCACCAGATATGACTCCCCTCCACACATTGAATTCTATTCTTGGATTATCTCTCCTATTCTTCTCACTCACTTGCTTAAATATCTGCCTGGAAGCAAGGATTCCTCTGAATGGTGTCAGCCTTCTAATCCATTACACGTATCACTTCTTTCTATCCACGACAGCCTCTTCTATGCTATACTTTCTTCTTATGAGACTCAAATTCCATTATTCCTTGTCCCAATGACTCCCATACAACTACCATAACTTCCTTGTTCCTCTCTTCCTCAAATCCAACCATTGAAGAACTCATTCATCTGCCTTCTCTGTGGTGCCAATAACTATGTGTTCTGGGAAATAACCACACACAGCTGGGCAGACTGGAGTCGTCATAAACATGTTCTCCAACCTCAAATGGGTGCTCAAGTCTGGCAATTCTACTATAATGCTTCTCTCTCCAACCTCAATGAGGACTATTTTGTAACTTTTTATCATGCCCCTTCCACTTTAAGCTGAAAACCTTGCTTTATATTTCAGGGAATTTAGAGCTCTCAGCTGAGAATATCATCACCCTCCAGTGTCAAGTTGTACAAACTCACTGGCTTCTGCTTGCCCTTTCTTCTTCCTGCCTGCCTCAATATGGCTTCTGCTGAAACTGCTGTCAAGGAGAGCAGTTCTCTCCATGATGCCACATGCAGTGGACCCTTATATTTTTACTCTTCAATTTACTTATGTCTCTATAGATTTCAATACTGTTTCTAGTTCCCTTTTACAAAAGACTTTCATGTATGACATCTGTCTCTCTCTTGGTTTTTATCTCATCTCTTTGGCTTTTTCATTACTTTTTCATCCCCTTTCCTGGCTTTTAATCCTTTACTTGCTAAATTTCTTTTCTCTGTCCACTCTTTATTTAGATGCTCTAATTCATTTCCATGGCCTTAGATACCATTTGTGTGCTGACTGTTCCCAAATTTGTATCTGTGAGACTGCATGTTCTTCCAAACTTCAGTCACCTACATCCAATTGCTTGCACTACATCTCCATTTGGATGTCTCACAGGTGTCTCAAATCTAACATTTTCAAAATTGAAATCTTTCACTATTTATCTCTTTACTCCCTTCCCTATCATATATCTCTCCCCCTAAACCTTGCCCAACTCAACAAATGAAACTACCTCTGCTCCTTTGCTCAAGAAAAAAAGTAGGAGTCATCCAATTCGTCGGCAAATCCTGTTGATTCTGCTTCCAAAATATATCTTGAATCTGCCTGCTTCTTTCCATAATAGTTCGTGGTACCATAATGTCTTGCCTGACTTACTGCAACATCCTTCTAACTAGCTCTCTGCTTTCTTTGGTAATTTCTTGCAACCTGTTCTCTATACAAGAGCAAGAGTGATCTTTTCAACATAAACCAGACCATGTAACTCCCTTACTTAAAATCCTCCAATGGCTGGACACTTCACTTTGAATAAAATACAAGAACTTTACTTTGGCCTATAAGATCTTGCAGTCTGGGGCCTCTATCCCTCTGTCTCCTTATTCATACCACTCTTTCACTGCCAGAAGAGCCTCCTTTCAATTTCTTCAACGTATCGTAGGTTTTGTACATACTGTTCCTTCTTAAATAGCTCCTCTCATAGCTATCTCTTTTTCATCTTGTAGGTTTCAGTTTAAATGCCACTTCCTTAGTCAGTCCTTCCTGAATCATTCTCTTATATAAGCCCCTTTTTCCTATCCAGTACTACCATTCTTATTCTTTATCTCAACATCCTGTCAATTTTTAGAAATAATCCTTCCCATTTGACAATTATTTGTTTACTTGCTATTTTTCTGTCTTCCTTATGATACTGTAAGCTCAGTGAGGGCAGAGACTATATACATTTCATTTATCACTATACAATCCTAGCACAAATCTTGTAGCTAATAATTACTTGTCAAATAAATGAATATCACAGATGAAGATGGACAATGTAATGAAAATGACTGATTCTTATGCAGTCTTGCATTATAGAATATTTTAGGACTATAGCATCAAAGCTTTATTTAATATTTTAAGCATTTGTCAAAATGGTTGAAGGGCACTGTTTTCGAGAAAGAGTGTTGGGTATATAGCCTATTCTCTACTTCAGTGCCTCTCAAACTGTATCTGGCAAATTTCCAATCTATGAGACTTTTGTAAAATACAATAACAGTGAATTACTAAAAACATGAACTATAAATAAAAACAAAATATAAGCTCACTTATTTTTATTATTACCTTCAATTGTAGTAAAATTATTCTGTCAAGTTTCTACAAAAATTAAACAGTTGTTGTCAATGTCTGTACTAGTCTCATTGAAGATCAGTAACAAACAGTTTGAGGTTAACACTAGTTTGAGAACTGCACTTTGAGCAGTTTTGGTTTACTCCAACTTGAATGTCTTAAGTCATTGGCATTGGGTTAGGTAGGGTACCTCAAAGTCTCAACTATTCTTTGTTATAGAAAGAATAGTTGAAAACTATCAGAAATAAAATAGTTAGAATACCAAGCAATAAAATAGTTGTAGCATTTATAAAAGTTATAAAATTTAGAAATAAAATAGTTAGAAAACTATTAGAAATAAGATAGAAAACTAAGTCCCTGTGGTCATGAGTATAAATTGGAGGATGGGCAAAAAAAAAAAACCAACCTTCCCTGAATTAAGCCTGTTCTATTTCCCACATACTTACTGGATTTTGAACAAGTTGCTAGCGGGAGAAAAAGTCAAATGTTACCCTTGGGATGTTACAGAAAAACCAGTTGGTTGTTGAGATTTTATTACTAGCTGGGTTGGTAGAGCCTTGTAATCAAAGTGCTGGATACATTATTTCCATCACAGCTAGTTTCTCTGAACTCTTCTAACTCACTTTCCTGACCTAAAATATTCTGTCTTAATGTTTTATCCCTTAGCCATTCCCACATCCTTATAACAGTACCAAAAGCTAGGATATAGGGAGTTTTCTTCCCACCTTGAGCATTTAGAGTGTGAAGGATATTCATGGACGATACGCTGATTATTATCTGCCTTCCTTTGACTTACCAAGTTACTAAATTTCTTCCCCTTATATTATGCCTTACAGCTTAGGTATATAAGAAATTCATTACTTGTGCCACTTCAGGAATGTCCATGTTATCTGAACATAGGAGTAGATCTTTACAGTAGCTGAAAGCAGCAGAAATACTTTAAAATCCTTCATCTAAGAGGAATTCAACATCCCTCATACTCCAAAGGGATTTTGTCACCTTCCTGAAGATGAAGGAAGAGAGATTTGGCATGTCTTGCTTATTTGTGGCTGTTGGTATATCCAAAGGCAGGTGAATACCTTAAGGTGAATTTCCTCATGATATATGGCATACTATCCAATCTCAAAGGCAAGGTCAATTCCAGCCCAGTTCAATTCCAGCCCTACCTTGGAGCTGAAGATTTAAACTTAATCTATACATTTTTGAGCCATGTGAATTTCAAGCATAGGAAGAAATCAACTTTTGTTCTGGAAGCAGTCTATGATACTCATTTACCTCTGTTTCCTCATCCAGCTAACACACACTTGAATCTCTAGAGTAAATTGGCTTCTCGAGAGTCTTCCAGCTGGTAATAACTGGAAGTTCAATTGAACTTCTGTCAAGACTCTGGACTTGAAATTCTGGCATTGGGACTTCCCTGGTGGCACAGTGGTTAAGAATCCGCCTTCCAATGCAGGGGACGTGGGTTCGATCCCTGGTCGGGGAACTAAGATCCCACATACTGTGGGGCAACTAAGCCCATGAGCCGCAACTACTGAGCCTGCGTGCTCTAGAGCCTGAGTGCCACAACTAGAGAGAAACCCATGTGCCACAACAAAGATACTGTGTGCTGCAACTAAGGCCCGACGCAGCCAATTAAAAAAAAAAAAAAAAAAAAAAAAAGGACTTCCCTGGTGCACAGTGGTTAAGAATCCTCCTGCCAATGCAGGGGACACGGGTTCAATCCCTGGTCCCGGAAGATCCCACATGCCATGGAGCAACCGAGCCTGTGCGCCATAACTACTGAGCCTGCGCTCTAGAACCCGCAAGCCACAACTACTGAGCCACGTGCCACAGCTACTGAAGCCCACGTGCCTAGAGCCCGTGCTCTGCAACGAGAAGCCACTGCAATGAGAAGCTCGCACACCGCAGCGAAGAGTAGACCCCTCGCGGCAACTAGAGAAAGCCCACGCACAGCAACAGACCCAATGCAGCCAAAAATAAATAAATGTATTTTTAAAAAATGTTAAATAGAAATTCTGGCATTGGAGTGGCTACAAGGCTAGGTATCAGGTTTGGGGACTGAGTGATGTTAGCTAAAGCTGTTTAACACATAACTGTCTAATGCTCAGGCAGACCAGAATTCCTTTCATGTTTCCTTTTCCTTTCCTTTCCTTCCTTCCTAAATCCAGTTTGTACAGCTTGCATTGTGTTAGGGAGGTGTTGGATTCGTAGATAAGAAAAAGTGATTATAGAAAATAGGAAGGAAAGAGGGGCAGTAGGGTTAGCTGCAGCTACCTCTATCTTCTTTTTAAGCTTTGGAATTCAAGTGGGAATTAGTCACATACTCTCATGTCTTATTCTGTTAAATTTTTTTTGAATTCTTTTTTTCTACTTACAAACTAAGTATTTCTAAAAATGAAAGAAACTAGCCACAATGGGTTTCTGGTTCATGTGAACTGGGGAATATTCAATATTAAGTTAGCTTGTTGATCTAATTAATATAGGCATGTCTTTAGAATCATCAACATTAAGTATAATACTTCTATTTTACCTAGGTTTAAAAAAATTTTTTTTTGAAATATAGTTGATTTACAATGTTGTGTTAGTTTTAGGTGTACAGCAAAGTGATTCACACACACACACACACACACACACAGGTTATTACAAGATACTGAGTTTAGTTCCCTGTACTACACAGTAGGTGTCTGTTGGTTATCTATTTTATATACAGTAAATATTTTTGAATTTTTTAAAAATGCAGAGGGTGGGAGTGAACACAGATTCAGGAACAAAATGGATAGTTACTGTTACTGGATATTAATAACTTGTACCATGGAGTTATTTTAACTATTAGAGAATAGTCTAGTGAAGACTTTGACTTGTTGCTCCTCTTTCATATTACAGAAAAATATTTTTCATATTCTCTTCCGTTCTTATACTGGAAATTTGGGTGGTAAGATAAGGAATATATTTTCAAGTTTTAGTCCTATTGCTGGTTATTCCAGTTATTCCACTTGCTCTGGTTTCACAATTCAAGAAAGATTGAAGCGATGCAGAGATAAGACAACAGTGGGGCCTGATTCAGGGCATAACTAACATCAAATTCCTGAATGCACTAAATAAAATACTCTCTTCTCCTCCAGAAATGTCAGGGAATGGAAGATTTATATTTATTCCTTGACCAGCTCATAAAGTCCAGAGAACTACATAATATGAGATTACATTTAGACACCTTGAAGACCAACTAGGGACTTTTCTTAACTGTTGCACAATATCATTCAAATTCTGAGCACCACGACTTGGGAACTGGAAATCTTGGAGAGAGCTTAAAGAGCCACAATGATTACTAATAACCTTGACAAGCTGTAGAAATGGCCAGATAATTACAGGATGAACTTAATAGAAATACACAGTAATTTACAGGAAGAGAAAAATTAGACACTATAAGTACAAGGGAGAAGGTTTGGCTTTGTGGGAATCAGTAAACCATAAGCAAAACATGAATTAGCCATATAATCCAGATGTTTTATTTTTTATTAATAAAACCCCAAAACTTGTAGATTACATGTGAGAATATTGTATTTAAGAAACAGGCAGTTATCCCCTAGTCACTTATACAGTTATTTATTAAGCACCTATCATATCAGGCTAGGCACTCTTAAGGCTGGCATAAAACGGGGAAGAAGACGTAAGACCCCCATCTTCACGGAGCTCGCTAAAGTGTGGTAAATAACAAAGCTAGTACCTTTAATACTCTCTTCAGTTTGTATTCTGTAGTCAACTCGAGTACAGCAAATACTGTGAGCTCCCTGAGGCAGAGATCCTACTTTTACATTTTGGATCCCATTCCATGCCTAGCAGCATCTTTTAAGCAATCAACTTGGATTAAGGGGTAAAAATTAGCCCTAAAAGAACTAAAATTTGAAAGAGTAAACACTTGTCTGATCATCAGATATGTCGATCGAAATCTGCAGGTTTCCTCTTCAGCGCGTTTTAAATATTTGAGAACCTATTACATGCAGAACAATTCTCAACACAATGCTTTGTGTACAAAAGGGAAGGTGGGAATGGATTCATATTGCACATCATGATAATTGCTGTGGAAATCCTGCCCGGGTGGACAGCCGATCCTCCGCGGGTTATTTTTCCCCCTTTCTTTTCTCTTTTAGCCGAAAGACAAAACGCTTAAAGCAGAAGCCACAGGGGTGGGACACACCGCTAGGACTGGGGGTACAAACACCAGCTCCTACAGCTCGGCAGGCGCGGAGGACCGACTCCCACCTCCGGCTTCCCGGCGCCCGGGATTTCAGAGCGGACGAGGCGTCCCCCCAGAGGAAAGACAGGGCGCCGCAGACGCCCCCCCCCCCGGGGGGGAGTCACCAGTCACCCGCCCCGCCCCGGGGTCCTGTTCCTCTTGGGCTCCCCCTGACCATTCGGGCGTGCGCTCCGCAGAGAGGCCAGTGGAGCACGATTAGGAAACCAGGCACTCGAGACCCCAACAGCATTTACTTGCCACCCACTGGAGCCCCATCGCCCAGCAGGCCAAGCAGGCCGAACCACGAGGCCTCGCGGTATCGAGCCTCCGCCCGCCCCGCCTCCTCGCCCTCCTGCCGGCCCCGCCCTCGCTCCCTCACCCCTCCCCCGCTCCCGCCTAGCTTCCCCGACAATCTCCTCGCGCTCCCGGCCCGGCACGCGCGCTGCGCCCGGCCGCCGCTGCCACCGCCGCAGCCGCCGCCGCTGCGGAGCGTTCCTCCGCGGTGCCTGGCTTCCAGCTTCGGGCCGGAACCGGAAGTTTAGGGGGCGGGGCCGGCGGAGGCCAGGGAACCGAAAACGCGGCCGAGCCCGGAGCCCGGAGCCGGAGCCAGAGCCTGGACCAGAACTTGGCCGCCGCCTGCACTGCCGCCGCCGCCCGCCTCTCCTTCCCCGCGTCGCCGCCGCCTCGGCCGCTACCGCCGCGAGCTCAACCGCCAGTGGTCCGGGGGACTTTGGGTGTCCGGGCTGAAGGTCGGTCCGGACGTCGGACCCAGCTCGGTTCCCGGACTGTCCGGGCGGCAGCGGACGCCGCAGCCGCCGCCTCTTCGTCGCCTCAGCCTGGCGTTTTGTTCCGAGAGACCCGAGAGGCGAGCGGAGCTGACAGTGATTTTGACAGTGATTTAAACCCGCTTTTGTTGTTGTTGGCTTTTCGTTGTTTGGTTTTGTGTGTTGTGCTTGTGTGTGGCGGTTTTTCCCCCGTGGTGCATTTTTTTTTAATTGTTGTGCTCGCTGTTTTTATTTTTCATTTTTTTCCTCTTTTTTTGACCCCGTGAACGCTTTTTTGGTCGGGGCTTCCGAATATGTTTTATGACGGTTGATTTTACACCAGGAGGTTTGTTTCCGAGGAAGACCCAGGGAACTGGATATCTAGCGAGAACTTCCTACGGCTTCCCCGGCGCCTCGGGAAAATGGGAGCTGCTGCAAAGTTGGCGTTTGCCGTCTTTCTTATCTCTTGTTCTTCAGGTAGGTGCATGGAGCGCGGCGCGGCGGGGCTGCTGCCGCTGCCGCTGCTGGCGGCTGCGGTTGTTGTCGGGTCGACGAGCTTCAGCTGAGCCTGGGGAGGTTTCCCCCCCATCCCGAGCCCCTCGGCGGCCGCCCCCCAGGGCTGATTATGATCTGGAAATCTCCATGAATTTTCCTCGTTTTGAGTTAGGCTGGTAAGAGTGACTGCTCTGTTGTTGTGGAAGTGAGAAAGTCATGGTTTGTGGCCGTAACACTGGATGACAGCGCTGGTTGGGTTGCAATTAAGCCGCAAATACCACAAGTGACAATTTATGCAAAGGTTTGAGACCCGAAAGGCGTATTCCAAAATGTCCTTTAGTGTGGCATCCTCCAAAATAAGGGTGGTTTTTTGTTGTTGTTGTTGTTTGTGATTTAACGTCTTTTAATTAGTGCTTCAGTGACTATCACAACAGAGATCAAGTCAGCTGCTACTTAATTTTGACCGTGAGAAACAATGCATTATATCAGCAATTTCATCTTGGTCTCCCCTCACGTTTTCTTCAACTTCAGTGTCCAGCAGTGTTAAAAATAGTTGTAGTTGTTGTTGTTGGAGTGTTAGCAATAACCCAGTGCAGAAGAGGTATGCCGCTGTGTGTTGGTAATGTGCTGGCTTTCAACCACCATTTATGTGCTCTTTTCTGGCAGAGATTTTGCTTACCTACGGAATACTTATTTTAAACGCGTTGTATTGAAGCATTGTTTTCGGTTTAGAACAGCCCATTTGAAATGGTTCACACTGTCAGATACACTATAGTCTTCCAGGGTTGGAAGAATAATCTGGCCCATTTATATTTGAAATTTTGATTTTGTGAGAACGTTCTGTGGTTGCAACCAGTGGTTGGAAAACTAGTCTTTTGTATTTGAAATTCTGTAAATGAATACAGCATCTAGCTCAGAGGTGTGCAAATGTACCTAAGAGGAGAGTTAATTTGATAGAAGAAACAATTTTAAAGTGGCAGTGGATCTATTTATCCTAAAATTCAATATTCAGTTACTAGGTTGTGAGACAGAATTATAGGGGGACAACGAATTGACAGGTTTCGTGGCCATGTCTTTATCTCGTTTGCCACAGGGAAATTAGAGGGTGGTAGTCTTTTCTTTGTGTACCCCTGTGGTGTGTGTGTTTGTGTGTGTGTCCGTGTCCACCCATCCTCCCTGCCCCCCTTTTTAATAGAATCTTTTGTAATGTATAGAATTTTGCTGAATGGTACATTTCCTTGTGGTTAATAAATGGATAAAGTCTAGTCTTATGTCTGTAGTGGTATTGATCAGTTCCGGGTGGGCTGAATGTGTTGTGAAATGGCGATCATTGCCAGAGATTAACCAACAGAATCATGTCTGTTTAAATGGAAGAAAGAACATGCTTAAGGCAGGCTGACAGTTCTTTTTGTGCACGGTTTGGGGAGGAAGATAAACAATGGTGTCTCTGAAATGAATGAATACTGGATAACATTAAACCTCTTCCTTTGTGACATAACTTAACCATGTAGTTTTAATTTTTCCTGTACTACTCTTCCTCCTCTGGCCCTATATGTTCTGGTTGGTGAACTCCTCTTGTTCTCATCCCTTTTTCTGATCTTCTGCCCTTGAGGAGGAGGGGCATCATGGCCACTGACCAAGGAATTGTGGACATTATTCCCTCCCAGACCCACCTGAGTCACACTAATTGGTGAAGGAGGCTGTTCTTGAGCAGTCTCAAGGTATTCTCGAAAAGAAGGCTGTCGCTACAATTCTTACAGCTTCCTCTGCTTGGCTTGGGAATAAAAAGAATTGAGCATTAGTTTCTTGTAGGATTATTTTCACTGAGTCAGGAGGTTAATAGCTAAAATTTTGAAATAAAGTAATTTTGTTGCTGGAGAGCACATAGATATTGCACTTACATTAAGTATCGTTGCATAGTTTTTTTTTAAAATAAACAATCCTAGTTGAACTAAAATATAATTCTGTTGAAGATAATTGAAATAAATCTTAAAGACTTTCATCCATATTTATACATGAAGATTTTTATTAAAGTATCTGATTTTTTAAAGGGCTTTTGTTATGCATCAAATGCACTCTAAAAAAGAATTTTTATGTTTTTTTTTCCGAATTGATTTTTCTATGTAATATGTAATCTGACCTGCTGGAAGCATGAGGATGGCTATTTTTATGAGAATTAAAAAATTTTTCTGAAGTTGTAATTTTTTTTGTTTATGGGTATTTGATTTTTTTAAAAATCAGGTGAAGAACAGTAGTAAAGAGCAGTTTTATTTCAGATGTTTAGGATGGATGTTTACTCTTTTCTTTAGTATTTTGTGGACTTTGATTTTTCATTTTCCATCCCATGGTATGTATACTGGAGACTGATTATGTAGACTATTCCTCTAGGATATGGCTAAGTGTATAATTCACTCCTCTCATTCTGGGGGAAACATTTTTGAGTTTTTCCCTCATGCTGAAATGCCTTCACATTCCCTTTGATTTTGAATTTTTTCATTACTCTTATCCTTCCTCAGGTTCTGTTTCAAAACACCAATCTACTTCTTAGTTGTTTTGTTTTTAAAGCATTATGGTTAGTTTGTATCATCCTCCAAATTTGTTAAAATGTGAGGATGAGTTTAATATTTGCTCTGGGACTTAGGTTTATCATATCTAGAGTGATGCAGCTATTGTGGTATTTGAGTTGCATTGGATAAGTTGAGCATTCTCTTGGTTTCTGTGGGAACTGGAACAGTCTGGTCCATATATTTGATGAAATAAGAAATGGAAATACAGTAATTTTGTGCATTTTCTTCAGTTCAGCTAGGCTGTACTGTGGGTGTATGTGTGCACGGATGTGTGTGTATGTGTGGTTGAGGGGTCACTGGCAGTACAGTGAATCTTCTGGGACTCTTCTGAACTTTGACTAACAAGTGATAGATATTACATGCTTTGTTTTCAAAGGCAGAATCTCTCAAATATAGTCTGTGATCAAATTCAAATATAATATCTTGGAACATTAAGACCAGAAGAAAAACAAAACAACACACTCTCCCTCAATTCATTTTTTTCTGTTTATGATAAGACAGTAGTTCTCAAGCTTGGGTGACTTTTGCTCCCCAGCCCTGCAGCTCTCCCCCAGGGGCCATTTAGAGACGTATTCGGTTGTCACAACTGCGTGGGAGGAGGGGAGGGTGTGCTACTGGTATCTAGTGGATAGAGGATGGGATGCTGGCTAATCATCCTATAATGTACAGGACAGCCTTCCACAACAAAGAATTATCTGGCTCAGAATGTCAGTAATGTTCAGGTTGAGAAGCCCTATCCTAAACTGTTAATTTTCAAAAGCATTAGTGTATTAGTAAAAGGTCTCTGCTCCCCCTCACACAGTTAGTCATCTAAATTTTACAGGTACATGGTATTGATGATCTCCAGCTGACCTTGTATTGAGAATTTTCATTATCTTGTAAAATTAGAATGATTAGAAAAATAGGCTATAGGTATACACATTATTTCATCCTATTATGCTTTAATAAAAATATTTTGCTGACTGTTTTGAATAAACTTTCTCCAGTCACTTGTTATAATGGAGTACTTATGAAGACGGCATATTCATGGATGTGATGAATGATTGGCCAAGGTATCAAGTTTAATTATATTTGTTTTGATTCAGTCGTTTCTTTGCAATAATACTCTTTAAGAATATTTCCTTTTATCCTTATTGAAATTACTGTGAGTGATGTGGTGGCAGCAGGTGTGTGGGGGTGGGGGAGGGAAGGAAGGAGAAGAAGGAGAGAGGGAGAGGGAGAGAGAGAGAGATTAATATGGTATCTGAAAGTTTTGTAAATTTTGTATGGAAGAAATATCTTCACTATTATATTTTACCTGAATGGAAAAACTGAATTTACGCCTTGAGTTTTGTTTTTTTTTAAGAGTATTTCCTTTACCTAGCAAACTTTAATTTTAAGAAACTTTTAAAGTAATTTCTTAATTACATAATTTTCTTGAGAATCATTATCTGGGTTTTGGTTACCATTAGACTCATTTAGGCTATACTGCTAAGTAATATTCTATGATCTATTGCAGACCCTTGTCCTTTTTGAGGTTAAAATTTGACCATAATTAAAAAGTGCTTACCTTGTTTTGAACTCTGGTTTTAAGGAAGTTAACCCAGCCAGCCAGGATAAGAATTACAGTGAAATACTTAAAATAAGTAGCACTAACCAATAGAGAGGAAAAATTCTGAAGTTGCTCCCACAGAAAAGTATACAAGTAAGTCTCATACTTCCTTTGTAACACATCTCCCCAGACATATCTCTGGTACTAACTGACATTTTCACCTTTTGTGTCCATCAGACTCATTGTTTCATGAGAAGTAAAGCATAATTAAACCAAATGAGATTTTAATAATCTTTAAATTGTCTCTTTAGATTCTAAAACTATTTTGTTGCTTTTTTAGTTTTGTCATAATTCTTATTTCTCATTGTTGGTATCTCATAAACCTGTGATTTAAATTTGTCTTTTCATGCTCCCTAATGTTCATGCTCCCTAACATGGTGCCCCTCAGTAAGTTAGGTAAGGTTGGCAACATTTGATATTGAGGTCACTAGCACTCCTCAGTTTTAGTCCATATTCTGTAACTCATCATTTCTTCCATTCCCTTTCATTGTGATTCCCTTTCTACTTTCTTCTCTTCTTTATCTTCTCTGTCCCTTCTGTACTTCCCTCCCTATACTGTAGGCTGCTTGCTTGTGGAACCCACTTGTTCCTTAGTCTCAGGGATGGCTCAGGAGGGCTCACCCTTGGTTTAAATCTAAAGGGATTGAATTTAGAATGCTTGAGAATTGACGAGATAGTCTTTTCTACTGTTCTTTCATTTGTTGGTTTCTGGGATACCGCACACACTTGGGACTGGTGTTACTCTCTTGGAAACAAATGGCTTGAACTTTACATTGCTCTGATTCATATCCCGTTTTAATATTCTGTTTTTCTTTAACTCTTGCTGCTTTCAAAAAGTCTATCTCTGATTATTATTCATTCATTACTTCCGTTTAAGCCAAAATTTGACCAGACCAGAGAGTATATTTATTGCCACAGCTGGGACCACATTAGACTTCCTCTGTGGTGTATTTAATTGTTAGGTTATAATAGTCATGTCTAGACAGAACATTGATTTCAAATTGACTATTGAACATGAAAGTTCCAGGAATAGTATATAGAGGAAGGAGAAGGAGAAGTCAAGAAGGTGAGAAAACTGCAGATAGCAATTGACTTTCCGTCATTCTCCAACTGTTCTGTTAGTCACTTTCATACACGCAACACATCTAGTGGTTACGCTTTGTTTAATAAAGGGGCCTAAAGGGAATGTGCTGTTGTTCCTGAGGTTGGATTTCTTAAACTATTAGTATGGTGACTTAAGGGGAAAAATGGGAAGTTCTTAAGCGGTTGTGGTGGTCAGTAGACTTGGGTTCTGGTGCCAGCACTACCACTGTACAGCTCATCTACCATTTCTCTTACCTGAATTATTGTAGTATCTTTCTAGCTATGACTAGCTAAGTTCCCTGCCACTAATTCCTCTTCCAATCCAACCACATACCTGCCAGACTGACCTCATTAAAAAATAAGTCTGAATATGTCACTCCTGCTTAAAACCTTTCATGGACTGTGAGTCACCTTTAACATAAAATCTGAAGTCTTAGAAGGGCATACAAGGTCCTTTTTCATTTAGATCCTGCCTGTTTTCTCTAACCTCTTGGTATAGGGGATAAGAGTATAGGCTCTGGAGTTAGACTTTCTTGCTTTTACATCCTCGCTTCACAACTTAACCTTAGGCAGATCACTTCACCTTTTGTGCTTCAGTTTTGTCATCTACAAAATGGGGATATTAATAGTGCCTACCTCACATAGTGGTTTGAAGATTAAATGTCAGATAAATTCTAGGTATTCTGCTGTGGATCTTCCTCAGCATGAGTCCTATATTCCAGATATACAAACTCAACTTGCAGTTTCCTGAATGTGTCCTCTTTTATTGTATATTAGTATGGTACTTTTGTACATGTTATTTCTTTCTCCTTTACCTGGCTAACTCCTTGTGTTTAAGACTGAGAAGTACCACCTCTTTAAAAACAACAGTTCTCTGCCACTCAGCACGAATTGAGTTAGTTGATTTCTGTTCTTTATAAATGACCTTGATTTCAGTAATTAATGTAAATGTTTACTTGCATATATACAGTATAGACTCTGAGCTCTTTGAAGACATCTTCTCTTTATCCACAAACCCACTCCTAAAACCTGGTACACAATACGTGCTTAGCAAATGCTTACTGAATAAATGAAGTGACATTTTTTCATTTCTGGGCCTGAGTTTCTTTTGTGTATTAAAGCAATAAACTTGGATTAGGTGATCTCTGAACTTTGTTCCTACTCTAAAAGCTTTATGATTCTATAGTTCTAAGGATATAGTTTAATAGTGACATTTTATTAAGAAAAAGTGATTTTGCTGGTGGTTTTTTGAGTATCCTTAAGTTCTGCCCCCTTTTTTTAATGCCGTGTCTCGGTTCCTTAGACTAAATCTTTTAATATAATTTGAATTGTATAGATTTAGAAGACATAGTAGAGTGCTTCAAATTCAGTGGCTTTCAGCTTTTTTGACCATAACCCACAATAAGAAATACACATTGTCGTGACTCAGTTCCCATATACATAAATATGTATGTGTATTTATCAGAAATAGAAGTTTCATGAACTTATTGTGTGCAGGACACTTTTGTTTGTTTTTATATTCTATTTCATTAACAAATTTTTGATTATGACCCATTAAGTAATTCAGTGACCCACTAATGGGTTCTAAACTCCTAAAAAATACTGGCTTTTTTCTTTCCACCCAGTCCACTGAGTAGAGAAGGAAGCTGCCTACGTAAATATGTGCAATAAAAAATATGCGCAGTGAAAAATATGCTCATTATTTAATCTGCAATGGAGAACTTGTGCCTAGGTGCAGAATATAGGGAAAACTGGTCCCAAGGGAGAACTTGGACCTACCCTGACTGAGCTCGTATCTCTCCTGGACTAGCTGGATGACTTATGCACACACAGAGGTGCTAAAACAAAATTAGATTGTAATTTGAACAGTTCAGATTTTTTCATTTAGGAAAGGCTTGTTGGAGGAGATAGGTCCCAATAATAGGAAAAAAAAAAAATGTCTTGGCAGGAGGTTAAGTATCTTAATATGAGGGATTAGGAACAAAATGGAATGAGGAATACCAGAAAGCATTTGTGAGTAAACTTGACTATGGATGGAAGGCAAGTTGAAATGGAGGAATTTTTGACTAAATCTGAGGAACAGATTTCTGTGATGAAAAAGTGTTTATAACCGCTTGAAGTAGAACAGTCTCAGTCGAGAGGGTTAAATCCAGATGAAAAGTAATTAAAACCAAGAGGAGGTACGCGGGTGGATGTTGGAGACCCTGATAGATGTCCCAAATACTTATAGTATGTGGACTATAAAATAGAAAAACAGCCTGAAGATTAAGGTAGGATGGTAGCACTACTAAGTAAAATTGGTAAAGAAATAACATCCCAGAAGAAAATAGGAAGCACTTTCATAACTAAAGAAATTCTACAGATAGAGATGAATTTAGAATATTAAGCATGAGTGAAAATATAAACAAAGACTTGGGAAAATAAGAGTTCATAAAACACATGAGAGCATATAATATTCTTTAACACACATACACTGTATGGTGGATATGTCTCCATTGTGAGGTTGAGTTAATTCTAAGCTCTAGTAGCTCAGTGTGTTTTTTGTGTTTAAATAATGGTCAGATTCCAGTAATTGCAGTGATTGCTCATACTGGTCATTCAGATTATATTCTTTGAAACCTGTGTGAGGCATTTTCTTCACAGTAAATTATACTGTTTTATAAAAGTAGTTTTAGAAACTTTTCTGAAGTTGGTATATGTGATTCAGACCTGAATCCTAAACCTTTTCAATACCGTTCTTTTGGACTAGATAAAAGTATTTTTTTCTTTGGCTGACTATCAGTAGCTGTAATCATATTAGGAATCATTATATTCTCTAATGTTGCTGAAGAAAAATAAATGTAAAGCAATGAGATAATTATTAGGAGGACTCAGGGGGGGATTGCCTTTTTAAAATGAATCGTCTTTACATATCATAGTAATAAGGCTATCTTATCTAAAGCTTTTGAGAAAGGATTTTTTCCTACTTATGATTACTAACTATATTTTATAGAAATGAGACCTCTACTGGGAAAAATCTGTTGGTCTTCACATCTTTATGATATATTGTAAATCAAGCTTGCTCCAAGTCATTATTTCCAGAGGAAGAGGCATGGGCAAGTTATCAGATGTTGGTAAATTTCTAAAATGCTGAGATTAATTTTTTAAAATTTGTAAACCAAGATGTAGTAAATGAAATAATATGCCACATAACACAGTAGCTGGTTCCTAGTAGATCTTACATACATGTCAGTTTTTAACTTATCTTTAAAAACGTAATATGTAAAACATTTAAATATACAGATTCAGTTCTTGGGAGGTTTTAAAAATTTGCTAGTAAATTACTTATAAGTTAATATGAAATAATATTCTGACTAAACGATTCAGCCAAAGAAAATATCAATAACGTGGCCAAATAGGTGCCAGGAAACATCTAGAACATTCAGCTATCATAGTTCTTTTACAAAGTTCTTTAAGGTCTCATTGTTCTAGCATGCGTTAAAAGGAAACGTTGGCATTAAACCTTCATCTTTATGTATTTGTTGGAATTTAAAGTATTTCTCATAGGAAATTTCACCTAAACCTTAAGTGTTTTAAAACTTTTCATGTAAAATCTTGAAAGATTCTCAAGTCAGTTTTGGGGTACCAGTACCAGCTACCAGCCACAAGCTTCGTAAACACGATCAGTGGAGTTTTGAGATCAATATTCTGAATGTGGTATAATATTTTGGACTAAAACTTAAGAGTCTCTCATTTAAATTCCTGCTTTCCTACTGACTCTTCTTTGACCTTGGTAACCATGCAGACTTTACTCATCACTAACTTAAAGAGGATGAAATAAGTATTCATCCATTTAACAAATAAATATTGAACTACATGCTAGGGGTACTGCTAGGTGGTTGGGATGTAGCAGTGAACAAGACAGACGTGATAATGCCCTCACAGAGCTTACAGTCATAAAGTAAGTAGTCAAATGAATAAAATAATTACAAATTGTCATATGTGCTCTGACAGGGTTCTGAGAGGGTAACTCTTTATTTGCCTCACGTCACCTATCACAGTCTCTAATTATTCAGTTTATTTATCTACCTATTTATCATCTGTTCTTTCCACTACTAGAGTGTAAATTCTGTGAGAGAGAGTTTCTCACTTATTCATCACAGTACCCCCAGGTCATGGCACGGTTTCTGGCACAGAGTAGAAGCTCAGTAAATATTTGGCTGGCTGCCTGAAGAAATGAATGCAAGGATGGGACTGGAGAGATAGATAGGGACAAGATCCTGCAAGGCTTTTGATCTAAGCTGGGAGAGAGAATAAAATCCAAAGGGCAATGGAAAGCAGAGAGCTTTAAGGAGGAGCTTGACCTGGGTTATGTGTTTAGATCACTGGCAGCTATCTGGAAAATATCTTGGAGGTGTGTAGGAGTGAGGAGGTGAGACCAGTTAGGAGACTGTTACATCAACCTAAGCTAGAGAGACTCTCTAAGATCCTTTCTAGCTTTGTATTCTAGAACTTGCCTACACTTACCAGTCTTCCTCTCTTATTTTACTAGTTACCCCATTTTTTCCCCTACTTATTATTACTTAAGAAAAATGGATAGCTTATTGTGGATATGAGAACTGAATATGTCTCAAAAAAAAAAAAACCTCAAAAACAGATAAAACACAGACCAGAGGTTATTGAATTTTTGTGGCAAATGCCTATCTTTAGATTCCATGCACCTGCTAATTTATATTCTTACTAACCATTCCTATTTCTCTCAGAAACTTTGGCTTTACTTCTTTTCAAATGCCTATTTAAAAAAAATAATGTCACCTCTTTATTGTTTTAACATGTAATATACGGTATTGTTGATATGGCTGAAGATTTGGAAGCGAAAACTCAGCATATTTTGTATCTTAATTCTTAGGAATTTGATACCTTTATGGGTTATCAAGGTTTTACAATAAAGACTGAAAGGATAAATAGTTAATACTGTGGGCTATTATTTTTACTCAGGGCTATCGCCTCTGTTAAGTAGTTAGCTTGAATATTTTTATCTGAAAGATTTCAAGCCTCTACTGTTAGTGGGAGGGGGAGGTGGTGCTTGGCACAGGGGAATCAACTATATTGGCAGAAGTTCAGCAGCATCATCTTTGACTAGGGAAAAACTGCATTATTACACAGAGATAAAGCCAGAAGAGACGTTAAACTTTACTGAATTTAGCAATATAATAGTGGCTGCCTCTTTTCATTTGGTTTCATTTAGTTTCTTTCGTTTTGGAAGTAGGTAAACCTAACTGCCCGTCTTTGGTTAGCCAATCTTCTTCTCTAAAGAAGTGTAGCTTCACCCTGTAAATATTACAGGCCATTTTATTTATTATGACCTTAAAGTAGTTCTAGAAGAAGAACTGGTCCCTAGGCTTTGTGCTACTTGGTAGTGGAGTTTCATACATACAAGGTTAGTGAGTAGAATTTGCTAATTAATTTTTTTTTAAGCTAAGAGTTGAAATTAACTTCTGTAAGTACATTTTAAAATGGTTTGGGGAGAAATGAGAAGTCAAAGCTAAAAGAAAATGATAAAAAATGAGTAAGGGCAGTTGCAAGATATTAATTATTCAAGATGAGCATGGTAATAGTAAAGCAATTTGATTAGTAGGCATTCAGAAGAACAATAAAATCCCTTTCTAAATGACCATCCTTTTATTCTCTATAAATATTGCATAATAAATCTTTCCAGGTAACCTTTTAAAATATTCTGTTCTTTAGTTTTTAGAGATACATAATACCAGTTTGGGTGTTGAATTAGGAAATTAATTGCTAATTTAATTGTTTGTTAAAATGTAAATAGAGATTGCCTATTAGCTGAGAGGGCTAGAAATAATAGAAGCAATTAAATCAGTAGGGTTTAACTGCTGAGAGGACCTAACAAACTATCAGGTACTATTTTCTCTATTAACTGTCTCTGTCAGAATCATTTTTATGAAGAATATACTACTCAAACTGAAGAATAAAATAAAATTAAAAGCTTAGGGTCAGAGAAGAACATTGTTACATATTTTTTCTTTTTGAATCAGTGAAGGGTAGTTTTGGTCTTTTATCTACAGATGTTTCACCGTTGTAGCCCAAGAATAGCCCTACATCAAGATTTGTAATTCTTAGTCTAGCAACATATATTTAGCAACCCTGATTAAGCAGTATTTTTATAATTGATATCTAGTCTTATTTCCATGATACGGAAAGAAATCAGCTAAGAGAGCATAAGAGTAGATGAGACTAGTCTGTTATAAGATTATAGACTTTTCTACCTTTGGAACATGTGGTTACCCAGCAAGGACTAGTTACAGAAATAGAAGCTAATCTTTTTTTTTTTTTTTTTTTTTTTTTTACATTTTCAACTTTATTAGATAATGCCAAAGGAAATTTCTTTTTTTTCATAATCATAATAACTTTATAATAATCATAAACTTCATAGTAGAGTTACAGAAGAGAAAAGATTGATAGGGTTAAGTCTACTTTGTGTCCACACTTTTTTTTTTCTGCTTTATAACAAATTTAATCAGTTATAGATATACATATGTTTCCATATCCCCTCCCTTTTGCGTCTCCCTCCCACCCTCCCCATCCCACCCCTCCAGGCGGTCACAAAGCACCGAGCTGATCTCCCTGTGATCTCCCTGTGCTACGTGGCTCGGCTGTAGAAGCTAATCTTGTTGGTACAAGCGTAGCTGTTGCTTGCAAAGAATGGTTTTCTCAAAAACAAACAAATAGCAGTAGGTCCTTCATTTCAGATTCAGTGAAAGTAGTTAATTATGCAGTTTGGGGGCAGGTATAGTAGAAACAACAAATATTCTGTAGGGAGAAAACTTATGTGTTGGGCCTTTCTTTACCATGGTGTGATATACCATGTGAACTTGAGAAAATTCCATAACCTTAGTTTATTCATCTGTAAAATGGAGTTTATAATACTGCCTCACAAGATTACAGTGAGGATCAAAGACTGCATGCACAGACATAAGCACACTCATACATGTGTGTGTATATATATACACACACATACATATATATGAAGCTTTTAAAACTTCATAATGTTATTCAAAATATTTGTAATAAATGATTTTTTTCAAGGAGAGGTTCAAGTGAACTGTAATAACACTTTTAATTCAGAATTTGTGATTCTTCATCAGTAGACATTTATCTTTACCCTGTGAATAAAGGAATTAATTCTGTGAACAACTGAATATAAAATCTTAGAAGAATGTCTATTCCTTACAGTGACCCATAGCTCCTACAAACAAATCAACTGTTTCTTATTCCTCCAAACTTTTTTTCCCACTTGCCTTCCATTAATACTTAGGAGGGGGACCATATCTGACTTATGCACTGTAGTTTCCCCAGTGTTTGACACATAATAGGTGCTTAACAAATATTTGTGAATGAATATTGAATGCTTTCAAGTGCTTAGGATAGAGTCCACAGACTTTTTTGTAAAGGGCCAGATAGTAAATATTTTAGTCAGTCTCTTTTGGAGCTACTCAGCTCTGCCAGTTGTAACACAAAAGCAGTCATAGACAATACGTAAATGAGTCAGTGTGACTGCGTTCCAATAAAACTTTATTTATAGATACTGGAATTTGAATTTCATATAATTTTCATGTGTCACAAAATAGTATATTCTTTTTTTCAACCATTTGAAAATGTAAAAACCATTGTTCAGCATCTGTACAGCCGCAAACTGGATTTGACCCATGGGCAATAGTTTACCAACCCCTGGCATAGTGCATTGTATAAGTAGCACCCTCCTCCAACTTAGAAATAAATATATTATTTTCCAAAAACTTTGTTTGGAACCTGGGAAGCATTTTCTTATAGGATGATCATCATCTGTGTTGGTTATGTTCCCAGACCAATCTACAAGCCTGTTTTACCCCCAGTGTTCTGTATTCCAGCAATACAACTTTATCCCTAGGAATAACACTGTGTCTGAGGGAAAATGGATTTAGTATTCCTTCTCAGACCAGAAGAAACACAGACTCTCCCCAGCACTATCAGAATTTCCTTCTTCCCTGATCTCTCATTTCAAGTACCCTGCTCCCTGGGGCTTCAGTAGGGTGGTATGGTGACAGGACTAAAAAGCGCTTTGTGTATGTGATTAGGGAGGAGAAAGGTGGCAGGGAGAGAAGAATGAAAGAAAATAGAAAATATCAGGATGAATCACACACGGTAGGGGTAGTACTGTTTTGTGAAACCTCAGTTAGGTGTGTGATTGTATGTATACATGTACTGGTTCACAGTGAAAAATGTATTTCTTACTGTGATTTGTAATCAGAACGTTTAAAAGTCTGTGGTTCTAAGGGTTTGAGATACTGATCCTGAGATCTTTTTTCCCCTCTTACTGCATATGAGAGCCAAATGAAAAATATAAAGGAAGCCTCTTGACCACTTGGGACAGTGTGTTTCCGGTAAAGAGTTACCTTATGAGGTAGTTAACCTGTCTTACAGGTGAGAAAACAGGGTCGTACAGCTAATAAGCATCATAATTGAGATTCAAACAGATTCTTACCTTATTTAAGAATATGTGCTTGGGCTTCCCTGGTGGCGCAGTGGTTGAGAGTCCGCCTGCCGATGCAGGGGACACGGGTTTGTGCCCCGGTCCGGGAAGATCCCACATGTCATGGAGCGGCTGGGCCCGTGAGCCATGGCCGCTGAGCCTGTGCGTCCGGAGCGTGTGCTCTGCAATGGGAGAGGCCACAGCAGTGAGAGGCCCGCGTACCGCAAAAAAAAAAAAAAAAAAAAAAAAAAAAAAAATGTGCTTGATACCTTATACCATGTTGTTTTCCCTGTAGGGAAAGAAGCCATGTATGACTTCCGTTGTGTTTCAGAGGATGAAAGACATCCCAATTGGTGACAGCTCACCAGATTTCTTGAGACATTGGCTTAAGTATTAGGACAGGGCCACTGGAAGAAAATGGTTAGGAACTCTATATGAAGAATGACATGATGTGTTAGAAAAGAAGGGGCTCTGTCATTTTACCTTTAATTTTTCTTAGTTCTCCTCTGTACTACTATCCCTGCTCCTTCATACCTCACCACCAACATGGACTGTTAATTCATACTAGAAACAGCAAGGAAGGGTTTGAGGATGAGGTTTAGTGAGGAAGAGTAATATAATCTTGTCTTTAGCTGAACGGAGAATGAGGAGGGAAACCCAAGTAGCTGGGCCACCTGGCCACCCAGGTGAATTGGCTGTTCCCAAGTGGCAGTGTGTAAGTGGGTGTAGGTAGAAAAGGACCTGCTATTAATTGTGATATAAGCCGAAGTCTTGGCTTTGGAGACTTGTAGCTTTGATATGCTAATTGAAAATAGTTCTTTTTTAGTTATTAAAGGAAAGCCTCTCTTAAGCAATACTTGGTTAGTCTAGACTTAGTTACCCATTTTAGGTACTTAAAAATCAGAAGCCATGTTCAAGACATCTCTTTCTCTTATGTATTAAGTTAGCAAGTATGGTGAAAACAAATTGATGCTGATTCTGATTTCTAACTTGATTTGGAACTGTCTTGGGAAGAAGTAGATTGATAGGAAGGCTGTTGTTCTTAACTAGAAAAGTAATAAAACGATAGCAGACAGATACCTGGTTGATTGAATGGAAAGATGACAGATACTTGTAAAATGTGTTTATCTTTCTCAAGCTGAGTTGAGATTCTTGATTTTGCAATGGGAATTACTAATTCATATAGGAAAAGTTTCAACTAGTAATATCTGAAGACTTGGACTTAATATCTTTTAGCCCAATCTCTTACCCCTATGGTACTGCTTACCATGTTCTGCATTATAATTGCTTGTGAATGTGTCTGTCTTCCAGCTGACCTGGAGTTCTTTTAGACTCATTCATTATAGTGCTAAGTTAGTATTTGATGTAGGTTAAGAGCATTGGAGCCAGAGTGGCTGGTGATGTATCTTGGCTCCATTATTTTCTGTCTCTGTGACCTAGGGCAAGTTATTTAACCTTTCTCATCTGGAAAATGGAAATAATAATGGTACTTACTTTATACAGTTGTTATAAAGTGTAAGTGAGTTAATATATCTAAAGTGCATTGAATGATATCTGGCATGTAGTAGGCATTCTGAATACTCAATAAAAATATTACTTGAAAGATAAAACACAGACTGGGAGAAAATATTTGCAATATTTGATAAAGGATTGTTATCCAAAATAAACAAAGAACTCTTAAGACTCAACAAGAAGAAAGTGAACAACCCGATTAAAAAATGGGCCAAAGATACCTCAGATACCTCACCAAAGAAGATATGCAGATGGTAAATAAGCATATGAAAAGATGCTCTACATCATATGTCATCAGGGAAATGCAAGTTAAAACAACTAGGTACCACTACACTATTAGAATGGCCAAAATCTGGAACACTGACACCACCAACTGCTAGCAAGGATGTGGAACAACAGGAACTCTCATTCATTTCTGGTGGGAATGCAAAATGGTATAGCTACTTTGGAAGACAGTTTGGTGGTTTCTTACAAAACTAAAAATCCTCTTACCGTATGATCCAGCAATCATGCTTTTTGGTATTTACTCAAAGGAATTGAAAACATTTTCACACAAAAACCTATACACAGATGTTTATAGCAGCTTTATTCCTAATTGCAAAAACTTGGAAGAACCAAAATGTCCTTCAGTAGGTTAATCGATAAATAAACTATGGTACCTCCAGACAATTATATATTTTTCAGCACTAAAAAGAAATGAGCTGTCAAGTCATGAGAAGACATGGAGGAACCTTAAATGCATATTACTAAGAGCCAGTCTGAAAAGGCTACGTACTGTATGATTACAACTATATGACATCTGGAAAAGGAAAAATTATGGAGACAGTAAAATGATCAGTGGTTGCCAGGGATCGGGTGGGAGAAAAGGGATGAATAGGCAGAGAACAGTATTTTTAGGGCAGTAAAAATACTCTGTGTGATTTTATAGTGATGGGTATATGTCATTATACATTTGTCTGAACCCATAGAATGTACATCACCAAAAGTGAACCCTAAGGTAAACTATGGAATTTGGGTAATTGTGATGTATCAGTGTAGGTTGGTCCTTGGTAACAAATGTAACACTCTGGTGAGTGATGTTGATAATGAGGGAGGCCATGCATGTGTGGGGTCAGGGGCGTATATGGGAAATTTCTGCATCTTCCTTTAAATTTTATTGTGAACCTAAAACTGCTCTTTAAAAAAAAGGCTTTAAAAAAATAGTTGCTAATGCTGCTTGTTGTTTCTGTCTAGCACAGTGCCTAGCTTTAAACTGTTTATTGAATATGAATGAGTACAATATAGTGAATCTAAAACTGAGGGCATTCTCGTATATTTAGTGAGAAACTGACCTTTGGCAGATGGCGATGCTGTTTTGTTTAGGATACAGTACTGTTTGTTTTATTTACAACATTTAAATTTATTTATATATTTATTGGACTCTGGTTTAATTCTAAAACATCAGCTGGTATCCAGGGAAGAATACAGTTGGCTCTCCCTGGGCTCCCCATCCATGGATTCAACCAATTGGGGATCAGAAATATTTGGGGAAAAAATTCCAGAAAGTGCCAAATTTGCTGCACATTGGCAGCTATTTCCATCGCATTTGCATTGCATGAGGTATTATGAGTAGTCTAGAGATGATTTAAAGTATACATGAGAATGTACAGGTTACATGCAAATACTGCATCATTTTATAGAAGGGACTTGAACATCCTCTGGTTTTGGTATCCTTGGGAGGGGTGGGTGGGGAAGGTGTCCTGGAATCAGTCTCCCTTGGATACCCAAGGACGACTGCACTAACATTTCCAGTTATGTAATTTGGTGGTATTGTTTTATATAGAAATATGGGGAGATCTTTTCAGAAAACTATAGAGTGGAGTAGTGCATCAGTCAGTAGTATCAATATATTCACAAATGAGAGGACCTCAAAATCTTTTTTCCAAAGTGGGATAAAGACAAAAGGGAGCGAAACTGAGTTATTTGTAGTGAGGTGGATGGACCTAGAGTCTGTCATACAGAGTGTGAAGTAAGTCAGAAAGAGAAAAACAAATACCGTATGCTAACACATATATATGGAATCTAAAAAACAAACAAAAAATTGGTGATGAAGAACGTAGGGGCAAGACGGGAATAAAGCCGAAGACCTACTAGAGAATGGACTTGAGGACATGGGGAGGGGGAAGGGTAAGCTGGGATGAAGTGAGAGTAGCACTGACATATATACACTACCAAATGTAAAATAGATAGCTAGTGGGAAGCAGCCGCATAGCACAGGGAGATCAGCTCCACCTAGAGGGGTGGGATAGGGAGGGTGGGAGGGAGGGAGATGCAACAGGGAAGAGATATGGGGATATGTGTATATGTATAACTGATTCACTTTGTTATAAAGCAGAAACTAACACACCATTGTAAAGCAATTATACTCCAATAAAGATGTCAAAAAAAAAACAGACAAAAGGGAGTGGGTGTGTTAGGGGAATAACTGTAACTTCCAAAAGTGTATGTAGTTTTATTTTCTCAATATTTGGATATCATCACTTCTGGGAGGGTAACTTCTTTTTATTAATGCTTTATAGTTTTCTAAGTGATTTCATGTATGTTCCTATTTGATCCTATGTGAACCTATTTGAGATAGGTTTCATGTTGTTTTGTTTGTTTGTTTGTTTTAGCTCAGACTCTAAGATAATAGAATTAGTCTGAAGTCACTAACCAGTGGAGCTAGAACTTAAACCCTAATTTTTAAGTTCTGTGTTCTTTTATAAAAGTAAAGACCAACTTTTGCCTCATTATCCTCTGCTGTCTCCCACCCTAGGGAAGGAAGTGTTTGCAGCCATTTATACTAGAGGTAGTTGCTTTGCAGATAATCCTTATACCACATTTTAAGAAATTCATGCTTGGCGCTGGGCAAGGCGGGAGCCAGAAGTAGCAATACAGCAGTAGGAAGCACTAAAATGAGCTCTAATTCCAGGGCAGAGGTTGTTTTGCTCTTGCTTGGATAGCTTGATGGCAATCATAAATCCACATATGTTAATTATTGCTGAAGGAAATTTGTAGGTAAATCCTGCCTTTGATTGCTTCAGAAGTGCTTTTCTTAATCACTTTTTGCTCTTGATGAAGAATGGTTAAAATTGTTTTCCTAATGGGCCATTATTAGGTTAAGGCCCATTACACATGTGCCACAATTTTACATTATTACATTTCTTTGGTCAAAATTGGAACTGGCAAGTTATATCACAGCTCAATCATTATGTAAAACAATGATGTTATTAATTATTACCATTTGTTAAAACAGCCATTATTAATAGTCACTGCTTATTGCATGCTCTGGGCTAAGTGCTTTTAAGTTTTAGTGATAATGTGTGTGACTCACCCTACAAGATAAGTATTATCCCCATTTTATAGGTGAAGAAACTGAGATTCAGCGATTTGCCTAAGATACCTAACTAAATAAGTAGCAGAGCCAGTGTATGTAGCCTAGATCTGCAGGGATTAAATCTATTATTCTATTGAATCACATATTCTAAAATGTGTATTAAAACAGGAGTTACCAATTCCAGTGCAATGCGACTTTCTTTGAACCTGTTCTGCCAGGCTTCCCTCCCCCATTCCCACTCTGACAGCAGCTGCTATTTGTGGTACTCCTCAAATCCTATGATGTAGTAAAAAATGCTGAGTTATCAAATTGAATTGTTGATAATATATCATGGGTACTGTAGCTGATCTAGCAGAACTTTCTCCACCTCTTAAATGAAAGTAATTGTTTGTCCACAGCTGTTTAAAGACTGAGAAACAGAAGTTGTTCCTTTTGGTTATACAGTGAGCCAGAATCAGAACTAGGTCAGAATTCATTTGCTCTGATCACCACTTGAGTAATTAGTGAATCAAATGATCAAAGTAAATGCATCTTTTAAAAATGATTATCGTTGATTCAGAGAGGTTGAATTAATTGAAATTTGCTTATGTAGAACAAGACAAATCCAAGGTTCTTTTTGACTCATATTTGGAAAAGAATTTAATGATAGTGGTTGTTAATTGCTTACTTGGTGCCTGTTACCTATGATTGGTGGGTGAAGAAGAACATGTTAGATAGACAAGAATGAGTGGTTCTGGCATTTGGATTTGTGATTCCCTTGCCTGCATTCATATTAAGACAGATTGGTAGGGACTTCGCTGGTGGCACAGTGGTTAAGAATCCGCCTGCCAATGCAGGGGACACGGGTTCGAGCCCTGGTCTGGGAAGATCCCACACGCCGTGGAGCAACTGAGCCTGTGCGCCACAACTACTGAGCCTGCGCTCTAGAGCCCGCAAGCCACGACTGCTGAGCCTGCGTGCTGCAACTACTGAAGCCCACGTGCCTAGAGCCCGTGCTCCGCAACAAGAGAAGCCACTGCAATGAGCCCACACACCGCAATGAGAAGCCCGCACACCGCAATGAAGAGTAGCCCCCGCTCGCCGCAACTAGAGAAAGCCCGCACAATGAAGACCTAACGCAGCCAAAAATTTAAATAAATTAATTTTTAAAAAAAGATTTAACACACATGTTGTTTATCAGATCCAAGGACTTCAGTTTTCTATTACTATAACTTTTAAATTATAAATCAGCTTGCAGAAAACTGAAAGATGATGAAGAGAATAGAAAGAAGAGGAAGTCCCTCATTTCTGTGTTTCTTAGGCTAGGAATAATGAATAAAAGGTGGCAAATGAGTAGTAGAAACTAATAAATCCATAGGGATTTGATTTGAATTTAAGTGACTGAATTTATAGAAAAACTTTAATATTGTTGTATCCTGAATCCATGTAGCTATAACTGAAACCATCTGTCATTTAAGGGGTACCTACTGTGTGCTCATTATTATGCCAATTACTATGGAGGTTACAAAAGGAATATGAAGTCTTTGATTGTCTAAGAAACTAGTCACTTTGGAGTGATAAACCTTACACTCTAAACATAATACACATTCTGAAACTGAAAATGTAATATAAAAACATTTCATATGTTAATTATTAAAATTAATGGTGTTAGGCACTAACAGACATTTCTTTCTCTGTTTGGGGGGAGGGGAGGCTTTGGTTATCTTTTAGGACTTCACTAGGTGAGGGATGCCTTTCAGATTCTACTTGGTCTAGTCTTCTTGAGTCCTTCTGGGCTTTGTTTCTTCTGAATTTATTGCTGCTAAAATAAAAGCACCATTTGGATGGGGATTATGGCCCTCATGTTTATCACTGCATCCCTAGTGTCCAGTGCTTAATAAATATTTATTGAATACGTTAATGTGAAGGAGTCTTTCTTTTTCTTCTCACTGTCTTGAAAAGTTTCTATCCTACCTTCTGTTTTCTTTGTTATCCTAAAGTACGTGAAATAATTCCCTCAAAGATTAATGATTTTCTAATTGCCTAATCTAAAGGATTCTTGTTATCTGTATTCGGTTACTACTTGACTTTCTTGTAACTTTGATGCTATTGTCTAGCTGTTCCTTCTTGAAATTCTTTTGTCCCTTTAAACTCTCTCAGTGTTTCTGACTACAGCTCCTCACCATGTCAGTTTTTCAATCTGCCCATCCTTTTAGTTTTGCATTCCTCAGAGTTCAACCTTATGGAATTCTTAGTCCATATAACCTTCCCTGCTGAAGTAATCCCATTTCTCTTCTTTATTTTTTAACTAAATGTAGGTATCCATAGTTATATCTCTAACTTTGATCTTCCTCTTGAGCTCCAGACTTATTTATTAGCCATCCAGTAAACAATAAGCATATGTCAGAACTGGGAATATAGAGATGAATAAGACACAGTCTTTACTATAGAGGACACACAGCTTAGTTGGAGGAGAATGATTAGTAAACTAGAAATTATGCAGCACATTATGTCAATATTAGAGTGCCTGGGACTGTAGAAAAAGATAGCCTGGGGCTTCCCTGGTGGCGCAGTGGCTGAGAGTCCGCCTGTTGATGCAGAGGACACGGGGGCACGGGTTCGTGCCCCGGTCCGGGAAGATCCCACATGCCGCGGAGCAGCTGGGCCCGTGAGCCGTGGCCGCTGAGCCTGCGCGTCCAGAGCCTGTGCTCCGCAACGGGAGAGGCCACAACAGTGAGAGGCCCGCGTACCACAAAAAAAAAAAAAAAAAAAAGCCTGATTCAGTTTGGAGGGAGTCAGGTAATGTTTTCCCTCAGTGATGCTTGAGGTGATAGAAGGATGATTAGAATTTTATCAGGTGAATAAAGTGGAAAGACTATTTTACATTGTCTTGTCAAGTCTGGTGGATGTGCTTCCTGGTGGTAAGACAGCCAGTATGGAAACCTCAAGGTCTAAGGACATAAAGCCTCAGGGCAGAGAGTGAGAATTGTCCAGTGGAGCCAATGTCAATACCAGCAAAATGGTACGAAGTATTAAGTCCAGAGGGAGAGAGGTGACTGTAAGAACAGGAGAGTCAATTACAGAATCCATTACTGCTCAGTCAAAAGCAGTGTGTGTAAGGGAATGATTTAGGCTAAGGCTCTGAAAGTGATGTGTGCTAGATTTGCCCTTTTCTGTGATACCTGTTGTATATTATAATAGTGGTCATAGTAAATTAATGCAGAGCTTCTCAGACTTTAATAGGCATATGAATCACTTGGAGATAATGTTAAAAATGCAGATGTTGATTCATTGTGTCTGGAGTGGGGCCTGAGGTTCTACCTTTCTAACAGGCTCCCAGTGATGCCATGCTGTTGGTCCCTGTACTTCGAGTAGAAAGGGACTAAAGGAACTGAGAGTGGCCAGACAGATGCAGAGGAAATGACTTATATGGGGCATGAATAATTATTACATGTCAGATTTGAGGAACTGGAATTAGTTCGTGAGACCTAGATCATAAGCCATATTATGGGGCATGGAACAGTGATGGGTGAGTGCAGAGGTGAGCAGGGATCAGGACTTGATTTTCGAAGGAGTGTTAACTTCATGTTGAAGGCTGTGGAAGGGCCATTTTGAGCCAGAGAGTGCTTCGTCAGGTTAGTGCTATTTAGCATAAAGAGATGCCTTAAGTCTTCATCAGGGTGAGTGAGGTCAAAGTACTTGTGGCTTATCCTTATAAAGTAGTTGATGATATAGGTCTAAGCTGGAGAAAGATTTGAGTCTTTGGGCAGTAGATTTACAGGCATGAAATCAACTTGGCAGAAGAAGAAGAAAAAAGAAAACCAAAGATCAAATGCTTTGAAATGCTGATTTTTTCAGAGTAGGGGGAGAGGACAAGGAAGAGCTTGTAGAGGAGAACCAGCTGTGGCCAGAAAGGTAGAAGGAAGACTCGTGTCATTGTAAGAAATCTAGATGGAGGGAATATTTGATGGTGCCAGAGAGATTAAATAAGATAGAGCCTGAAAAGTCACCACTAAATTTGTAAATTTGGAGATTATTTGTAACTTTAGCAAGGACATTTCAGTGGAATGGTGGAGACAAAAACCATGTTGTAGAAGATGGGGAGTGAATTGTGAATAAGGAAGTAGATTTGGTGGTGGCCGATTACTTTTTAGGAAATGTTGGCTGAGAAGGGATGTAAAGAGATGGAAGAAAGCTAAAGTTGAGATGTTTATGTGCTTGAGGAGTTGGTTCAGGAGAGAGCTAATAGAAAGGGAAAGATTAAAATGTAAACCTCTTGGAGCCAGAAACTTGGGTGCCATCTTCAATGCTTCTTAGTGTTCTGCCAAATCCAAGAAATTACTAAATCCTGTAAATTTTACCTTCTGGATATTTGTTGAATCTATTCTTGTTTTTCCATTCCCATCACCAGTGTGTTAGTTTTACCCTTACCATTCCTTGCCTAGACTCTTCAATGGACCTTTCTCCCTCCCACTTCCAAACAAAGCAAACAAAAAAGCACCAGGGAAAAAGAAAACCTGTCTTCTATACTCTTTGCTAGAAACCATGGAGACTGTAGATACTGAGCTCTATCATGAATGTGGAGATCTGACCCTGACACTCAACAGCTTAAATCCCCCCCACCGACTTCTCATCACCTACATAGGATGAAGGTCAAGCTTTTTAACATGACATATAGTACCCTCTGCGACTGTTCATTTCCAACTTAATTTCCTGCCATCACTGCCTCCCGCTTTGATCCTATAACACTAAAAAAAAACCTCCTAATCTCTCCCCTCTCCCCACATACTTGTTTTTTGCCTCCAGACTCTACTCATTTTGTACTTCCTGCAGTTCCTGTGGGGCCATTCTTTCCTAGGCAGACTGTTAGGTACTCCTTTCCGTATTCCCATAGTATCTTATTCATCCACTTATTGTTATACTCCCTACATTATTGACATTTTCTCCAGTTTTCTCTGTTCACATAAGATCTGTAAGGAATTCGTCTCTGAAATCTAGGTGCCTGACTCAGTGCTGGTAGAGTTGGTGCTCAGCTCGTGTTCATTGATTAGTTGTAATCAGCATTGTATGTGGAGGTCGTGGCATTTGGACCTGGGAAGAATGGTAGTATTTCAACAAGTGGCCTTTGATGGAGAAGATTCAATTCAGAGTGGCCAGCATGTGTAAGAGCATTGAGGTGGTAAATATGATAATACTTATAGATAGGCTGAACACTTCTTTTAGACAGGAGAGAAAAGGTAGAAAATGTAATGGGAGATATGGTTAGAAAAATAAATTCAGTACAAATGAGATGGAGCCTTGGATGCTATGATTTAAGATTTTAATTTTCATTTTTCCCCCATAACAACCCTTGTAGATTGTTAAACTGAGAAGTTACACCAACTCTTGAATTTTGAGGAAAGGCTCTATTTCTTCTTGAAGTATCAATGTGAAATAACCTGTTTATTTTGTGCAAAGTTTTAGAAATGTCTGGGTTTTTTTGTTTGTTTTGTTTTAGTTCCTTTCCTAAAGATTATAAGATGCTGTCCTTTATGAATATATCAGTACTTTCTGTTATTTTAATATTTTTAAAAACAATCCTGATAACCACTATGTTTTTTTCCCCTCAGAGAGATTATCATTCAATAAAGGGTGTGCCCTTTATTGTGCTCCTGTAGAGAAAACAGAAAGCTGTGGCCTGTGCTTATGCTCTAGTTGAGGAGAGAATTTTATATATAAATCAACAGTAAATGTTACAATATAGTTTATATTTAAATGTTAAGTTGCATGAGAAACCAGCTGAATGCCAGTTGGGTAAGTAAGAAATCCAAGACAAAGAAAAATCATCAAAAGGTAAAGGTATCCTGGAGAGCTTCATAAAGAAAATGGGACTTCAGTGAGCCTTGAAAGATGAATGAAAATTTAGATAGATGAGAAGGTGGTTGCTGTGGGGTTGAGAGTTGGGGGAGGAAAGGTGAAGGTAGGGACAGGAGCTCAGATGGGGGGGGACAGTGAGGTAGCATACTTGGGTTGAGTGGGATATGGATGTGCTTGGGGTGTAGGAGAGCGTGGGTGTGGGGGTGTGAGGCTTGTGGGCACACGTGAGGAGACAGCATGTGAGGGTGTGTGGGGGTGTGTAAGAGGAAGGGGAGTGGGCGGGTGTGGTGGGGTATGAGAGAGGAGGGTGTGTGAGGAGACGTGTGTAGGGGTGTGAGAGGGTGGGGGTGTGAGGGTGTGTTTTGAGGGAATGCGTGTGGGTGTGAGAGGAGGGTGTGTGTGGAGGGTGTGAGTGTGAGTTCTCTTCAAAGCAAAGAGAAAAATTTTTTACTGGAGTGAAAAATGTCTGAAGTACAAGGAAAGCTTCAATATTCAGACATGCCTGTTAGTCATTGTGGTCCTCTCATGTAGCATAGCATCAAGTTAAGTGTTGGCCTATTTCTTCCTCCTTTTAATATTCTGCCTGGTGATCTCTGTTACTTCTTTAATCAAAAATGTACTTTTAATCTCAAGTAACTCTACCTACCTGCTTTTTTTGAATTAGTCTTTGAGTAAAGTATACCTTGCCAGAGTGCTGAATTTAACAAGTCACTTCTGATTTTTCTTGTTCAAGCATTTACAACTTGAGAGCAGGTGTCACACTTTATAAAGTTCTTTGGCCTATCCTACCTAGTACCCTGTGGGCTGCCTAGGACAGAGTTTTACCCTTTACACTTTCAGGCCTGCTGACCTGTCACTATGCAGGGACTCTGATACTATAGGTAATTATCCTACACCTTTTAGTTGCAAGAACTGTTTTCCCTGACTTTTTTCATTTATTTCTCCTGTTAATCCATTCACTCTATTGTGAAGCCCCCACTTCTTCCTTCTTTCCTTTTTCATTATTTCTCAGTATAGACTGCTTTCTGCATGTGTGCCATTCTTTTCCTTGAGTACCCTCTTCCTTTGACAGATATCTTTACTTTCCAAATATAGCTAGAATCTTTTTCATAAACTGCTTCTTCTGTGAAGCCTTTTCTAATTAATCCTTTTTATCCCTTTAGGTCTTCACATTCCTCATGTACTTTGTTTGCAACGAAGCAAAAATATTATTTTAAATAATTTCTAAATTTTTGGTATATCTGATATTCAGAATGGATTACACATTCCCCAAGGGCAGAAAGGGACTATTTTATTTCTTTTGGTGTGTTTCCATAACACTGCTTACTCGGAGCACTTAGATATGGGTATTGTCTGATGTTCGGAACTCCCCTCCTGTGCCCAGAGCGCATATGTGGAAAGGTGTTTCCCCTGCAATGTCGCAACTTCTAACTCTTACACTTGTGGATTTTTATGATATTAAGAATTTGTTAGGAAGACATTTTCTCTTTCCTTTTGGTCACTGTTGAGTAAATGCCAACAAGCTAGTACATTATTACTAAATTAATTGTTAATTACCTTCTGCTAATCACTTTCTTTCATTTTAATACCTAAATTCTAAGGACCTGAAGGGACATCAAGAAATAATTTAATTTGGTCTGCTTTTTAAGTCAGAGTTTTATTTAAATAAAGAGTTTTGTATCTTATCCTTCATAGGAAATTTTGCACAACATCTATCCTAGGTGCCTGTGCATTTATGTATATATAGCGTATTTAATTATAAATAAAATTTTAAAGCTGATGTATCAGTATTTTGTGAAAGAAAACAAAAAGGTTAAAAGCTGTGCTATCTGCTTCAGGTAAGTCCTAGCAAGAAAAAGTGTGGAACAGCTGCTTTTAAGCCTTGTACTATCTTTTTGGTTTCAGTGGAATTGAGCAGATATGTATTGAAAAACTCATTTTATAAATATTCTGAGGACTGAGTCCCCTACTTAACCATCTGTTAAGATTTCATTTTAAAGACAAACTTGCCTCCTGCTTTTTGGGATCATCTTAAAACACTGCTCACATTGCCATCTTCTTGCTCTTCTTCAAGATGATATCTTGTTTATTTTTCTGCTCATTCTCTTCTCTTGTTACTTCCCATTAACATTCCTTGTGACTTGATTTTGTTTGTTTGTTGGCCTTTGGCCTGAGTAGGAGAGAAACAATTTAAGTAGCTGTTGTATTAGGAATTCTTACTGGTGAAGATTGCTAGCTCTCTGATGCAAGTTTTTTTTTTTAATCCCAAGTAGTGGCAAACCTGATCACATACTTTACACTTCCTCCTTTGAATCAGCATTGGAAACATAGAGCCCATGGTTTGGTGTGTACATATTCTACCCAGTAAAATTTAAATGATTGACAGTTAGCTTCTTTTTTTTTTTTTTTTTTTTTGCCATACGTGGGCCTCTCACTGTTGTGGCCTCTCCCGTTGCGGAGCACAGGCTCCGGACGCGCAGGCCCAGCGGCCATGGCTCACGGGCCCAGCCGCTCCGCGGCATGTGGAATCCTCCTGGACCGGGGCACAAACCCGTGTCCCCTGCATCGGCAGGCGGACTCTCAACCACTGCGCCACCAGGGAAGCCCGACAGTTAACTTCTTAAATGTGTCCTGCCTACCAGTTTTGCACCTATCAAAAAGGAGTCATACGTTATTTCTCCACATTGAACACATTATGTAAAGCCCAATTAAAAGTAAAATATGCCTTGATGTAAAAAGCTTCTTATTGTATCTTAATGGAAAGTTGGATTCCATGGATATTCAATATGTTAAGTAGTTGATTTAAAGCATTGGTAGCCTACATTGTGTTCTGCTTTATATTTTCAGAGTATTTCTCAAGAGAAACCTCTATCTTTTGTTTCTTTATCAGTCTGACATCAACAGATGGCCATGGTTTTTCATCTGATCTTTTGGTTTATCACTGCCACTTCTGAAAATTCAGGAAACTTGTCATTGATGCATCTCTTGGCTTATACAATTAAAGAAGTGTTGGTATGACTTCTTCCTCTGACAGAATTGCTACCAGGTGACCATGGTAGGAATCTAAGTCACCTACTACTATCTCCAGGTCATCTGGTTGAGTAGGATTTGTGACAGATGTTGTTAAATGCATCCTTTCTGAAAGTAATAATGATTTTCTTTCCTAATAACATATACTTTAACTCCCAAAATCTTCTTCATCTGGTTTTATGTATAGATATTTTAGTGATAGAAGTTTTACTTGTCTTTTTATGGTTTCTAGGATTTTCCTTTTTCCTTTGTTAGAGGTAGCCATTGTGTCACCTTCCTGGGGGCACCTTTTATGTACAAAGGAGAAAAAACAATGAGAAAAATTCCAGAGAATAATTTCCAAGTATAAGAGAGGACTACTTTTAGAATAGGCAGGGTGTTTTATGTGCCTCTGAGTAGCTCATTTACTTGACACCTAGCTTGTAGTTCCCACTTTGGAGACATCCATGGTAGCTTCATTTCCAGATGGTGTTCCTTAAAATGTGCATGTATATTATTTGTGATAAAGCATTGTTTTGGATTTTTTAATGGGGTGAACTAATTGTTATAGCTTTTAGGAGATGACTGAACAGATAGAGTGAGTATGTTCTAAGAAGATCACATATGGCATGTGTTACAGTGAGGGCATTGGGCCAATCAAGCTCAGGATGGTGGAGTGTCTGGAGCAGTGCTGCAAAAGAAATATAATGCAAGCCATACTGTGAGCATATAAATTATATGAAAATATAATTTTAGATTTTCTAGTAACCACATTAAAAAACGTTAAAAAAAAGGTGAGATTAATTTTAATAATATACTTCATTTAATACATTTTATTAGAAATATTATTTCAACATGTAATCAGTATGAAAATTATTAAATTTTTTTGTACTAAGTCTTTGAAATCCAGTGTATATTTTACACTGATGGCACGTGTTAATTCAGATTAGCCATCTTTCTAGTGCCCAGTCACCACACATGGCTAGTGGCTACTGTATTGGACAACTCAGGTGTCATAGAGTGTTTGCTGAATCTCTAAGATAGACTTGGTGCAGGTAATTTTGTATGAAATGGTTTGTAATTTCAGGAGGGAGTCAGATTGAGAAACTGGTGTGAAACAACTTTGGTAGATGGTGGGAAACCAGCTGGAAGATGAAAACAGCAGAGATTCAAAAGAAGATGAAAATAGGAAATGGCAGGACTTGACAATGGCCAGTATTCTATAAGAAGAACAAAATAATTGATTATTACTTTAAGGAAAACAACTTTCCCAACTAAGGGCTTTTTAGCCTAGGCTATGTCATAGTTTGGAGGAAAGCAGTAGTTACTCATGACGGCACCCAAGAAGAACCACTGAGATCAACAGGCAAAATTGACTGCAGAGAAATAGTGTGGGTGGCAGGGAGGCAGGGGAGGATGATTTACACTAATATAGTAGAGAGGAAGGGTCTGAGGTAAATGATTGATTTTTATGAAATAGGAACTGGACCAAGTTCTTGGTGACTTAAGAGCAAATGAAAGATTATGCAGAATACTATATCAATATTTATTGCTTAAGCAGTGAATAAGAGGACCCTAGGGATAGGGACATTGGCCACAGTATGTAAGTGAGATTAAGAGCTCATACTTTCAATTTTGGTCCAGTCCTGTCCTGACCATTTAACTTTACGTTCCTTGGTGAGGTAAAACCACCCAAGCCTCAGTTTCTTCATCCATAAAATGGGCAGAAATAGCATCTACTTCATAGAATTACATGGATTGAATAAGATTATGTATTCAGTGACTTTGGCCAGTATGACACATCCTCCTGTTATTCCTCTTAGTTTGGAATATCCAGAGGGAGGAAAAAGAGGTACTATAGTGTTTTCTTGGAATACATGCTTATGCCACATCTTCTGAGCTATTACTCCTCAAAGCAGTTTTCAGAGTTTAGGTCGGTAACAGTTGATGAAAATTTCTTTATGCGTAATTCCTATTAAGTGAAGAAAGACTTTCTAAGTCTTGTTTTGTGAATTGTTTGGATAGTGAAAAAAAGAACAGAAATCTGGAATTGAGTCACAGCTCCACCACAGCACCACCACAGTGACCACTTTATCTTTCTGGGACTCAATTGGAATTGAATTGATTAGTGTTTCTCCAACTCTGGTTTGAGCACCTCACAGCATTAGAATCTCCTTGAGTACTGGATAAAAATGCAGTTTCTTGATCCCCACTGTAGACCTACTGAGTCAGTCTCTGAGAGTAGAGCCAAGGAAGTTTTCTTTTGCACTCAGGTGTAGCTGATCCACACCACATCTAGTTTGAGAACCACCAGAAAGGATGATTCTAAGATCTTTTTTGAAAGTTCATTGTATTATAAGCCTAGAGTAGGAGTTGGATAAGAATAATGATATCTATTCCTATTTCCCCTGTAGGATTGTTGTGAGGATCAAGTAAGATATCTTTCAGTTTGTAAAAATAAGTATAGGTGAAAAGATAATTAAATTTTAGACTCCTATAGATTGTAATATATGTAATACATTTTTTTTAAATTATTTATTTATTTATTTTTGGCTGCATTGGGTCTTTGTTGCTGCGCACAGGCTTTCTCTAGTTGCGGCGAGTGGGGGCTACTCTTTGTTGCGTTGCGCGGGCTTCTCATTGCGGTGGCTTCTCTTGTTGCGGAGCATGGGCTCTAGGCGCATGGGCTCTAGAGCGCAGACTCAGTAGTTGTGGCACACGGGCTTAGTTGCTCCGCGGCATGTGGGATCTTCCTGGACCAGGGCTCGAACCCGTGTCCCCTGCATTGGCAAGTGGATTCTTAACCACCGTGCCACCAGGGAAACCCTGTAATACATATTACATACATAGATGTATATTGTAATTTACAATACGTATCTGTGTGTGTGTGTGTGTGTGTGTGTGTGTATTTGCAGTCACTCTTAGCTATAAATCTAAATGATTTCTGTATTAGGTGAGTCTTGGTGGATCATAGTACTCGTATTTGATATCAAATTTCTATCCAAAAAATAATGAGTTTATTTTTATTTCCCCCATTTCCATTTAATTTTTTGCTTTTATTAGGTGCAGAGAGGCCCAGTTGGATTATAGACATTCAGACCAGATGAATATATAATTTGAAGGAAAGACTAACGTCTATTCTAATTTTTTTTTCTTAAATTTTTTTTTTTTTGGCTGTGTTGGGTCTTCGTTGTCGTGCGTGGGCTTGCTCTAGTTGCGGCAAGCGGGGGCTACTCTTCGTTGTGGTGCACAGGCATCTCATTGCGGTGGCTTCTCTTGTTGTGGAGCATGGGCTCTAGGCACACAGGCTTCAGTAGTTGCAGCATGCGGGCTCAGTAGTTGCAGCACGTGGGCCCTAGAGTGGGCAGGCTTCAGTAGTTGCGGCACACGGGCTTAGTTGCTCCGTGGCATGTGGGATCTTCCTGGACCAAGGACCGAAACTGTGTCCTCTACACTGGCAGGCAGATTCTTAAGCACTGCGCCACCAGGGAAGTCCCTGTTCTAATTTTTTAATTTAGGCATTAAAGTGTTTAATACTAGGAATAATAATTCCTAATAATATTAGGAATAATTTTTTAAAAATAATTTTTGTGATTCAGTTGTTTAGGTTGTCCTATTTAGGGATTATCTGTACTTTCATACTCTTCCATCAATTAAACCCTCTGCTCTCAACAAACAAAAAAACCACCCCCACTACTAGGGTGTTTTCTGGGGATAAAATATAATCCCCCATTTTTTCCATTTCCAGAGAGGGCAGACTGTTACTGGGTATATACTTTGTGTTGGTTATAGTGTTTCATGCTTTAAAACATTCTTATTTTGGTGTCTAATCCCTACACATAATTTAATATATAGAAATACTTATTAAATGGTTTTTAAGCATGCAGTGTGTTGACCAGACAGCACACTTTTAGAGAATTCAATTTAGTTGGTCTGGACTGGGGGCAGAAATGAGTGTTTTGGTGATTTAGGTGGAGGTTGTTCATGGCCCACACTTTGAGAAACATGGCTCTGTTTCTTGTTTCCTCTAGAGGCATAAATTTTGTAGGCACTGGCTGCACAACATAAATTAGGAATAGTTTGCTTCCAGCTTGAAAGTGAACATAAAAATATTGCACATTAGAACTCTACATGTGTTTGTGTATGTTTTTCCCATAGGAACTCAAGATGGTGTTAACACAGATGTCAAAATGAAGGGACAAATCTACCACCTGCAGGTTAAAGCTGTTTAATATCGCAGAAAACATTTTTATAAGAAAGAAAATCGTAGGACATGGTTGGATCTTGACTGAGTCTATACTCCTTAGCCTTCCTTTTAAAGTTAGTTTCAGGGATTCAAAAATGTTACCATCCATTAGTGAAAATTTAAGATTTTGTGGCAAAATAAATAGGGAAGCAGAAAATAAGATAGGCAGTGTGTAGTACTTCTGTTAGAAAAGCTGTTGAGCTTTATTGTATGCCTAGTACTGTGCTCCTGCAAGCATGATCTGCAACACTAGCGTTCACCTCTTGAACGGATTAAATGCCTTTATTCCCATGAACAATCCTCAGTTTTTGGTCCTTTTTCCTGTTTCTTATTTAAACAGTCTGCTCACTCACTGTTACTTCTGTTTTTCTTGTACTATATCTCAGTTTTTGTCTCTCACCCTGGCTTCTTGGTTTCCCTTTTTACTGTATGGTATAATTAATGAAATAGCTTATTACAGATTTAAAATTCCTAAGTACCAGACTAAGTAAAAAATTAAAAATTGGTTTGATAAAACCCATTTTGTTTACTTACACCAGCGCTGCTGCCTTTTCTCTTAGGTATTTACTCCCAAGCCTCTTCTCAGGTGTTAGGTATATGCTGTAAGTGCTAATTTATGTTTGAAAAATGCTAATGTTAAAGAGAGATCATAGATTTTGTGGCACCTAGGACATAATTTTCATCAGCTTATCACTTCCATTCTCTTCATCAGACTTATGAGGCTTTTAATACCTATTGATACTTAAGTTCCTGTTGGGCTCAAACTTTTATTGCAGTCATTCCCTGTTCTTAGTTTGTTTTTAAAAAGCAAAATTGTTCTTCACTGAAAATTGGGGCAGGTGGGTATAAGTGCTAAATAGGAAGAGGGTGTGTAAATTCCACCAGGAATTGGTTTTCAGATTCAGTGAAGGCCGGGGATTAGAATTGTTGACCCCTGAGTCACCAGCCAGCCAGCTGCTTAACAGAGAACAACGTGGATGGTTGCAGTTGTTCCCTATGTCCTTTCAACTGCTTTTTATCTCCATCCTTTTCTTATCTCCTGTTGCTCCTGTCCCTTCCCCATCTCCTCAGTGCACAAATACATCACTGAGCATGAGAAAGGGCAACAACAGTAGCATTATTACTAAAGTTTTTGTGTCTCTGAATTCCTTTGCTTTTTGCTACACGTCTGAACCCAGATTTCCATTTCTAGGGTAGCCCTAAACCTACACATTGGCCAGCTGTGTCCTTAATTAGTTTCTGGCACTGGAAAAGTAGCTTTTAAGTTGGAGGAAAATGTCCTATATTTGAACTTTTTTGAATCTTATTTTGGCATCTTTCAGTGGCTTACTAATAAGAATTTTTTAACCTTATGTTTAAACGTTTCACAAATAAAAGACTGGGAACAGCCCTGATAGTTGTTAGGGTTCTGTGGATCTTTGTTCCTTAAGAAAATGGTAGATATAAACATTACTGGGTGGGAGGATGTTGAAAAAATGGTGGAATGGCACTCAGGGTGGGCCCAACAATTCCTTTTAAGACATTTAACTTACTAAACTTATTAGGGCATAAGCAAGGATGTATCAATGTGTTATCCCCCTTCCACTATCGGATTTAAAAGTAGATAGTTTAACTTTATTTACTCTTCTTCAGTTCTACATTTCCGAGGTTGTCTGTCATACTCCTGAACACAAAAAGTGCCTTTTACTATTAGTTTAAGTAAAGAGGAGTTTTTCTGGTTTTCTTAATGGGGTATATAGGTGGTGGCTTATTAGAAAATAGTTTCATCATTCATATAGGGGACTTCCGTGGCGTTCCAGTGGTTAAGACTCTGTGCTTCCGCTGCAGGGGGTGCAGGTTCGATCCCTGGTCAGGGAACTAAGATCCCGCATGCTGTGTGTCGCAGCCACAAAAAAAAAAAAAAAAATCATTCATTAGATAGGAAATCTTACCAGCTATTGATTATTGTTGTAGTAGACATACCTTGTTTTCAATGTAAACATGACATTTCAAATGCAAGTTATATTAGCGAAGGTGATAAAATTTATGGACTAACTATGAGTAGTTTGCTTTATAGAGGTTTATATGAAGGCTTTCTGAAGGAGACTAGTCTAGAATGTCTATGTTCTGCTCTTCCTTTGATACTTGATGAAAACTGTTAGTGCTACATTTATCATGCTGCTCTTTTACTCTCTGAAAACCAAATTTCTTTACTACTGCATGGATGTAGCATATTTTACAAATTGGAAGTGTGTGGCAACCCTGCGTTGAACAAGTCTAGCGGTGCTGTTTTTCCAGCAGCATTTGCTCACAGCGTGTCTCTGTGTCAAGTTTTGGTAGTACTCACAATATTTCACACTTTTTCATTATTTGTTATGGTGATCTGTGATCAGTGATCTTTTTGATGTTACTGTTGTAATTGTTTTGGGGCACCACAAACTGTACCGATACAAGACGGCAAAATTAATTGCTAAATGTTGTGTGTATTCTGACTGCTCTACCGATCAGCTGTTCCCTCATCTCTCCCCCTCTCCTTGGGCCTCCTTATTCTCTGAGATGCAACAATATTGAAATTAGGCCAATTAATAACCCTACAGTGGCCTCTTAGTGTTTAAGTGACAGGAAGAGTCACACATCTCTCACTTTAAATCAAAAGCTAGACATGATTAAGCTTAGTGAGGAAGGCATGTTGAAAGCTGAGATAGGCCAAGAGCTAGGCCTCTTGTGCCAAACAGCCAAGTTGTGAAAGCAAAGGAAAAATTCTTAAAGGAAATTAAAAGTGCTACTCCAGTGAACACACAAATGATAAGCAAAACAGCCTTATTGCTGACATGGAGAAAGTTTCAGTGGTCTGGATAGAAGATCAAACCAACCACAGTATTCCTTTAAACCAGAGCCTAATCCAGAGCAAGGCCCTAACTTTCTTCAGTTCTGTGAAGCCTGAGAGAGGTGAGGAAGCTGCAGAAGAAAAGTTTGAAGCTAGCAAAGGTTGGTTCCTGAGTTTAAGGAAAGACTCTGTCTCCATAATATCAAGGTGAAAGCAGCAAGTGCTGATGTAAAAGCTGCAGCAAGTTTTCCAGAAGATCAAGCTAAAATAATGAATGAAGGTGGCTACACTAAACAACAGATTTTCAGTAGAGACAAAACAGCCTTCTATTGGAAGAAGAGGCCATCTAGGACTTTCATAGCTAGAGAGGAGAAGTCAGTGCCTGGCTTCAAAGCTTCAAAGGAGAGGCTGGCTCTCTTATTAGGGGCTAATGCAGCTGGTGACTTGAAGTTGAAGCCAGTGCCATTTACCATTATGAAAATCCTAGGGACCTTAAGAATTATGCTAAATCTATTCTGCCTGTGCTCTATAAATGGAACAACAGAGCCTGGACATCTGTTTACAGCATGGTTTACTGAATATTTTAAGCCCACTATTGAGACCTGTTGCTTAGGGAAAAAAAAAAAAAGATTCCTTTAAAAATTACTGCTCACTGACAATGCACCTGGTCACCCAAGAGCTCTGATGAAGATGTTCAATGAGATTATGTCGTTTCCATGCCTGCTAATGCAGTATCCATTTTGTGGCCCATGGATCAAGGAGTAATTTCAACTTTCAGGTCTTATTATTTAAGAAATACATTTCATAAGGCCATGGGTGCTATAGATGGTGAGTGATTCCTCTGATGGATCTGGGCAAAGTAAGTTGGAAACCTTCTGGAAAGAATTCACCACCATTCTAGCTGCCATTAAGAACATTTGTGATTCATGGGAAGAGGTGAAAATATCAACATTAGCAGGAATTTGGAAGCAGTTGATTCCGACTCTCACAGATTGAGGGGCTTGGGGTTCAAGACTTCAGTGGAGGAAGTAACTGCAGATGTGGAATTAGCAAGAGAACTAGAATTAGAAGTGGAGCCTGCAGATGTGACTGAACTGCTGCAGCCTCATGATAAAACTTGAATGGATAAGGATTTATTTCTTATGGATGAGCAAAGAAAGTGGTTTCTTGAGATGGAATCTACTCCTGGTGAAGACACTATGATGATTGTTGAAATAACAGCAAAGTGTTTAGAATATTATATAAACTTAGTTTATAAAGCAGCTGCAGAGTTTGAGAGGATTGACTCCCATTTTGAAAGAAGTTCTATTGTGGGTAAAATACTATCAAACAGCGTTGCCTGCTACAGAGAAATCATTCATAAAAGGAAGAATCAATTGATGTGGCAAACATCATTGTTGTCTTACTTTAAGATAGTGCCAGAGCCACCCAAAGATTCAGCAACCACTACCCTGATCAGTCAGCAGCCATCAGCATCAAGGCAAGACCCTCCACTGGCAAAAAGATTAGGACTCACTGAAGGCTTAGGTGATGGTTAGCATTTTTTAGCAGTAAAGTATTTTTTACTTAAGGTGTGTACACTGTCTTTTCAGGCATAATGCTTTTTGTACAGTTAATAGACTACAGTATAGTGTAAACATAACTTTTATATGCACTGAGAAGCCAAAAAATTTGTGCGACTTGGTTTATTGCGAAGTCACTTTGTTGCAGTTATCTGGAACCCGAGCCCCGAGGTATGCCTGTACAGAGAAGTATGAATACTTATAGTAAAAATTATTGCCTGTAGTATATATATTTTGTTCCATTAAGTTGTGGAGGGAAAATTTTATCGAGATACTATTAATAATTCTTTTGTGGTAAGTAACAGAACAAAATTGTTAGATTTGGGCAGTATGAATATAGCAGGTCTATTAAAGTGTTCAAGAAAAAAATGTTTTCTTCAAGTTTAGAAGAGATTTGAAGGAAATTTTTTTTTTTTTTCTTTGTGGTACGCGGGCCTCTCACTGTTGTGGCCTCTCCCGTTGCGGAGCACAGGCTCTGGATGCGCAGGCTCAGCAGCCATGGCTCACGGGCCCAGCTGCTCCGTGGCATGTGGTATCTTCCCGGACCGGGGCACGAACCCGTATCCCCTGCATTGGCAGGCGGACTCTCAACCACTGCGCCACCAGGGAAGCCCGAAGGAAATGTTTTAAAATTGTAAACATGAAAGATTTAGATAGAATATACTTTGTAATAATAAATAAGAATGAGTGTGTTAATCTGATTTTTACTATTCCTGCTACTTCTCTTTTATAAATTCAGACAAGCCAACATCTAAAACAACTTTGGTATAAGATTTTTATAAAAATCTCTTTTATAAGGTTCAGACAAGCCAACATCTAAAACAACTTTGGTAGTTGTTGAAAGGTATTAGATGGATGTGTTTATCTTTAAAATGGGCAAACATGACTTTTACAAATTTTACACAAGAGGCCAGTAACTGTAACCTAGAATCAAATATTCATTTGATTTAGAATGTTTACCTGAAATTTTTGCTTAGTTTTCTCTGGGTTTTAGAGGAAGGTGCATGTTTTGTATTGTTGTGATTTAGGGATTTTTTAAAAAGGGTTATTAGTTTTAAGGGCTTTCCCTTTTCTCTTATGAATTAAGTAGCAAATGAATCTTTCATTTTTGGAGGGTGGGGTAATAGTTATAGAAATATCATAGAAAATTAACTGAGTATTTTAATTTTTTAAGATCTAAGAGATCAGTAGTTTCTTAAGAGCGAAGCTGGTAAATATATGTGTTTTTAAAAACTTACTAAATATAATCAAACTGTGTTCTCAGTTGTTTGAGAACTATTTCCAAATTAAGAGTTGATATTCTGCCTTTTTTCATTTCATGATCTGGTAACTCTTATTAAACTTTTCCAAGCGTTTTCTCAATGCTTACTCCACTCCAGTATCTCACCCATTAAAAGGGGTTAGGGATGGGGAGGCGGTGGTAGAAAGAATGTATCAAGGCCTGAAGGAGTTTGATGTTCCAAGAAAGAAGTTCGCTTGTCTGGTGTGAATTAAGGCTGGACAGAGGCCAAACTGTGGAAGGCCTTATAGGATTTGTTCAAATTTTATTTTAAGGCCAAGGGTAGTGGAAAGCCATTGAATGTCTTTAAAGTGGGGGAATGACTTGATTTTGTTTGAATAGGATAAAAGTGGAACCTGGGAAATCAGTTAGGGAGGCTATTGCCCTAGCCCAGGGAGAGAGATTGGTGACTTGCAGTATAACCTTCTTACTCCACTGACACTCACCTCCTTCAAAAATTAGCTTAGATTTTTTTACAATTTGATTTCTTATGACCAAATGATTTTGCTCTTTTTTTTTTGATGTCAGTTATCTATAAATTTTCATTTGACAAGCTAGGTAACATTATTTTATTGCTTTATTCGTTTAAGGGTGCTAGTATGAAAGTATGGTTTCTTTATAGCTAGTATAAAGGCCTGTATAGAGGGTTTATTTTAGCTTTCTAAGGTGTCTGTACTACCTGTCTACTACTAAGGAGTTGGTGGTGTGGCTGTTCCGTAATACCAAGCAGTGATGACTAGTGAGCTCTTTTGTATGCTGTCAGGATATCTCATTCAAATTTTATATTTTTTTAGTCATCTTCTTATCTTCCAAATTCAGTTCCAACACAAAATCCTACTTTTTTAGAGGCAATAACATGAGTTTTTTCCTTTAAATAAAATACATTGATAAAGAAGCATACTTGAAATTCCCTAGTCTTTGTGACCTTCTGATCATTTATTTATCGTTCCTGCCTTCCCAGTTTTACCTTACAGGAGGAATTAGAATAAGCCTTAATTGAAGTTCAGAAATATCTAAAGATTTGTAAGTTTCTCTCCTGCTTTCTACTTCTAGTGTCTTGTTTTGAAAAATTAGGACTCATTTTTTCTTTTTCCCAGGTTGAGGTTAAAGATATCTCAAATTTTGAAAATATTTTCTTTTTTACTATTTTGCTTAGTACTTAAATATCAAAATGCCTACCAACACTATATATTTGTTGAATGTGGAAGATGCTCTACCTGTGTGAAAGACATAATGTCCTCTTAAGATTTCATGTAATGTGTCACCAAAATAGACTTTAAAAGTGTCCCGCCAAGGGGCAGAGGGGTAGCAGGGTGGACTTTTCTAATTTGTGAGGGGAAAACATTGGGCTTCTGTTTTTCTTGTTCTTTGTTTGTAGAAATCTCTCCCTCATAATGTCATAAGAAGCCTACTTATATTGGTTAAAATTAGAAGAAAGCAGGTCTTTTCATACAACCATTACCTGCCCCCCCCCCTTTTAATTATTAAAAAGGCACAGAGAGGTCGAGGTCTGGAAATTTGCCAGGCTTTCTTGGACTGTCCTAGAAAAGTAATCTTAAATGTGTTCCCAGGTGCTAGTCAGTTGAATCACAAATTTGGAGTTTTGTGGTTTGCTCTTTTCCTGTTTCCTATTATTCTATATATACTTTATGTATTCAGGAAAATGAAATTCTTTGGCGGTTGATGATAAAATCAATGCTTTTATTCCAGGCTACCAACCAAATATACCAACTTAAAGTACATTTCTGCCTAAAAAGATGTCAAGTCATTCCTTAAGAGAATGAGAACGGTTACCTTTAACGGTGTAAAGATGTTACTTTTAAAGAAATTTTTCTTTCTTTTTGGGGAGAACTTTATAATGGATGTCTTTTGTTATTTAGTGTTTAGTAATTCAGCACAGATTAAGTTAGTATCTTTTATTGAACAAGCCGGGGGTAGAGCATCTTCTGTACTTAAAGAAGAGTTTTAAAAATGAGGTTCTTTAAAAATTTTGCTCTACAGAAAGGTAGAGATGGATGAAAGGTATTAGGTGGATGTGTTTATCTTTAAAATGGGCAATCATGACTTTTACAAATACAACTTTTACAAATTTTACACAAGAGGCCAGTAACTGTAACCTAGAATCAAATATTCATTTGATTTAGAATGTTTACCTGAAATTTTTGCTTAGTTTTCTCTGGGTTTTAGAGGAAGGGTGCATGTTTTGTATTGTTGTGATTTAGGGATTTTTTAAAAAGGGTTATTAGTTTTAAGGGCTTTCCCTTTTCTCTTATGAATTAAGTAGCAAATGAATCTTTCATTTTTGGAGGGTGGGGTAATAGTTATAGAAATATCATAGAAAATTAACTGAGTATTTTAATTTTTTAAGATCTAAGAGATCAGTAGTTTCTTAAGAGCAAAGCTGGTAAATATATGTGTTTTTAAAAACTTACTAAATATAATCAAACTGTGTTCTCAGTTGTTTGAGAACTATTTCCAAATTAAGAGTTGATATTTTGCCTTTTTTCATTTCATGATCTGGTAACTCTTATTAAACCTCTTTGTATTGAACTAGATCTACAATTAAGTGAATTAAAAAATAAGAAATTTGTAAGAGCTTTATTTAGAGAGGTTTTGCTTGCCTCTTTTATAAAAGGTAATTCTATTTCAAATTTGGTGTTCTCTTTGGGCCTCTAAAATTTGGTAAGGATTTTTAAGAGAGAGGTTTGAGAAATTTATGTGTTCTTCAAACCCTGGTCTGTATAAAAGTAGATATATACTTATTTTGGACCTATATGAGGAAAATCAGTCACTGATGAGTTAACAGTGTTAAAATACATTTTAGGTGGTTATCTTAGTAATTTGTCAGGAATTAACATTAGGGGTCCTTAGATAACCAGTGGTTAACTGTTGACATCTACTTTTATTCTCCTTCTCATACCCATGTATGCACACACTGTGTCTAGTGTTACAACGTACAATGTTTATATTTTTATTTTATTCCACATAAGTTCTGTTTTTAGTTTATATTACTTAAGCTAGATGGACAGAATCTTGAACTGTTTTGTCAGACTGATAGTACTGAGTATAACAGGCAAGGCAAAAAAAATTTCTGGGAAAATTGCCAGAAAGTGTTTGTGTTTTCCTTTGGAAGTGATTGTTTGGTGGTAGGAAGGTGCTTAGTTTAAAAAAATAAAAATAAAAATTAGATTGACAGGTCCTAAAATGTTGCATTGCCATCCAGAAATTTTATTTGAAAATTTATTCTCCTTCCTCATATTTCTAACTTGTTTATCAGAAGTCTTTTGGGACATTGTGGACTTTACTTCTTTTCCTAATACTTAAAAACAGCCCAGGGCAGCCAAATAGGGAAGGTGACTTCTGTGATGTTTATTAATATAGAAAAGAAAGGATACCAGAAGACCTTTGATCTGTTTATAGATGCATAAAAACAAATTATTAAAATGAGTTTTAAAGAAATTACACAACACATAGAAGTAATAAACAAGAATTTTAGATTCTTCTCTTCTAGTACTAAACATCTTAGTTATAAATATGAAGTCCATTGGTGATTTTTAAAATAAGGCTAGTTAAGTGATATAGCTGTTATTTAATATCATAGTGAGTTTTCAGTTTGTATTCTTTTCCTTTAATAGAAGTGTACTGCTATTTAAAACTTCTCTAATAAGTATTGCTGATTTTCTTCAGTTGCTGGTTTTAAGTTGCCAGATGTTACTTTGATGAAAACTTTGTGATGAGTTGTTTTGTTTTGTTTTGTTTTAAGTTTCTCACTCTTAATACTGCTGGTTCCTCAAGGGTAATATTTCACATTACTTTCATAGCAGCTGAAGTGATCCGTTTTTACATCAGAGTTTGATGATTTACTAAAAAGAAAGCCTGCATTTTCCCAAGTAAATGAAGCACTAAAACCCCTTAATGTACCTAGTGTCTTTTCAGAGTAATTGAGACTTGTAGGTTGTTTTTAGTAGAAACTACTTTGTGTGTGTGTGGGGGGGGGAGGGGTTCCTTAATCTATCTTAGGATGTCTGTTCTGAGAATTTACCTTTATCTCTTATTCTTCTAAGTTTATGCCCAGTTTTGGCTTTTGTGCAATTGAAAAAATAGTCCATTTATTCTGATGGGAGTATTGGCCTCTAGCTGCAGTCACCATGATCTCCCTGTTCCCCCCAAAATGAACATCTAATATCAGAAACCTGTTTTATATGGTCTAGGTAATACTTGTATCTGCTTGTACCTGTTTTGATATAATTCGTATTTTGAATGAGTGCCAGAGAATTGCATAGAATTATTTCAATCTTGAGATCTGGGCATTTATAGGTAGCCCACACATTTTGTGGCTATAGGCAAAACCACTTTTCTGTTGTGCCTTATCTTTGAAGATACCTTGCTTATCCCGGACAATACATACCTTTCATGACAGTAAGAACATAACATCAGGAAGAGAGTTAGCAAAAAAAAGAAACATAGGGTAAATATATATGGAATAAAGCTTTATTTTGTAAGATGATGTAAGCTAAACATTTATCAACAGCCAAATACCTAACTCAGGTCACTTTTATCTTACTTTCTTACACTTAGACCAAATAAGAGACTGTGTAAAGCAAAAACTTGATCTCCATATTCTAATTTGCCAGTCCTTTTGATACCTGTGGCCATCTGATAAGCATGGATGTTATAGACTCCTGGTTTTTATTGGGTAGTTAATATGGCTTGCTGAGTTTCCTTCCATTCCAACACAGTTTACTGATTTTCAGGTTAATCTTAAAAATATAACTTTTATTCTTAACTTTTGATGTCTTGCAAATCTGCCTTGATTATACCCAATACTGAAGAATATGGAATGTTCATGTTTAGTGAAAGCAATCTTGTCAAACACTGATTAACCACAGCCCTGTTTATTTGATCATGATCTTCTCTGTCTCTGTTTAGCTCAGTTCTGTCTCTTTCCTTAATAGTCCTGCTTTAGTCCCCTTTCCTCCATAAAACCTTCTTTTTTCATTTCCTTGTTAATTGATTGATTTAGTGCATGTTTAATGAGTTCCTGTACTGTGCCAGGTACTGCTGATACAGCAATGATAGTAGGGCTTGTTCTGGAAGCTCATAGTTTAGTGGAGGTCCAGGTTATCATCTCCAAAGTCCTACTGCATTTATTTATAGCCCTTATCTTGGTGTTTTAATTTACGGTACAAGCATATGATCAATTTTTTTCATCTGTATATGTTCAATATAAAAGCAAAGTTTTCTTCAAAGTTTATTCCCAGAAAAAGTCATTTTATATTTGAGACTTTGCAAAGTTTTTAATATTTTGAGGCTCTTGCTCAATAATTTTATTTTGAATAGAAGTATAATGTTTGTAGAAGACAGGCTTGAAATGATGCCAGTCAGTGCTAGTTTTGAATTTTTATGGAAGTTTCCCGAGGGAAAAGGTAAAAGGGGAATAAAGAGTTCAAACAGATAAGAAATTATTCTTGGGAGGGTTGACTAACTATTATAATTTGTTGTAAACTATTCACAAAGGTAAAAAAAAAAAAGCCTTTAAAATCTCACTTTTAAGAGCAATATTATAAGTACTTTATGAACATCACAATATATACCTATAGAACAATGGGAAAAAAACAGTGTCTTAATATTATGGGAGTGGAAGTTTGTGGCTTGGAGAAACATTTCCAGTGACAATATTCTATATGACTTCAAAAAGTACTGTTTCTCAAACAACTTAAACGGAAATGAAGATAATTCAAGTTTTGTTACTTTTAAATGACTCAAAAAGAAGGTAATGAGATGATACTTGTTGAAAGACATATGTGAAGTTTGAACAAAATTGTTTTTAAAATTTTTGTGCTTCATGATTTTAAAACATTCATAAAACTAAATTAATGAGTTAAAATTAAGTATACATTGGGCTTTTCATACAAATATAGAAAGGTTTGTATATTTCAAGTTGGTCAAAAGATTTTTAAAATATCTTCTCATTGGGGGAAATTAGGGTATCCGTCATATTGAGGGTTGCATGAGGGTTGTATCAGTGTTTTGATATAATTTTAATTTATTTTATTTGTACTATAAAATGTTTTTGATTAAAAGCATCATTCAGTTTGATCTGCCTTCCATAAGTGATTCTCTTTGGATGTGTGTTCTACCCCTAGAGTGGTGGGAAGCAGTGACATGTGAAGGGAAAACAAGAATTGCTTTTCATGTTGTATTTATTATTTTTGAAACTTCATTAACCCTTCCTAGCAAACTAAGTTGCCTTTGGGAGGCACAAGGTTAGGGAAGGCATTCAGTAACCTGTTTATACTGTGTTCTCAGTGACTTGTTGATAGTTTCAGACAGCATTAAAATACTTTTCCAGAAGTGAGCCTCAGATTTGTAAGTTGTCAAAACAGTTCTTTTCTTTCTGTTTAATGTTGGTTGCATACCGTAGGAAAATTGTGATAGGATGAGGCTGGTCACAGGACTGTGAAAAACATTGTCACCTTAATCAGATAAGAAATTAATACAATTCATAATCATAAAAGATTCTTTAATTCCATCTATCTGTTTCAAAGGAGATGGGGGTGCAGTAGTAGTTGGTGGATTTTTTTTTTTTTTTTGCTGTACACGGGCCTCTCACTGTTGTGGCCTTTCCCGTTGTGGAGCACAGGCTCCGGACACACAGGCTCAGCGGCCATGGCTCATGGGCCCAGCCACTCCGTGGCATGTGGGATCTTCCCAGACTGGGACACGAACCCGTGTCCTCTGCATCAGCAGGTGGACTCTCAACCACTGCGCCACCAGGGAAGCCCTAGTTGGTGGATTTTTAAAATTCAGTTGTCACATCACATTTTTACATTTTAATCATTCGTTAAGTACTGTTTATGTTTGGAGGGCAAGTAAGACAGTCTTAGATCCAATAGCATTCTGATGTATGAAAGAACTTATATAGACAACTAACTAAAACCAATGAGTAAATATAAAATATTTTATATTGGATTGCAAGTAGTGTGCATTTTGTGGGAAGGAGGAGTTCTGATGAGAAAACTTGAAAATTGTCACATATGTGAGATTTAGCCTGGGAGGCTTTTTGCAAGAGCTGGCCTTTCAGAAACTCTTAGAATGATGATAGATTGCAAAGGGGAGGGCATTTAAGGAATATTTGCTTGATCCATGTCCACTGTTCCAGCACCATTTATTGCAAAGGCTATCTCTCCTCCTTTAAAATTCTTTTGCTCATTTGTTAAAAATTAATTGGGCATATTCGTATGGGTCTGTTTCTGGGTCCTCTATCTGTACCACTGGTCTTTGTGTCTTTGTCTCCACCAGTACCACACTGTCATGCTACTGCAACTATATGGTAAGCCTTAACACCAAGAAGAGTGATTTCTCCCTTTATTATTCTTTTTCAACACATTAATAAGCTCTTTTAGGTGTCTACAAAGAAATTTGCTGAGATTTTGATGTGAATTGGATTAATCCTATTTATCAGTTTAGGGAAAATGGACATCTTTATTATGTTGACTCTTCCAATCCATGAATACAGTATGTCTCTCCAAGTGTTTAGGTCTTCTTTGATTTCTTTCATCAACATTTTATGATTTTCATCATACAAATCCTATATATGTTTTATTAGACTATATGTATTTTATTTTCTTAGGAGCAATTGTAACTGGTACTTTTAATTTTTACTTTCAGTTCCAGTTGTTCATTGTCAGTATAAAGAAACACAGTTGATATTTGTGTGTTGATTTGTATTCTGTGATCTTATGGAACTCACTCACTAGTTCTAGCATTTTTTCTGTTTGAAGATTCCTTGGAATTTCCTAAATAGACAGTCATTTCATCTGCAAATGGAAACAGTTTTATATCTTCTTTTCCAATTGGTATGCCTTTAATTTCTTTTTCTTGCCTTGTTGCAATAGCTAAAACTTTCAGTACTGTGTTAAATAAAAGTGGTGGGAGTAGACATTATTGCCTTGTTTCTGATATTAGAGGGAAATCATTCAGTCTTTCACCATTAAGTATGATGTTGGCTGTAGTTTTTTTTGTAGGTGCTCTTTGTGACTTTGGGGAAGTTTCCATCTATTCCTGTTATACTGATAGACCATATGATTTTTCTCTTTTAGCCTGTTTATTTGGCAGATTGCATTTACTGATTTTTGAATATCAAACCAACCTTACATGCCTGGAATAGATTGTACGTGGTTGTGATGTATTACTTTAAAAAAATACAGTTTTGGATTTTGTTTGCTAAAATTTTGTTGAGAACTTTTACATCTAAGTTAGTGAGAGAAACTGGTCTGTATTACCCCTCTTCTTTTTTGTTCTGTCTTTGGTTTTTGTATCAAGGTAATACTGGCTTCAGAAAATTAGTTAAGTAGTCCCTCTTCATCTTTTTCTGGGAGAGACTGTAAAATTAGTGTTGGTGTATTATTTTAATACTTAATGCTTTTAAAAAACAAAACCCTAATTGTCCTCAGATGCAGTTGCAGTAGGTAAAATTTACTTTTTCCTCATGGGAGGAGTATTTCAGGTTTTGAGTATGACTTTTATAGGCCTACTTTATGGCCAAATGTTCTAACAAATTTCAGGTCCTGTGTATTAATTTTTTTTTCTTTTTAAATGGTAGGAAAAATGAAATGGTCAGTATGAGTCATTATGTATAAGCAGTACTTTGGAAATAGAACTATTATCTAAAATAATTCTGATACTAGATTCTGCAACTAGACTTACTGATTTGCTATAACTTGCCTGAGTGTGAGTTATGAAACTATGGAATTATCCATAATAATTATGGAATTATTAGGGAAATTGAATCAAATATGGAAACAAAGCTGTGAAAGGTTTGGTAACTTGTTCAAGGTCAGTTTGTAAACTAAATTCCAAGTTCAGGTCACAGTCTACTAAGCCAGTGGTACTTCACTGGGGAGGAACATTAGATCACCAGTGGGTCTTTGCCAAAAGGAGAAAAGAAAACATACATACAATATCTATACATCTATATATTTCCCCGCCGCCTGCCATGTACTTTTCAACTACTCATTCCTGGGGCATACAAAATGGCACTCAAACGTGAATTCAAGAAAACACATAGGGGATTCTGATGCACATCATTTGTTAAGAACCATTATAATAAACCCTGCACACAGACCTTTTATGTTCATTTATTTCTTTTGAAAGTCATATTAACTATTTGGAATTACTTTGATAGAATAAACCTATGGTAGAAATTTAAAGTTTCAGAAAATTTTAAATTGGGAGATGCTCTTAAAAACTAGTAAATATAGGTAACTTTTGTCATCCTTTTTAGAACTACACCTTTAAAGTCACTATGTGAGCTTAACATAAAAATACATGTAACTTGGTTTATTTTTATAATAATCATGTTATTATATTTAGTGGTCAGTTGGAGACGTGATGGATAGAGACTGATTACCCAATCAGCTTGAGGAGGGGGGGTGGCAAGATTGTCAGTTTTCCCCATTAAGCAGTTTTCTTTCTATCTATGGATAATATCAATCAAGTGATAGTCTAGATCTAGAAAATCATCTGAAATCTTAACTTACCATTAAATATTAAGAAGTAGGGCTTCCCTGGTGGCACAGTGGTTGAGCGTCTGCCTGCCAATGCAGGGGACACGGGTTTGTGCCCCGGTCCGGGAAGATCCCACATGCCACGGAGCGGCTGGACCCGTGAGCCATGGCCGCTGAGCCTGCGCGTCTGGAGCCTGTGCTCCACAACGGCAGAGGCCACAACAGTGAGAGGCCCACGTACCGCAAAAGAAAAAAAAAATATATATATATGTATATATATATATTAAGAAGTATTAAAAGAAATAAAGAAAATAGTCATTTGTTTATCTTTTTTCAAGTCCAGAGGTGGCAAAGAAAAGATACTGATGTTTTCCCCTCTCCTTCTATACTAATTTCAAAACCCTTTACCTCAAAATCTTTCTCAGTTACATGGCTCCTGGCAGCCACTCTTAATTGATTAGAATTGACGCCAAAGATAAAACCTATTTGGCATTTTTGTTATAGGCAATGTTCTTTTTTGGGAGGTCAGTTTTATTTAGTTCAAGTGTTGTTCCTGTGCTTCAATGGAGTCTTCTTTTGGAAATTAAAAATAATTAATAGTGGTTTTTAACATGAATTACGCAAGTGATAGTTCACAGAAGACTCCTCCTCAACAAACAAAACAAACAAAAGGCAGGTTAGCTAGACTGTGGGAATTAGGATGTTGTTTCAAGAGGTAGCTGACCAGGACTTCCCTGGCGGTCCAGTGGTTAAGACTTCACCTTCCAATGCAGGGAGTGTGGGTTCGATCCCTGGTCAGGGAGCTAAGATCCCACATGCCTCGCGGCCAAAAAACCAAAACTTAAAACAGGAGCAATATTGTAACAAATTCAATAAAGACTTTAAAAATGGTCCACATCAAAAAAAAAAAAATCTTAAAAAAAATAAGAGGTAGCTGACCACACAGCCTGTGGGCCAAATCCAGCCTGTGAACTAAGAATGATATTTACATTTTTAAATGGTTGGAAAAAAAATCAAAAAAAAATAGTATTTTGTGACATGTAAAAATTACATGAAATTTAATTTTCACTCTCTGTAAATAAAGTTTTATTCGAATGTAACAATGCTCATTCATTTACTGTCCTCTGGATGCTTTTGTGCTACAGTGGCAGAATTGAGTAGTTGTGAAAGAGACCATATGGCCTGCAAAAGCTAAAATATTTACTCTCTGGCCCTTTGCAGAAAAAAGTTTGCCATCCCCTGTTTTGAGATAACATGGGCAGAGTATGATTGCTTTGTGGTTATTTAGTAAAGGAGGAAACTTAATTTGCTGTTATTTTCAACAGGTTTCTGAAAAGGAATAATTTACAAAATGGCTACTGTTTATATGCAGATGAATAGTAGTAGCAGCCCTTCTTTTATAAAATACAATGGACATAGAGTTACCAGCCATAGTTTACATGTCCGCTCACACTATTATTTCTTCTGTAGTTGAGGAGTCCACAGCACCATTACTGCCACAGATTTTATCAGCTTATAATTATATCTCTGTGCTAGAGCATTGTAGAGCAGCAGTTCTCAAACTTTTTGGTCTCAGAACTTCTTTAGACTTACCCCAGAGAGTTTTTATATGCTTTGTATCTGTAAGTATTCATCATATTAGAAATTAAGGCAGAAAATTAAAATATATTTATTTAGAAGTGACAATAAATCCATTATATGTTAACAAAAGAATAGATTTTTATGAAAACTATTTTCCAAGACAACAAAAAAATTAGTGAAATTGTTACAGATCTCTTTATAATTGTTTTAGTAGAAGACAACTGGATTCTTATATCTGTTTTTTCTACTCAATTTGTTGTGATACAACAATCCATTGTATTGTTTTGATATGAAGGAAATTTGGCCATACACAGATATATAGTTAGAAAAGTGAGGAATATTTTAATCCTTTTTTAAGGTAATTGTGGATTATTAGTGATATTGAATATCTTTTTATGTAGTATTTCCCATTCATATCTGTTTGATAAAGCATCTCTTTGAATCTCTTGCTCAGTTTTTAGAAGTTGGGTAGTATGTTTTCATATTGTTGAGTTGTGAGAGGTCTTTATATTTTCTGAATATCAGTTATTTTTAAGGTATATAATTTGCAAGTATTTGCTCCCAGTCTGAAATTTTTTCCTTAACTTTCAAAGAGAAGTTTCAATTTTAATGAAGTTCAACTTACCAGTTTTTTCTTTTGTAGCTCATGTGTTTTGTGTTCTAAGAAATCCTTCATAATTTAGGGTCACCAGATTTTTCATTTTTTTCTAGAAATTTTATAGTTTTAGGTTTTATTTTGAGTTTGTGATGTGTTTAGAGTTAATTTTTGTATATAGCATGAGCTATGAGTTGATATGAGTTGAGGTTCTTTGTTTTGCATATAGATGTCCAATTGTTCCAGCGTCAGTTGTTGACTTTCTCTGCTAAATGCATTGGTACCTTCGCTGTGTATCAACTGACCATATGTGTTTGGGTCTATTTCTGGATTCTCTGTCCTGTCCTGTAGGTTCATGTGTCTGTCTTTTCACTAAGACCACACTGTCTTGATTGCCGAAGCTTTAGTAAAAGTCTTAAAAACAAGTAATATGGGGAGTTCCCTGGCGGTCCAGTGGTTAGGATTCGGCGCTTTCATTGCCATGGCCCAGGTTCAATGCCTGAGTGGGGAACTAAGATCTCACAAGCCACGCAGTGCAGCCAACGAAAAAACAAACAGTATGAATTCTGTTTTGTACATCTTTTTCAGAATTATTTTGGGTATTCCAGTTCCCTTGCTTTTCCATGTAAGACAAGAGATAGTTTCTTAAAAGTTAGTTACAGTGTGGAATCTGAAACCACTAATGAACTTTTTGTCCTCTGTAATGTTAAAATCTACTTGGCTATCTTGAATTTTGTATGGATTTTTTGCCCATGAGTGTTTTTCAAACGTCATGCATAATTCACTTGGAAAATATTGGTTCTCTGAATTATATAGACCTTCTAAATATTGGCACATCTCATTATTCTGTATTTAAAAGTCACATTTGTTAATATCACCACTCATCAGAAATTCTTTAAGTATTGGGAAGGTGTCAGGCTAATGGTGGTGGTAAATACAAATTTTCCAAAATTCTTATTTTTGCTTGAAAACTCATATTTTATTATTGGCAGTGCATACTGTCAGGTGTTTTTCTTGATGTAACAGGTTTACTTGGTTCATTTTGGGAACATTTCTGCCAAATAGTCGTCTGAATAGCCTTGGTTGGTTTAGTTCACAACTCAATCATGCAAGGGCCTTTTCTGAGGGCAGTCATTGTACTTCAGTGTGTAGTAGCAGTGCTTTTGGTTAGTTCCCATTTTGTCACACAGAATATTGAGAAGAAGTCTACTCAAGGGTCAAGATTTTTTTAAAAATTAACAATTGTACTGCTTTCCATCAAGGACATTCTTAAGTGAAACTGGCCTTTTACAGAGAAACCCTGTGATATATGTGGTTGCTTTCTATTATTATGTTTATTATACTTAAAGTACAGAGATTGACCTGGAAACCTGAACCCAATGTTATAACACTAGTAAGGCAGTAAATTATTGACATTTCAGGAAGATTTGAAGTTTCATGTACTGGGAGACGAGACGATCTGTTTAGGAACAAATACAGTTATATTAAAAGTTGTCGTTTTATTATCTTATAGGTGCTATACTTGGTAGATCAGAAACTCAGGAGTGTATTTTCTATAATGCTAATTGGGAAAGAGATAGAACCAATAGAACTGGTGTTGAATCCTGTTATGGTGACAAAGATAAACGGCGGCATTGTTTTGCTACCTGGAAGAATATTTCTGGTTCCATTGAAATAGTGAAGCAAGGTTGTTGGCTGGATGATATCAACTGCTATGACAGGTAAGAACACATTTTATTTTTTTATGATAGTGTTGAATAATTTTCATTTCCTCCATTCCCCCCCCCCCATTTTTTTAAAAGGAGAAAGATCAATGCATGGATTTTCACTGTTTCTTTTTTAAGATGGGATTATGAAGACCATTATAACATGTTGTAATGACAAGATATGTATTTTAAAGTAAAAAAATAAATATAGCATGTTTATGTTTTATCTTCAATATACTTTGAATAATCTATCAAGTGGTGAGAACTTTAGATAAGAAACATTTCTTTCCATATGTTGTAGGGCTATAGGTTTTTTTTAAACACCAATTTTAAGGAAAAAGGATTTTAAAAATTGCTTTAAGAGAGAATATATCTGTTGAAAATCTATCCTGAAGGAGAATAAAGCTTAATCATTTTAGTTTCCCTCTTTATGTATCTGGAAGAAATTGATCTCACTACATTTCCTTGCAGAGTAGGCCTTTGTTCTTTATCCCAAGAGACATTTTAACTTGACATTCAGAATTACATCAGAACTAACACAATCCTCATAGAAAGCTACATTTTATTTAAAAAACCTTGTTTAAATTGTTTTATTCTGTTGGAAATAAAATATAGTGGATATGTCATTGACTGCCTGTGATCTTTCTGCAAGGTGTCCCTAGATGTTTGGCCGATCACTTAAACTGCCTGGGCCACAGGATTTTCACTGAGGGTGGGTGCTGATGACTGCAGAAGGTACAGAATCCTAGATAACCAGACTTTTTGGAGCCAGATAACTAATACAGTCACGGAACTCTAGCTACATCCTGATCCACTTTCAGGGGCTTTAATAGATTACCACGAATCTGTGGTTGATTGGACATATGTGATTAATAATAAAATGTGTTGAATAAACTCATGAAAATTGAATTAGCTCCACTTTTGGTGAAAATTAAAATGGTCATTTAGGTATATAGTATTTAGGATATACATCTATATATATGAATTTTCTGGGGAGTATTACTCTGTAATTATACATTTTAGCTGTATTTCTGATTATTAGCTTCTTTATTAACAGAGGTGATCATTAAGTGATATTTGCTGTTATGAAAGAGTAAGTAGAGCCACTAGGGAAACAGTATAGATGTTCCTCAAAAAATTAAAAATAGCAGTGATATAGCAGTTCCACTTTTGGGTATATATACAAAGGAAATGAAAACACTAACTTGAAAAGATATATGCACCTCCACGTTTATTGCAGCATTATTCACAATATCCAAGATGTGGAAACAACCTAAGTGTCTGTCAATGGATGAATGGGTAAAGAAAATATGGTCTATGTATACAATGAACTGTTTCTCAGCCATAAAAAAGAAGAACATCTTGCCATTTGCAACAACACTGATGACCTTGAGGGCATTATGCTAAGTGAAATAAATCAGACAGAGAAAGACAAATACCATATGATCTCACTAGTATGTGGAATCTTTAAAAAAAAAGAAAAGAACCCATATATATAGAGAACCGTTGGTGGTTGCCAGAGGCTGGGGGTGAGGGGTGGGCAAATGGGTGAAGGGAGTCAAAAGGGTATGAATTTTCAGTTATAAAACAAATAGGTCCTGGGGATATAATGGGGGATGTGATGTAATGGTGACTATAGTTAATAATACTGTATTGTATATTTGAAAGTTGCTAAGGAACTTAGCAACTTTTAAGTAAATCTTAAAAATTCTCTTCACAAGAAAAAAAATTTTTAACTATGTGTGGTGATGAGATGTTAACTAGACTTACTGTGGTGATCATTTCACAATATATGCAAATATCCAATCACTAGATTGTACACCTGAAACTAATATAATGTTATAGCAAATTATATCTCAATTTATAAAAAAAGAAAAGTTGAAGAAGTTGGGGAAAAAATGAGGTTTGGAGGTCATCTTTATTCAAAACTGTCTATTAATTAGTTGAAATCAGGGATCCCTGTTCTTTTTATTGTAAAATGCTACTGTGCTTCTCACCTAAAACCAGTATTACTGGAGATTAAACTTTGCTAGATAATGTGAGTGAGTTGTTCAGTGCAAATGCCTGCTCTTACAGTGATAATTACTACATCAGCTTTGTTTCTAGGGGTTAAATGCCAATTTAAAAGTATGTGAATTTCTGCTTTTATGTTCTGAATTTGATTAAAAAACAAATATTAAAGGTAGTAACATAAATAAGAGAAAGGAAAAGAAGATTCAAGAAATGTCGAAGTGTGGAGGAAAAGACAGTGGTAAAAAGAATGAAATTGAATGGTGAAAAGTATTGATAATTTACTTCAGTTAACTAGGCTAGGTATTTAATCACGTTAACCTATGATTTGATTCATGATTTTAAATATTAAATTTTAAATTTGTAAATTTTTCTTTATAAATTGTTAGAAATTTAGCTTTCATTTGTCCTTTAACTTTCTACTAAATAGACATTGGTATAGATTTTATTTCAAAGTTTGATTTTATTAAAATTGCCTTCTCCCTGAAACTTCTTGAGCTTTTCACTTTAGAGTTAAATTCAACCTTATTATTCTAACAGCCATTATAAAAGTTCACAGTTTATTTGTAATGTGTCTTTAAATCTACCTGATGTTATTAGCCATATTTAAATATCTGATTTTAAAAACTAGGTATAGCTAATTTTTTAGTGGTTGATTAGGATTTAATCTAGGTGCTAAATCCCTATCTTTTCAGTAACTCAGGTCCTATGTAGAAGGCTGCCTCCCCCTACCCCTTAAGTCAACCCACCTCCAGTCAGTTTTTTGAGTTACTAGGGCCTGTATGTTTGTTGTTACATATTGTTCTTGTTACTTATCCTTAACCCTGTTCATTGTGTTCAGGGAATTTAAATCTGCTACAAAAATGGCTTAATTCCCAAGCCTGGTTTAGGTCTCTGATGATGAAATATGTTCTGCCACACATTATTTTGTGCCTGTGTATTTATATGTATGTATAGGCATATAGGTATGTACTTATATGTGTACACACACATACAGTTTTTTTTATATATAGTGTTCAGTTTTTGTATTCATAAAATGGGAAAGCCATATTTCCTGTGAGTAAAAGCACTCTTAGACCAAATTTCTTCATTGGCTTTATGTTCCTCTTCAGGCTTCTCTACTAATTAAATAAACAATTTAAAAAGATGGTTGCCGGGCTTCCCTGGTGGCGCAGTGGTTGAGAGTCCACCTGCTGATGCAGGGGACACGGGTTCGTGCCCCAGTCCGGGAAGATCCCACATGCCGCGGAGCGGCTGGGCCCGTGAGCCATGGCCGCTGAGCCTGCGCGTTCGGAGCCTGTGCTCCGCAACGGTAGAGGCCGCAGCAGTGAGAGGCCCGCGTACCGCAAAAAAAAAAAAAAAAAGATGGATGCCTTAGATTGATCATTAAAAACCAAATTAAAGAAATGGTTTCAAGGAGCCAATCTGATTGTTATAAAATCAGCTGTTGATTTATTTTTCTGATGAGATTTAATAATAGGATTCAAGGAACATTTTTTACTTTTAAGAATTGATTATTGAATATTAATAAAAATCTCAAAGTTGACTATAAATGACTTGTTCATTATTTTATCTCTGAGAACTTTAGAAAAACACCTATTGTAGATTCAGAGTAATAATGTTGATTTTAATTATTTCTCCTCTTTTTGTTTATAGGACTGATTGTATAGAAAAAAAAGATAGCCCTGAAGTATATTTTTGTTGCTGTGAGGGCAATATGTGTAATGAAAGGTTTTCTTATTTTCCGGAGATGGAAGTCACACAGCGTAAGTTCACAGGGAAAATGCATATGTCTGTTCAACTAGTAGATCGAAAACAAAGCATATTTGTGTTGATGGAATAATTTACTCCCATCTTCTCCTACTCTTTATTTTTTCTCCTAAAATTTGACACTATAATAAATATTTATTGTGAAATTTTGTCGACCAAATCTGAGTGGTTTTCTTCCTCCTCTTTTCCACAGCTACTTCGAATCCAGTTACACCAAAGCCACCCTATTACAACATCTTGCTCTATTCTTTGGTGCCACTTATGCTAATTGCGGGGATTGTCATTTGTGCATTTTGGGTGTACAGGCATCATAAGATGGCTTATCCTCCTGTGCTTGTTCCAACTCAAGTAAGTTATTGTCTTGTACTTTGTGTTGTTTTAGATTTTACATTTTAAAGAAATATTACTGTGGTGAAACCACAGTAGATTGTTACAAATCATTTTCCTTTGGAGTTAATTTTTGAATATTTATTGTCATGGGAACTATAGCTAATTTTGCAAACTTATTAATTTGCTGTGTCCTAAGTTTAAGGGTTGAAGTGGAGTAGAATAAAGAGTATTCCCATTCCTGTTCTTTGGAGAGTTTTACTGTCATTATAGTACTTTAAAATGTGGGATATACTCTGCTGTCTTTCTTGAGAAGTAATTGATGATAGAGAAGTGATATCGTAGCCCTTTCTTTCCCTTCTATTTTCTCCTCCACTCCTAAGTTTTTGTGTCTTTTTCAAAACTACTTGCCAAAAAATCCTTTTAACCGTGGTGAGGGACCCAGTAAGGTAACCAAGAATGTGGGATAGAGAAGTTTCACAAAGGCAACAAGAGGATATATCTATAAAATTGTTGTTCTAGGGAAGAGGAGCAACAGTTCTCATCATGTGTTGTTTGTAGTTCCAAGTATATATATTTTTATTTGCAGCATATCAAATGTGTACTGAAGTCTGAAAACTTTTTTAATGCCCTTGATTCTCCCTCCCTCGACACCGAATATATCTGAAAATATAGGTGTGGTGGGTAGGTAGTCAGAATAAATTCATGAAGTTTTCCTCACTCTCTATCATGTGGACAGTTGGAGCTGATTCAGTGCTTTACAAGGACTTTTAATATAAGTAGTTATTATTCTACAGGCAGAGGAAACATGATAACTTCTGGTTTAATTGCTTGAGATGTCTTTAAACTCGAGTTTGTGTTTCTTTTGACTCTTAAGATCAGATTACCTCAGCCTTCTGGATCTCTTGGTTTAACTTTGTTTCTCTAATACCACTAGGATTAATGGTTAAAACTTGGTAGAAGAAAATGATAAAGTCTTATAATTTAATGACCAAAACAACTTCTTCACTTTAAGCTTTATTTACATAACATATTCCTTTCTCAGTGCTTGAAGCAATCTGTTGGCATTAGATCATTGATCCCTGTAATCTTTGTAGGATGGGTATATGGAGAAATAAGTCCAAAGGTAAAACTCCTCATTTAGTAAATTAGGTAAACACACTATTTTGTACAGCTGAAATATTTTAACTTTTAACATTAGTAGATAACTTGTAGATTTGTTAAAAATCACTTTAAGAAGTACTTTAAAATTTTAAAAATTTAGTGCCTAATAAATATATGTAGTTTACTCCAAAATGTCCATAGAATACACTTTACTTTCTGTTGGTGGTAACTATTTTTTATTTAATATCTACATTTAACAGAATGAGTATTTACTGTTGGTGACATGCATTGATTTGTGAAGCTGTCTCTTTCAGTAACCTAAGAGCAGTTGCCTTTATTAGGATCACCAGCAGAAATAAATGTGGGAGCTAACTTCCTTCTAAACCTCCAATTTGAATGTAATCATATCAATTCAGAAGTCTGTGATGCTGGTTCAAAAGGAGAGTTATGACAAATGCAAATTAAATTTGGCACATAAAATATATTGATAGGGGGTTTTAGGAAGCTCCATTTTACTTACTTTGATGGTGGGTACAACAAATATTTGTGCAAAGACTATTTTAAATGTATTTGTGCAGATTGTAATGACCTAAATAGTGATGCCACCTTGGGCTTATATAATTCTATTTTCAAAAATGATTATTTCCTGTACATGATTTTTCAAAGTAGTCAGTTTGCTTCATAGAGATCTACTTTTTTTGTTTTGTTTTCTTATATTGTCTCTAATTAGTGACTAAATTGTTGTGAATTTAACACAAAAGAAAAGAAAAGAAAAAAAAAGAGTATTTAAGTGCCTAAATTTGCCCTGGATTTGTGATATGATAGAAACAAACTGGAAACTACATTTAAAAACAAATTTGTTAAATTTCTTAATAGAACTTTAAAAATAATAATATAATCCTATAGATAACATTTATATAAAATATTGGTGAAAAAGTGTGGTTGGACATTTTAAAGGGCTGAATATCATATATTTGAGGCCACTTTATTTAGAAATGCTAATTAATTCAAGGGTTTGGATTTTTAAAAAGGAAAGATGGATTATTATTCATAAATAAGAACTAGGAATGTTCAATGAGTATCCATTTCTGTGGGTTTTAGATATTTGTTGCAATGGTTAATGTTATTGTACACATTTATTTAGTGTTTGTGTTGTTCTCTAGTGAATTTGCATGAATTGTATGAATTACTGAAAAATAAGGAATGAACTTAAAAAGGTTTTGTGAAGGAATGACCTGGAGTGGTCAGGCTTTGTTATGAAAAATTTAAGACATGCCTGACTTTATGCTTTCCTTCTGTCATAAACTGTGTTGTGGAAAAGGAGCATTGTCATCAATGTGGAACTTCATATATGTCATCTTTCATTGTTTCAAACGGTATAGAGTCATGCTGTAAGTCTCATTTTTGGTGAGAGGTTTATGCAGACTACTTCTGCAAGATTACTTAGTGGCCATCTTGTTACAAAACGCTCAGTTTTATTTCTGCTTCAAAAAAATGATTGATAATTGTATCAAGCATTAATTGAACATTTACAGTGTACTAGAGTACTGGTAAGTTACATAGATGTATTAATATATATATAAAAAATATACAAAAAATACATAAAAATTTCCCCATGATTTCCAAGTTGTGACCAGTATGTAAGGATCATCTTTGGAATTTGTTAAGAAATACAAATTCCTGGACTACGCCCCTGAAAGTATGGAATGGGGCCTGGGATATTATGATTCTAATAAGTTTTCCAGGCAGTTCTGGTGACCAGCTAGGTGTGGAAAGGACTGATCTGATTTTACCTCACAGGGTTGTTTATGTAGTGTTATAATCCCTATTTTATAGATAAAGAAATTGAGACATAGCAAAGCTCACAAGTATCAGAGCTGGAATCTGAACTAAGACTCTCTGACACTAAAGCTTTGCTCTTACTGCTTATGCTGTTCTGCCTCTCTTTTTTCAGAAAGCAGATGCTTTTGCTGTTTCAGATAATTCAGTAAACATCCCTGCCATTTCAAAATCATTCTATTAGTGAATTTATTTTCCTATTTTGGGATGTTGAGTAGTTTGACTACTAAAGTGAGCAATAACATGATCACATTGTCTCACAGAGGACAGAAGGGGAAATAAACAAGTCATCTGTTTTCCATTAAAAATTTTTTAGCACACATTTTATTTTTTTATTTTTTATTTTTTATTTTTGCGGTACTTGGGCCTCTCACTGTTGTGGCCTCTCCCGTTGTGGAGCACAGGCTCCGGACGCGCAGGCTCAGCGGCCATGGCTCACGGGCCCAGCCGCTCTGTGGCACGTGGGATCTTCCCGGACCGGGGTACGAACCCGTGTTCCCTGCATCGGCAGGCGGACTCTCAACCACTGCGCCACCAGGGAAGCCCTAGCACACACTTTAGAATAGGGTTTATGAACATGGATTGGGTTGCAGGTAAAGATTCTTGTGCTTCGGAGTTGATAGTGCCAATGCCCTAGCTATTCAAGGCTTTTTTGAGGAACAGGAGAAGTCGGTAGGGGAAACATACTACACATTTGAAGTCTTAAGGTGTCTTCTGCATTTCACCCCATATTCATGTCCCCATATTCAAAGTTTAATTTCAAGACCAGTTAGGAAAAGATCTTACATTCTTGTTGTGCATTTCTGCAACAATCTTCCTTCTAATTTCTTCACTTTTAGACAATGACATAAAATTTGTCATTCTCTTTTCTTAGGGAGACTTTTTCTTAAAGCGTTGGCTAAAGGCTGGTGATAGCTTATTGATGGATCATTCCTACAATAAGAACTATATTTGAAGAGAATTTACAGTGATTCTCAGCAGAACAAGCTAACGTTACATATACTGTGCTCATTCATTGGTCTGATCTCAGTCTTTTATTCTCTTTGTGGGTAAAAGATCAGTCTTACGGGGTATTCTGGAGGACTAAGACATATCTACATACATATCTTAATAAGCTGGTTCTGGCAGTTAAATGGTAGGATTCTTTACTTCTAAGACATCAAGTTCAAAGTTTCTTCTGGTTTTGTTAGTATTTTGAAGAAGTGATACAGGGTATATACGTGCTTTAAAATCTGGTCTTTAATTACGGTTCTAATTTATTTTAAAATAAAAAATATTCTAAAATACATCTATCATAGTTAGAGACATAGAAAAAAGTAATTGTGCTTTTTTTTTTTTAAGAAATAAACCATTCTTCTTTCTTTATAACCTGTAACTACTATGTTTCTAACATTTTTTCATGTTATCACTGTCTTCCCCTTATCCTGGGTGAAAGCCTTGGAGACAGCAACTTTTCTTATTCTTAGCCCTGTTATTTATGAACTCCAGTACCTTTTCATCCTTTCTGATCCTGTGGTTTTCAGGACATTATTACGCTGGAGGCTGAGATTATTTTTGTAGTCTCGTAGTTGGTCTTCTTGTTTCCAGTTCTCTCTCTCCATCTATACTATTGCTATACAGTAACATTTTACATGTCTGATTATGTTACTTCCGTGCTTAAAAATATTTGAGGGCTCTTAGTGATCCAACAGCAAGAATACAAAGTTTGGAACATGACATGTTGTCTTCCATACTTTGTCTACCTTTTGATTCTTTTCTTCCATTACACCATAAGCCATCCATCATATGTATCTAGAATGGTATTAGTTACGTGCCATCCTTGAAAGAATTGAGAAAATAGTGCTCACGTCAGTTTCTCTCTTTTGTGGTTCAGATGAAATAACTTAGGTTGAGAAAGGTTCTGGCCATTTGTGAGCATGTTCCATTATCATACTTTATTATAAGCTCCTTAAAGACAAGGTATGTATTGTAATCACTGCTGTATCTCATGCAGTGTTTGTATGTAATAACCATTCTGTAAGTGATGAATTGCTGAATTGGTTCATTTAGTGTTAGTATAAGATGGTAATGCAGTATACCCAGGAATTGTTTAATAAACATTTTATGTGCTTTAGGACTTTATTTCTTGGGGGCAAAATAAATTGAAGTATTTCAGGCTTTTTTTTTTTTTCCCTCGGTACGCGAGCCTCTCACTGTTGTGGCCTCTCCCGTTGCGGAGCACAGGCTCCGGACGCGCAGGCTCAGCGGCCATGGCTCACGGGCCTAGCCGCTCTGCGGCATGTGGGATCTTCCCGGACCGGGGCACGAATCCATGTCCCCTGCATCGGCAGGCGGACTCTCAACCACTGTGCCACCAGGGAAGCCCTATTTCAGGCTTTTATAAGAGAATGCCGTTATTCGACTGGTTCTGTAATCACAGGTGTGAAGCATCCTGTTAATTTGCATTACCTGGGTCATCTTTTCTTTTGCCTATCCTGAAACTGTCTTTCTGTATGTAGGTAGATGCTCTTACAATCTCCAGTAAGTAAATTGAATGCAAACTGGTTTTTCTAGTACCAGTGAGTCACGAATATGAGGGAATTGATGCATTGACTCTATTAAGAAGTCTTAATTGTGGTTAATGTGGTTTCAGTGAAACTGTTTGCATTGCTTTCATAACCATATATAAGCTTAAGTTTCCTTCTTATAAAATCTATATTTGTGTTGATAAAAAATACCACTCGATAAGAAAATGCAGTTTAGGGTTAGAAATTACCTACCTTTAACAAGGTATGAAGTTAGTTTCTTGTTAATTTTTGAAGGCTATATAATAGCACTAAAGTATTGCAGCATTAATACTTTTTAAATGACATCAATCTCTTCAGTCCTGACATAACATTTCATGACATTTTGTCTAGATTTTGGTCTGACTAAAGGCTTTCAGATGTGTGGAATATTGAGTTGTGCATACAAAACAATGCTGTTGACCTTAATATTAAAGTAATAATAGGTTGTCATTTCACGGTATGTCAGATTACTATCCACTGAGAAACCAAGCCATCTGTGACAATGCTTTGTAGTATTTTCCTGTTGAACATGAGTTTATATATGTACCCATTTAAAATTAATAAGATACTAAAGGGGTAGCATAACATTATTCAGCCAAGTCAGTTTAGGAGAGTGTGCTGCTTCCTTATTTGGAGAAGATGCAGGGAGAAGTTTACTGAGTTTTATTGAATATTTAATATGTTAGTATTAAGTTATACTTACAAAATAAATATTACATCTGTAGAAGCACATCTTGAAATAAGTTGATTGCTGAATGGCTGGAGTTTAAGAACACATCTCTCTCTCTCACTTTCTCTTCCATTTAAAAATTAACTACAAATGCTTGCTTGTTATAGGAAGACAAATTATACAGAAAGAAGTATGTCCAAAAAAAGGAGAGAATCATTTGTTCTTCCTCTTTTTCCTTTATCATTTTCCTGAAATAACCAGTTTTAACAGGTTGATGTGTATCTTTTGACATCTTTCTCTAATCTCATTTGAGTATATATATTTTTCTTTTTTTATAAACTATAAAATTGTTATTCTACAATTGCTTTCTTTTAACAGTATATTGAGGAAAGCTTTTCAGCTTAGTACTTTGAATCTATCTCATTCTGATTATATGATGTGTTTTTAAGTGAAATTTAGTGGAGCTTTAACGTATGCTAATAAAATACCAAAATTTGATGTTTTATTAGCTTAGAGTTTGTGTTAGGTTTCTGCTAAGAGCTAGAACCTACACTTCACAAATAGTTTTTAATTGTATTATTTTAGGATATTTAATGTGGTGGTATAATTCTACTGCCTAACTCTTGAGCACCTTTTTTTCTTTTTTTTCCCATATATGCCTGAGAAATAGTACAGGGCTACTACAAACGTCTCTTTGTGTCATTATTTTTGTATTGATAACCTAAATTACAACTTACTTAAAAAAAATTTTTTTTTAATTTGTTTTTGGCTGTGTTGGGTCTTTGTTGCCTCACATGGGCTTTCTCTAGCTGCAGTGAGCGGGGCTACTCTTTGTTGCATTGCGCGGGCTTCTCATTGCAGTGGCTTCTCTTGCCTAGAGCATGGGCTCTAGGTGCATGGGCTTCAGTAGTTCAGCACATGGGCTCAGTAGTTGTGGTACACAGGCCTTAGAGCACATAGGCTTCAGTAGTTGTGGTTCGCGGGCTCTAGAGTGCAGGCTCAAGTAGTTGTGGCACACGGGCTTAGTTGCTCTGCGGCATGTGGGATCTTCCTGGACCAGGGATCGAACCCATGTCCCCTGCATTGGCAGGTGGATTCTTAACCACTGTGCCACCAGGGAGGTCCCACAACTTACTTCTATATATACTTCTAAACTAATTGTAGGGAGAAGTATCATAAATTATCCATAGACATGCAGCTTGACAAAGTATTACTCTAGTTAGGTGTATATAAGTTGTTTCTCTTACAAATGTACAGACAGGCCCACTTGGAGGTTGGCTGAAATTCTGTGTCCAAAGCAAAAAAGAAGGGGAGAAGGAGCGAAAGGGGGAAAAAAAAAAAAAGCTGTATCAAAAGCTTAAAACAAGTTAAAGCTGCACATTAAAATTAATCAAAGCACCTTATTTCTAAAAATGACATATTAAATTTTAAAATCTTGAAATCAGTTTTTCTTTGGCCTGTGAAGGGCCCCGCCTTGTTTGCCAATTTACAAATGGGACTGATGCGTATAGACCAGAATGCATAATATCTCCTTCTTCTTGTCTGGCAAGGAGATGGTAGGTAGGAAGAAGTGAGCTTGCTTTTCTCTCTGTTTTTTATTTCCTGAACCTCATCCTCGATCTATTCCATCATTCCTAGCTACTTCATTGCTGTCAAACCTTTTTCTATTAATTTGAGATAATAAAAATGAAGAAGTCCATTTGTTAGTGAAAGCTGCTTGCATCAGATGGGCTGGGGAGGTGTTTACGTTGGTTGGTTTGTTTTATTTTTGCTTAACTATTCACCTGTTGCTTGAGCGCCTACTGTATGCCAGGCGCTGTGCTTGATGTATAATGTTAAGTGGCTCAGGGACTGTCTTTGCTGGCCCTTCTGGAGCCCACAGTTAACATGTAGGTGTACTAAAAATAGGTTAGTTGATTGGTTGTTTGACTTTGCAGCTTGGAGAGGAAGGGTAAAAAGAGTAAAAAGGGAATTGCTTCAACAATTTTGGGCAAAGATGGAGGAAAGGAGGAGAAATGTTTGATTCCTTTTCTGTAGTGATTGGGAGAAGAGTCACATCTAGGGTGCTGGGCTAATTTTAAGTGCTCAATAAGTTTTAGCTGTGAATTGCCAATGACCTCAAAATTGTACTCCAAAGGAAGAATTTTTGTTGAAACCATTGATTTCAATATTAAAATTGATTTATTGAAATTATTATACTTGAAAATAATTTCAAAATATTGGCATATATATGTGTCAATACTTTGAAATTAATTTCAATTAATAAAAAATTTCATTTTGAGTACTCTGTCAAGCACTATACAAAGCACTTTATACATATTAACTCAGTGTAGTCTTTCAATACCCCATGATGTATATAGGTGAAGTGACTTGGCCTAGAGTCAGTCTGCTGAGTGGCAAAGCCTTGGACATTTATGTCCAAGGATTATTATTATCCACTGAAGTAATTTTAATTGAATAGCTCATTTCAGTAAATTATTAGGTTGGGTCCATAAAAAACTAAAGTAGATACAGGGAGGGATCCGAGTACATAATTTACATTTACAATAGTTTTTATAGTGACTATATATAGCCTTGCAGATAAACATAACCATTTTATCACATCACAATTTATTAATGTATAACACGGTCCTTTTCCTTTTTTCCACTTGCAGAACACAAATGCTAAATAAAAATAAAATTTCTTCTGTACCCAGTAATAAACCTGATGCACCTGAGCAGCAGCCAGAAGAATAGGCATGTCTACCCTATCTTTTTCAGACTTGTAACTCCAGTGCTGACTACCCTGAGGAGCTAATCACTTCTTAGGGAACTTATTCAGAATCCTCATTCATCCACCTTGGTCTGCCTTCATGCTTTGCTTTTGGAAGAAGTTAAGATATGAGAAATAGGAGTTGATGTATCATAGAGGGAATTTTGAAGATCTAATTGGGTAGAATCATGGCTGTGTATTTGATAGTATCAGTATTATTAAATCTGTTAATGTATAATGTCTTGCTTTCCTTAGCTCAGAAGCATTTGTCCTGATACACATACTATATTATTTCTTTACATGTTCTATTTCTGTCTGCTTGGCAATAAATAGTCTTTTTTAAAATTTGCAATTGTAAAATGTCTTAGAATGTAAGATAATTATATGATTAAGAGGAGACAAATTCAGAATTTGTCAGTTTTCAAATACTTCATTGAGCGGGTACTTAATTCTTCTTGATCATCCAAAGAGGTTGTTGAGTGAGTTATTAAAAAAATTATATATAAATATAAATCTTGGAATGGTTTAAATAGTAAGAGAAAATTTATAGTATATTTCACGTATATTTATAGCATGTAAAATCCATATTTCTAGAAAGATTTCTTTGTATTCTAGTTCTGTGTATCTAACTGCGTTCTAAATATTTCCACTTAGATGTCTCCAAGCACTTAACAATACAAGGGTAATGATCTTCTCTCTCAGACCTGGTTCTCAGTAAATGGAACCAGTAACCATTTGGTTGCGCAAGTCAGAAGTCTAGGATGTGTCCCAGTACTGTTTTTTTCCACCTTATCTGCCTCCCTCTAGTACTTATTTCATTTCTCAAGGATCCTCTCCTCAGGAGGTCTTCTCTTATTTACCTTGCCCAGTATAAGTTAGGTTTCTCTTTACAGGTGCTCAAAGTAACTAAATTGCTTTTTATTGCTCTTATTTTATAATTATGCATTCATTAGTATGATTCTTTGATTAGTCTTTCTTCCCCACACTATAGTAAGTGTCATGAGAGCCTGGGTAGCCAGTGCCTGGCACAAACTAGGTGCTCAGTAAAGATTTGTTGAATGAATAGAGAAGTATTATTCATTCCTTTCTGATGTTTGTCAATAGTTAATTTCTTTTCCCCTTAAGGAATAAGCAGCCAGTCTCTTTCTCATCCAGCAACCTAATTACTTGACATTAATGTGCTGATTTGGTTTTCACTATTATCTCCAGTCACAGTGCATGATATTCAAGTTTCGTTTTCCAAGTTGTAAATACAGATTATTTTGTTTGGTTACTCTTTACCTATTTCTGTATTTTGGTGAATTTTTTTTTTTTTTTTTGGATTCTGTTTTGCCTCTTATTTTGTAACATAGTTTATGCATTGAGGCCTGTTCTTGGTGTCTTGTTTAGTTTGGATCATTCTATAGCTTATTCTAATACTCATTTATTGAGAGGTATATTGAGCAAAGGTACACATTTTTGGTAAGATGCATGGACAGCACCTACTTGCCCGGTGTTATTACAGTGGCATCTTTGTCTCTGAAAGCACTGGTATGAAAAGAAAAACAGATGTTTAAGCCTTGGAAGCTACAGTCTAGTTACTCATTTGGCATGTATTTCTCTCAAGGGATGAATTTTACTTTGGAGTATTGATAAAATGTTTTGATAGTGGGATTAGCTAAGCCTTTTAGATGAATTATTAAATAATCCTGAATCATTATCACAGGAGAAAATCAAGAAGCATGAAAAACTAGTTAAGCAACTGGTACATATAAACAAGTTGTCAAATCTTTTTCATCAGTGCTATTTATTCTCTGTAGAAATATTGGAAACTGGGAAATATAGTCAAGTGTTTGGAGGAATTCGAAGTCTTTCTTTACACTGGTGACAATATTTCTCTTGACTTTAAATTAGGGCCCTTCCTTACCTGTTGTGGGATGACTAGGAAAATGAAAGTCTTGTTCTTTATCAGTATCTGAGTGTCCTGAGCCTGAAAAATATGCATGGATACTTCCTTCCAGGGCCACCACTGCTTGACCTCTTCACTCTGGATGTAGCTGGGGAAGTAGTTAACAGTAGGCCTGGTCTATCACTGTGTTCTACTCAGTTCTGACCTTACTCTTCTCCCATCTTATTTTCTTTCCCTAGTGTATTATTTATGTTGCACACACTCACATAGGCACCAGAAATGTTTTTTTGTCTCACTGTAAGGATTCTCTTGTCTTCCATGAGAGGGGAATGAAGCAGTTCAGGAAGTTGGAGATTCTAGATTCTTAGGACAACTGTCTGAGAAACTTAACTCTAGCTATATAAAAATTTTTTGTGCTGCTCCTACAGTTTTTGTTAAAGGCAGTACTGCCCTCTGGTGTCCAGAGTCCAATTCCAACGCATAGCTTCTCAGCTAAATTGCTTTTTTAAAAAAAACTCTTATAGTTAGACCTTAGAACTTCTTAGAAAAATAAGTAACAATTATTTAAGACTAGGTTTAGTTTATTTGCTGGCTTGAAGTCCATTGGATCAGGTAACTTGGGGTCATACTAGAGTCATCTATATAATAATACCTCTTATCTGATAGGTAATGTCCAAGATTTAAAAAAGAATATATTACTTTCCTCTGTTTATAAGGAAAGTGTTCTCAGTTCTCATTTTAAAAATATGATACATTGGATCATTGCCAGCTTTTAAAAAGCTAAATCATTATTCTCCTTCCTTCACTTTTGTAACTGATGTGTCATTTTTCATTTCATTCTGGATATAAATCGTAATTTCTTTTGCCTGTGTTTTTTCTTCACAAGCACGCCTTTCATATAATGATAGAGGTAAGATGCATTGATGTTTGTTTTATGGTTGTGGCACTTTTTGTGGATGCATACTAAACATTTTGTTCTTAGATTTTTTTGTTGTTGTTGCTTTATTGTGCATCCTCTATAGTTTATAAATTTATGTTGTAGTTTTTTTTCCACTTCTAGTATTAAAAACATGATTGGCTTGTCATAGTAATAGTTTTGGGTTTTAAAGAATTGTTACCAGTGTTTATACTTATCTAAGGTGAAATGTAGAAACAACTGTTTTAGTTGACTAGAAGTTAACACCTAATGGCTAGATTTTTAGCCTTACAAACCTTGTATTGCTTAATTTGTATAGTATGTCATTACCTTAAATGTCAGCATGTGCTCATTTTTAACAGATGCTGACTTTCTGGTCGAATCCATTATCTTTTAATGCGAAATCTATATTTTCAGGTAGTTTCTTTCATCTTTGGCATCTTTAGCAAATGGACTGGCTAGAGAAGTATAACTTGATCTTTTGCTGTCTGAAAGTTTAAGGCTTTATTTAGATTAGAATTCACCTTTCATATGGAGAACTCAGAATAAGTAAAATGATCACAGACTGCTTTACAGCTCTTCACCTCTAATCTTTTATCCACTGTTGGTTATAGTAATGATACTGGGTAGTGGTGCTGGGGTGGGGGGCACTTTTTCCAGCTATTGTCATTTGTCGCTTCTCAACATGTCTTCTGATGCCATAATTTTCACATACAAATGGGTGAAGAAGAGATGTAATCAGAGCCATGTTATAATGAATATCTTTTTAACTGTGCAAAATAGCATGGGTACTGCAAGAGAACTGGAACTTAGGGAAAGTTTTCAGGAACTCTGTAGTCCTTATAGTTACCCCTCCAAAAGTGGTTTTTCTCTGTAGCAGGGCAAAGCCATGTTTTACGGATAATATCAGAATGTTGTTGTCATTATGAAGTTTAAGTCTGAATTTGTCTCCCCAGGTTCTCATATATTTTAAGGGTATAAATCTTTATTCCTAGAATCAAGTATGAGGTTTTTTTGGGTAAATTAGTATAATGCTGCTAATAAACAGAAAATAATTTCTAATATTCTTAGATTATAGGATAAGTAAAAGCTAGATATGAGGGAAGTGGTTAAAATTTCCTTTAAATGTAAGCTCTTAAATGTAAGAACTGAAAAGTATGAATTAGAAGAATAGTCCAATAATATTTTATTAGAAAAGCAAAAAGATATATTGACTGGTAGTATAGATTTTATAGAGTTATAATCTGTTACAGAGTTCTCATTTTTGAACCTAACCTTTCTAAGAATTGTAGAATTATCATTTCTAAAAGTTTTGACATTTTGTAGGAGTGTGCCTTTGTAGATCTTCTTCTCACCCTTTGAAAATTGGCCTGTGTTCTCCTAAATTTAAGCTTTTTACTTATAAGTAATTTTGACAAAGCATATTTTCAGGCTGTTAATATATAATGCTGACTATAATGGTAATTTCATTAGGAGAGTGATCTAAGATTTCTTACTGAAATAACGGTAGCTTACAAACTTTGTAAACAGAGTCTTGGAAACTTACGGGAACTTGTAAGTTTATCTATCCATTTGGAAAACATTCAGTGATTTTTTTTTTTAATTCTAAACATAGGCATTGGAAATTTTTGCTTCCTAAAATTAAGATTAATATTATATTAAAGTCTTATTTTGGGTATTCTTTTTTTTTTTAACATCCTTATTGGAGTATAATTGCTTTACAGTGGTGTGTTAGTTTCTGCTTTATAACGACATGAATCAGCTACAGTAGCCAGGACATGGAAGCAACCTAAGTGTCCATCGACAGATGAATGGATAAAGAAGATGTGGCACATATATACAATGAATATAAATGAAATTGTTATTTGTAGTGAGGTGGATGGACCTAGAGTCTGTCATACAGAGTAAAGTCTTATTTTGAACTGCCGACATATTCTTAATTTGAGATGTGGATTAAGTCATCTAAATCCTATTTTATAGACTGAATCATACCCATATGGTTGGTACTCTTTAGAATAGAGAATGGATAATGTGTATGTTATCTAGAGAGACATTATCAGTCAATTTATTAAAAATTTTAGTGTTTACATATAGTGCTATATTACTCTTTACCTGGTTATTTTCCCTCTTCAGCTTTCAACCCTTATCTGCATACTTTAATTTTTGTCATCCCTGCTTTGAAAAGTCAACTTTTCTAACTTATCTCTAAAGGAGGGGGAATCATTGACTTTAACCTTACAGTTATTTAAAGTTTATCAAAGTGAACTTTGTTTATTTAGCATAATTATTCTTTTATGCAGTTATCCAATAATTCTTGAACTTAGAGCACTGAGTGGTTTTCTTTGCCTCTAGAAGAGTCATTTCAACTTGTTCCCTCCTGTCTCCACATTCACATAAGTCATATACTTCTATCAGTGGGGTCTCTTATTGCAGATATATATGATCAGTCAAGGAATGAGGGAGGGAGAGGGAGGGTTCAGTTCTGGTAAAACTTCTCCAGAGCGTCTTGTGTCCCCTCCCACTGAGAATCATAATTTGAGAGGCCATACTTGTGTAAGATGTACATCTGACTTTCTTAACTTGTCACTCTGTTAAACTAAAATAATCTTTAGCTCTACTAACCTTTCATGTTTTGAATGTGTGAAGGAAAAGCAACTTTTGCAGACATTTAAAAAATAAATATCTGATGTTAAAATGGGTCACAGGAAGTCTTCTGGTTTATCATACTGTTTTAAAATAGGAATTCTCAAACCATTTTAGAAAGATTGTCTACTTTAGAAGAAGAAATTACATTATTTTTTCTCTTTAATACTTGGCAGTGTTTCTATTGCTGAGGGTCTTTCTAATATAGATGCCAACTTTTAAAAAATCTTGAGTGGCATCCAGGGGCTGAATAATGCCTAAAGGGAGCACTAACTGTCCTGAGGCATTAGAAGAGGGGGTTTTGTTTGTTTGTTTTAAGGAAGGAGAGTAAAGGCAGAGAGACATGCATTGATAAAGGGGTGACATACAATCTCCAAGTGTCTTAGGTGCCACCCAATATCATAAAGTCTGTTGCTGTTGCCACAGAAATTTTAGTTCTTCCTAACAATGCTCATTACACAGGCCTTCAAACATGTTACTACTTTCCTCTGGAAGCTTTCCAAAAGGCTTTCTACCTCTTGCTTTAGTTGCAGATATTTAACTAATACAATGTTTTCAGCGAAGGGTAGCCACTCTACTTTGTATAGGAGGATTCCCTGGTGATGCTGTACTCCTATTTATATATTATAGTTGCTCCATTTAAAAAATTAACTATAGCAGTATACTTCTCTTTCATTTACCATACCTTATCATCTAATACGATGACCACTTATTTTGTGAATTATTTGTACTTTCTTTGCCCATGAGTTCCAGAATACTAATATTATCTCAGATCAATTCTGGGAAGTAATTATAAGCAAAGGGATAAATTGTTACTGGGTGGAAAAGTTAGAATGAATGGAGCAGTTTGGTTATAGCAACACTAACTTACATATTCCTTTTATGTGCTTTGTATTTGAAATACCTATTTGTAATGTGTTTGAGAATAGCTGTGGGTATTTCTGATATTAATGAAGAAAGATTTAAACACTCACTGGAGAAAGTAATGGATTTTGAGGAGTGGTTTCTTTGAGACATAGCCATAATTTGCTGTATCTGGCACTTTTCAAATCCTTATCCTATAAGGAATAATCAACTGGATGAAATTAAAATACCGTTAGTAATATCCTGAAGGTCACAGAAAAATCTTAGAAGAATTAGTGAGACTGGATCAAAAAGATTTTACATCTTTTCTCCTGATATATATATATATATATATATATATATATATATATATATGTAGCAGTAGGAATGTTATTATGAAAACTCTTAATTCAAGTTTCCTGCATTTTGATCACTATAGATAATTAGTAATGCTTGAGAATTCAGTTTTGGCAAGATTGAAGTTAATGTCATTTGTATGTGTCTACCGTTTCTGTCAATCGATTCCTCAGTATACTCACGTTTCTCTGATATTTAGAAGCGAGATGTGTCATGTGCTGCTCTTTAGATAATATTATTATTATTTATCTGTAGGACCCGGGACCACCCCCTCCTTCTCCATTACTAGGTTTGAAGCCACTGCAGTTACTAGAAGTGAAAGCAAGGGGAAGATTTGGTTGTGTGTGGAAAGCCCAGTTACTCAATGAATATGTGGCTGTGAAAATATTTCCAATACAGGTATGTTTATTGCAGTTTTCTAGTCTGTATATATTTTTTAAAAGATGCAACTGGCTAGGTCATTGTAACTCAGAAACAGTCTGAAAACACAAGCCGTATGTTTCATGGTGGTTCTTTGTGATACCGGGGAAAGTGGTTAGCCCTTTTATGTCTGCCTTCTCATCTGAGAAATTAATGGTACAACAGTCATGTTTGTTTAGAGTGGTGGAATTACAATACATAAGCATATAGGAGATTTTTTTGCCAGTAAGAATTCTACAGAAATGCAAAGTGAAGATGAGGATTCTAATTAAAAAATATAATTCATTATCTGAGTGGTTAACTTTTAATGTCCCATTGACATTATCAGAAAAAGCGAACAGAATAGTGAAAGAGTAGTGTGCTTTGTTTTAGAATCGCTGTTTGGAGATATATTACCAGACTGATTCATTTTTGTTCTACTTTGAGTATTGGTGTAATCATTTCAGATTTTGTTTGGTGAATTTTCAGAGGCATTGAGTCAAGACTCCAAATAATTGGTTTACTGTTGACTTGTTTTTCTATTAAGGGGGGCCAACCTTATAAAACCCTGGTCTCATGCACCTCTGAGATATTCTTTAGTTTTGCTCCATTGGTGGTATAGATCTATGATGATTCCTTTGTTCCTGTTTTCTGCTTATACACACCTGTGGCTAATGCCGTGCATGGTATTGCGATCCTGGCTGGGTTTTTTGATGCAGGCTTCACCCCTGCACCTGTATAGTAGATCTTCCTTATACCAAAATTATTCAATTTCTTTGTCTTAATATACCTAGATTTTTGCCCTCTTACCTCCTTGAAAGTCTGTTTCTTAGAGTCTGTGAAGAAGTTTATTACCTTTTTTTTTGGTAGCAACGCAGATACTGTTAACTGTAGTTTAGTTCTCAAAAGAAAAGTCTTTTGGGCCAAGATTCACAAAGAAGATCAGGGTTCTTATTTCATGTGAGGAAGCTTAAAACTTAGAGAAGTGTATTTGGATGCTATTAACGTAAGAGTAAGAACAACAACAGTAGCTGACGTTTTACTGAGTGGTTCTGTTGTGTCAGATAGAGGCACTTTACATATGTGAGTACTCATTAATATGTATTGTTACCCATACATATAATATAACACACAATATATGTATAATACAGCAACCCTATGAGGCACACACTGCAGTCCTTGTTTTGCTGATCAGGAAGCTGAATGATTATGTAACATGCCAAAGGTTCTTAGATAGCTTGGATCCAGAGGGTTCCTAACCGTCATGCTCTGGTGCCTCCCACTTTCGTTATTCTCCCATTGTGAAAAGAAACTAATCCTTTATAAGTAGACATGTAAGAGGCATGGATCACTTGTAGGCACAAGTGAATCTGTGGTGTTACAAATTATTGGACTGCATATTTATACCCCACTGCTCTCTTATTGACTGCAGGGTATTCTGAACATTTTGTTAAGAAGGTTTGACATGCTGTTAGTGTTTGAAAAAAATTTGTTTTCTATTTAGATGAAGTCATTCTCCCTGAATTTCATCTCTCAGAGAGATTATTCTTAATAGTAACACAGGTACCTTCACACCATGATAAAATTACGCTGTAGTACTAACTTGTATGTGGAATGTGTTGCCATTGTTAGGATTCAGAAGTGCAGTATTTCTGATCAACTTCTATGTTTACAAATTACAAACACAAAAAAGTATGTTTGAAGGAATGGGGCAGGGCAGGCATTTGGTATGTAACTGTTACCTGTTGTCGAAGTTTTCTTTTGTTAAAAAACAGGACAAAACAAAACCAAAGAATCTCTTCATACTTAGCCTTTAAAAAAAATTGCCTTAGAACTTACTTGAGTAATCTCTTAGATATGCTTTATTTGCCTGTGTTCTTTGCATTCTTACTATTCTTTTTAACTCTAGGACAAACAGTCATGGCAGAATGAATATGAAGTCTATAGTTTGCCTGGAATGAAGCATGAGAACATATTACAGTTCATTGGTGCAGAAAAACGAGGTACCAGCGTTGATGTGGATCTTTGGCTAATCACAGCATTTCATGAAAAGGTAAAACTACTTTCCATTTTAACTCAGTGAAGTCAGGGTTGGCTTACTTCCTAATGTTGGCTACAAAGCCCTCACTTATTTTTCTGGGAACAGTGTGTTATTATAGTTGGTTAATATTTATAAATAAAAACCTGTTTTAAAAATGATTTATTTAATAGAAGAACAAAGATGACAACTTTTTCACCTAACCCTCTACTTATATAATACCAGTCTTTTGTCCCTGATTTCTTGTGCTGCAATTACCTCTCTTACAAATAATTATCTTAGTATAGCCAGTGCTTAGGAATTTTCATTTACCATTTACTGTCCACTTTTATTACATGAGACATTTTTTCAGCTTGAATTTTGTTTCTTAAAATTCTTTAATCGATGTCACTTAGTGACAAAACTAGGGTCAGGAAATTTATCTGATCTTTGATCAGTCACTGATTTGTAGGGTAATTACCACCAAAACACACTTGCTATTTTTCCTCAATTTTTCTGCTTTCAGAGTTAGTATGAAAGTATACATTAATAAAGTAGGAAATTGTGATCTTCTTGGCAATCAGTTTCATCACTGTCAGAAAAAAGTGGCTATTTTAATTCCCTTAATTCTTGACTAAAAGGTTGGCAGTAATCTCTAGAGGAAGATTCTTTAGGTTAGTTGTTGTTCATGTTTTAATTTTTGGTTCTCCTAGTCCTATTTATAACATCTCTATAGTCAGTATATTTTAACTTTTAAAATATTTTCTAGAACTTTAGATTTTCAATAATCTTTTTTTTTTGTAAATTTTGCCTTCTCAATGGGAAATTGACCGACTGCTTGTAGCAAACCTTTAAAGATTAGTGGTATTCCTTTCAAATGTTTATTAATGTGAAGCTTGAACCATTCCAGAAAGATTGCGTTTTGGATATTATTCACTGAAAGGAAAACTTTGTTGCCTTCCATGACCTCTTAAAAGTAAAAAGGAAAGTCTCCATATACATACGGCTTTTGTCAAGAACATAAGTTGTTTTTTTTCCCCCTTTCTTTAGGGTTCACTATCAGACTTTCTTAAGGCTAATGTGGTCTCTTGGAATGAATTGTGTCATATTGCAGAAACCATGGCTAGAGGATTGGCATATTTACATGAGGATATACCTGGCCTAAAAGATGGCCACAAACCCGCCATATCTCACAGGTAGAGCTAAATTTATATTATTTTACCCAGTAATTCAGTATTTATTATTTAAACTTTCAGTCCCCTAGGCAAAATTTATTTTTCCCCTAGTTACCTAATCATGCTATAGGAGGCATTGATTTTCACTTGTTTTTCAAATTAGCTTTGAGATTGGCCAGGAAGTATTTTGGATAATGTATATATTAACATCATTATCAAAGGTTAATTATTGACTTATGTTTCAATTTGTCTCATTTCCAAAAACATAGTTAAGAATGAAAATGTATTTTCTTTGTCTCAAAGGAGAAATTTGTTTTACCTCAAAACATGATTTACTTCAAAGATGATTATAAATAGGTATAAGGGGATGTAATTAAGGAGAGATTTTGAGTATCTTTTTTGCTTGTGTTTTGAATGACTATGTGATCATTACCTAAGTTGAGGTGGAAAGAGGTATTATTTGAATAATTGGGTTTACTAAATTTTCCTTTTCAGTGAAGAAATAGTACTTGGACCCAACAATTGTCATATCTTAAAAGGGAAACCGTTAGTTCCCTTAAACATGGGATTCAGTTTGCCATTGTATATTTAACTTCCTTGAACATGGGGTCAATCTGTCATCTTATATTCAGTTTAAAGATGGATGTTTTAAATTACCTGATTTATTTAACAAATACTTAGTTGAGTGCTATCAGGTGGTGTCTTAGGTTGCTGGGAGGCATTACTTTTATTCCAATTCTAATGTAGATTCTGATTTTGAAAACCTTAAATGACTTCTACCTCAGAAATAGCTTCCCTTCTCACCTTCCTACATACAGTCTAACCGCCTCTTCCTGGATTTTTGCTCGCCTCACCTAGTCCTATAGGGAACTAATCCTTTGGAACCCCCAAAGGTTATTATAAGTAGGGTCTCTAAAAATCCTTTGAGTCTAAAACTGATTTTTGTAGCATTTGTGGTTGTCTATCTGTGCGTCCTCTGACTTACACTTTGTGTCTGCACACATAAATTTACCATTGCTCATGGTACCGGTGTGTTTACTGGGGTAAACAAGCTTACTGAGCTTACTGGGGTATAGTAAGCCCTAGGATGAGCTAGTTGAGGCTAATGTGTAGAGGAAGACATCTGATTGCCTTAAAATGGTTACTCTTTTTGGAACACCGGGATCCAGCTGGAGCAGTGTATGTTTATGGTGAAAAATTTCTCTTATACATTTGTAGAGATGCTTTTGTACAGCCAAGTTGGTGAATATAATAAGAACCATTAAAATAAGGGACCGTTTTAAAATGTAGGCCTGTGCCAATAGGCAAAAAGCTCCAATTCAGCTATTACTGAAAATTCTTTCATTTTGGTTTTTAAATTTCAGTGTCAATGAGAGTTTCTAACTATAAACTCTGAAATATGCTTATTATCTTAAAAAGCAACAATTTTATGATCGGTAGTTAGGAGTGACATAGATAACATGTAGGCTGGACAGTATTTTTGGAATGGCAGCTCTTTATAAAACTGCTTTATGGAGAGAATTTCTTCTTATTTTCCATGTAATGGATACAACTAGGTCACTGTACTCTTGTGCTTCAAGCTATCTGGAGACTTTAAACTTTTTTTCCCTCTCCCCTTTTCTGTATTTCATACTTTGAAATAACTATTTTTTTTAAAGCATACATAGTCTCTCTTCCTACTTACAGTCAAAAAATTTAAAAGATAACTCGTTTAAACTGAATTTGAATACTTTATCTTTCTATTTGCAAGGGACATCAAAAGTAAAAATGTGCTGTTGAAAAACAATCTGACAGCTTGCATTGCTGACTTTGGGTTGGCGTTAAAGTTTGAGGCTGGCAAGTCTGCAGGTGATACCCATGGACAGGTAAGGAGGATAACTGTAAACTGTAAGAAAAAATAATCTTGTCCCATATTTTCTTAGATGGCATCTGGGATCAGTTGGTCTAAAATTATTGTGCTGGTTCTTAAATTGGTATCTAATATAAAAATGACTCTCGGGCTTCCCTGGTGGCGCAGTGGTTGAGAGTCCGCCTGCCGATGCAGGGGACACGGGTTCGTGCCCCGGTCCGGGAAGATCCCACATGCCATGGAGTGGCTGGGCCCGTGAGCCTTGGCCGCTGAACCTGCGCGTCCGGAGCCTGTGCTCCGCAACGGGAGAGGCCACAACAGTGAGAGGCCCGCGTACCGCAAAAAACAAAAACAAAAAAATGACTCTCTTAAGAGTAATATGTTAAATTTGCTGAGGAAGATATTTTCATATGGTGATGAAGGACTGTTAGGACCTCAGGTGGTTTAGATCAAGCAATTCATAAAGTGATTTAGATGTCATAGGATTCTATTTTTAAAGCTAATCAAAGAAGAATCCAACACATTTTAATAAGCCTCATTCTTTTAGGGAGTTCTTAATATTAACTCACTAGTTTTAACTTGTTAATTCTTTCACTATCTTAAGAGGAATGGAAGAATAATCAGTCACTATTCATGTTATAATGTAGTAAGATCTAGTGCCTGTTTTTCCAGACAGCAATGATAGTTTCTTGCTTCTTGGTCTCTATTGCTTCTTTAACTCTTTAATCAACTTTATAGCTTTTCTCTGAATTCTCTCCAGAGTTCAGAGCACTTGTAAGGCCCTGAGCAAGGAGTTTAACTCTACTAACCAAGGTCTGCACAGAGACTTCAGCAATGGGAGCCTTTAAGCCAAAGAGGAAAAGAACATTATCCATACGTTTTATTCTCAGAAACTGAGGCTCTAGGAAAGGTGTTTCCAAACCAGTTTGACCTGAAAGGTGATATTTCCTTAGAAAGCCAAATGATTTTGCACAATCATTGCTTCATCTTTCAAATCAGGCAAATTATTTGATCATCTGATTCTCAGCTTTCTTTTTGCCCAGTGTGTCCTACTGACCTCCAAGAACATAGCACAACAAATTTTAGCAACATTGACTAATGATTTAAGAATTTAGTCAGCAGTCATAGTTCTAGAAAAGTTGACAACATATGTATTTGGGAAGGAAGGCAGTTTTGTGGAGAATGTAACCAAGATGGGAGATTGTGCAGGAAGCCTAGGACCAGGCTTCTGAGCTGATTGTCTGATTACCTTAAGACTAAATTTTGCGAAGAGTTTAATCCTTTGGTACTTTATAAACCTCCCCCCTTTTTAAGAAAAGAATTTGGGGATTCATTCATATCTTTTTTTTTCAAGTTTTTTTTTAATAGATTTTTATTGGAGTATAATTGCTTCACAGTACTGTGTTAGTGTCTGTTGTACACCAAAGTGCATCAGCCATGTGCATACATATGTCCCCATATCCCCTCCCTCTTGAGCCTCCCCCCCACCCTCCCTGTCCCACCCCTCTAGGTCATGGCAAAGCACCGAACTAATCTCCCTTCATTCATATCTTTTAATGCCCTCATGATTGGCTTACATGATGGTAAAAATAACTAATAATACATAATAATTACATATATATAATAATGAATAATACATCACTGATGCCTTGACTTTAGATTTCATGGACCAGAAAGTTTCAAAATGCTTGTTATTGCATATTTTATATATTGCAAAGAACGCTGGAAAAAAAGTAACATTTTTCTCTAATATCATCATCAATTTATAAAAGAGAGGACATTTTATACTAGAAAGGAAGATGTCATCATTACATAAGAAAAGAAGTACTTTGGAAGGCATACATTTATCTTTAGGAGAAAAGTAGATTTTTGGAAAAGCTTGCTTAACAGTACAATTATAAAATAGTTATTTAAAGTAGCAAAAGAGGCAAAGCTACCTTTTTACCCTTTCTTTAAAGTGTTCTCCTTATTAAATGAATTAAAAACTTCAGGTTTTTGAACTTCAGGGTCTTAGTGATCTATCCTTATTTTTTCTTAAACATCTCTTTATATGTATATTTGTAGATAATTGCCCAACTTCTAGTCTATAGATCATAGTCACTTAGCAATGGAGCTTTTGGAAATACCAGTATCTGGGCCGCTCCCTAGACCTATTAAACTCAAGTGGATTAATCTAACCACCTATCTCACAGAAATTATTTAAGTGTTCATATATGAATCTTGTCAAGCACCAACCAAAGTTAGCTGTGCTAGCTTAGTAACCATAGTTACATTACTAAGAAATACCAGATTGTTAGGGACAGATATCAATAAAGAATTTAAGACAGAATTCATGAAGAAACAAATACATAGATTTTGTGGAAACAGAACTTTAAAAAGTTTATCCATCCTTTACTTGGCTAATTCATTTTATGTTTTGTATTGTTTATTAGGTTTTTTTTTCGTACAGAGAAAGAGAAACCCTCAAAAGGAGTATTTTTTTTTTAAAAGATACATTTCAAACAATGTACAGTTGAAAAGTATACAGCCTTTTTTCTCTGTTCCATCCTCTCTCCACAAATAACCATTGTTCAGTTTCTGTGATTACTTCCAGAAGGGGGAAAAAGTCGAAGCCTAGACCAGCATAATGTCTGTTGATATATCTATTAAGTGTATCCAGAAGGGATCTTAATATATATATACTGTTTTGTTCTTTGCTGTTTTCATCTTACAGTATTTTTAGAAATCTTTCCATATTTGTCCTTATAGATTTACCTCATGTTTTTTTTAAGAGCTGCATAGTACTCTTACTTACTTATTTAAGCAGTCCCTACTGATGGTTGCATCCACTGTTTCCAGGGTCTTGGCTGTTGTATTACTTGAAATGGAATAAAATTCTGGTAGTCATAATTTAGTTATCTTACCTGATATTAGAGCACACTTGGTTTTGATTCTCTTTACAAAATCCTAAAATGTTAGTTCACAAAGTTAGTAAGTGCTGCTTGCTTTCAACATCTTTTTCAGGTTGGTACCCGAAGGTATATGGCTCCAGAGGTATTAGAGGGTGCTATAAACTTCCAAAGGGATGCATTTTTGAGGATAGATATGTACGCCATGGGATTAGTCCTGTGGGAACTGGCTTCTCGCTGTACTGCTGCAGATGGTAAGGGAACATATATTTTTTTAAAAGACATATACATATATATGTATACCTGTACCTACTACACATGTATGAAAAGGGTTGATTACTCTCAAAGGTAATATTTTAAAGTACAATTTTTTTTTAAATAGACTCCAAGAGGTGGTAGCATGAAGAAAATTCAGGAGGCAGGGGATGGGGAGGGCAGGAGAGGAAAGGTACTGATATGTATTGATCCATTACCATTGCCAGTTTTTGCTGGGCACTTTACATACCTTTAGCTTATTTCCTAAAACAACTTTGGAGGTAATTATCACCTCAGTTGTGAGGAATTTGATGCTCAAATTATAAGTAGAAATTAAATAGCTTGTCTGTTTTAGCTGCAGAGTGGTAGTGGTGAAATCAAGATTTGAAACTGTGATCCAGATTCGGGGAGAGGGCTGCTACTTTGGTAAGATCACAAGGGTCCTGAGACACCTAAGAGTTAAAGTCAACTCTTGGGTGAGAGGAGGTGCATATAGAGACGGGATTTTGCCTCCCAGGATACTCAGGCTGTCTGTTCAGCCCTCCCGTGATGGATTGAATTACCATTCTATCCTCCGTGACCCAGAACCGAGCGTGTGTTATAGCACAGTTAGATTCTGCCTCCTTCAAGCTTTGTAAGTCTGATCTGATGCAGACATTATTGTGAACATAAGTTACATTCCCTAGCACATCACCTTGGTTCTAAGGGATTCCTAGTCCTTGTTCTTGAAGTCCTTTTCAAGTCCTAAAAATATTTACATTGATTGATTCATTATAAACCTGCATATTATATTCCTAGTGTGACAGAATTATAGCGTTGTAGGTATTCTGTCTTTAGTGCTCCTCAGAAGGTCTCTACTCTCTCCAATTACACTACACTTTTTTGGATATGAGAATATAAGGCAAATTTCCTATTAAACTCCCAAACCAAGTAAATTAGTTTGATCTTTTAAAATTTTAATTTATAAAAGGTATAACCATCTTAACCTATGTTTTTATAAGAATATTTTCTGAGTACTGTAATAGTTTCTCAGTGTAGGACAGACTACCTCTGGTATATGAAACTTGATTTGGGATACTCTGCTTTTAAAGGGAATTTAGTGGAAAGTGCTCAGGAATGGACAGCCATTCATTCTTCCAAAATTGGCGTGGGAATGGATCCAGAACCTAAGAAAGGTTGAAGCAATTTGGATATAATTTTAGCTTAGAAGTCTATAGGAAGAAGAGTAAGCTGTTCAGTGTGTTTTGGCTCAAAGTGGAAGAAAAAATGCATTTATTGCATGCATTCATGGAGGCACAAGTAGGTTAGATGGCAGATGTTACAGGAAAATATATTTCTTAAGAATTTCATTAATAGGAACTCTCCAAAGCAAGCCAATTGGATGTAGTGTTATAGGGGATACACAAGTAATACACAGTTTAGTTAAGGTGATAAAATGTATCCTGGACAATTAACTCCAGAGTAAGGTAAGTATGAATTAGGTAAATGTTTTTGGATGAATGTTAATACCTGAGAAAGGTTAAGGGAGTGTTACGGGAGTTTAGAGGTGTGAGGACTTGCTTTGTTGGTGGGGAGGAGAGGTTATCAGGGAAGTTTTTATGGAAAAAGAATAAGATAGATGCTTGCTTACATTTCTTAAATGCCTTGCACGTGCTATGAAATACTCAATTGCAGAGTCAGGCATTTCTGATTCAAGTCAGAAATTGAAGCAGAGGGGACAGTATGAACACTGCTAACGTACGTGCTTTTCCATTTCTTTGATGGCTAATTATTGATGGTTCAGTTCAGTGATTCTCAAACTTTAATGTATGTGCAAACCAAACTCCTGGGAATCTTGTTAAAATTCAGATTTTGACTCGGTAGGTCTGAGGTGGGGCCTGATATTTACATTTCTTACAAAAGCTACCCCATCAGTGCCAGTGCTGCTGACCTGTGGACCACACTTTGAGTAGCAAGGGTTAAATAGACCCCTTAGAATGTCAGTACTCTAAGTGATTGGAAATGCTTCAGCAGAGACTGACTATCCAGCCATCAAGGATTCTTATATTTAGACAGGGTTAAGATGGCCTCCTTCTTGATCAGCTGTTTGTAATTTATATTCTACGCAGGAGTATTTGGTGTGTTTTGAGAACTTGTACAAGGTTTATGTCTACATACAGACACATCTGGTCACTGAAATTGCTCATTAGACCAATTTCTGTCAACCGGAGACAGTTTAGTGATTGAAAGCACAGACTTTAGAGTCTTTGAGGTGGATTCAAGTTCCAACTTAACAGCTGTATGCCCTTGTGCAGATTATGGAACTTTTTTTTGAGCTTCTTTCTTACCTGTAAAATAGGGTAATGCCACCTTCACTCTGTGAAGATAAAATGGAAGTAAATAATATAAAGTTCCTGGTCAGCATAAGTGCTCATTAATTATTAGTTATTACGAACTCCTAACTGAATTTCCATATTTGAGTAGGCCTAAGGAAAAAAGGAACATGTTGTAGAATAAATCTTGTCTGTGAAGGCACATTCTGATTGGTTGGGAACCCTTTTTGTAGAGTACATTTGTGATTTTTAAAAAACAATATCTGGCAGCTCTTGTGAGGGCAGAGAAGAGGTGTGACTCTGGGGTACATAATTCCTCATGTGGAGTGTGTAGGGGGCTTGGGCATGTCAGAATAAAGATGGTTATAGCAGACCGAACCCAAAATCTTCAGAGATGGAAGCACTACTGTTTACAGTCTGATCTGAATTGCAAGAGGAATGGGTACCTTAAAGAGCTATTATGTCCTTAATGTGCAGAGATCCATGGTTCCCTATGTGCTATATACAAACAGAGATAGGCATTCCTTATACAACAGGTAAGAAAGCTCCTTTCACAGTCCTTAGCAGAGTTACACGCCAAATTACAGACTTTCTGATTTCCTCTAAAGTTTGCGTCACACTGCGGTTTAAGTACAGTTGAGCGTTTGTTTCTCTCCTGTCACCATAGCATATGATAGTTGGGAAAAGGTGATACAGAGTGTGTTTTAGAAAGCTTGTTCCAGTTTGGAAGTTAGGAAGATTTGAATTTAAATGATTTTTCCCCTTTTTTTACATTTCAGGACCTGTAGATGAGTACATGTTGCCATTTGAGGAGGAAATCGGCCAGCATCCCTCTCTTGAAGACATGCAGGAAGTTGTTGTGCATAAAAAAAAGAGGCCTGTTCTAAGAGATTATTGGCAGAAACATGCTGTAAGTTATATAGTTAGCTTTGCACTTGAATTTCCAATAAAAAATGTTTTTCAGAGGAATGATTGATATCTCTGCACATTTCTCTTTTCTGAGGTGGTGGTCTTCATACAGGATATTCTGAACTGGAGTTCTAGAAACAACAGAATTAAGGCTATGTACACTGGTGAGGGAGATGGTGAGGTCAGAGCCTTGGGGCGCTCAGCTATGTGGTCTTGTGCAGATTAATGTGCCCCCGGTTTGGAGATCTTCCCAGGGGGAGGAGTGCTTGGCTCTGAGCCTGTGGATAGTCAGGTAGCCTTGCTGATCACCACCTTCCCAGGTCATTTAAGAAAGTGAAGCGCCCAGTTTTCTCCTCTCCATGACAGTTTTTGCATTTTGATTTGGGACTGGATGATTTTCAAGTTCTTAAGAACTTAAGAGACTAGGTAGGTGAAGGCTGGAACAAAATTGCCCTGGTTATTTTGGTCTAGATATAACTAGAAACATGGATAAAGCCAGGTAGAAAATCCTTAAGGTTGGCTTTCTAACCTTTTTTCCTACTTTAACTGCAAGGTAGAAATGCTGATATTAACTAAGAAAACAATAAAAATTGGTAAACTTCTTAAAGCCTTGGTTTTGAATCCAATTCAAAGGTTAGCATTTAAATTACCTGGTCTATGAACAATGATCAGGGAGTTTTGGAATGAAAGAAACAGTGCGCTGTGAAGACCTAGATGGGTAGGATTGGGTCGGGGGGCAGGGAGGTCCAAGAGGGAGGGGATATATGTATACATATAGCTGATTCACTTCACTGTGCAGCAGAAACTAACATGACATTGTAAAGCAATTATACTCCAAAAAAAAAAATCACCTGCTGTGATAGTTCCAATGCTCAGAAAAAATAATTGATTTCTCTCAGTGCTTTTCTCCATGTGTCTGCGTATAATGGATACTCAAAAGTGAATGTTGACAAATATCAAACTTGGCTAATCTTGAAACTTTCTTTAACCCACAAAAAGAGCAATTTCTTTGTGAGAGTTTTAGTCTGTTTCCTAATAGAAAACAAAAACTGATGTGGTGTTTGAATGTGTTTTTCCTTTTTAGGGAATGGCAATGCTCTGTGAAACGATAGAAGAATGTTGGGATCACGATGCAGAAGCCAGGTTATCAGCTGGATGTGTAGGTGAAAGAATTACTCAGATGCAAAGACTAACAAATATCATTACCACAGAGGACATTGTAACAGTGGTCACGATGGTGACAAATGTTGACTTTCCTCCCAAAGAATCTAGTCTATGATGGTTGCACCATGTGTACACACTGAGAAACAGGACTCTGAACTGGAGCTGCTAACGAAACTGCTTACAGTTTATTTTCTGTGTGAAATGAGTAGGATGTCTCCTGGACATCTCAGAAAGAAGACCCTCGTTTCAAAAGGTGGCTCTGGGAGACTTAATGGCATTGCCTGTAGCAGAGACATGAAGGACATGAGACTAAGAGAAAAGTTGCAAACTCTAAAAAGAAACTTTTGAAGAAGTGTACATGAAGAATGTGGCCCTCTCCAAATCAAGGATCTTTTTGGACCTGGCTAATCAAGTGTTTGAAAACTGACATCAGATTTCTTAATGTCTGTCCGAAGACACTAATTCCTTAAATGAACTACTGCTATTTTTTTTTAAATCAAAAACTTTTCATTTCAGATTTTAAAAAGGGTAACTTGTTTTTATTGCATTTGCTGTTGTGTTTCTATAAATGACTATTGTAATGCCAATATGACACAGCTTGTGAATGTTTAGTGTGCTGCTGTTCTGTGTACATAAACAAAGTCATCTAAGTGGGGTACAGTAAAGAGGCTTCCAAGCATTACTTTAACCTCCCTCAACAAGGTATACCTCAGTTCCACGGTTGCTAAATTATAAAATTGAAAACACTAACAAAATTTGAATAATAAATTGACCCGTTTTGTAACAAGGTATTACAAATTCACTGTGTTATTTAAGAAAAAAGGTAAGCTATGCTTAGTGCCAACAGTAAGTGGCCATTCGTAAAGCAGTGTTTTAGCTTTTCTTGTGCTAGCTTGTGATTTAAGGAAAAAAAAGTGCTGTTTTTTGAAATGAAAAAATGGTGTCTTTCCCCTCTTTCTCCCATATTTTAAAGCTTCATCTTATATCCAGTTCCCAAAATGTTGCATACTTACCTACATATTTTTCTAGGTGTGCTGTGCTTGGGGACTATTTGAAAATTTAAAGCATGATTTAAGTTTTTTAAGTGAGCTGTAACACTGGAAAGCTCTTCATTTTTATTCTTTTAAAATAGATTTTTTTTTCCTATTTATATATGTAAAATTGTAGTGTATTTCTTTTCACCAAACAGTGTGTGGGACATTCTTTATCACTGTTTTAGGATCACCTCAGGAAGTGTCATTACCCAGAATTCCTCACTCTCTGCTTTGAGACTTGTAACTTTATCACTATATTTCTGCTTGGTGCCATCTTGTCAGAGTAATATTTGATGTCTGTGATATGTCAAGAATTATCCTAGGATAGAGATTTAAATTTTTAAGCACAGATTTCAGATGTTACTGCTTTAAAACAAATCAGGGATAACAAGTTAAACTTATAACTTAAAATATGCAATGACATTTAGAGGTAACCAATGTTGATATAGGTAACATAGCTTAGCCTCCTCCCACGAATTGCTTTTACAACTAACCCTGATATTAGTTTAGGATAGTTCATGCCTTATCTTTGATAAGAAAATGGAATTGACGGTAGGTAGGTGCCAAAGTGCTTTTCAAAACAATATTACATTAGAATATAATTGGATTCTTTCTCAAATTTATAGGCCAAAGTAAAACATTAATTTCCTGAATTTCTGGATTACTGATGACCAACAAATAGCCAGTATTATGCTATGTACTTTTGTCAGGTCATTTTAAAATCCATACATTAATTTTATAAAAGAATTTTTTACATGTCACTATCAGGAGCTCACTGTGAATGTGTTATCTTCAAATGGCTATTTAACCACACAGTACACTACATTTTACATAAAACATGCACTTAATCTCTGGGAATAATAAATTATATTATTTATAAATAATACATAGGTCAACAGACTCCTTTAAGCAGGGAGGGAAAGAAGAATAACAGCATTGTTGTCTGTGTGCCACACACCATACAGAACTTTGTGCTCTTGGTCACATAATGTACCCAAGGCTTTGTTGTATTTCTAAGAATCCCCATTTCAATGTTGAGTTCACCTTTATTTCAAAAAGTACTTGGCTTCTCAATTTCTTGGTTTGGTTTTGCTTCCACTTGGAAACTAATTAAGAAGGGAAAATGATAATGTTCATACATGAAAATTGTTAATCTCCTGAAGACTAATTTCTACCTGTTGTGAACAATCCTGTTTTTAAAAGTTAAAAAAAAATCAAATCAAAAGAAAACAAAAGGGAATATTATGATGAATGTTTGGCTTATGTGAATCTTAGAGATAAACTTTATAAGACCACTTATTCACAAAATAAAGTTTTCTCTTCATGTTAGAAAAAATTTTTAGAAATCCTGGGTATTGTACTTAACTCTAGCTAACCAATTTTAAAACCTGTATCCTTTTGAGAATTACATTGACAGAAAAATACTTTTTATAAGCAGTAAAATAAGAATGTTCCAGTGACTACCTGTCCTGATACCTAGTCTTGTTAAAACTTTCTTTTGCAGGGCATTTTCATGTTTGGTTTACAGTCAGTGTAAGTGGGCAAGTTAATAAAAACTTTGAGCTTAGGGATACTGAAAAAAAGAAAGATCAAAAAAAGAAAAATGATTTGTTTTGGGGTACACTGAGACCCCAGTAATTTTTTCCTCATGTGTATGGTGCTCCTTATGATTCGTCTTGTATTTTGCCTTTATGACACCCATCAGAACTGCTGCTCTAACTTATACTCTCTACCTTGCCCAGATCTCCGTGTAAGGAATGCTTTATGATCAACTGCCATAGGACTGATGGATTAACCAGTGTTTGGCTTTATTCGAAGTTTATGCCCTGCACAGCTCTTGTATGTATTTTAGATGCTAGGAAGTTTTTAGCATGTGATGTGTGATTCTTGTTTGAATGTTTATTACAGGTACCTTGTGAATTCCAGAACAGAGACTGTGCCTCACAATTGTTGGTCCCATGAACTTGCACTATCCTTCATGGTGATGTTTCGAAAATACAATCAGGAAAAAAAAAAGTTTAGAACTTAAAAATGAGTCATATATCATGAAACTAAAAAGAATCTGTTCTTCCCCCTTTCCTCACTCCTAGGTAACAGCTACATTTAAGTAAAATGCAGGTGGTAGGGGAAAAAATCCTGGCCAGATGATAGTTCAGTGGAATAAACTGATTACTGTTTTAAAAAAATGCTTCACCACGGATATTTTCCAGTTTCTCTTTTTTACCTTTTTAAAATACTACTTTTTAGGAACATTTGGTATAATGTGCATAAAATTATTTACTGATTTATGGGCAAAATGATACAAGTAGCATCTTGATTGAACATCATTTACCTCAGATATTCAACCAGCAGTACATTTTTTATGCAGTCTCAACCCATATCCTATTTGTTACCTCTCAAAATATTGGTAAACAATTATTTTAGCTTTACTCTGTATTTCTTGTCAGTGTTTTGGGCACAGGTTGTTGTACTACTGTCAAATTGTACTTGCTATTTTTTCTGCAAGTATTTAACAAAAAGTTAAAAAAGAAAAAAAAAAGTCCCATAAAACCCCACCTTGGGTAAGTGATTGTTAAATATTGTACAAATAAAATGTATGCTATCCCCATTCCATTCCCAAGTTAAATAAAAAAATAAATATGGTATGATTTGCATATGAAGTTTTTCTTTAGTTATACGTTCTTAAAGGGGAACAGTAGCTTTATAATTTACAGTGAGGCTTACATCTTGAGATTTGCAAGAATGGGGATAGGTGAAAGGGAGGTTTGTCAGTTGTGGCATTTCCCTCCTTTGTTGTGTAAGCAGATTGTATTCCCACTAAACTACATATGTTGGTCCTGCCAATTTTAAGAGAGGCTAAATGGCCTTAGTTACCTTTTCATACGGAGATTTAAAAAAAGTGGCTTAGGTAATAGACATCAAAGACATAAACTACTCTTCCCAACTATAACTAGTTTACCAGTTGAACAGAAGAATTCTGGTATTTTCACGTAGGGTAATCGGTGAGAGAGGTCACCAAGGAAGCTAGCATTCATTTACATTTTTAGTGTTGCAAATTTTGTTTATCCTGTGACTTTCGAAGAAAGTGGGGGTGGAAGAGCCCTACCTTGTCACACTGAGCGTCACAGTTCACACCCATGGATTCTCAATTTTTTTAGGGTAAAGGTGAAGGAAAGGGCAACACTTAGGTTATGGTGGTTTGAAAGAACCTGCGTTGTCTTCTAAAACCAAATGAAAATGCAAACCATGGTGGAATCTGCAAGGAATCTCTATGGAAAGACGGAAACTGTTTCCACAGCGTTGTTCTGCAAAACAGATTCTTCAGACAGTTAATAGTATATAATCAACATATATAGCATTATGATGTGGTAAATTTGGACCAACAGCTCTTAACTCCTCAGAGCCACTCACATGCATGTCCACAAAATTGGAAAGACTGTTTTTTCTTAATAAGATCCTGTTTTCGGTAGGGCACCTGAAGGGAATCACACGAGTGAAAACTGCACTCTGATGGCGCTAACGTTCCTCCTCACCTGGTTTTCAGTCTTTTGATTGTGCTGTTAACAGGCTACATTCCTCCTCTAGTAAATGAAAATATCTTTAAGCCATATTTGTTTACATTATTCTCGAAAGCTTTTTACTAGGGCTTTTTCAGATTTGGTTTTTATTTTATTCATGATGGTTTAAGCAATTTAAGAGATGAAGTTAGTTAAAAAATTTTAAGTATATTTAGCTTCTCTGTATTAGGGAATGTGGAAAGGGGAACATCAACATTCCTCTGAAAAAAATGCCCTTGAAATGTAGGCACATGCTTCATTTGTATGACTTCTGCTAACCTATTTTTTCTAGTGTGTTTCATAGCTCTTTCACTGATATTGATGGATTTTCTGTAAGGCAGGTGAGGGCTCTCAACCTTTTAGTGGCATCTTAAGCTGATAAAAATTTGCAAATCTTCAAGCCAGTTCTTTGGGTGCTTTTATGGTCAGTGCCTTTAAGCAGAGGGTACTTCTCGAAACAGTTGAGAAGAATTTTTAAAGGGACAATCTTAGCTCAAATGCAAAATCCTTGCTTCTGGTAATAGTGATGCCACCGTGGGAAGTATTTTTGCAAAACATCCCCTAAAAATCTGTAGACTGTTGCATAGAACCAGGGTGCAAGCCTTAGCTTTCATAATACACTGCTGAAAAGTAAATGACAGTGATCTGAAAACTTAGAATGCCGGTATGCAAAGAACAGGTTGCAACTACTAAAGAGCTATTTTTATGCACAGAAATTCCATTCTAAACGCAATACTTCTTAAAAACCAAGTAAATAGTTTTTTAGAGTATACTTTTAAAAATACATGGTAAGGAATGCATTACTGAGTTTTGGTGTCAACGAAATGAGTTGAATTCCAGGGTCTGTCAATCCTCTGGACCAGGGCCACTACTGTGTTAGTTTTCTCACCTGTAAATAACAGTAACTAAATATCATAAGGTCTTTGACAGTTAAAAGGATTACAAACTGCACAAGGATAGGGGGTCTGTCTTTAGTAAGCCTTCCATGAAAATAATAGACAATCAAATATTTTTGAATAAATGAAGTCACTAACACTTAACGAATGCTTACTAAATTTCATTTTAAACATACACTAGCATTAGTTCATGGATTCCTGATGCTTTGCCATTCCCACATTCCTCCCTCCTAGGGCTCCACATTTTGATACAAGCAGGTTTAGTTAGCATCGTCATACACTTTCCATTATCTGTGGGGGTGGATTCACTGGATCCCCTAAACTGCCTGTGTCAGACAAATGCTAGTCCCTAGAACAGGCCCCAGAATCTGCATTTTTAAGACATGCTACAAAAGATTCTTCTGTAGATGGTATGAGTACCATATTATAAGAAGCCTGGAAGAAAATCTTCAAACCTTTTGCTTTTTTCTTCTATGTAAACCATCTTCTAGCCAAACTGATCAGTCTCCTGAACTAGAAGACCTGGGTCTGGGACAGAATCCCAAACTTCCATGAATACAGAAAAACTGCAGCACCTCCCAAAGGACCAAAAGATTACTCATTACACCTCAACTCTTACCATTGTTTCTTTACTGCTTTGTTTAAGGTTTGTAAAAACATCTGGCTGCTGGGTTGAAATGAACTCTTCAAATGTACCACATAAATACTTCACAAGTGTTAAATAAGCATATGATTCAATCCCTAAAATAGTCATCTTTATTTTTTTGAACAACTACCTACAACATAATCTAAATTACGGGGATTATCAATCATGTAACTGCTCACGTGCCATGATTCAAAGGCAAGGCACAGCCATGATGCTACATGTGTAAGTCTCCCAGAAATACAAAAATACATGTTTAGAAATATAAGAAAATGTAATAACATATCTTGTTGAAGGACAACATTCTTTGGAGAAGTATGCCTGAAACTCCACAACTGAAGCCATGGTTATATTCATAACCAGCTTAGGGAGGATGTTGCCCACTGCCTAACATCTGTAGGGCAGTTAGGGTATTTTTGCAAAGCATTCATAATTTGCGTATTATCCAAAAGTAGTTTCATCAGCTGGTACTCCCTCTGTGCATTTACTGATGTTCTTTCCATGGGCCTTATTAATTCTAATTGTTGTAAGTGTTCAAAGGCCTGAAAGATGAAAGAAATAGTTTAGGTTGAATAGGGGAAGTAAAGTAAACAACATTAACTCAGAGAACAGTTAGGATTTTGGTCAGTTGTGGAATAGAGTACCAGGAAACAAAACCTAACAGGTATCAGTAAAGTTCAAAAACAACTCTCATCAACCTCATAAAAACTTCACACACCACACGAGGCAGTGTCAATATACAGTTATCCGTCCCTGCATCATTGAATATAAACAGGGCAAACTTAATTCAGTTTGTACAATGTGGATTTTGTTCCTAACCTCATTCTATGTCATATCTCCTCCTAGTACTTAACAGTTTCCAGTTCTCTATAAAAACCTAAGATCTGATAAGACCAGTACTTTTTGACTAATTGCCTAGGTTACTCAAATTCGCCTTTACATTTTGTTTCTACCTTTGTAAGACTTTGCTGTGTAAAAGTTTAATATAGCTGTAAAAAGAGAGGGAGGCAGGAAAGACCCGTAGGAGTACACCTGTTCAGCTAACCCTATAAATAAATGATTCAGCAGAGTGGTACAGGTATGGAGGAGAAGACAGGCTCCTGTTTCCCTAAGAAGTCTGACAGAGACCACTACAACCTGTCAGAAAGTCCCTTTCTTTCATCTTCCCCACCTTAATAGGGCTCTTTACTGTCTGCTTCCTCTTACCTCTAACATTCATGTATTATGTCTTTTCTAACCATGTTTGTTGTTTTAGGTATTTTATTAATGTATAAAAAAAACCCCATTAAATCATGACCTACTAACCATTAAATACTGATACACTGAAATAGATTATGAGCTTTCTATTCTTAAGCCTCATTGTGAAAAATACTGTTGGAATATATTCTTTATGTACTATAAAAATTCTTCTGATGAAAAGAGAAACAGTTCAGACACCATTAATTTCTGAAAATGAGAAAATACTAGAGGCTGCAGGTACTGGCTGAATAAAACTGAGGAGATTTAAAATTTTTCTAGGTAGCAAAATACTTTCTTATTTAATTAAAATGTAGAAATGAACAGCTTCAAATTACTCATAAAAATTTAAGTGCTCAGCTAAACCTTTCCACTCATACAACTCCCACAGGCTATGACTATCAGACAAATATGGACATTAGGAAGGGAGGAAAAAACCAACCTCCAGTATTCTAAATACTTTTCCTATTGTTTTGAAGAAATGGCAATGCCCTGATCTCTCATTTTTTGGTTGCTGTAAGAAATAAAATTGACTACTAATCCCTTATAAAGGATGCTAAAGAAGTTATGGGTCCACTGCTTAAAAAAAATTAAAAAAGGTGTTTCTTCCCATTAAGTCCTCTAGAGTTGTGCTGTCCAATAGGTAATCACTAGCTACACGGGGCTCTTGAGCATTTGAAATGTGGGACTCTATTTTTAATTTTATTTAATTTTTATTAAGTTTAATTTAAAAACTAACACTTAGAAGAAAATTTGTATGTTTGAAACAATTTCATAATGTAAATCTACTTCAGCTAAATAATAAAAGGAATCTAAAAAAAAATAATTGAAGGCATCTAAAGAGCAATTATTTCCAATGAATAGTCAGTGAATTAAGATGTGCTTTAAATGTAAACACACAGAATTTCAAAGATTTAACACAAAAGAAAATAAAAAACTTCATTAATAATTTTCTATATTAACTATAGATCAAAAGATTTTGGTACAGTAAATAAAATTTACTGTCCAAGTTAATTTCACCTTTTCTTTTTTTTTACTTTTTTGTTGCTACTAGAAAATCTAAAATTACATTATGTGGCTCTTATTTCTGGTGGACAATGGTATGCTAGAATAAAGTTCCTCAAGTTTTAAAACTCATGCCTCACCCCTAACAAAACTTTCTCTGTATACCCTCACCAGCCAATGAGATTCTTTTTTGTTTTCTTAATGACTCATTCAGTCTCTTTTTACTGCTGAGATTATAAAGCCAACCTTAGAGGTATAAAGGGATAGGGTTATGACTGTAACAAGTAGATCCTTTGCACGATGCCAGTTCTAGGAAGAGACAGTAGAGGGCAGTATACCCCCAAAACTGTAAAAAGAACTGGCTGCATTCTTCAGAAAGATTCAAACATTTTTTAGATTGATTTTTTTGGGTCTGTTTTGAATAAAATTCCTGATGATACCTAATGTTTCAAAATTAATGAAAGTGCAACTATGATATATACAATCAAATCAGATGTAAAAATAAGCCTTTAAAAATTAAAAATCTTACCTTCATGACAACAGGTTTCTCAAAATTATAAACAGAATGGGCCTTCCTTTGAACAAACTTCTGAAACTCTGGACAGAAAGCAATGACAGCATTAGTAGCTTCAAATAAGCAGTGGGGGTAGTAGTGTTAGAAAATACCAATGTCTCATCTCACCATTATAAACCATTTGAAAATTAAAGGGCTCCTCTTCATAGATGTCATTTAAATGTTTCATTGCTATGATAAGACAGACTTCCAAGACTGACAGACCTATAATAAAAGGGGAACAAACTATGAGGTATAGTTTATTTACTGATACATAAGACTGATATAACTTTCCTTCAAATACAAGGATAAAGTGAAAGATTATGGTTTTGAGGGGCGGAGGGAGGTCAAGACACCCCTCTAGGTTCAAATGTGTTTCAGTCACTATTATCTGAATAATCTTAAGAAAGTTACTCAACCTCCCTGAGCTCAGTTTTCATATATGTAAAATAGGATCTTTCTAAACTTCCAGAGATGGTACAAGGATTCGAGACAATACTATCTAACACTTAACCACATAAACCAGAGCTGCAATTATGATGTAACTTTAAAATTACATAGGGCCCTCGATTATTCAGAATCTCTAATCCCCTGGAAATTATATCTAATTTTTTTTTTTCCTGGAGAGAAGGTTCATTAGACTCTCAAAAGGGATAGTGAACCCCAAATGGCTAAAAGTCAGTGCTCTTCATTAGCACTTGGTGCAATGAGAATGCCCGCAATACAGTCTCAGCTGGATTTACAATGTATGTAGCAAGGGAGGCAGTGCCTCGAGTTTCTTTCACTTTAAATGGGAGGAACAATACCTTTTAAAGGGCTGAGTTAAAGGACATATGGATATAAAAGTATTCTGTATATAAAATACTATACCCAATATTAATTATAATTTTGAAAATCATACCATTATATAAACTCAAACTTTTAAAAAACTACTAATTAAGTAGGTTTCTCACCATGTACAATATTTGCTTTAGAGTCCATGCTACACAGCTGGTTTGCCTCCATCAGATCTGCTGCAGTCATAAATGGGTGTGATGGTGTTATACGATTTAAAGCAAGCATCTAAGGAAATGCAGATCAGAAAAACAACTGCATATTTACTTAGGCACTTTGGAGATATTACTGAACAAAACTTCTTAATTCAGAGAGTTATGAAAGAGTAAACAGTAATGCTTGGGAAAGGTACTCTCATATTTAGCTCTATTAAGATACAGTATTTCAATTCATATGCCATGTAACTGTATAAATGTAAAGCATTAAAAAATTCTTGCTGCTCTCTCTACCCCTTTCCGTTTGCATATCTTGTTTGTTTACAACTCCTCAAAAGAAAAACATTTTAAAAGGAGTAGGGTAAGGAGAAGACACCAAAAATAAGTAAGATTACTATTTAAAGCCCCAGACTAAACCAAAGCAAAAAGGCAGAAGTGTGACTTGTAAAAACTTTTTTACCACCCGATCAACCAATCCAGGTTAGTCTTAAATGATAGAGGTGAGCTACTTTATATTCAATTGTATTAAAAAGAAAAAAACAAAAACAAAATTATACCAAGAAACAACTCTCCTTGAAAGCAAGGACAAGTTGCCTCCATGTAGCAACTTCTCTGTCCAACGACTAACAAAAACTTCTGCATTTGAAGATTTATTTGTAACTTTCCTAACATCTAAATTTTACTTAATTTTTTAAAACTTTATTTTTCATTGAAATATAATTGACTCAGCATTTAAATTTAGTCATATAAATAAGGTTAGCAGGTAAAAATGCATGACATCTCATTAAATTTGAATTCCAGGTAAACAATGAGTAATTTCTTAGTGTAAGTATATGCCATGTAATATTTGGGACATTAACACTAGAAATTCCCTTTTAAAAAAAATTATTTTATTGAAGCATAGTTGATTTACAATGTTGTGTTAATTTCTACTATATAGCAAAGTGATTCAGTTATACATATATATATACACTCTTTTTCACTATGGTTTATCACAGGATATTGAATATAGTTCCGTGTGCTATACAGTGGGACCTTGTTGTTTATTCATTCTACCTATATTTTGCATCTGCTAATCCCATACTGCTAGCCCATCCCTCCACCAGCCAACTCTCACCCTTGGCAGCCACAAGTATATTCTCTATGTCTGTGAGTCTGTTTCTGCTTCATACGTAAGTTCATTTGTGTCATATTTTAGATTCCACATATAACTGATAGCATATGGTATTTGTCTTTCTCTTTCTGACTTACTTCATTTAGTATGATAATCTCTAGGTCCATCCATGTTGTTGCAAATGGCATTATTTCATTCTTTTTTATGGCTGAGTAGTATTCCACTGTATATATGTACCACTTCTTCATTATCCATTAATCTATCGATGGACATTTAGGTTGTTTCCATGTCTTGGCTATTGTGAATAGTTCTGCTATGAAGATACAGTTGCATGTATCTTTTTGTATAGGTTTGTCCAAATATATGCCCAGGAGTGGGATTACTGGATCACATGGCAAATCTATTTTTAGTTTTTTGAAGAACCTCCATACTGTTTTCCATAGCAGCTGCACGAATTTACATTCAGACCAACATAGTTGCTGCACAAATTTACATTCCACACTCTCTCCAGCATTTGTTATTTGTAGACTTTTTAATGATGGCCATTCTGACCGGTGTGAGGTGGTACCTCATTGTAGTTTTGATTTGCATTTCTCTAATAATTAGCGATGTTGAACATCTTTTCATGTGCCCGTTACCATCTGTATGCCTTCTTTGGAGAAGTATCTATTTAGGTCTACTGCCTATTTTTCGATTGGATTTTTTAATTGTTATTATTAAGTTGTATGATCTATTTGTATATTTTGGAAATTAAGCCCTTGTCTGTCACATCATTTGCAAATATTTTCTCCCAGTCCTTAGGTTGTCTTTTTGCTTTGTTTATGGCTTCCTTTGCTGTACAAAAGCCTGTAAGTTTGATTAGATCCCATTTGTTTATTTTTGCTTTTATTTCTATTGCCTTGAACTCTCTCCCTTTTTTAACCAGGGCCCAGGGTCCTTAACTGAAAAAAAAAGTTTGGTAATCCTTGTCCTTCATTCCCCATACTGGGAGGGATCCAGGTACCCAGTAGCTCCTTCCCTTTCTCTTACCTTTTCTTTTTCCTTTTATTATAAAATATTTTTGACATATAAAAAGGCAAGAGAATAATATAATGAATATCCATGATCACTTTCTCAGCTTACAAAATATAAACTTACAGAGTTGAAGCCCCTGTCTCTTGCCCTGGTTGGACTCTCTACTCTTCTCCATGCAAAAAAATCATGCAAGTCTTCATCCTTCTATTGCATATCTTTGTATTCCGAGACAATACAGAGTAATTTTCAAGTTTTATATAAATACCATATTGTACTTAATGTTACTCTTTCTTCACTAAACATCAGTCATGAGAATTCATCTATGTCCAGATGTCAGCTGTGGTTTATTCTTTTTTTTTCTGTTATATTCCTTTGTATATATGCACAATTTAATTATGCTTTCCCTTATTGATGGGTATCTGTCATTTTTGGGGGGATTATAAACAAGGCTGCAATAATCTTGTACATGCCTTCTTGTGTATTTGAGTCTCTCTAGATACCTAATTTTCCATATTGCTCTCCAAAGTACCTATACATATTTACACTACTAGCAACAATAAACTTAATAGTCACTGTATCATCAGACATAAACTTTTTTTTTTTTTTTTTTTTTTGTGCGGTACGCGGGCCTCTCACTGTTGTGGCCTCTCCCGTTGCGGAGCACAGGCTCCGGACACGCAGGCTCAGCGACCATGGCTCACGGGCCCAGCCGCTCTGCAGTATGTGGGATCCTCCCGTAGAGGGCACGAACCCGTGTCCCCTGCATTGGCAGGCGAACTCTCAACCACTGCGCCACCAGGGAAGCCCCAGACATAAACTTATGACACCCACGATATTGGTAGAAAAAAAGGTTTAACTGTAAAGTTTAAATTGTACCATTTCCCTAATTACTGGAGAGGTTAAATATCTTTGCAATTTATAAGTCATGTGGGATTCTACATTGGTGGATTGCTTGCACTCATATTCTTAGTTCATTACTTTTTCATTTTTTTTTTTTTTTATGGTCGGGGTGCAAAAACTCGGGCTCTGTGCACAGGTGCTGAATTGTATCTCAGAGATAGAGTTTTGGGTGAAGTACAAAAGAATAGTTTTATTGATTTGCCAGGCAAAGGGGGAGAAAGCAGACTCCTGCCCTCGAAAACTGTGGGTCCCAACCTGGGAAGATTTAGTGAGGAGTTTTATAACAATGCTTCAAGGCCAGGGTTGCTGATAAGGATCAGGGTGTATGCAGGGCCTGAACTCCTTTAATATGGCCTCAGGTGGTCTTTTTTTTTAATTTTTTAATTTTATTTATTTTTTTATATTGCAGGTTCTTATTAGTCATCGATTTTATACACATCACTGTATACATGTCAATCCCAATCACCCAATTCAGCACACCACCATCCTCACCCCACCACTGTTTTCCCCCCTTGGTGTCCATACGTTTGTTCTCTACATCTGTGTCTCAACTTCTGCCCTGCAAACTGGTTCATCTATACCATTTTTCTAGGTTCCACATATATGCATTAATATACGATATTTGTTTTTCTCTTTCTGACTTACTTCACTCTGTATGACAGTCTCTAGATCCACCCACATCTCAACAAATGACCCAATTTCGTTCCTTTTTATGGCTGAGTAATATTCCACTGCATATATGTACCACATCTTCTTTATCCATTCGTCTGTCAAAGGGCATTTGGGTTGCTTCCTTGACCTGGCTATTGTAAATAGTGCTGCAATGCACATTGGGGTGCATGTGTCTTTTTGAATTATGGTTTTCTCTGGGTATATGCCCAGTAGTGGGATAGCTGTATCATATGGTAGTTCTAGTTTTAGTTTTTAAGGAACCTCTGCACTGTTCTCCATAGTGGCTGTATCAATTTACATTCCCACCAACAGTGCAAGAGGGTTCCCTTCTCTCCACACCCTCTCCAGCATTTGTTGTTTGTAGATTTTCTGATGATGCCTATTCTAACTGGTGTGAGGTGATAACTCATTGTAGTTCTGATTTGCATTTCTCTAATAATTAGTGATGTTGAGCAGCTTTTCATGTGCTTCTTGGCCATCTGTATGTCTTCTTTGGAGAAATGTCTATTTACGTCTTCTGCCCATTTTTGGATTGGGTTGTTTCTTTCTTTAATATTGAGCTGCACGAGCTGTTTATATATTTTGGAGATTAGTCCTTGGTCCGTTGATTCATTTGCAAATATTTTCTTCCATTCTGAGGGTTGTCTTTTCACCTTGTTTACAGTTTCCTTTGCTGTGCAAAAGCTTTGAAGTTTTATTAGGTCCCATTTGTTTATTTTTGTTTTTATTTCCATTACTCTAGGAGATGGATCAAAAGATCTTGCTGTGATTTATGTCAAAGAGTGTTCTTCCTATGTTTTCCTCTAAGAGTTTTATAGTGTCTGGTCTTACATTTAGGTCTCTAATCCATTTTGAGTTTATTTTTGTGTATGGTGGTAGGGAGTGCCCTAATTTCATTCTTTTACATGTAGCTGTCCAGTTTTCCCAGCACCACTTATTGAAGAGACTCTCTTTTCTCCATTGTATATCCTTGCCTCCTTTGTCATAGATTAGCTGACCATAGGTGCGTGGGTTTATCTCTGGGTTTTCTATCTTGTCCCACTGATCTACGTTTCTGTTTTTGTGCCAGTACCACACTGTCTTGATTACTGTAGCTTGGTAGTATAGTCTAAAGTCAGGGAGTTTGATTCCTCCAGCTCCGTTTTTTGCCCTCAAGACTGCTTTGGCTATTCGGGGTCTGTTATGTCTCCAGACAAATTTTAAGTTTTGTTCTAGTTCCGTAAAAAATGCCATTGGTAATTTGATAGGGATTGCATTGAATCTGTAGATTGCTTTGGGTAGTATAGTCATTTTCACAATATTTATTCTTCCAATCCAAGAACATGGTATATCTCTCCATCTGTTGGGATCATCTTTAATTTCTTTCATCAGTGTCTTACAGTTTTCTGCATAGAGGTCTTTTGTCTCCCCAGGTAGGTTTATTCCTAGGTATTTTATTCTTTTTGTTGCAATGGTAAATGGGAGTGTTTCCTTAACTTCTCTTTCAGATTTTTCATCATTAGTGTATAGGAATGCAAGAGATTTCTGTGCATTAATTTTGTATCCTGCAACTTCACCAAATTCATTGATTAGCTCTAGTCATTTTCTGGTGGCATCTTTAGGATTCTCTACCTATAGTATAATGTCATCTGCAAACAGTGACACTTTTACTTCTTCTTTTCCAATTTGTATTCCTTTCATTTCTTTTTCTTCTCTGATTGCTGTGGCTAGGACTTCCAAAAACTATGTTGAATAGTAGTGGTGAGAGTGGACATCCTTGCCTTGTTCCTGATCTTAGAGGAAATGTTTTCAGTTTTTCACCGTTGAGAATGATGTTTGCTGTGGGTTTGTTGTATATGGCCTTTATTATGTTGAGGTAGGTTCCCTCTATGCCCACTTTCTGGAGAGTTTTTATCATAAATGGGTGCTTAATTTTGTCAAAATCTTTTTCTGCATCTATTGAGATGATCATATGTTTTTTATTCTTCAATTTGTTAATATGGTGTATCACATTGATTGATTTGTGTATACTGAAGAATCCTTGCATCCCTGGGATAAATCCCACTTGATCATGGTGTACGATCCTTTTAATGTGTTGTTGGATTCTGTTTGGTAGTATTCAGTTGAGGATTTTTGTATCTGTATTCATCAGTGATATTGTCTGTAATTTTCTTTTTTTGTAGGATCTTTGTCTGGTTTTGGTATCAGGGTGACGGTGGCCTCACAGAATGAGTTTGGGAGTGTTCCTTCCTCCGCCATTTTTTGGAAGAGTTTGAGAAGGATGGGTGTTAGCTCTTCTCTAAATGTTTGATAGAATTCACCTGTGAAGCCATCTGGTCCTGGACTTTTGCTTGTTAGAAGATTTTTAGTCACTGTTTCAATTTCATTACTTGTGATTGGTCTGTTCATATTTTCTATTTCTTCCTGGTTCAGTCTTGGAAGGTTATACCTTTCTAAGAATTTGTCCATTTCTTCCAGGTTGTCCACTTCATTGGCATAGAGTTGCTTGTAGTAGTCTCTTAGGATGCTTTGTATTTCTGTGGTTTCTATTGTAACTTCTCCTTTTTCATTTCTAATTTTATTGATTTGAGTCTTCTCCCTCTTCTTCTTGATGAGTCTGGCTAATGGTTTATCAATTTTGTTTATCTTCTCAAAGAACCAGCTTTTAGTTTTACTGACCTTTGCTATTGTTTTCTTTGTTTCTATTTCACTGATTTCTGCTCTGATCTTTATGATTTCTTTCTTTCTGCTAACTTTGGGGTTTTTTTGTTCTTCTTTCTCTAGTTCCTTTAGGTGTAAGGTTAGATTGTTTATTTGAGATTTTTCTTGTTTCTTTAGGTAGGCTTGTATAGCTATAAACTTCCCTCTTAGAACTGCTTTTGCTGCATCCCATAGGTTTTGGATCATCGTGTTTTCATTGTCATTCGTCTCTAGGTATTTTTTAACCTCCTCTTTGATTTCTTCAGTGATCTCTTGGTTACTTAGTAACTTACTGCTTAGCCTCCATGAGTTTGTGGTTTTTTATGTTTTTTTCCTCATAATTGATTTCTAATTTAATAGCATTGTGGTCAGAAAAAATGCTTGATAAGATTTCAATTTTCTTAAAATTACTGAGGGTTGATGTGTGACCTATCCAGGATAGATGTGATCTATCCTGGAGAATGTTCCGTGCGCACTTGAGAAGAAAGTGTAACCTGCTGTTTTGGGATGAAATGTCCTATAAATATCAATTAAATCTATCTGGTCTATTGTGTCATTTAAAGCTTCTGTTTCCTTATTTATTTTCATTGTGGATGTTCTGTCCATTGGTAAGTGAGGTGTTAAAGTCCCCAACTATTATAGTGTTACTGTTGATTTCCTCTTTTATAGCTGCTAGCAGTTCCCTTATGTATTGAGGTGCTTCTATGTTGGGTGCATATATATTTATAATTGTTACAGCTTCTTCTTGGATTGATCCCTTGATCATTATGTAGTGTCCTTTCTTGTCTCTTGCAACATTCTTTATTTAAAAGTCTATTTTATCTGATATGAGTATTGCTACTCCAGCTTTCTTTTGATTTCCATTTGCACGGAATATCTTTTTCCATTCCCTCACTTTCAGTCTGAATGTGTCCCTAGGTCTGAAGTGGGTCTCTTGTAGACAGTATATAGATGGGTCTTGTTTTTGTATCCATTCAGCAAGCATGTGTCTTTTGGTTGGAGCACTTAATCCATTCACGTTTAAGGTAATTATCGATATGTATGTTTCTATGACCATTTTCTTATTTGCTTTGGGTTTGTTTTTGTATGTTCTTTTCTTCTCTTGTGTTTCCCACTTAGAAAAGTTCCTTTAGCATTTGTTGTAGAGCTGGTTTGGTGGTGCTGAATTCTCTCAGCTTTTGCTTGCTGTAAAGCTTTAGATTTCTCCATCAAATCTGAATGAGATCGTTGCTGGCTAGAGTAATCTTGGTTGTAGGTTCTTCCCTTTCATCACTTGAAGTATATCATGCCACTCCCTTCTGGCTTGTAGAGTTTCTGCTGAGAAATCATCTGTTAACTTTATGGGAGTTCCCTTGTATGTTATTTGTCGTTTTTCCCTTGCTGCTTTCAATAATTTTTCTTTGTCTTTAATTTTTGCCAATTTGATTACTATGTGTCTCGGCATGTTTCTTCTTGGGTTTATTCTGTATGGGGCTCTCTGTGCTTCCTGGACTTGGGTGGCTATTTCCTTTCCCATGTTAGGGAAGTTTTTGAGTATAATAATCTCTTCAAATATTTTCTCTGGTTCTTTCTCTCTCTTCTCCTTCTGGGACCCCTGTAATGCAAATGTTGTTGCGTTTAATGTTGTCCCAAAGGTCTCTTAGGGTGTCTTCATTTCTTTTCATTCTTTTTTCTTTACTCTGTTCCGCAGCAGTGACCATTCTGTCTTCCAGGTCACTTATCTGTTCTTGTGCCTCAGTTATTCTGCTATTGATTCTTTCTAGTGTAGTTTTCATTTCAGTTATTGTATTGTTCATCTGTTTGTTTGTTCTTTAATTCTTCTAAGTGTTTGTTAAACATTTCTTGCATCTTCTTGATCTTTGCCTCCATTCTTTTTCGGAGGTCCTGGACCATCTTGACTATCATTATTCTGAATTCTTTTTCTGGAAGGTTGCCTATCTCCGCTTCATTTAGTTGTTTTTCTGGGGTTTTATCTTGTTCCTTCATCTGGTACATAGCCCTCTGCTTTTCATCTTGTCTCTCTGTGAATGTGGTTTTTGTTCCACAGGCTGCAGGATTGTAGTTCTTCTTGCTTCTGCTGTCTGCCCTCTGGTCAGTTCACTCCTTTATTGATTACTGTAGAAGCTCTTTATATATTATGGACAGTGTTGATGATTACACGCATTGCATTTTTCCACTCCTTATCAGTCTTAACTTCATCTATGGTATCTTTCAGTGTCTAGACATTTAAAAATTCAATGTAGGGGCTTCCCTGGTGGCGCAGTTGTTGGGGGTCCGCCTGCCAATGCAGGGGATACGGGTTCGTGCCCCGGTCTGGGAGGATCCCGCATGCCGCGGAGAGGCTGGGCCCGTGAGCCATGGCCACTGAGCCTGCGCGTCTGGAGCCTGTGCTCCGCAGTGGGAAAGGCCACAACAGTGAGAGGCCCATGTACCGAGAAAAAAAAAAAAAAATCAATGTAATTAACTTTAACCATCTTCTTTGTTATGACTTGTGATCTGTGTAACTTCTGTAAGAAATCTTTCCCTACCTCAAGAATACAAACATATTTTCTTATATGTTTCTTCTAATTTAAAAAAAAAAGTTTTGTTTTTCTACATAAAGTTAGGTTTATCAACCTGAAATTTACTTTAGGCTATGCAATGACAGTGTTTTTTCTATGTGTATAACTCCTGATTTTTTTTTGTTGAAAAATTATCCAAACTATATTTAATCTCAGTCAGCACTTTCTCTTTTCTTTATAATTTCCACCAATTCTAAACGTTTTCTTAAATAAGAAAACCCCAAACAAAAATTGAGTCATCACCTTGAATTAAAAATATAATAGGAAACTGGCAAAACAATGGTTTTTCATGTTGACAATTCTGAGGCAGAGATATTTTCCCAGAATAATGAAAGGTATGTGTTTATGTATATACGTGTGTGTGTGTATCCTCCATATACCATAAGCTAGTAAATAAAGTCTAATTTTGGTACATAAGTAACTAAAATCTCTACTCTAAAAATTCTTAGTCCCTGTAATACTTCTGTGATAAAGACAGCTGTTGCTGAAAATGGCAGTGTGGTTTTGATAAATGGGAGGGGCATGTGCTAATGAGAGGGAAAGTATATAGAGAGGAAAACACTCTTAAGTTTCCTAAGCAAGATCAGAAATGGAGAAGGAGAATCTGTAAAAGTGGCAGAACCACATAGTAAAGCAGTTATGATAAGCTTGAAGCTAGACAGCCTTGGATTTGAGCTCTGGGTTTGCCATCTACTAGCTGTGTGACCTGGGGTAAGTTATTTAACCTCAAAGAGCATCAGTTTCCTCAAAGGTAAGGATAAAATACACCCAAAGATTAAAAAACAGGATTAATATAACTAGACATAATGCTGGTAAAGTAACTAGGTCACCTGACTCATGTGCTATTTAATAAATGATACCCATTATTATTATAAATGGAAGTGATCAAGAAGAAACTCACGAAACCAAAATTATTTTCTCTTTGAAAGGTATTTGCCATACCTTTTGTAATAAGGAATAAATAATTTTCTAGAAATATTAGACTAGTATCAAATACTCTAAGAGAAGGAAAAACTTTACTTTTCAGAACAATTAAGTACCCCTTTCTTGATACTGTTTAAGCTTAAGATATAATTACTGGGTGAAAGACCATGACCAGGTAGGATTTATCCAGGCATGTAAAGCTAGTTCAACCTTCGAAAATCAAGCAAGGTAATTCAACATATCAACAGGCTAAAGAAGAAAAGTCATAGATCATATTCATTGATACAGAATAAGCATTTAACAAAATCCAACACAATCATAATAAACTCTCAGCAAGTTAGGAATAGATGGGAATTACCTTAACTTGATAATAAACATGTATTAAAAACCTACAGCTTATATCATACTTAACAGTAAAAGACTAAATCCTTTCCCCCTAAGACTGGCAATTATCTACCCTCACCATTCTTATCCAACATAGTGCAAGAAGTTCTAGCCATTGCAAAAAAGAAAAAGAAAGAAAAGATATATAAATTAGAAAGGAAAAAAATAAAACTCTTTATTTGCAGATGATATGATTATCTACATAGAAAATCTCAAAGAATCTATTTTAAAAAGTCCTAAAATAAATTAGTTCAGCAACATTGCAGAATACAATATCAACACAAAAATCAGTCACATTTCTATACACTAATAATGGGCATGCTAAAACCAAAATTAAAAACAAAATATCATTTAAAATCGTTCCAGAAGAAACTAAACACTTAGGTATACACTGTAAACATGTACAGGATCTGTGAGGTGAGAATTATAAAATGATGATGAAAGAAATCAAAGAAGAACTAAATAAAAGAAGAGGCATACCATATTCAGGGATTGGAAGACCTAATGTAGTAGACATGTTTATTTCCCCAAAATTTATCTAGAGGTTTAACCAATTCCCGTCAGAACATAATTACCTGGTGAAAGAAATGAGTGATAAAAATAAAACTAATACAAACCAGTAGCGTGTGTAGTGACCGCAGGCTTTTGCTGACATTGAAATGCTTCTGCAGCACGTCTCGCACATTCCTATCTTCTGAGAGACTCTAGAGGAAAAAAATCAAAACAGAATTAAGGAACAATGCAGTTTAAAACCTAAATGTAATCTTGTGCCTCACTGGCTGGTGTATCTCATGAACTCTATCTGGTATTTATCCATTATTAAATAGGTGCTGGTCTTATTTGTGGAAAACAAAAATCAAAATCAAATTTCCACTCTATTGATTTTCTTCTTATCCCTTTACATTAATTCCAAAGACACAAAGATAAAACATAACCCTTGCTACCACAACATTTCCAGTCTAAAGAGGGAAACTATACAGTCAGTACTAATGGGATGATCAAAATGCACCACTAAATGAAACAGAGAATAAGGGTTATTTACTATACTTCAAAAACAAGGTAAAGTGTTACAAAGACTGTATGAGTCAATATGCTACAAAGAGCATTCCAGTTATAGGGAACATCATGAACAATGTAGGGAGATTGTGGCATATGGACAGAAGATGAGTTAGTCATGTCATCCTGAGTTTCAGTTTTGGCTAAGTGATTGTACGGAAAGAAAAAGGCATGAAAACCTAACTGGAGGCAACTGCAATTGTCCACGTAAGAAACGAAATGAGTCTGAATTAACACAGTGGTGTGAAGACAAGAAAGAATTAAACACATTTATAGAAGATATGTCTGATGGAGAATCAACCACTGGGGAGCAGAGACACAGGGTTGGAGAGGGGTTAGAAAAAAATCAAAGATGAAACTATGGGGAACAGAATGTCCCAGGAGAAGTGAAGAGGGAGATGTGGTCAGGAAGTAAAACTTGTATTATCAATGTTTAAGAAGTAAATGGAAAAAGAGGAGCAAAGTAAGAGACTGAGAAAGATGTTGAAGACTGGAACAGAATCCAAGAGAGAGCAATAAAACCAGGGGAAGAAAACAAGAGGGACACACTTCAAGAGGGAAGTGGTGATCAACAATGTAAACTACATACTTTGCATAACTAAATTAAGATGTATTTTGAGAAGTTGATGGCTTTGGAAATTTAGAGCTCAATAGGGCCCTTTGAAAAAGCAATATCTAAATATATATTTAATATATCAATTTTATAAGTGACTTGGTAAGAGTCAACAACTGCAGAAGGACTACAGTTAATTTCCCGAAGTTTTTTATTTGTATTACTTTGCTTTATTATTTTATGTTCATCTGGTATGCTTCCAAGGGTATTCAACCCTGTTTGACACAAATATATATATAGCAACAGCAAGCCCTTTAAGAGAGAAAGAGAAGACTAAAAACAGTGACTGCAGTGAATTAGGATTAATGAAAAGTGAGGTTCACCTGGCACCAAATAAAAGATTAGATGAAAGGACAGCAAAATCAGAGTTGGCAGAGCCAAAAAAGGCTTGGGTAAGACTGACATAATTTTTCAAAACTCATCTGCAAAGAATAAGGATTCTCTTTCCAAAAAAAAAGGTCCAGAAAACTAAGTATTTCTGTATTTTCTAGAGCTGAAACTGTATGTCTCTACTTCTTCCACTGTGAGAAGATCCAGATTCACGAATAAGTTCTAGTCTAATGGGATGAAGTTTTATGCTCTCAGTAAATATATTATCCTAGTTATAGTCCCCATTCCCTTGCTACTGTTTTTAGTCTTCTCTGCCTTATTCAGGGAAGCTGACACATTCCCTTTTCACTGATGAGCACAGGAGTAGCAGTTGCAGAAACAAGTGCAGTGTGCTTGACTGGTGCCCTCTTCACAGGTAGTTTCTAAGGAGAATGTTACAGGATTACACTAGTACCTGAGGACTCATGCTGCTCCAGGGATAACTTAGTGGCAGCAGTATATATACTAAATCTCCTAGTCTTCCTGCTAAACATTCTTACCTTCTGTTAACTAAACAGGGAAGGGAAGGTTAAGAAAGTTGGTAGATCTTTCTTGAACTTAGCTATAGCACTTTGTGGGAATTTTCTTTGAGGAGAATTAGCTATGGTCCTTTTATTTATTTATTTATTTATTTAACATCTTTTTTGGAGTATAATTGCTTTACAATGCTGTGTTTCTGCTGTATAACCAAGTGAATCAGTTATACATATACATGTATCCCCATATCTCCTCCCTCTTGCGTCTCCCTCCCACCATCCCTATCCCACCCCTCTAGGTGTTCACAAAGCACCGAGCTGATCTCCCTGTGCTATGCAGCTGCTTCCCACTAGCTACCTATTTTACATTTGGTAGTGTATATATGTCCATGGCACTCTCTCACTTCCTCCCAGCTTACCCTTCCCCCCTCTGTGTCCTCAAGTCAATTCTCTATGTCTGAGTCTTTATTCCTGTCCTGCCCCTAGGTTCTTCAGAACCTTTTCTTATTTTTTTAGATTCCATATATATGGGTTAGCATACGGTATTTGTTTTTCTCTTTCTGACTTACTTCACTCTGTATGACAGTCTTTAGGTCCATCCACCTCACTACAAATAGTTCAATTTCATTTATTTTTATGGCTGAGTAATATTCGATCGTATATATGTGCCACATCTTCTTTATCCATTCATCTGTCGATGGACACTTAGGTTGCTTCCATGTCCTGGTGATTGTAAATAGTGCTGCAATGAACACTGTGATACATGACTCTTTTTGAATTATGGTCTTCTCAGGGTATTTGCCTTGAGAGTGGGATTGCTGGGTTATATGGTAGTTCTATTTTTAGTATTTTAAGGAACCTCCATACTATTCTCCATAGTGGCTGTATCAATTTACATTCCCACCAACAGTGCAAGAGGGTTCCCTTTTCTCCACACCCTCTCCAGCATTTACTGTTTGTAGATTTTTTGATGATGGTCATTCTGTGCTATGGTCCTTTTAAATGCTCTTTTATACAGAGATTTTTCTTATACTGCCATGTTGAGATGGTATTTACCCTGCTTACTTACATATCTGGGATAGGGCTAAAACAAACATTCAAGTTAGACGGGATGTCCAGGTTCAAGTCTATCCTGAACATATTTATTGGATGAGATTCCCTAGGTGACCTGTCATCTATACCATTGCTTTTGTTTAACCTTGGAATTAGAAAAACTTGGATAGTCAGCACTGAGTGAAAGGATAGCTCCTTCAGTGCACACCCCCCCTTTTCAGACAGGGCCTCTGGCCATGGTGCTGACGTATTTTTTTCAAGTGAAGCTCATTTATTAGCATACCCTAAAGGGAGGTGGCAAATGATGATTAGGATAGGGCAAGAAAATATTAGAACTAAGAGACACAAACTCCAGTGGTATTAGTTCTACCTTATGAAAGAACTATAAGATTATCAAAAAGATGACAGGAGAGTGTTCACATTCACTCCTATCATCCTGCCTCTAAATTCAGTGATCAGCAAAGAAGGACCAAAAACCTAGGGTTAGCCACTCTACATCACATGCTTACCATCTTCTGAGTCATCCAGAGTTATGCTTCACAGTAACTGTCACCATCTACTTCCTTTATATACCCATTCTAGGATCTCAGAATACAACATAGCTGGGAGGGACAGAAAGACGGATGACAGTACAGTATAATCTGGGCTTACGTAGAAAGATGGATGACAGTAAGTATAATCTGGGCTTACGTAGTCGTCTTAGGAAAGGAAAGTGAGCCGGGATAAGAATAATAAAAGCTCTGGGAAAGCACAGACATTTAAATACTAAGATTGCATTTGATCACTAAAGCAATCAGAAAAACACACTGTTGTAACAAGACAATCAGTTCAGGAGTTGTAAAAGGTGAAAGTCTGTGACGCACTCAAAAGTGGATTCAGAGGCCAAAGATTCAGAGCTCTGACCCACTCCAGATCCAGGTAAAGGAAAAGACAATGTGAGAGCACCAACTATAAAGTGTCCTTAAAGCATGGACTCTTACAATTAGATATAGTATCAAGAAAAACTTGCACGAGCTAGTAAATATCTGAGTCCCAGGAAAAGTTAATTTGGGGAGGAAGGTGGAAGGAAGGACCCACACCTAATTATATCATGACACAATATCATGATTTAAGGATAAAGTCAATCATTTTGATATACAATTCTGTATAGTTATATTAGGAAAAAAATATGAAATTAATGATTACAACAAAGTAAAAAAGGTAAACCAAAGAATAATATCTAAGGTTTGAATCCTTTATGTAAAAACAAATTTGGCTTGTATCAATATATAAGGTCTGAAATGCTACGAACCAAATAATTACTTTGTAGTGAAAGGAGGGAAGATGGGCATGGACATAAGGGAAAGTTCTACCTTTTACCATGTATTCTTAAGCACTGATTAAATTTTGTTAGTAACTTTTAATTTTAAAAAACTGTGTCAAAATTAATAGTGCTCAAATAAGCTGACTCTATTTTAAATCAAAATAAGAATCAAGTTTCAGTTATACAAGTTAAGTTCTGCGTAAGTAATGGACAGCAACGTGATTATAGTTAACAATACAGTACTATATACTTGAAATTTGCTTAGAAGATAAAACTTAACTGTTTTACCACAAAATTAAAAAAAAAGGAGAAAAGAAAGAGATCCATATGAGGTGATGGATATGTTAAATATTATAGCTTGATTGTGGTATTTCACAATGTATACCAAAACATCAAGTTGTATACCTTAAATATAAGCAATTTCTAATTTGTCAATTATACCTCAACAAAGATGGGAGAAAAAAACAAGAATCATTAAAGAGCAAAATAAATGCAAACTCTCACTTTTAATTTGGTATTGATATTTAAGATTTTACAGTAAAAAAATATAATCTATCATTATTGCTATAACATAAAACAATCTTTTAGAGCCAATGAATATAGACTGTTTAACTCTAAGCAGATCTAATCATCCTCACTCATTAGTATTTAATATTATAGACCAATTTTTCCTAATTCTTTCATAACCAAGGACTCTATATTATTTTCCACTTTTACAAGGCCCATATTTTTGACATGTAAGATTTATTCAGTAATATTGTTTTTCAAACACATTATTAAACACACATTCACACACATACACTCTCTCCCTTTTCCCTGCCAACCAGAACTTGTCAGTATAAGATAAACTGATGCTAGTATGCTTAGCTGATAAAAACAACAGTCTGTACAAATTAGGCTGTTCAACTTAAGTATACTTAGAGTCCACAAGGTTCAGTAAATGTTTAAAACAACAAGTGAGTGTGCATTTGCAACTTAAGACCCTCAGGGCTCCAAGGACTCAAAGATGGGATATGTCAATATAGATAATATAACCAAAGTTGCCACAGTCTGAATTGCCTCTTAATAGACCCAATGAGAAAAACGCTTAAGTTGTTCATGAGAACTGGAAAAGAAAAATCTACACTGGATAGGTAGGTATGAACCTTACTAAATTAATATATTGCTAAACTTATAAAATAAAGAAAATAAATATTTAATGATGAAGTTCATTAACAAAGTAATCTAAAATATAAACCAGATACAAATAAAACAAATCTCATAAAAGTTCTTTTGAGAAAAAAAATTTAGAAGTATGACATTTTAACTGTTTTTTAAAAGAAAATACACACACAAAAGAGTATAATTTGTATTAATGCAGTTTTGTGCCACAGTAATATTAGAAATTTTATGCTAACTTACAGATTTTAAAGATTTTCAAGTTTTAATTGCTTTCAAATGGTATAGCAAGACACAAATATTACTTTAACATTATTGTCTTTTTTCCAAACTACCTGAACATTTTCATTCCACTTCTCAGCGAAAATCTTGCCTGGAAATACTGCAGGTAGAGATAATTGTTCTTTAAATATTTTAAGATACTGTGGAAAACCAAATGAATTCATTAAGTGTATCTGCCGGTGGGAAAATCGTGACTTCACTCTCTTTTCTAAGAGTTCCAAAATATCCTTAAAAACAAACAAAAATCTCCGTAAGATGCATGTTTAAAATAACCATACCAATGTTAGAGGTATAACTATTTGAACTATCACTTATAATCAGCAATGCCTATCCTGTAATAGACAATTAAGCATTAAAAATGCTTATCCTGTAATAGACAATTAAGCATTAAAAAAAATTTAATTATTCCCTTGATCTACTTAGGGCTACAAGGTAGTAGAGGTAAGAGAATGTGGCTTGGAAATAAACCAAGCCTCTAAAAGTATTTTTAATCCAAGACTACTTTTAATCCCCTTCTAAGCACTTGTAAGCCTGGTGATGTCAAGCCTTTTTCAAACCATGTTTTTCTCAGCTAATCTTTTAACATTGCAAGACCAACAATAACTGCTTAAAAATTTTTCTCAGCTAATCTTTAACACTGCAAGACCAACAATAACTGCTTAAAAAATTATAGCTATCAATAAGCAATTTCATACATTCTATGAAGAATTCAGATAAAAAATTAAGATAATAAAATATAATTAGACTTATTAACATTCATGAAAATTTAAACATCTTTATTGTTTTATGTAACAAAGACTCAAGAAGCAGCATGTATAATGGAGAAAAATTCAGTTCACTAAACTATACAAATTTAAGCTGAAGCCATGCTGGACTTAAGGAACAAACTGTAGAAGAGGAAACTGGCAGGAACACACTGTGATGCTGGTAAATTATTCTGTCTTTTGGCTTTTTTATAACAATATTTGAGAAACTACTTGTATTAGTGCTATTTTTCCTTGAAAAGTGAGGGAGCTAGTGTCAATTTTCTATAAAAAAAGAAAAACAAAAAGCTGTGGTGAGGCCCAGAAATATGGATTTTCAAATCTACCCAGATGATTCTAGGTTAAGAAACCAATGATACACAGGAAAGAATTAAAGCGACTGAAAAGGCATCATGCATGGCATCATGGTTAGTGTGGAAAGGAAGACAGGAAAGATTAATAGCTTGGGGTTAGAGTGGGGGAGGGTGGATGAAAAACCTGACGTGTTTACAGGTTAAAGAAAAATATAGTGCCAGCATAAGACAATTAAAAGTTATGTTCAGAGACAGAAATATTATACATTTATTTTCTACTAAGGAGCAGTTCTAGATCACCCATAGAGGTAGGCAATAATTAAGAGCCTGAACTTGGGAATGGAAAGAGATGGAAGTAAAAGAATTTTAGAGGTGAACAGTAACTGATAGTTTGGTGGTGGGCAGTAATGACAGAAATTGGTAATGTGGGGATACAGGAAATAGTAGAAAAAAAAAATTACTGCCACAAGGAAGAGGTTATTTGCTAGCAAAATCACTACTCCATCGATCCTTTTGCTCTTTCCCTATAAACATGGACACACAGATATATACTTAGACTTGAATTACACAGTTGGAGAATTATACATACAGAATAAAAAAGAGCCTCTGATAATATGGCTAAGGAGCTACTAACCCTTTATTTTGTCCCTCACTGGGTCAAAAGCATTTGCCACTGCCACTTCTACCCAAAGGAAGAGCTTTTAGCAAGGAAGAATGTGCTTCCTTAACCACTGTGTTAGACTGCTACATTTTGAAAAGAGGAATAAAGATATGTGGAGAACCAGCCAGATTTTCTGTGAGAGAGGCTTATTATGAAAGCATACATCGTAAGCTCTAGAGCACTGGGGAAGGAGGACACAGAAAGCCACTCCTTTGAGAAACAGCACTAGCAAGACTGTTGAAAGATGACTTAGTAAAGAGTTTCACGTTTCTAAAAAGGGGAACGAGCTGCACAAAAGGAGAATAAGGGCTTGACATAAGCCTGCCATAAATGAAGAAGGAAAAAGGATGAAAGCTACAGATGTATGGCAGCCATAGTATAAGAAGAGAGGTGACTCTTAAAACCCAGTTTTACCTGAATTCAATTAGAAAGTTCATACTAGGAGAGTAAAAGAAGGTAAACACACTGCTTCTCGGCCTTTTGGCTAAGATCAAGTGTAGTATCTGTTTTTATCAGTTTAATAACTGATATGTGCTCTATCTGAGGACAATGAATTAAATGGATTTCTGGGACTAGGAGATGGAATAGCAACTTGCTCCATCCATTCCATGCATTGACCTGGTATTGCAGTACTTCCAAGAATGGTGCACCCACTTTGGGGAAAAATTTAAAAAAAAAAAGAGAGAGATAGAGAGAGAGAGAAGGTAAACGCAAAAAGACCTACATAAGCTGTCTGAAGGTACACAAGGTTCAACATGCATGGAGTCTTCACAAAGTAATGTGATAGTGACATTAACACTATGGTTAAATCATTCTAAAATCCTCCAAGGAGCAAAGAAGACACTATCTACTGTGACAACCTGATAGAGATAATAATCCCTTCCATTTCTGGACATGTATACTTACAAGTTGGGACAGTATCATTTTGAGTTGATTCCATGCATTTTTAAAATATGGAAAGAATCTTAAATGTAAAAAGTAGAAAATATTAGCAAGTTTTATAAAATGGTAGTGAGGTTATTTAACTTTTTCTTTATTTGCTAATGTAGAAATTATATTTATTAGCATAATCTCACTTAACATTTTTTTATTCAGTGATTTGATTAGACTGCAGGAGGTATTAGTCTATGAGGATATGTGATAAATATTTCCTTGTTTTCCTCAATTTGAGTTGAAAAGTGGGATAAATGTGCCAAGTATTGATGAAATACATTTGAAAAATGACCTCCATAGTGACTAACTCAGTAATTAAGCTTTAATTTTCTAAATATTATAATCAATTTTAAAAATAGAAACACTTACCAATCTACATGTAAGACCAATAACTGCTACTGGAGTCTGTGCAGACTGAGAAATGTCAAAAAGATTATAGAGGAGTGTTTGGTTTTTATGATGAGCAAAAAGATCAAATTCATCTAATATGAAGATCACTGGGCAACTACTAGTCCGGTCACCTAAGAAAAAATAAGAGTTTTATATTAACAAGCAATTATATCAGCCTTTCTTAAATTTCCAAAGTATTTATTACATTTCATTTTTTAAAACTCAATTCATAAAAAATATATTGATAACCTACTTTGGGTAGGGCACTTACCAATGCATGTACATTTATTCAACAAAAAAAATAATTCAAAGGACAAAATAGCCCCTATGGCCCTCAGGAAATTCACAGTCTAATCACCAGACTCTAGTAGCTTTACTGATGTTAAGAAAATCATTTAAATGACTGAAGACTACTGTTTTTAAATTATGTAAACATAATTCTTCTATCATCAGAAAATTGACAAGGATCTTTTAACACCTACAGAGACCAAAACACTTTGGGATTAAATACAGAGGGACATAAAACTATTACTTCAAAAGAGACTTACTTTTAGTTAGTAGAAATGCAAAGTAAATCTTCCCATAGAAATAATTTTTATAAATAACCGTTGTACTATGAAGTTTAACCAAAGCTACTTTAACACCTACTAATGACAATATTAACACTTCAACAACAGGGAGAAGTTCAACATGACTCTGTGGATTTGTTTTTCTCCTCACAACAATGGAAACTTTAGCAGAACAATCACTATTACCTTAAGGTCTAAGGTTTTATATTTGCATAAAAAGTGAAAAAAACTGATAATAAACAGATTTATTAATAATAATTAATATTACCTGTTAGATAATATCTGATAATATGATCTAATAGATAATAAAACATATACATTAACCTAAATGATATTAAAACCACAGGGACCACTCAGAAGTCTAAACCTACATAATATAGTACTTTAGTTTTTGATAAAATATAGCATTACATAACAATGGAAAAAGTGGTATTTTCAAGATTAGATCTTTACTTTACACCTTACGAAAATAAATGCCAGCCAAATTATGAATTATATGTACTGGATGAAAATATAAGTGAACGTCAAAGTATGAAGGAGGGAAAAATTTTGACTATGTAAAAAATTTTAAACTTCTATTCTGAAAAGTCCAAACCAAACTTAAGAGAAGAAAGAAACAAGTGCAAGAATTCACATAATAAGTATGAGATAAACCACCAAAATAAGGCAAAGAACCAACAGGAAATACACAAACCAGTAAATATCAGTGGCCAATTAAAATTTGATATGAGCATCATCAGTACCCAAATTATGCAAATTAAACTAAAATAAAAAAAATTTCTATTAAATAGGCAAACATGAAAATAATTGTTTTTGAGATCCTGTAGGAAAAAAGTACTTTTAAATATGTTTAGAAAATGGAGCTTCTAGGGTAGTTTGGTAATTAATATTTATTCTTTTAAATGTAGAACCTTTTAATCTAGAATTCTACTCATTGAAATTTACCCCAGGAAATTTGGATGATCATTTAAGCATTTCTTCCTAACTATACAAAATTAGAAATAAAAGTTGATAGCTGGTGATTAATAAATTATAATTCATTATATTAGAATTTTTAATTATAGTTAATTTATATTTTAAAAATGAAATATATGAGAACCACAAAAATGATGATGCACCTCAATATTTACTGACATGGAAAGATGCTTACGACATACCATGAGTAAGTGAAAAGATGTATATCACACAACAAAATAGAAAAGATTTTATTTTTATTGAAAATTATGTCTATCTATACCAACGATATACTACAGGTGAATAAAGATATGAAATCAAATGTTAATTGGAATAATCACTATTATTAGGGATTTCAGTGGTCATTATTTTATTCTTTTTTATATTTCTTTTTTTTGTAAAAGCATATGATCAAGGAAAAAAATAAGGCTAAACAAATATCTTTTGATATTGTTAAACATATTAATATTTACCTTTTTTTAAAGCTTCCAGAAGAAATGAAAGGTTTTCAGCAAAGCTTCCCTGAATAACAAAAAAAGATACCATGACTAGAAGTTTAGGGAAATAAAGAATAAAAGAGGGCTATATGACTCTGTATATTGTATAGACATTGTGTATCTGGCCAAAGTCATTGGCCAGATTCTGAGCTGAATATCTCTATGCTTACAATCTAAAACTTAAATACAAAAGTAGAGATGGCACTGAAAATGGCATTATTATGCCATGTTCAAAATTTTATATTTTCTGGATAAAAATCTGTAAAACTGTTAACTTTATTTAAAGGTTTTTTTTTTTTTTTTTTTTTTTTTTTGCAGTATGTGGGCCTCTCACTGTTGTGGCCTCTCCCGTTGCGGAGCACAGGCTCCGGATGCGCAAGCTCAGCGGCCATGGCTCACGGGCCCAGCCGCTCCACAGCAGGTGGGATCTTCCCGGACCAGGGCATGAACCCGTGTGCCCTGCATCGGCAGGTGGACTCTCAACCACTGCGCCACCAGGGAAGCCCTAAAGGTAATTTTTAAGAGTTGTTATATTCTGAATAGTCAGAGAACAAGAAATCCATTGCACTTTTTATCTTGAAACACGTCAGTCTCTTGCAAGTCTCAAACTTGTACCACTAAAAAAATTACCATGAATTTAAATGAGATCCAAAAGGAAAAGGGAGAAGAAACTTGCCTCAAACATCAGACAATAAAACAGTGTTTCTCTATTCAAGAGAATATTATAGAATTTGTATATATCATATCAAATTTGGCTATGTTTACTTGGAACACAGCCAAAACATTTTTGGATACAACTTCAATATTCTGGTCGGAAATTAATAGAGTAGCAGATGCATTATCCAGATGTTCCAGCATGTGGATAAAGGCCTCATTAAAATATTTTTTCACTGAAGTCCTTAATTTTTACTTCATTCAGATTTCTTAATTTAAAGAAACAGCCAACTTTAAATTTGAAGAGATATATAGGAAAAAAGAAACCCACTTGTTTGTTTCCCAGTAGAGAGAACTGATATAAAATAGCATAACAGGTTTTAAAGAGCTTCTACATATTTTGTGATGATTACATACTGTCAAGTAATACTATTTCCAAGGTAGGCAGGGCAAGAGGTATTTACCATAACATAAACAAAGGATCAGAGACAATCTGTTGGAAAATCAGTGGTCAAAGTTACTCAAAGGTTGCTAACATTTTGCTATTTTTTTTTAAGACTATTGTACCTGACATTAAGTGTAAGTATATACTTAGATAAATTCATATGTACATATTATAAGAATTTACTTATATAAGTATATATTTATATAAATATACACATTTATGTGTGTGTATATACATATATATATATATATATAAATATATATAAAAGAATATACAAGTTTGCTCTAAGTACATCAAAACAGAAAGGGTCTGGGTTAAATCACTTAGTTTCTTAATGTCCAGCCTTTGTCATTTTATGACTTTAGGCACACTAATTATGTTCTCTTAGCCTCAGGTGCCTAATCTATACAATGTAGAAGTTAAACTAATAATCTGTATATGTGGGGATTATGATAACAATAGTGATGACTAGGATGATAACCAACTGTGCCTTGTATTATTTCACATGAATCCAATGCAAATAGCTCTATTTAGAAAAGTCAGAAACACTAATCTACTGGAAACCAAAAGCCAAACAGAGTCTACATAATAGTAACTCTCCTTTGCCAAGTAGGCCGCTATCTTCTACATTACATTCTGGACAGGAGGTAGAACAACAGATTTACAGAAGAAGAATTTGAACTTGCACTTCAAAGACCTGTAGATAGGGACTTCCCTGGTGGTGCAGTGGTTAAGAATCCGCCTGCCAGTGCAGGGGACACGGGTTCAATCCCTGGTCCAGGAAGATCCCACATGCCACAGAACAACTAAGCCTGTGTGCCACAACTACAGAGCCCGCGCTCTAGAGACCGCGAGCCACAACTACGGAGCCCATGTGCCACAAATATCGAAGCCCACGCACCTAGAGCCTGTGTTCCACAACAAGAGAAGCCACTGCAATGAGAAGCTTGCCCACCGCAATGAAGAGTAGCCCTGCTCACCACAACTAGAGAAAGCCCACGTGCAGCAATGAAGACCCAATGCAGCCAGAAAAAAAAAAAGAAAAAAAAAGACCTGTAGATAATGGAAAGGTAACACATGATTGGCTCAACTTTTTATAGGTAATTTTTAAAGAATAAAATTACTAAATGTTAGGAGGCCTACACAACTATGGCAGTGTTACTGCAGAACAGAGACACAGTTTAGAGATTAGAGTGACACCACTGAATGATCACCAGTGACCAGAAAATTAACTTGGAACGTCTACAACCTGCTTCAATTGCATTAAGCAGATGAGTCATTTCATTATGAAAATTAAGGCAGCTGCAAGTTTATGTTTCCCTTGAGCCTTATAAATCAAGTGGTAGGTAAAAAGTTTAATAAAAGTTCCAAAACATTTCTTATCAGTTTAAATTATTGATGTTTACTGTCCTGAGATTCCAAGCTACAATAATGAGATGTGGGTAACTTTCTGTGAACATTTTAATAATAAGAGATAACTGACATTTGCACAGCATATTACCATCCTATTTAAAAAAAAAAACATAAATGATGTTTAATACTTCTTTTCTTCTTTAGAATAAATCTGTGAAGTAAGTATAATAAGATAATGCCAATTTAACAGGTGAGGAATCTATAATTCAAGATATTTATTAGCCATGATTACCAGGTAGTCAATAGTTATAGGGCAAGACTCAAATCCACTTTTTGTAGCTTCAAATTCAATACATTTTCCACTACTCCCATGCTATCCAAGTCTCATAAGACTAGAAATAGACTGCTAGAGTGTAGTATTTTTAAAAACATATTAATCTACTTCCAAGGGTAGAGAATCATATTTATCTTACAGATAAAGAAACAAACTCAGATAATATCTACACAAACCTGGATTTCTTGAAGTATTTTATAACTAGTATAACCTACTTCAAAAAAAATCTAAACATAAAGATTTGATGAATAAATGCATCCTAGTACATTGTACATTCTTATAAGAATCTTGCATATTTCAATTTAGGATCTCTGAACTCTTCCTACTCTTCCAAAAATATAAACGTATCTACGCTATACAGACTTTAATTTGAAGCCTATTTAATAAAATAATGAAAATGATACTTACAAAAACTTTATCTCCAACTACATTTTCCAGATTTAACTGCCTTGTGATTTCCTTTAAGGCAATATTATCATTGATCTGCAGCAGTCCTGAAATAAAGCCCATTTTAAAGTATTTAATAAAAATGAAATATGTATTTGATACAATGCAGATTATTTTCCAGTCAAGTAAATTTTCTAATGCTTTTTAAAATTTAATTACAAAGAAAAAAGTCAAAGCCTGTTAGTGTACATTATTTCCTTTTAAAAACTCAACAGTGAAAACATTTAATAGACTCAAAGAACCATCTTCCTTGGGATTAGTATTATTTTAAAAAAAGATAAGAAAATCAAGATAAAAAACAAGAGACCTTATGTGTCTCCTTTATTAATATTTTTTAATTTCTAAAAATACTGTGTACAGTGTGCTAAAGTTGTTAAACAAAGATTTAGTTTTTAAAGTAGTTATTAATGCAGATTTAAAACACATGAGTAAATTAAGCTTCATAATATAAAAAGTTCACATGGCTTATATCCCTTCCAATAGCAAAATGAGGACATACTTACCGTTTAAGTGAACTTGTAATACATTTTCACTCACTTCTTCTACTTCCATTAGTTCTTTCAAAGCATGGTTTATTAACTAAATAATATTAAAAAGTTTATGAAATATTTAATAATGGGTAAAAGATGATAAGCCCATATTCTTTTTTAAACTATGAGTGATAGGAACAGAATATAAACAGATTGTCATTTAAAATCAACAAATTTGCAGATTCTCTGTAGATAGAAGGTGTAACTAGAACTCCTGAAGTCTGACTCTTAAGATGCCAGAGCCTGGACTGATGCCACACTCTCTCAATCAGCTACCCAAACTTCTAATAAACGTTCAGAAATAACCCTTAAGTTTTCAAAGAAATACTTCTCTACAGTAGAAGTCACATAAAACTATGGCCACTTATGAACTTCATGTCTCAGCTCATTATATGTCTCCACCATTTACTCTACAAAATTATCACTGAAATCAGTTAAAAGCTATTGAAAATAAGTACAAGAACAATGCTAAATGATAGCAAAACATCTGCCCCCAATACGGCAATTTTTATGAAATACTGTGAACTACTTTTTTTTTTTTTTTTTTTGCGGTACACGGGCCTCTCACTGTTGTGACCCTCTCCCGTTGCAGAGCACAGGCTCCGGACGCGCAGGCTCAGCGGCCATGGCTCATGGACCTAGCCGCTCCGCGGCATGTGGGATCTTCCCAGACCGGGGCACGAACCCACGTCCCCTGCATCGGCAGGTGGACTCTCAACCACTGCGCCACCAGGGAAGCCCCTGTGAACTACTTTGTATGTTACCTTAAAATGAAAATTAAAAAAGAAATACCAAGAGGTTAAGCTGAAAAAAGAGATGTTGCCTTTGTTAGCTGCTTGGTAAGCAAAGAAAGCCCTTATTAAACTTAAGAGCTCACAATTTAAAAAAAATTATTAATACTAATAAAATATAATAGTAATTACTGCTAAAAATACCCAGGAAGTGTTATGCCACCTTAAACTGTTCAATTATAAAGCTTCACATTTTTATAATTACAGGTTTCTATGCCACATACTTACATTCTTTGTATTTTTTGATTTGTGACATCTTATCACTCATATTGCACTATCATATATATCTCTTCATATTGATACTGCATATTTTCTTAAATTTGAAAATAAACAGAATTAAGAAAAAACATAAAGCTTTGTAAAAGGAAGAGTAATGGCAGATTATTCTTTTTAACATGAAAATAGAAATAGAACGGTACTATCCCAAAATATATAGTCCAGGAAATTAGGCTATGTATACAATAAAGATGGCATCAAAATTTAGTGAGGACAAAAAGGATTATTCAACAAAGTCACTGAGACAACTGGTAAGCTATTTTGAAAAACAAAATACTATTTGTTTTTGCAATATTCTACCTCTGTCACTGTAATATCTTTGTGCAATAGAAAGAAAACAAATACCCTCATTTTAAATTATTACATTTCACAACAGTATATGAAACATACTAGCTATTCCTGGTATATCTGTATAGTTTCTAAAGCATATGGAATTCTACCTCAGATCACAGGTAGTCCTCTTAAAAAAGTCCTCTTAAAAAAAGACAATCTCAAAATGTCAACTGTCAATACTATGAGTAGAAGCCCAGCTGAGATGTTACATTCTTTACAGAAAACTGTCAGAAGATGAGGTGGTACTTTTCTGTCTTTGGATCAAGTCAGACCCTATCGCAAGAGTTAGTCCCCAAATGATACAAACTTGGGTCTCTTATGCTGTATTCTCTTAGTAACCTGCTTTGTTCTTGCCCCTACCTCTTGATATTTTACTTACATAATATTTGTATTTCCCTGGCTCTGATTTTATGTTTAAAATCATTTTACATTTGATGAATTGTTCAAAACCATTTCAGATTCTTTGCAGAATGAAACAGAGTTAATAATAATACCTTCATTTTACATATGCATAGAGAGAGTTGTAACAGGTTTATAGCCTCTTTCCACTGAATTTACTTTAACACCAGGTTACTATGATTTGCTTGAATCAGCTCACAATTTTTTAATGAGGTGTGACCGTCTGAAATGATCATATTAGCAAGTATGTCTTCAAATAATAATTTTAGTTCCACTCTGGATATTGCTAAAATTTACTGTGTAATTAGCTAGGTTACCAATCACATAATGACAGTTTTTTTTTTCAAGGAAACAATGTCATCTTTTCAAATATTTTAAACTATATTATGTACTAAAAAAACTTAGTTGGTTATGTTACACTAACCATCATAACCAATTTGGCTACCCCATTTCCACATTCTTTGTAGCTAAAAATTAATTTTACCAACATACTAGCACAGCTTGCTTAGAACTGCCAACATCCAGAGATTTTTATGCTTACCTACTATTACTATTCCCAAATACTTTATGGAACACAAGATTCAACAATATGCAACTAGAAGAAATATCAACTAGAAGAAACATCCTACTTAACCATCTAGCAAGTTTGTCTATAGTTATCTCTATATAGAAGATTATTTTCCAAGGTCCAATCTATCATTTGGAAACATATCTATTTTTAAAATAAATGTTTGAAATACAACAAACCACAATATCTGTTACCTTTATTAACTGTAGATTTTGAATTTTTGTATTTTGGATAGTTTGGCCAAGGATAGTGTTTTAAATATACTGTAATCTTATTTTTTAAGTTCAAATTTACATGATTATACTAATAATATTACTAACACATGATTGTACTAATGCTATGATATATATAATTATACTAATTATATTACATAATAAAATTCTTATCTAAGAATAACTTATATCTCAGGATACTCCCACATACAACAAATCACAAAAGTGGCACGAATTAAACAATACTCCTTATCTTTTTGACCTCTCAATATTGGAGTGCAGTAGGAATAAATTAAATTGTACCAAAATGGAATACCAGGTATGGGTTCTTCCATATTCCAGTTAACTCACATTAGATAAATGATGTCAAAACACCAGAACAGTGTGTTGTACCCACAGACTTGTAGAATTCAAAGAGTGACCCTTAATGTAGACAATGGATTTTAGTTAGTAATGATGTTTCACTATCACTTTCATTAATTTTAACAAATTTTAACTAAGGCAAGATATTAATGATAGGGGAAACTGTGTGCACATGTGTGCATGTATGTATGTGGCGATTGTATGGGAACTCTGTACTATCTGCTTACTTTTTCTGTAAAAAATGTATCTATTTTAGCCAATTTACTAATGAAATGGAGTATAGCTTTAATTTGTATTTACTTATACATCTTTGTAAGCGTTTACTATCTCTGTTTCCTTTTTTCTGAACTTTCTCCATGCCTTTAGGGACAAACTTCCAAGATGAAAGTTCAGAATAAATTCAATCATTAGCTGTTCAAGCTATATTTTTAGGCTTGACACTTTGATGTATAAATCACTGAGATTCAACTTCTCTGTTGTGTTGTTATTTTGTTTCAAGATGCACAGTGTACGATAGAATAACAGGTCTAATGTACTGATTTCCTAGATCTCATTTTCTCCTGTACTGATACAAGAGTATCACTATGGAGCTCCTTGAAGAATTAAAGTATTATGTAAAAATGTTCTTCAAAAATACATAGGATAGGGCTTCCCTGGTGGCACAGTGGTTGAGAGTCCACCTGCCGATGCGGGGGATGCGGGTTCGTGCCCCGGTTGGAGAGGATCCCACATGCCGCAGAGCGGCTAGGCCCGTGAGCCATGGCCACTGAGCCTGGACATCCGGGGCCTGTGCTCCATGGCAGGAGAGGCCACAGCAGTGAGGGGCTCATGTACCACAAAAAAAAAAAAAAAAAAAAAAGGAAAAATACATAGGATAATGTGTTTTCCAAAGACAATGAAATAATGAAAACTGGAAAGAAAGGAAAATTATCCTTTACTAACAAAGACTTAAATTCACATTAAAAGGGTTTGCAGAGCTTCAGTTTTTATGATCCACACTTGGAAATAGCCTGTGAAATATTCACACTGCTAAGATAGAGAAATTCTAAAAGCATCCCCAGACAAGGAAAAATTACAAACAAAACTCAAAACACGTTAGCTGTGGTGGTCACCAGTGATGTTCACCATACTTCTGCTTAACTTCCCTTTCTAGGCACCTAGGAAAAATGCATTTCCTTGCTCTCTTGAAATTAGGTGTGACCATGTGACCCACTCTGTTCAGTGAACTGTGAGATGTGTTCTGCATCACCTCTGGGTAGGAACTTTAAGAGTGTCCATGATTCATCATGCTCCCTTTCTTCCACTGGAGTATTTGTGCAGAAATGCTGACATAACATCCACCACTTCCTTTGAGTGACTACAGAGAACAGTGCCCCCTTGCTGATCCACACTAAGCATAGAGCAAAAGTAAACAATAAATTTCTTTTGTGTCAAGACACTGAAATTTAGGGTTGTTATGAGTGCATAATCTAAACTATCCAGATTGAAACAGCAATTTATAAAGGAAAAAAGAAAAGCCTACCCTTGGAGTTTTCATACAGAATACAAATTGAATAAAATCTATGTAATCCAAAGGAGAAAAAACTGTGACCCAAGAGTTCAATCTCGCCATGTTGTAAGTAATGTGCAAAATAATTTTTGATGTATTTAAAATATTTTTTTACATTTCCCCATATTACTAAACTTCATTTCTCTTTTGTATTTCTGTGGTCTGAATGACTTTAGTGATTTGTTCTGTTAAGCAGGTTGTTGGGGTTTTTACCCTTGCCTTCAACCAACTTTCCATTCTTTAGTTTTTAAAATAGATTGTATGGTCATATAGTTTACCCCTCAAAAAGTATAAAAAGATATGCAGTGAAAAGATTCCTACCTCTGTTCCCATATCCCCCCCTCAACAAATAACTCACTATATTAGTGTTTAATATCTTAGGGAGGCACATGGATGGCCAAAAAGCACATGAAACGACTTCCCTGGTGGTGCAGTGGTGAAGAATCCTTCTGCCAATGCAGGGGACATGGGTTCTAGCCCTGGTCCAGGAAGATCCCACATGCCGCGGAGCAACTAAGCCCGTGCGCCACACTGCTGAGGCTGTGCTCTAGAGCCCGTGAGCCACAACTACTAAAGCCCGTGTGCCTAGAGCCCGTGCTCCGCAATGAGAGAAGCCACCGCAATGAGAAGCCCATGCACCGCAACAAAGAGTAGCCCCCGCTCGCCACAACCACAGAAAGCCCCTGCGCAGCAACGAAGACCCAATGCAGCCAAAAATAAAAATAAATTTATATTAAAAAATGGGGAATTCCCTGGTGGCGCAGTGGTTGGGAATCTGCCTGCCAATGCAGGGGACATGGGTTTGAGCCCTGGTCCAGGAAGATCCCACATGCCACGGAGCGGCTAAGCCCGTGCGCCACAACTACTAAGCCTGCACTCTAGAGCCCGTGAGCCACAACTGCTGAGACCACGTGCCACAACTACTGAAGCCGGGTGACTAGAGCCCGTGCTCTCACAAAAAGAGAAGCCACTGCAATAAGAAGCTGGTGCACGGCAGCGAGGGGCAGCCCCCACTCGCCACAACTAGAGAGAAGCCCGTGGGCAGCAACGAAGACCCAACGCAGCCAAAAATAAAAAAAAAAATTTTTTTAAATGCACATGAAAAGATGCTCAACATCGCTAATTATTAGAGAAATGCAAATCGAAACTCCAATGAGGTATCCCTTCACACTGGTCAGAATGGGCATCATCAAAAAATCTACAAACAATAAACGCTGGAGAGAGTGTGGAGAAAAGGGAACTCTCCTACATTGTTGGTGGGAATGTAAATTGTTCTCCAGACACTATGGAGAACAGTATGGCGGTTCCTTAAAAAATTAAAAATTGAACTACCCTGTGACCCAGCAATCCCACTCTTAGGCATATACCTGAAGAAAACCATAATTTGAAAAGATACATGCACCCCAATGGTCACTGCAGCACTGTTTACAATAGCCAGGACATGGAAGCAACCTAAATGTCCATCAACAGAGGAATGGAAAAAGAAGATGTGGTACATATATACAATGGAATATTACTCAGCCATAAAAAAGAACAAAATAATGCCATTTGCAGCAACATGGATGGACCTAGAGATTGTCATATTGACTGAAGTTAGTCAGACACAGAAAGACAAATATCATATGATAGCACTTATATGTGGAATCTAAAAAAAAGGGTACAAATGAACTTATTTACAAATGAGTCACAGATGTAGAAAACAAACTTATGGTTACCAGGGGATAAAGGGGGCAGGGATACATTGGGAGACTGGGATTGACATATACATACTACTATATATAAAACAGATAACTAATAAGAACCTACTGTATAGCACAGGGAACTCTAGTCAATACTCTGTAATGGCCTATATGGGAAAAGAATCTAAAAAAAGAGTGGATATGTGTATATGTAAAACTGATTCACCTTTGATATATACCTGAAACTAACACAACATTGTAAATCAACTATACGCCAATAAAAATTTTTTAAAATATATACACATTTCAGGGAATTTTTGGTTCACAGACGAACTGACAGAAATATGAGCTTTTTTCCTCTTCCTTTTCTTTATGGACTGTCTACAAATATTTCCTTATTCTTTTTTACTGCTGTATCATAGTCTATTATATGGAGGGATGTACCATGATTTGTTAACCAGTATTCTGTTTATAGGCATTTATATTGTTTCTCATCTTTCACTATTAACAAACAGTGCTGAAATAAGTAACTGTACACGTATCATTTCACAATGGTAAATTCCTAGAAATGTTGCTGAGTCAAAGGGTATACACATTTGTAGTGTGGTTAGACTTTTTCTAATTCTAATTTATATCACCAGCAAAAACATCAGTATGTTATCAATCTTACAGATTTTTTTGTCAACCTGAGAGAGAAAATTACTATAGTTTTTATTTAATTTACTAAATTATGAGTGAAATTGAACATGTTTATAAGTTTAAGATCACTTTGTATTTAATTTCCTATGATCTTTCTGTGCATATCTTTGCTCAGTTTTTCTATTGTTAATAGAATTATTGTTAATAATTTTAAATAGTCTAATAATTCCAAAGTATATTAGTCACATGGTTCTCCTGTAAAAACTACCCCAAATAGCACTGAAGTCAAACACAAAAAGGAAAATCATAATAAAAAAACAAGAATAAAGAAACAATGGTTATATACAAGGACTGAGCCCAAGGACTGAACCAAATTAAACAGTCAAAAATAAATACTATCATAAATGTGATTATAATAAATGAAAAACTCTTAAAAGATTAAAAAAGAAATTATCTAGATCTAAACTCCCAATTGATGTACTTCAAACAATACTGGAAATGGGTGATAACAGTAAAATCCTAAAGTCCTAATTTCCTCATCTTACATAATGTACAGTGAAAACATACTGCTTAAAAAATAAAAACGTAATTTTATTTCTATTTTACGTAATTTTACTTATATTAAAATAATACATAACTTTACTTACACATATAAAAAGCATATTAGTGAGAAATCTAAATTTATTGCATGGAATATAGCAGAAACATATTTTATAATTAAATAGTAATACTTGCAATATAACAGCTATAATTTGTCTTATATAATGAATGAAGAATGTGAAAAGATAAACTGAGGGGAGAAAGCAACAGTATCTTTTGAAGGTGACTAAGCAAATATAGTAAAGAGGGAAAGTAGAAGAGAATTCTAGAAGATGTGAGTGTACATATAAAAAAAACTGCCTGAGTTAGGGTTAAACAACAAGAGGAAAAAAAAGAATGCATGGTATGATAGTTACCTAATCTATAAACAGAGACAATACCAAACCTACCTTGCAGGGTTAATGTAAGGAATAAATGACAGAACATAAATAAAAGACACAAGGTACAGGCTCAATAGCTGCTAGTTTGCTTTGTCCATTGTCAATCACAAATTCTTCAAGGATAAAAGACCATGATGGAACAAACATTATTTAAAAATTTATTACTGTGAGGGAGAAAAAGGTAAAAAAGATTGTTCAACTCAAATATACCACTCTAACATTATACAGGCTTTGCATGTCTTCTATGATTTAAATTTTTAAAAAAAGCAAAATATTAGCAACACAATGATGAAAACAATGAAAAACATTTCCAGTGTTGTCCCTAAGAATCATCACATGCCTACAAAGCAAAGGAACATCAGAAATCAACAGCTTTTACCATGGTCTTTCCTGATCCTCGGGGTCCAATAATGAGAACAGAATTACTTTCTCCATGAATAGCAGTTCTTTTTAGCAGCTCAATTAAGTGTCTGAAATGATATAAATAGGCCAAAATTTAAAAAGGAAAGCTGAAATAATTTGCTAGGTAATACTTTTTAAAAGCTGAATTTGAACAAAAAACAGACATTCCTTTTTTCTCTTCTTCTGGGCACTTGACTTATGCTCTAAATAGTCCTACAGAGAAGAACACAAATACTGATTCTCTGGAAACCTCAAGAAGAAACCAAGTAAGACTGAAGTATCTTGGTCTTTATGATGGTATGGGACAAGGGACAACAGTGGCAACTCTTAGGACCTTTTACTCCACAGCTGGCTGCTGAGTATTAGGTGCAAGCTCAGAATTCTCTCCATAATACCAGATTATAGAAATGATACAAGATTGAAAGTTAAAAGGTTTTTTTCACTATGGAAATACAGATATCTGCTCTTGCTTCACAACAGTCATTTTTTTATATACAAAGCAAATATTTTACCTCTATAAAATGTCTGTTAGCCTTGTTTAATAAAAATCTGTGTATGACAATTTTTGCAAAACCTAAAGGGCATCTGTAAGTACTTTCATAACAGACAAGCAGATAGCTAAACTTACTTATATTGTACTTGTACTCCAAACAGGTTACTATGTGGACTCTGATGACAAAATCTTTCACGCAAAATTCTTTGTACCTGATAAAAATAAAGTGAATAAATATAAATGAAAATATTACATGTGCAATCAAAAAGGAACAAGAATATACATTTATAGCAGTCAGAATTAGGTATTAATGAATCAATTCAACCCTCCCTAAATAACTTATCATCATGACGTCTGGCATTTTCCTAAGTTGTAAAATTAACAATTCTTTTTACCTATCTCAAGTCCCAGAGAAAGGATGAAAACTTAGTTATGACGCTTTCAACAAGAGAAAGAATTAGTTCCTTTAGCTAATCAGCAATTTGAGGACTGTTTTAATCCATGTGAATGAACGAATACCTCACTTTGCATAACGTATCAGCCAACGAACAAAGACAGGAGAGAATCTAATAATGTAATCTAATTTAATAATGTTCATGAACCACACCTCAGTCTCTAGAGACCAACACATCTAAACTGGTTTAGCTCAAGCCTTATCAATCTCTATCTGTCACAGAGGTCAGGATTCCGAGGAAATAAAAGAAATTTACAAGTCCATATAGTTATTGAGGGCCTATTAGATACAGAGCACCATACTACTAAATGAACATGATCTATGCTTAAAAAAACACTGCAAATATATTGGAAAGAAATGAATATATTTGGAAAGAAATGACACATTCAAGAAACAACCTGCAAAATAGTAGTAACTCAGCATATAAGGATGTGCTCAATTATATGGAAGAAATTATATTCATCTACGACATAAAATAAGAAATCATTGGAATTAATTAAGAAAAAATTCTTCTAAAGACCAAAATTTTGAGTTTGCCTTAGAACGAAGGGCTTAGACTCAGTTGTAAAAAAAAAAAAAAAAAAAAAAAAAAGCCAATCTATCACGATCTTTAAAAAGATGGATCATTAAAATCATTCTTTTTCTGCTTTGCTGCTAATACAAAGGTCCTCAGTGACAAAAACCTTAGGAGGCTGTTTCAGATTTAGCCCCATCAGCAGAAACAAGAAGGCTCCAGGATTATTTGCTTCTCCCAGACTGACAGCATGGGACTGATCCTTCACATACCAAAGAAATAGATCTGAGTTCTCTTTACATGTGCCAGAGGCTGAGCAAAGCAAATTATTCACTGGGGATAAAATAATCCATACTTATTTACAGAGGAAGTAGAAAGAATAGGAAGATTGGTGCCAAAGAGACAATAACACTTTTCTGGCAGGCCTGTTTTGAAGATTAAAAGAGGCAGTTATCTACAGCACAATATAGGTATTATATAGGTAATAGCTGATATTTGTAAAAAAATTAAAGGGACATATATAGATTCAAAGAATCATAGTGTGCATTCTACCCCCTAGATAAGATCACTAGAAATCAAAAGACAACCTTCAGTCCTTTTCTTTTTTTAAACTTCATTAAAGTCTCTTAGAGAGACAACTATGTATAAAATAAAGTGAGAGATAAAGTGAAGTTGTAGTGAATAGTCAGAGGTTCAAAAATCCTAAAGCGATCTGAGATGAAAATTAAACAGGTGTATAAATGTATAGAAATTAATTAAGCTGCACATGGAAGATTTGTTCACTTTACAAAGATATGTAAAAGTTAAATTAAAAAACAGAATTAAACATTTTCCTTCTACAAGAAGGAAGGTAAGGTCTCACAAAGGAATGCCAATAACATTTAGTTTTTGTTTAAAAGAAATGTAGTTCTGGTCAAGCCAGATAAATAGAAATGCCAGTGTAGGGACTTCCCTAGCAGTTCAGTGCTTAAGACTTCGCCTTACAATGTATGGGGTGCGGGTTCGATCACCGGTTGGGGAGCTAAGATCCCACATGTCTCATGGCCAAAAAACCAAAACATAAAACAGAAGCAATATTGTAATAAACTCAATAAAGACTTTAAAAATGGTCCACATCAAAAAAATCTTTAAATAAAAAAAAAAGAAGTGCCAGTGTAGAAATATCATGCACGTTCCCTACTAGACTCCTCAAAAGAGATATATATGCACTTAAGAAAACATTAAATGTTCATGATAAAAACACTCAACATGCTAGGAATATAAAGGGACTTCCTCAACCTGATAAAGAACACAAAAACCTACAGCTAACATCATACTCAATGGTGAAAGACTGAACACATTTCCCCAATATCAAAAACAAAATAAGATTGTCTGCTCTTGCTAGTTTATTCAGTGTTATACTGAAGGTTCTAGTCAGGGCAATTAGACAAGAAAAAGAAATGAAAGGCATCTAGAATGGGAAGAAAGAAGTAAAACTATCTCTATTTGCAGATGACATGATCTTACATAAAGAAAATCCTAAGGAATAAACTAAAAAAATATTAGAATAAATGAGTTCAGGAAGGTTACAGAATACAAGATTAACATAGAAAAATCAATTTCATTTAGATACACTTGCAATAAATAAAACATAAAATTAAGAAAACAATTCCGTTTACAACAGCACCAAAAGGAATAAAATACTTAGGAATAAATTTAACAAAAGAAGTACAAAACTCTAAAGATAATATTAAACTAAACTGAACTAGAGCACATTTAGGAAGACATGACTAAAGTTAGGATTCCATCTATCCAAAGACTTAGAGGTTGAAATTAGGAAGTAGCAAAGATACTCTCCCCTTGAGAATGAAAAGAGTGGTTTTTCATACATGATAAGGGGAGAATTCAAGTTAAGAAGATGACTAATTCTCTTATCACCTTTGCATGGTAACAGACCTTCAGAGTAACAAAAATATATACTAACCTGTGAAAGGTATTCTGCTTGTATTAAGTTGTTACTCTTTGATTTACGACTGCTCATTTCAACGAACTGAAATCCTTAATAAAAAGAAAAAACAATTTTAGCATGAATATAAAGACTATTGACATATAAAGATTATTTAAGAATGTACTATTATAGAACCAAAATAAACAAGTTTTAAAACATGAAAAATGTTCAAATTTCTCAAACTTTAAAAATTCAGTTGAACCTAATTGTAGGAATCATTTCATAATATATGTAAATAAAACCATCCTGCTAAACATCTTAAAATTATACAGTGATGTACGTAAATTGTTTCTCAATAAAAACAGAAAAAAAAAACCATCTCAACAGCTCCTCTTTGTCTAAGTACAGGTTTAATTGACACTCCATTCCACAATTTAGATGGTTCTCATACATAAGTACTCCTACCTTTCTTTTCAATCTACTATTCAGCTTCCCTTCCTTGCCTTTAAAAACAAAAACAAAAAACAATCTATGTGCTTTCTTTATATACAATGTTTCTCCCCACATCCATCCCACAGGATCAGCCCTTCCAGAAAGCTTTCGCTTTCTTGTTCCACTCATCAGTCATAAACACTCATTACAGACTAGGTAAAATGTCTCTTCTGTAAACATACAGAACTGCCTGTACTTCTCTTTTTCATAATCAAATCACACTAAACAAAATTTGGTTAACTGTCAGTGTCCCCAAACTGAGGATATTTAAAAGTTCCAAGCATTTTAACATAATGTCCAAAATAAAGATGGCAATGATAACTGGAATGAAAAATATATATACTAATGAAAAAAAAGAAGTTCTGTAAAATTCTCCTTCAGGGCAATATACTCATAGATAAACACCTTTGGCTAAAAGATCTAATTTTCTCATCAACAATTTCCTATATAATTACTTTACTAATCAGGTAATAATAGCTTAGCCAGGAATTGTTACAAGTGCTTTGCATTTATGAACTCATTTAATCCTAAGAATAACCCTATGGTATAAATATGATCATTAACACTGCTTTCAGATTAGAAGACACAGAAAGGTTAAGTAGCTTGACCAAAACCAAACAGTGTTTAAGTCATAGAGTCAGGATTTAAACCCAGTCAAGGTATACTTGATTATATATAACTATTATATATAGCTATAAGTGTATATACTTAGATATATATAACTAACTGCTATTTAGTCAACTGTTTTTATTTTTTTATTTTTATTTTTTTGCTGTACGCGGGCCTCTCACTGTTGTGGGCTCTCCCGTTGTGAAGCACAGGCTCCGGAAGCGCAGGCTCAGCAGCCATGGCTCACGGGCCTAGCCGCTCCGCGGCACGTGGCATCTTCCCGTACCGGGGCACGAACCCGTGTCCCCTGCATCGGCAGGCGGATTCTCAACCACTGCACCACCAGGGAAGCCCTCAACTGTTTTTAAAAAGTACGCATTTCAATAACTTAAAGGAAGATCAACCTCTGTGACATATTTTATATTCATATTTATTAATTTCATATACTGACAGACGCCAACCTTTGGAATGCTGTTTCTAACAGGACAGCAGTAGAGCAATGCTTTGACAAACAGATAACAAGCAAATCTGTCGCTCCCTTCTTAAACCCCAAAGGGCTTCCGGCTCCAGGCACTCAAATTGGAAGCTCAAGAACAGAGTACTCTACTGATGTCTTGGTCCCTTAAGAAGCTTCTTTCTTAGGAGAAAAGTGGTTTTTTCAGTCACCCTTAGAGCCCTTCTAGCAGCTTTTTCTCTGTACGAGGCACCTTGCTTGAGAATCTTTACATTAATTATTTTAATTTTATTCTATTTTAAATTTTTCCCTTAAATCAGAGTTGTGTGTGGGCAAAAAACCATTTTAGCAACATGAAATGATATCCTCATTCTGGTTTAAGATACTCTTAACTGTGAAGAAGGTCTACAAGCCAAAATCTGAAATCACAGGAAACAACGGAACAAATGTCCCCTAGACAATAAGGAGAAGTGAATTTTTAAAAAATGGAGAAGAGCTTTTACAATATACCTTATCTTTTTAGAGCTATATTAGCAATTTCACAGTATTAATGGAATTAAAACATATTTCCCCCCATTTCATGGGTTGAAAAAACATGCTCAAGAAGAGCTAAGTAAAATGCCTGAGGTTGCAGGGTAGGTGTCTAATCTGCCTCCTTGCATCAAATATAATTCAGGTAAGCCACTAAAAACATGCATATTCTTCATTTGGTGATCATTCATGAAAGAAACATACACATACACACTACTTCAGTTCCTAACCCACATAAATTTTTACTGCAAATTGAGTCTTAATTGAGATTGATTTTAATACATCGAGCCCCTCCAAATAATAGCCAAATCTCCACTCTATTACAAAGAATATTTTAAAAGACAATTCTAACTTTATAGATGAAACAACAAGAATTGGAATGATAGATGCAAACCACATATCTGACAAAGGACTTATATACAGAGAAGCTTCAAAGCTCAACAATACAGAAATCTAGAAAAATGGGCAAAGGGCATAAACAGACACTTCAACCAAAGAGGGTATATGGATGTCAAATAAACACATGAAACACACTAGTCATTAGGAAAATGCAGATTATAACCACAATGAGGTATATGTACACACCTATTTGAACAGCAAAAATTAAAAAGTGAAAACAGCAAATGCTGGTGAGGATGCAGAGAATCCACATCTCTAATACAACTACTGGTAAGAATGTGAAATGTTATAGCCATTCTGCAAAGTTTCCTTTTGGCAGTATTTTTTTTTAATTTAACTTAATTTTTTTTTATACAGCAGGTTATTATTAGCTATCTATTTTATACATATTAGTGTATACGTGTCAATCCCAATCTCCCAATTCATCCCACAACCACCCAACACCCTGCTTTCGCCCTTTGGTGTCCATACGTTTATTCTCTACATCCATGTCTCCACCTCTGCGTTGCAAACCAGTTTATCTGTACCATTTTTCTAGATTCCACATATATGAGTTAATGTACGATACTTGTTTTTCTCTGACTTACTTCACTCTGTATGACAGTATATAGGTCCATCCACATCTCTACAAATGACACAATTTCGTTCCTTTTTATGGCCGAGTAATATTCCATTGCATATATGTACCACAATTTGTTAGCCATTTATCTGTCGATGGGCATTTAGGTTGCTTCCAGGACCTGGCTACTGCAAATAGTGCTGCAATGAACACTGGGGTGCATGTGTATTTTTGAATTATGGTTTTCTCTGGGTATATGCCCAGTAATGGGATTGCTGGGACATATGGTAGTTCTATTTTTAGTTTAAGGAACCTACATACTGTTCTCCATAGTGGCTGCATCAATTTACATTCCCACCAACAGTACAAGAGGGTTCCCTTTTCCCCACACCCTCTGCAGCATTCGTTGTTTGTAGATTTTCTGATGATGCTCATTCTAACCGGTTTCAGTTGATACCTCATTGTACTTTGGATTTGCATTTCTCTAATAATTAGTGACGTTGAGCAGCTTTTCATGAGCCTCTTGGCTCCTTTGGAGAAATGTCTATTTAGGTCTTCTGCCCATTTTTTGATTGGGTTGTTTTTTTTTAATATTGAGCTGCATAAGCTGTTTATGTATTTTGGAGATTAATCCTTTGTCTCTTTGTTTGGAAATGTTTTCTCTCATTCTGAGGGTTGTATTTTCATCTTGTTTATAGTCTCCTTTGTTGTGCAAAAGTTTTAAGTTTAATTAGATCCCATTTGTTTATTTTGTTTTTATTTCCATTACTCTAGGAGGTGGGTCAAAAAAGATCTTGCTGTGATTTATGTCAAAGCGTGTTCTTCCTGTTTTCCTCGAAGATTTTATAGTATCCAGTCTTACATTTAGGTCTCTAATCCATTTTGAGTTTATTTTAGTGTATGGTGTCTTTTCATTTTTATACATGTAGCTTTCCATGTAGTCTTTCATTCCTATACATGTAGCTGTCCAGTTTTGCCAGCACTACTTACTGAAGAGACTGTCTTTTCTCCATTGCATATCCTTGCCTCCTTTGTCATATATTAGTTGACCAAAGGTGTGTGGGTTTATCTCTGGGCTTTCTATCCTGTTCCATTGATCTATATTTCTGTTTTTGTGCCAGTACCATATTATCTTGATTGCTGTAGCTTTGTAGTATAGTGAAGTCAGGGAGTCTGATTCCTCCAGCTCCGTTTTTTTCCCTCAAGATTGCTTTGGCTATTTGGAGTCTTTTATGTTTCCATACAAATTTTAATATTTTTTGCTCTAGTTCTGTAAAAAATGCCATTAGTAATTTGATAGGGATTACACTGAATCTGTAGATTGCTCTGGGTACTAGAGTCATTTTCACAATATTGATTCTTCCAATCCAAGAACATGGTATTTCTCTATATCTGTTTGTGTCATCTTTGATTTCTTTCATCAGTGTCTTATAGTTTTCTGAGTACAGGTCTTTTACCTCCTTAGGTAGGTTTATTCCTAGGTATTTTATTATTTTTGTTACAATGGTGAATGGAATTGTTTCCTTAATTTCTCTTTCTGATCTTTCATTGTTAGTGTATAGGAATGTAAAAGATTTCTGTGCATTAATTTTGTATCCTGCAACTTTACCAAATTCATTGATTAGCTCTAGTAGTTTTCTGGTGGCATCTTTAGGATCCTCTATGTATAGTATCATGTCATCTGCAAACAGTGACAGTTTTACTTCTACTTTTCCAATTTGGATTCCTTTATTTTTTTCTTCTCTGATTGCCATGGCTAAGACTTCCAAAACTATGCTGAGTACTAGTGGCAAGAGTGGACATCCTTGTTTTGTTCCTGAGCTTAGAGGAAATGCTTTCAGTTTTTCACCATTGAGAATGATGCTTGCTGTGGGTTTGTCTTATATGGCCTTTATTATGTTGAGGTTGGTTCCCTCTGTGTCCATGTTCTGGAGAGTTTTTAATCATAAATGGGTGTTGAATTTTGTAAAAAGCTTTGACTGCATCTATTGAGATGATCATATAGTTTCTATTCTTTAATTTAATATTGTGTATTGCACTGATTTGTGTATACTGAAGAATCCTTGAATCCCTGGGATAAATCCCTCTTGACCATGGTGTATGATCCTTTTAATGTGTGGCTGGATTTTCTCTGCTAGTATTTTGTTGAGAATTTTTGCATCTATATACATCAGTAATATTGGTCTGTAATTTTCATTTTTTGTAGTATCTTTGATTTTGGTATCAAGGTGATGGTGGCCTCGTAGAATGAGTTTGGGAGTGTTCCTTCCTCTGCAATTTTTTGGGAAGAGTTTGAGAAGGGTGGGTATTAGCTCTTCTCTAAATGTTCAATACAGTTCACCTGTGAAACCATCTGGTCCCGGACTTTTGTTTGCTGCAAAATTTTTAATCATAGTTTCCATTTCATTACTTGTGATTAGTCTGTTCATATTTTCTATTTCTTCTTGGTTCAGTCTTGAAAGTTGTGCTTATCTAAGAATTTGTCCATTTCTTCCAGGTTGTCCATTTTATGGGCATATAGTTGCTTGTAGTAATTTCTCATGATCCTTTGTATCTCTGCAGTGTCAGTTGTTACTTCTCAGTTTTCGTTTCTAATTTTATTGATTCTTGATGAAACTGGCTAAAGGTTTATCAATTTTGTTTATCTTCTCAAAGAACCAGCTTTTAGTTTTATTGATCTTTGCCTGTTTTCTATGTTTCTACTTTCTTTCTGCTCTGGTCTTTATGACTTCTTTCCTTTTACTCAGTTTGGGTTTTGTTTGTTCTTCTTTCTCTAGTATCCTTAAGGTGTAAGGTTAGATTGTTTGAGATGTTTCTTGTTACTTGAGGTAGGATTGTATTGCTAAAAACTGCCCTTTTAGAACTGCTTTTGCTGCATCCCACAGGTTTTTTATTGTTGTGTTTTCATTGTCATTTGTCTCTAGGTATTTTTTGATTTATTCTTTGAGTAAATAAAAAAACACAAACTGTGTTTGTGTTTTTTGCAGTTTTTTCCCTGAAACTGATTTCTAATCTCATAGCATTGTTGTCAGAAAAGATGCTTGCTATGATTTCAATTTTCTTAAATTTACTGAGGCTTGATTTGTGACCCAAGATGTGGTCTATCCTGGAGAATGTTCTGTGTGCAATTGAAAAGAAAGTGTAATCTGCTGTTTTTGGATGGTATGTGCTATAAATATCAATTAAATCTATCTGCTCTATTGTGTCATTTAAATCTTGTGTTTCCTTATTAATTTTCTGTCTGGATGATCTGTCCATTGGTGTAAGTGAGGTGTTAAAATCCCTCACTATTACTGTGTTACTGTCGATTTTCTCTTTTATAGCTGTTAGCATGTGCCTTATGTACTGAGGTGCTCCGATGTTGGGTTCATAGATATTTATAATTGTTATATCTTCTTCTTGGATTGATCCCTTGATCATATGTAGTGTCCTCCCTTGTCTCTTGTAACAATCTTTGTTTTAAAGTCTATTTTATCTGATATGAGTATTGCTAACCCAGCTTTCTTTTGATTTCCATTTGCATGAAGTATCTTTTCCCATCCCCTCATTTTCAGTCTGTATGTGTCCCTAGGTCTGAAGTGGGTCTCTTGTAGACAGCATATAGATGGGTCTTGTTTTTGTATTCATTCAGCAAGCCTGTGTCTTTTGGTTGGAGCATTTAATCCATTCACATTTAAGGTAATTATCAATATGTATGTTCCTTTTACCATTTTCTTAATTGCTTTCGGTTTGCTTTTGTAGGTGCTTTTCTTGTTTCCCACTTAGAAATGTTCCTTTAGCATTTGCTGTAGAGCTGGTTTGGTGGAGCTGAATTCTCTTAGCTTTTGCTTGTCTGTAAAGCTTTTTTCTTCTGTTGAATCTGAATGAGATCCTTGCCAGCTAGAGTAAGCTTGGTTGTAGGTTCCTCCTTTCCATCACTTTAAATATATTGTGCCACTCCCTTCTGGCTTGTAGAGTTTCTGCTAAGAAATCAGCTGTTAACCTTATGGGAGTTCCCTTGTATGCTATTTGTTGTTTTTCCATTGTTGCTTTTAATAATTTTTCTTTGTATTTAATTCTTGTCAATTTGATTACTATGTGTCTTAGCATGTTTCTCCTTGGGTTTATCCTGTATGGGACTCTCTGTGCTTCCTGGACTTGATTATTTCCTTTCCCAAATTAGGGAAGTTTTTGCCTGTAATCTCCTCAAATATTTTCTCAGGTCCTTTCTCTCAATCTTCTTCTTCTGAGACCCCTATAATGCCAATGTTGGTGCATTTAATATTGTTCCAGAGGTCTCTTAGGCTGTCTTCATTTCTTTTCATTCATTTTTATTCTGTTCCACAGCAGCGAATTCCACCTTTCTGTCTTCCAGGTCACTTATCCGTTCTTCTGCCTCAGTTATTCTAGTATTGATTCCTTCTATTGTATTTTTCACTTCAGTTACTGTATTGTTCATCTCTGTTTGTTCTTTAATTCTTCTAGGTCTTTGTTAAACATTTCTTGCATCTTTTTGATCTTTGCCTCATTCTTTTTCTGAGGTCCTGGATCACCTTCACTATCATCATTCTGAATTCTTTTTCTGGAAGGTTGCCTATCTCCACTTCATTTAGTTGTTTTTCTGGGGTTTTACCTTGTTCCTTCATCTGGTACATAGTCCTCTGCCTTTTCATTTCGTCTTTCTGTGAATGTGGTTTTTGTTCCACAAGCTGCAGGACTGTAGTTCTTCTTGCTTCTGCTGTCTGCCCTCTGATGAATGAGGCTATCTAAGAGGCTTGTGCAAGCTTCCTGATGGGAGGGACTGGTGGTGGGTAGAACTGGCTGTTGCTCTGGTGGGCAGAGCTTTAATCCACTTGTTTGCTGATGGGTGGGGCTGAGTTCCCTCCCTGTTGGTTGTTTGGCCTGAGACGACCCAGCACTGGAGCCTATCCAGCTCTTTGGTGGGGCTAATGGTAGACTCCAGGAGGGCACATGACAAGGAGTACTTCCCAGAACTTCTGCTGCCAGTGTCCTTGTCCCTGCGGTGAGCCACAGCCACCCCATGCCTCTTCGGGAGACCTTCCGACACTATCAGGTAGGTCTGGTTCAGTCTCCTATAGGGTCACTGCTCCTTCCCCCTGGATCCTGACACGTACACTACTTTGTGTGTGCCCTCCACAGGTGGAGTCTCTATTTCCCCCAGTTCTGTCAAAGTCCTGCAATCAAATCCCGCTAGCCTTCAAAGTCTGATTCTCCGGGAATTCCTCCTCCCATTGCCGGAACCCCAGGTTGAGAAGCCTGACGTGGCAGTCAAAACCTTCAGTCCAGTGGGTGGACTTCTGTGGTAAAACTGTTCTCCAATTTGTGAGTCACCCACCTAGCGGTTATGGGATTTGATTTTATTGTGATTGTGCTCCTCCTACCATCTCATTGCTGTTTCTTCTTCTGTCTTTGCATGTGGGGTATCTTTTTTGATGAGTTCCAGTGTCTTCCTTTCAAACTGTTCAGCAGTTAGTTGTTATTCTGGTGTTCTCGAAAAAGGGAGTGAGCGCACGTCCTCCTACTCCACCATCTTGAACCTGTTTTAAGCTCTCCTATGCTTTGGCAGTTTCTTATAAACAAACACTTACCATGTAACATGGCAATTGTACGCGGTATTTATACCAAAGAAATGAAAATTTATCCTCAAATGAAAACCTGTAAATGTGAATCTTTACAATTTTATTTGTAATAGCCAAAAAACTGAAAACAATACAGATGTCCTTCAAAGAGCCAATGGAGTTAAAGAAACTGAAACATCCATACATACAGAGGGACTATAACTGAGAAAAAAAAAAGAGAGATTAACTACTGATACGTGAAATAACTTCGATGGCTCTCAAGGGCATCATGCTTAGTGAACAGAAAAAAAAAAAGGCCAATCCCCCCAAAAAATACATATTTTACAATTCCATTTAAAAAACATTCTTGGGGGCTTCCCTGGTGGCGCAGTGGTTGAGAGTCTGCCTGCCAATGCAGGGGACACGGGTTCGTGCCCTGGTCCGGGAAGATCCCACATGCCGCGGAGCGGCTAGGCCCGTGAGCCATGGCCACTGAGCCTGCGCGTCCGGAGCCTGTGCTCCGCAACGGGAGAGGCCACAACAGTGAGAGGCCCATGTACTGGAAAAAAAAAACAAACAAACCATTCTTGGAATGACAAAACTATTATGAAGATGAAGAACAGATTTAGGATTGTGAGGAAACAGAACTTAGGGGTGAGTATGACTACAAAAAGGAGTTACATGAAGAATTTTCTCTGTAATGATGGAAGAGTTTGGCATCTTTATTGCAATGGTGTTCAAACAAATCTAACCATGGGATAAAATCACAGAGAATTATACAGACACACAAAAATGAGTGCAAGTAAAAACTGTTGAGAACTGAATAAGGTCTGCAATCTTGTTAACCGTGTTATACCAATGTCAGTTTTCTGGTTTTGACATGCAGTATCATTTGAACTATATTTGCAACTTCTGTGAGTCTATAATAACTTCAAAATAAAAAGTTTAAAAAATATTAAACTAATTTTATAGTTTTTTTTTGAAGTGCTTAATGACAAAAGTGTGAATATAAGTGGTATAACTAAATCCTCTTTATCTGAAAATAGACTATTAAGTTTGATTGAATTTCTCCTCAGATTTACCAGTGGGTCAAGCGACAGCTCCTTCCACTTCCTACTGTGCTTTTGAAACCATGACTTCACTTACTATTCTAAATAGCAGGACTAGACATAAAGTGTAAAAGGAGCTCAATGTCTATGCATGACTAAGTCATGTTATTATCAAATACAATAAGTGACTACAATTATTTAGTTGTAGAAATTTTGGTAGAAACTACTATTTCATTTATACTCTTAAGATGAGCAGTGAAATGGATAATGCCAAAGAATGGCTTACCCTCACAGTATTTCTTTAGCACCTATACTTTTTATATTATTGGTTTCCAGTAGATCCTCCTCTCAACTTATGTTTTCTAAAGTGAATAAACCTAATTTTCAGTTTCAGAGTTTCAAGTAACAATTGGTCTATTCGATAGCCTAAAAAATTGAACCCAATCCACTCCTGTCACTAGCTGCCTCCAACCTACTTTAGATCACCATTATTTCTTGACTGGAAATCTATGCCAGCTTCTTTATTGTCTCCAACTCTTACTCCCTTTTTCATGTAAAAACCCTTCAATTCCATCCTCAACTCCCAAAATTCTAAATTCCAAATTCCCTAACATCATTTAAAAGGAAGGTTCTGAATGACTAGTTTCCCAGTTTAGCTCACGACTCCTTCTCTTAATATGCCTGAAAGAATCAACAATTCTCTATACCCTGACTCACTCCAAACTCAGGCCTTAGTTGAGATATTATTTCCTTTGGAATACTTTCTGTGACACCCCTGAACACTCCTAGTCTGGGCAAAATCTGAGGGTTTTGTGTCCCTCAAGTGCTATCTTCCCCTTTCACAGAACTTAATTAGCATACAGTGATGTAACTAACTGTGTTTACTTATGTTTGCTCCACTGGACCACAGCTCCTTGAAAGACTGACTCAGAAATCACGTTATCATTGTATCCAAATCAAGTAGTGCAAAAATAGCATATAGTTGGTTTTCAAGAAAATATTTGATAAATGAATGAATGTTAGGCAGTGGAGAATGTCCACAGGTAAACTAGCTGCTAAAAAGGAGCCAGGTTAGTTTAAATCAACTGCCTAGCTAAATTTAGAAGTTTTGAATAATTACATGCCATGACACTCAAAAAACCCTGCCAAGCATGAAAGAAAAATTATATATATACTAATATATATTTATATATTTATATAAAATAAATACATAATGATTTATACTTCAAGTAAAATACATGCAGTATAATATTATCATGGTAGTGTCACATCAATGGAAATTCAAATTGGTTAAAATATAGTTAATTTGGTTAAGAAATTAATTTCTTTTAATAGAGAAGTCCCAAAATTAACAAAAGAGAAGTACACATTTTTTTAACAAATAATCTTAAATCAAATGATATACCTTATAAAGCTGTAAGTCTGGTGATGTAAGAGAAGGTAAAGTCAATTATCTTTAGAAAAAGATTATCAATTATTTCTGTCTTTTTATAATGGGTTGACAGTTTGCTAGTAACACATTAAAAACAGATTAGTAATATATTCTCCTTTCTGGAATTAGGCTACCATATTTCATTCTTATTTACACTGCCGTCAATTAAGACTTAGAGGATTAAAAGGAATATCTGAAATGAATATTAAATTTACTAGTCAAAATCTATACTTTTATGTATTTTATTAATATTTATAAGTACTCCAGCCATCCTCAATTTCATTATTTTAATTTTGCTGTGATTTGGAATACTCTCCCTACTCACTGCAAACTCGCAGTTACTGAATGCCAGTCTTGCTTGTCTAAATGCTTGTCTAAAATATAGGCAACACAGATTTTAAATCTAATATATAGTAATACTGAACATATGAAAAAAGAGAGTTCAAGGTTTTCATTTCTGACGTTAAACCAGAAAAGCAAAGGCAGAAGAAGTGAAGATGAAGACACTAGGATCTTTCTAGAAATTTTTGAATTTTCTTAGAAAATAAGTCACACGCAATGAAATAAAGAAATATTTGAGGATACTATTGAAATCAGAACCGTAAGCAAGGAGAAGTCCAAAAAGAGGCCATTTATATATCAAATTTAAGATAAATGCAAATTCAGACAAAGTCAAGGAGAAGCAGAACTGGAAAACTGAGATTGATGGTAATATCAACTGTCCCTAAGAGTTTTGTCATCAAGCATAGATTTGAGTTCTTGGTTCTGTGGTGTGACCTTTGCAAATTAACCTTCCTAAGCCTCAGTCTTCTCCTGTGTCAAGTTTGAGATAAAAGCATTATTTAATTCACAGGATTACTGTGGGGATTAAATGAAATGTTTTACCAGATATGCCATGCTGTCAAATGCCAAGCATGGTGATACAGAGTACCCTTTATAAATTATTATATTACATTGGAGAGAAGAACCAAGATTAGACACAATTAGAGTTGCGGGCTGGGGGGAATGAAGCACAGAATTAGACTCTTGTTCTAAATAATTTCTTTTTTTTTTAACATCTTTATTGGAGTATAATTGCTTTACAATGGTGTGTTAGTTCCTGCTTTATAACAAAGTGAATCAGTTATACATATACATTATGTTCCCATTAAACAATTTCTTTTAGGGTACTTTGACCATGCAATGAAGTATCGAGTACAACTCCAACTAAGGCACCCCAGAACTATGATGGCAACTTCAATGGTATAAATTCACTAAGTATTCCTCAATATAAAAAAAAAAAATTTAATAGTAGTAATAATAAGAAATTATGGGCAGATCAATCTATATAGAGTTACATGGACCCTAAAGACTTCAAATCACTAGTGCCCAAAGCTATTCAACACCTGGAAGTGATTAAGATTGCTGGGCCTCATCCCCAGAGTTTCTGATTTAATAATAGGTCTAGGGTAGACCTTGAGAATTTCATTTCTGATAAATTCCCAGAGGATGTTCCTGTTGCCAGTCGTGGAACCACACTTTGTGAGCTACTGAGAAAACTGACTTGATTATTGTGCATTCCGCATCAGAAGAAATCCACGGGTATAGACAGCATCTCTTCAAACCAAGCTAAGCCTAACGTAAGTATTTGAGGATCGTGAAGGGAAAAGAGGAGAATGTGGAATAAAACAGGCATCAGGAGGCCAACGGACTTTCATCATGGTAATTAAACAAATAAGCTTTGAAGCCCTAGAAGGCTTCTTAGCAGATAGATAAAGAGATCACAAATCATACACCATAAGGGGAAACAAAGAGTTTCTCTTTCCTCCTGTTACTGAAAAGTAACAAAAGGTTTTTGTTTTACCAGCTGATAATTTAGAGAGCCTTCTGAGGATATTCCAAAAAAGTATACAGTTCTGTGATCTACTTGGGAGATTCTTTTGGTTGTCTAAATATTCATATAAACTTTTAAAATAAAAGAGTGGAAAGATAGAAAAAAACATTTGCCTGGATATTTTATATTTATGTCATCCCCTGATTTAAAAAAAAAAAAAAAGCCCTTTCTTTCCTGCAAAGAATTTTCAAATTGTTTTTTGATATGTATATTTTAACAGCATAGAAGACAATGTTGTTTTTTTTTTTTTTTTTTGCTGTACGCGGGCCTCTCAGTGTTGTGGCCTCTCCCGTTGTGGAGCACAGGCTCCGGACGCGCAGGCCCAGCAGCCACGGCTCACGGGCCCAGCCGCTCCGCAACACGTGGGATCTTCCCAGACCAGGGCACGAACCCATGTCCCCTGCATCAGCAGACGGACTCTCAACCACTGCGCCACCAGGGAAGCCCAGAAGACAATGTTTTAATAAGGTTTTGATTCAACAATATTTCTTGGGACAAATTAAATATGCCTAGGCTAAAAAAATTAAAAGTAAAAATTAGTACCTAAAAAGTAAAATACTTAAAAATAAAATACTTAAAAGTTATCAACCAGTCTAAGACTGATATCAAACAACATGAAAGACTTCTAACACAAAAAGGCCAAAAAAGATGTGCTTGATTCAGGAGATGAGGACAGGCATTTGCTCTATGGAGCTAATGGAAAATTACAGTCTCACTGTCCGAATTACAAGATGAATGAGGAACTGGTTAAGCACTAATGCTGTAACACTGTGGGACAGGCTGTGTCAGTTACTATGATGCAAAGTTCGTAGTATCCAGGAAGACATAAGCAAAATGGATGAATATTCATTAAAAAAAAAAATCCCTGGGCAACACTCTTGAATCTTCAGGGATAGAAAACACCCCCCTCCCCCTTTTAAAGCAGTAAATGTTAAATTCTGACATAAAGTCAAAGTTGGGGGGGAAAAAAAAAAGGATTAACATCACAGACCATGCCTGTAGAGTTCTTGGTAAATGTTAGTGGGATCTTTTTTATAAAACCTGAGCAACTTCATTCTGCTTTGGTTTGCCACTTCCTCTGGACATTGATCTCTTGAGCAGTAAGTGTCACATATGAAATCCTCACAGTTGAAGTGAAAACGGAATGGAGAAACTTACTGAGATTCACAGACGAGAGATACTTTTCCTTGCCAAAGGCTAGGTGCTTCAAATACTGCCCAGAATGAGACTACTGCACTCCAAGTAGACCACCACAGATAGTCTACTAAGAGCAGTAAAGCAGGAAAACAAAAAACATAACTTTTCTTCCCCTTTATTGTTTCAATGTGTTGGTCATGGTTAATATGTATTTAACCAAGTAAATAATCTGCTTTTATTTATTGTATGTGTTTATGTGACATTTAAAGTTGACTCTTGAGTTATGTGACCTTTTCTCTATATACTACCACCAGACCAAATGGTTCAGAATACAAACATGGCAGTGACTATTCTTTTAAAAAACTAAGTTGGAAGAATTAAAAACTCTTAACCAGACAACTAAAAATAAACAATGGCATTTTAACCATGCATAGATATGCACACACAGAACTATCCAAGCCAGTATATTTATTCACTTATACAATAGCCAAGTAAAGCAAACCATTCGCTGAATATGCACACATACACTTATAAATAGCAGATATAACTTGTTTTACATTAATGATCTTTCCCTTAGATGTTCAAAATGTCCAGATCTAAGGAACTAAACTGAAAGGCATCCTGGCTATGCTACTCAAATATTTTATCTTCATCGGGAAGCTGTCAATAGAGAAATGGCCAAAACTACAGAGAAAACTAACAGGCATCTTTAAAAAATTTTTCTGAATTCTAATTATTCTTCTCACCTCTCTAATTATAACATGCTTATGGACTATGTAGTAGAATGGTAAAGAGACAAACTGTAGAGCAGTTAGGTTATAGTCAATTCATCGATAATGGAATTCCACTATTATAAATCCCAGTGCACCTAGCAAGGTAATACCTTTAATGTGGTATGTCCAATGGAAGAATTCTTCCTCATAAAACAAGAGTACAAACTCACGAATTATTACACTTTTCATTTTTAAAAGGCACATAAAAATCAGCAAACATTAATGAAATTTTGGACACAAGGGTAACATTAAACTCTAATTAGAAAACATACACAAAAAACCAACAGAGTATTTGTTTTACTCTATATCAGTTTCCCAAATATCATCATAATCACCTGTGAAAATGCTTTTAGAATATGATTTCTGGGTCTCAGTCATAAATCTGTAATCTACACAATGTTCCCTGATTGACTCTTCTATACCACCAGGTCTAGGAACCCGTGTCCTACACTATGGGCTCAAGTAAGTGAGTGGCATTGTAGCTCTGACTTTTGTACTGTCTTAGGTCATGATACTCAGTTCTGACACACACATAAAGGTGCACACCTATATATGGTTGAGAAGCTTCTTGCTATACCAATTCCAGAGCACTTCTATATTATAAACCAGAAAGGTACTGACCATTTAGAATTTATTCCTGCACTGACAAAGGACAAAAATGACAGTAATTATTAAAATATGCCACCTGAAGCCGCCTGCTCAGAACAGTCTATCTACATTCCCCATGACAGTAAGATCCCTACAACTTACACCCTTACCACTGAAAGGATGATAAAGGTGATATATTGAGATATATTCATTGACCACTACTTACCATAACTGTATGTGGAATTTCAGACTTTCAAAAACATGTTAACCAAAGCAGGATGGTTAAACAAATAAATTCAAGACTCAATCATGTGTATATTCAGCTCCCACTTATCAACTGAGGTGGTGTATTTATCATGATAATTGCCCATTCCTATGCTTTCCAAAACCTACATGTTAATAAATCCCTGAGAATTATGAAGCATGTCCTTTTCTACTCCTGGGATTTCATGAGCAGTTATAGATCTTTTTTTTTCTAATGGTGACTTCCTCAGTTCTAAGCCTGTACTCTATTTCTACTTCATTGTTTCTACATCATATATTTTAGATTAACTCTATTCAGCCAACAATAAAAATAATTAGGGAAATCACTTAACTTCTAAAAACATAACTAGAAAATAAATAAATGTCACTAATAACGTATTTCCAAATATAGTTCACTATCCAGTCAGATGTCAAAGTGTTTCGCCACTCTACAGATGTTAAACAAAAATCTACTTGGTATGCACAGTTAACTTGACCTCTTCATCTTAGGCTAGTTCAAATCATTGTCTTTCAGACTAACAGTACTAAACGAACGAGGGAAAACCTATGTGGATAGACTCCTGGCACACTCCTTCAAATCAGATTTTTTTCTAATGTCTAGTCAACTGACCAAATACCTCTCAGCTTGCTGACTCACAACACAACATTTATATTATGAAAAAAGTCAACCTAATTTTGAATATTACTGTCTTAACTTAGAATTATCAAATATCACAAGGGCACAGATCATGAGACTTGCTTTGGAATACCACCAGCTATATCTAAGAATAAGCTGTTCAACAAATCACTGAATTAATACGATAATGTTTTGAAGTCAAAAGCAAATTATTGCTTCACCAAAATAATACTGTTAAGTCACAAGTCCTTTCATGCCACAGATTTTAGGCACTCAACTTGTTGCCAGTTATGTAAACTAGATATAAAATTTTTGGTGATATTGTTATGTGGTGATAACATTTAACGATTAAGTCCCTTTGGCCCAAGAAGTTAATAACATGAAGTAACAGGGCCACACAACATACCTTTGGCATATTGATTGTCGTGTGTGTATGTTTATGTATACACGTATAGGTGACATATATATGTTAGCTTATGGCTTCAGTTTCAGATACTGCTTAAAGAAACATTTTTGCTACATTGAAACACAACTTGTTGCTGAGAATGACATTTCAAATGACACAGAAAATAAATGCATTTTGAAAAGAAATTAAATAAATACTTCTTCTATATAAACACCTCCTTATATTATATTAAATGAGACAACCAATGGGCTCCAAGTTGATTTCAAAGTTTCTAAATCAACTCAATCTAACAAGTATTTAGTGAATGTTTACTTATTACAAGGCCATGTGGCAAGCATTAAAGGAAAGATGAAATGTAAAAGTTGGTCTCTAGCCTCAAGAAGCTTAAAATCTCATTGGAATAAAACATATGAATATAAAAAGCAGAAAAGGCAACACAAGTATAAAACAAGGGATAAATTCATGGACTTAGTGGCGAAAGAAACCATAAAGAACATATAGTCTACCTTTTATATGAGTGGAAATTGAACAGAGAGGTTTTAAATGACTTGCCCAAGATCACATAACTTATAAGCAGCAGCTGTTAGATCTAGTGACACCAACACAATGGTCATTTAGTCTCAAGAGGAAGGGAGAAAAAAAACCCCTGTAAACATCAGAAAAGCCATCAAAATCATCACTGGACTTTTCTTTAGGGGAATAAAAACAGTGGAAGGATGCATTCTGAAAGAAAATTGCTAGTATTCCAGAAGTTCAAGGATGATAATCCATTTCTTCAAATGTGTATCTGTACATTTATGTTTTTCATAGGCATATTTTTAAGACCATAAACTTATTTTTTTTACTCATTAGAAAGTAACATGTTTATCATAGAAACTTTGGAAAGCCTATAAGGAATGACGTAGATAAGAACTGTGGTGCAAAATGGAATAAGAGACTCTTTGCAATATCTTTTTTTTCAAATTGAAGTACGGTTGATTTACAACATTGTTTTAGTTTCTGGTGTATAGCAAAGTAATTCAGATATACATACATACACATATTCTTTTTCATATTCTTTTCCATTTATTACTGGATACTGAATACAGTTCCCTGTGTGATACAGTAGGACCTCATTGTTTATCTATTTTATATATAGTAGTTTCTATCTGCTAATCCCAAACTCCTAATTTATCCCTCCCCCACTCCCTTTCCCCTTTGGAAACCATAAGTTTTTCTATGTCTGTGAATTTGTTTCTGTTTTGTAAATAAGTTCACTTGTGTCATATTTTAGATTCTACTTATAAGTGATATCATATGGTATTTGTCTTTCTGACTTACTTTACTTAGTATGATAATCTCTAGATCTACCCACGTTGCTGCAAATGGCACTATTTCATTCTTTTTTTATGGCTGATAGCATTCCATTGTGTATATATATACCACATCTTCTTTATCCATTCACCTATCGATGGATATTTAGGTTGCTTCCGTATCTTGGCTATTGTGAATAGCGATGCTGTGAACACTGGGGTGCATGTACCTTTTCGAATTAGTTTTCTCCAGATATATGACCAGGAGTGGTATTGCTGGATCACATGGCAACTCTATTTTTAGTTTTTTAAGGAACCTCCATACTGTTCTCCACAGTGACTGTAACAATTTACATTGCCACCAACAAACAGTGTAGGAGGATTCTCTGTTCTCCACACCCTCTCCAGCATTTATTATTTATAGACTTTTTGATGATGGCCATTCTGACTGTTGTGAGGTGGTACCTCATTATAGTTTTGATTTGCATTTCTCTAATAATCAGTGATGTTGACCATATTTTCGTGTGCTTTTTGGCCATCTGTATGTCTTCTTTGGAGAAATGTCTATTTAGATCTTCCCCCCATTTTTTGATTGGGTATTTTTGTTTTTGTTTTGTTTTGTCATTGAGCTGCATGAGCTGTTTGTATATTTTGGAGTCTAATCCCTTGTCGGTCACTTCGTTTGCAAATATTTTCTCCCAGTCCGTAAGCTGTCTTTTCATTTTGTTGATGGTTTCCTTTGTTGTGTGAAAGCTTATATGTTTGATTAGGTGTCATTTGCTTATTTTTGCTTTTATTTCTACTGCCCTGGGAGAATAAGCTAAGAAAACACTTTTATGAAAAAAAAAAAAAAACACTTTTATGATTTATGTCAAAGAATGTTTTGCCTATGCTCTCTTCTAGGAGTCTTATGGTGTCAGGTCTTATATTTAAATCTTTAAGCCATTTTGAGTTTATTTTTGTGTAGGGTATGAGGGTGTGTTCAAACTTCACTGATTTACATGCAGCTGTCCAGCTTTCCCAACACCACTGGCTGAAGAGACTGTCTTTTCTCCATTGTATATTCTTGTCTCCTTTGCCAAAGATCAATTAACTGTAGGTTTATTCCTGGGCTCTCTATTCTGTTCCATTGATCCATGTCTGTTTTTGTGCCAATACCACACTGTTTTTATTACTATAGCTTTGTAGTATTGTCTGAAGTCTGGGAGGTTTATGCCTCCAGATTTGTTCTTCTTCCTCAGGATTGCTTTGGCAATTCTGGGTCTTTTATGGTTCCCTATAAATTTTAGGATTATTTGTTTTAGTTCTGTGAAAAATGTCATAGGTAGTCTGATAGGGATCACATTAAATCTGGTACATTGCTTTAGGATGTATGGCCACTTTAACAATGTTAATTCTGCTCCAAGAGCATGGGGTATCTTTCCATTTCTTTGAATCATCTTCAATTTCTTTTATCATGTTTTATAGTTCTCAGCACGTAAGTCTTTCACCTCCTTGGTCAGGTTTATCCCTATTTTATTTTTTTGCTGCAATTTTAAAAGGGACTGTTTTACTTTCTTATATTTCACTGTTAGTGTAAAGAAATGCAACAGATTTCTTTATGTTAACCTTGTATCCTGCTACCTTGCTGAATTCATTTATCAGTTCTAGTAGTTTTTTTGTGGAGTCTTTCTTTGTACTTGTAATAACTAATAAAACAAAACAAATTGTTAAAAAGAAATGTCCTAGATAGATTATGAGAAGATGATGGAGTAGAAAGCAACAGGAATCTGTCTCTACACCAAGAAAGCAATTGCACTTGCACAATCTGTCTGATGAAACTATTTTGGAACTCTAGAATATAGTATACTAAAGGTTTGCAATTTCCAAGGGAAGGCTAGGAAAGCAAGTTGCCATTAACTTTGGTCAATTTCAGCTCTTAGCACAGTAGTAGCTACCCATTCCCCATTACCCAGTTCAATGGGTGGCAGTTATATGCACATGTTCCTGGAGCAGCTTACACATAGCTTGTGGTGACAGGGTGGGTAAAAAGGACCCTGCTGTCCAAATGTCAAGGATCTGTGATCTGATCACCGCTTCTCATCTCAGAGGAACAGAGACAGGTAGCCACTGCTGTTCCATCTCCCCTGACTGTTGCAAGTCCCTCTTGTTCCTGCTGAAGTATGCTAGGGGGCCAGCGCCCTTTCACCCTCCCTTCATTTCACTCTTATTCTCTTTTGGAAAGACAGACATCAAATACTAGGACATTTAAAGAAACTGCACATATGAGGGAAATTGGAAAGTCACCATGCATGCCCGGGGAAAAGACCAGGCTCAAAAGAACCTAAGAAGACCTTAAGTATATACCTCAGTTGAGCTTTGGCAAAGAAGCAGAACACACAATTTAAAAAAAGCAAAACAATAAACAAAAATAACAACAAAAACCCAGCAAACCCTGCAGAATGGGGAAATGTGATTTCCAGAGTTACCAAATGATTAAATTCAAATGTCCAGTTTTCAAATTAAAATTATCAAGAAATATAAAGAGGAAAGTATAGCCCATAAAAAGAAAAAGTATAAATAAACAGAAGATGTTCTTTAAAAAGACCTGATGGCAGATCTACTAGACTCTAAAGCAACTGTCTTAAAGATTCTCAAAGAACTAAAGTAAAATTTACAAAAAGTCAAAAAAATTAAATATGAACAAAATGGAAATAATATCAATAAAGAACACTGAAAAGGAAATTCTGGAGCTGAAAGTATAATAACTGAGGTGAAAACTTTACTACAAGAATTATAAGGCATATTTGATCAGGCAGAAGAAAGAATGAGTGAACATGAAGATAGGACAATGAAAATTACCAAGTCAGAGAAACAAATAGAAAAAAGATTGAAGAAAGGTGAACAGAGCCTAAGGGACCTGTGGGACACCATCAAATGGGCTGACAAATGCATTGTGGGAGTCCCAGAAGGAGAAAGAAAAAAGGGATGAGAGAATATATAAACAAATAATAGCTGAAACTCCAAATTTAATGAAAGAAGCTCAATGAACTAGAAGTTTGATGAACTCAGAGATCTACACAGACACATTATAATCAAATTTTCAAAAGACAGAGAAAGTCTTGAAAGGTGAAGGAAAGAAGCAACACTTCACATACAAGAGATCCTCGATAAGATTATCATCAGAGTCCTCATCAAAAACTTTAGAGGCAAGAAGGGAGTGGGCCAATATTGTCAAAGTGCAAAAAGATAAAAAAATAAAAACCTGTCACCCAAGAAGCATAAATCTCGAAAAACTATCCTTTAAGAGCAAGGGAGAACTTAAGTCATTCCTAGGTAAATAAAAGAAGGAATCTGTTACTACTAGACCTGCACTACAAGAAATGCATAGGGAAGTCCTGCAAGGTGTAATAAAAGGACACAAGACAGAAACACAAAACCACATAAGGAGATAAATGTCTCAATAAAAGTACATGAGTGATTTTCAAAGCTAGTATTATTCTAATTTGTTCTTTAATTCCACACTTTGTTTTCTACATAATTTAAATGACTAATTCATTTCAAATAACTTAGTTTATGTCTTTGGGTACACAATGTATAAAGATGTAACTGTGACATGAACAACTTAAAAGGGCGGGGATGGAGTAGCAAAGGAGCAGAGATTTTGGTATATTATTTAAATAACATAAGCAAACTAGTGTTACAATTTCAGAATTTTAAAAGTAATCCCTATGGTAACTGCCAAGAAAATATTTATGAATATACACAAAAAGAAATAAGAAAGGAATTTAAATGTTTCCTTACCACCCCCCTAATCAACTAAGCACAAAAGTAGACAGTAATACAGGAAATGAGGTACAAAAAAGCTATTAGACATATAGAAAATAGCAAAAAGAAAGAAAAAATTCCTTATCCCTAAGTAGTTTTTAACATAAATGAGTTAAACTCTACAATCAAAAGAGACTGGCAGAATAGATAACAAATATGATGCAACTATACGATAGCTACAAGAGATTCACTTTAAATCCAAAGGCACATATAGTTTGAATGTGAAAGAATGGGAAATGATATTCCATACAAATAACCAAAAGACAGCAGAGGTGTCTATAGTAATATCAGACAAAATAGACTTTAAATCAAAAAAGGATGTGAGACAAATAAGTACATTAATAAAAGGTTCAACACAACAAGAAGATATAACAATTATAAACATTTACACACAAAATAACAAACCTTCAAAGTATATGAAGAAAAAAATGAACTGAACTGAAGAGAGAAATACAGTTCTACAATAACAGCTGGAGATTTCAATACCCCACTCTCACTGGATAGAACCACCATATGGAAAATAAGTAAAGAGAGAACATTAAGAACATAATATACCAACCAGATATAACAGACCTATTCAAAATACACTACACAATAGAATATACATTCTTCTCAAGTGCACATGGGTCATTTTCCAGGATATATCATATATTAGGAGACAAATTAAGTCTCAACAGATTTTAAAAGATAGATATCATACCGAGTATCTTCTCCAACCAAATTGGGATGAAGTCAGAAATATTGGAAGAAAAAGAAGACAATTCACAAATTTGTGGAAATTAAACAACACATTCTTAAACAATCAATGGATCAAAGAAGAAATCACATGGGATATTAGAAAATACCCAAAGATAAATGAAAATGAAAACACAATTTACAAAACTCCTGGCACACAGGGGTAAAGCAGTGTTAAAGGAGAAATTCAGAGCTATCAACTCTTTAATTGAAAAAGAAGAAAAATCTCAAATCAATAACATACTCTACAACCTTAAGAAACTAAACAAAGTGTAAATAGATTAAGCCTAAAGACAGCAGACAGAATGAAATAATGAAGATTAGAGCAGAGATTTTTCTTAAAAATAGGGAATAGAAAAACAACAGAGAAACCAAAAGTTGTATCTTTGAAAATATCAACAAAATTGACAAATCTTTAGCTAGATGGACTATGAAAAAAAGAGAAGAGATTCAAATTAATAAAATCAGAAGTCAATGTGGGGACAGTACTACCAATTCTACAGAAATAAAGAAAAATTAGAAGAGAGTACTATAAATTGCATGCCCACAAATTGAAAAACCTAGATAAAATGGACAAATTCATAGAAACACAAAATCTACCAAGACTAAATCACAAGGAAATAGAGTATCTGACTAGACATATAACTAGTAAAGAGACTGAACCAAAGTCAAAAATCTCTTGACAAAGAGCCCTGGAATTCTACCAAACATTTAAAGAAGAACTAGCATCAATTCTTCCCAAACTTATCCAAAAAATTGAAGGAACAGGTTCTAATTCATTCTTTGAGGCCAACACTACACTGGTACCAAAGACACTATAAGAACACTACAGACCTAAATTCTTATCAACACCGTTGTAAAAATCCTCAACAAAATATTAGCAAACTGAATTCAGCAGCATATTAAAAAGATTATACATCATGACCAAGTGGGATTTATTCTTGAAATGCAAGGATGGTTCAACATATAAAAATTGATGTATGTAACACTTCACATTAACATAAATAAGGGAAAAAACACATAATTATCTCAAGTGATGCAGAAGCAGCATTAAAAGTTCAACTAGGGGTTTCCCTGGTGGCGCAGTGGTTGAGAGTCCGCCTGCCAATGCAGGGGACACGGGTTCGTGCCCCGGTCCGGGAAGATCCCACATGCCGCGGAGCGGCTAGGCCTGTGAGCCATGGCCGCTGAGCCTGCGCATCCAGAGCCTGTGCTCCGCAACGGGAGAGGCCACAACAGTGAGAGGCCCGCATACCTCAAAAAAAAAAAAAAAAGTTCAACTAAACAAACTAGGGACAGAAGAAAACTATGTCAGCATAATAAAAGCCATATATTAAAAACCCACAGTGAACATCATGGTGAAAGATTGAAAACTTTTCCTCTATAATCAGGAACAAGGCAAGGATGACTGCTTTCACCTCTTCTATGTTCTATTCAACATAGTACTGGAAGTTCTAGTCTGAGCAATTAGACAAGAAAAAGAATTAAAGGTATCCAAATTGGAACAGAAGAAGTAAAATTGTCTCTGTTCACAGATGACATAATCTTGTATGTAGAAAACCATAAAGATTCCATGAAGAAACTGTTAGAATAAATGAATTCAGCAAAATAGTAGGATACAAAGTCAATGTAAAAAATTCAGCTGCATTTCTAAAACAATCTGAAAAGGAAATCAATAAAACAATTCCAATACACACTACTATATATAAAATAAACAACAAGGACCTACTGTATAGCACAAGGAACTATATTCAATATCTTGTAATAACCTATAATGGAAAGGAAGCTAAAATGTATATATTGTTTTACATATATATATAAACTGAGTTATATATATAAACTGACTTTGCTGCACACCTGAAACTAACACATTTTAAATCAACTATACTTCAATTTAAAATAAAAGTCTAGTGTCTTCCCTGGTGGCACAGTGGTTGAGAATCCGCCTGCCATTGCAGGGGACACGGGTTCAAGCACTGGTCTGGGAAGATCCCACATGCTGCGGAGCAACTAAGCCCGTGCGGCACAACTACTGAGCCTGCACTCTGGAGCCCGAGAGCCACAACTACTGAAGCCCATGCACCTAGAGCCTGTGGTCCGCAACAAGAGAAGCCACCTCAATGAGAAGCTCATGCACCGCAATGAAGAGTAGCCCCTGCTTGCCACAAACTAGAGAAAGCCCACATGCAGCAATGAAGACCCAACGCAACCAAAAATAAATAAATAAATTTATAAAAATAAAAGCCTAACTACCCCCCCCAAGGAGGTGAAAGACTTGTACAATGAAATCTACAAAGCACTACTGAAAGAAACTTATAAATGGAAATACATCCCATATTCATAGATTAGAGATGTCAACACTACCCGGCTTGATCTACAGATTCAATGTAATCTCTATCAAAATCCCAACTATGTATTTGGAAAAAAAGAAAAACCCATGCTGAAGTTCATACGGAATCTTAAAGGACACTAAATAGCCAAAACAAGGCTGATAAAGGAACAACAAAGCGGGAGGACTAACACTTTGTGATTTCAAAACTTACTACAATGCTGCAGTAATCAAAACAACATAGTACTGGCATAAAGACAGACATATAGACCAATGAAACAGAATAGACAACCTAGAAATAAAAAAATAAATACCCCCCCCCCCACACACACGGTCAAATGATTTTTGACAATGGTGCCAAGGCTATTCAATGGGGCAAAGACAGTCTTTTAACAAATGATTCTGGGAAAACTGAATATCCACATGCAAAAGAATGAAGTTGGATCCTTATGAATACTATATAAAAAAATAAACTCATCAAAGAGCTAAAAAAATGACCTAAAACTATAAATCTCTTAGAAGAAATTTAAGATAAATATAGGGTAAAAGCTTCATGATATTTAATTTTCTAATAGTTTCCTGGATATGACACCAAAAACACAGGCAAAAGAAAAAAAAGAAACAAATTGGACTTCATGAAAAATTTAAAATTTGTGCACTAAAAGACACTACATTAACAGAGTAAAATGACAACCCACAGAATGTGAGAAAATATTTGCAAATCATTTATCCAATCAAGGATTAAAAATACATATATGACAATTAATATATACAGAAATCTTAAAACTCAGCAACACAAAAACAAATAACCTAATTCAAAAATGAGTAAAGGATTTGAATAGACATTTCTTCAGGAAAGATATACAAACAAGTACATGCAAAGATGCTCAACATCACTAATCATTAGGAAAATTCAAATCAAGACTACAATGAGATACCACCTCACACCCATTCGGAGGGTTACTATATTAAAACAAAAACGTTAAATAACAAGTGTTGAAGACAATGTGGAGATATGAGAACCCTTAGCACTGTTAGCTGGGAATGTAAAATAGTAGAGAAGCCTGTGGAAAACAATCTGGCAGTTCCTCAAAAAATTAAAAACAGAGTTGTCATATGGTGCAGTCATTCCACTTCTGGGTATAAATACTGAAAAGAACTGAAATCAGGGTCTCAGATATTTGTGCACTCGTGTTCACAGTAGCACAACTGACAAAATATGGAAGTGTCCAATGACAGATAAATGGATAATCAAAATACGGTATATACCCATAATGGGATATTAAATCCTAAAAAGGAAGGAAATTCTGACACATGCCACAACATAGATGAAACTTAAGGACATTATGCTAAGTGAATTAAGGCAGTCACTAAAAGACAAATAATGTATGATTCCACTTATATTAAACACTCAGAAGAGTCAAAATCATAGAGACAAAATGTAGCGTGGTGGTAGCCAGGGGCTGGGGGCAAGGGGAGAATGAGGAGTTAGTTTTTAATGGGTATAGAGTTTCACTTTACAAGATGAAAAGAGTTCTGGAGATGATGGTAGTATACTGGTATGAATGTATTTAATGCCACCAAACAGTACATCCAAAAATGGTTAAGATGGTAAATTTTATGTTATATGTACTTTACCACAAAAAAACACTCTGAGAAAAAGAGAAAAGAATGTCCAAGCAGTAACTAAAGAATGAAAGAAGCAGAAGTTAATACTATAAAGAAACAAAAGCCTAGGAAATTCTAGAAGCATTGTGCATAGTTCCCAACTTAAACCCCACTCTCCAAAGCCCCCAAACGCTCACAAGTGCATCAAATAAGGAGAGAAGCAAACTGTAAAAATCATGATTCATTTATTAAACTTTAAAATTAAAGAAAAAATTCATCAGGCATACAGGCTGCAAACATCTTCAAGGTAGAAAAATAAATGCTGAAAGACAATGGATTAATATTTACAAAGTTTTGAGAGAAAGAGTGTAAAGACTCATAATCAGTAAAGATTTCATTCACATATAAAGGTATAACAGGTATAACCTTATCAAACTAGAATGGACTCAATAAACAGTGCAAATAAAGCTTTGTGGGGGAGTGGAGTGTGGGGAGCTCAACCATGAAATCCAGCCAATTAAAGCATGATTCACCATGCCCCCACGCACACACATGATGGTGAGCTGTGAATCCACTAAAGTGAAGAATTAAAACTAAACAACTAGGGGCTTCCCTGGTGGCGCAGTGGTTAAGAATCCACCTGCCAATGCAGGGGACACGGGTTTGATCCCTGGCTGCCAAGGAGCAACTAAGCCCATGCACCACAACTACTGAGCCACAGCCCCCTAGAGCCCATGCGTTGCAAATACTGAGCCCACGTGCTGCAACTACTGAAGCCCGTGCACCCTAAGGCCCATCCTCCTCAACAGAAGCCACCACAATGAGAAGCCCATGCACCGCAATAAAGAGTAGCCCCCAGTCGCCGCAACTAGAGAAAGCCCGCGTGCAGTAACGAAGACCCAACGCAGCCAAAAAAACCAAAAAAACAACTGAACAACTATAAGCATTATAGTTGCAAAATAGGTAATAAACATATAAATCTTGATAATGTGAAAATAATTATACCAAAAAAGAAGTGAATGCATAAGAACGTAAATTTCTTCATTTTTCACAGTAGGAAGACAATAGGGTCTAAAGTTGAAACATGCATTATAAAAAAAGGAACTTTTTTTAAACCTTAGATTGGAATCTTTTATAAAATCATCTCTTGGGTTTAGTAAATATTCAAAGTTCAGCAATTCCAACAATTTTTACTTGGTTAAATTCAGGAAAACTGAATGCAAGCAATACCACTACTGTGGTACACACACACACACACACACACACTTTTTACCAAAATGGAGCCTCTAGATACTGCTTCATAATATTTCTCACTTAAAAGAACATGAACAACTTGCCACATTTATAGGTATATATACATATATTTGTACACACTATGTATTTTTAACATTTTATTAAAATCTTTTGTAGCACCATAAAATGCTCTGTGTTTTGAATGAAACACTGCAAAAAGAGGGGCAAGTTTTGTTTGATATGTCTTTGGTTAATGCAAACTGGATTCAGTGAAGCACCTCAGGCAAGCCCTACAGGAGTATCCTTATATTTCAAGTGAGTGGAGTCAGTGAAATGACAAGGTAAAGAGAAAGGAAAATTAGATGAAAGCCATAGTAGTAATGTGAGTAAGACCTATAAAACTGTATACCAAAGAGAGCATTTACAAGAGAAAAGCGGTAAGAACATGTCCTGTTAGTTTCAAAGTTTTCCAAGTAGGTCAAAGAGACAATAAATAGTTTTTCCTAGCCTGCAGATCAATACCTTCCAAGATGGGTGGTGCAAAACAACCCTCTCAGGTAAAGTATTTTAAAACTTTTACTTATAAATATTTACCCAAAAAAAAGAATTAAGCTTATATAATATTTAATATATAAAATGACATTAATATCTTCACTTCATCTGTGTTAGCAGGTCATATCATGTCACTACCAGCAACCCAAGAGTCCTAAGGAAAGAGTGGGAGATCAGTAACAGATAGGGGTTACAAGGGGCACCATCATGTTTATTCACTTTCAGCTTATTATAACACAATACGGGGCCCACTTGGATGGGAGAATATTATTTAGAGGAAATGCTCACTGAAATATTTGGGGGTGAAGGGCTTTATGCAAGTAACTTACTCTTGAATCATTCAGAAAAATGTTATGTATATATTTTATTTGTGTATGTGTGAATACATGTCGATCTAGATGTATATGGAAGAGAAACAGCAAACAATAAAGCAAATAGAGAAAAAAAAAAGAAGAAAAAGAAAATAAAAATCCAGTTGCCTTGCTGTACTAAAGTATTGTTAATGATGTTTTAAATAAAAGAAAAATGATTCAGGTGTTCCAATAAATTGCTGATCTTTCCTGGAATGAAAAGTGGCTGCCTGTCATAATCATGTTATTTAGCAAAAAACAAACAAACTCCAAACAAAAATACTTGGTGTAGAACTTTCAGATGAAAGTAGAAAAGAAACTGCTTTTTGAAAGAAACTTATGCTATGGAAAGAGCACTTTGAAAATGTTTTCACTTCTGATTTTGTGGCTGAAAATGGTGTATTATGTATAAAAATTCTCATACATATGCACTTAAAAACACTTATGAAGAGGACTTTTTAGTCTATTAACAGATATTCCTACAAAGAGTATGAGTGAGTTTTATAAGCATTTGTTAAAAATATAAAAACACACCACTTCCCAATCAGTTTGCAAAAACAAATAATTTACATGAGAGAAAATGAAATGTACTAATAAAATTTCTACAAAAACCTTTGTAAAATTGGAGGACGGGACTGAAAATTAAAAGCATACAAATGATCATTATTTTCTTTAATAACTTTTTTTGGTTAAAACCCTAAAGTTCCAGCAGAGGGGCATATTACTTTGTGACAAGAACTCTTGGTAAATTAAAAAAAAAAAAAAAAAAAGTAATAGTACTCTCTTTCTGATGATGACTGAAGAAAACACTGAAAATAATATCATTATCAACTTCCATCTAATTTAGGTGAAAGTTGAAAAATACAAATTCTACTGTTTATCTAGTGTCTAACTCTGCATGGTTGACATTTTTCAAAGAAGAGTAAGAATGGACAGAAGATTAGAACTTTGCCTCTCTCTTCAGTTAGAAAAATGTTGTGATAAACAGTCAAATATATAGATAAGGCATTTTAGAGGAAAGCTGTGGGTGGTTTCCACGTTTTGTTAATGTTCTTTGAGATAAAACTTAGGTAAGAACATATTTAAGCTGTTTATCAGTCAGTTAGAATTAGTTTTCACATATCTCTTTCCACATAGAGCATTTGCAGCAAGGTGAAGATTAAAATAGAGTTAAGAGAAATTTTGAAGGTGGGGGAAATAAGCAATAAAATAGGTATAAATTCCAAGTTAACAGACAAGCAAACATATTTTTACTACTCCTAAAGGGATCAGGTTGAAAATGCTGTCTATGAAATTATGCACATTTAGTAAGTCAAGTTGGGGAACATTTTCTGGTAAGATGTTTCCTTGAGTTCTCCAGAGCTGAAGCATAATTCCAAATAAAATAACAGCTTTTTGTGATTTCTAGATAAACTTGTCCACAGTGAACTGTGGTAAATGCTGACAATTTTATAAAATCTTTTTTTCTCCTCATTTGTTCCCAGTGAATATACAGGGGTGCAATTTACTTAGGAACTCACTCAGATCAAATGAATCCAAGGTTTAATAATCTGTAGTCTAATCATATGATGACATGCTATTTTCTTAATTGATATTAAAATGAAGAAAAATATTTTATAATGTCTAATACTCAAAAATGACCAAATGGAAATGTTTGCAATTCTCCAGAAAAGCCATTCTGTCTCTCACCTCTGAGTTTTCAATACTGCCTGGAATCACATATACACATGGAGACACACCCTCACACATATATGTGTATATTTATGCATACATATATGTGCATAGGTACTCTACATATATATTTTTAGTAAATGTATTTATTTATAAAGTACCGATTAGAATCCTGACATCAAATATGCCCATCGAGTTGTTTTTGAGAATATGTGCAACCATCACAAACTAAGTAAACAGCTTCAGTGGGAGAATCATAGGTTTAACAACATGAAATCTTCAGGAAAAAAAGGCATTTGTAAGTTACTACAGTACTTTATGATTATTAACCATGGAACACCCCTTGCAAATGATGAGAAGTATAAACTTTGCATTAGTGTAAAAGAATACATAAAAAAGAAATAATATTGGGAGGACTTCTTTACTCTCTAAGTTTTTATAAATTTTATTTATTTATTTATTTTGGGCTGTGCTGGGTCTTCATTGCTGCGTGCGGTTTTTCTCTAGTTGCGGTGAGTGGGGGCTACTCTTCATTGCGGTGCGCGGGCTTCTCATTGCGGTGGTTTCTCTTGTTGCGGAGCATGGCTCTAAGCGCCCGGGCTTCAGTAGTTGTGGCTCGCAGGCTCTAGAGCACAGGCTCAGTAGTTGTGGCGCACGGGCTTAGTTGCTCTGTGGCATGTGGGATCTTCCCGGACCAGGGCTCAAACCCATGTCCCCTGCACTGGGAGGCAGATTCTTAGCCACTGCGCCACCAGAGGAGTCCCGGGAGGACTTCTTTAAGACACATATCTAAAAATAAAATATATTCACTTCTGAACTATGAAAGAAGCTAATGAAAGAAGCAACACAAACTTGCAAAGAATCTAGAAACCCTTCCAGCTTTTGGAATGCATTATAACACTTTATTGGTACTGATTTATGTTATAACTACATCTTAAATATTACACTGGCTAACAGTAGTCTACATTCTCTGAGCACATAGAATCTGACTAGAAATGTGCTGAATAGAAGGAAGAATTAAGCTTGTGAATCAAAGCTAATGTGTTTATTTGGATGGATAAACAGTATAAAGGAAACAAAGACTTGAATTCAATGAAAACATTATTTTTTTTTTGGAAAGAGGAAAGTGTCATACATGGGACTCAAGATTTAAGACCTGGCACTAAAGTCAGTGAGTAAGGAGAGAGCACATATGGTCAAATTTTCTCTGAAAAGCTTATAAAGTAGTACTGTACTTTTTTGCAAGAGCCATTACTCCAGGGCATATGCTCATTTGAGAAAAATGATGAATAGAATCCTCCCTACTATTAAAATAATTTTTTCCTTTGACATGCTCACAGTTGAATTTATGTAAATATTATATGCTACAACCCCAATGAATTAATCAGCAAATGTTAATTAAACTATTTTGGTAGAGAGAAAATTGAAAACATTGCCTTAGAGAGAAACAATCTGAGAATTTCTAGAAATTACCCATGTGAATACAAACTAAGAATTTTTGCTAAAAACTTTAAGAACAGTATGTTTCTAATGAGACTTTCAGCTTATGCAGGAAACATAAGGAGACCAAATTCCTACAATTTGAGCACTAGGGCCAAAGAAATTATGTTCTCCAATTGTGTTTACTACTGAATACACAGCGCCCCCCCCACCCAATCAGCATGTTTAGGTAACTTTGCCATGACAGATGAAAACTTGAGTTTAAGCATTTTTACTGTAATAAGATCTTAAAACAGTTGGCTTTTCTTTTTTATGGGAGAGAGTGCTAAGAAAAAGTTGTTTTTTTTTTTTTGCTTTAAAAAGGCAGCTTAGAATTTCTTATACAACATCATACAATACAGAAGAAAACATGATCCTTTTCAGACTCCAAACCAGGAGAATGCTCAAAAAACTTAAGTTATTCCTTGCATTGCAAAATAACCGTTCATTGTAATTACTTAAATGCAACAGACTATCCAAATTATCTTAATAAAAGTTATAAACTCACTTACTTTTAAAAGATCACTAAATATAACTCCCTCATTTTCACATAGGAAAACCTGAGACGCAAATTTACTCACAGATCCAGTTGCAGGCAGATCTAGGTTAAGAACTCGGGTGCAATACATCCATCCTTTTTCTGTAAATCTTTCTTTCCCCCAAGGTTAAAGGGCTGTCAGTGAGACAACTAACGGATGATTGATTTTGAGCAGATAGGTTCAAATATACTGTTTCCTATATTGATGTCATCCTATATACAGCTTTTCTCATGTACACGCCATTCTCTGTCCTGAGAAAATGCTATTCTTTAACCACTGATGTAAGGAAAACAAGAAAAATCACCCTCATTGAAACAAAAAACGCCCAACAACCATAAACAAAAGGACCATTAACTGGCTACAGGGAGAACTCAGATTATAGTTGAAAAAAACTCAAATACACCCTGAGCTATCAATTTCCTAATTCTTAAATAAAACAGAACTAGCTCATGATATCCAGATTACTCCCTTGAAAAGGCAGCAGCAGGTAAACAAACATGGAATCTCTGACACTGGATTTGTGGTGCAATCTACTTGCTAATAAAAAAAAAATGGTCTTTTCTAAGTAAACACGAGAAAGCACCCAGGGAAATAGTCTTTTCTCCCTTTGGAGGTAGACCAGACTGCATAACAATGAGTCAACCCTAACAAAGGGTAGGCTCAGGAGCAGAGGCTTCCCCTTTAAGAAGGCTGACAATTTCAGTTTACCTTGACTTCCTTCAGAAATGTCACAGAAGAAACAACAATAAAAAGGATAAATCTATGCAATCAGGAAAGCTAAAAAGCTGAGATGACCAGAATGCTGAAGAACATCTGGAAGACATAAAGCACATGGGCTAAAAATCCACTAGTATAGAGGGAGTTACAACCCAATATTAATAAAAGAAGACTTAAAAAAAATAAGTTTCCTCAGGGGAACTCCAGAATAAATGTAAGATCTAAAGTAGCAGCAGAACAGGGAACTCCCTGGAGGTCCAGTGATTAGGACTCTGAGCTCTCACTGCCGAGGGGCCTGGTTTGATTCTTGGTCAGGGAACTAAAATCCCACAAACAAGCCCCAGGGCACAGCCAAAAGAAAAAAGTAGCAGCAGGACAATGAACATAGAGAAGACAAGGAAAATGAATGGTAGAAAAGCATACTAATCTCCAATGCTGAATATTCAGTTGCTCCATTTATCCCAACTGAAGGCAACAATTATAGGTCTCTATGTATAAAATGAGAATTTCTTATACAAGAAATTCAGAAGATACTTGGAGTAGGTACTGAGGTCTGAGACGGGGAGGTGGTGCCCCAGATAACTCTCTGGCCCTCTTAAGAGAGATCTTATTCTCAAAGTGCAAGGTTTTATTTATTCCACTTTAACTAACCTCCAAAATGGTCCCCAATGGTTCTCATCTTCTAGTATTCATTTCTTTGAGTAATCCCCTATCACACTATTGAGCTGGCTAGTATAACCAACAGGTTATTGTGGTAATAATGGAGTGTGACTTCTGAGGATAGAAAATTTGACTTCCCCTGGACCACCTGCTCTGGGTGAAGCCACCTGCCATGTAGGGAAGACAGTCAGGCAACCCTATGAAGAGGTCCACATCATAAGGAACTGAGGACTCTTGCCAGGAGTAAGTAGTAACTTGCCAACCATATGAGTGAACCAGTTTAGATGCAGATTCTCCAGCTCCTGTCAAGCCTTCAGATGACTGCAACTCCAGCTAATATCTTGACTGTAACCCATGAGAGACCAAGAGCCACAACCATCTATCTAAGCTGCTCCTGAATTCCTGACCCACAGAAACTGTGTGAGAAAATAAATGTTGTTTTAAGCAACTACTGGTTGCAACTGTTTTGGAGTAGTTTGCTGCATAGCAACAAATAACTAATATACCCTCCTTCAGAATTTATTAAAAAAATAAAAGTACTGATAATCCAATTATTGATATTGAGAATCAGTCATGAATACTGTAAACTTACTGTTCAAAGAAAAAAAACAAGAAAAACAAAACCGCAAAAATATCACAAAATCTAGAGAATATGACCAAGGTAAAATTTAGAGAAAAATGTATGGTATTTGTGAGGTAATAAAAAATATAAATTGGTCTCTGCCCCTGGTTTCTGGCACAGAGCTTCAGAAACCCTTGTAATTTCCTAAGTAATAAGAGCACCAGGAGCATTTTTTGTTCTAATATTTGGTTATTAAACTCAGTTCCTGACACAGGGATCCTAAAACCCTTGTGATTTCCTGGGTGGTAAGAGTGCCTTTTGTTCTAATGAGGCGACTTTCAGTGGGCTCCTGGATGGGTCCTGGATGAGGGATAGCCAGCAGAAAGAACAATACATGATTAGAAGCTTGGATTTTTTTAGCCTTGTCCCCCATTCTCTTGAGTAGGGAGAAAGGCTAAAAACGGAGTTAATGATTCATCATGCCTATGTAATGAAGCCTCCTCCATAAAAATCCCCGAAGTATTGTTTTTGAAGAACTTCTGGGTTGGTGAACATGTGGAGATTTGGGGAGAGTAGCAGCCACTCTGAGACGAACGGTCTCAGAGCTCCACTTACCCTCCCCATATCCTGCCGTACACATCTCTTCCAAATGACTATTCCTGAGTTACATCCTTTCATAATAAACTGCTCATCTAGTAAGTAAAATGTTTCTCTGAATTCTATGAGCCACTCAGGCAAATTAATCAAGCCCAAGGGTGGGGTGGGGGGTTGTCACTGGAACCTCTGAACTATAGTGGGTTGACCAGAAGCACAGGTGACAACCTTGACTTGCAACTGGCATCTGAAGGGGCTGGGGGTGTCTTGTAAGACTGACTCATTAACCTGTGGAATCTGATGCCACCTCTGGGTAAAAAGTGTCAGAATTAAGTTGAATTGTAGGACATTCACCTGGTGTCTGAGAAGTGCTTGGTGGTATGGGAAAACCTGCCCCTCCCACAACCCTAGGCTGAAACTGGGTGCAGAACTGTACAGTATTAAACAAACTTATTATTAAAGACGAAAATAAATATAATTTGCAACAAGTAACTTACACAGAAAATTAAGTAAATCGAAAGACTGCATAACGGAAAATAAGGGTCAAAGCACAAAATTGAAGAAATAATTACTAATAAATAATAAATAGTAAGGAAAGTAAAGGCAGAAAACCTGAATTAGTTATCACAAAAGAAATGGAAAGGGTACTCAAAACTAAGCCCCCAAATGGCTATAGACCAAGGTAGTCTGGAAACATAATTTTTAACCTAAACACTCAAAACAGAAGTTCAAAAGGATTTAAACAGTTCCAATATCTAGGAAAAAAGATATAGGCCTTTTAACTTTATTCTACACACCTGATATAACCTCTGTAAATAAAACTGGACAAAAGGTAAAAAATTTTTACAGATAAAGCTCACACAGAATTATTCATAAAGAGAAACAGAGACTCTGCCTCAAATATTAGCAAATATAATATATAAATAAGAAAATGCATCTTTTAGATTGCTAAAAACCTGGTTCTTTGAAATAGGATAGGTATCAAAAATCCATTGTAAACAGTGTTGCAAATAAAATCATGAATAATATGTTCACTACTACTAATACTTAATAGCATTCTAGAGAAAACAAGCAACAACAAAAACTCACTAACCCAATTTTAAGTGGTTCCCATATATAACATGAGTTTAAACACTACCGCTCTTCCCAATAAAAGTTGGGCTGTAAGATTCCTTCAAACTGAAAAATGCTCAATTTAAGTTACCAAACTATCAATTTAACCATTGAAACAACATGTTTATATTTACTTTGTTAAATTATGTATGCTTATTGATGAAAATATACAAATTTATTAATCAGTTTATTGTATTACATAATTAAGCATCTGTAAGCAGCTCCTGTTTCAGTGACTAATGAATGCAGTATAACAATATTGAGGTAGTAAACTGGAAAGTTGCACTGTTTAACATTCCACTGCCTTATTAGCTATCATTGATGAGTGGCAAAATCATTAAGCGATATTCTGATGTTAATACAAAATCACTTAGGAAAATAAAAAATAAATCTCATCTTTAAAATGCAGTTCTTTATTAAAACTAAATGAAAAAAAGATTAAATGAGATATCACTTTTGGCATACGAAAGTAAAGTGTTTTGTTTCAGTTGGGACAATACTTAGGGTTGGTGAAGTTGTGGTTAATGAAACTAACACACAATAATGGTACAAACACACAGTACTAGAAGCCACAATTTTACTGCCTTCCATTCAGCAATTCCACTTTCAGAATTTTACTCAAAAGAAATAATCACAGATATGTACAAATACTTAGCTGAAAGGATGTTTAATATAGCTCTGGTTATAAAAAGAAAAAATTAAATATCCAGTACAAGGAAATTAGTTAACCAAGTCACGATACAAACACAATGAAAGACAATTACTCTTCAACTAAAGTCCTGGTGAATTTGGTTTAAAAAAAAAATGTCATTTTTTGTTCAAAAAGGATCAAGGCTTTCTGTCTGCCATGTAAAGAGCTTAGAGGTTGATACTCTTGTCCTCACAAGAAAAAAACTGAACTAAAGAACAACAACTCCCCCTTAATCCCTAAGAGGAATGAGGTCATAGGGCAAACTGTTTCCTCTAAAATTAGAGACACACAGGCAGATATAGAGAATCACAGTTTATTGGAGCAGAAGCCTGGAAACAGAAATTACACTGAAGCTAGTTCCAAGGTATGAAAACTTAAAATGTAATTGACAAACTGCTAGAGACTCAATGTAGACAAGTTTAAGTTAAAAACTCCAAGAGGGCCCAGGCTTGGGGAAGCCTCCCAACTTTCCTGAATTTTACCTCCAGGAACCTCACTAGGTTCTCAGAGAAGGCCAGAGAAAAGTCTCCTCCTGCTTCAACAGGGGTAAGGGAAAAGTACCCAAAGTGAAGTACATCCAAGAGCATTCTGTCCTCCTTAACAGGGCTTGCCCTGAAAGGAAACTCTTTTACCAGAGCGTAACTGACCTGAGGAAAAGAAATATACAACTCTAGCTCCTTCTAGCCTTCCTGACTCACCTAAAAAGGGTAATGTGTGTGTTGGAGAATGGGGGGAGGAAACTGACAAGCACCTGTGAAAGTCACATCCCAGTCACACAGGCTCTCTCACAAACATAAAACAAAACCAAGACCAAATCAAAGAAACATGGAATGTTTCCCCTCCCCTCACACCTTACCATATCGATAGGGCTTGGGTATTTTAACAGGGGATTACAACTAAAAGAACAGCTTTCAGACCTTATTTAAGGAATTGCTAAAGAAATTCAAAGAAAAGAGTGGAGACAAAAGTAAGGACACAAAAAGAAATTTTAGCTTCTGACACATACAGGTACAGTAAACAATAAACACAGTCTACCTCTGAGATAAAGGAACATAAAATATCACACTAAAGACTTACTTACCTCAGTTCCTTATATCTAGTTCATCATGTCTGGCTTTCAACAAAAAAATTACAAGGCATAATAAAAGCAGAAAAACACAGTTTGAAGAGAAAAGACAGAATGAGATTCAGATATGGCAGAGAATTTGGAATTAACAGACTGGGAATTTAAAACAACTATGACTAATATGCTAAGGGATCTAATGGAAAAAGCAGACAACCTGCAATTACAGATGGGCAGTGTAACAAGCAAAGAATGAATCAAAAGGAAATGCCAGAAATAGAAAACAGTGGCACAGAAATAAAGAATACCCTTGATATGCTTAACAATGTAGAAGTGATGAGAGGAAATGTTACAAGGGATAGGAGTGAGGAACTGGAAATACTGTTATATGATACTTGTACTACCTGATAAATGGTACAGTGTTATTTGAAAGTGGACTTGTATTGCTTATAAGTGTATACTGCAAGTACTACAGCAACCACTAAAAGAAGTTTTTAAGAAGTATAATTTATAGGCTGAAAGAGGCAAAGAACCCAAATATAAAATGCCTGGTTAAAACCAGAGAAGGCAGAAAAAAAAAAAAAAAAAAGAGTAGAGGACAAAAAAGAAACAAAGAACAACAGAAACAAAAGAAAACAGTAATAAATGTGGTAGATACAAATCTATTATGTCAGTAATGACTTTAAATGTCAATGGTCTAAACAAATAGACCAATTAAAAACAGAGTAATTAAAAAAACAAACCACAACTTTATGTTCTCTGTAAGAAACTGACTTTAAAAATGACACACATTAAAGTACAGAAATGGAAGAAGACATACACTAATCCAAAGAAAGTTTAAGTAGCTATGTTAATTTCACATAGAGCAAATTTCAGAGCAAGATGAAGTATTGGGAATAAAGAGGGCATTACATATTGATAAAGGAATTAACTCTCCAATAAGATAATACACATTCTTCTCAAGTTCACATGTCACATTCACCAAGACAGACCACATTCTGGGCCATAAAACACACCTAAAATCTGGAAGACTAGAAATCATATTAAAGTATGCTCTAATACCATAATGGAATTAAACTAGGAATAAATAATAAAAAGATAACTAGAAAATCCCACAATACAGAGATTAAAAGTCAAATAAGAAAAATCAAAAAGCAAAAATTATGAATGACAGTGCTGCTTTTTTTTTTTTTTTTTGAGGGTTTCGGAGCCATTCCAGATGCTTTAGGCTGCTGGATGTCTGATCACTGGATAACGGAGGCATTTCTATACATGGAATATCTGTGTTTTAGAGCACTCTGCTGCAGGGGACTACCGCCTGCATACCCAGAGGATGACCTGTTCTGCATAGGCCTCATGAGCTCTGGCAAGACCAGTCTGCTGTCCAAGCTCTGCAGTGAAAGCCCTGACAGCATAGTGTTCACTATAGGTTTTAAAAGCAGTGCCATTCCAGAATGCCATCTTGAATGTGAAAGAACTTGGAGAAGAGAGCAGCCAAGATGGCAGAGTAGAAAGACCATGAGCTTACCTCCTCTCATGAGAACACCAAAATTACACTATCTGCAGAACAACCATGGATGAAAAAGACTGGAACCCGCCAAAAAGTATCTTCTACAGCTAAAACCATAAAGAAGGAACCACAGTAAGATGGGTAGGAAGGGCAGACTTGTGATATAATCAAATCCCATTCCCCCCAGGTCAGTGACCCACAAAATAGAGAATAATTATATTGCACAGGTTCTCCCACAAGCATGAGAGCTCTGGGCCCCATGTCAGGCTCCCCAGCCCAGGGGCTCCAGCACCAGGAAGATGAGCCCAAAGAGCATTTGGCTTTGAAGGCAAGCAGGCTTAACTGCAGGAGCCCTACAGGGCTGGGAAAAATAGAGATTTCACTCTTGAAAGGGGCACACAAAATACCATGTGCACTGGGATTCAGCACAAAAGCAGTAATTTGATAGGAGCCAGGGCCAGACCTACTTTCTGGTCTTGAGTCTCCCAGAAAGGCGGCTGCAGCCTGTGCACCCAGGGGCACAAACACTGGTGGCTGACATATTTGGGAACATTTAACCATATGAACAAGCTGCCAGCAGCTACCATGTTCACTCATTAGCACCAACACCTGGCCTCACCCAACAGCCTGTAGTGATGGACCGCCTCAGGCCAAACAACTAACTGGGCGGGGATGCAACACCACCCATCAGCAGACAGGATGCCTAAAGACTTCCTGAGCCCACAGCTGCCTCTAGACAACTCTCTAGACACAGCCCTGCCCACCCAAGGGCCAAGACACAGCTCCACCCACTAATGGGCAGGCATGGCCTTTCCCACCAGGAAGCCTGCCCTAGCCTCTGGACCAGATTTACCCACCAGGGAGCAGACACCAGAAAACTACAATCCTGAAGCCTGTGGACACAGGCCACCCACAGCAGGCCAGACCCTACCCTGGGACCAGCTGGGCCCTGGTCCTGTCCACTAGCAGGCGAATGGAAGCTTTGGGACACCCCAGACTCCATACTCAACTGTGTGAGGAACCAACACCCCCCCACCCAAACAACGATCTGAAATGAGCTCTGGACCTCAGGGCCTGCAGCCAGATTCCAGGAACCAGCTCTGCCTGCCAGTAGTCTAGCACTAACCTCAGATCTGGCTCCACCTCCCAGGGGGTGGGCAACAGTCCCAGAGTCTTGGGGACCCTGATTCTACCCAGCAGAGCCAGTACTAGCCCTGGGGTTCTCTAGGGTTCTGCAACCAGCCACCTTGTGACCAGGCCCCACTAAATAGCAGCCAGCAGCATCCAAACAAGGTAGAGTGTGGCAACCAACCGGACTAGGAGGCAACCAAGCCTACAAGACCACCTACATAGTCAACCTGCCACAACAGAAGGACCCATGCAGCCCTCTTAGGGGAAAACCCTAGAACATATAGCTTGGGTGATGAAAGGGGAGTGCACTGCTGGGAGACATAGGATGTCTCCTACAGAAGGTCACTTCTCCAAGGTTAAAAACATAACAACCTGACACACACATAAAAATACAAAAAGCAACTCAGAAAAATGCGGCAGCAGAAAAATATGTTCCAGATGCAGGGAACAAGATAAAACCCCAGAAAAATAACTAAGTGAAGTGGAGACAGGCAATATAACTGAGAAAGAGTTCAGAGTAATGATCGTAAAGATGAAAAAACTCAGGAGAAGAACAGAGGCACAGAGTGAGAAGTTAGAAGTTTTTAACAAAAAGTTAGAAAATATAAAGAACAACCAGAGATGAAAAATACAATAACTGAAATGAAAAATACATTAGAAGAAATCAACAGTAGACTAAATGATACACAGGAACGGATCAGTGAGCTGGAAGACAGTAGTGGAAATCACTGCTGCTTAACAAAAAAAAAAGAAAAGAAACGAGGACAGTTTAAGATACCTCTGCGACAACATCAAGTGCACTAGTATTCGCAGTATAGGTGTCCCAGAATGAGAAGAAAGAGAGAAAGGGCCTGAGAAAATATTTTAAGAGATAATAGCTGAAAATTTCCCTAACCTGGGAAAGGAAACAGTCACCCAAGTCCAAGTAGCACAGAGTCCCATACAGGATTAACTCTAAGAAGAACATACCAAGATACATTGTAAACAAAATGACAAAAATTAAAGATAAAGAGAGAATAGGAAAAAAAAAAAAGAGAGAGAGAGAGAATAGGGACTTCCTTGGTGGTCCAGTGGCTAAGACTCCATGCTCCCAATGCAGGGGGCCCAGGTTCGATCCCTGGTCAGGGAAATAGATCCCACATGCCACAACTAAGAGTTCTCATGCTGCAACTAAAGATCCTGCATGCCACAACTAAAGATTCCACACATGGCAACGAAGATCCCACATGCTGCAACTAAGACGTGATGCAGCCAAACACATAAATAAATACATACTAAATATATATATATATATAAAGAGAAAATATTAAAAGCAACAAGGGAAAAGCAACAAATAATATACAAAGAAACTCCCGTATGGCTATCAGCTGACTTTTCAGCAGACACTCGGCAGGCCAGAAGGCATGATAAGTTCAAAGTGATAAAAAGAAAAATCTACAACTAAGAATACTCTACCCAGCAAGGCTCTCACTCGATTTGATGGAGAAATTAAAAGCTTTACAGAAAAGCAAAAGCTAAAAGAATTCAGCACCACTAAACCAGTTTTACAACAAATGTTAAAGGAACTTCTCTAGGCAAAAAGAAAAGGCCACAACTAGAAACAAGAAAACTACGAAATGAAAAAGCTCACTGGGAAAGGCATACATACAGTAAAGACAGAAAATCATCCACACACAAAGCTAGTAGGGAGTTCAAAAGACAAAAGTAGTAGAAACATCCATATTCACAATAAACAGTTAAGGGATATATATACAGAACAATTAGATGTAAAATACAGTATTATAAAAACAGTACACATGAAGGAAAGAGAGTACCAACACAGGGTTTTAATATGGACTTGAGGAGGTCAACAACTTAAAACAATCATATATACATACAAACACATATATATACACACTGTTATACAAAAACCTCATGGTATCTCAAACCAAAAATCTACAATATACACACAAAAAAAGAAAAAGGAATCCACACATAACACTAAAGATAGTCATCAAGTCACAAGAGAACAAAAGAAGGGGGAACAAAAGACCTATAATAACAAATCCTACGAAATGCTGCCTACAAAAGATTCATTTCACATCTAGAGACACATAAAGAATGAAAGTGAGGGGATGAAAAAAGTATTCCATGCAAACGGAAATCAAAAGAAAGTCGAAGTAGCAATACTTATATCAGACAAAATAGACGTTAAAACTAAAATAAAGAACAAGAGACAAAGAAGAACACTACATAATGATCAAGGGATCAATCCAAGATATAACAATTGTAAATATATGCACACCCAACATAGGAGAACCTCAATAAATAAGGTAAATATTAACATAAAAGGAGAAATGAACAGTAACATAGTAATAGTAGAGGACTTTAACACCTCGCTTACATCAATGGACAGATCATCCAGACAGAAAATCAATAAAGAAACACAGGCCTTGAATAACACATTCAACCAAATGGACTGAATTAATATATAGAGAGCATCCCATCCAAAAGCAGAATACATGCTTTTCAAGTGCACATAGAACATTGCCCTAGACAGATCACATGCTATGCCACAGAACAAGCCTTGGTAAATTTAAGAAAACTAAAATCATATCAAGCATCTTTTCTGATCACAATGCTATGAGACTAGAAATCAACTACAAGAAAAAAAACTGCAAAAAATAAACACATGGAAGCTAAACAACATGCCACTAAACAACCAATGGATCACTGAAGAAGACAAAGAGGAAATCAAGAAATACCTAGATACAAATAAAAATGAATACACAAAGATCCAAACTTATGCAATGTAGCAAAAGCAGTTCTAAGAGGGAAGTTTATAGCGATACAAGCTTACCTTGGTAAACAAGAAAAATGTCAAATAAACAACAAAACTTTACACCTAAAGAAACTAGATAAAGTAGAACAAACAAATTCCAAAGTTAGTATACTGAAATCATAAAGATCAGAGGAGAAATCAAGGAAATAGAGACTAAAAAAATAGAAAAGATCAATGAATCAAAAGCTGGTTCTTTGAGAAGATAAACAAAATTGATAAACATTTACCCAGCCTCATCAAGAAAAAGGGGGCCCAAATCAATAAATTCAGAAATAAAAAAAGTTACCACTGGCACCACAGAAATAGAAAAGACCCTAAGAGACTACTACAAGCAACTTTACGTCAATAAAATGAAAACAATCCCATTTACCATCACATCAAAAAGAATAAAATACCTAGGAATAAACCTACCTAAGGAGGCAAAAGACTTGTAATACCACAACTATAAAGACTCTGATGAAAGAAACTGAAGACGATACAAACAGATGGAAAGATACCGTGTTCTTGTATTGGAAGAATCAATATTGTTAAAATGACCATACTACCCAAGGCAAGGTACAGATTAAGTGCAATCCCTATTGAATTATCAATGGTATTTTTCACAGAAGTAGAACAAATAATTTTAAACTTTGTATGGAGATACAAAAGCCCCCAAATAGCCAAAACAATCTTGAGAAAAAAGAATGGAGTTAGAAGACTCATGCTCCCTGGCTTCAGACTATACTACAAAGCTACAGTAATCAAAACAGTAGAGTCCTGGCACAAAAAGAGACACATAAATGGAACAGGACAGAAAGCCCAGAAATAAACCCATGCACCTATGGTCAATTAATCTATGACAAAGGAGGCATGAATACACAATGGAGAAAAGACAGTGTATGTATGTACACACACACACACACACACACACACACACACAGAGAGAGAGAAAGGAATACTATTCAGCCATAAAAAAGAATGAAATAATGCCATTTTCAGCAACATGGATGGACCTAGAGATTACCATACTAGGTGAAGTAAATCAGACAAGACAGACAAATATCATATGATATCATTTATATGTGGATTCTAAAAAATGATACAAATGAACTTATTTACAAAACAGAAATAGACTCACAGACATAGAAAACAAACGTATGGTTACCAGAGGGAAAGGGGAGGGGGGAGGGATAAATTAGGAGTTTGGGATTAGCAGATATAAACTGATAAACAATATAAACAATGATATAGATAAATAGATAAACAATGAGGTCCTACTGTATCACACAGGGAACTGTATTCAATATCCTGTAATAAATGGAAAAGAATATGTATATATATGTATATCTGAATCACTTTGCGGTACACCAGAAACTAACACAATGTTGTAAACCAACTATACTTCAATTTGAAAATAAAAGATATTGCAAGGACAGAGAGTCTCTTATTCCATTCTGCACCACAATTCTTATCTGTGTGATTCCTTATTGGCTTTCCAAAGTTTCTATGATAAACACACAGAAATAAAAACACATAAAAATAATTATACACAAAGAGTAAGTGGGATTTATTCCAGGTATGCAAAGTTAATTCAACATTCCTAAAGCAATTAATGTAATTTACAACATCAACAGGATAAAGAAGAAATATCTTCTTTGCAGAAAAAGCATTTGACAAAATCCAACATCCACTCATGATAAAGAATTTCAGCAAACTAGGACTATAAGGGACCTTTTTAACTTGGTTAAAAAAAAAAAACTAAAAAAATCTATAGCTAACATCATTTTTAATACTAAGAAACTAGATGCTTTCCTACTAAGATCAAGAACAATGCAAGAATCACCACTGCTAGTCAACATCATACAGTAAGACAAGAAAAGAAAAGGTACACAGGAAGGAAAGAGTAAAAATGTCTCTGTTTGCAGATGGCATGACCGTGTATGTAGAAAATCCCAAAGAATCTACACTCACAATAGGTACTATTGGAATCAATAAGGTATTGAAGCAAGGGTGCAGGTTTTATATATATATATATATATATATATATATATAGAGAGAGAGAGAGAGAGAGAGAGAGAGAGAGAGAGAGAAAGAGGGAGAGAGGGAGAGAGGGAGAGAGGGAGAGAGGGAGAGAGGGAGAGAGGGAGGGGGAGAGAGAGAGAGAGGTTAGTATTACCAATGTCAATTGCTTTCCTATGCCAGTAACGGAACAACTGGAATTCGGAATTAAAAATATAATACCATTTACATTAGCATCAAAAAAAAAAGCCCCACAAAAAATGTATGTATAAATCTAATAAAATATGTATAAGATCTATATGAGGTAACTATAAAACTACGGTGAAAGAAATCAAAGAGAATCTCAATAAATGGAGAGATATTCCATGTATATGGATAGAAGACTCAATAGTGTTAAGATGTCAGTTCTTCCAATCGTGACTTACAGATTCAATGCAATCCCAATCAAAATTATAGTAAGTTATTTTAAGGATATAATAAGCTGATTTTAAAGTTTACATGAAAAGGCAGAAGACACAGAACAGCCAATACAATACTGAACAGGAACAAAGCTGGAAGTCAGAAACTACCCCACTTCAAGACTTACTACTAAGATAACAGATAATAATAATAATACAGTGTGGTAATGGGGAAAGAACAGAAAAACAAATCAATGGAACAGAGTAGAGAGCTCAGATATAGACCCACATAAATATAGTCAACTAATTTGTGACAAAGAAGCAAAAGCAATTCAAAAGAGAAAGAAGTCTTTCTCTGCTTCTCAACAAATGGTGTGGAACAACTAGACATCTGCAGGCAAAAAAAATGAGTTGACATACACCTTATACTTTTCACGCAAAATGGATCAGAGACCTATACGTAAAACACAAAACTATAAGACTTCTAAAAAGGGACATAGGAAAAATGTAGGTGCCCTTGTGTTTGGCAATGAATTTTTGGATACAACACCAAAAGTATGAACCATGAAAGAAAATGTGATAAAATGGACTTTATTTAAAGTAAAATTTTCTGTTCTGCAAAAGACACCATTAAGAGAATGAAGACAAGCCACAAACTGAGAAAAAATATTTGCAAAACACATATCTGATAAAAGATTGGTATCCAAAATATACAAAGAACTCTTAAAATTCAACTATAAGAAAATAAGCAATCCAGCTTAAAAATGTACAAAAGATATGGACACACAACTCAACAAATAAAACATACAGATTGCAAATGAGCATAAGAAAAGATGTTCAGGGGCTTCCCTGGTGGCGCAGTGGTTGAGAGTCCGCCTGCTGATGCAGGGGACACGGGTTCGTGCCCCGGTCCGGGAAGATCCCACATGCCGCGGAGCGGCTGGGCCCGTGAACCATGGCTGCTGAGCCTGCGCGTCCGGAGCCTGTGCTCCGCAATGGGAGAGGCCACAACAGTGAGAGGTCCGCGTACCGCAAAAAAAAAAAAAAAAAAAAAAAAAAAAAAAAAGATGTTCAATATCATGTATCACTAGGGAATTGCACATTAAAACAACAATCTATAACCGTTAGAATGGCTAAATCCAAAACAATGACAAGACCAGTGCTGACGAGGACATGGAGTAATTAGAACTCTGATTTATTGCAGACTGGAGTGCAAAACGTTAGGTATACCCACTTTGGTAGACAGGTGGGCAGTTTCTTACAAAACTAAATGTACTCTTACACATAATCCAGCAATCATGCACCTTGGTATTTACCCAAGTGAACTGAAGACTTATGTCCACACAAAGACCTGCACCTGAATGTTTATCACAACTTCATTCATAATTGCCAAAACTTCGAAGCAACCAAGGTGCCCTTCAGTAGGTATATGGATAAACAAACTGTGACACGTCCATAAGATGAAATATTCAGCACTAGAAAGAAATGAGGTATCAAGCCATGAATAGAAATAGAGGAAACTTACGGGCATATTGCTAAGGGAAAAACCAAATCTGAAAAGGGCACACACTGTATGATTCTAACCATATGACAATTTGGAAAAAGCAAAACTATGGAGATAATGAAAAATCAGTGGTTGCCAAGAGTTCAAGGCATACATGGGAGCATGGAGCACAGGGGACTTTGGAGCAGTTAAACTATTCTGTATGATGCTGTCATTGTGGATATATGTCATTATACATTTGTCAAAACCCATAATGTCCAATTCAAAGAGTGAACGTTAATGTAAACTATACACTTTAAAATAATGCATCAATACTGGTTCATCAATTGCAACAAATGTACCACACTAAGGCAAAATGTTAATAATAAAGGAAACTAGGTTAATAGTAAGAGGAACTGGGTGAATGTGGATATATAGCAATTCGTTGTACTATACACTCAATTTTTCTGGAAAACAAACAAATGAAAAAAAACCCACATCCATTAAAAAATTTCAAAGAAAAAAAAAAGGCACAATCAAAGGCACAATTTGTGAAAACACCAGGTAGGAATACAAGCTTATAGAAGATTTGTGAAAATGAAATGTAAGCACAAAAGATAATCAGTTCAAGTCAGTAAGACAGACAATCTATAAAATGAAGTATAAAAAATAAAATGTATGGGCAAAATCTGCTTTAGCAGATTGTGATCCTACAGGAATATTTGTAAAACAATGGACGGTAATTCAAGGGGAATGTTAGCTACTTTAAAACTACTTTAAAATTAATTCATCTGTTTGTTGTTGTTTTTAAAGAAATCAGATGCTTAAAGAACATTTATATAGGGAATGAGAAAATTTTTTATATTTTATTTTCTCTTGTCAACACTGATCATGGCATTATTCAGGACCATAGCTCCCAGAGGCTGGCAGATATCTGCAATATAAAGCAAATAAGCATCATATTATTTTATACAAGTACTTAATACATTGGAAAGGTGCTAGCTACATGCTATTTCTTTTAAAAGAATACAACAAAATTTTATGATCCAGCTTTGTTAATAAATGTACAGAAACATAGGTAAAAAACACTAAAATTACATATATCAACATCTTAACAGATTTATAGGTGTAGGGATTATAGGTAATTTTCATTTTTTCTGATCATTTTTACACTGGATGTATATTACTTTTTGGTAACTTACAAAATAATTATCTTGTGTATTTAAATTAAATAATGTATCTTATAATTTGAGTATACAGAATAATCAGTGCTAACTGTGACAGTAAAAAACTTTTAAAATGTATGTCACATATATAAAACTTATTTCAACATAAAATTTTAAATACATTAGGCCCATGAGACATTGCATCAGAGTGGCACTATAACACAACCGGACATGATACAAACCACCCAACTGTTAGAGAAAATATTTTTGGTATTTACTCATTATAAAGTAAGCTGACCCAGACGTATACCGAACTAGAAATGACTTGAGAACAATATAAGTTGACACTTCTGGGTCATCTACATAAAAATATGTATATTTTTTTTAAATTGCAGAAAGATGAAAGCCCTAAAGAAACGTGAAAATGTGCATATGTGTGCCAAAAGAAAAGCTAACACACTTAGAATTTTAATCTTGCCAAGTCTGCCTTCAACCTTTCAGTCAAAATGTCATACTAAATTTCAATTCCAATATTAATCAAGGAAGCAGTATAAAATATAGAAGACTAAGATTTTGTTGTGTTTTTATAGAGGTGAGGAGGGAGACAGAGAAGAATGTGAGATTAAGGAGAAAAACTAACAACCCCAACAAATGCTTGCTTGAAGATAAGCATTTAAGGCAGACTGGGACTGAAAAGGGGGAAACAAATTGAAATAAAAGGATGGGGAACAACTGTCTGTTCCATACTTCATCTACCTCCTAGTTTATAATGGTCAACTCACATTTTATTTTCCCATTAAAGCATTAGTAAAATATACAAAGCTATCCAGACTCATCAGCCAATCCTGTCCAAATAAGATGAACACATAACATCAAAGTCACTTAATAACCAGTATTTTAATTTCGGCTAGAATTCATTGACAAAGCCATCTCCGAAAGACCTGCAGTGTTAAAATGGTTAAAATTAAACAGAACCTCTATTCCACTCCGTCAGAACACAAAGTGGGTCTATATATATATAATGAATCCCCAATTCCCTCTGTTATATATTTGCATGCCATGGCTACAAACGAATACGGATACAGGTGTGCCCTACCAGCAGCTCAGATACCATAAGGGCTTTGCCAAAATGATGAACAGCTCTTGGTAAAGTTCCCAACAAAACAAAGTACTATTTTCCCTCAAATTATTCACTAATTGCATTTGTGGAAAATTTCAGCGTACGTTAAAACCCTGCAAAAATACTATGTGTTTATTTTAAAAATGGAGTACTAGGCTCAAATCATAATGTTCTTTTTTTTTTTTTTTAACCCATGTAAACATCCTGGGAGACGTGGGAAAGGCACGTGGGGGCACAGAGCCGTTCTTCCTCATGCTGGACCACCCCGAGCACCGCAGGCAGTCTATCCTGGCCCCTGCCCTCTCTGGGACTGGCTGCCGTCCTTGGGACCAGAAATGCCCCACAAATACCCCGTAGGAGGCAGTCCCACCTCCACTAGAAACCACAGACCTAAAGTGAATAAAGGATTGTTTGAGGAACATTTTAGATTTTAACAGCAGAAACACATTCCCCAAAACAGAATTAGTAGACTATTATGTGTTCATTCCTAAACCATTCAACGCAAAAATATTTTCAATTTCTTTAAACAATTCGTGGCCAATTTGTGGTTAAAAATAACACAACCCCACAAAGATATATTCAGATACACGGTCCTCTGCTGATGTTTTGTGACTACAGTTTCACTACAAAGAAAGCATTTCAAATAATAGCTAAAGACTTGTCATATGGAAACAATATTTGCTTATTCCTGCCTAGGGCAGGAATATCTATCTATCTATCTATCTATATAAATATAAATAAATAAATAAATAAAGAGAGACAGAGAGAGACAGAGAGAGACAGAGAGAGACAGAGAGAGAGGGAGGGAGGGAATGTTGAGATTCCTGAGCTCTGCTTTCACCTGGTTCTCAGAGCACTGGAAATCAGGCTTATACCCTGGAGCAGGATTTCTCATGATAGGCAGTACTGACATTTTGAACTGGATAACTGTCTGTTGTGGGTGGCTGCCCTGTGCATCGTAGGATTTTCAACGGCACCTGCAGCATCTACCCACCTGTTTTCAGTAGGAACCCATTCTTAATAATCAAATGTGTCTCTTAGGCATTGCCAAATGTCCCCTGGGGAGATCTTATTGCCACAGCTGAGAACCACTGACTTATAGGCAGAAGACTGGAAAATTCTTCTTCTTGGACTCTTACTGGCCCCAGAGAAAAAGCTTCCAAATACCTAAAGAAATTGATATCAGGGTTTTCCCCCCGAAATATGTCCCAGCCAAATCTTTCCACAGTGAGAACCATCAATAGCTAGCAAACCCTAGCTAAGTTAAGAGAGACATGAAATAGGTTTCCAATGCCCCTTACATAAATTTGAACACAGAATCAAGGATCACAACACAGCTGAGGAAAGCCTCTAAAATGAGACTAAAATATACCAACAGAAAGAATAACTTAGAAAACACAGAGCACGCAGGGAGAAATAAACCTCAAAACAAAACTTTAAATCCATAAAGAGAAAAAAAATACCAGAATGCTTTGGGAAAAAATAGAAAGATCAAAAAAAAGGTATTCAAAATTAAAAATATGACAACAGAAGTTTCAAGGCTTGAAAAATCAAGTAAATTTCCCAGCAAGTGAAAAGCAAAAGACTGGAAAAAGATGAAAAATGGGAGAAAAGAAATATGTCCACGAGTACAATATCTAATTGCAGTTACAAAAAACACAGAGGCAAGGAAATTACAGAAAATGTATCAGAAACTTTCTCAGAGCTGAGGCATACAGGTTGCCAGACTGAAAGAATACATGAAATGCACAGCAAAGTAGATTTCTATAGACTCATAAGTCACCTCACATTACTGTGACTGTTATTTCAGAACACTGAGTAAAACAAAGAGAAGATTCTAAAAGTTTCAGACAAAAAGGTTGTAGAAGCTTCCATAGGGGAGAAGAAAGTAAAGTGCAGTGTTAAAAATAAGAATGGCTTCAAACTTTATATCAAACACTAAGAGTTCCTTCTCAAATCTGAAGAGAAACATTACTAATTTAGAATCCTACATCCAGTCAAACTAATAGGGTACAGTAAAGACATTTACAGGAACATAATGCCTCACAACATTTGCCTCTAAAGTACCCAATAAATTTTTGAAAAAAAATGCTCAACCCCATTAATAACCAGGATCTGCAAATTAAAACAATAACCTAAAGCTACCTTCATCAGGTCGGCAAAAACAAAAAATATCAATTGTTATGAAAACTGTAGAAAAAAGGATTTATCATACATTGTTGGTGGGAGTCTAAATTTATATATTCGCTTTGGAAAGTTTGGCATAATCTACACTCTACAGAAATGCATGCTATGTACATAAAATGCATGTGTAAGAACATTCACAGAAGCATTATTTCTAAGCACGAAAAACTGGACACAATCCAAATGTCCATAATACTAGACTAGTTAAATTAATTACGGTTTATTCATTAAAAAACTTACTACACTTACTATACTATAAACATTACTATACAACAATGAAAATATGTGAACTAAAGCTGTTAACAGGATTAAAATTTTCAACATGGGAGAAAAACTATACATAACATAATTCAATTACATATAGGTAAAAAACAGGCAAAATTAATGTATATTGTTTAGGAATGCTGACAAAGGTGGGTAAAAAATACTTGAAATAAAAGTAGGAAATCATTACCATAAAAATGCAGACAATCCCAATTAACCTTTGGGTGTGGTGAGGAGAGAGGAACGAATAAGAATGAATGGGGGGGGCGGAGAGGGTGCCAGCAATGTTCTAATTCTTCACTTTGGTGGTGATTACAGTGTTCACTTTATAATTATTCATTATATTGTATATCTACGATTTTTGCACATTTTGTTCACTTTATATCTATTCATTATACTGCATATCTATGATCTGTACACTTTTGCACATTTAGTATTTTGCCATAAAAAACATTTAAAAATTGTTATCTAAGGCACTTTTATGGCTCTGCTATAATTTTTTTCTGTTCTAAAGTGGCAAACATTTGGTTCCAATATAGACAAAACATTAAGGCACAGGAGTCTAGTTTTTATTCCATTTGACAACATTACTGCACACACAGAAAGCGGTAAAAGCACTAGTCAATGATGCATAAATAGAATCCACTGTCAAAACATACAAGAAAAATAAGTAGGAACTTTAACTGAGTACTCTAAAGGAACCACTACACAATTAAATAACACCAACACAATAAACATGAAGAATTTCAGATTCTCGGCCTTAAAAGAAACTATACATGGGTCATAATCTTTCAAAGCACCTTTACAAAGGAAGATAATTGAAAGACTGGAATGGCTTTAGTTATGATTATATGGACTGAATGTGAAAAAGAAACGGTGCTACTTTACTAAAAAAAAACCTCTAGTAATGAAAATTCATGAATCCTTTCTTAAATATTCTTAATTAACATGAGGGAAACTATTTCCAGCAAAAATAGTAGCATCTAGTTGAGAAACCAAAGGCTCTAAATCCGAGGCTAATAACCAAAGACACTTAAAATACCTTTTAAAAGTATCTGTTATCTACACTACAGAAAGGGCAAACTTCGATGATGTCCCTTCTCTCTCAACCATAACACACGCTATCAAAGGTTACACAATCTCACATGCCCTTCTGAGAACAGCCACAGGCGTTGTGTTGCGGGAGCAAGGCAAGACACGGAGGGAAGTTCCACTGAAGAATTCCCAGTTTGCTCCCTCCCCAAAGCCTCTCCAGAATTCCAGGGAGGTCAGCCAAGTAAGGGCTGATGGTCCTCAAACCCCATATAAACACTGCGTCTAATGCCAGAAGTTGTCAAAATTCACAGCTTCTCTCTCTCCCTGGACAGGTGCCCCGCTCTGAGCTGAAGAAGCACTCACCAGAGTCATCTAATGAGGCTCCTGAGATCCCATTCCTCTCTTACACCTGGACCAACACATTCCTCACCATCACCGGGGTGTAGTCACCACCTGCCACAGATCTACTCTCATCAGGACGCCAGACGCTCGTCAAGCATTCGTCGCCGGCTGGCTCACAGGGAAGCCACGAGACGGAAGGAGCCCGCCTAGTTTCTGGCCTGCCAGGCCTAGACAAGCCTGCCCCCCTTCCCGCATTCCCAGTCTCCACACCCTTCCGTCCTCCCCTTTTCGATTCGCCTTTCGCCACTGGCGCCCACGGCTTTCTTTCTGAGGCCTGCCTACGCCATGTTACCTCTCACGGAAAAGCCTGCCCTTATCAGGGCAGAGCAGGATTCTGGAGACCGCAGGAATCCCCTCACAGGCTCCTCTCGCCGCGTTCTCTATTCCGCTTCACCTGCTGCTGCCAACGTTACACCAAGACTCCCGGCATGCCCTGCGCAGGCACCGCCTCTCCCATCCTGCCCCCTTCCCGCACGAACACGTGACCTCCTTTCGCCTCCGTCCACGCCCACTTCCGTTTCTCCACTCTCCCTTGGGGGGAGGAGGGGACTGGGGGGGGTGTTAAAGAGCAGCGACTTCCTCCCACTCCCCGCCCCCGCCTCTCTACTCCGCCCCCCCGCTACAATGTCTTCCGGGTCGCGATCGCCTCGGAGCCTTCTGGGAAACCATCTCATTTCCTCCCCTCCCCCTACTCCTGCCTTCAACCAACCAGCCTCCCGTCAGAGAGAGACATGCGCAGTGAGTGCCTCCCGTCTCTTCTACCCGAACCCCCCCTCCCCCCCCCAAGCAGAGAGACCCCAGCAGCAGCAGCAGCTGATGATGAAGAGAGAGGCAGTGGCAGAGGGGGGGCACCTTTTATTTCTATTTTTAAAGGGACAGGACACTAATTTTACCCCACTTCAACCTTGAATTGAGGGGGGTGGGGGGAAGGCGGCTGAGTTCCTTCCCCCACCCTCCAGCCCTGAGACCTGAGAGGGGGATTGAGCCTGAGAGAGAAGGAGAAGGAGTTTCTTCTTCTTCGAAAATCCCCCATCCACGACTCCTACCCCCTCACCCCTCCACTAGCCTCCCTCCCGAGCCCCCTCCATCCTCCTCCTCTTTGGCCGTGAAAGGAGAGAAAGAGACCAAAAGCCTCTTAGCAACACAGACCCTTCTCTGCTGCTGCTGCTGCTGCTGCTGCTGCTGCTGCTGCTGTTGCTGCTGCTGCTGCTGCTGCTGCTGCTGCTACTGCTGCTGCTGCTTGGCCCTGGCTGGAGACATCTCACTACACCCGGGAGCAGCCACTTCCCCAGCTCTCCTCCTCCTTCGCCTCCTCCTCCTCCTCCACTCCCCCCCCTTTATTACCCTTTGTGTCATCCTCCACAGCTCCAGGGAAGGCACTCAAAAGTGGGGGGCAGGAAAGGTAAGTGTGTCTGTGGGGGCTTCATTGCCTTCCTCTGGCTCTGACTTTAACTCCGGGGCAACAGTAGCACCAAACCACATACGCAGTGGAGCTCCGGGGTGAGGAGGGGGTGGTGCTGGGGGGGCAGTGAAGGAGGGGCTGGAGTGGGGAGGGGTGTGTGAGGTGGGTGCCCATCCTGTCAGAGTAGAAAGGGCACTTTTTATTTTTATTTGCTGTTGTCAAAAGTGGTTTCTCTCCTCCAGCTAACATCTGATTGTGTCTTGCTCCAGTGGGGGAGAATACAAAAACAACCCCCTCCTTCCTCCAATGAGGCGCCAGGGAAAGAGACAGAAAGAGGCACACTTTCTAGATGTCACTTTAAAAAAAGCATTTGGAGAGCTTTTTTCCTTTTTCCCTAGGAAAAGCTCCACTGCATTTGTTTCTGAGTGGGAAAATGTCGGGATCTGGATTGTATCGGAACTGCTTATCCATTTGTAGACCTGAGTGTTTTACCCGTTTTGGTTCTGTGTGTGATTTGGATATTGACTTCAGTGTTGGAACAGACTTGATTGGTTTTTTTGCTTTCTGGGTTTAATTTTCCTTTTTTTCGTTTTGTCTGACTTGCATAGAAAATTTCAATTTTTTGGTTGATAGAGGCCTTTGGTTAGGTTTTGACTTGTATTATTGCTTTTTTTGTTAAATGTTTGTTTCATATATCAGCATATAAAGTTCAAAGCTTAAAATGCTTAAAGTTTTAATACCACTGGTATTGTTTCTCCCTATATACGTTTCTGGTATTTATTTTACATAAGATGAAAATATTATCTGTTTCATAATTAATCTGGGTATTTTTCTAATCTTTGTAACTTGTCTGAACAAGTAATCCCCATTGAAAACTTTTATGTTGTTCTGGCTTCATGGAAGGCCAAACCTCTCCATCAATAGTTTGCTGGATTGGTACCACTTTCAGTTTTAACTGAATTATTTATTTACTGTTGTAAATTGAGATGAGTTTTTCATCTCTTGGGGGTACTGAACCAAACTGCTCACTATATGTGAAAGGAGACAAATTTCTAAAATATGTTTTCATGAGTCAAAGAAATCATGATGTTGTAGTTAGAATATGCATTGTAGTGAGATATTAATTGAAAGATAAATCTAAATTTAGGTTTATAGAGTAACAGTCTTGATAAAAGTATTCTTCATTTTTACTTGGTATGTTCTTAGTGAATGGTTTTCAAATTCAGTACTGTATTTGATTTGAGAAATGCTAGAAAGTATATTTCTGATGTAGGCCTTTTACTAGGGCTTACATTGGAAAGTGGTATTTTGTTTCATATGTACATTTCTTTATCCTTTCCTTAAAGATGGATGCACACATTCACACACACACATTCCCTCTCTCCCTCCCCCCCCTCTCTCTCTCTCACACACACACACACACACACACACACACACACCCTTTTTTGAAACTGCATTGGTATCTCTGATCCCATAATTTATGTCAGCAAAAAATATTCTGCTGTAAAGTAGCAATTTTGTGATCAGACTGGCAATGTGAAAACAGCAATTTGATCAACTAGAAAGGATTGAAGAAAAATAAATCTAGAAGGATATTTGACATAAATATTAGAAAGACATGATAATACTTTTAATTTTTTGTTTTCTTGATGGTAAAGCCAAAACACAATATACTTACATTTTACTGACAGAAAAGCATTGCGTATGTAGAAACTTGTTCTGTAAAATTTTAATTACCAACTGTGTGCAAAAGTAGACATTTACACACGGAGGGAAAAAAAGCTGTGTAGCAGTAAACAACATGGTCCTATTTCTCTCCTTTCTGTTATAAATTTGAACAATTTCTTACCTTTCTCTGAGGTGTAATTGGTGCACTTAAGCAGAAATCTGTGCCAAGTTCAAGTTTGTCTCCCAATAATACTATTCCAAGTCCAGCTAGGATTTCTTGTCCTCACCTTAATACCTCAGGAACCTTAACATAAAAGATGGAAAGTAGAACTTAGTGAAGAAATCACTTAAGTAAAGCAAATTGTGTAGGTAACTGGGGTGGTAATTTCCTAGTAGGCAGCTGAGTGAAAATTTACAGCTTGATTATAATACCTTTACTTACTTTCTGTTTTCCTTTGAAAACATTTCTTACCCACCCCAGGGTAACCCTATATGGTTTGAAGATTCCAGACCTCCTCTAAGTTGGATAATGACTTACCTTTAGGAACCTGTTTATTTTTATTATGGCTTATTTTTTAAGTATTAAGATATATTTTAGGATTGTAATTTTCAACTTGGTGATATCTTGGAGGTCACTTTATCCAACTCTTCATTTTCCATATTGCTGAAGTTCAGATGGTTTGAGGAACTTGTGCATAGTTCCAAGGCCTGTAAGTGGATGCACATGGACCAGAGAACTCTGGTCTCTTGACACTCACTGTGCTACACTACCTCATATTCTTTTGTCAGGAATGAAACTTGTGCACAATTCTGTGTATGGCACTTAAGGGTTTTATATGGGGGTCTATACTAAGAATATTAAGGCAAATAGCTCTAAAGACATAATTTTGTCTATTTATAATTCAGTAATTTGTTGTTGATTTTTTTAGGAGATACTGATTTCTCTCATCTTGGATTATTACTATTTTGAGAATTATTTCAGCTTCCCCTAATGCTTGTTTTTCCCCCGCACTTCCAATTAATCAGTGAATACCCTTCTTACTCTTGTATTAAGGATATATATATAAATACATATATATATATGAAAAATGCGTAGTGTATTATAAATGTTTACTTGTGATTCATGCTTTATGAACTGCTTAAGTAAGACTAAAGATTTTTTTCTTGTTAACATTTATATACCTTACAGCACAGTGTCCAGTACACATTAGGCCCTACTGCTTGTTTGTCATAATTGTTATTAGAGTTAGGCATGTTTGAATTTCTTGACTCTCAGAAGTAGAATTTCTTCCTTTTCTTCCATTTTCCTTTCCTTCCTGCTACAATTTATTCACTACCACGAATATTTTTTTTCTTTATCTTAACTGTGGTTCTCACTTTTTCTAATAGCCAATTTAAATCCTGTTAACAAATAGTACTCATAATAAGTGAAAACATATTCTGTACAGGATGCAATTTGACAAAAGTGATTTATTTTAAATAAGGGATGATAAAAAAAAACTCCAATTAAGAATGTACTAGCAAATGTTCAGGATACATTTAAATTTTATTTCATTGAGTAGCTGGTACAATAGGTTACTGGAATGATTAGGCTGCTTTTACTATCTCTATAAAGCAACTCATACTTAGGTGACATGTTTCCCTGACTTTGCTTTTTTGGTCCTTACCCAGACAATTATCAACTTTCCAGTTTTCTATGGATATGAACATTTATTCCTAGTCCTCAGTGGGACCCCAGTAGGTCAGCCAGAAGGCCTGTGTCCAGCTTATGTACTTTTGCAAACTTGTCTGTATTTTGAATGTATGTGCAAAACAGATTGTACTTAATTATTCATTAAACATTTATTGAGCATCTACTGTATGTCAGGCACTCTGCTAGGCATCTGAGAAACAAGGGTGGGTCCCTACAATTTAATGTGAAGACATACCTTAATTGTATTCCACAGGCGAATTGGTCATATCTTTATTTGATGTCTCTGCCTAAATAAATTTTATTAATTAAATGGATACTGTTAGGTGGAAAATGCATGTTTAAAAAGTTTTCGTCAGTAAATTTAAAAGTATACTAGAGAGAAAGAGATTTCCTGAATTTCCTTTGCTCTTATATACCTCTTAGAATAATATTGATTCACAATTTTTAAAAAGGAGGGGATCCCCTGCTGGTACATTATCTTGTGAAGGTAAATAGACTTCTGAGGGTCAGTCAATTCTGATCTCTGTTACATTCATTCTTAAGTTTCTATATTAGTAATAATTATACTTACCGATTATTATGAATGCCTAGCACTGTGATAAATATTATCAATCTCAGTCAGCCCTTACAGTGGTCCTGTTAACTTTGTAACATTGTCCCCATGTTATAAATGAAGAAACCTGTTACTGACAAAAAAAGATTTTTTCATGTGGCAGCAAAATATTCCATCATAGTAAATTCATGACACTTTCTAATTAAAAACAGTCACAATAAAGAGTTTTTATCAGTCAGGAAGTATGCTGGTAAACATTAGTAAAATTATGGCCCCAATAGCTTATTGACAGAGCAATGGAAAATTTCTTAAAATTTACAAGGACAGAAAAACAAACCCAAAAATCCAATCTTTTATCAGGAACATAGATACAGACCAGTGTGCAACTTGAAATAAAATATACATAAAGTCAGTCTTCTCTTTGTATGGCAAAAATGACATTTAGGCCTTCTACATATTGAATTTCCTTTGTCTTGCATGGAGTTAAATTTAGTATCTTGTTTCATGAAGTTTGGAGGTTCCAACAATTTGTGACCCAGTGAATATTTACTATAAAAATTTTTATATAACTGTTGATAATGGAAAACCTGTAAATAAAGGGGAGTTTATATTGCCTAATGTTTTGGTGTGTATATATACATACTTTCTGGACCTTCTATCTTGCAATATTTTCATAATTATTACATCATGTATATATGATTAAGTTTAATGTACTCTTTTTAGTATTGCTTAAAGTCAAATTTTTTTAATACAACAATGGACAACTTGTTGGATTCTCTAGATGCCTAAATTATTATATAGTTGTTCTTTAAAACAGCTACTGAATTAAGATACTTTTTGACCCAGCTAATCAGAGTTGATTTTTTAACATCCTTTGCTTTTAGGAGAAAAGGGTAATTTTTTTAAATTCTATTTTATTAATCAAGTAACTTCCATATCCATCCTAAGTAATGCAATTCATCCTGTATGCTTACATTGACTCTATTATCCTATAAATGTTACGCCAAAGCATTATGACCTGTAGAGTTTGGAAATATTTTTAAATGCTAAGGAACTGTTCTATGTCATCTATTATTCTTCAGAAAGGAATGTTTATAACATGTGATTTCTTGTTTTTAAACCAATCTGAATAATTGGTGGGATTGAATAAGTCTGTGATCCTAAATAATCTCCTTAGATAACCTAAAGGTAATTTAGTTAAAAGTAGAGATTCTAACTCTTAAGCATCTCTGTTTGAGATATTTCTATATCATGTAAGATTTTAGAAGTTGGAATGACTCAGTATAACTCTTCAGAGAGACAAGGTGCAAGCCAGGCTTAACATATATTAAGGTATATCTTCTAATGTAGCTAGACATAACAGAAAAGAAAATCACTAATGATATCATACCTGGTGAAAAGCATATACTTCATTCAAAGTTGGTTGTGAGTAATTCTGGTTTGAGTCCTTATTTCACTTGACCTATGTAACCTTTTCTTAGAGAAGTTGTAATTAAATTCTGTGATTTTTCCATGTATTCAAAGCTATTGTTTTCTATACACCCAGTTCAGAAGTGTCCACTAATCTGTTTACCACAAATTAACTTAATCCATACATTCTTAATATTACTAGTATCTAAAAATAATAATCTAGGCTCACTGGTGTTGGGGGAGGGAAGTATTCCACTTTCAACAAAAGAAAGTATTGATTTTCAAATAGCTTCTTTACTTGTGATATACTGATCTAAAAAATAGCTGCTATGTAAAGTAAAAAGGATTTTTATTTATTTGGAAAGTAAATATAAAGTTTACCATTACTGAATGTTAAGCGAGATCAAAATATTTAGGAAATCAATTACATGTTCCAGTAATGACAGAAATTTAGAGGCTGTTTTTTTAGCATTATTCTAAAATCATTTTCCTTCCACATTTGTCACACAGGAGTTTGTGCTGAAGGATTTCTTGGCCATTTTAGAGACTGTAATCTAGTTAAAAGGTTTGTTTATGCTTCCCATCTCTGTTCTGCTGATGGTATTAGAATGCAGGCCAGAGCCAGACATCTAACTGTTTATAACATTCAAACTTCAATTAAAGCTACAGTGTTCTGTTCACTATATATCAGAAACCTCTTACCAGATGCAAATACCGCCAGTAATAATGGCAATGATTTTGTGTAGCCATAGGCTTTCCTAAATCATGCCACTCCTTATGAATTCCTTTTTCTTATTTAGGAAATATTAACATTTAATTATTTCATAGAAGTCTAAAAATGAAGCTTTTTTATTCTAGAATTAGTATAGCATTTCCTTCAACAATTGTTTTTGATAATAAAACCTAGCAGCTTATATTATTGCATATCTTATTAAAATGATCCAGTTTAGCTTTTTTAACATTAGTAAATTCTTAGTTAAGTGTTAGTTTGCTATCCAATTGATTTGACTCCTGTTTCTAGTTTGAAGAATATAGCAATATTTTGTCTATTAGAAAACAAAAGCAGCAGTCATATCACTACAGTATTTTTATATGTATGAGAGAGGACTAGATCCACATAATACATACTTTAATTTAATCTTATGTTGCCTTTCTGGTCTGCTGCTCATACTGTTTGTGGTTTCTATGTTTAAGTACATTGATAAACTGTTTTTAAAATTTTTTAAGCTGTTAAGAATTCTCTGAAAACATTTTTTCAGCAGCTTCTCTGCTTTTTGTACAGTTTACCTCAGTGAGTCAGAAAATGAATCGTTTATGTGTCTAATTTTTCTAATTAGTAGGCAAATTTCCTATATTATATTGCTTTTGCTTTTTATAAAACTAAATTTTAGTTTTTATTAATTTTAGACCTTGATTTATTAAATGTATATATTCTTTATGTATATACATATATTTTTTATTAAAATATAAATCTAAAGGAGATTTAAACATTTCAGGAACGATGAAAAATTATATTAAATTGAATGAAAACCTGCTAAAATGCTTTTAATTAAGAAAAATTACAGTGGAAAAAGCTGTATTTCTCATTTTCCTTGGCACTGAAAGTAATGATCTTTTTATTTTGGGATTATTATAGGGTAGAAAGTTAGGAAAGACTACCTGTGGTATCTAAAGATAAGCGCTAACAACAACCATGCAAAATTTGACTTGTAGGATCTGTAAGATAAGCTAAGTTGAAACCAAGTCACAAAATAATGTGCACAGTATGATCCCATTTGTGTGAAAAAAAATACAGGTTAATATACGTACAACATATAAGAATATATATATTTACATACATATAATTTTGTGTATCTGCATATATATTTATAAAATTAAAAATTGTGTAAAATATATACCTTATATTTTTGTAAATACATTAAGAAATGGTCTGGAAAATACGTACCAAATTGTATCCTTAGTTTATAGAAAGTACTTATGTGGGATGCTGGAAGGTAGAAGAACTCTTACTGTTTTGCATACTTTAGTATTACTGGGATTTTTTTTTTTTTTTAAGAATAAGCTCATATCCATGTAGTAATTTTATAATGGAAAAATATATTTACGTATTAAAGGATTCAGAAAAAGAATGACCCAGGAAAATTGCAGTCCTAGCCCCTAATTGTCACATTAATATATCTCTTGACTACCTTGAAGAGAATTGAGTATTGGCCAACAATCATCATAGCTTGATACAGAATAAAGTCTGTTAGACTGATCTAATCTTACCTAACAGGGTGAAAAGCCTAGTCAGTTGAGGCAGGAACATCTATCCTGATTTTTAAATATTTTGCTTCTTATTGCAAAATGCATTTCTCACTATCTTGGGAAAATATAGACTGGAGAACCAGTGGTGAAGACTGTCAGTCTTAAAGTGGTAGACAGTAAATCAGTTTCAGTCTGAGATAAGATACAATGTATGGGCCTAAGATAGACTTTTGTTATTTTAATCAGTGATCCAAATTATTGTATGCTCATTCAGAATACAGATGGCATAGTCGCTTAACATTTTTATGATGTTTTCCATATTTAGATACTGGTTTGAATAAAGACAAAAATAAAACAGGAGGTTTTAAGATTAAGTCCTTTTTTTTTTAAGTGACTGAAAGATGTACTTGAATAACACTTCAGGAGCCTTTGTAAAATAACATCAAACTCAGTATGTAAACATGCAGAGTAAAGAAGCAATTAGAATTCTGTAGAGTTAATCACAGTGGCCTTCCTGGGAGGACATGAGTTAATCAGAGTTTAGGTAGAGGAGAGATGCTAGGTTGGCACAGAAGAGAGTAATTTAAGTAAAGACAAAACTTCCAATGGGATAAGGGGATGGGGACGCTTATTTTTACTAGTTTGAAAGCTAGGATTAAAATTCAGAATAACCCGATAAATTAGGAAAGTGATTAGAAATAATATACTTTGCATTTATGTTTTTAAAATTTTATTTCCCAGAATGCAGGTCAGAAAAGGAATAGGGGACAAAATAACTTGCGTAAAAAATAAGACAATGAATAGTTCTTTGCAATTATGACTGGAAAATCCGTCAGAGTCTGAAACAAGTGTACTGTGAATATGTGTTGGAAATGAAACACTATAGTTAAAATAGGAAAATTTTATCCAAGGATACTGAGGTTCTTTTTCCCTTCATAATTAAACTTCATACTCAGGTTGGTCCGTAGGATCAGTAGTAAATAGTACACAATTGAAACTATAAATCTTATATATAAATAAATTCTAAAAATAGCAAAAAGATACAGCTTACTTTTTCTCCATTTACTTTATAAGGTTTATTTGCATTTAATTTGTTTCCAGCTGGCCCCATCATGTAACTTACCATCCCACCTACCCCCTACCACTATGTACTGAACTTTTTTTTTCTGAAAAATGGGAAGTTTAACAAGTTCTATAAAATATGACTCTGTATTTTGTTTCATCCAAAAAGTCATGAAATATTCTCTTTTAAATCTATGTAGGGGTCATTGACTTGGTGTTTTATCTTTTTTTTTTTTTTTAAATCAGTAGTTAGTCGATGTCTTCCTTCAACAAATGTAGGTTGACACCTGTTATGTGCTCACTGGAATCGTGAGGAAAAATAGACATGGATCTTGCTCTTCTAAACTGAAGTCCTAGAAATAGGGAAGGATAGTAATCAAATAATCACATAAATAAATGCAAGTTGAAACTGTTTCATTTGCTGTAGAGAGGTACATGGTATTTAATATGAGGCCTTTTAGAAGGATAATTAATCAGTTAGTGGGACCAAGGGAAGCTTTTGTTTTGTTTTGAGAAAGTGTTTAGTTAGCTGAAATTTTGATGAATTTGAGTTAACTTGATCAAGAGAGAGAAAAAAGTTTTGTGGAAGGAAGGAACAGTATGTACAAAGGTCCTGATGGGGGGATGGGGAGCATAGTACCTAATATTAAATGAAGGTCAGAGTGACAGAAGCTAAGAACTAGAGAGTGCATGGTAAGAAGTGATGCTAAGGAGTTATGTAGGAGCCAAATTGCAGTATGTTGTAGGCCAAGATTTTCTTAGCCTTAGGGTTACTATTTAAATTTAGACTAATATTCTTTATACTCAACACAAAAGCTTACTACCACAGTTGACCCTTGAACAGCTAGGGGTTAGGGATGCCAACCCTTCAAGCAGTCAAAAACCTGAGTATAATTTATAGCTGGTCTTATTATCCGCGGTTCCTCCATATGGGAGGATTCAACCAATCGCAGATCGTGTAGTACTGTAGTATTTACTATTGAAGAAAATCTGTGTATAAGTAGACCCATGTGGTTCAAACCCCTGTTTTCAAGAGTCAGCTGTACTTATAAAAGGGTTGTTAAGGAGTCCATTTTTATTTCAGTTTAAAACTCATAACGCTTTTTCCCGTAGAATCATTGTTGTAGTGGTCAGGTCTCCTAAAACCCCTTTAACACAGATAACGATGGAAAGTAGTGAATATAACGTTGTGCCCTAAACATACCTACGTGGAAGTTAGAAAAGAAAAGCAAAAAAGGGGATTAAATTGATGTCTGTATGTGCTCAAAAGAATGTCCTGGGTGTGATTGACTACGTTTGAATAATGAAGAAAAAGAATATGTCTGCAAGTAAAGCAGGCTGCTGTAAGAAATCATAGAAAATGATTGTCACATTCAGTTGGACAACTTGAGAGGACCCTCAACTGGCACCTGGATATGAAACAGTGTCATGTCTGGAGCGTACCAAGACAGAGAAAGTAGAAGACATCACATTCACAAATTGTTCCAATCTTGACATATTTGTGTCAACGTATTGGAACACAAAATTTTTTTAACTTCTTTTAAGAAAAGTAGAATTGCAAAATGGTAACAATACAATGCCAACTTTATTTTGGGTTTTTTTAGAGTAATTCATACACTCAGAAGCAATTATAAATTACTAAGTTACGTTAACTATTTCAGGCCTCTATGTTAGCCTTGAAAATATTGATGTACCTCCCTTGGAGTAGTACTTTTAAAGACAAAGTTAAAGAAATTTAACTTTTGATTCTTATTTTCCATTTAACTTAGAACATTGTCAATAGGATATTTTCATTTCTTGTACATTTTAAGCCTCTTTGCACATGTTTGTCTGTATTAATAAACAATCTAATTAATAATTAAAACTTCAAGAAATGCCCCAAGTATTAAGAACATTATAAAATGATGGATAAATTACTTGAATTTTATTAAGACCAAAATATCACAAAATGTGTTAAATTATAAGAAAAAGGCAAAATATATGCAAGCATTTGCTGAATAGACAGGATGCATCACATTACTCTTGGTTGATGAATTCTGCCAATGCATCATCCTTCATCAGGTGATCGTGAACTTTGTGGCATTCTCAGGTATGACTTTTAAAAGATTAACACCTAGGGGCTTCCCTGGTGGCGCAGTGGTTGAGAGTCCGCCTGCCGATGCAGGGGACACGGGTTCATGCCCCGGTCCGGGAGGATCCCACATGCCGTGGAGCAGCTGGGCCCGTGAGCCATGGCTGCTGAGCCTGCGCGTCCAGAGCCTGTGCTCAGCAACGGGAGAGGCCACAATGGTGAGAGGCCCGCATACTGCAAAAAAAAAAAAAAAAAAAGAAAAAAAAAAAAAGATTAACACCTAAAATTAAGAACTACAGAATTGATTTTAGTGTTTATTTATTTACTTATGTATTTGCTTTTTTACTTATTTATAAAACATTCTAAATGAGACAGTATCACTAGCATTGCTTTATTTTACTACGGTGTCTAGTAAACTACTGATGATTCATAGACCATAAGTATTTGGGAAGCTCATTAGTGTTTGAAAAGACAGTTCACTAAATGTAACTAATAACTCTAAGAGGTCATCATACCTTCTAAACAGAATTGAAGAATCACTTGGGAATTATTCCATGATTGATGTGTTCCCTCTGTTTTACAGCTTTCTACTTGTCTGTCTGTCAAAGTATATTCCAGAGATCCCTAGTTCTGTGATAAGTTAGTAGGCATGATCCCTCTACCTCCAGGAAGGTTTCTTCTTCAAAGTTTAGAAAACATGATTGAAGAATGCTGAATAGGATTGTTTTACTGCAGTAGTAATCACTCACATTTATTGAGTGCTTACTTTGTGCCACTCACCGTGCCAAGCATTTTACATACATTATCTTATTTAATCTTAACAACCAGAAAAAAACATTCCGAGGAACACACTTAAGGAAGTATTTCCTCACAGCTTGTATGCACCTGTGCAAGAACTTCTGTTAAGAATGTAAAAGTGAGACAATACCATTTTCTGTTGTTAAAATCCTACGACTTTGGGAAAGAAAGGTTATGAAATTTATCCTTAAAATTAAATGTTGAACTTAATAGTATGTTTCTATACTCTTCTAACCACTACATTCACAGATGATCAGTGGTAACCATTATACTCTTTTTATAAATAGGGAACAACCTTTATAGTTTCAGAGACATGCCTAGGTTTAAACACGGGCTGCATATACTGACTACTGTAGTATTCAACCTTTGGTGAGCTGTTATGGTTCTGAACTTTAGTTTATCTGTAAAATTAGTATAGTGATGCATTTCTCACAGAGTTGTGACTATTAAATGATAGAGTACTGAGTGCATATGAATTCCTAGCATGTTGTGGACATTTACTAAAACTTGGCTTCCTTTTCCTTCTCTGCTGCTTCTATTAGTAATCATGTTTTAGAATCTTTGTGCAATTATATATACATTAAATTTTTAAATCGTTTACCTTTTTAAAAAAATAAAATAATCTGTTACTCCTAAAACTACTATTAAGACTTTCCTGAAATTCTACAGATGAGGGCTTGATTTACTCCATCTTTTTGCTATTCTGTACTTTGCTAATAAAATGGGCACCTATAAATGTTGTTGAACTCAGATATTAGAGAAATTTGAATAAATGGTCACACTTCATTAATGTAGGTATTCTACTGATAGTTTAAGCTGTGCTTTTGGTAATTCTTAGTAAGTGAAGTAGTATTAAATTACTTCCTTTTTTTTGGTCTTAATTACCCCATATTAAACAGGCAATATTGCAAAAAGGTTAAGAGCCTGGACTCTAGACCACTCTGAGGTGGGCACAATTATTACACATGTTTTACTGATGAGGAAATTGAGGCACAGAATGGCACATAGTTAAGTGGTAGAAATTTGAATATATATATATATATATATATATATAAAATCTCACTTTTAAAAATGCCTCGAATTTACTGAGTGCCATAAAAGTGTTAACTGTTAATAGTGATTATATGTATTATTTGTACATTGTAATATAGAAAAAATTGTGACTAATATTTTTTAAACGTTTTATTTTATATTGGAGTATAGTTGATTAACAATGTTGTGTTAGTTTCAGGTGTACAACAAAGTTATTCAGTTATACATATACATATATCTATTCTTTTTCAATTTTTTTTTTTTTTTTTTTTTTGCGGTATGTGGGCCTCTCACTGTTGTGGCCTCTCCCGTTGCGGAGCACAGGCTCTGGACGTGCAGGCTCAGCGGCCATGGCTCACGGGCCTAGCCGCTCCTTGGCATGTGGGATCTTCCCCGACTGGGGCACGAACCTGTGTCCCTGCATTGGCAGGCGGACTCTCAACCACTGTGCCACCAGGGAAGCCCTCAAATTCTTTTCCCAATTAGGTTGTTACTTAATATTGAGCAAAGTTCCTTATGCTATTCTGTAGGTCCTTGTTGGTTATCCATTTTATATATAGTAGTGTGTACGTGTCAATCCCAAACTCCCTATCCCTCCCCCATTCCCTTCCCCCCCACCCCCCCACCCCATAACCTTAAGTTTGTTCAAGTCTGTGAGTCTGTTTCTGTTTTGTAAATAAGTTCATTTGTATCACATATAAGCACTATCATACAATATTTCTCTTTCTCTGTCTGACTGACTTAGTATGACATTCTCTAGGTCCATCCATGTTGCTGTAAATGGCATTATTTCATTCTTTTTAATGGTGACTAATATGTTTTGGTAAGAGTCTAATTTGGTAGTTTTTCATTTGGCAGAATAAAACAAATTCAGTTTAATTTACAGTTCCTTGAAAAGTGTATGAGACTTTTATGTAGCATTTTTATTTGATAAATCCTTTACATTATTTTTTACTTCTTAATCTTATCATTGAGAGATAGAGGGAAAAAAATCCCTACTGTTTCCCATAAAGAAACTGAGACATAAAGAAAGTTTAGGACCTTTTAAAGCATGGCAGTATTTAAAGTCAGTAAAAAGACTAAAATTAGAATTCAGAATATTCCATGTGCCAGTATGTTGAGCCACACATCTCTATTCAAACAACAGGCTTATTAGTTGGCAAACTAAATGTTAAAGGTATATTATTTTGTTCATCAAAACTTTCATTGGCTTGTGTCTCCTTTGGATGTGTCCTCTTAAGGTTGATTCAATGGAAAGATGGTATGAAAAAAAATTGTCTTACTTGGGATTAGACTAATTAAAGCTAAGTGGTGGCCTATGTATCCCTCAGGACATGTAACAGTTGAGTATCTTTTTTGAGTTATCAACTGGCTTCCCCTCCACCCCCATCCCCCCACCCTCCCCACCCCTGTTTGATGAGCTAGGTGGAAAACTTCTCTCCTATTTCTCATAGTATCAGGAAGTACTGTAGTACTATCGCTTCAGTGTGCTTTTCTGAGCCACCCAAAAAACTTAACCATCATTCTTATTTAGTTTCTGTGAAAAGTGATTACGAGTTTCAAAGAATAAATTATTGTACAATGAACTTTTGAAAAGCATTAGGATTATAAGAACAGTTTCTGATTTTTAGAAAGACATTTTAAATAGATGTTTGTTTTTTCTCGTTTAGAATATTGCATAGTGTCTATAATTCATCAATTTAAGAAAGTGCTGAACAGTTTGGTTGGGATCCAGAAAATAATAAATGGTGATGACCAGAAAATTCAAAACCATCTCTTTAAGAGAGAATTGTAAATGGTTGCTTAGACAAATAAGTAATAGAAGACTGTCTAATAGTTGCTTAGGAGGTATTTTATGTAAAATAATTTATTATGAATTTTCTCTTTAAAACTAAAAAACTTAAAATTTAGTGTTTTAGTCTAATAGTTTGCAAACCTTTATGGGGACTTCCACGTAAATGCAACTTTTATTATAGAAAACTGAATAAAGATAACTCTTTATGTGTTTAAAATAGCAAGGTATTGACTCAAAGGCACAGTGTCCGTACTATTTTCCGCATGGAGTAATGTTTAAATTTTAAACAAGTTTTGCAGAATGTTTGCTCTCTCCATCTCTCTCTCTCTCTCTCCCTCCCTCCCTCCCTCCCTCCCTCCCTCTCTCTCTCTCTCTCTCTCTCTGGTGTTTTCATATATTCATTCTGCCAATTATTAGGGGCGTAGACTCAGGGGCATCCTAATCACCTAATAACCCAGTTTGAAAATTTAAATTATTTTGTAAGTCCTGATGTGATTAAACCACTTTAAGTTTCTGGAAAAAAATATCGTTATGTTTTAAATAATCTTTTTTAAAGTTATGGCTTATGAAAAGGATTATTCTCTTTAAATGAGAATGTTGTGGACACTTTAGAATATTATTAAGACTACCATCAGCTGCTAAGGGACATCAAATCCTGACTCAAGAAAATAGTAATATTTTCATAAGCAGGAATTTTTTTCAAAGAGAGAAAAGATGTACATTATTGTTTATGTGTTCATATTATAGATGCAGTTAGGTAAAGAGAGTCCTAGGACACAAGAAGAATCTCAGGTTTTTCATAGTGGTATAGAGAAGCATAAATATTCATTCAGTTTGTTCTACACATGTTCAACTACTTGCTGTGAGCCAGATATTCAGCAATAAATAAGACAGGTAGGGATCATGGAGCTTAAGAGTGATCAGCTATACAAAAGAACAGTTCTTTCAGGTAGCTAGAGAAAGGAGATACAAGTTGAGTTGTAAGACAGACCTTTCTAGGTAATAATAATAAATACATGTAATTTTCAACCTCTTAATTTTATTGATGAGGAAATAGAGACCCAGAAAAGGTAAATGATTTATCCAAGGTCATATAGCAAGTGGTATATTTAAGACCAAGGTCCCCTGCCTCCTAGTATACTTATATTTGCCACTTGGGTTAAAGCAGGAAGTGGAAAGAGAAGAAAATAAGACAAAGTGCCTAGAAATTTGGACCAGCCACTTTGACTTGAATATAGTTAATATACTGTGAGGAATTGTACTTTTTAAACTTATTTCTCCATGTGTTTTAATTTTATTTGAATTTTTAAAAATTTCTTTTTGTTCTCCTTTAACATTTACTGAATGATCTTTCATTTTTGCTAAGTCCATATTTGTACAAAATTTTTAGAAGGGAGCTCTGTGCCCCTGGAAGACATCTATGTTGGTGCCATGCTTCCTGAAGCTCTTGCCTATTAGAACTTTTCAGGGGTGTATGTTTCTTTTTCTCAGTGAAGAAAGTTGTTTCCTCTAATTATCTCGAATTTACTTAGCTACAGCATACTTGTTGCTGGAAAAAAAAGAAAAGCAGGGGATGATGGAAGATTAAAGGCACAAGTTTTTCTGGGATGGTTTTGATCTAACACTGGTTTGAAATCCTGTTGCTATAGACTAATTCTGGTTATGTCTGATAAGAAAATACTTTGTAATAAATTATTAAAGGGTATTCCAATCACATATAATGTTTTGACTAAACTAATAGATATAAGGATTTGTAAGAAAGTTATATGATTCCATCTTCGTTTCCATTATAATTTTTGTATTTCACTTTGTGTTACTGTTTAATTCCGTTAAGTTAACAAATAGTTTGAATTTTGTTTTTTGTGTTTTTTTTAAAGGATATTAAATAGGAAAACTAGGTACACATTCTAGTAACTTACTTTGACTTAGGGACAGCAAAGCACAATTACAGGATCACAGTTTGAGAAGTAAATAAACTGTTTGAAAGTTGAGCCTGCAAAGCTAGACATAGTAACAACAGGAAACATCCCATCTACAATGCATATGGCAAAGGAGAAAGATGGTGTGACAGATTACAGACAAAAATAATAACTGGGAGTTAAAAATGCATATTCTGCTTTACAACCTTAGATCTGTCATCTCAGAAATAATACTGTATCATTCTTCCAGATATAATATGGTGATATGGACATACTTTATAAGAAAATTTTTTTTCTTTGAGTATCTCACTACATATTTATACATTATTTATAGTTAGGGTATAATGTCTTCTGTTTGTTTTAAGCTTTACTATTTTTCTGGTATATATCTGTGGTTTTGTCTCTTAGGGATACATACTATTTTCACTTTATTGTTGTGCCAGATTTTAAGAAATTTGTTACATGAAAAATTGAACATACAAAGGCTGTAAAGTAAACGGTGAAAAGGTTTCACTGAAGAATTCCTTTAAATAGAAAGCTCTTCTAATGTACTGAAGTGTTTAAAAAATCATTTCCTACCCTTGGCTAAGAGAAACACAAGGAAACTCAGTGCTGAAATGTCAGAAGCCACTGCTGCTTGAATAGTAATCAGAAATGAGGATAAAACATTTCTGAAATTTTAATCAAAAACTAATGAAAAAGTGTTCTGCATATAGAAACTCCATTTGCATCTAACTTCTGAATATATTCATTTTATCAAGTAAGTTACTATTGTATATTGTGTAATTTTATTATCTTTGAAATTAGTTTGTAGAGTCTATATGAAAATAATATATGGAGTAAGGAGTTTTATATTGTAAAAAAGACATTATTATGTGAGTATCAATTGAGCTAGAGTACTGGCCTGTCAGTTATGTTTCAAAATATTTGATACTTAGTTTAGGCACGTGCTGTTGCTACTCTTTTAGTACAAGGGAATTCAATGGTCTGTAATACTGGGCTACTGTCTAGTTTGATATTTAATCAGAGCACCCTACTGATAGGAAAGTTCATGTCCATCAAATCTGAGCATATAGTGTATGTACAGAGTTAAATATCTAGCTTAATGATTCTGTTTCTGCAAGTCTGTCATCTAATTAAATAAAACTAACACAGTTAATTTTATGTTTTTTTGTTTTTGTTTTTGTTTTTGTTTTGTTTTGTTTGTGGTACGTGGTACTCTCACTGTGTGGCCTCTCCCGTTGTGGAGCACAGGCTCCGGACGCGCAGGCCCAGCGGCCATGGCTCACGGGCCCAACCGCTCCTTGGCATGTGGGATCTTCCCGGACCGGGGCACAAACCCGTGTCCCCTGCATCGGCAGGCAGACTCTCAACCACTGCGCCACCAGGGAAGCCCTGATATATATTTAATGGTATCCATAATCATTGTTGAAATTCATTATAATTAGGAAAATACGATAGATTATTGCTGTAAACAACAATAATAATAATAATAGGTTTTTTAAAAAATACAGTTTTTTCTATTTTATTTGTACAAACTCTAATGTCAGTTTTGGTAACACATACAATGTAATCTTTGTCATATATACATACATTAGTTTATTAATTGTTTACCCCATCCTTAACAAGTTGGCATATTAAAGCAATACTTTCATATACTCTTTCTTCTTGGTCTAAGATAGTTCTAGTGAATGCACATTGAAATCATCCAAGGCCAACCTCTAACATTTAAATAAGAATCTCTGAAAGTGGGGACCCTAGTATTGTTATTTTTAAAAGTTCCTCAGATGATGCTAAAGTGCAGCCAGTATTAAGAATTATTGTTCTAGAGCTAAGATCTGCTGTCTTCAAATTCTCATGTCTTGCTCTTGAGAGATCCTTAAATGTCAGGTTCACAGGGTGCTGGAGCACTGATGGCACTGCAGAATCTGGACTCAATAACTTGTTTTGGGTGTGACACTAGAGTGATGAATTCCTGTGAGGATGGCTTCTGGATCCTCAACTCTAGTTGAGACTAGAGCTCTCTGAGACTAGAGCGAGATAACTGAGAACACTCATCCTGGCTCAACCCAGGGAAGAATTTGGATAGGGACCTTCTGACTAGTCAGGTGAAATTGAAGTGAGTTTTGAAGTTTCAGGAAAGTAATGTTTAAAAATAATCGATTATATAGCCATTCATGTCTTGAAGTACCTTGAAATGGACCTCCAGAAGAGCCACCACCTTGCCATCATAAAGGTCTTTCTTAGGGAGAAGGATGAGAACCAGGTATTAACAGCGCTCCCCCTTGTCCCAGCACACACGTGCACACTCATGCACGTCATACATAATGCCACCCAGTTATTCTAAAGCAAGTAAGTTACACATATTTTGTTGTAGAAATTGATTACTGTGGCAGAAGATTCTACCGTGTCTCCACTGTCTTTCTTCTGCTTTCTCTCTACCCTCCCTCTCTCCAAAAGCATAAACAAAAAACTTTTAATACCTAGTGGCTTGTAACTTGACATTTCTTAAGGGGAATGGACTTTCTCCTTAAATAGTTAGAGATGAAGAACTTAACGTGGAAACATACATATTGAAATCTTCTCACAGCATAATGTAGTTTTTTAGCAAGTTAAATGTGTCTTGAGCCAGTATTTTACTCTGGGAGTGACAGGGATAGAAAAGCTCTGCAACCTAAGGGGGATTGCTGCCTTCCTGGTTTGCTGCTTACCTTTCATTGGGAACAGATAAATAAGATATGTACAAAAGTACTATTTAGCTACTAAGCCTCAGGTGAGCAGTTTAGTTGCCAATAAGTGATTAGCATATAGTATTCTTGCTTTAATAGAACTTCTGTTTTATAAGACTGTATGTGGATATAAATAGTAAATGCTATTATAATAAGAGCTATTAAGTGGATGATACTAGGGTTCAGAAAAAGCATGCTTTTTTCTTTCTTTTCTACATAATAGTCATTAGAATAATTAAGCATCCTCATGAAAAAAGTGCTGCTGCACTAAGAGTTCAGTGATTGTACATCTCTACCCTTCCTTTTCCTATCATTTATTTTTAGTGCCTATATAACAATTTAAAGTTGCATCTTCCTTTTTATGACTGATGAGAAGCATATGCCTCTATGAAGAAGAAAGAGGTTTATAACTTACAGCTAAAATGTTTCTCACAGCTGTAAGTAAGCTATAGAGACCTTCAAGTAAAAGGCCAAAGGCCCTTTTTATTTATTTTTTTTATTTTAAATAATGCCCTTGGATATCTAAAGATATTTAGATTAGCCTTAAAAAAAAGGACAATTTAAAAAATTTTACATTATCAAGATCTATTACATTTTTTTAAAGCTGTACAGTTCCTCTAAAATCAACATTAATAGTAAAATAAAATTTATTTCAACAAATTCAGGAAAAAAAAAGAGGAAAAAAAGCAGTAACAAGTAGAGTTGCAGATCTCATAATCTCTTGGAAAAAAACAGTGATGTTGATAAAGTTTCCATACTAGCATTTGGTAATTTTATTTAAAAAAAAAAAATTGCAAGGTGCCTGCCTCTACAGCTGAAAAAGGCAAAGGAGACCAGACTAGTAATGCTAAAAGAAGTCTTACAAGTTATGGGAATCCAGTTGCTGAAAAGGGATTTTTTTACTGGGACTTTAGGGCTTCTGAAGGCAACATGGCTTTTACCCTCTTTTGGGTCTTGGCTCCCTTTGAGAGTCTGATAAAAGCATTATTCTCTTGAGTGAGGGTGTCTATGAAAAATTCTATATTACTTTCTTTATGTATCGGGGTTTGTGACCTTCTGAAGACTAATAATTAACTCCCTTCAACCACTTGCATCAGAATCACCTGAGTTGCCTGTTTAAAACACAGACTACTGGGCTATACCCCAAAGCTACTGTAATAGAATTTCCAGTGACCTGGGTTCTGAAATTTGCATTTTAAAAAGCATTTCCACATGAGTCTTCTGTTCACTACTGAAGTTTCAGAGTCACTGCTCTAGAGCTTTATGTATTATTACCAGTTCTAGCCTTGGCCTAGAAACAAGATTTTAAGTGTTATTGATACTTGACTTACCATATGTTACCTACTAATTTCTTACCTACCTACAAAATATCAACTAGATGCCTTTAACATTAATGAGTTAATGAGCACCAGGATTATATAGAAATGCAGTTATTTGTGCTGGGTTGATCATTTTAATTAAAAGAAATGTTATGAAAGAAACATTTTAGATCCTAGGTCTGTGGGTACATATGATGTACAAATTTAGATAAATTTAACTTATTTCTAGTCTTTGTAAAATATACTTATTTGCTCTAAAAATGTATCTACAGTTACTCAAGAGGTTAATAGACATCATACTGGGATTTCCAATGGTAGCTACTTCAAAATACTGCTATCCCAGAATAATTGAGGTTGGACCCAGTGTGAATTTTGGAAAAATGAGACGTAGAGAATTATTTTAAAATACATAAATAAATGTACTTCAAATAAATGTATATAGTGTTATGAACTATCTCCAGGAGTCATCTCTATATCTGAATGAATCAGCCTTATTTGTAATGCACATATTAAGTGGTGGTGTATAAATTATGCTGCTAAAACAGTTTAAAGACTGCTTGAAAATAGTATGTAAAATTTGACCAAACATTTTTGTCCAGATGTTGTTAAGGTCTTAATTTATTTTTGCTGGTTTCCTTCAGAGATAAATTCAGGGTTGAACTTTAGACTAATAGGGACATGCTGTTATTTTAAGTTATTGCATCTGGATTAATGAGCTAGTACGCCCATGTAGCTGAACTATTTAGTATTAATGCATAAACACTTTTGTACTATGACGCTGAGAGACAGGTTTTGAGTCCAGTATTCTTAGGACATTTCTTTAAACACAAGAAAAAATTCCCTAGTCAACAATTATACCATATATTTTAGTCAACTTTCTCATTAAACATGTTGCTGAGAGTCAGGGAAGATCAGGTAAAATGATGTGAATTACTCACTGAAGGCTTTTTTATTGCTACGAGGAAAAAAGTAATTATAAGGTGATCAGTGGGTAAGTGAGAAATACCATTTCTGTGTGGGAATAATACTTGTACTATTGTTATATTATTGGTAAAATAAAAAGTCCTATTAATGTTCATCTGTATATTGCTTTCTTAAAAGGAAATTAAAATTAGTTCAGTAAGTATTATATAAAAATCTGTTATTCTAAGGTTTCTGGAAAATATATGAAAATACCCTATAGATTTTTTCATGTCTCCTGTGATCATCCAAACTTGCATAAAAACAACAATTTAGATAGTTATTCCACAAAGATTTAAAATTTAGTTTGTGATCTTGTCACTGCATCTTTTTTTCTGACTAAAAATTTATCATACAAGAATGTACTTCTTGGGGCTTTCCTGGTGGCGCAGTGGTTGAGAGTCCGCCTGCCAACGCAGGGGACATGGGTTCGTGCCCCGGTCCGGGAAGATCCCACGTGCCGCAGAGCAGCTGGGCCCGTGAGCCATGGCCGCTGAGCCTGCATGTCCGGAGGCTGTACTCCGCAATGGGAGAGGCCACGACAGTGAGAGGCCCGCGTACCGCAAAAAAAAAAAAAAAAAAAAAAAAGAATGTACTTCTTTTTATGGTATATTTTTCAGTGTATTGAATTCAGTTTCTTGTTCCCTTTGACTTCCTCCTCATGTGTTCCTCAAGGGCACACACACGTATGTTCACACATGCAAATGGTATACAAAATATAATATACACAAATAGTATAGTTTATCTCTGCAGTAAGAATTACATTATATTTTCATATTTGACACATGTATTATAATGGTTGTAATAGCTAACTTTTTTTTTTTTTTTTTTTTTTTTTTTTCTTTTTGCGGTATGCGGGCCTCTCACTGTTGTGGCCTCTCCCGTTGCGGAGCACAGGCTCCGGATGCGCAGGCCCAGCGGCCACGGCTCACGGGCCCAGCCGCTCCGCGGCATATGGGATCCTCCCAGACCGGGGCACGAACCCGTATCCCCTGCATCGGCAGGCGGACTCTCAACCACTGCGCCACCAGGGAGGCCCTTTTTTTTTTTGCGGTACGTGGGCCTCTCACTGTTGTGGCCTCCCCCGTTGCGGAGCACAGGCTCCGGACGCGCAGGCTCAGTGGCCATGGCTCACGGGCCTAGCCGCTCTGCGGCATGTGGGATCTTCCTGGACCGGGGCACGAACCTGTGTCCCCTGCATCGGCAGGTGGACTCTCAACCACTGAGCCTAACTTTTTGATTAGCGTGCTAACTGGTACATAAGAAGTATGTATTTTATTTGCATTATGTCATTTATTCCACACAGTCACCTTCAAAGTAAGTACAATTTTTATTCCCGTTTTATAGATGAGAAAACGTATTGAGGTGAACTAACTCAACCAAGGTCACATGACTAGTAAATTTTAAACTAGGTTTAATATCAGTACTTGATTTCTTAACCACTATGCTTTACTAACTTGGAAGATGACTTTAAAATATGGTTGACCCTCGAACAACGTGGTTGTTAGGGGCACTGACCCTCCCTGCAGTCAAAAGTCCGCCTGTAACTTATAATCAGCCCTCCATATCTGTGGTTCCTCTGTATCCCCGGTTCCTCATCTGCAGATTCAACCAGCAGTGGATCATGTGGTACTGTAGTATTTACTATGGAAAAAATCCACATGTAAGTGGATCTGTGCAGTTCAAACCATGTTGTTCAAGGCTCAACTGTATATCCAAAGTCTTTATATTAAAAACAATATTTTTAAAAAAGCTAATGTAGATTCTTCTCACTCATGAAGATACTTGAAGGAAAGATACTAACTTACTTGCTTATTATGTGCCAGACATAGTATAGACATTTTTATATATAACATTTAATCCTTATTTGTAAGATAGGCTTTATTATCCTCTTTTAAAAATTTAAAGTAAGAGTCCACTTGTGTAACTTCCTAAGGTCATAGATTATTGGGCACAGGCAATATCTGATACCATAGTGCTTGGGAATGGTGAATAAAACACTGAACTTGGATTAGGTCACTTTCTCAAGTAGCCTGGAGACTAATTATTCCAAGATAAAAGGCAGATTAAGAGTTATAGGGGAAAATGTCCTCTAGCTACTAGCAAATGTAAAGAAAAGATGTCATTTCTCTTCTTTCTCTCTTGTCTTCATGCTATTAAGTATGTTAGGATTCTTTGTACATAGCAATTTAGAAATTATGAAGACTTTTACTCCTCAATCCTAGAATGGATAATAAAACTATGTCTTGATTTACGTATACAGTCATAGTCCATACAGATCAAATCAGTTCACCAAGGGTTTGTGGTTGTTTTAATGAAGGCTTTCTATATACCAGTGATGTTGTGAAAGAAGTAAGATACAAGACCTTTAAAGGTTTTATCGTTAGTTTAGAAGTCTGCATAAACACATGATGTTAATTTGACAATATATGATTAAGTCCTGGGGTGAGTGGTTAACTGTATGTCCCAGAGGTCCTTCAAAATCCACATTTATATAATTAAACTTATAAATATCTCCCACAGACCTCTCTTCTGCTTATATTTACTCTTGGATGTTGTCATCCCTGTTCACCCCAGTTTCCCAAGTTAGAAATGTCACAGTCTTCTGCCACCCCTTCCTTTTCCTCCATAGTCAAGCAGTCACCAGATCCTATAGAATCTGTCTCCTTTCTAATCCATAAGTCTTTTCAGTTCTATCTTTGTGTTAGGCCTACTGCTGCTTCCTTAGCTCATTCATTGGCTAGGCAACGATAGTATTATATAGTCTCTTTAGTTAATTAATTTGCCTCTAGCTTTCTCTACACTAGTCCATATTCTATCTTTTACTGAAGTTAGTTCCCAAACATAAATCTAGTTATGTCATGACCCTGATTAAAAACCGTAAGAGGTACCCTTTCATTTTGGCTTATGTAAAATCTTATCTTCAGTCTGGCTCATAAGCCCTTTATCTTCACTACTTACTTCACCTTAGACCTCCAGCCTCATCTCCCATTACTTCTCCTCTTATTTCTTTTCTTGCAGCTCACCCAGTTGCTTCCACTCCAAGGTTATGTGGTGCTTCTTCAAGTCCCTTTGCCTTTACACAAGTGCTGTCTTCTGTACAATGCCTTTTGCCTTGCTGCTCCCCTCCCTCACAACCCAAAAGGACATAGTTTTACTACAAGTCCAAACTCAGATGTCACTTCCTATCATATCATCCTAACCCTTCTCAAGCAGAATTAATTTGCTCCCTCTAAGTTGATGGCATACACATTTATCTTTTATCATCTTGTAAGGTAATTATCCCTACTTTTAGTGTCTATCTACCCTCAAGATTATGAGGTGTTTGCTTTGTTTTTATTTGTACTTTCAAATCTAGCCCAAGTCATAACAGACGCATGTCCTGGGTATATTGTAGTCATTAAGAACATAGGCTTTGCAGAGAGTCAGACAGACCTGGATTGAAATAAGGGCCCTGCAACCAAAAGGAATAGAATACATTTTGTGTGGAGAAAGAGGAAGTTCTGAAAAGGAAGGAACATGGGCAATGGCAGGTCTGGATATTTTTCACATCCTGCTTGGCCAGGATTAGAGGCAGGTAATACCTCAAAACCTACAGGAGGCCCAACTGGGAAACAAATTCAATTAGCCAATATTTTTACTAAGCACCTTGATACATGCACGGCTTTTTGCTACACAAGCACTAGGAGTGTGAAGATGAGTAAGACACGGACTCTGCTTTTGAAAAAGTTCAGCATGAACAAGGAAGATAGACATGCAAGTAAATATAATATAGTCTACAAATATATATTAATAAAGTAATTGTGAGGAACAGAAACCCCTTAGGAGAATGTCTCCTTTGGCAGAAAAACCTCAAGTCCAAAGTGATGCCCTAGCAAAGTTTTAAAGTATGAATTGGAATTCTACAGATGGGTAAGATGGTAAGGGCTTGGTAGACTGAGAACAGCATGTACTAAGGCATGAGGTACAGAAGCAGCCAAAGTAGAGAAACCATTGTAAGATTTCATGCATATGGTTATCTTAGCCTTACAAAGCAGCCTCTACTAAGATACCATAGATAACACCCAATTTAAATGTTTACATATGCTCTCTTGAAACAATCCTCATATCAATTTGTTATATCCTTCCCCTTTGAAATATAAAGTGGGTAGGAGCATGAACTTTGGAGATCAGAATTTGAGTTCAAATCCTGAAATACCTAGTTTTGCTAAGCATCATTTTACCATTCGTAAAAAGGGGTTATTAACTCTACCTATCCCGCAGGGATTTTAGAAGATTCAGAGAGAATGCATACAAAGCTGTTGGCACAGTGCCTGGTCCATAAGAAGGTCTCATCAGGACTCCATAAATGTTAACTATGTTGTGGCTCCTGATAGGCCTTTTTAAAAAACTTACTTATTTAAGAAGTGATTTATTGAGTGCTCTCTGTTTATTAGGTGCTGGAATTACAAAGATGAGTAAGGCACAACCTCTGCCCTTGAAGAATTTATAATTTATGAATACATGCACTATATCCTACTACATTTTGAGAATCAATAATTAATAACCTGGAAAATGCTTTAGGGGTTGGTTATAATAAAAAAAAAACTGAGAGAAGAAGCACCCAGATGTCTTTGGGGGCATTAGGAAAGTGTTTATCAAGGAAGACTGTGACTTGAAGAATGAACCAGTTTGCTGGTTTAGAGTTGGAGGATGGAGAGGAGTGAGGCTTTTCAGGGAAAAGGAAGAGCATATTCAAAGGGAAGGAAAAGGTAACATAACTCATTCAGAGAAAGACAAATGGTAGAAAAACCTCTAAGAGAGAAAAGGATGGGAGTAAAAAACATGCAGGGAACTGAATCTTCTCAGGTGAAACTCTGTGTTTGAAAAGTACCCCAGAGGGCCTAAAGTTACAACTTTGCTCCTCTAGAGAAGAGAAGTGATAAATTCTTTAGTTTGAGTATGAGAGAAGTCTCTGAAAAATTGCCCTGTCTCAGCCTGGGGTGCTGGGATGGTCCACTCATCAGGCATGAAGTCTTGCCTAGTCTAAGCAAACACTGCCAGTCCTCCGAACAGTGAGCACTAAACACTGGGTCAAAGGGTGGGTGAGGTAGGAGGAGCAAAGGAATGGGAGTTCATTAGTGATGTTAGTATCTGAGAGATGGTGTCAGCAGCAAAAGTAAAATTGTCCATGTTGTAGGGAGACAGTAAGAAAGAAGAAATTTCCGGTGGTTGCTGAAAGTTTCTGGAAACACATGAGGTAGATTGACCAACTAGACTGTGGTTTAATGGACAGCACCCAAAAATTGGACAGCACCTTAGCTCTCTAGAAGCTAAAAATCATGTGGATTTTGTGGAATATCACATGGAGTCAGCCATTCTTAACCTTTCCTTTGAGCCAAGGGAGGAATTTGGATAGCACTAGAAATTCCTAGAAATCTTTGGTTAAGCGTTAGCCATAGAATTTTCATCTATTGCAATGATCGTATTTTTTTCTTTGTTCTATTAATATGTTACTGTTTCACATTGATTAATTTTCAAATGTTGAACCAACCATGCACTCCTAGGATAAATCCCACTTGGGTATCATGTGTAATCCATTTAGATGCTGCTGGATTTGATTTTTAGTATTTGTTGATAATTGTATTTATATTCATAGGAGATATCGGTCTGTAGTTTTCTTGTGATTTCTCTATTTGGCCTTGGTATCGGAATAGTGGGCTCATAGAATGAGTTAGGAAGTATTCTTTCCTCTTGTTTTTTGGAAACATTTGAGAAGAATTGGTGTTAATTTTTCTATAAAGTTTGATAGAATTCACCAGTGATGCCATCTAGTCCTGGACTTTTATATTAGAAATTTTTTGATTATTGATTTAATCTTTTTACTTGTTCTCGGTATATTCAGATTTTCTGTTTCTTCTTAGTCAGTTTTGGTTATTTGTGTGTTTCTAGGAATTTGTCATTTTGTTTTGGTTATCTAATTTGTTTGGCATACAACTGTTCATAGTATTCTCTTACAATTCTTTTTATTTGTATAAAGTCAATAGAATGTCCCTGTTTTCATTCCTGATTTTAGTAATTTTAGTCTTCTCTCTTTTTTACTAGGTCAGTCTAGCTAAAAGTTTGTCAGTTTTGTTATCTTTTAAGAGAACCAACTTTTGATTTTATCAGTGTTTCTCTTTTATTTTTCCTATTCTTTATGCTTTATTTCTGCTTTAATCTTTATTACTTTCTTCTTGCTTTGGGTTTAGTTTACTCTTTTTCTAGTCTCTTAAGGTGAAGATTATGTTATTGATTTGAGATCTTTTTTCTTTTTTGATGTGGGCATTTACAGGTATAAATTTTCCTCTTAACACTGCTTTCACTGCATACCATAAGTTTTCATATGTTGTGTTTTCATTTTCACTTATATTAAGGTATTTTCTAATTTTTCTTGTGACTTCTTTTTTGACCTATTGATTGTTTAGAAGTATGTTGTTTAATTTCCACATACTTATGAAATTTTCTTCTGCTGTTGATTATCTTATTACATTCCATTGTGATCAGAACACACTGTGATTTCAGTCTTTCAAGCTCAGATACACATTTCCATTATCACTGAAAATTCTCTTGGTTAACACTGCTCTAACATAATGCTCTTTAAAATGTTCCACGGACCAGTACTGATCTGCAGACTGTCACTAGTCTGTGACACAGCAAGTCCAGAAGTTGAGAATGTTTAGAAACTTTCACAGCTGCAACATCCAAGTACATGACCAGTTACCTCATAATGCATTTTTATTGTATTTTACATAGTATTGATCTGATCTGTGATAGATTGGAAATTTTAAAAAATACAACTGATTGTTCACAATGGATAATTTGAGAAGTACTACTCTAGGTAGGTTTACATAAGAATTGCAGGATCACAGTCTATGTATATATGTTCAACTTTTACAAGATAAACTCAGTCTGTTTTCTAAAATCATTGTATCAATTTATACTTCCATCACCAGGGAATGAGTTTCCATTGCTCTGCTGTTTCTCTGACCCTTAGTATTGCCCACCTCCCACTTTTTTTTTCCAAAGTTTTGCCATCTGGTAGGTGTGAAATGTCATCTCATAGTTTTAATTTGCGTTTCTCAAATTACTGATGATAAGTATATTTTCATACGTGTATAGTACATTTGTGATTCCATTTTGTCATCTTAGGAATTATTTATGTGTCTGGATACTAATCCTCTGTTGGTATGTTGCAAATATCTTCTCCTGTTTGCAATTTATTTTTATGGTGCTTTGATGAGCAGAAGTTCTTAGTTCTTTTTGTATCATGTTTAATAAATTCTTCTATAACTTCTTTTTATTTTAAAGTTTTGTCTTTCACATTTAGGTCTTTGTGCCCACTTGCACTTGAATTTGATTTCTGTGTAGAATTTGAGATAAGGTATAATTTTATTTTTTTTCTCTGTGGTTAAGAGTTCCAGGATTGTCTCTTGAATAGATTCTCCTTTACCACTGATTTTCAATATCAAATTGGCCTTAAGTTATGTTTTAATATATGAGTAGGTCAACTTCTGGACTCACCATTGTGTTCCATTGATCAAGTAATCTAATCCTTGCCTTAATTGCTACACCTTTAAAATAAGTCTTGATAGCAGATAGTATAAATCTTGTCATGAAGTTCTTCTGTGGAAATTTCATGATCAGTTTGTCATTTGTCTTTTGTATGTTTGTTATTTATCCAGAAAGCTTACTAAACACTCTTTTTCATTCTAATAATTTATTTGTACACTCTTGGGGTATTTTTAAAATAATCATTCTCAGCAAATAATGAAACTTTTGTTTGTTCCTCTCCAAACCTTATACCTGTTACTTCTTCTCTTTGGCTTCATATATGAGGGCTAGAATCTATAGTGCTGATGGTAATGGACATGCTTGTAATGTTGCTGATCTTAAAAAGAATGCTTTCCACATCACCTTTAAGCATGACTTTTTTTCTTGTGGATGCCTTTTATTAGATTTTTGAAGTCCTCTTCTGTTCCTAGTATTAAAAGTTTTTATCATGCACAAATACTAAGTTACATTAAATGCATTTATTGAGATGATTATATGATTTTTCTCCTTTAATCTGTTAATGCAAATGTTAAATTAAATTACATTTAAGCGATTTCCCAAATTAAGCCAACTTGGCATTCCTGTTATAAAACCAACTTAGTCATGTTGTAATATCTTTTTTATTCAATACTGGATTAGATTTTAAAATGTTTACTTTGGGCATTTTGCATCTCTATTCATAAAGCAAGACTGTTCTATAATTGTCTTTTTGTAAAATTAGTTGATGAGTTTAACCTTTTTTTTTTTTTATTCTCTGGAAGTGTTTGTATAAGATTACAATTTTGTTTCTTGAATGCGTAGTGAAATTTACCTGTAACCCATCAGAACTGTTGTTCTCTTGTGAGAAAAATTTTAACTTTTGATATAATTACTTTAATGGCTGAAATATATTTAGGATTCTAGTTTGTTCTTTAGATAATTTATTGGATTTTTGGGGGGTTCATCTGTGTCATTTATGTTTTCAAATTTATTGGCATAAAATTGTTCTTAATATTCTCTTATCTGTTTAATCATATGCATTATTTGTTATATTCCATTTTTCATATTTAACTTTTAAATTTATGCTTCTCATGTTATTCATGATTAACCCTGTAATGGCATTATCAATTTTGTTCATCTTTTGAAGAACTAGCTTTTGGGTACAGTGAGTCCCCTACATACGAAGGAGTTCCGTTCCAAGAGTGTGTTCATGAGTCCAATTTGTTTGTAAGTCCAACAAAGTTAGCCTTGATACCCAACCAACACAATCGGCTATATAGTACTGTACTGTAATCGGATTATAATGCTTTTCACACAAATAATACATAAAAAACAAACAAAAAAATAAAGAAAACATTTTTAATCTTACAGTATAGTGCCTTGAAAAGTACAGTAGTACAAGTACAACAGCTGGCATATAAGGGCTGGCATCGAGTGAACGGGCAAGAAGAGTTACTGACTGCAGGAGGGAGTGGAGGTGGGAGATGGTAGAGCTGAAGGATCCTCAGCAATAGGAGACAGAGGGCAAGCTGCAATTTCACTCACACCTGACATTGATGGAATGCATGTTCACATCTTTGAAAGTTCACAACTTGAAGGTTCGTATGTAGGGGACTTACTGTATATTGATACTTACTATTGGCTGCTTATTTCCTACCTAATTTCTTTCCATAACTATCTGTATTATTTTCTTCCTTCTACTTTTTTATTTTGCTTTATTCATTATATATTATGCTGACTTTTAAAACTTTAATTTAGATGCTTTCTCATTAATTTTCAGCCATTTATCTTTCCTAATGTAAGCATTTAAGGCCATTAAATGTCCACTAAGTATTGCTTTAGCTGTATCCTACAAGTTTTGATATGTATGGTTTTTGTTAATGTTTTCTTATAAATATTTTCTGATTTCTGTTGTGATTTCTTTAATGACTTCTGAAGTTTTTTAAAGTCCTTTTGTTTATTTTTGGTTTTGTTTTTGTTTTGCCTCAAGCCTGTAAGAATATCTTTCTTGTTACTGATTTCTGCATTTAAAGGCATTGTGGTCATGGGATGTGAGCAATATGAAGACCTTGTTACTTACTTAGTAAAAGGACTATAATTCTTAAAATCCTATACTATAATACTGGGATCAGTTTTTCCAATTTTAAATCCAACATGCTAATATATATATATATGTGTATATATATATATATATATATATATATATATATATATATATATACATATATATATATATATATATATATATATATACATATATATATATATTCAGTGTACTTTAGGGTTTGTAATTTAGTCAAATGCATTTGCAGTACTGTCATTACTTAGGTTTTTCCCTTCAATCTTAGATCGTAGATATTAGCAGTAGCATGAAGAGAAGGCCCACAAAATTATTCCCATACTTAAAAAAAAAATTAGGTTCTAAAAACTCTTATTGAGTTGTTGTTTTATTTTCTAATTTGTTTGTTTTGTTTTCTGGGCCCTGAAATGAGTACTGTAAATCTGGTTCAGATTTATTGATTATAAAGAACAGACATTAAAATCTTCAGTGTGATTTATAGTTCATTTCCAAAGACTTTTTATCAACAGTGATGTTCTTTACCCTGTACTTTTAAACTCCACAAAGAATAGTGTTCTTAGAGTGCTGTTTAAAGGGAGGAAGGAGTAACTCTCCCCTCCCTACCTTTTATCTCAGAGTTTGGGTCAGCATTTTTCCCTTTGGTTTTTTTTTCCTGCTTCCACCTTACAGTATGTATTACATTTATGTAACACTGAACTTTTATGTATTATTTAACAGTGTCATGAACTGTTTTCTCTGACTGCTGTATGTTAGATACTCACAGATAAACTACAGATTAGGTAGTGTCTGTATTTTCCAGGTAATGAAACCAAGACTGAAATGCTAAATGCCAGTAAATGGGACAAGCCAGAGTTCAAACCCGTCTCACTCCAATGTTGCCAACATTTACATTTGTGTAAGTTTTGTTCTGTAGATCTTTTGTAGTATGTGTGATCTCATTAAGAAGCAATTTTAGACCATGGATGGCTTAACATGTCCCAATATATGAATAGTTATTTTCATTTTTCATATTGCTTTAATTTTATTTCCATTGCAAATGCTTAAAAAAGGTTTTCAGAGGCTCTAACTTGTTTACTACTAAATATTCCCCACTGTCATTTATATTTAGTTTCATCACTTTGTTAAAAGAATGAGCAAAGTGTGGCCATAAAGGTTGATCTGTCTCCCCACATACTTTTCCACTTATCTCTAGCTTCTGTATAGAATAGATACACAGTGCTTGAAGTTTTCCTCGAGTAGATTTCATTATTTCTGTCTGACCTTAAAAGATTTGTTCAAAGAATGTCTGTTAGGCAAAAAGTTTGCTTGAGTTATTAGTTTAAAAACTTCCTGCTAGACTGCATTTTTTTGTGTATTCAACATGGCATTCCAGAAGAACATAGTGGCCTTATATGAGCTTGGTCAAAACTTCTCCTGGCTATTTCAAAAATTAAGTCACTGGAACACAGTGAAAGTGTTTCATGAGGTATATTGGATGGATGGTTGCATACATGGGTGAATGAGTGAGTAAATAAATGAAAATTTTGCATATAAGTTTTTACAGTAGCTAGTCTCCTGTGTGTGTACCTTTGTAATGTTGCTAATGTTATAGATACAACAGCAGCAGAAAGACTTTCTGGATGAAGAACCCTGGCAAGAACTTCTTATTAATCCTTCATTGTGGTATTAAAAAAAAACAAACAAACTCATGTATCTGTTTCTGTAGTTTGCATATTTTCATTATACCATGATTTATAAATACATATTGAACCCAAGAGTTGTCAGTGGCTTTTTTAATATGAAAATATTTGCACATGTGTGAAACCTGGTTCTAACATGTGTGAAACCTGGTTCTAACAATTGAAGAAAAGTGTAATTTACTATTTGCTTTCCATATATACAGTAAACTGCAACATTCACACATTTAGTAATGGAGTGCCCAGTAATCAACTTTTCAGCCCTATTGGCGTCACCAGACTCTTTTTTTTTCCAGCTTGATTGAGGCATAATTGACAAAATCGTAAGATATTTAAAGGGTACTATGTGTATACATATGCAAGGTGAAAGGATTCCCTCTATCAAGTTAATTAACGCATCCATCACTATGTTTACCTTTCTTTCCTTCCTTCCTCCTCTCCCCTCCCCTCTCCTTTCCTCCCCTCCCCTCTCCTTTCCTCCCCTCCCCTTCTCTCCCCTCCCCTCCCCCTCCCTCCCTTCCCCTCCCTCTTTTTTTCTTCCTTCCTTCCTTCCTTCCTTCCTTTCTTTCTTTCTTTCTTTCTTTCTTCCTTCCTTTCTTTCTTTCTTTCTCTTTCTTTCGTGAGAACATTTAAGTTCTATTCTCTTAACAAATTTTGGTTATACAATGCAGTGCTATCAACTGCAGTCACTGTGTTTACATTAGAATTATCATACTCTTAAGTTTAGATATAGTACAGCAGTTTTACCTTAATACATTAGACTAGTAGAAATGTAATTAATATTAAGTGAGCTGTGCCAATATACTAGTATAATTAAAATATTGTTTAATAGTCTGGATTTAAACATTTAAAATTATTTTCCAATTAAGAAATAACCAACGGAAATTCTTCTAGTTTGTTATAGTGAGGGTTAATTGTACTAGTCTGCTTTTACGTTGCATACACTTGTAAAATGATTATTTTAGGGCCTAACTGAGGTATGGACTGCCATTCCAAAATTCATTGAAAATGTCAAAGTAAAAGATATTTATTTTGTTAGTATCCTTCTTAATAATGCCCAGAATTTCGAATGTTAAACAGAAGACTTCACAAAAGACATTGAAAAAAATATTACTTCCAAGTTTCTTTTTCTTATAATGACTGATTATTTGTTTTATAAATATATTTTTGTCATTTCTCCCTAAATGACCTTACCTCAGTCAAATCATGTACCATTTTACCTGGCCTTTATAGATGGGGATATGGTTCTGCTGTTTATCCTGTCACCTTGCCATTTTATTATCTGTTCATTTTCTAACTAAATAGGCTTTATACATGTTTCCACCAAGATTATGAAAAGGTTAGATAGGACTTATTTCTGATGAAGATACCCTTTATCCCTCCTTAGATTCTTTGTTTGTTATGCGTTTTCTTCTCCACTGCAAAAGAATTTCCCAATCTCTGGGTGTTGCAGTTTTTTTGGGTTTTTTTGTTTGTTTGTTTTCCTTGCTGTATGCGGGCCTCTCACTGTTGTGGCCTCTCCCGTTGCGGAGCACAGGCTCCAGACGCGCAGGCTCAGCGGCCATGGCTCACGGGCCCAGCCGCTCCGCGGCACGTGGGATCCCCCCGGACCAGGGCACGAACCCGTGTCCCCTGCATCGGCAGGCGGACTCTCAACCACTGCGCCACCAGGGAAGCCCCTGGGTGTTGCAGTTTTTGAAATAGTTCTTGAGGTTTAATTTTGTCAAGGTGTTTAAAAATAATATAAATAATTTTTTACTAATTTGTCATTTTTTGAACATATTCGCAATCCCATAGAATTTTTATTTAGAATGTAACTCCTTTACAAAATGTTCTTTCCTTTATCATAAATAACCCTGCTTGCCTATTAGAGATACAAGTCAGACCGATCTGTAATTTTAAGAATATTGTAATTATAAGTAGCTGGTAATAAGTGATCAATGGCACAGTAGTGAGATTTTTTTTCTTTTTATGTTTCTCTTTTCTGTTTTTAAGTTTACTTCCTAGTCACTTTGGTAAATCTAGGAAGTACATAAAATTAGAAGGAGCCACTGTTAAGACTTCAGCATGTTTCTTTGTTTTTTTCTCTACCCTTTCCTCCCTTTATGTTTTTTCTCTATACCTGTGCGTTGTGTATCTAGTTTTTCTTAATCAAAGAAAAGGGGAAATTTATGCTATTATAAATATATTTCCATGTTATTCAAAACTTTTAAATGTAATATTTCTTTGTGTATATACACCATAACTTAGCCATTCCCTTACTGTTAGACCTTAGATTGTTTCTAATATTTATTATTCCACGGCAATAAGTATTTTTTTACATAAGACTACATCAGCATCTCAATTTCCAAAGGCTAGAATTCATGAAAATGAAATTCCTGAATCAAAGTTTATGAAGTTATTTTTTTTTTAATGTTTTGGCCATGCCTTGTGGCATGTGGGATCTCAGTTCCCTGACCAGAGATCGAACCCGCGCCTCCTACATTGGAAGCATGGAATCTTAACCACTGGACCACCAGGGAAGTCCCTATGAAGATTTTTGAAGCTATCTTTCATATTGTCAATTTACACATCTACTCTGGCACTATATTAGATTGTCTTATTTACCATTGAATGCTTTGGATTCTCTCTTCTTTAAAATCTTTAATTTTTATTTCTTTGTATCCTCAGGATATTAAATGTTTCTCATGTACTTTTTTACCATTGGTACTTCCTTTTGTTTTAATAGGATATCCATTGATATTCACTTTGTTCTTTTCATCTATTGAGGGCCTAATTTTTTATTTATGAATACATAAGAGTCTATTGTATAGTATGGATATTAACATTTTGTCATGTTGGCTGAAAATATCTTCCCAGTTTGTTTGCGTGTTAGATTGAAATCAGAATTATCATAAAATAGTTTTACAAATTCTCTTCCTGTTGGCAGCCTTAACCTTGAGATGAATAGATATAATAATAGTATATACACATGTATGATATCATTTTTGTTTTGTTTTGTTTTGTTTTTGGTGAGAGGAAAGTTGCAAGATGCGAAAATTTGACATTACTTCCTAGAATCTTAATTTGTAAAAAGTAAAAAACAACATGGTTCCTGCTCTTAAAACACTTAGTTTTTATTCCGAATTTGCATATTTTCTAAACTACATTCTTTTGAGCTACCCTAATCATTGAAATTTGAGTCCCTTAACATGCTTTCAAAATGCATATAATTTTATATTCTGTATTTAGTAGCTTAAATATTTAACACTTTGTCTATATTCTGTAAGCTCAGAATAATATATAAACTTTTGCTGAATTCTTTTTGTTTTAACTTCATGTAAATGATATTTTGTTTTGCAGATGTGTGATTACTGTTACAGGCAAACGAATATCTAGTTTGAACTTTGGTTTAGGAATTTTTAATAATTAATGGTACTTGAATCATAAAATTGCTTCTGAGTTTTAACTGTTAGTATGATTTTTGAGGGTGTCATTTTTCTTTCCACCACCAGTATATTCTGATAAGGATTTCTGAAATTTAACTATTGTATATACTACGCTAAAAGGAAAAAATATATATATTGCAGATTCTTTTCTAGAAAATTACAAATTGTCTTGGAGAACACAAGAATTTCTGAGAAGATGTTTACAGATAGCTTGGCATCTGTGACCCAGTTTGAGAAGCAATTTGCTTAGCCTCTCTCTCTCTCAGTATTCTAATAAAATTTTTGAGAATTATCTTCATCACTAACAGGGGAAAAAAAACACAAAATGTTTTTAAAGAAATATGAGGTACACATTACTTTTAGAATTTGTTTTAGGGATTGTGGATGGTTTGAGTACCTATGTTTCTTTGGTTGGTTTCTTTAGAATTTAAGTTATTCTTCAGATGTTTTGAACTTGTGTCTTTCCTGAAATTTTAGGAGCTTTATACATTTCTTGTCTCTGTTTTAGTTTAAACCTTGCCATTGAAAAACATCCAGATTTTAATTTACCTGGGAAATAGAAGTAAAATAAATGCTAGGAACAGAAGTTGGGGATCCTTAGGATTCTTTCTAAATTGTATTCCCCTAATAAAGGGGTCAACACACTTTTTCTGTAAAGGGCCACCCGGTAAGGCCCTAAATGTTTTATGAGCTAGACTCAACTTTGCTTTTGTAACACAAAACTAGCCACTGACAATACATAAATGAATGGCATGACTGTGTTCCAATGAACTTTTTTTACAAAAACAGACAGACAGTGGGCTTAGTTTGCTAATTCCTGTGCTAATGCATATTTTGGATGAGACTGCCTACGTGTGAACAAGGGCTCACTTATTAAAAAAAAAAAAAGTTGGTGATCTTGATGGGGCCTCTCTAATGGCCCCTTTTGCCATCACTGTACAATTTATACATCCTGTAAAACCTATGAATGTACCAATTATAGTATTGCTGCTTTCTTATTTACCAGTATCTGAGACCTTTGACCTACAGACCCTGCCCAACCCAGTTCCTAGTCAGGGTATTAGTGATCTCATTCTTGGAAATTAACCTTTGTGCTTTTTAGCACATTGTCCAAATGCCTAGGTTGAGTCTGTAAGCGCTCTAATGCCAATAAGATATACCCTTCTCCACCATTGTCACCCTGTTTGATCAGACTAGAGTCTGATAACTTGTCCAGTATTGGTAAACTTCCATGTCCTGGGATCTCATGGGACTGCAGCCTCTTATACCAGGCAGAGAATCCTTATGCTTCTGCCTTATATAGGGTTGATCTCAGGAAACTTACTGCTTCTACTACTTATCTTCATGTGTCATCACTTCACAAAGATCCCTTCCATATTGCTCCTTCTACCAGCTAAGATCATTTAGAAGTTAGTGCTACCCTAGATCAAACCTACATTTTTCCTCATAACACTTTGGACACTCTAATTTTTGTTGCTCCTCACCTTTCTCTGCAGCTAGCTAATGCCCCCAGCCCCAACCGTATCCATTCCCAGCCATTTTTCATAGGGCCCATCAAGCCTCACAGCTGAACTCACCCTCCTCTTACCTAATGACAAAGAAGCACTAACTTTGAGATAACTACCTGACAAATGATTGGAAGCTTTATGTTGGCCAATTTCCCCTCCCTTCCTTCCTTCTTCCCTCCCCTCCTTTCCTCCCTTTATTCCTTTAGTAATTGATGTATGAAAAACAATACTTAAAATACTGACAGCAATTTGTTCTTTTGTATAGTCCACTGCTTTTATATTGATGTATTTCTGTTAACATACTTGAGAGGTGAAATTGTATATTGTGGTCACTTCTTGATACCTAAAATTATGGTTCCTGCTTGTCTTACCTCCTTCAAGCCCTACAACCCAGTGATTAGGTGAGATTCTTTACTGCTTTAGAGTCTGATAGAGATGGAGTTGCACAGCCAGCATCTGAGAAAATAAATTTAGGCATCACCACTTTCCAAAAGGAAGATTTGGGACTAGGTAGCTCCCAACGTCATCCCCAGTTTTCACATGTATAAGCCCCAACTGCTCAGAGCAGAAACAGAGGGAGGGTGAAACATCTTTGCTTGATTCTGGAGCATGTACCAAGAAGGGCCTGGCAGGCCTCTTTCCAGCCTCATAGGCCCCCATATTGAGGCTTTGCTCTCTTCATATAGCCTGGTATTTCCCAGCGTCGTTAAGGCAGAAGTGGGAGGAAGGTAGAAGAGCAAACCTATGAGTTTGGGAGGTGTTTCTGTGTTTTCCTAGCCTGTGAACATTCCCTATCCCGTAGTTGAAACCAGACTGTTTTCTTTGACAGCAACAGCTCAGAAGCTGTCATGAACATTTCAGATCATCATTCAAAAAAGATGTAGGGGGGGTTCCCTCGTGGCGCAGTGGTTGAGAGTCCGCCTGCTGATGCAGGGGACACGGGTTCATACCCTGGGCCGGGAAGACCCCACATGCCGCAGAGCGGCTTGGCCCGTGAGCCATGGCCGCTGAGCCTGCGCGTCCGGAGCCTGTGCTCCACAACGAGAGAGGCCACAACAGTGAGAGGCCCGCATACCACAAAAAAAAAAAAAAAAAAAAAAAAAAGATGTAGGACAGCCATTTTTAGGAAAGGAAATTAATATAGGGATAGCACAGTATGAATTAAAATGTGAATTAAAATGTGAGTTTTTTCAAAGCTGAGTGTGTGTTAAATTAAATGACCGCCTGTTAGATAAATTAGAGATGACATGGAAAGTGTGGGATAGGAATGTTACAAAATAACATGGTAAGTTTGAATATTCTATAGATTATAGGGTTGTTTTTTTTTTAATAGAAAACACTGTAAACTCTGTGCCTTGTGGGATTTTTCTTAAAGGTAGGAAGATCGTCTGTTGATGCTCATTGGCTGGAATATATTCAAAGCAGAGCTGAAAAGATGAATTAAGCATTTAATTGATGTGTGGTTAATAAAACATATCTGTTATTTGTATGTTCCAAAATTAAGCAGATGGTATTGTTAAAGCTTTGGGGATAGGGAGGGCCAAGAGGCATTTACAACATTATTTTCACTGGGTAGATTTATAGGTACTTATTGATTTTAAATGCTGTGTGTTAATAGGTAAATATTTTACGTTCATCTCATAATGATGCCTCATCTCTCACAATCTACTCACCTTAGTATTTACTATTTCCTTCAGCAGTACTAAACTGTTTTTAAATCTACCACATATACTATGTTTTTTCTCACCTCCAGGGCTTTGCTCAAGCTCTACTTTCAGGGAAGAATGCCCTTCATTTATCTGTGCTTGTTTCATTCTTATCATTTGAGATTTGGCTTGGACATACTGTCAGGCTTCTTTTGTTCTTCAGAGAATTTTTGGCACCATCCAGTTTTGTACTCTGTCATGTTAGAATTTTCTGGGAATGCCTAGAGAGCAAAGATGGCGTTCCCAGCGCCTAGCATAGATCATGGCACATCAAGGTGCTCAATAAGTATTTGTGGAACTGAATATAGATTTAAGACTAGTTGTATCTATTCTGGTTAATACTAAGAAACACAAGTTAATGTTGTTAGAAGTTTTGACTCTATTCACAGTAACTGTGCAAAATAGAATACACAGGGTGCATGCACTCTGAATATTCATTAATTCAGTACATTTATTGAGCATTGACTCTGAACCAGACACTATGCTAGATGCTGAAATGTCTATGAGCTTTAAATGTATCTACATCAAAAGAAGTATTTTGAACCCCAATTAAGAGCCACTCAGTAATTGTTAGGCATTTTTGTTATATTTGATTTTCTTTACAAATTATCATTAGACATGGAGCAAGATAAAGTCTTCAAGAATTCAGTAAACACCTTATCTCATTTGCCAAGACATAAATAAATTTTTCTTAAGTTCTGATACCTCCAAGACTCAATAAATTAATCTGTATCCTATAGATTCATTCCAGATGACTCGTTACATAAGTAAATATTGTTTAGGATCTCACTCTCAATGTTACTTAAAAAACAAAAGCATTGAATTTAATTCCATTTAATTCCAGAACATTAAACAATTAAAACAATTAAATTAAAACAAGTGGAAATAGGATGCTGTTCAGGGTTACAAAATAATTTCATTCAGTTCCTTTCCCCTGTCTTACACTACCCCCTACTTCCATGCCTCCCCCTATCCTTCAAAGCTGACTTTTAAAATCTCATGATAACTGAGTGGTCATTCTTACACTCATCTCACACCGGTGCTATAGAAAGCATCTTGCCCTGTGTGGGTAAAGGTTTAAGAAAACCTTTTCCCCTTCAACATGAGAGTTTGACCTTCTGTTAACTGCTCGCTCTGTTTCCTTGGTAACCTGATAAGGGTAATATATCAGCTGTGTCACTAGGCAACATTGCTTATGGTAAAAATTGATAAACTTCATCTGTACTGATAGCACTACAAATACCTGGCAGGAAGCCATATCTTTGGGTTTCCCTGAATGTGGTGACTCTTATAAATGGATGTGTCCCTTGAAGGGATCCTGGAAGCTATGCCTATGGAGTTGTTACAAGAGATACTGACACCTGACGGGGCATGAGGCCTCTAAATCAGTGCAGCTTCCTCATCTGTCTGATGTGGGTCTCATCTTGTACTGAAGCCATGATCTAGGAGGCCATTACGTGGACTGCTACAAGGACTCCTGCAGAAGAGGAACAGCTGACACTGCCCTGCTGGCAAATATCAGTACTTGTCCTGTAACATTCTGGGTAGACTGTTGCCTGCTGTAGCTTGTGGTTGTCCTGTGAATCTGCATATTCAGTTGGATCTAAGAAGATTTTTTAGTGTGCTTTGAGGATCTGGCAACGTACACTTTGTTTCTGAGATCATGCTAAGGAGAGAATGTATTGGAAGAACAGAAGCAGATCTTAGATTAGTTATTTCACAGTAATGCTCCCTTTGAGATCATATCTGAATCCAGGAGCTTTTTCCACACTGGGTTGTAGAATACTTCCAACAAGTAACTTCTGTTGGAGAAAGTCTGATTTGGTTGTACACTGTAGTATTTATTTGTTCATTTGTCAAGTATTCCCACTGATGGTGCATTGATAGTTTCCTTTTTTGTTGCTTTTATGAATTAGGGATCATCTTAAGAAATAAGGAGATGATGAGTGATAATTGTAACCAATTAGCACTTTGTGGGTACCTCATTTCACTTTCACTATGTCGTTGCTCTCTGTACCATGTTGATAGATTCTTCATCTAATTTTACTAACAGTTACTCAATTCTTCTATTTAAAATGTGCCCTTCTAGGTCATTTATAAGAAAGGATTTCATTCTCTGGTTATAATTTTAAGTGATGTGTTGTTACCAGTAGGTAAAGGAAAATATCACAAAGGTTCTTAAGAATTGAGAAAACACTTTAGACTAAAACCCAAATTTTTAGCTAATGCAGGATTCATTCATTTAATTTTTTTTTAATATTACAGAAACAAGTAGTTCTCTTTTGAAAAATTGTAATGTATGGATAAATGAGAGTAAAGTTTCCAAATGTGTAATTTCATTGTTCAGAGACGCCCACTGTTAGTATACATGTTTTTCATTACATACCTTTTGTTACTCTGTGTGAATATACAATGTAAAGGTAGAGGGAGGGAGGAAGTGAGAGACAGAGAAAAAGAGACATATCTATTCTATTATAATTTTTTTAATGGGATCAAAATGTGCATACTGTTACACAACCTTTTTTCATTTGATACATCGTAAATATATTTTCATGACCATACGTATTTATCAACATAATTTTAAAATTCAAGATAGAATTATACTAAATGGAAGAACCATAATTTATTTGATCAATTCACTATTGTTGGCATTTATGTTTTTTCCTTATTGACAGGAGTCTTTCTTAAGAGCTCACAGTAAATGGTTATACAGTCAGTGCTTTTTTCTGGATTTAACATTTATATAAATGTCACCTTATACTATGTTACTGTGTTTAGCAGCTGTGTCACAATGCTGGATAATAAGGAGCTTGTGGGAAACTCTACAGTAGGTGGTTCCTATTTATATAAAGTATTGCTAAGTCATTTTATCCTTATTTTTTCAATATCTTCATTAATTAAATAACACAAATACTGAATAAGATCAAAGGACAAAAGCATGTTATGCTTCCGTAAAGATTTCTCTGTATATCAACATAGCACTCTATTTTAGGGGTAAGATTAAGTCACTGGTGCTTTTATGTGATGATATATGTAATATCCATTTCAGTAATTTGATATTTGTAGTATGTTTGCTACTAGTAGGACAGAGAAGTAATCCCAGCTGCTTTATTCAAAAGTATCACCACAATTGTTAAAACATAAATCATTAAGAGAACCTCTGGAAAAACAAACCAACAAAATAATCCTCAGACAGAATGACCATTCTGTTTTATTATGTGGGACCAAGGTTCTTTAATGGAGAAATGAGTAGAGTACCAGGTATAAAAGTTTGAGGGCATATCTCTAGTTCACATTTCACCATCTTGTCCAAAAGTGTATTTTGGAGATTTTTTTTCATTTTTGCATTGTTAAACTTTATGCCATTCCTCTGATACTACATAGCACATTCTAGATTGTTAGAATTATAGAAAAGTCTGGCAACTTCACTGCTGTGAAAATTGGAAATACAGAAATAACATTATAAAAGAACTTAATACTATTTTGTTTATATAAGTCTTTTAAAATGTAAGTGTAAAACTTTAATATTACTATAAATTGATGGTAACTCCAAGTAAAGTAATAATTTAAATTATGTTTAAACTATGTCTAAAAATGATAGACATAGTTTAAAATATTGAGAATTATTTTCATTTAAAGTTAAAATCACTAATATTAGTCTAGTAGATTATGATATTCTCTCCCTATTTCTGACACACTCCAACTGTCTAACATAAGTAAATATACATAGATATTTATGTATGATGTATTTTTCTTTATATGTGTGTATATATAAAAATGTGGGTTTATGTATATGTACATACAAATATGTGAACAGTTAGCAGAGGGCCACAGTTATTGAGGCAGACATTGTGCTAAGTCACTTTATATTCTCATTTAATCCTCTTAATAATCCAGTGAAATAGGTACTCTTCTTAGCCCTTTTTTTTTTTTTTTTTTTTTTGCTGGTACGCGGGCCTCCCACTGTTGCGGCCCCTCACTGTTGCGGAGCACAGGCTCCGGACGCGCAGGCTCAACAGCCATGGCTCACGGGCCCAGCCACTCCGCGGCATGTGGGATCTTCCCAGACCGGGGCACGAACCCGTGTCCCCTGCATTGGCAGGCGGACTCGCAACCACTGCGCCACCAGGGAAGCCCTATCCCTTTTTTCTGAGATGAGAAAATTGACATGTAGAGAGAAGTGACTTGTCCACAGTTATACAATCATTAAATAATAGACCTTGGGACTCAGACTGAGGTCTCTCAATGCTTTAATGGTATTATAGCTAATATATATGCCCAGTATGTTTCTACCTATTGGACTGTCTATTCATTAAAGATGATCTTAGATGTTTTCTCTGTGCTAGTTCAGCATTACCCATTTCTGTCCTCGAGTCCTCCTAGGTTACCCTCTGTCTTTAAAATGCATTCTGTTTTAAAACACTTTTAAAGAACAAAACTGGTTGTTTTGTTCTTTAAACTGGTTGTTTGTCCTACAAATTTTTCTTAGCAGATGTTATGTTGGATAACTCTCTTTTTAGTTGAAAATGCAATAAATGGTTAACATTCTGTGAGTTTTGTAATCATTAAGTTTTGTTTTTAAATAATTTTCATGGTGCGATCAAATACTAAATAGGAAAGATTATATGAAGAAAAAATTTAAAGTTCTTTGGATAGTACATGTTAACAAAATGTCTTACATGATCAGATGTTATCTTCTGGAGGAAATTATAGCTAAGTGTACATATCTATTCACCTTCTTTTAATCATAATATGCATCTAGAGAATTCAATATGCCTAATTTGAACATAGTTTCTGCCCTGATCATTACTATCTAATATAATATTAGCATTTATTAAAATAGATATAACATCTTGAGATTGACTGAAAGTCAGATACGAAACACATTTAGGTAATGGGACTATGTATACATATATTGTAGTTACCTGAAGTCTGCATAGTGAAAATGTGTCATCATTTAGTTAAAAATAAGTTTACTAAATTATACCATCTCACACAGTGTCATCCCTTGGGATAATATATTTTTGGATGCAAAACAGATTCCCATTTTACTAGGGATCAAACATCTAAAAAATTTATGGGCCAAAATACAGACTTTTGTCTTTATAGGTAATATTTCTATTTTAGAAATTACCAACATGGTTTGCTCTGTTTCTAAAAAATGCTTTTAGAAGTATCTATGTTATACAGCATAAAGAAAAATACTGGCTCCTTTCATTGTGATTTAGTTCAGCTTATTGTTGTTTTTATTCTGGGGGTATAACCTATATACCAACCAAGGGTTTGATTGAGTAGTAAGTTGAATGCTTTTAGATTTAACACATCACATAGCATATCACTTTAGTTCTTCAGGGGGCATCTGAATTCGTTGTTGTATAAAAACTGAATAAAATGGCACTTGATTACCCCCTGATAATAGAATATTACTTTCCATGACAGGCTCTTGTATTATGAATGTATCAGATTTCTTTATTAACTCAAAAATTTTATCATTCTAAATTTTCATATCTCCTGAAAGCTAGATAAGTTGGGTCTGACTGGGAGTAGTATTTCCTTTACCAGGGGTAACTGTTTATGTATGTTTTCTGCAAGTTTTCTAAACTACAGTGATTTGACTGAGAAATATAAATTTCTGTTTTATTTTGTTAATGTTCTGGAGTACACATATGTAGCCCTAAAGTTTACCCTTTTACCAAAAATGGCATAGGAGATGAAGTGATAGATGCAGTGAATACTCCATCTAGGTTTCTTTGCAAACCCAAGGCCTTAGACCCCTCCCATAGAACTGGCCAAGAATCCTCACAAAGAAATATTTTAGTCTTCCACTTAGTACCTGATTTAATCTAAATAGCCTGCTCTCCTTAAAAGTGTGAGATTCTCACTGTGATGATTTTTTGTTACTGTGTGACAAGAAGATAGATCAGGTCAAGACCCTACTGTAGTGATGAAGTCAGTTTAGAAGAGAAAAAGGTCACTGTTGCCTTAATTTTAGATTTACTGTGCTTTGTGTTTGTGTTGGGGGAGGTGGTAGTAGGTAAGTCAGACTGCGTATTAAACCCTTTCTCTTGATGTACAAATAAAACTCTTGGGCTTAAGGGGAGGACACATTGCTAAAATTGGTGGGTGTGAAGTTAATATTAAAATTCAGTATTGTAATTGTTTTTCATGAATCAGTTTAAAACTGTTTGAATGATTTTCTTATCCCTTTTCCTTCCTTGCTCTTTCATTTAAAAACATTGCCTCGGTGGAAACAAAAAATGTAGTGCGTATAAGTGGAAAGTAATAAACCTCAAAGGAATAGAATTTTTTATATGAGGAGTGGCAGTCATGATTTGGAAATGAGTGGCTGGAGGAATGCTGTCCTCCTACTTCCCCCAGCCTCTGGGGGAGGCTGTTAATCCCCAGTGTTAATACAAGGGTGCTGGGAGAGTAAAGGTTTCCTCCTCTAGAAAGGACTACCAGAGAAAGGTGTCCTCTGGGTTTCTATTAAGGCAAATAGGTCTCTAGACAGAGCATTTTGTGAAGACAGTGAGGCATAGGGGATTGTCAGTTGTTCATTAGTAATTACAGTAGCAGTAACAGAGGTGCAGTAGAAAAAGCATTGTCGGAAGGGATTATTGAAAAGATGGCTCAGGGAAGAAGACAAGAGTAGAATGAGGCAACCAAGGAAGACTATAGATGACTCAGGGAGTGGCTAATGATAATGGGGCTGTAGGGCATATTGGGATAAACTGGATTTAGTCAGGTTTGTTTCTTGGGTTTTTTTGGTAGTCACAGGCAAAAGTAAAAACTGATTTACTCTGTTTGAAATCAGAATAGGAGTCTAGAATCCTGCCTGTGTACCTTTTTTCCTTGTCTGATCTCTATCCCCATTACCTTTCTTTACTAAAGCTCTAGACTAGGGTAAGAGAACTGGAAATAATTGTCCTGAAAATGTTATAACATTAGCTATTAGAACTTTTTTCATCTATAAATACTTCTATATGTATACCTAAAAGCAGGAACTCATTTTTTAAAAAACCGTACTATTACTATCACACGTTAAAAAGTTAGAAATAGCCCTTAATTATCATCATACATGTCAGTTTTCAGATTTTTTCCAGTTGTAAGTTTGGTTTTTTGAGGGGGGTTTTTGTTTGTTTTCTGATTTTTTAGAGTTTACTTGAATCAGGATCTAAAGAAGATCCATACATTGCAATTGGTTGATGTATCTCTTAAGTGTTTCTGAATCTATAGCTTTTCCCTCTCAGGATTAATATTATTGATTAGACATACTTTTATAGATACAATTTCTCTTACAGGGGTTTTAGCAAATAGCAATCTATACTGTAAGAAATATATAAGAAAGTACTTATCCAGTTTTTTATTGTTTCTACATCAATGTATTAATGATCAAAATAACTAGTTTTCAGAAAACAGGAAATTTAGTAATTAGCCAACTTATTCAATTGTAAATAACATCTGTGTAGTTGTTTTCTTAATTTGCCCTGCAAATGTGATCTTAGAAAGTAACTATCCTAAAACAACTATACCCCAATTTAAAAAGAAAAAAAAAAAAAAGTAAGTATTCTGATTATCCTATCCTGCTTAGGAAAACAGGTCATAAAGTTGAAATGATTGGTGATTTGCCCTAGATCACCCTTAGAAACGATTTGAAAACTCAGAGCACTTGATTTTTTAGCAGAGTGATAAAGATGCTTTTGTCTTTCTGCTTTGTACTACAACCAGGTGTGAATTTTAAAATAGGTTGTATGTAGTCTGAAGATGAGTATGATTGGTACTGTATCGATCAGGACAGACAATATTATGAAGTAGTAAGAAACAACCACAAAACCTCAGTGGTTTAAAACAACAAAGGTTTGTTTCTTGTTCTCCTTGCATGACCATCATGATCAGAGGTATCTCTGTTCATAATAATCACTTAGGGATCTTATGGAGCAGCCACCATTTCAATCATTGCTGATCATCAAACTGGAAAGAAAGTGGGGAGAAAAGAGCCCTGGAAGGTCTCACGTCTGCCATTAAATGATCCAGACCAGAAGTAACACATCCAATCACAAGGAGGTTGTGAAGTTAGTCACCTACCTGCCTAAGAGTAAAGAACTAGCTATTGGTAGGCAGTACAAATAATATTGTAAGTAATAATTCTGTTACTGGACTGTTGACATATCTATTCATTCATTCATTCATTCATTCACTTGTTTATTCATTCATTAATTGAATATTTATTGAATGGCTGCTATGTGCAAGTCACTGTACTGAACAGTGGAAATATTAAAGTGGTTGAATGCTTTTCATCCCTCCTCTCTAGGTTCTTAGAGTCTAGTAGAGACAAGAAGCAGGTTATTCTATATTAGGGATCAGCAAAGTGTCACCCACAGGCCAAATTTGGCCTGCAGCCTGTTTTTGTATGGCCCTTAAGCTAAAAATGTCTTAACATTTTTAAACAGTTGAAAAAGCAAATGAACAAAAAAGAATATTCAACAGAAACTGTAAGTGGCCCACACAGCCTAAAATATTTACTATATGACCCTTTACAGTAAAAAAGTTTGCTGACCTCTGTTCTGTAACATCTGTATTTAAATTTGAAGCTCCTCAAACTCATTGCTATCTAGCCCATTGTCAGATAAAAGGCACACAGTTATCTTGTAAGCTCAGGATATCTCAACGGTGTGCCTTTTGTTTGACCTGTTACTGTATTTCGATGGAAATATATTTTTCTGTGTTGTTGGAATGGTGACTTTATTGGCATCTTTAGTGGTCTTGTTACTGGGCATTGGAGACATGGGATCTGTATTAGATTTGATGCATAGTTGCATAGCCACAAGATGGTCAGACCCCTAAAGTGGGTATATGTAGATATTAAGTAATGATTTCTTTGGGAACAGGAGGTAAAGCAGCCATAAGGTTATCTGCTTCTTCAGAGAAGTAACATCTAAATTTTATGGACTTTAGAAATCAAAGGCAGTGGATGGAAGTACACATAAAAGTAGATATTTTATTTTCCATTCTATGGATTGGGCTTCTCAATTAAGGATTATAATTGTAGATATTTCTTAAACTGAACAAGAGGCTGTGGTTCAAAGTATATGGGGTTCAAAGACTATATATGAAGTCCCTACCATGAATGAGGCAGCACTTGATATAGAAGGACAAATGAAAATCACTCCTGGTACTTCAGGTTCAAAATAAAGGAAGAGGGTATTCTGATTCAGGTTGAGAGAAATTATATGAAGCAAATATGGTTTATTCTACAGCAGTGTTGGAGGAAAAGCCTCCAAAATATACAACTTTTATAGCATGAGGAGAGAAAAGATGCCTTGAGCTTACATTTTATACAGTCTTATATTGACCATCAGAGCTCAATTCAATTATATACCCAATTTTATTTTTTTTTTTTTTTGCACTTAAGATTTTAGAACTCTGACAGATTCCACACCAGTTTTAGAATCTACTTAAGGTATTCTAATACGTGGAATGTAGATTGTCCATGGCAAAAACACCTGTTTAACAACAGTTTGTAGAATTCTAGTCTTGGCCAAGGTTAGCTTCTATCCTGTTCAGTTTATAGGAGCCAGGTTTTTATAGATCTGCGGAAAATCCTCTTTCAGTTCTGGAGCTTCAGAGCTTGAGCTCTTAAACGTTCCTCTCCACTATTTTACAAGCACTAGAGTTTGTTTTCTTAACAACAGGAAGCATACCTTTCCAAGTGATTCCGAAGGATCTTTCTAGTTTTATGACTATGACTGGATGACAGACGAGGCTCAGGTCTATGATTCCAGTAACTCTAATCAGATTCTGAGCTTGTATACTAAATGGCCTGTGTACTTAGTGGGTGCTTGTTGGCATAGTATTTTACTAGCCTTCTATTTGTTTTGAGGACCAGCAGATTGCTCTAAATATGCCAAATGTGCCAGTATTTACTATGGATTATATGTGATCCACTTCCCATGGCTATTGACTGCTGCTATATGTAATTCTGAGATTATCATTTAAAATCACCTTTTCCTTATGTAGTCATTTTATTGTTAATTTGCATTAAGTGAACTACCCTACAATTTAGCCACTGCAAATGTACCATTACATAAGAAGGTCATGTGACTGACTGCCCTTTCTACGGTAGCTAAAATAGTCCAGTGTAAGTGTATATTACCCATACCTTTTTTTAAACATAAATTTATTATTTATTTTTGGCTGTGTTGGGTCTTTGTTGCTGCGTGCTGGCTTTCTCTAGTTGCCGCCAGTGGGGGCTACTCTTCATTGCGGTGCACGGGCTTCTCATTGCGGTGGCTTCTCTTGTTGCGGAGCACAGGCTCTAGGCGCGTGGGCTTCAGTAGTTGTGGCACGCGGGCTCAATAGTTGTGGCTCGCGGGCTCGCGGGCTCTATAGTTCCGGCTCGCGGGCTCGCGGGCTCTATAGTTGTGGCTCGCGGGCTCTAAAGCGCAGGCTCAGTAGTTGTGGCGCACGGGCTAAGTTGCTCCGTGGCACATGGGATCTTCCCGGACCAGGGCTCAAACCCACGTCCCCTGCATTGGCAGGCACATTCTTAACTACTGCGCCACAAGGGAAATCCCTACCCATACTTCTTTTAACACACATCCTTTGACCCTTTCAGATCTCTAATTTCTATTAGTATGTTTGCTGGTAATCATGAACTTCCTTTGGTTAATGCTAATTGCAAACATAATTTCACATAACGGGTTATCATAGCTATAATTTGGAATCAGCCAATAATCCTGTCATTATGTTGGAAAATTTAATATCACAAAAAAATGGTGTATAATTGTCAATATTTTATTAACTATCAAAATATTTTATCATCAAAATATTTTATTCATGGGGATAAATGCTATACAGACTGGAACTAATGACCCAATACCTAACCTTCTAAGACACGTTTAAAGAAAAATGTTTAATATTGTTGACCCATCTCTCTCATCTATTCTCCATGTATAGCTTTTCTGTCTTCATTTTGAGAAATCCACTGAAATATATTTCCAGGTCAACCTCACTAAAGTTTTTAAGACAAAATTGAAATGATCAAGTATCTGAAGTTATTCATTGCCACCCAGGCCAGTTCTAATTCATAAAATGCTGACCTGGAATTTCAGCAGAATTGTGAATAATTTGACTCTATTTGCCAATGTCAAAACCATTGGCTTTGTGTTGTCAATATCCTGAGTACTGGGTTAGACTTAACATATATCGGCGTTATCCTCTCTTATATCAGTCTTATGTCAGTGACTTTCAAATGTTTTAGAGGGTGACAGTACGGTTGGCAGGAGTAACTGCCCCTGAGGATATTGTAGTTAGAGAAGCAAAGTCAGTTTTGATCATGCAAATGAGAGAAAGTGAAGCTTCATAGAATATTTTGTTAGTGGGTGAATACAGAAAATAAACCATTTTCTATGTGCCTTTGATTCTCAAGTCGGAGAGGCAGTCCCTGTCCATCCATGGCATCCCTATCTCAATTATAGCTGTGACCACTCTCCTGCCTATTAAAACTTGCCTTTGCATATTTTCATTAGTGTCCAGATCACAGAAGTTAATTTAATTTTAATTTAATAAAGCATGTTTGCAGTTAATAAATACTACTTTATCTCTAGTGGATCTTTGGGGATTATTGAGACCAAAACAAAACAGACAAACAAAAACTTTAGTCTTATTGTGTAAAGGAAGTTTAGAATCAACGTGAAGGCGAAGTCTGAAGGTATGGATTTAGGGGCAAATGATTAATCTTTCCCTCAGTTAGAAGAGACATGTATTCATATACTAAATTTATGAGTGAGTAGTCATTCAGCTGAGGCATTTATATCTTGTGATGCAAGAGATGTCTTAAAATCATAACCCTTCAATAAAATTAGTATATATGGAAATTCTGTGTATTCTGTATTTAGTTTTAGACATGTCTTCTACAGCTAGCAAGTTTCAGCTAACATCAGAAAATGATGCAGGAATGTAGAGTCATGAGAGAAGCAGTAGTTTAATTTGTATAAATATTCTTTTATTTGAAACGTGTGATTCTTTAGTTTTCTGAACTTTCGAGTTATATGTTTGGAACCTAGTATTTTACTAGTTGGTAAATAAATGTTTATTATTGAGAAAAATGATCTCATTGATTTTCCCATTTTATCCAACAGCATATCTAAAGTAGAAATGTGTGATAATGTAAATACAACACTTACTATATATAATAATACTTTAAAAAATATACCTAACATCACATTTTGACCTAGCATTGTTTAGGCCTAAAACCTTTAGCATTGAGCCCCACTTTAAAGACTAGTTAGGCTTAAAATAGACTTTTTACATTCATTCTTAAAGTTTTTAGATGGTCTGGGAGAAAGATAAATACATATGTGGCTTTTCACTAATTTGTGGATCTACTAAATTTTTTTTAACTTTTTATTTTATATTGGAGTATAGCTGATTAACAATGTTGTGATAGTTTCAGGTGCACAGCAAAGCGACTCAACCATACATATACATGTATTCATTTTCCCCCAGACTCCCCTGCCATCCAGGCTGCCACATAACATTGAGCAGAGCTCCCTGTGCTATACAGTAGGTCCTTGTTTGTTATCCTTTTTAAATATAGCAATGTGTACATGTCAATCCCAAACTCCCTGACTATCCCTTCCCTTCCCCCTTCCCCCCTGGTAACCATAAGTTCATTCTCTAAGTCTGTGAGTCCGTTTCTGTTTGTAAATATGTTCATTTGTATCATTTCTTTTTCGGATCTACTAAATTTTAAAGTAAACAAGAATTATGAAGTAAGGAGAAAATGCTTAAAAGAAAACAAAAATATTCAAAAGGATTGCATATTATAATTACAACTATGTAAATATACAACTATTTAAACATTAAAAATGTTAGAAGGAAATGTAGTGAAATCCTGAATGATTTGTATTAAGGTGTAAAATTAGGGCCCTTTTTTCCCTTTCTTCTAGATTCCAATATTTCTGTAACATGGTTGTTACTTTTATGATGAGAAGAATAAATATGTTTTCACAAAACGCAATAAAGGAAGCTAGAATTAAATATAGAAAAGCATTTGCTGCTTCTAGTTATGTCAAATGTTTCAAAGGCACTTATATTAAATGTAAGGATAATTCAAGTACCCAAAAGACCATACTTCCTTTAGAGTATGTATCAGTATAAGAAGCAGCTCATGGCTCATAGAGTCAGAGTTCTAGGCAATGTAAAGGCGGTTAAATAAATGTTAACTTGTTTGTTGTCTCCAAACCTTTGCATTCCCCCAAACACCTGAATAAAAACTCTGCGAGGATGGGGTTCTTTTCTTTTTAAATTATTATATCCCTAGCATTTGTAATCGTTCTGGGATATAGTAGTAGCAAAATAAGTATATGTTGAATGAGCAAATAAATAACACATGAGATATGCAGTTAACTCCTAATTAATTATGTTCCAGTGTAAATTACTTATGTTCTCTGTTCCCTTACTGTCTCCCCTGGTTTAAGCTGTAAAACCAGAGGAATATGAAATTTGTCACAAGGATTAAAGATACCTTGAACTACAGAGAATGTATCAACATGGAGCCAAGCAAAATCAACCTTGATAAGCAGTTACATCCCCATTATTCGTAGCAAAACATCTGGCTCTGAGGAGGGATGAGAGTATAGTTGGCCCTCAGTATCGGCAAGTTCCACATTTGTGGAAGGGCTGACTATGGAACTTGAGCATCTGCAGATCCACATTGGGTCCTGGAACCACTCCAGTGCACATACCAAGGGACTGCTGTACAGTTAGCAGGGCAGAGAGGTGATAGGCACATCCCATAAATCCTAATCTGCTTTCCGTAAATGGACCCTGTATTGCAGCACAACCCGAGGCGGCACTCACTCAGAAGGCTTCCTAGGTGGTTCCATGCATGCTCAGATGACCTGATGCACCCCACTCTGGGTCCACCCCAGAATCATAGCTTTAATCCTTCTGTTTCTTCCACATAGTGCCTACTGCACTGTCATTCATGCTTTTGTGGGGGAATTTCAGGTATCTTAGCACACAAACCATACAAAATATCAGTAACTGCTCATTTTGAAGGTGATTACATTAATTTAGGAGGCAAATCATTTAATCTTCCTCATGGCCAGTATACTCATTTCCTTTTATTCATTAGTGTGATAGATACTATGTAAATAATTTTTAGACTCTTCTGAATCTTTCTGCTTTCTTTTGTTCTGTAGCCTCATTCTTTTTGGTTGCTGTGTCCTTCCATGCTTCTTTCCTCTTTAAGGAAATACTTTGCCCTTCTTGTGCAATATCAGAGGCATTTTTCATGGATCCTTTAGACTTTGTGAAAGTATAATTTCTTTTCTCTAGTCCTACACCTCTATAGTTTCAGGCTGAAACTGCTCTCTCCAGAACCACTGGAATGTTTATATGACAGTATCTCTCATTATGAAACCTGAATTTTCTGATTCTTGTCACTCATTCAGTGTTTTCTGTGGTATCTTCCCTTTCCTAGAGCACATATCCATCTCCCTGTCAAGCTTCCTTCAAGTCTCTTTACTCCTTTAGACTCTCACAGGTTCTCTAAACTCCTCAGGTCTTTGCCATTTTCCCAGGACCACCAGCATCTCATTGTTGATTGTTCTTCATCTCAGATGGTCATATTTCCCATTATTCATCTTTTGGTCTTTCTATATCTTCTCTGATTGACATTAGCTCATTCATTCACTTATTCATTCACCAGATATTTACGGAGTCACCACCATGCACCAGAGCTGTGCTAGGTATTAGGGTAAGTGGTAAACAAACATTGTCCGAAACCTTACGGAGTCTTCTGTCCAGTTGAAGGATTAAACATTAACCTCATACTTATACAATTGTTATACTTGCATTCCTTAATCTGCATGTGATTTCAGGGGAAGTAAGTTTTTATTACAGAACCGTCTTGTGCATTTGCAACCCAAAAAGGAATAAGATAATCTTACCTTTTTACTGGTAGCCTCGGCATAATTTCAAGACCATTTGGCATGTTTCCAACAAAAAGAGTAGGTTATCCCTTATAAAAATCTTGTTAATAATTGTAACCAATGTTCTTCTTGGCCATTTAGGCATGACTTCCTATGATTCTCACAACAAATTTATGAAGAAATGGGCACAAAGAAGTCAGTGGCCATAGTTATTCAGGCACTCTGTGAGAGAGTGGAGGTTCAAATCCAAGTCTGTTCAGTCCCATAATCTGAACTCTGTTATTGCTCATATTTGCTGATTTCCACCACAAGTGAAATTAAAAGTCAAATGTATAAAATTTGTGTTGCCCCTTTGCTCTTACTAACCATCCAGTATATCTGCTCTGTAATATGTTAAGGAATTTTGTTTCAAAAATCAAGATACAACCATATTCACAAAGCCACTTTTTGGTTGGTTCATTTTGATTATGAAAGAGATTATGACTTTTGAAACATTGGGAAATACTCTCAAGTGGAAAATATTTTTGTAAAAGGATTGATTGCATATTAGTATTATTTACGATTTTAAATCAACCTCTGCTTGATTGAGAGTCACTAAACATACTTTGTTAAAAATTTTTTAAGTGAGAAGATGAAAAGTTATCGTACGTGCTTCCCCCAAGTATATTTTGTATATTTTTCACTTTATAATATTCACTTAACATATTTCACCCAAAAATTATATATAGAGCATCCCAAGCAAGGCCCTGTATTCCACCATGCCCTTATTGAAATATTTCTTTTTTATCCATTGCTTATATCATTTATAAAAAATATTTTTTAATCCTTCACATTTTCGCTATCAGGAAACTTTTTTCTGCTAGATAAAGACTGCACAAAAAAATCGAAAACCTGGCTTAGAAATACTATATAAAGTCTTTTTTTTTTTTGCCTGTTTGCAATTTAATACTTAGTTTCATTTTATAGAATACAGATTTATGTAGTACTTAAAAGCATTGGACTTGAAGTCAAATAACAAGATCTCTGCCTCGTTTTGCCATTAATATTGGGCAAATCACTTAACTACCTAACCTTTTCCATGCTTCTCTTCTCATATAAGATGCCACCAGCTCCCTGTGACATGCCTAACTGAAGCTTCATCTTTATTTTGCGATTATAAAATTCACCCAACTAGAATTTAAAATATTCCCAAAACAAGGACATATAAAACAAAAGATACTATATTATAATAGCCATTGAATAAATAAAACAATTTTGACAGATCTCAGTTAATATTTTCCCTTATTTTCTACCTCTTAAAATATAACTTTTTAAAATATTTAAATATTTCAGTATAATGTTTGTTGATTTCCAAGTCATTATTTCAGTATGTATAAATTTTTCATCATGTTACATTGATCTTTCAGTGGAAACTTGGGCCTGTTAAAGTCTTTGTCTCAGATTAAAAACCAATGTCTTTAATAGTCTGTGTTTTTTGTTTTGTTTTTTAGAACCAAGCGATTAACCTTCACTGTGCAAATATATACTTTTAAGAGTGATTCAGGCTTACCCTATATTGGCTCATCTTCTTTAAGAAAAAATTGTCTTCACTTTAAAAAAAATACATCACCTTGAATTCTTTGGAAGAAAGCCATTATGTAAATACAGGTTATCTTGTTACTATTTATAGAATATTTTTGCCATTTAATGGTGGCTGATTTTCCCCCCCACCGAGGCCTTTTTCTCTCATTCTGAAACAATCCACTCCCCTATCCTCCATCTCCAACTAATAGCATTTTCTTGTTGCCATCGTTTTTCCTTATTTATTTGGTTGAGAATTGACACTGTTAATGACAGTGGGTTTTTAAAGAGTTGTATTAAACATTTTTGATTGTCTTTAAATTTGTTCTTATTTTTCTAATACAACGTTTTTGTCTTTTTTTGAAATATTTGGCTAATGGCTTCCATTGTATTTGATTATGGAAGTTGATGGGGAGATCTGTGAAGAAGAGAAAACACAGAAGGAGTACATATTTTATAACTGCAAACCAATACTTTCAGAAGAGTAACAGCATTTCTTTTCCTACCAATGGCACAGGATGTGGCGGGCCAAGAGAGGCCTGGGACCAAAGCTGATTTAGGCTGATAAGAGGTGACAGATAATGAGGGTCTCTGCAAACACAGAGCTTCAAGCAGAAAATTAGCTACCCTGGAGAGAATATAAATTCTCAAATAATAGAAGGTGGAGTCTAATTTTAAGTCAGAGAAGCCCCTGAAAGCAGAAGTGAGTAGGTTCCAACTACTAAGAAGCTGGCAGAAAAGGGATCAGTAGGAAGGAGGCAGAAGGAAACACTAGGCAGATTGACCCAGGGATGGATCCTCTGTGTCACAAAAATGTATTTGGTCTGAGTAGCCAACAGAGCAGGTCCTGACCACTGAAACAAGGGCGGGGTTAAGAAACACTGTCCAGGTTCAGGGCATTTCTGCTTGAGTGTGAGGAAACAAGGAATGGCTGGTTTTCTTGGCAGCCAGTGTAAAGCAAGGTTTCCCACATCACTGTTATAATTATTATAGTAATTATTGTTGATTGTGGCAGAGAAGCTAATCTAAATCTCATATTTTTAAAAATGGCATTTTCTAACATCCAGTCCAAGAGAAACTGTTGTTATTACCTCAGCCTTTGAAACCTTTGCAAGATTCCTTGGGCACTAGAACAATTTCTGATATCCAGGGCTTTTAAAAGCTTTTTGGCTATTGTCACATAGTCTTTAGCTAGTTAGGAAGCCCCCCAACTTTTCTTTTTTAAAGGTGACCATGGATCACGTTGAGAGAGTAACATTTACAGATACTGATATGTGTCCATAGTCCCTTATCTATAATTCTGAACTTTAAAAAGTTCAGAGGGGGGAGGGAGGGAACTCACACTTTTTAAATAAAAAATTAACTAAAAGTGTATTTAGTTAAGGCAGCAAAATCTGACTTGAACTTAACTCAGTTGGTCGCAAATCCAGAACTGAGTTTATGTGAGGCTATTTGTAGGCTTTATGTTTCCCATATGTGAATACTGCTATATTTTACTGCAGAAATATTTATGTTTGATTCTCAGGTGCTGCCCCAGTCACCTCTGGGGATGTCACATCATATATACTAAATGCACTCTATTACCTTTCTAAAATTAAAAACAAAACACATATATATCAGTGCTGAAATTCTGCTAGCCCCAATGGTTTTGAGTGAGAGATACTGTGTCTGTTAGTAGTTTTAGTCATGTGACCCTGGGGTCACATACTTAGTCACCGTTAACTATGATAGACCTCATCATCCTGAAGAGAGTAATACAGGCAGTCTGTAATTTGTATATCAGTTTTTTCACTCAGAATCGCTTTATCATAGAAATGCTGTTTTACCTGGTGGTTATGCTTGGTGGTATTATGTCCCTTTAATCAATCCATAGTGTATTTAAGGCAGTATTTATATTAGCAGTATTTATATTATTTATTTAATTATGTATTTAATATTTATATTATTTATTTATTTAATTATGTATTTAATATTAGCAGTGTTTCTATAGAAAATATTTTTAAATTGCACCTATCTCCTTTACTCCATCTTGGCTAGTCCTCAAACATAAACACACCCCTACTGCAGCCTTCATGTGACTTCTGAGTCTCACTTATCCCATCATGCAATGAGAGTAGCAATTCCAACAGGCCCAGACCATTGCTAAAGGCTCCTTTAACCAACAGGATGCAGGGTGGAATGGAGTTCTTTTTGCTTCTTCTGGCTTCCCTATCATTCTTTTCATCTTTAGACTCTAGGAACTGCACTGCCTAATCCTTTTCCATTTATACCATCTGTAATTTTCATGTTTATTTGGAAGTAATGCGACTATTTTCCCTTCTTTCTTATGTACCACTTTACCTTTGTCTTTAATTTTGAACTATCCACTTAACTCTTCTCTGTCTTTCAATTTTCCTTTCATAAAAAAGTTTTTATTCAAAACTGCATGGTAGGTGAGCTATTAAGTAACTGACACCAGGAAGAAAGAAAGATTAGAGCACTACTACCAAGAAGTTAGAAAAACTAGAAGCATGGCTTCTTGTCCATCATGACCTTTTATTTTCTTGCAGATTATTAGTTTATATGACAAGTCAGTTTGCTAAGGAATACACCCATTAGTACCTTTTCCTATAAATGATTTCCCAATTTCACTGTCCTGTATGTATACACATAATGTACATATTGGTACACTGCTTTTGAACAAATATCCTAGAAACTATCCATGCAAACAAGTATCTTTTCTTAGAAAGTAATCATATGAGAGACTATGTACTTATTTCAGTGCTGTTGCTTTGCTTAAATACTTTTGGAACTCCTTAGGTTGTCTAAACAGTATGACATCATTTTGAATGTTATCTGTATTATCAGTCATTTTTTGAGGGCTAAGTTTGAATTAACAAGCAACTGTCTTTCTGAGTAATGTCTGATAAGCAAAGTTTTGCTTTTGTGCTTTGTTTCTTGGTCAAAAAGAAGTGAAAGTTTAAAATCAGTAGAATTCTGTTGGGCTTTTAAATAGATTCTTACAGTAGTTCTAGAAGAGAAGGTTCAAAGCTATTCAGAACAATGTAGCCCTGTAATCCTATACTTTGTTTTTTGTTTTTTGGGGTTTTTTGGCCATACCCTGTGGCATGTGGATCTTAGTTCCCCAACTAGGGATCTAGGGATCAAACCCATGCCCCCTGCAGTGGGAGCATGGAGTTTTAACCACTGGACCATGAGGGAAGTCCCTGTAATCCTGTACTTTGAATAGAGCAACATTTATTTGGTGTATAGGTTTTTGTACGTTAATTTAAAATACATGCTATTCTTAGCTTTATTATTTTGTAACATTTAAACATTCAGATACAGACACTAAATGATATGGATTATTAGGAAGTTGAAGCTATGGAAATTCAGATATAAAAGAAAGAGTTTTCTTGAAAACTTAGCATGTTTCAATTCTTCTTTCATTGCTTTGAGCTGATGAATTTATCTGGAAGAGCAGAAGAGACTGATCTGGAATAACATTTTATTAAGTACCCACAAAATAATGGGTAATTACTGGGTATTATATATTCATTATCTTGTTTAATCTTCATAACAGTTTTGGAGATACTTACTCTATTCCCTTTTATAGATGAGGAAATTGAGATCCAGAGAACTGAAGATTTTACCATGTCCTTGATCACATGGCTTCTGAGCCTCTGACTTTTGTATTTAGCCCTAAATTTTTTACACCATGCCTACTATCCTTTGACCAATTAGTGGTATATTCTGTTATTATATAGTGAGACAGTGAGACCTTTTCTTACAGATACAATGCCATCAGATTAATTACAGTATTCATTATTTGTACTCCAATGGCAGAATTTTTCAGTATGGTGTATTGGAGGTCTTCACTTACAGAAAACTCTCCAAACTATTTACCCCATCCCAGATGATACTATGTGATTGACTTGGCCCCTGAGTATCTATCTACCCTCATTTGCAATCCAAATTAACCTATTTCTTGACACACCAAACTTGTTTCTCCTTTAGGACATTTACACAAGTTGTTCCCTCTACCTAGAATGTTCTTCTCTCAGTCTTTCCATAGGTGGCTCTTGTTAGTCAGATCTCAGCTTAAATGTTAACTCCTTAGAAAAGTCTTCTCCAACCACCACCAAATCTAAAGAAATCACTCAAGTCACATTACCTTGTTTTAATTCTGTTTATGGCACTTACTACTATCCTGTATTTTTCTGTTTATTTATGTATTTATTGTCCCCCTAACTAATAGAATGTAAGCTCCATGAGAGCAGGAACCTTGTCTATCTTGTTCACCACTTAATCACCAGAACCTTAAACAGCCTAGCCAAGAAATAGCTGTAGGAATAAATGAATAAATTGTGTCTAGAAAATATAACAGATTATTCAGATTACAGAAAACTAGGAATAATGTGGATTTAGAGATATTTGGACCAGTGATTCTCATAGCCTGCTAAAATAACCTGGCTAGCAGCATCAGCATCACCTGGGACTTTGATAGAAAAGCAAATTCCAAGGACCTAGCCAAGAGCTATTGAATCAGAAACTCTGGAGGTGGGACCTCTCAGTCTGTTTTTTATTAAAACAGAGACCAGCTGCTCCAAAGAGTAATTAAATTTTTAATAAGTTGCAGACAAAGCTTGATCAAAGAAATGCATTGGCATTCTAAGGATTAGTATAATCTAGTATCTCCTATAGATCTTAGAAGGAAAATTAAGTACAGAGCCCTGTATTTGAAGCCCATTGCTCTAAACTGAAGGTTTACTCAGGGACATTAAAATATTTTCACAATCCCACTTAAATTTTATCTGTCTTGAAATATTGATTTCTACTGTCATTTTCATATGTACCCATTAAGTAGTGTTCAGCTAAGTTTAGTGGTATGAGTACATATAAAGTAATTCAAAAAAAAGAATGAATCCAGAATGGCATCTGCGTTGATATTTTGAGATATTGATGTTTTTTCTATCAGGCACAGTACCAAAGCCTTATCTTTTTTGATCTAGAAGATAATATTGTAAAAAATAATATGCTTAATTTTCTAAAAGTCTAACCATTTTTGAAGAGGAAGAAATGTATTGTAACTTATGGAATGGCAGCCACAAGCCAGGTACATACAAGTATCAGAGCTAATAGGTATAGAATCTGCTATTCAGAGAGTAAGATAAGTGACTTGACCAAAATTCCATGGGTTCTGTGCCAGAGACAGGCTTCAAACCTAAGTGTGTCTATTTCCAAAGCCAGTGCTTTTTCTACCATTGGATGCTGCCTCATAATGCCAGTGTAAAAGACCAGGTGAATCGTCTTAAAACATTACTGGAAGCTAGCAGGGTATAAATAATAAATGAAAACTAAAATTACCACAAGTTATACTCTTTCTTCACTAAATATAGTTAAAAGGTTAACATTACTCTCAGCATATGCCTAATCACTTGAAAATGTTGGATCACAATTAAGAAATCCAGATTCAACAACTCTTTTTAACAGGTGGGAAAATGTTGTTTGTCATAGAAATGTTCATTTTCAAATTCTTGAAAGAACACAGTGAATATTAAGATAACATTATTTAAAGAAGTATTTGAGAGTGAACAAATTTCCCCATATTCTATTGCTTTAGAAATTAAAACTACTTCCTTATGTTATTTTTACATTAGATCTTGAAGGGAATACAAAATTAAATGTAATTGCTGGGAAATTATTTATAGCTGACAGCCTGTCATATTTTATATTATTGGTTGCATTATTTAATCCCTTTAATACATATACAATCTATATTTAAGTAAAAAGTACACTTGATTTATTTAGTATTAAAGTGCTTTAGTAATATAGGGGGTATTTTAAGGAAATACCTTTATTTGAAGACTTTATTTTCAGGTGCTTAAAATTTATTCCTTTCTTATGAAAGGTGGGAACATTTAATAATTAGATTTAACATTTATAAAGTGTTTTGAGAGTGTGTAGAATAGTATAAATACAAATTACTTATTATGAGCAATATATGTCTCCATGCATAATACTCATTTTTAAATTAATTCCATTAAGTTGAGTCAGATTATTTTTGAAGTATTCTTGCTACCTTCAACAGAGTTGGAAAAAAAAAAATTCAGAGTGAAGAAGCAGTTTCAGGTGTTTTTCAGTGTTTGCAAGTGTTAAATGTTAATTGGGATCCCTGAGCTATAAAGCCACCATGTGTGGGAGAAGGGAAATTGAAGTACCCTTTTCTTCTTAAAAGACAATATAGGGGCTTCCCTGGTGGCGCAGTGGTTGAGAGTCCGCCTGCAGATGCAGGGGACATGGGTTCATGCCCCGGTCCGTGAGGATCCCGCGTGCCGCGGAGCGGCCAGGCCCGTGAGCCATGGCCACTGAGCCTGCGCGTCCAGAGCCTGTGGTTCGCAATGGGAGAGGCCACAACAGTGAGAGGCCCGCGTACCGCAAAAAAAAAAAAAAAAAAAGAATATAGAAAGTCATTGAAATATTGTTAAGAGTTAAAAGAGCAATATTATCAAATTTTAATTACCCCAGGACAAATTGTATAATCAGTTTAACATTTACACTTTTCCTTTTCTTTCTTTCTTTGATATGCTTTTGACTATTTAAAAGCTAATTACAAGAGAACAGAGAAGGAAAAGGAAAATGATGCAGACAGACTATGAACATTTAATTTAACCTGGTAATTTGTTAGATGTTCTGGAAAAAACGGGAGATAAATTGCTGAAAAAGCTACAGAACTATAAAGTATTGTTCTTCCTTATCTTAAAGCAGTGGTTCTCAACTCCTCATGGCACATTGCACAATGTTTGGAGATATTTTTGATTGTCCTCACCCGAGAGTAGCAAGATATTACTACTGGCCTCTAGTGGGTAGAGGTCAGATATGCTGCGCTAAACATCTTACAGTGCACAAGACAACCCCCAACAACAAAGAGTTATCCAGTCCAAAAATATCAGTAGTGTTAGGCTGAGAAACTCTGATGTAGAAAGAGGCACACCTCTCTCAAAAATAATATAAATACAGAGAGATTATGCATAAGGCCATACAACTACTAAATGAAGTGGCCAGAACTTGAACTTGGATCTTCTGATGCCAGGCATTGTGCTTTCCTTGGCTCTTACTGTCCTTAGAATCAAAATTTCATTTATCTTTGGAGAATTATGGTGGAGTGGAGGAGGAACAAGAGAATCATCAGAGTCAATGCTATGTCTCCATTTCTGTTATGTTCCTCTTAATTGTAGTATAATTGGGTTTATATTTTGTTTTTTTAGATGTCTTATTTATGCAGTCTCTGGTAGTACCCTTTGTTTTGGAATTGATAGCTTCAATTTTTCCCCATTAAAAACTTAATCGATACATACTATCAATGTTTTTTTCAATTCAAGGTATCTAGTAAGGCATACCATAAATGTATAAGAATTTTAAGACAAAATTCTAGCTTTGAGGGAAACTACAGTATAAAAGAAAATGAAACCTTTAAAATGTGAGAGAAATTATTCAAAAGGTGAGTTGAACAAGGATAGAAACTATCTTGCATCTAAAATTGTTTGCAGGAAACTGCCTAAATGTCCATGAACAGGAAATGTTTAGGTACATGACAATATTTAAATATAAAGGATTATTATGTACTCATTATAAATGATGTTTATGATGAATTTGTAATAACAAAGGTACATCCTCATGTTTAGTGAAAAAAATTAAAACAGGATACAAAATATATATAGCTGCTTTTGACGAAAAATAAAAGATATAGAAAAAATACTGGCAGATAAAATATCTGGTATATAGTATTACTTACAAATTCAAACTGGTGGTACTACAGTATTCTACTAAACAAAGTAGGTTATATTGATCCATTCATTCATGTACCAAAATATTTTCTTAATGCCTTGTAAGTTTCAAGCACTATGCTACATTCTAGACATAAGGCAGGAAACAGGAGAAGCACAAAACTTTTCCTTAAAATGCTAAGAGTCTTATCTGGGCAGACAGACAGGTAGGCAATAACAAACTATACTAGGTAATAAAGGAGTCCTGTGGGAGTATATAGGCAGAAGCCCTGTATTGTTATTAGTAAGTGTAGGCTAGGTTAATCTTGGTAGCAAATTAACCCAGATATCTCAGTAATTTATTACACAAGGAATTTGCTTTTCACACAAGTAATATCCAGTTTATATCAGGCATTTCTCCTCCATCTTGCTTCTTCAGGTCGCTTCTTCAGGTGTCATGACAGAGGAAGTAGGAAGTAGAGAATTGGACATTTTTAAGGACAATCCTGTAAGTTGTTTACTTCTTTTTCCTCTCATCTTACTGGCCAGAAATCAACCTCATTCCCCCAACCTTACTGGAAGGCATGCTAGAAAATGCAGAGGAGGTACATTTGACTATTTGTTGAGCACCAGCTCTGCCACTGGCCTATACCACAGACTGGACATAGGAAAGGCCTCCCTGGAAGCTGTGGCATTTAAATTGAGACCTGAAAAATAAGTAGTTACCTAGACCAGTAAAGACATGGAAAAATTATTTCAGGTAGGAATAATCTTGTACCAATGCCTAGAGGAGAGAGAAGGACGACCCTTCAAAGAACTGGAAATTCAGTATTTGAGCTTTGAATGTAGGGGGAGGGCAGGCAGGGGCACATTCATGAAGGACTTTATAAGTTGTGTTAAGGTATTTAAAAATTATTCTGAAGGCGAGGAGAAGCCACTGGAAGGTTTAAAGCATGATAAAGTTTGAGCAATGTGAGTAGAGTAATGTAATAAAGTTTGCATTTTAGAAAAGTCATTCTGGTTGCAGTGAAGAGTATGGATTGAAGGAGAGCAAGATTGTAGGTGCGAGGCCAGTTAAGAATCTCCAGTATCAGTCCAGTTAAACAATGATGGTGACCTGTAGGAAGAATAGGGATAGAAAGTAATAGATTGGAGAGAGATTTAAGAGTTATAGTTGTTGGAATTTAGTAGTTCATTGGAAGAACAGTAATAAGTGGGTTATTTGGGGGATGGGGAGTGATTAATTCAGTCTGAGATATTTTGAGTTCAAGACATAAACATATAAACCATCAGAGTGTTTCTGTCTGAATGAAAGATTTGAATACATAGATAGGTCTAGAAATCAGAAGAGAGATCTGAGCTGGAGATACAGATTTGGGATTTATCAGCATATAGATCATAACTTAAGCCACAAGAGTAGATGAGTTTGTACATGCATACTGTAAAAAGGAAGAGGGCCTGTGGCAGAGCCCTGTGGACAACATTTAAGGCAGAGGTTCTTAATTTTCACACTGTGTCTGAATCACCTAATGAGGTTTCTAAAAATATGTTACCTAGGCTCCACACTCCAGGGCTTGTGATCCAGTTAGTCTTGATGTGTCCTGAGATATCCTATGTTTCAAAAGCTTCCCCAGTGATTCAGCCAAAGTTGAGAACCATTGATGATGAAGAGAACATAAAGGAGACAAATAGTCAGTGAGATAGGTGGAAAACTATTTGGTGTCTCCAAGGCAAAGAAAGAGGTGAGTCAAAAGCTCCTGAGAAGCAATGAAAAATAACGATCAGAAAGTGTCATTGAATTTACCAATATAAATATTAATCAATGACCTAAATTAATGGTAATGGAAGCCTAGTTGCTGTAATTGAGTAGTAAGTGAGAGGTGGAATAAAGGAGACAGTTGATGTCTCCACTCTTATATGGAGTTTGATTGTAAAAAAGAAGGAGAAAAAAAGGGTACTAGCTGGAAAGAACCTGAGACTGGAGGAGAGCTCTTTTAATAATTGGAGAGACTTAAGCATGTTTAACTGCTAAGGGTAATAGAGGGACTGAACAAATTAGCAACAGAAATGATAAACAGGTAAGAGGAGTGAGACTAAAGAGCCAGAGCACGAAAAGAAATACCTTTGCATAGTAAGAGGAGGGAAGAAGAAATGTTGGAAATCTATGAATAGTAGTTTGTAGCATTGGTGGTAGAAAATCGAGGGAGCTGAGTTCTCATCTCATCTAAGGGCAGTGATTTTTTTTTTTTTTTTCCTATTAACCAGCACTTTATATGCTCTGCTGGGAGTGAGGGAAGAGCTGGTAAGGACAGAGTTTTTAGAGAAGTGATGAATGTTTGAAACAATCACTAGGGAGGTTGAGAGAGCTAAAGAGGAAAAGCTAATAGGATTGATTACCAGGCATCATTGAGGCCCAAATTGAGGGTGCTTACCAAGAATTTATCATGGCCACTATCTGTAGAGTTTTATATTTTGTAATTTTTCTGTTGAAGCACTCAGGAACCCCAGGTACAATGGAAGGACAGTGGGGCAGGGGAATTGAATATATTGACAAGGGAGTGGCATAAGTGATGTACAACACAATAAAAACAGAGTAGGGAAGGCAGTAAAGAGAAAGAACAAAATGTAGAAAGTAACCAATGAAATGGTCTTCAATGTTTTAACACATACCACCGATGTATATATGTATTTATAAATTATATGTATTTCCCTGTATACTCATATACTTTATATAAAGCTTATTAAAAATATATTAAATTACATAAGTATAATAAAATCTACTTGATATAACCTGCAACCTACTTTATATGTTCTGCAAAAATATAAACTATAAAAATATAAAATATAAATAATGAAAGATTAAAAAGTTCTAAGACTTTCTTCCTGTACTCTACAGGACTGTCTTACACTTGTCTTACAAGTGTATATTGTAAGACACTTGTCTTACAATTGTCTTACACTTCCTACTTTGGAGATGACTTGCCTTGAGAATGTATATATATTGGACTGTAATTAGAAGAGAATGCTGGGATGTTGGGAGGTCATGGTCAGAGAGTAGAATGTCTAAATTTATTATTTTGAGGGTAGAGCAGTAATGACATCTGGGACATGTCCATGGAAAAAAAAATGGTTGATTGAATCACTAAGAAAAATCAAGAAATGGAAGATAAGTATGGGGTTATTAATGTAGCATATTGTGGTTACTCTGGTTGATTGCAACTTTGGGATAAAAATAAAAGCCTATGAGCAAGGTGCAAGGGGATAAAAAATGAAGTTTTTGAAGAGGAAGTTACCTAGTAGGTGACAACGAGGAAGAGGGGTAAATATTCAAGTCTGCAAAAGGCATAGACTTGTACTCCGTGAGAGACTTTTTGTATACACTACCTGCAGTAGACAATGAATGCTGAAAGATAGTCCTAACTCAAAAGTAATTCTTTACTGGGTAATTTGTTTAAGGAAACAAGTCCCTCATCTCCCGTTGATAATCCCTGGGGAGGGATAAAGTGATTCATACTCTAGAGTTAATTGTTATAATTAAATCGGCACTTAGTTTAAATCAGTACTAAGGAATGGAAGCAAAAACTTCCAAGAATTGGAGCATAATTTTGGAATCTTTAGTCAGATGTCCTTTTTTTCTCTCCAGAAAATTGGGATCCATCTTACACTTTTATCAATTCATGAATGCATTTGTATGGTAGTTTTTATAATGATATTATTTCATGTAGATTGATGTTTAGATTAATGAAAAGAAAAAAATGTATGAAATCAGTACTGTCTTGGAAACTGCCAGGTGTATGATCCTAAGTATGGGGCATTTTTAATGGCAGACCTGGATAAATTAGGAGATTTTGAATTTCCGGAGGTTATCATGAGGGTCTACAAACCAAGGTAACATGAGGAAATGAAAGTGTGTGTCAGGAGAGAAAGGTAAGACAAACTGAGGGAGAACTGAGTCTGATTTGCAGAATTTTCTGAAACCAGAATGGAGACTGTTTTGTCTCTGAAATTCCTCAGACCCTATGACTTTAGCTGCTAACTTCGTTGTGTCTTTGTTCATTCCTGTCTAACCTACTGCAGTTTCTGAATATCTACTTTCTCCAGCTTTCCAAGGTCTTGCCTTTCAGTCCTTTATAGCAGGGTAGAGGTAGAGAGAAGCATTCATTCATTCATATACTCATTTATCAAGATGATTTTTATTGATCATCCATCACTACTTAATGCTGGGTATGCGGTAGTAAATAAGAAAGTTCATACCCTCAAGGAGCTTACAGGCTAGTAGGATGGAGGGATAAATAACTGGAATATAGTGTGATAAATTCACTATAATCCAATAGAAGGGGCACCTAAATCCATTCCTTAGCAGTCAGATGAGTCTTCTGGGAGAATGTGACATTTCATGTAAGACCTAAGACCTTTGAGGAGAGTAGGAATTTACCAAGTGAAGATCAAAGTGAGTGTTGGGTCACAGGGGAGGATGAATGTTCAGGCTGAGAGAATAGAATAGAATGTCCCTAAGGCAAGAGAAAGCAAGAGCCATATATTGACTGGGAAAATTAGATCAGATGTTAACCCCCCCTGTCTTCCCCATTTCCATCATTAGAGATATACTCAGATTTTCATACAAGTACCAACCTCTACACATAGGCCTCAAATGCCAGAGTCTCAAACTTGCATGTATGGAAGTACCTTATTCCAGTTATCTAATGGTGCATAACAAATTACCCAAAATTAATGGGATAGAACATACATTTATTATACTCACAGATTCTGGGTCAGGATTTCAGACAGGGCATAGTGGGGATGGTTTGTCTCAGTTCCATGATGTTTGGGGTCCAGCTTGAGGATTGGAAGTCTGTGAGAGCTAAAGTCATCTGCATCATTGTTCATTCAACTTTTTAGCAATTAATTTCGGATGTTGGCTTGGGGAATTAATTCTTCTCTAAAAGGACTACTTTGTATGTTCTCCTCATGGGCTAGTTTGAGTTTTCTCATAGCATGGGGACCAGAACCCAAAAGCAAGTGTCTCAAGAAGAAGAAAATTAGGTGGAAGTTTTATATACTTTTTATGATCTAACCTCAGGTGACCTAATCATCTTTACCATATTCTACTTATTAGAACAGTCATGGGCTCATGTTGAAGGGAAGGGAAAATACCACCTACCTCTCAGTGGGAGGAGTGTCAGTCACATTGTAAGAAGAGAATGTGGGAAAGGACTGATTTATTGATTAGCATCTTTGGAAGGTACAATCTTGCATATTCCTCACTTAAGAATGTTCACAAATAAGATCAAATCTATGTTCCACTGCACCAGTAACAGTCATTAATTTCCCTTTATAGTTCACCTGTCGGTTATTCATCCACGATGTCTTTGACATTACTTCTGAGGGATTTTATAAATGTTAGTAGCTCCATCCTGTCCGATAAGTGCAAAAGCAGGAAAGAAGGCTAGACATGGTTCTAAGAAAAATCAACAAAGTTTTAAAATTAAAACAGAGATAAAACTACAATATAACTAATGCTTGTATGTTGTCACCTTAAACATATAAACATATGAAATTAAATGCACATCCTTTCAGAATCTAAAATAAATGTAAGTAAAGGAACTTCAGTACTACTTTACCGTCTTTATGCTTGCTAGCTAGGTTAGGAGAGTGTTGGGTTTGTTTTTTTCACCTCATTTTATTTCACTATACTGACTACTAGCCTCAGCTATAATATAAACTGAATACTAAACTTGTTAAAAATTGTGTTCTTTCAGTAAAAATAGATGTTAAATTTTAAAGTACAACTCATTACATTTCTCTTTTTCTTTGTTTGGTCCTGATTTTCCCATGCGTAGATTTGTCTTATGTGTGTTTGTGTAAGGTATGTGTGTGTACTCACACATGCGTGTTTATACATACACAAATATGTTGAACAATCTCTATATACATACATAATACATACCCATAAATGCAAATCAAGCTCTTTGTTGTTTCACTTAGCCTATCTTAACCATTCACAGGATCCTCCAATTTAAAGTGATCCAGGTGGGCCTGAATTAAATTAGAAGGAAAATGTTTAAAAGTCATGTATCTAGTCTGGTTTTCAAGTTTGCTGTTCTAATCCATCCCATCCTCCTTTCTTCTGCCTCAAAAATATTGTAGGAACAAGGTTGATCTGGGCATGAAGTTAAACAGGATATTGCTTTCATCTACTTCAGCCAAATCTCAAAGTCACTGACCTAAGAAAGACCTCCCCATCTACTTTGATAAAAAGCAGAGTTGAAAATGGTAATGTCCACTATTTTTTGCTAGTTGCTGTACATCTGTTACCTCATTTAATCCTCTGAAGAGTATATGTTATTCTCTTTATTTCAAGAGAAGAAAGCAAAAGGCTAGAAGAAATGAAGTAGCTTGTCTGCTACACAGCTGTGACATAGTAGTGACAATAAGATTCTAGCCAGATCTAACTCCAAATGCTGAGTTCTTTCAGTTTAGTATCAGTACCTGTAGTTTTTCTGTAATATTTCTCAGCTGAGTATTTTGATTTTGATGTAACATTTATGTGAGTGATCAGAATCGCTTGTTTTATTCAGCTAGCTGAACATATAAACCTGGATTGTTTGTATAAGGCATTTACAAAGCAGAAGACTTATGAGAACAGAACGTTGGCCCTACTAGGAGCTCACAGTCTGTTCACTGGCAAATCAAAGAAATTTTAAAGTCAGACAAAAGAAACTATGAAAAGCATAATTTATTATGTTGTATAAGACTAGAACATTCCTACTCACCAAGAGAAGATAGATGGGAAAAATTTAATCAGAATATAAGTTCCTGTAAGAAAATACAGCATTCTGTGGAAAATCAGACTGTTGCCTTAGAATAAATTCCTCATGTATCCATGTAAGCAGCATGAAGAAAATAAAATGTACATTATCAACTTTTTCTTTACTGTACCAAAGCCAAACACAGCCCCAGCTGTGTTGCTACTTACTACTTGATCTTTCTATTATTTTGCTTTCCATCAGTGACTTTTTTCCTCTTCAGAGTAACAGCTAACCCTAATGGTAGAGTGCATTTCTTACAGAGATCAAAATTAATGTAATTGAAAACATTATGGCCTTGAAAATACTTTAATATTTAATTTAGTGGTTCATGGGTAAATGTTACTGGAGTCATAGAAAAGTTAAGATAGAAGTAGTGGTATAAGAAACAGTCCCCAAAGCCAATCAGTCCTAGAAGAAGAGCCCAGGATAGTAGTGGCCTTAGTTCAGGAAACCTTTTCAGGAAAACACACAACCTGTTGACGTTCTGATACATGCTGCATACTAAGGTGGCAAGTTAGTACATGGAATAGTTTGGAAAGGTAGCCTCAGAATTCAGTGAAGTGCCCTTTCTTTGTTCTGGACCAGAGATACGTCCAACTTTCCCATCCCGTCATACATCCCTTGGCTTCTTATAATTTCTAGCTATGTCAGTGCATGGAAAACTGAAACAAGATGGGCATGGTTTTTTTTTTTAAATTTCCCTGTATTTTAGTTAAACATGGATGTCTAAAGTTTGATTTCAAAATAAATTTAAGGTATCTTGCCAGAGTTAGGAGAATAATTTAAACACATTATATAACTCACATTATTAAAGCCCATTTTTAGCATTATCCAATAGTAAATTTAAAATCCTGTTCTTTGTGAAATAATTTTTGTGACAGGTGCCATGCTTGACCAGTGTAATATAACATATGAATGCATGATGAGGTTGTAAGAGGGGGTATGAGGAGCTGTGACAGCAGTGGCCTGAGTTCCCTCCTCCTGGAATGGCCAGCCGTCTCCCCGTAGCTAACTCTAATTTCTTCTCTCGTACACAGCTTAGAAGTCATCCCTTCTGCGGACATTCTCCGATCTTTTCATTTTGCATTAGGTGTACCTCCTCTGTGAACATCTGTAGTATCCTGTGCATACTCAGGTACTTCTCTTTATATATCTCTCTCTCCTTCACTGGACTGTAAAATTGTTGTGAGCTTCACTGGTTTTCATCTTTGTATCCTCAACATCTAAACTTGTGCCTCATACCTGGTAGGCACTAACATTTTGTTGAATGAAGGCATACATGAAAATATGAATATGAATAGATTTATAGGTATTTTATGAAGCGCACATTCATAGAAGTTTTATGTTTCACAAGGAAAAAGCATTAACTCATTACCCATGGAACATTGTCTTGTTATGCTTCTTCATCCCATTCCGCAATATTATTTTTTGTTTCTTTGGATCTTTAACCTATTGCACTAAACAAAAAATAGTTACTACTTAAACTACATTTTGTAACTGTGTCAGTAAGTTTTTAACACACAATATTGACTATTTGTAAAGGTTACTGTAAATTTTTTCAGCATTTTTAATTTGTAGTTATATTATTTTGTGGCCAGTTTTCCTCCCAAAGAATGTATCATTAGGTATTTAGTGAATGCAGTAGCAAACTAAGATTTGCCTTTTGGAGAAAATTGTAACTTTGTGGAAGATTCTTTGGAATGTGTCTATTTTTAAAGTTATGGGCTTTCTGATTTTAATCTAAAATTGGGTGAATAATATTTATAGTTTTTGTAACACCTTAGAGTTCACAGATTGCCTTATGTACTTTTTTATATAATCTTCAAATTAAATTGCTTGTGAGATAGTATAATACTTACGAGATAATATGGGATATCATAAATAAGTAAACAAAGAATCATAGAGGTTAAATAACACCTTAGATTGTACAGCTGAATCTGGAATTTTATTTGTGGGGAGATTTTTACTGTTGATTCAATTTCTTTAGTAGTTTTGTTCAGAATTTTCTATTTAATCTTGAATCAGTGGCAGTAAGCTATATTTTTCTAGTGTGTTCATTTCATCTGTCTTCAAATGTATTGGCATGAAGCTGTTTTAATATGCTCTTATTATTTTAATGTCTGCAGCATCTGTAGTTATGTAGTTTCTGACATTAACTATTTCTGCATGCCTGCCTTCCTCCTTCTCTTCCTCGCTTCCTCCCTCCCTCCCTTTTTTTCTTCCTTTCTTCCTTACAACTTTTTGCTGAATCTATCCAGAGGTTTGAAGTTTTATGCTTTTCAGAGAGTCAACTTTTAGCTTTCCCGTCACCTCTATTTTATCTTTATTTTCTATTTCATTAATTTCTGGGGTTTTATTTTAATTATTTCTTGTCCTTTGCTTTTTTCAACTCCTGTTTTTTTCTTTTTTTTTAAAGTTTATTGTATTTCTTTTATAAAGCCTGTTTTATTGGATTCTCGGGTCACTAATTTTCGTCCTTTTCCATAGTAGGCATTTAAGGTTATAAAATTCTCTTCAATTATTGATTTTCATATATACCACAGGTTTTCATATTAGCTTGTCACTTAGTTCTGAATATTTAGTTCCAATTTCCATTTCGAGTTATTTAGAAGTATGCTGCTTATTTTCAAAACAATTGAATTATTTCTAGTTATCTTTTTGTTATTAAATTCTATCTTAATCTCGTTGTTAAAGAATGTGGTTTGTATAATATCAGTTATTTAACTTGCTGAGCCTTATTTTTGTGGCCTAGTTTGTGATCAGCTTTTGAAATGTTCTATTTTGGAAATGTACTTGAAAATAATGTTTATTTTACAACTCTGGGTATCATTTTATACATATGTCCATTAGATAAGGGTAATTGTTCAAATCTTTTATGTTCTTATGACGTTGTCTTCTTGACCTTTCAGTTACTAAGCTAAACTATAAATCTCCCATTTTACATTGTTTGCTTAGTTTTCCTTGTCAAGTTTTGCTTTATGTATTTTGAGATCGTTAGCTGTGTACAACTTTGTTACTGTTATATTTTCCTGAAGAAGTAAACTTTTTATCATTTAACAATGATCCTCTTTATTTCTAGTAATGCTTTCTTCCTTATATTAATATAATTTTGATATTTGTATTAATATCTTTTTCCATTTTGTACTTTTATTTATGTTATGGATGTATCTTTTGAAAAGAGAACAATATAGCTATTGTTACAATATAGCAATATACAATTGAACAATATAGCAATTTTTATCTTTTAACTAGACTATACAGCCCATTTACTTTTATTGTAATTACTGATGTATTTGGGTTTATTTCTGCCATTTAATTTAGTATATTTATTTTCCCATCATTTCTTTGTTTCTCTTTCTTTCTTTTATTGACTTCTTTGTGCATTCTTCATTACTTTTTTCTCATTCATTTTTTTTTTCCTACTGGTTTGGAGGTTATACTTGCTTACCCTAGAAATGTTATCATGTATACTGTTTAAATCATATACATACCTTTACTCTCTACCCAAACAAAAAGACCTTAGAGAGAATATTTTAACTCTGCTTAATGTTTCCCAATTTTTATATTTTTGCTTATGTTTTTAATTCTGTAAGAAATAAATATCATATTTTATAATGTTAATATTGTTTATATTTACCACTTTTTTTCACCTCATCATTCTTTAGGCATTTCAGAACTTTTGATTGAAAATAAATTCAGTGAGGACATGAGAGTGATAAACCTTCTCAGTCTTTATCTCTAAATGACCTTATTTCACTCTCATTGTTAGAAGAATTTTATTGGGTATAAAATTCTAGGTTACTAGGTTAATTTCTTTTAGCCCATTAAAGTTATTATTTCACTGTCTTGTGGATTCTATTTCTTTCAAAAGTTTAATTATTTTTCTGTCAGTCCTTTGAATGTAATTTATCTTTTTTTGTTTGCTTTTGATATCTTTTCTTTTTCTTGTATTAACAGTTTCACTCTCTACCTCTTTCTGTCTTTGCTAGAGCTTTAATTCAGACGTACATGAGATCTTTTCGCAATATTTTCCATGCCTCTTTATGTCTCAGGATTGTATTTGGCATAATTTATTCATTTCTCTATTACAGTTCTCTAATTCTCATTTCAACTATATTGAAGTTACTGTTTAACCTATTGATTGACTTCTTTTGCTTTGATTATCATACTTTGCATTTTTAAAAATTCTCTTTTCTCCTTTTTTCAGAATTCATCTTTTCTTATATTGTTAAACTTTTTACTTCTTGAAACATACTAAACATACTTATTGTATGTGCAGTAATTCTAATACCTGGCAACTTCTTAGGAGGGATTCTGCCATACGTTGTTGTTTATTTGTTTTACGTATGATGCCTTGTTTTTTAATATATTTAAGTGATTTTTTAAACCTTGAGCTACTCATTTTTCTTTGAATTTTACATGGGAAAGTATTTTGATACCTGTGTTTCAAGGTGTACATTCATTTCTATCAGATGCCTGACAGTATTAGTATGGTACTATTAATATAGGACCACTTTAAAATCTTGGCTTGAGATTTTGTGGAGCAAAAGAGTAGTGAGACTTCAGACTGCAGACTGCAGTGAGGGTTAGCTCGTGGTTACAAATTATCAGAGAGGACTTATTTTTCCCATCCGTCCAGTGTCAAAGTTCTGTATAGGCAATTTCCCTTACATTTCCTCTTAGGGAAGGAAGCAAGAGGGTGGGGGTGTTATGGCATAATGCTTAAGAGCATTGTGCCTAGACCCAGACCGTCTGAATTTGCATTTTGGCTCTACTGCTAACCTTGAACAAATTACTTAACCTTTCTGTTCTTCAGTGTCTTGATCTCTAAGATAAAGATTATAATGGTGCCCTTTTTATGGGTTTTCTGAGGATAAAATGAGTTAATATCTTTGAAGCACTTAGAACGCAGTAAGTTCTATAAGTGTTTCCTGTTATTATCATGATCATCATTATTGTGTCTAACTAACTCTTATACTAAGTGAGTAGTGCTGTGTGGCCCCAGCACTCTTGGTGGGGGGGGGTGGTCTGCTGTTAGACATCCTACCTTTTGAGGCCTTAAAAATTAATACTCAACTTCAGCTGATTCAGCAAATATTCTTAAGACAAAAGACAACTCAAGTGCTTACCTTACTACTCTGAATACCAGTCTTCACTTAGTCCTGTCCCCAGAATTCCTTACTTTTTTTCTAACCTCATGGGATCATTTAAGAAGTATTTTTTGTATTTCTTATTTTATTTTAGTTGTTTTCAGGTAATACTTGTGTTACAGGATATAGAAGTCTGTTATACAGTTTGTAAATGGCAAAACTAAGACTAAAGTACCAAACTGACTCTGAGCATGGTGCTTCAAGGAATTTGGACAGCGGACATATACAGTCATGAATGTTTCAAATATTTAAAATCATTAGTAATCCAAGAAATACTGATAGAAGGAACTATACAGTACCGTTTTTCTTATCAAATTAGAAAAGTAAAGAAGAAAAGAAAGGAAGAAGGAAGGAAACAGAATTTGAAACCCCAAATTAACAAGCATTCAAAAATCCAGAAACTTTCTTATCTCTTATTGGCAAAGATGTTAATTGCTACAACTCCTGTGCAGAGCAATTTGGCAGTGTATATCCAAGTTAAAAGATTTATATTTATGACACATACATTTCGCTTCTATGAATTTATAAAAACAATTAAAGGTATGTATAGAGATTTAGCCATAAGAGTGGACATTACATCACTTTACAGAAAATTAAAATATTGGAAACAAACATTTACCTCACAATAAGAGAATGGGTTGAGTTGAGTGTGAAACATCCAAATAATGAAATGCTAAATGCAATTTTAAAAGATTTCTTTGAATGCCATCAGAAGAAGTTTGTGGTAATTTGTTGAGGGGAAACAGAGATGGTTGCAAGTTAAAATATACAATCTAATTTTTAAAAAACAATGGTGTATATATATATAATCATAATCCATTGCAAAAGTTAAAATTAATAGCTCTTGGGCATGAGGTTTGGGGTGATTTTTAACACATTTTCTTTTTACTTATTTGTAGCTTCTACCGTGATCTAAACACTATTAAAAATAGATAACATGGGCTTCCCTGGTGGCGCAGTGGTTGAGAGTCCGCCTGCCGATGCAGGGGACACGGGTTCGTGCCCCGGTCCGGGAAGATCCCACATACCGTGGAGCGGCTGGGCCCGTGAGCCATGGCCGCTGAGCCTGCGCGTCCGGAGCCTGTGCTCCACAACGGGAGAGGCCACAACAGTGAGAGGCCCGCGTACCGCAAAAAAAAAAAAAAAAAAAAAAAAAAAAAAATAGATAACATGCCATTAAATAAATTCTTAAATAAGAATCATAATTCAAGATGCCAGTACTCTAATAAAACGATTTATATTTTTGTATATTGACTTTTCAGTTCTAATGCTTAGGCATATATATTTTTATGTAGTTAAAATTATTCTGTACATGTATTTTATAATCTGACATTTTCTTTGACAATTTCTAATTATTTTTCCATGTTTCTACATAGCTTTGCAGTGATCAGTTTGATGACCACATCATATTGATATTCTGTTTATTTAATTACTAAAATTTAATGTATTTTCTACAATTATTTAAATATTTACTTTTTTAGCATTTATCTATTATGGCTAGCACTTCAATTAAATAATACAAATGATGGTTCTGAAAATAATGGTAACAAATTATCAAATACCTTTTTGGTGTTTCATAAAAGTTATATATAATTCTTAGAACAATTCTATGAGTTAGGCATTATTATTCTCTTATTAAAATGAAGCTAAATAACCCGTTGATTACAAAGCTAGTGAGAGGTTGAGCTAGAGTTCAATCCAGGTTTGTCTGATTGTATGTCTGATTTAGCTAAGCTTTTTCCATTAGAGTTTGTAAAATTGTGCTCTGTAATAATTAACAGGAAATATTAGCAGGGATGAAAAATAGTTTTAATTCAGTTTCCTGAATCCCATATCTATTTCAGAGTTTTTGAGACCATTATCTTTTAGTTTCTAGTATTGTTGTTAAAAGACCAGTAACCTTTCAGAGTCTCATCTTAGGCACACAGGAGTTCTCCCTGCCCAATCTCTGGAATCTTTTAGAACCTTCTCTTTTTCCTCAGTGCTTTCTACTCTCTTAATGATTCATCTTGTTGTTTGCTCAGTTTTCATCCTTTGACCTGGGTATTCCATTTGCAGATTTTTCGTGTTTTATTTCTTTGATGGTTTCCTGTCTTCTAATTTGCTGTTATTGACCATGTTGTTGTTGTTGTTGTATCCTTGGAACTCCTTTTATTTGGATACCAGACCTCTTAGACTCTTACTGTCATATCTTTTGTTTCCTATTGTTCATTTCTCTATTATTTTGTTTCTACCTTAGGGAAGAGTTTTTAGCTTTATATTTGAATACACTTTAAAACTCTATGCTTTTTTTTTTCATTTCTGATCTTTCTTGTTCTCTGAGAGTTTTTTTTTATAGCTTCTGATTCTTGCTTCCTGGATACAATATAGTTTCTTATTTCTGTGAGGTTTTTAAATGCATTTTTTGAAGTTTCTTCTGTTCTCTGAATGTATGTTTCTCCACATTCAGTTCTTCTGTTTATGTGGTTTGAATTCCTGTCTCTGTGTACTATGAGCAGAGCTTGTTGATTGGAGAGCTTCACTGAGATTTGAATGCACGATGAACTGATCTCTTTGTTGGGAGGTCACCAAATGTCAGTATCTGCAGGTATTTACTCTTAGGCAGGTCAGATTACACAGAGAGGAATTTTCCAGTATCTTGTCTCTGGAGGAAAACCCTGGATGCCAGCATTCTGGGAGGCAATCAGTGGAAAGGGAGGAAAGGGTGTGGTGTAATAAACCTTTACTTAATCCCAGTTGTTAAGTAAGACAAATTATTCCACTCTCATCTCTTCTTGGTGACTCATAATCTAAAGCCTCTTGGTTCAAACTTTTACAGAATAAAACTTCAGTCAACTATTTAAGTAGTCACCTGGCTCCAGAATAGGGAAGATCAGTTTGGTATCCTCTTTTAAAAAATTGTGAACAAATCTTTCCATTTGAAGGCCTACCTTATTATACCCTTCTATCCAGAAATACAATTCCTTAGCTTTTCTGAAGTTCTGCGATAGAACTGCCTTCTCTCTCTCTCTCTCTCTCTTCCCCTCCCTTCCTCCCCTGCTTCCTGCCTACCTCCTTCTCTTTCTCCCTTACCTTTCTCACCCTTTGGGTTATTTTTAATCAACTCAGTTTCCAGTTTCAAAAAATATATTGATACCTTCTATCTGTTTCATCTCCTTTCTTTTTTTTTTCTTATAGTATTATAATTTAAAATGTATATATACATTTACTATCTTTTAAATGGTGTTTCAGGAAGGAGTAGAAAGGAACATGTTTAATCCACTATGTTTAACTAAAAAACTCATTTTATAATATTATGGCCACCCATTCAAGAATATGTCTCATTTATTGAAGTCATAGTTTAAATATACTAATTAAGTTTAATGGTTGTCTTCATAGAGATTAAATGCAGCTCTTATTAAATTACATTCTAAATAATGCAGTTTTTCCTCATTATTTGGAATGGAGTCTCTTCTTCCTTTCTATTTTCTACCTAGTTGTAACTTGATGATATTACTTTAGCATGTTTAACTTACATCTGGAAAAATTACTACTCATTAATGCTATAATTTCTGCACTGATTCTTTTAGATTTCATAGTATACATTTCATCAAAATAATATCTTGCCTCTTCCTATGTTATATTAATTCCTTATGTTTATTTTTCTGTTGTTTTACATATGTAAAATATATTCAAAACCACTTTGAATAATATTGGTAATAATTAATATCCTTATTTGTATTCCTGAGTTTGGAGGGAGTACTTCTAGTAGAGTTCTATTTGATATAATATTGACTTTTGTTTTGAAATATCATTATTTTTAAGTGTATTTTGGAACAGGCTCAAAAACTGAAGAGACATGTCCAAAGGGCATAGGAGCTAGCTTTAAGGGGGCTCCCTCTGAACATATTTGAGACAGTTATGTCCCAAATCAAAAGAATAATGATAGAACTGGATTATAACACACTGAATTAAAAACAATAATCCGTAAGTCCACACTGATACATAAAAGAAATTAGAGAGAAGAACGGATGAAGGGAAAGTGCCTTTTTACAGAATGCCAGCTAACAAATGCAGAAAGGGTAAAAGAAATGGAAAATCACTTTTCTTTACAACGATTGTAATAATTAAGGCAGCAGTCACCAGTTGATGCTAAAATTATTGGGTAAAAAGACTGCTTGGATATTCACATGGTCTCCAAGTATCACCTCACAGATCACTTATTAATTAGAATATTACCTATAAAATGGAGAAATCTGGCAGCTACCATCTTAACCATACGATTAAACTTCAAAACACCAATAAAGCACAGTGTGGCATCATGTGCCTCCTAATATGTTGCACCTCAGAAGGAAAAGATGCACCTTCATTATAGTCCTGCCAATAATGTTTAACCTAAATCTATTCATGAGGAATTAACCAGACAGATTCAAATCGAGAAATAGTCTGAGAAACAAGTGATCTAGACTTCCAAAATGTCAGTGATGTGAAAAACTAGACAAGATTGGAGAATTGCTCTAGATGAAAGGAGAAGGAAGATTGATTGGATCATAATTTGAAAAAAAAAAAAAAAAAAAAAAACAGTAAAACCAACAAAAGGCAAATGGCTTGGGAGACAAATGGTAAAATAGAAATATGGTTATAAATTTTATCACATTATCAATGTAAAGTGTCCTGAATGTGATAATTATATTATCACAATTATGTAGAGAGTATCATTATTCTTGGGTGATACATACTAAAGAGTATACATCAATCAAGTACTGCAGTGTGTACAAGTAACTCTCAAATAGTTCAGCAAAAAAAAAGTGTATGTATAGATACATATATGCAGACACACAAGCACATACCCATAAAGGGGGGAGGGCAAATGTGGCAAGTGGTTAAAAATATGTTAAACTAGGTGAAAGTTATTAGGTGTTCTCTGGAGGTACTATTATTGGAACTTTCCTTAAGTTTGCAAGTTTTCAGAGATGTTGGAAAAGCGAAATATAGTTTTGTAACTTTGATGTATAGTGTCACAGAATTTAAATTTAGCTATTCTGTATCTACAACTATATCTCTTTAGTAGTAAAAGAGAACAATTTGTTTCTCTAGCAATTTGTTTTGATTCATTTTTTTTCAGCCTATATAAGAAATTATGTGTGTGTGTGTGTGTGAGTATGTGTACACATACTCATTTGTGAGAACCTTTAATGTCTCTACTGAAATCCTGTTCTCCAAGGAATCTCCTCAGCATGTATATTTTTTATTGGAGGTTCTGCTCTGTCATAAATATCCTGAACTAAAATGCTCTTTCTTTCTTTAAAAAACTATACCATTTATTAGCTTCTCTTGAATTGTTTTTCTAAACTGGCCTAGCAAACCTTTGCACCAAATACTTTCTACTGGGTGCAAAATGAATGTCTTTATGAATTTTTCACACATTTCAAAATAAAAAAAGCATGAGGAATTATCACATGAGCCTCTTTGTAGTTCGTGGTCTCTAATACTTAATAAAAAGAGTCTAAAGTGCTATTTCTTCTCTTAAAAATTTAGTTTTTAAATGCTTATCATTGAGTCATTATCTACTTTGCCACCCAATTATACTGATTTGTATTTACATCTAATCCCCATGATAATTCTGTTTATGGCTTGTCTATCTCATTTTGTCTATTATTATAGTGCTGAACTTGAAATTTTAAAAATTCTTTCAGTTAGACTCAGAAATCCTTGGAGGCCCAGTTCTGCCTCTGACTAGCTCTAAAATTCAGGTATCTGTTTGGTAATCTAAAAGTTTTATTAGACCAGATATGTAGAAAACAATCACCAATATTACTTCTACTCTAGCATACAATGAGTTGGACCCTCTATTGTATGGCATCTGCAGCTGTGCATTTTCAAACCATAGCTAAAAATCTTGCTGGTTTTATCACGTTCTCTCCATCTGTAATACCTCAGGTGACTTTGGGGTTGGTTGAGAAATAGGTGGTATGGCTTTAGAGTGTCTTTTTACTTCTCATAATAATTCTTTCAATGATTGATGCTTCCCTTTTGCACATAAATTTTAACTCTTAAAAAATAGGTACATTATATTTCATCTGCTGGGTATATTACCTTGTGGAAAACTTTCTGATTTATAGTAACTACTCTCAAACTTGTACTATTGATATTTTTGGCATTTACTGTTAACAGCTTCTAATCTCTAATTAAAATGTTGTTGACATCACCAGTTTTGTTAGAGGATAGAGGAGCTTAAAATGACATGCATGGAGGACCCATTCACTACTTTCCGTGTTGCAGTGGATTGTGAGTAGCCTGAGTACACCTTATTCTGTTGTGACAGCCAATTTTTAGCATGGAAGAGGCTGCTAGGAAGAGTAGGACAAGATGGTGAACTGGATTAATAAATGATCATCACTTTGCTTTTGTATCCCATTTTTCCCCTCTCTATGAATAATCTGAAGATGACTATATACCATATGGTAAATATAACACAGCACACAATTTTGATTCTTTTCAATTTTTTCAACTACTAATTTTGTTATTACAAATGTAATTTTTTTCTTTTAGAAAATATAGAAGAGGAAAATAAAAATCACATGTAATTACACCATCCAGAGATAATCACTTTGGTGCTTACCCTCCCAGATCTTTCTCTTTAGGGAGTTCTAGTTTTGAAATGAGTTCATGTTGTGTATGCCACTTTGTTACTTGAATTTTGTCATTAACAATATACTGTGGACCTCTTTCCAGGTTATTTAATTTTTTCTGCACTATTATTTTATATGGCTGTATAATATTGTGCAGTTATTCCATGACTTATTTAAACAGCTTCCTGTGATTGATTTAAATTTTTTATTATACTAGCACTCTGATGACACTGATGAAATAAATCTTCGGTCACAATTTCTTTTGAATGAAAAATCTAGCTATTGCTAGATCAAAGAGGATTGAAATCTTAAAAATTTTGATACATATTGCTCAACTACTTTTTTTTAAAGTACTCTATCCTGAAATAGCTTAATGGAATTTTTAGAGAAAACCAATAAGGAAGGTGGCTGACTTAAATACTATGAGTACGCTAGATAATATCTTAGCAAGCTATAAAATTGTTGGTTAATTGTTTAGAGGTGAGAATAAGTTAGTTGTTACCCGCTGTCATTAGAAATAACATATCAGAAATTTCCAGTATAAATTGAAGGTAATACCTATGTAATAGCATAAGACATTTTACCAATATATAAAAGCTATGAGCTTATATAGGAAATGATTTAAATGTAGTTTTCCCTTCTTTTTTTTCCAAAAGGGGGATGTTTTTACTAATTATTCTAAATCATAAAAATAACATGAGATCATACTCTAATTCTGTTTTGCAAGTTGATTTTTAAAAATCTACCAACATATTACTAAAATATTCCCATATTGCTACATAGATTTACCTTATGTTTTTAATTCCTGCGTATTACATGGTATGGTGGATATGCTATATGTTAGTAAATAAATTCCTTGTTGATAATTATTCAGATTATTTACTTTTTTCTCAATTATAAATAGTGAGTGCACTTATTGTCTTGTACAGACATCTGTGTACTTGTTATTCCATTAAAGTAAATACACCTGCAGCAGTGACATTGTTACTAGTAGAAAACAGTGATAAAACCCTGAGTTCTGGTATTAGAGCTTGAATCCCAGCCTCCATCCCTAACGTGCTGTGTAACTTTGGCAAGCTAATTGACCTTACTATAATACTGATCTGAATTTAGAAGACACTTTGTAGAATTGTTGAGAATTCTATAGCCTCTCCTTAATAACAAAATTCATGTAAGGCAGATGCTATGTACCTATTGCATCTGGCACATAATAAGTGCTAAAATATCCCTATTGTTATATAAATTTTCTTCTTTAGTGAATTTTCTAGTCATTTCTTTTGTTTGTTTTTCTCTTGGATAGTTTCTTCTTTATTAAATTTGTGGGAGAATTTTTTATATTAAGAATATTTACTTGTCCCTTTGGTAAGTTATATATATGTTTTCCCAATTTATCATATCCACATTTTGGTTTAGTCAAGGGTGTCAATCTTTTCTTTTATGATTTCTGGTCTTTCTGTCATGCTAAGAAAGGAAATCTCTACTGCAAGGTTATGAAATTATCATCCTGTATTCTAGCCTAGAGATCTTTTTATTTTCTACATTTAAGTATTTACCTCTTTTGTATGTGTGTGTGGCTAGTACTGCTCCTTCTCAGCTCCCTTGTATATTCCCCCAAGGGATATATTGGAAATGCTAGGGTCCTTTTTAGGTTATCACCATGATTGAGAAAGGACTACTGGTGGTATTCAGTGGTCAGGAGCCAGGGATGTTGGCCAGACTCCTTTAGTGCACAGAACTTCCCTCAACAAAGAATTCCTGAGTCCTCCTTGACTTAGAAGTGCCTTGCCAGACCTCTGAATCTTACCATTGATTTCTGCCAACAACAAACATCTGAAAACTAAACATCTAAGAATTAAAAATAAAAATAACAGTGGATTTAATCGATTGCTTCTCAGGTTGAGTTTAAAAATAACACCTGAATATGTAGAGAAAATCTGAATTCCATGGACCAGGGGGAGTATGTAGAATAGTACAACCTTTTTTGTTTTTGTTTTATTATTGATTGCTCCTTTTCCGTGGGAGTTTATTCTTGTTTTATTGCCACAGTACCCCTCAAATGTAACTGAAAACAAAATTAGAAAATTTCAATCACCTCTCTTGTTTCTTGCATTGTTTCTCTTCATTGGGTGCCATTTGCACAGCTTGTTCACATTGCTCTTCTCTTTTGAGCTGCTGCTTTTTCTTTTATATCCAGTAATTTCTATTTGTGTAGATAGATCTCCATTAATAGTATTGTTGTCTCTCTTGGGCTTCTTCAGCACATCGATAGGTCTGGCTGCAGGGGTTCCCTGGCTGGGAAATAGTGAATTTTTATTACTGAATATGATCAACTTGTAGAATAGAGGTTCAGTCCTTTTCCATAAATTACAGTGGTCAAATAAGTCATTCCTTGTTATTTTATACCCTTTTATATAATATAGATAAGATAACATAGTTTGAGTTTTTAGCCTTCTGGTAGTGAAAGTATAAGAATACTACCTAAAAGTTGAAAAAAAAAAACATAGCTTACAAATAATTTTCCATAAACATCATTTCTCTTACTGTTTTTTTAAGTAATTACCCACAAGAGAAGCTGGGGAAAAAAAGGCATTTCTACAATGTGAAAACATCTTTGGAGATTATGATGAAAAGGTACATGGCTAGAGCATCTACAGAATTTCAATAACAGTGCTTAAATAGATTTCTTATGGCTATTTATTCTCTACTTTTTCAATTAAAAAATGGAGTCTCTGCAAAGGGCAACCATTATCCCCATTTTGTTGATGTAGAAATTAAGGCACAGAGAATCTAAATAACTTTTTCAAGGTCTCATAGCTAGGGAAAAAAAATAGTCATACAGATTAAATTAAAAATTCGTGCTTACAGCATGCTGCATCTTTAGTTAAAAGAGAATTTGGGGTCTGCTCCAGGACACAGGAAAAAACTGTTTGAGACCTGGGAAATCTTTACCATAAAGCATAAAACACCACAAAACATCTTGTCCTGCTTATTACTAAAGTAGGCATTACCATTATTCCACCATACCCCTCAAAGAATGGTCACCACTGAATACCCAGCACTTATCACAGTGCCGCCATAATCAGTACTCAGTAAATATTCACAAAAGATGAGTGAACCTATGTAATGTCCCCAGGGACTGACTAAAACAATGGGTGACATAGTCTCATTCTACCAAATAAGTTAGTTTCAAAAATGTGCCCCCAATTACAGGAATGAATTAATTTGCTGTATTAAATTATTGTTATAAATCAATTGTATTTTCAAGAAAAACTATTAAAAGTTAATCATTTTAGCTTTACAGTCATTAATATTAAACCATTATATCTGATAATAGTTTAATAGTAGAACTGTTCTAGCTTGGTGTTGGTCAAAATAGGCAGCACATGACAAAGAAGATTTTAACCTTTCTCTTTCACAAAGGGGGCACCTCCCCAGGTCACCTAAGGTAGGTTTCACTCACAAGTAATTTATATTAAGGTAAAAATATGATATTTAAGTTATTTTAACAGTTTTATTGAGCTGTAACTTATACCAAATATGATAACTCACCCACTAAAAGTGTATGATTCAGTGATTTTTAATATATTCACAGAATAGTGCAATAATCAACACAATCAATTTTTAGAGTATTTTAATTACCCCCAAAAAAACCCATGTACCCATTAGTGGTCACTCCCTATTCTCCCCACCCTCCAACTCTAAGAAATAACTAATTTACTCATTTTTTTCCTATGGATTTGCCTATGCTGGACACTTCATACAAACAGAATCATATAATATGTGGTCTTTTGTGACTTGCTTCTCTCATGTAACATAATGCTTGTCTATGTTACAGTATGTATCCTAATTTCATTCCTTTTCATTAATGAATAGTATTTCAGTATTTGGTTATAACATTTCGTTTATCCATCTATCAGTTGATGGACATTTGGGTTGTCCCCTATTAGGTACATGATTTACAGATATTTTCTCCCATTCTGTGGGTTGTCTTTTCACTTTCTTTTTTTTTTTTCTTTTTTTTTTTTGCGGTATGCGGGCCTCTCACTGTTGTGGCCTCTCCCGTTGCAGAGCACAGGCTCCGGATGCGCAGGCCCAGCGGCCATGGCTCACGGGCCCAGCCGCTCCGCGGCATATGGGATCCTCCCAGACCGGGGCACGAACCCGTATCCCCTGCATCGGCAGGCGGACTCTCAACCACTGCGCCACCAGGGAGGCCCGTCTTTTCACTTTCTTGATGATATTCTATATAACACAAAAGTTCCTAATATTGGTGAAGTGTAACTTTATTTTTCTTTTATTGCTTGTGCTTTTGGTGTCATATCTAAAGAAGGCTTTGCCTGTCCCAAGGTCACAAACACTTATTCCTATCTTTTTTTTTTTAAGTTTTATAATATATCTCTTACAGCAAACTGTGTGACCCATTTAGAGTTAATGTTTGTGTATGATATAAGGAAGGGGTCCACTTTTTTCTTTTTCATATGGATATTTGATTGCACCCAGCATCGTTTGTTGAAAAGACTATTATTTCCCCATTGAATGGTCCTAGAATCCTTGTCAAAAACCAGTTGACCATAAATGTAAGGATTTATTTCTTGACTCTTAGATCTGTTCCATTAATCTACGCCTGTATTCTTGTGCCATTATCACATTGTTTTCATTACGTGAAGTGTCGGTTCTCTACTTTCTTATTCTTTTTTAAGATTATTTTGGTTATTCTTGCATTTCCATGTGAAATCCTAATCAGCTTGTCAGTTCTGCAGAATTTGATAGATTTTTTTATAGTGATTGCATTTATTCTGTAGACAATTTCAGGAATATTACTGTTACTGTCTTAATAATGGTAAGTCTTCTGATTCAGAAGTGTGCCATATTCTTCAACTTATTTAGGTTTTCTTTAATATCTTAATATTTTGTACTTTTAAAAATTTAAAGATTAAGTCTTAATACTTTTTAGAAGTTTATTTCTAAGTATTTTCTTTTCAGTCTCTTGTAAATAGAATTGTTTTCTTAATTTCACTTTCAGATTATTCATTGCTAGTGTATTGATGTACAGCTGACTTCGTATATTGGTCTTTTATCCTGGTGTCTTACTGAACTCACTTATTCTAGTGGTTTCTATGGTGGATTCCTTAGGATTTTCTACATATTAAAAAAGTAATGTCCTCTGTAAATAAAGATCAGTTTACTTTTTCCCTTGAAATATGGCTGTCCTTTCTTTTTTTTTTTTCCCCTCCTTTTTCTTGCCTAATTGCCCTAGCTAGAAACTCTAGTACCATATTGTATACAAGGGGCAAAAGACTTGTTCCTGATTTGGAGAGAAAGCATGCAGTCTCTCATCATTAAGTATGATGATAGCTGTGGGTTTTTCATGATGCCCTGTATCAAGTTGTGGCAGTTCCCTTCTGTTTCTGGTTTGTTTGGGGCAGTGTTTAAATTGTTGAATTAAAAATACTCAGTACTCCATTTTTACATTGGATTTAACATTTTGCATTTTAGAATTTACATCATATAAAGACTGCAGTAACTAAAATATCCTTCAGTTATATTATCAGCTCTTCTACTTTTTATCAAACAGTGCTTCTTCTTTCCAGTTGTGTGAACTTGAGCAACTTTAACTTCTGTGCACCTGAGTTTCCTCATCTGTAAAACTGGGTTTGACTGATTTCATTACCTACCTTACAGAGCTTTTTAAAGACTAGACTGTTTACAAGTAAAGCATTTAGAATAGCTGATGTCCCCATTGTAAGCAATAATATATCTCAGTTCTTATTAAAGATATGCATAGTTAATGCCTGAATTAATCCCAATATATTTTTTCACATGTACAGCTTGTTTAGAAGAGATTTCTTTAAAAAAATAACATGTCTTTCAGAGCTTTATTTCAATCTCATTGTTGTTGTTTACAATAATACATATCTCTCATAGTAGAAGAATATTCAAGCAAGCTTTTCTAAGTCTTCATATCTAGCACCTACAAAATTAGGCAATGTAAGACTCAGAAACCCTTCTTCAATATTTGGAAAGTTTTTAAGTTAGTTTGGTTTCTTTTTATGTCTTACCTTTTCCTTCAGATGACTTTGGTTCTTCAATCATGTTTCTTTTACAAAGCCATGTACTATGTCTAAAAATACTTGAGAGGCATCTTCCTGGTTTTCATATTTAGTTATTTAGCTAAGCTAATTCCTTAGAGAACATGAATGAAAGCTATGAAAAACAATACACCTTGCCATGAGGGACTAGATTCAATAAGGACATCCTAATTTTTTTTAACATCTTTATTGGAGTGTAATTGCTTTACAATGCTGTGTTAGTTTCTGCTGTATAACAGAGTGAATCATCTATACATATACGTACATCCCCATATCTCCTCCCTCTTGCATCTCTCTCCCACCCTCCCTATCCCACCTCTCTAGGTGGACACAAAGCACTAGGCTGATCTCCCTGTGCTGTGCGGCTGCTTCCCACTAGCTATCTATTTTACATTTGTTAGTGTATATCTGTCCATGCCACTCTCTCACTTCATCCCAGCTTACCCTTCCCCCTCACCGTGTCCTCAAGTCCATTCTCTATGTTTGCATCTTTATTCCTGTCCTGACCCTAAGTTCTTCAGAACAATTTTTTTTATTCCATATATATGTGTTAGCATATGGTATTTGTTTTTCTCTTTCTGACTTACTTCACTCTGTATGACAGTCTCTAGGTCCATCCACCTCACTACAAATAACTCAATTTCGTTTCTTTTTATGGCTGAGTAATATTCCATTGTATATATGTGCCATTCATCTGTCGATGGACACTTAGGTTGCTTCTATGTCCTGGCTATTGTAAATAGAGCTGCAATGAACATTGTGGTACATGACTCTTTTTGAATTATGGGTTTCTCAGGCTATATGCCCAGTAGAGGGATTGCTGGGTCATATGATGGTTCTATTGTTAGTTTTTTGAGGAATCTCCATACTGTTCTCCATAGTGGCTGTATCAATTTACATTCCCACCAACAATGCAAGAGGTTTCCCTTTTCTCCACACCCTCTCCAGCATTTATTGTTTGTAGCTTTTTAATGATGGTCATTCTGACTGCTGTGAGGTGATACCTCATTGTAGTTTTGATTTGCATTTCTCTAATGATTAGTGATGTTGAGCATCCTTTCATGTGTTTGTTGGCAATCTGTATATCTTTGGAGAAATGTCTACTTAGGTCTTCTGCCCATTTTTGGATTGGGTTGTTTGTTTTTTTGATATTGACCTGCATGAGCTGCTTGTATATTTTGGAGGTTAATCCTTTGTCAGTTGCTTCATTTGCAAATATTTTCTCCCATTCTGAGGGTTGTCTTTTCATCTTGTTTATGGTTTCCTTTGCTGTGCAAAAGCTTTTAAGTTTCATTGGGTTCCATTTCTTTATTTTTGTTTTTTTTTCCATTTCTCTAGGAGGTGGGTCAAAAAGGATCTTGCTGTCATGGAGTGTTCTGCCTATGTTTTCCTCAACAGCGTTATAGTGTCTGGCCTTACATTTAGATCTTTAATCCATTTTGAGTTTATCTTTGTGTATGATGTTAGGGACTGTTCTAATTTCATTCTTTTACATGTAGCTGTCCAGTTTTCCCAGCACCACTTATTGAAGAGACTGTCTTTTCTCCATTGTATATTCTTGCCTCCTTTATCAAAGATAAGGTGACCTTATGTGCGTGGGTTTATCTCTGGTCTTTCTGTCCTGGTCCATTGATCTATATTTCTGCTTTTGTGCCAGTACCATACTGTCTGATTACTGTAGCTTTGTAGTATAGTTTGAAGTCAAGGAGCCTGATTCCTACAGCTCCGTTTTTCTTTCTCAGGGTTGCTTTGGCTATTTGGGGTCTTTTGTGTTTCCATACAAATTGTGAAACTTTTTGTTCTAGTTCTGTGAAAAATGCCAGTGGTAGTTTGATAGGGATTGCATTGAATCTGTAGATTGCTTTGGGTAGTATAGTCATTTTCACAATGTTGATTCTTCCAATCCAAGAACAGGGTGTATCTCTCCATCTGTTTGTATCATCTTTAATTTCTTTCATCAGTGTCTTACAGTTTTCTGTATACAGGTCTTTTGTCTCCTTAGGTAGGTTTATTCCTAGGTATTTTATTCTTTTTGTTGCAGTGGTAAATGGGAGTGTTTCCTTAATTTATCTTTCAGATTTTTCATCATTAGTGCATACGAATGCAAGAGATTTCTGTGTATTAATTTTGTATCCTGCTACTTTACCAAATTCATTGATGAGCTCTAGTAGTTTTCTGGTAGCATTTTTAGGATTCTCTATGTATAGGATCATGTCCTCTGCAGAAAGTGACAGTTTTACTTCTTCTTTGCCGATTTGGATTCCTTTTATTTCTTTTTCTTCTCTATCTGCTGTGAGTAAGACTTCCAAATCTATGTTGAATAATAGTGGTGAGAGTGGGCAACCTTGTCTTGTTCCTGATCTTAGAGGGAACGGTTTCTGTTTTTCACCATTGAGAACGATGTTGGCTGTGGGGTTGTCATATAAGGGACATCCTAAAATTTAAAGAACTAAGTTTCCAGGCTTTTATATCAGAGTAAAAAAAAAATCATTTTGTGTTCTGAGAAGTCCTTTGATGGAAATTGAAAGAAAGGAGACAGATATAATGTTTTCTTATTTCCTGTTATTATGAGTTAGACATACAGATCTAAGAAGTTTCCAAATGAAATTCTTTGCATTTCTTTAGAGTCAACTATGAAAGCATCAGTTTCAGCATGTGACTTTCCTTACCTTATGAACAATCATAACATATGATTTACTCTCATCTTTTAATATATGAATACCAACTTAAATTGTTCTTTTAGCTATCTAGAGAAATTCCAAAATTAATGGACCTCTCCACTTTTGATATGAAATAAGTTTTAGTACAAGCAACCATTTGAGTACAACTCCTAATACAGAGATAAAGTAATATAAAAACTCAGAGCATGTAAAGAGTTCTCATGAAGTACTTGTATTAAAGCAGTTTACTTTCTCTTTAGACCCTCAATAACATTATTAAATCTTAACATCATTTTCTAGCTGTCCAGTACAAAAAAGATTAGAAGTAATACCTGAATATAGAGATGTGTAAAAGTATTTGGATGGAAGAGATACAACCTTTATTTAAAGAACAATCTAAAAAAATGAGAGACACAGTAATATTATGACAGTGTATCATAATAGATGGACTGAAATCATCATAAAGTTAAAATCATTCTATATCTTTCTAATTAGCAAGGTAGGAATGTGTGTGGTATATTTTAGAATGCTTTTCTTCAAAAGTGGTTAAAGTTTTTTAAAGTTTGACATCTAAGGAGGTAAATATCCGTTCCTTAGAAAATTAATTATGTCAAACATTTCATTTCCTAAAAATTGGCATAAATGATATATTTATTTTCTTAACTTTTCCTTAGGATGGCTTGATGAAAATAGCATATACCTTTACCTATTTATTAGGTTGACTCTTTTTTGCCTGTAATAGTAAACTATGCTATGTTAGACTCAAAATGTCAAATAAATGGTGAGTAATTATGTTAATGCAGTGGATATGAAAGCAGCTTTTGTAAACTCTAAAATGTTATATGGAGTTCATTCTTGGCCATTTTTATCACCTTTAAGGCTGGCCCTTAAAGAAGAAGGATAGGTGAATATTAGAGGCCATATGCGAGCCAAATGACTTGGCCAAAGGTAGGGTAAACTAAGGGTAGACAGATGGACGTGGGCAATGGTGAGTTGGGTAGAGAGTAGTGATTGCTAAGAGTATGCAACTTTGTGGTCTCATCAAGTGCTGTTCTTCTCCTTAGCTTTTACCTCCAATCCTAATTTTTTTTTAAATCTTTCTCCTGTTTATCACATATATAGGCACATAAAAAGTACTTATTAAAAATTTGTGGAAATATTAGAAACTGAGGAGTTTGAGCTTTATAGTGTGGGAAGCTTTTCAGATTTTCAGATTAGCAGTATTAACTGAATAGACTTTCTACATTTTAGGAAAATGACTTTAATGTGAATTAGCATGGGGAGATTAGAAACAGGGAACTCAGAAAGCTATTATGGCTTGGCCAAAAAGTTCATTCGGGTTATTCTGTGACAGCTTACAGAAAAACCAGAATGAACTTTTCAGCTAACCCAGTATAATCCAAATGAGAGATGTATGCAAGTTATGGGACTTTGAAAGGGAGAGAATGTTAGAAACAATGTTGGTATAAATTCAACATTGTTTATTAATTACTGACTGGTGACTGCCTATGTTGGGGACTTTGTAACCTTGTAAAAAGGATAGGAATCACAGGTGTTTCTGAGGTTTCTAGAATGAAAGTTTGATTCATTAACCAAGATATGGAGCAATTATCAAAGTAGGATTGAGAATGAATAAGGTGGGTTGTGTTTTGAATATGTTCACTGAGTGTTGACTGTGTGATATCCACTTAGAAAAGTCCCTCAGACAACTGGTAATAAACTATTTCCAACTTTATTTATCTATTATTCACATGTGAGAAGTGAGACCTAAGGAACATAATAGATATGAGCTGACACCATTAAATAGGTAAAGTCTCCAAAGGAGGTATCTGTACAGGAAGAAGACTGATGAGAACTGAAACATGGGGGAACAATAACAAAGTTGGGTCATAGAAGGGGAACCAGTGAAGGAGATTGGATAGAACACTAAAGCTGGAAGTCAAAAGAGTGAAGTATCCAACAAGACAAAGGATAGATCACTTAAACTATAGAAGTTAAAACAAATGTTCATAGTGATTTTTCTAAGAAATGTTAATTTTAAGAGTATTATGTTAATTTTTTTAATTGCTGAAAGAGTTTTAAAAGGTAGAAAGTGAAAAATTAGTGCCCCTCTCCCCACTGTGTTCTTCCCTAGAGTATTAAATTTTTAATTTCTCCTGCATCTTTCTAATCGTTTTTCTTGCATATGCGAGCATTACTGTATTCCTACTGTCTGAAATGCAAATTTTTTCACATTTTAACGTTTCTGAAATTAGGATATATCTTATGATAGATATATATGTTAAATTTAATGAATTTTTTTCCAGAAAGGCTGATATTAAATGAATACCATTTGGAAGTCTAGGAATGGAAATAATATAAAATGTAAGTGAATAAAAAATAAAAGTACATGTATATTTATAATATATCAAATCAAGAAAATGTAGTTATCTAAGTAAAAGAAATATATATGTATGTATGTAAAAAAATACATAAAATGATATACAATAAAATACATATAAGTATAAACATGTTTAATGTACAAGTGGAGCTAGGAAGATATTTATTTAGAAATGCTTTTTAACTTTGAGATGTTTTTGACATACAAAAATCATATATATACATAATTTCATATTTCATCAATTCTAAGAGGTACTATTTTTTACTTTAAGGTCTCTGAATCCAGGTTATATTTTACCATTTCTAGCATCTTAGACTCAAAAATACAGTGATTAAGTCTTTCTCTTGGCTGCATATTTTCCATGGTATGAGTCTTTCATAATTTTCTAACCAGTCCCTTATTTACAAATTAGGGGTTTCTGTTATTGTTCATTATGATTTTTGGTTTTCATTTTGCTTTTAGCTTTTTATTATTACCAAAGATGGCTTAATTAACATTCTTTTTCTACTTTAAATGTTGTGTTTATTTCATTTTAAATAAATGCTTATAAGCTATATTGCTAATTTATATACATTATTAAAATGTAATAGTGGTTAACTTTTTGGTTTTTGCCTTTTATCTTTTTTTCTTTTTATTTATTTTTGTTAATTCATATTGGAGTATAGCTGCTTTACAATGTTGTGTTAGTTTCTGCTGTACACAGAAATGAATCAGTTATATGTATACATATATCCACTCTTTTTTAGATTTCTTTCCCATCTAGGTCACCACAGAGCACTGAGTAGAGTTCCCTGTGCTATACAATAGGTTCTCATCAGTTATCTATGTTATATATAATAGTGTATATATGTCAATCCCAATCTCCCAATTCATCCCACCCCCCATTTCCCCCCTTTGTAACCATAAGTTTGTTTTGTACATATGTGACTCTATTTCTGCTTTGCAAATAAGTTCATCTGTACCATTTTTCTAGATTCCACACATAAGCAATATTATACGATGTTTGTCTTTCTCTTTCTGACTTAATTCACTCTGTATGACAATCTCTATGTCCATCCATCTCACTACAAATAACTCAATTTCGTTTCTTTTTATGGCTGAGTAATATTCCGTTGCATATATATGCCACATCTTCTTTATCCATTCATCTGTCCATGGACACTTAGGTTGCTTCCATGTCCTGGCTATTGTAAATAGAGCTGCAGTGAACATTGTGGTACATGATTCTTTTTTTTTTTTTTTCTTTTTTTTTTTTTTTTTTCTTTTTGCTGTATGCGGGCCTCTCACTGTTGTGGCCTCTCCCGTTGCGGAGCACAGGCTCCGGATGCGCAGGCCCAGCGGCCATGGCTCACGGGCCCAGCCGCTCCGCGGCATATGGGATCCTCCCAGACCGGGGCACGAACCCGTATCCCCTGCATCGGCAGGCGGACTCTCAACCACTGCGCCACCAGGGAGGCCCTACATGATTCTTTTTGAATTACGGTTTTCTTAGGGTATATGCCCAGTAGTGGGATTGCTGGGTCATATGGCAGTTCTATTTTTAGTTTTTTAAGGAACCTCCATACTGTTCTCCATAGTGACTGTACCAATTTACATTCTCACCAACAGTGTAAGAGGGTTCCCTTTTCTCCACACCCTCTCCAGCATCTATTGTTTGTAGATTTTTTGATGATGGCCATTCTGACTGATGTGAGGGATACCTCATTGTAGTTTTGATTTTCATTTCTCTAAGAATTAGCCATGTTGAGTATCTTTTTATGTCTTTGGAGAAATATCTATTTATATATTTTGCCCATTTTTTGATTGGGTTTTTGGGGTTTATTTGATATTGAGCTGCATGAGCTGTTTGTATATTTTGGAGATTAATCCCTTGTCAGTTGCTTCATTTGCAAATATTTTCTCCCACTCTGAGGGTTGTTTTTTCATTTTGTTTATGGTTTCCTTTGTTGTGCAAAAGCTTTTACATTTAATTAGGTCCCATTTGTTTATTTCTGTTATTTTCATTACTCTAGGCTGTGGAGGTTTTTGCCTTTTTCTAATTCATTTTCCATATTCTAATCTAGGCCTTTCTAAAAAAGTAAATGTGATTATGACAATTATGTAATATAGTATATAAATTCTTTTTTTTTTTTTTTTTTTTTGCTGTACGCGGGCCTCTCACTGTTGTGGCCTCTCCCGTCGCGGAGCACAGGCTCCGGACACGCAGGCCCAGCGGCCACGGCTCACAGGCCCAGCCGCTCCGCAGCATGTGGGATCCTCGTAGACCGGGGCACGAACCCGTGTCCCCTGCATCGGCAGGCAGACTCTCAACCACTGCGCCACCAGGGAAGCCCCTATAAATTCTTATGATATTCCCTCCACTTGAAATACCCTACCCAAATTTTTGTTTGCCCGTGAAGAATTCAGGACTCAGCCTTGCTGTCTGTCATCTTGGAAAACTATCTTCAACCTCAAGAGTGTCTCCAGCATTGCTCAATAGCCCGCTATGCTTAACTCCTTTCAACGTTTATCATAATTGTACTGCAGATACCTTATTTATTTTTCTGTCTCTTGTATTCGGCTTCCTTAAGATCTGGGACTGTGTAGCTAGCATAAGGAGTAGCTGCCACTTGATAGGTCAGTAAATATTGAAGGAATGAATAATACTGTGATTGTTTTTAAAGTGTTTCCAAATGTTTTAAAAATATTGGCTATGAAAAGTTTTGTTATGCTGAAAAGGAAAGTAAAAAGAGAAATTTACAAAGCTGTATGACTAGCTTGGAAGGAAATGAAAAATATGTTGGTATTACAAGTACATGCTTTTTTCTGGTTTTAGCCATCTTAAGAGCAAGCAGTAACTAAAATAAAAATGTGTTCAAGAGATCTGTTATCTGCTAGCCAAGGCATTGAGAATTACGGGTCAAGAAGTAGGTACCTTTACAAAAGAAAAATTACTAAAGGCTTTGGATAAAGAACTATAACTTTAGTCATTAGATGGCTAAGTATTACCTTCCATATGTGATAACCAGGATGTTCTTGTTATATTTCACTATATATACTGAGTGCTTACTCCTAAATGCTTCCTTCCCATACTTTACACATACACCAAAGGGAAAAAACAAACAAAGCAATCCTTTGTGCTTATGTTTCTCAGAATGATGTATGAATTACAGCTTTAAGAGGAGGGCTCTAACCTGGGCTATGTTAATAATAGGAACAATGATAATACCATTTTTTCCCCTAACTGTTTATACTGAAATAGAAGTTGGCAATCTCTTATCCAACATGACTACATGATGGGTAGTAGTCACATGTACAGCACATTTCTTACTCAGAAAAGCATATCAGAATGCACTTAACTGAAAGAGAGGATATAATTTACAGTTGAACAATAGTATTAAATATTCCTTAAAGTAAAAATAAATTTTAAATGTTTTGCAAGTTTCAGTACTTAATTATTAATAATTAATTACTGTGACACTTTAGTTGAGAAACTGTACTTTAAAAACCACATCTACATATATTTCTTTACATGCATATAATACAGTACATATATTATTGACCCTTACAATAGACCTGTATTTTGGGTAGTAAAGGTCCTGGTATCCTGAAGGCCAATTACAAACACTTGTCTTTCCAAAGTCACATGTTAATTAGGATTGGAGAAGAAACTAAGTCCCAAGTTTCTTCCTTCATGGGCCTGTCCTTTTTCCGTCATACCACATAGCCATGTATGGACTGAAAATGACAATCAGCACAAAAAGTAGTGTATAAATTTTCATATACAGATACTCAGATATACACATTCATGTATATGCATGTATTGCTAGTGAGTCAGTCTTTAAATATCTGAAAACTGTTTTACCAGCAGCAAATATCTGAAGCTTCACTTCCACCTCTCTCTTAGAAAAACCTTAAAGTTAATAGGTTTCATGTGTATAAAGTGTTTACACTTATTCTTATTCAGTGTACCAGCACAATTCCTGTTTCTTTAAGAAAAAAAAAAAAAGTCTGGCATCTAATTGAATGCTCCTGTCAGCACAATTGTTAAGATTTGATGCAAAGTTTTGATCTTGTAAGAGTTGAAGCTTTAACTCTATTTTTTTAGGCTATCAATTTCAGACTACTTTTTGTCCTTTTTATAATGATCTCCAAAATGCCTTTATCTATCCATTCCCAATTTTGAAGATCTTAAAGTTCAGGAGAATTAAAAGCAGCAAAGAACTGTCAGCAGTCCTGAACAAGAAAACACAAGCTATGGCTGAGGGAAACTTAAGGAACTTCCTAACCAAAATAGTGACTCAGATCATAGTGTTACGTCTTAAAAGATAGGCTCAGTGGAAATACGGCTGACACGTTGTACAAAGAAAGTTGTCACTGGATTGAAAGTCACTGATCATTAAGAAAAAGGAATATTTTGTTGGTAATAAGTTTTAAAAACTTGGCAATTGATGAAAATATTGAAATTTGGGGGAAGAACTCATTAGTTCTATATCTCCGTAGCTTTTTTGTGGCTGTACGCTATAAAAATTGATAATTCAGACATTAAGTATATTTTACTAAATAATTGACAGGACAAATGTAGAATTTGGTATTAATATTTAATTTATTATTAAATAATACAGGACTTTAAATTCTTTTTACTTTATGTACTAACTTCCATCTATAGAATACTTAAACATAATTTAATAGCCTTCTGAAATTTGGACTACCTACCTCCCTGACACTTTCAAAAAGTTTAATTTCCTGTTGTTTAAGTGTATGTGATTCAAATAGTTTTCAAATTTAAGAAATTTTGTGACATCACAGAGATTTTGGTGGCTTCTGTAGGCTTTGAAATAATTCTGTTATGGATGGAGCACAGTCTTTGCTCCATGGATCTACAAGCAAAGTCTCTGAACATTTAGGGAAATAATAGTTTCAAAGCCCATGCATTATTTTCTAAAAGAGAAAACTATAACCATTCTAACTATTTTGAAAAAAAATGTTAATATACTACTTTAAGAAAATGTTAATATAAGTTTTAGGTAAATTGATTAAATAAAGTTCGTCTTCTGGTTTTTCTGACAGCTCTCAACTCTTCCTACATAGTACGTTAGAAACACTGTACTTCTAGAAGTTGACACAGTATAGCAAATGCCTCTAGAATATCATCTTTAAGTGATAAACTAGGTCAATGAAACCATGCACATTTATTTTCAATATATTGCTTCCTATAATGGGTATTTCTGTTTGTTACCATACAAACATCTAGAAATAAGTGTGTAGAAAATTTTCATCACAATTCATCAAATTTGAAACGTTTGTTTGAGATTGTCTAACTTGAAATATAAGCTGTATGATAGAAACAAAATTTACTCTGGGAACTGAGGACCTACCTCATAGACCAGTTAAATTATCATACCAAAGAAGTTCTTATGACTCCTGGTCAGGAGAGACAGGGATGTGTATTAACACACTGTACAAGGAGAAAACAGTGGTGTTAACTACAAGTGTCCAAACAAACGTCCAAAGGATGGACCTGCCAAATTGCAGACCTTGATTTGCAATCCAGCTTTTTCTCGTGTAGCATACTCCAGAGTGAGTAGCAGCAAGGATTTACTCACTTAATGATCATTAGTGATTCTCCTGGGCAAGGTTGAGGAGACCAGAGAATATGTAATAAATTTTAGAAAGCTCGCCAAAAGTGATTAGAGTCAAAATAGTTTGGACAGTTATTAAGTGAAGCTTCACTTACCTGAAAACTGCATTCATCCATAACATCTTATTTCCTCGTAGTAAGAGATGAATGAGAAATTCTTAGTCATAAAATGTGGTATAGAGGCCATTCAAAGGACTTATTTTGTTCCTATTTTTAAAGAGGATTTATGGTTCAAGTTATACTATCAACTAATTACAGTAATCACTTGTCCATGTTCAAAAATAGAAATTAATTAGAGCTTATTAGGTGAAAAGACTATTGATTTTGCTGTCTTTAAGAACATTAGACTCTAAGCTTTTTTAGTTTAGGGACTGTCTGTTGGTCATCTTTATACTATGAACATCTAGATACCCTGTTTGACATATAACGAATGTTCCATAAATCTTTAAGGAAGGAATGAAAGAATAGCCTTCATGTGTATGTAATATAGAAAATCTATTTTTATTATTATTATTAATTTTTTTTTTTTTTGGCTGCATTGGGTCTTTGTTGCTGCTTGCAGGCTTTCTCTAGTTGCGACGAGTAACGGCTACTCTTCGTTGAGGTGCATGGGCTTCTCATTGCGGTGGCTTCTCGTTACAGAGCACAGCCTCTAGGCGTGCGGGCTTCAGTAGTTGCAGCATGCGGGCCCTAGAGCACGCAGGCTTCAGTAGTTGTGGCACGTGGGCTCAGTAGTTGTGGTGCACGGGCTCTAGGGCATGCGGGCTTCAGTAGTTGTGGCATGCAGGCTCAGTAGTTGTGGCTAGCAGGCTCTAGAGCACAGGCTCAGTAGTTCTGGCATGTGGGCTTAGCTGCTCCACAGCATGTGGGATCTTCCCGGACCAGGGATTGAACCCGTGTCCCCTGCATTGGCAGGCAGACTCTTAACCACTGCGCACCAGGGAAGTCCCAGAAAATCAATTTTGTCTTAGTTATAAGGGTATCTTGTTTCTAACATAGCTTCCAGTTGTAGCTGTTTATCTTAGACGTGAGTTTCTTAGAAATGGAGATTCTCATGCCTAGGCCCCACATTTTCTAATTCAGTAGGTCTGGGATAAGGCTGAGGAATCCACATTTTATTAATAAGCACTGTGGATGATGATTTTACGGGTACTAAATGAACCATGCTGAGAGATACTGCACCTAAACCCATACCCGGTTCATACCTGAACTGCCACAGCCATTCTCTTTTCTTTTTCCAATTTGTATCAAACTTTACCTTTCTTTTTTTAAGTATAATATTGATACTTTTTTTACCTCAGTTCCCTGTAATATTGTATTTAACAAAATGTGGATCCTGGACCACCAGCATCAACGTCGGCTGGGTGATTTAATAAAGTATTCCCAGGAGAAATTGTTTATCAGTCATGTTCATGGTTGTTAGAACATAAAATCTAATTCTGACCAGCATCTAGCACAGTGCCTGGCTCCTAAAATAGCCACACAATATCTGTTGAGTGAATAGATAGAAGAGAAGGAGGATGTTGGAAGGACTAAAAGATCTACTTGTTTTTCTATTTCCCAACCTGCAGTTGTTTAAGGTTTTTTTCTTTTAATGGAATGAGGGGCATATCAGGCAGAGGTAGGCATGCTTGCAGTAGCCAACTAATAAGAAGAAATAGGGAAATGTTAGAAAAGATTTAAGAAGTCAAAAAGTATGGTCACCTGGGTCCTATTACAATAAGGGCAAATAGCACTACTCTCATTGACAGCTAAGGTCACCACTATAGTTACAGCACAGTCACTGAATTTTTTTAACCAGAAGAGATTCCAATTTTAATATGAATAAATTTGCATTATTAAGAAAAGTTATATTATTCTAAAAAGTTTATTCTATTAAGAATATAGGAAAATGTATTATGTGTATTTAGAAAAATGCCCTTAAATATTTTAAATGATGAATAGAGTGCTGTGCTTTAATTATCTGGAAAAATCTCCTTTACTTAAAGTTTCTAAGTCTTTGATGGTTCCAGATGACTGAGATGTTATAGTATCTTTTCAGCATGATGACCTCTTCACTTATGGGGTGTGTGTGTGTGTGTGTGTGTGTGTGTGTGTGTGTGTGTGTATGAGTATGTATGCATATGTTCCTTTTGGGATACTATTCACTAATGACTACTTTGCACATTGTCATCTTAGAGTTAAATGTTTTTGATAAATGACTTTTATATTATTTTAGAGGAAAGAGCTTTGAAGTCAGACTTGAGCTATGATTCTGCCCATGTGACCTCTCCAACTTTGTTTCCTCACTAGCAAAATGGGAATAATTTGCTTGCTGCATAGATCTATTGTATTATGGGGATTAAGTGAGATAATTCACTGAGCACAATGCCTCGCACATTGAAAGTTCTCAGTAAATAATCAAATCTATTTTTAGAAGATTGGAAAAAGAGAATTTTATATGTATTGTGGTACTTTTTTGTTTTTTGTTTTTATTTTGCGATACACGGGCCTCTCACTGTTGTGGCCTCTCCCGTTGCGGAGCACAGACTTGGGATGCGCAGGCTCAGCAGCCATGGCTCACGGGCCCAGCCGCTCCGCGGCATGTGGGATCTTCCCGGACCGGGGCACGAACCCGTATCCCCTGCATCGGCAGGCGGACTCTCAACCACTGCGCCACCAGGGAAGCCCTGTGGTGGTGTTTTAGATCTGCTCCTTCGTGCTTTTATTTTTCTGTAGACTAAAATCTACTTAGTCTACTGTTCAGAGTCAACTGTTCAAAAACTAGAATGAAAATAAAATACACATAGACAATGCATAAATTACTCTCTGTTGCTTTTACCTCTTAGTGTAAACAAAAGTTCTCTAGGCTTTCAATAGGAATGGATCTTTAGTGAAGTACATCCATATGGCAATTCTAAAATATAAAAATGAACTTTTTAATATTGAATAAGCATAAAAATCAAATTATGTTGCTCGAAAAGGAATACTCATACATCTTTTCCCATCTTGCATAACACAAAAATAGCTAACTGCTTTTGCTCATAAAAATCATATTTAGAGGGTGACTAAGCATGAGACAGTTCCCAAACAAATCTTTGACAAAGTTATGCAGGAGTGAAAGTGAGATTTCAGTTGTAATCAGTTTCTTTATCTAGGTTAGTTCAGTGACGGTAGACTGGTAAATTTCTTAAATCATCTGTTAGCCATACATCATTTTTCAAGATATTTTGTATATCACTGGAATATTAAAACCTAATGTGATTTGTTTTTAACCAGAACCTGGTTTTGTAGGCTCTAGCTACAATGTTCTTCTTTCTTTTACAGGCACATGCATACATTTCCATAAGAATATTTGTTCATTTACATAAAATGCATGAAACAGAGAACACTTATCTGAAGGATGATTTAGTAATCTGTCATCTTATGTATTCTTATACTATTGTTGCTACACAAAAATAATTGGATGGTCCATTTATTAACAATAAATTTTTTATTAGAAAGTGGGGATATTGATAGCACCATACCAGAATGTTACTTTAAAAAAAAATTCACAGTTAGTGTCTCAGAATACGTAATTTGAAGGGATTATACAATCATTTATAAAGGAAATTTAAAAAGTTTATCTCTGCTATTCCTGAGGTCCAGTAATATTTTAATTTGTTTCTTCATCTTTTAAAGAAGCATACATATCATATTTTTAGGACAATCTTTGTATAAGTTTTTCTTATGGTAATCAAATGTCATTTAGGGTAGAATGTGTTTTCTTTTTTCATATTTCAAGAGATTCGGTTTTGTAGTTTACCTTAAAAACCTTATATTTACAAATTATACCATTTCAAGTAAGTTATTCTCAGTACAATATTGAGGTATGAATTTGCCCTTGTTTATCTCCAAGTTTTAACTTTCATTTGGATAAACTTTCCTACTGTGACATTCTGCCTTTACTTCATTTTCTTCGTTTTTCTTGTCATTTTAGTTGTCAAACATAGAAAATAGAATGTATAAGTAAAACCATCCTATTTTCAGAAAAAAGGCAAGTTAAGCATACTATTTTTAACTTATTTTGAAAAGAAAAATAATTGTCTCGAAATTCACACTACATTACGAAAATTTATTTGCAAAGCACGGGTAATGAGGATAGATATATAAATTGCCATGCATGTCACAAAGAAAATATTCCTCTGGAGTTATCTGGAATGTGAAGAAAATATTTTTCTGCTAAATAGCTGTGTATCATCCAACCTTTGAACAAAATTTGACTTTACTTCTGCTTATCATGCCTAGCTCTTCTTTATCTTAATGGTTAGATAGGGACAGACATATATATATATTTACATTTATATTTTTAAATTCTTAGCACTGAAACAAGAAAGATATATAGTAGTTTCTTTTAAATGTGTTAAATAAATGTGTGGTTTTTTTTAAATATCATTGCTGAGTTTTACTTTTTAACCCTGTCTGAAACTCCCTCTATTTAAGAGGAATCCTCATATCACTGTGCAGAGTGACAACTGATATACTTCATTGGACTTCTTCCATATTATTTTATGTTCATTATTTATTTTGTTGTTTGCTCTTTTCCCTTTCCTTTCTTTTTACTGATTTGTTCAAATTACTATTAATTTCATTTTTCCATTTGTTATTATTTCCTTTTGTGCCTTGTTAATCTGGAAATAATATGCTTTTTTATTTTAATACTCATTATCTGACTTATATTTCTCCACAGTTATATGAAAACCAGAAACCAAATAAATTTCCACCAATCCACTCTGTTCCCCTCTCCTAGATGAAAGCTTTAGAATGTTTTAATTCCCCATTCCATTCCCCTTCCCAAATGACCTTTAGAGTGACCTTTTACTTTCCTTTACCCCCTTCCAACTCAGTTTTGCTGACATAATTCAGTACTTTTAGTTCCAGATTTATTACACTTTTCCTTTGCCATATGTCTCCTCTGTTTTAAGAATCCTTACTTCATAGTTACATTACAAATTCCCAGTCAATCATTTTCCATTTAGTTTTAACATATATATTGCAAGGCTATTGCCCTGTTTTCTATTATTCATCATCTTCTGTCTTGGGGTGTCTATTCTGATTCATATGTTGTTTGGTTCAAGTACTTTTTTGAGTATTTTCATTAGATGGTTTAGATGAGTGGTATTATCTCTCATGGTTGGATATCCACAGTTCTTTCTTCTAACCTGCACAATGTATGATATATTTAGTTGGGCATAGAATTGTTTATTGACAGTCTTTTCCTCAGTATAAGGATGTATAAAACATGTCTAACATTGTGAAAGTCTGTGGAAATGTCTTAACTAGTTTGAACTTTATTTTGCCTAAAGCATTTTAAATTGGCAAATCACTTAAAATTAGCGTCAGAATTAATTATAAAATAATTTTTGTAATGTCAGATTAGGTGAATGTATTTATGAAATATCCTTGAAATTGCTATAGGTTTTGTATAGCCTGCTCAAAGTAGCTTCAACCTGTACAGCAAAACAGAGTAAGGAAATAGCACTTTACTCTGGATTCCTCTTGAGTATCTCTTACTCTAAAGAGTAAGAGATCTTCAGATCCTAACATTTGGAGATCCTCCTACAAATAGAACATCTTATCTGATTAAGCTGATTAACTCTCAGTGAAGCCCACAGTTGACAAGTCCTACCCAGACACTTTCTTTTGGTGCTTCATTCTTAATATGAGTGAATGTCCAACAGTTCATTCCAACAGTTTTCCAGTAATTTAAGGAAAGCCTCCAACATGAAAAACATGATAAATCTAAACCAACAGAGGGAACTGACAATGAAGGTAGCCAGATAATTAAAATACAAAAGCAAAAAGAAAAGAAACATACACAAGTTAGAGAAAAACAAACTATATCCTCAAAGAGTTAAGAGAGAATATGGAGTCCATTAAATAAGAAAATACAAAATTCATTAAACAAGGTGCTATTTAAATTTTTTAAATTAGAAAAGGCAGAACTCTGAAGTTAAAAATACTATAACATAAATAAAATTTAATTATAAACTTTAATAGGCTGGAAAAGAAAGTATGGTGAGCTCCTAGAAAATAGAACAAGAAGCAAAGAATAAGAAACCAAAAGGCAGACAATACATGAAATTCAAGGCTTAACTAGGAGCCCCATGATATTGCAAATAGGGCCTCATAAAAGAAGAATAGAAAAAAGTAGAAGGGAAAAGAAATTGTCAATGAAATAAGATATATTATTAAATTTCTCAGAACTGAAGGATGTGAGTCTTCCCACAGAAAAAGCCCACTGAATACCCAGCACAATAAATGAAAAATATTCATACCACAGAAATTTTTCACAAAATTTCAGCATACCAAAGATAAAGGAAAAATGGTAAGAGCTTCCCAAGGGCAAGGAATGGGGATAGTTCACATCCAAAGGAGTATAATGGCATCGGACTTCTCCACAAATAAATACACTGTGGAACAATTTCTTCAAAATTGTAACGGAAACAATTTTATTACGTAGAATTTTATCCCCAGACAAATCAAGTGTGATGGTAGAATAGAAAGAGTACTCCCTCCAACCCCCCAAAAATACTTTCCATGTACTGATTCCTAGGAAATTACTGCAGAATGTGATTTTGCTAGATGATTAAGTAAATTATGACGGAAAAAGACGTAGACAACTGAAAATAAGGGATCCCACTCAGGAGAGGGATAAAGAAAAGTGTCAGCATGGCTGCTATTCAGCAAACCAAAAAGACAGCCAGTTAACATTGTACTCTTAAAAGAGAACCTTCAAAAAGGAACTCCCCAGGAAACAAAGGAAAGTGATATGTTTGAGCATATAGAAAAAATATTGATATGCATGTTGCAGTGATGTTGGAAGAGTACATAATAATTGTATTAAGTACCTAGAAGACTAGGTTAGTGAAAAAAATGAGGAAATTATTAACTCCAGAGAAAAAAATAGGCATGGACCTAGTTCACTTCTTGCCCTGTAGTGTTTATAAGTCATGTTACATAAACATTGGCTATTCGATTAACCCAAAATTATAACATTATTTTGGCATCAGAGATGTATAGAAATGTGGGATAAGTGTACAGAAGAGTTAAGTCTTCATGTATGATTGGGAATCAACCAATAGTGTTTAAAATTGACAAGTGAAGAAATAGAAGAATAAGAATATCGTTTAGAAATATATAGGTTAATCCCAAAGGAAAAAGCCAGAAGAGTTGAGCATGATTGCCTCTGAGGACATAGAATAGAAAGGTATGTGGCAGAAGAATGCTGTTTTTCACTAGAAGTCTTTTAATATTATTTTACTTTATAAACTACATACGTATGTTACCTTGATAAAAATAAAATCAATTTTAAAAATACAATATCCTACTTTTTGTGAAAGTAAGAGTTAATTTTGTGTTGTTTAGCCCTCTTCTATTCATGATTTGACTTGAGATCTTTCTTCTTTTTTTTTTTTTTTTTTAAAGGCATTTACAGCTATAAACTTCCCTCTGAACACTACTTTCATTGAATCATACTGGTTTTGGTGTATTCTGTTTACATTTTTATTCATTTAAAATATTTTCTGATTTCTCTTGTGATATCTTATTTGACTCATTGATTATTTAGGAATGTGTCATTTAATTTCCACATATTTGTGAATTTCCATGTACATTTAAGAATGATAGTCTACTGTTGTTGGTTGGAGTGTTCTATAGATCTCTGTTAGGTCCCATTGATTTTTAGTACTCTTTAAGCCTTTTATTTCCTTACTAATTTTCTGCCTAGTCTGTCCATTGTTGAAAATGGAATAGTGGAGTCTCCAACTATTATTGTTCAATTGTCTATTTTTTCCCTTCAGTTATGTGAGTTTTTGCTTCAAGTATTTTGAGGCTTTTTTGTTAAGTGCATATATGTTTACAATAGTTATGTCTTTCTGATAAACTGACTCATTATTATAAAACGTCCTTCTTTATCTCTAGTAAAAATTTTTGTCTTAAAGTCTCTTTTGTCTCATATTAGTGTATCCATTCCAGCTCTCTTTTGGTTACTGTTTGTATGGCAAATTTTTCATCCTTTAAGTTTCAACCTATTTTTGTCTTTGAATCTAAAGTGTTTCTCTTGTAGACAGTATATAACTGGATCATGTTTTTTAATCCATTCTGCCAGTTTCTGACGTTTGATTGGGGTGTTTGTTTGTCCCATTTATATATAATGTAATAACTGATAAGGTAAGAATTACATCTGCCATTTTGCTACTTGCTGTCTGTGTTTTTTATGTTTTTTTCCCCCTCTTTCTTCATTATTACCACCTTTTGAGTTTGATAGATTTTTTTTTTTAGTATACCATCTTAATTCTCTTGTTGCTTCTTTTACTGTATTTTTCAGCTATTTTCTTAATGGTTGCCCTGGTGACTATAATTAACATCTTAACCTAAAACAATCTAGTTTAGATTAATACCAACTTAATTTCATTGTAAAAACTTTGCTCCACTATACTTTCATTCCCTTCTTTACTTTGTACTACTATTGTCATATAAATTACATTTCTTATACACTATCAGTCCACCAACAAAGTTTTAAAATTATGCAGCTGTTTTTTAAATCTTATAGAAGAAAAGAATTACAATAAAAATGTATATTTAAACTGTCTCTTATACTTATCTATGTAGTTACCTTTACTGGTGCTTTTTGTAATGTAGATTACAGTTACTATCTAGTATTAGGCTGAAGGATTCTCTTTTTTATTTCCTGGGCAGAACTGCTAGCAACATATTCCCTCAGTTTTTGTTTTTCTGGAAATATCTTGATTTCTCCTTCATTTTTTTTTTCTTTTTTTTTTTTTTTGCGGTATGCGGGCCTCTCACTGTTGCGGCCTCCCCCGTTGCGGAGCACAGGCTCCGGACGCGCAGGCCCAGCGGCCATGGCTCACGGGCCCAGCCGCTCCGCGGCATATGGGATCCTCCCAGACCGGGGCACGAACCGGTATCCCCTGCATCGGCAGGCGGACTCTCAACCACTGCGCCACCAGGGAGGTCCATCTCCTTCATTTTTAAAGAATAGTTTTGCTGGATGTAAGATTCTTTTTTGACAGTTGTTTTCTTTGAGCACTTTGAATATGTCATCCAAGTGCCATTTGGCCTCCATGGCTTCTGATGAGAAGTCAGCCTTTAATCTTACTGAGGGTCCCCTGTATACGATGAGTCTATTTTCTATTGCTGTTTTAAAGATTATCTCTTGTCTTTGTTTTTTGACATTTTGACTATGATGTGTTTGAGTGTGGATCTCTTTGAGTTTATTGTATTTCTGTTGAGCTTCTGGTATATTAAGATTAATGTTGCTTTTTTCAGTATATTTGGGGAGTTTTCAGTCATTATTTCTTCAGATATTCTTTCTGCTCCTTTCTCTCTCTCCTCTTCTTCTGGGACTTCTGTTTTGCATTCCCTGGGATGCTGGATGCTGTCCCACTGGTGTCTGTGGCTCAGTTAATTTTTTTAAATTCTTTTTACTTTTTGCTTCTTATATTGGATAATTGCAATTGACCTGTCTTCAAGTTAACTGATACTTTTTTCTGCCAGTTTATATATGCTATTCAAACTTTAGTTATTTTACTTTTCAATGCCAGAATTTGTTTTATTTTTTTTTAATTTTCTCTCTTTATTGTGATTCAGTAGTTGGTGAAACATCATTTGCATATTTTCATTTAATTCTTGGACTTTTTTTTTTAGTTCTTTGAACTTATTTATTATAGGTGATTTAAAATCTTGTCTAATAAGTCTAACTTTGGGGCTTCCTCAGAGACAGTTTCTATTGATTGCTATTTTTCCTATTTATGAGCCATACTTCCTTGTTTGTATATCTCATATTTTTTATTAAAACTTGACATTTTGAATAATTATCAACTCTAGAAATCAGATGCCATCCTCCCTAAGGTTTGTTATTGTTGCTGTCTCTGTTGTTGTTGCTACTTGGTTTTTGTTTTTGTTTTTTTTGCGGTACGCGGGCCTCACTGTTGTGGCCTCTCCCACTGCAGAGCAGAGGCTCCGGACACGCAGGCTCAGCGGCCATGGCTCACGGGCCCAGCCGCTCCATGGCATGTGGGATCCTCCCGGACCAGGGCACGAACCCACGTCCCCTGCATTGGCAGGCAGACTCTCAACCACTACGCCACCAGGGAAGCCCCGCTACTTGCTTTTTAAGTGATTTTTCTATAAAGTCTGTATTATTTGTTATTTTTGATCACTAAAGTCTCTGTTCTGTTACCTTAGTAGCTATCTAATGATTGATGGGAGGTTGAACTAATAAATCTCTTAGCCTTTCCTGAGAAGGCTCTGTGTATGTGTTGGGGTATGTTCTCAATGCTCCATCAGGCAGTTTACAACTCTGCCTTAGACTTAGCCTTCACTTTCTCCTTACACAGAGCCTCAAAGTCAGCCAGAGGTGAGAGCTTAGAACCTTCTCAAGTCTTTCATGGTCATGCACAAAGCCCTATGCCTGTTCATGACCCTCCAGGGTATGGTGGACCTTTTCATAGCCCTTTGTGGACATCCCATTCTCCAGTTTTCCCTTTAATTTTTTTGATCAGCCTCTTGTTAGTCCCAACTATCAAAGCCACCTCCAATAGCTTTAGTGTTAAACAATTGCTGCTGATTGTCCTCAACAAATGCCCTGGGGGAGGACTGTTTTTACAGAGGTAGGTCTGAGTCAAATGAAATGAAGTTCAAAATGGAACCATGTGATGACCTGCAAGATTAGTCAAATAGTGACAGTTCTCTGGGCATGGACATTTTGGGGAACTCTAAATCTGTACTAATCCCTTAAGTGGCTGATAAGCTGCAAGTTTATATAGCTACCAGAATTATGTGGCTCTTGGTTTTCAAGGCTACTCCGGAACCTGAGAGGGGAATGGGATTAACAAAAATTAAAATGTCATAAGATTTGCTCTTCTTACCAAGATTCAGCCATTTATCTTGAATAAACAGTCCTTGGATTGTCATTAAGCCTTCAGTTAATTTCCAGAGTTTTGAAAAAGGTGATTTTGATAGTTTTTTCCAGTATTATCATTGCTTTTATGCAGAAGCTATTTTTGGATGTCTTTATTCTACCATTCCAAATATTGATCTCTGTTCCTTAAAAACAATTCAGATAGTACAAATAGAACAAAAGAGTACTGTAATTAAGATTTCTACCCTAAACACCTTTTTTCCCCAGTCCCAACTGGAATATTAACTAGTATTAGCAATTGTGTTCTTCATAAATATATGCCTAGAGAAGCATATATGTGTAAAGAGATAAGATCTGTTTCCTTTTATACATATAGAAATATACTGTATACTATAGTCTATTGCATTTTCTTTGCACTTGATAATTTACCTTAGGTATTGGTCCATATTGATCCATATTGATGAAGCTATCTCAGTCTGGTTTTGCTCTTGTTGTAGTTGTTTGGTATTCCATGATGGATAGTCCATTATTTATGCATTTTCTAGTATTAGATATTCGGGTTGGTCTACTGTTTTGTTATTTCAAACAACGATGGAGTGAACATTATTGCATTTACATCTTGACCGTGTGTGCTGACATCACTATTGGATAAATCCCTACCTATGTAATGTAAGATGTATTTGTTTTTAAATTTTGATGGATGTTGATAAATTGCTGCTCCAGTGATGTTTCATCAGTTTATACTTCTGTCCCTGGTAAAAGAGAATGCTGTTTCTCCTCACCCTTGCCACATTGTATTACAAAATACATTTTGCCAATTTCGAAGATGGAAAAATATATCATTTTAATTTTCTTCTCTAATACCTTTTTACATATTTGTAAATCTTCCTCCACCACCACACACCACCCTTAAGAGTGCCTCTTTTCATATCCTTCATTCATTTTTTTTTAAGCGAGTTTTTGATTTGTAATAGATCTTTGTGAGTTAGGGTGATTAGACTTTAGGTCTGTTTTATGTATTACAAATATTCCTATCTCTAGTTGATTATTTATCATTTGGCATAGTTTACAGTATTTTTTTTTCTTAATTTTTTAAAAATAGTCAAATTTTTCAGTCTTCTTCCTGTGGTTTTATGTCTTTTTAGAAAGGTCCTTGCTTTTTCTAAGTTTATGAAAATTCAAACAATTTCTTCCAAGAACTTATTGTTCCATTTATTCATTTGACTGGTTCATTGTTTGTGAGTGCTAATGAGTTGTCTCTGCACCATTCCCCTTGATTTAAAATGCCACTCCTTTTGGACACTACATTCTTTTATGTATAAAGAATATTTCTGGACTCTTCATTCTTTGCCATTGATGTCTTTGCCAATTTGTCCCTTCTCTAGTGCCAAATTTTAATGTTTATTTTTTCCATGAGACCTTTAGAATCAGCTTGTCTAATTCTGTTTCCTTCTTGAAGAAACAAATCCTGTTGTTACTTTTGTTGATATTACATTAAAAAAAACAGTGATCTCAAATTTTTGCATGTATCAATCAGGATCATGTGGAAAGTTTGTTAAAACATAGTTTGTTCGACCCTACCTTTAGAGTTCCTGAAACACTAAGTCTGGGCTGGGGCTGGGGAATTTGCGTTTCTAAAAAATCCAAGGGTGACATTGATGCTGCTGGTCTGAGGCACCATACTTTGAGAAACACTGCAGTAAATATATTTATACATTAAGTTTGGGATAGTTGTTACCCTTCCAGTGTTAACATCATTCTAACAACAAGGTATGTTATGTCATTTTTGTCCTGTTTTCCCAGTAGAATTTCAAAGTTCTCTTTGTATTGATCCTACTTAAGTTTTAAGTTTATTCCTACGCAGTTTATTTTTTGTTGCTTTTGTAATAAAGGTTAGTTTATAGTTTCACTTAATATCAGAGACATCCCTCCTTTATTTGGCAATTTGTGAATTATTGTTTATTTATGGTTAACAGTTCCTCCTTGTTCAGCTTCTTGCAGTGGAAGTGGGAGTAGTTTTAAGTTACCATCTGGGAAATTGGAGGAAACAGGGAAAGAAAGGAAGGTGAGCTGTGATAAGCAGATGATTCCAAAGCTTTCCCCACTCATGGCTTAAAATGTATTGCCCACATGTGTTTCTACTGCTGGAAAAATTAGTTGGGATAACTAACTTCTAAAATACAGTAAAACCTCTGAAAAGTGTAGTCCTTGCTTAACACTTAAGATGAATTACTAATATTTTTTATTCAAATAGCTTGAGCTCTAAATATATGTATATTTAGAGGGCAAAGGGCAGTCCCAGGCAGGGTGAAAGTCTTTATCAATTGCAAGGGCAAAGAATGAAGGAATGATGACTAACAAAAAGATACTCTTACTTTTACAGAAGGTAAGTACCTTTCAGGACCATAGCAATATGCTGCTAAATATTATTGCCTAGACTGAGGATATCTGAAGATTATTTTTAAGATCTGAAAGATAGATTTTTAAAATTCAGTCTAAATTTTCCTGCCATATAGTATAGTCCAATTTAGTATTTCCCCATCAGGCTAGTATCTCTTTCCTTCTTTTTCTGTTGGTAAGAGAAATAAAAAGAAATGGAAAACACACGTCTCCACCCTGTTCTTCAATAGTAGGATCATATCATACTATGGTTGAGGATTTTCTTGGTTACTGTGGTAGACACAATACCAAAAATGATGCTCCCCAAAGATGTCCATGTTCTAATCTTCAGAACCTGTGAATGTGTTACCTTAAATGGCAAAGGGGAATTAAGGTTGCAGGTGAAGTTGAAGTTGCTAATCAGCCAAACCTTAAAAAAGGGAGAGTATCCTGGATTATGCAGGTGATCCCAGTGTAATCATAAGAGTCTTCAAAAGTGAAAGAGGAAGGCAGGAGAGAAGGTGAGAGTGATTTCGTGTGAAAAGGAAGGACTCAACCTGCCCTTGCGGGCTTTGAGAATGGAGGAGGGAAAAACAAGCCAAAGAGTGTGTGAGGCCTCTAGAAGCTGGGAAAGGCAAGGAAACTGATTCTCCTTAAATGCCTCCAGAAAGGAATGCAGCTCTGCCAACACCTTGATATTAGCCCAGTGAGACCCATGCAAGATTACTAACCTACAGAACAACAAGGTAAGTTTGTGGTAATTTATTTTGGCAGCAAATAGGAAATTAATGCAGTTACTAAACGATTAGGACAGAGCACTCACAAATATTGCAGATTTGCTGTGTTGGTAAACATTTAACGGGCGGGTAAAGTTATGCTTAATATGCTACCTGCTTCCATTTTTTTTCTCAAATTGTTAGAATTTGTCCAGAATTCTAAAAGTTTAGCTTTTTTTTTCCAGTTAACATTACATTTTCTGGAAGTTTAATAACTCAGAGATTATTTAGGGCAATACTTCTATCTGCAATTACTTATCTGGAAATCTGAACTATTTGCAGAGTGACTAAGGACCTCCTTGGAAAATTAGCCTGGAAAACAGCTGAGTCAGAATTAAGACTTTGAGCTTCGGAGTTGGAGGCTCAAACACTTAGAATGTTTGCTAGGACTGGCTATGTGACATTGGATAAGTTATTTAACCCGTCTATGCCTCTTTTTTCTTATAATAGAACTTAAATTATAAACACGTGGTGAGGACTACATAAAATGACATATGTATAGCAGTTAGCATGGTTCTGGCCCATAGGCAGAAAAATTATGAATTGAAGATACAGATACTCAAATTTTAAAAATCATTGTAGTGCCTTTCATCATAAAAGCAAAAACTCCAGATAACTCAAGAGTTCCCAAAGGCATAAACACAGCCAGTAATAGTCATAATGGTATTCTTGAGTTATCAAGTGTAAGCTTTAAAATTTTTTCTTTTAAAGATTTTTAAAATATGTGAGTATTGGTGCTTAAAGTGGCAAGCTTTTTGTACCTGGAAAATTAATTACACGGAAAATTAATTTATGTGGAATTTATATTGAGTGTCAAATGAACAAAATATTTTTAAGTGTGTTTTCATTATGACTCACACCTTAGCTCCTTCACTTGTTATTCATCTATACAGCTTTGAGCCACTTACCCTTTCTGAGCCTAAGTTTCTTCTATAAAATTTAGGTAATAGAATAGCTACCTGGCAGTGTGGTTGGGAGGATTCGAGATATGGTATATTTTAGCATGAAGCATCTTGCATAGCATATAAGTAGGTGCTCAGTAAGTGGTAATTATTCTTGTGATTATTTTGTGCTCTTCTAAGCCTGCATTGCCTCAACACTGACCTAGTTATGAAATCCTATGGATCGTCCTCTTCCTTTATTTTAGTTTCTGTTATATTTGATGCTATTGAACTTCTTGAAATTGTTTCTTTTCCCCTTTTCTAGGGTTCTTCCTACTCCTGTGGGTATTCTTCTTCAGATTTCTTTGCTTGCTCTTCTTCCTTTGCCCACTCCTTAAATACTGGTGTTTCCCAATTTCCATAGGTCTTTATAATTTCCTTTTTCCTCTACACATTGTCTCTGGGTATGAAATGCTTCATGGCACCAGCTGAAAGCTTTTCCCTGAGCACCAGTTGGGATATCCCACAGACGTCTCCTAATGAAGTATATCTAAGAATGAACTTATAATCATCTCCTGCATACTTTTTCTTTCTTCTCTCTGCCCATATGGACAACACTGTTCATTCATTCAATCAATTAATTCAGTATTCATTGAGTGCCTACTCTGTTCTAAGCCCTGGGGATACAGTAGTGAAGTAAACAAATTACAAATCCTTACCCCTCAGGGAACCTATTTCTAGTGGGAGGCAAAGAAAATAAAATATGTTGTGTGTCTGATATTGATAAATTCTGTGGAGAAAAATAAAGCAGGGAAGAGAACTAAGGAAAGCCAAGATGAGGATAAAGTTTGCAATTCTAAGTAGGATTTGGCAGGGAGTCAATCACTAAAAAGGTGGCATTTGAGCAAAGATCTGAGAAGGTGAGGGAGCAAGCCATGTGGATATCTGGAGGAAGATTATTTCAGGATGGGGAAGTAGCAGCTGCACACTGTGAGGCAAGGGTGTGCCTGGCATTTTGAGGAAACAACAAGGTAGCCATTGTGCCTGGCTTGTGTGAGGGAGAGAGCAGTAGGAGAGAGGTCAAAGAGTTATAGGAAACATGATTCTATTGGTCCTGCCTATACTTTTCTTAAAAATAGGGAACTAGCCTTCACTACTTAATCTATCATTCTCCTTTCATTTCCTCCTCTTACATCTAGTAACTCACCAAGTTTTACAGATTACAACTCCTATATTACGCTCCTGTCTATCCTCTTCATTCTCAATGCTTTTGCCTTAGTTCAAGCCTTTATTATTGATCAGCTAACTGACCTGCTGCTAGCCGCACACTTTATGTTCATCACTCATTCAAGAGATTGTTTTGAACAACTTCTGTGTTCCAGGCCCTGCGCTAGGTATTGTGGATATAATGGTCATCAAGCTAGACATGACCATTGTCCTTAACAAAATTCACAGTAATTGGAGAGAAAATCATACGGGCAGTTAGTAACATGACTGTGTAATAAGTGATTTGAGATTGGAAGTTATAGCAGTCTTAGTACTTAGTGGTGGGTGGGCAACTCTGATTTATGAAGGTTAGTGAAAGCTTTCCAGGAGAAATTATCTTCCAGTTGAGATCTAAAAGATAAGTGGGAGGGCTTCCCTGGTGGCGCAGTGGTTGAGAGTCCGCCTGCCAATGCAGGGGACATGAGTTCGTGCCCCGGTCTGGGAGGATCCCACATGCCGCGGAGCGGCTGGGCCCGTGAGCCATGGCCGCTGAGCCTGTGCGTCCAGAGCCTGTGCTCCACAAGGGGAGGGGCCATGACAGTGAGAGGCCCACGTAAAATAAATAAATAAATAAAAATAAAAGATAAGTGGGAGTTAGACCCTCAAAGTGGGAGTTAGACCTTTCCAAGCTAAGGGACCACTTGTGTGAATGCCCAGAAAATAGAACTGAATGTAGCATAATGTGACCTTCTAGAGGACAGAGGAGAGTAGCTCAGACTCAAGCTGGAGAGGTACAAAGAGCCAGATCATGTCTAGTATCTTCAGGTCCTTTTAAAATGTTCAGTTAATTCATTTGTTACCAAAATGATCATTTTTATGACTTGAATATAGTAATTTATCTCCCAGAATTAAAACCCACCAATGACTTCCTATTGGCTTTATGTTAAATTCAAGTTCTATAATATAGCACACATTCATTTATTTATTTTTTATTTGAGGTAACACTGATTTATAACATAAGTTTCATATGTACAACATATTTCCACTTCTGTATACCCTACAGAGTGCTCACCACCAAAAATTTAATTTCCATTCATCACCATCTGGTTGATCCTCTTTACCCATTTCACACACCCCCACCACGCACTCCTTACCCTCGGGTAACCACTACTGTGTTCTCTGTATCTACATGTTTGTTTTTGTTTGATTTGGTTTGTTCATTTATTTTGCTTGTGTTTCAGATTCCCCATATGAGTAAAATAATACGATATTTGTCTTTCTCCATCTGACTTATTTCACTTAGCAGAATACCCTCAAGGTCCATCCATGTTGTCACAAACGGCAGATTTCATCCATTTTTATGGCTGAGTAGTATTCCATATACTTGTATGTGTGTGTATATATATATAAATATAAATAAAAACAAATACATATATATTTTTCACATCTTCTTTATCCATTTGTTGATGGGCACTTAGGTTGTTTCCATATTTTGGCAATTGTAAATAATGCTGTGAAGAACATAGGGATGTATATATCTCTTCAAATTAGAGTTTTTGGATTCTTTGGACAAATACCCACATGGTAGCTCAATTATTAATATTTTGTGAAATCTCCATACTGTTTCCCATAGTGGTTGCACCAATTTACGTTCCCAGCAGCAGAGTGTGCGGGTTCCCTTTTCAGCACACAGGGTTCATTAATCTGCCTTTTGCCTCTTCAGTGTCAGCTCCCTAAGACCCCACTTTTACGTTTATGTACTAGTAGTGTGGAACTGCTTGTAATTACCCTCCAGAACACAGAAATTTTAAGTCTCCAGGCCTTAGCAAATACTTGGAATATTCTTTGGCCCTTGCCAACTTCATGAGTTCATTTTTGCTTTCAAAATTAATCTCAAATGTCTTCTTCTCTAAGAATCTTTCCCTGAAAACTCAAAGCTAATCATTTCCTCTTCTTTGCTACCACCCACTACTATGTGATCTTTTCATTGCAATTATCTCAATCTGTAACAGTTTGTTTATATGTTAAACTTCTCCACTAGTGTGAATTCGTTGAAGGTCTATGGGTTTTTTGTTTTTGTTTTCATCTGTGTATCCTTAGCCCCAGTATAGTGCATGGCACTTAGCCACACTTAACAAATGTTTAGTGAATTTAATATAATAAATTCTTAGAGCTATAATTCTCAGAGACTATCCCACCCAAATCGATCTCATGTATGAATCTGAGTTGCATCTTTTTAAAGAATCTAAAGGCATTACATTCTTAATTTAGCATTATCTTTAGTTTTGACTTTCAAAACTTGCAGAAATTTCCCTATCATACTTGTGCACTCTTAATCATTTTTAGTAATTTTAGAATTCCTTTACTTTTAGCCACAGAGTGATAGGCTCACTGTTAAATATTTAAATCATTTTCTAAATTAATATTTGAATGCAAATATTTGTCATTTTTGTTTTCTTATAATCTTTATGTTTTTCATCTCTGCTTACTATTTTTTAAAAACTTAGTGTTTTATCATAGACAATGGAATGATTTCACCAATGTAGGTATGTAAGTATCCCAAAACACAAAACTAACCTTCCTGGCACTTCCAGAGACCTTGAATAGTTTCAAGTTTAACCTCATCCGAGCCCATGTATCCCTTACATAGGAACCTTTAAAGCATCCATTGTAAAAACTACTGCAGATGCCTCATAGAATCTCAGAATTGTCTCATTACTATTAGACAGTTCTGAAAAGAAGAAACATAGATGGCAAGTAAATATTTTAAAAATCAAAGCCTTACTGTTCATCACTGAAAATGAAGAAAGATATTTTGTAAAACCTTTCTTGGTGTCAAGGTTTTTTACTTTTTAATATACTTGGAAATAAGTGTACTATGAAATGGGTTCTCTCAGATACTGCTGATGAAAATATAAATTGGCCTACTTTTTGAAGGCAGTTTAACAGTATATATTGATTTTTTTTTTATGTTCATTCTTATTAATACCTCAAAATATTCATCCTGATGGAAATGTTTCAGAAGTAATGGTGGTGGTTGCACAACATTGTGAATGTACAAAATGCCACTGAATTGTTCACTTTAAAACAGTTAATTTTATGTTATGTGAATTTTACCTCAATAAATTATGTTTTAGAATATTCATCCTAAGGAAATAATATAGAAATGTTAATGAATAAGGATATTCCATTCAGCATTATTTATAATAGCAAAAATTTATAAACAAAATCTGGGCTTCCCTGGTGATGCAGTGGTTAAGAATCCTCTTGCCAATGCAGGGGACACGGGTTTGAGCCCTGGTCCGGGAAGATCCCACATGCCGCGGAGCAGCTAAGCCCATGCACCACAACTACTGAGCCTGTGCTCTAGAGCCTGCGAGCCACAGCTACTGAAGCCCACGCGCCTAGAGCCCGTGTTCTGCAACAAGAGAAGCCGTGACAATGAGAAGCCCGCGCACCGCAACGAAGAGTAGCCCCTGCTCACTGCAACTAGAGAAAGCCCGCGCATGGCAATGAAGACCCAACACAGCCAAAAATAAAAACAAATAGATAAATAAATTTATTAAGAAAAAAAATTTATAAACAGAATCAAAGCCTAACAGAAAGGGAGCAATTATATATGATACATCTTTATGCTAGTCAACTATTCAGCCATCGCAGATAATATTTGTAAAGAATTTTTAACGAAATGGGGAAATGCTCGAGAATATGTCATATGAAGAACATTGAATACAAAATTATTCCTTTGGACAGTTTTGTAAAACAAGTGTACATAGAAAAAGATGGGAAGAAAATTGTGAGTATTCCTTGAGCTCCTTTAAGTACATGAAGCCCTTGTCCTTGGGTTTAAATGGCAGGCTTTCCATTCGAGTCTCTTGCAGTTGACTCTGTTAAGATCATCAGCCCTGGGGGCTCCAATTTTGTCAGTGGTCTGTTCATTATATCCAGAACCTTAACCATCATGGTACAAAGAGCCAGAATAGAGAAAATGTTATTAACATACTAAATTGGGAGGTTAGACTTGGCAGTTTTTATTATCTTTTAGCTTTAAATAGGTTAAATAGGATTGGGGGGCTCACATGGGGGGAACATCAAATTTATTGAATATTTACCATGTGTCCAACTGTATACTAAATACATTCACATTCATCATCTCATGTAATCTTCACAGAAACATTGCAGAGTTAAAACTTTATATACCCACTTTACAGAGAGGAGAACAAAAAGTTGAATGTTCTGCTCTGGTTTATACAGAGCAAGTGTAAATTGAGTACAGTTGAGTACTAAATTGAGTAAATTACTAAATTGAGTAGTCAATTGAAGCTCAAACACTAGTACCCTACTTCTAAATCTGTGCTTTTTCTACTATATAACATAGGTTTCATTTTTCTGTGCCACGCTGGACATCACTACCACAAAGCCTCAAATACAAATAGTCCTCAATTTGCAAATAAATTGTGTTCTAAGTATGTTTCTCAGTTAGAAGTGTACATATTAAATGTCTTTTCTCATAGGTATAGCATTAAACTCATTGTTTCAACCCCCAAGAGTGTCATTTCTCAGGTCTGAATTGGCAAATACTTAGTACTTAGGATGCCACTCCCATGGCAGTTGCTAATATTTATTGAAATTTTCCGCGTGCCAGGCACCGTTCTAAATTCCTTACTTAGTAAAGATTTTATTCATCTCAGCAACCCTAGTAAACACCAGTATTATTCATGTTTTCATATAAGGAAGCTGAACACAAGGTAACACAGGTAATTAATGCCAAAGCCAAGATTTGAATCCAGGCAATCTGAGCTTGACTGGCCCTAGTATCCTTCTTAATACAGTGTTCATGGCAGCCACTGAGAAATCCAAATTGGCGCTCATGCTATTTAAAATTTGTCTGTGTTGTAAAAATGTGTAATGTACATTAGCTGTCAACCCTGGCTACACATCAGAAATACCTGTGGGGTTTTCTAGGCATACAGAGGCCCAATCCAACTGTGGACAAAATGAATCAATATCTTCTAGGGTGGGTTATGGATATCTATGTTAAGATGTTCCACAGATGATTTGGGTGTGCAATTATCTCATGTATACACAAAGCAATTGGAATTGGCATGGTATCTCAGGCTCTCATAGGCAAGAGTTTTTTAATATAACATTTACAACAATGTTAAGCAAGGTAGTATTGCTTATTGATTGGTAGTGTGGCCTCTGGAACTAGACTTCCTGACTATAATTTTTTTAATTTTGTTAGTTTTCCGCATGTGACTTAATTTTTGTAAACCTTAGTTTCTTGATGCATGAAATAAAGTTGGTTTTGTTGAGTAGCATGCAGGGTTGTTGTTGAGGATCAACAGGATAAATACAAGTAAAGCAGTTCAGCACAGTACCTGACAGTAAAGGTACCAAAGTTTAAGGTAGTTATGTAAGTGTACACTGATATCATAAATAGTAAGTAATGTGGGTAGGGTAGTCATTGCATGTTATAGAGAACAATCACAGCGTTTGAGACCAGGTGAGAGAGCTTCCTAGAGTTGATGGCATTTTCAGAGGTCATGTGAAATATAACAAGAAGCTGTTGAGTGGGATCTTTCCAAGACATTGGATCTATTGTGGGAGATATCTTTGAGATGGATAAGCAGAGGAGTTTATGAGATTCGTGTTGAAAGTTATAATTAGGGATAGACTTGCATCTGAGTTCCTTAGTATTAGATTTTGAATCTCAGTCCACCAGAATTTGACTTACTTAATATCTTAATTCTTAAAGAGTTACAAAGGACTTATTACTCCCTCCCACCTCTTAGTTTCCATGGTATTTTATTTGTATCTCTGCTTTTATGGTGGTTTGTGCACATTGATATCTCCAACTCTTTGTACTCCTTAAAACACTCAAGAGCACCTGAAACCGGTCTCACACAGTAGGGTTTCCAAATTTTACTGTATTGAATTAAGAGAGAAGACCCAGTTATGTTCTTTAATGTTAGTTTAATAGAAGAACTATGATGTATATATAATACTAACAACATGCAAGTCTAAAATTATGTATATGTTGAGATATCTACATTGGAATTAATAAATTATTTATAGCTTCAAGAGCCAGGTCTTATTAACAATCCAGGAAATGCTTTTGGTAGGTGAGCATTTGTTATTTCTTCCAAGATCTATTTTAGTCATAATATTTAAATTTTAGTGTCAAACATAGTGATGCCTATTTATTCCCATAGTCTGTTGGGAGAAGTAATTCATACCATATCTAATTTCTATCTTTGAAGCAAGAAAGAGAGGGAAGAAAGGAAAGAGGATAGGTGAGGGAAGAAAGGAAAGAGGATAGGTAAGTAGGTGAGCAGAGAGGAGAATTTAAAATGTATATCGTGTGTAATTTTGTCCCCTCACAAGATATTATAGTGGCAGACTTGGAAGTAGAGGACCTGGAATGTCAGATTCTCAGTAAACCACAAAGGACTGCACCTACTCAGAAAACCGAAGTTTGTGCTGAGCAGGAGTATATCATGAGAATGGGACTGAGATGGGGTGGAGTTAAACTTCTTTCCCTTTGCACTTTTTCCACTTATATCAGTCATTTCAGAGGCACATAAATTTAAATACTGACATATAAACTCGACTCTTTACCCCTTAGCCCAGTTGAGGAGTGTGTCAGCTTTCTTTACTCTAATGAGGAATTGGTTATGTCACAATATCCAAAAACATTTATAGGATAAAAGCCAGGCTTGTAAACCTTGTTATACTGTATGCTATTTTTGTGCTGTGTTAAATGGATACACTCTGTTTCTTCCCAGGAGGAAATTGTAGTTTGAATACTAATTAATAAATATTTAATTGAAAAGATGGGTTTGAAATGGATTGCATAGGTGTTTTTCTGGAAAGTGCTAATAACACTTAGGAGAAGTTAGGCTTTGATATCTTCCTTCTATTTTCCATATATAATATGTAATATACCTTCCAGTTTTCATAATATATAATAAGATCAAAACTGGGTATTATACTAATGTAATTTATTGAAATGAGTTTGATCATATTTGAATGATATTTTTTAAAAAGCACTATATTGCTAAAGTAGGTCTTATATATTAATATGTTCCTGTACTGTCATCATAATGATATATAAAAACATTCATTTCCTACAACTCTTTCTTAATCTCAACTTTTCCCACTCATAATTTTTCTTTATCTCAATTTTCTCACTTATTTCCATTTTAATATATGGTACTGGTACTTTATAAGCTATCTCGATCACTTTGTAATAAAACAGACAAATAATTTTAAAATGTAATAAATCTGAATTTTGATACTAACAACTAACAAAACAATGTGGAAAGATGGAGTCAGCACTAGACTTGGGCTTGGGTTCTACCACCACAGTTTTTCAATCCAGGGCCAGAGCTTTGTCTTCTCTTAGTCTCTTGGTTTTCTCATCTGCTAAGTGAAGATGAGAACACCTATACCCTAAGGTTTTAATGATGATGAAATCACATTATGTTAGGAAAGTATATAGCATAAACTAGAAGGTTAGTTAAATATTAGTTGAATCCAGATCAGATTTTCACAAGTTGGGAAAAAATATTTTGATTTCTGTTCATTTAAAACCTGTAATTCCTGTGACTGAATTGTTATAGGTTGTCCCATTCACAAGGAATGAGTCTAGGCATTCTGGATTCTGAGCATCTGGTTTGTAAAGATCTAATGAATGCCACGTTTGTGCTGTGCCTAGAGAGCTCCCTTTAGAGAAGAAGCCTTATTCTTTGATCCTCCCATGTTGTCTCTATGCCAGTAGACAACAAGAGGAAGACGTTCTCCAAGCCTCCAAAGCAGGAACCTAAAACACATCTTCTTAGAGAAGTTGTGCTGTAAATAGGATTGATTTGTTTTGGTTTCCCCCCAAAGCTATTTTACTCTTAATATAATTAAACAACTATGCACTTGTGAGAATATAATTTATACTCACTATATTTCTTATTGTAAATGGGCCTTTCCCTCAGGTGCATCTAGACTAGTTATCTTCATGTTGGCCTTCATTCTGAGCCAGCATTTTCTTCAGTCAGGAACTTCTTTCAACCGGTTTCATGTCCAAGCCAAAAAACTCTGTACCCAGATGACTTGTTAATGAAGTAGTACTGTACTGTTGATTAAAAACCTTTTATGGATCAATGAAGAGCTGTTAGAAGCACTTTTCTTATTTATTTGTAGTTTTGGAGCAGAGTGAAAAACAATTAAAAAACGTGGGCAGGGGAGAAAAACTTTGAGTTAAAGTGCTGGGATAATTTTTTTTTTAATTTACATGTCCACATCTCCCTTTTCCACACTTTGCTTAATTTTAGAAGGTATGACTTTCAGAAAATAGCTCTTTATCTTTTGAGACTGGTGACTTGCTGTAAATTTTAAAAGAATTACAGTAATTCAGATGTATTTCATGTTAATGGAATTGTTAACAGTCAAGGTGTAGTTCTTAATATATAGCTGTACACAAACATCCTTTCACACTGTTAGTAAGAATATAATTAAAAGACATATACAGATTTGAAATATGCTCAAGTTCGGAGGTGGTGCAGTGCTTATAATACTTCCTACAAGTACATATATGAAGAAGGTATTATGTTGTGGAGCACAAATGAAAAGCTCTGCAAATTGCATAAAAACTATGTTAATAGTATTTTAAAGTTTTTTGTAAAATGGACATGTGAGAGGAAATGAGGAGACCTGGATCCTAGCCCTTTTATCGCTGTTATGACCTTCAGCAAGTCAACCTTTTAGCTCTGTTTTCTTTTCTTGAAAATGAAGCAATGTCTGGGAGATTACTAAGGTTTCTTCTAGCTGTAAATTTGTTCTTTTTAAAATGTATTTTATTCAGGTATAGTTGACTTACAATGTTGTGTTAGTTTCTGGTGTACGGCAAGGTGACTCAGTTATACATACATATGTATTCTTTTACATACTCTTTTTCATTGTGGTTTATCACAGGATATTGAATATAGTTCCCTGTGCTATACAGTAGGACCTTGTTGTTTATCCATTCTATATATATAGTTTGCATCTGGTAATCTCAAACTCCTAATCCATCCTTCTTCCACCCTCCCTCCCCCTTGGCAGCCACAATTCTGTTCTCTATGTCTGTGAGTCTGTTTCTGTTTGATAGATAAGTTCATTTGTGTCATATTTTAGATTCTACATATAAGTGATATCATATGGCATTTGTCTGTTTCTTTCTGACTTCATTTAGTATGATAATCTCTAGGCCCGTCCATGTTGCTACCCAGCTATAAATTTCTGTTATTCTTGTTATTAAAATTGAGATGATAAGAAATTAGGTGTATTGTACATAAAATGATTGTTTTACTCAAGAGTTATTAATAGTATATAATTTTATATTGCAAACTGGTCTTTTAAAAATATACGAAAGTACAATTTTATTCTTTTTTCCCAAGTTTTTAGTGCTTTATGTGCTATATTTCTTTACCAGACTTCTTCATTTTGAGAAGGAAAATATTTTTCCAAGGTGAATCTCTTACCCTTTTCATTTCCTACTACCTCTCACCCAACCCCACCCCTTCAAAAATACCCACCCTGTGCATTCACACTTTAAAAGTAAGTCTGACAACCACAGAACCCACAGAGTGACAACAGAGGTGCCCTGACAAAGTCTGGGGCGCTACTTTCTGCAGTAGAGATAGACCAATGCTTGGCAACTATGTCGTAAAAATATAATTCAGAGGAAGTAAATGCATGCATAATTGTCCCAAATAGCATGATAAGTAACATGACACAGTTTAAGGGGAAACGTCATTTCTTTACTTTCACACAGCACTTGCTTTCCACCTTTTTTGTCTGTTCTCTGCAAAAGATCACAACTACAAATCAGTTTCATAGCTACAGTATTGATCTTGCTTGGTACAGATATATAGTTGATATACAGTTATTTTTCTCACTGGTATGTTTAGCTTTTGAAAGATCACCACTCTTTAATAAACCTACATCAGTGGGTAGTATGTGACCAAAGATGCCCCTATATGGCCCACAGAGCTCAAGACAGCCATCCGCTTTGGTTTAGCTATCCAGTTGGCTGTAAGCACTAATCCAAAGTGAGACATTGAGCAGAGTGAAGATCCAGAAATAGTAATCCATCAGATTTGGCATCACATTGACCACAGGAGCTCTGGCATTATGGTAACACCAGGACCTGGACCTGAGCTCTCCAAGTCAGCAACTATCAACTGACCCCAAGGAACATAAATGCTATCGAATACTCCAAAAGGAGGAGGCTCTAAGATGCACCTCGGATGAATACTAAGAGGAGCAAAGAAAGACTTTAAAGCTGAGGAATAATTCAAATCTGAGTAAGAGAAATTCTACTTAGGTCAGGGCAGTATTGTCTTCTCAGGAAAAGTGTTTGTGGGTCCTCCAAATGACTTTATCCATACTTTGATTTTTTTTTAATAGTATGGGCCTTCAAGTTGCAGTAGGAATGTAGCCATTTATTAGGGACCAGCCAGACTGATTATTTGGTTTGAAGCTTCACATTCTTTGTTCTGATGGGTGTTGGTCCTTGCTATAGTTTGAGACATTATAGGAATCTGTAAGGATTATTTCTTGAAAGAGTTAAATCATAGGCTGGTATTATTCCTTGAACTTATATGTTTCCTAGTGTCTTTGTACCAGGCTCCTATTAGGTTAGCATTTTGAATTGAGAAGTTACAAACTACCTTATTAATAGTAATATTGGGCTGGCCAAAAAGTTTGTTAGGGTCTTTGTAACATCTTATTGAAAAACCCAAATGAACTTTTTGGACAGCCCAATACTTAGATATTGTCACCAATATCTAATTTCAGCTTCCAGTCAGAACTGGTTTGCCAAAATTTCACCAACATTTTGGGCTCAATTTACTTTATTGGAATGATCACTGTGGTGATTGGGGGCTACCTAACAGCTTTAATAGGTAATGTGGTACTCTGTCCATATGCTCTTGTAGCCCTTCACTGTTTTGTACACATCAGCCTTCCAAAGGCCAGCACCTGCATCTAAGCCATAGGATTGCCTTTGAGCTGCTGGAAGCTACTGGGGGAAGACTTTGAGCAATGAGTGATAGGTTTCAGCTTCCTTGTCCTTGGCTTAGGCAGTTCTGAGACATGTATCTTATACCATTTTCCAGGTTCCCCGATTAGATTGTTTCTATTGGCTTCTGTGATAGCTAGCTTAATAATGTACCCTGTATTAGCTGCCTGCCCTTCTCTTATCACCTTGCCCCCTCCCCTGCCAGTTTCGCTGAACCCCTCAAATAAATTATGTCCACTCAGTCCTAGTCTCAGGGTCTGCTTCCTTGGAAACCCCACTAAGATAACTAATAAACCCAAAGATGAGAATCCTTCCCATTTTGCTGGTATAATTTATTTTATACTGTTACGATAAATTGTTTAGAGTAAATGGGCAGTTGTAAAGGTTATCTATTAATTGTTTGGGACTGAAAATATTTAGTATGATAGTATTTTGTATGATACAAAACTGTTAAAATTACTAGCTATCAAATACTGGTAAAAATTAGCAAAGTTATGTAAGTAAAAGGATCTTGTATGGTCACCCTTTTATTAAAATTCTAAACATAACTTTAAAATACTAGAATCAATATAAATAGTAAAGTCTGGAAGTAAGAAAAATGCATTTTAACCAAAAAATTGCATATAGTTCTAACAAAACATTTATTGAAACGTACAGTCTAAATTAAAACAAGCCTTAATACTCTTAAAATGCTCAAATATAAATGTTTAGGGATACCTAAAAATGCTAAGAATTGAAAACAAAATAATAAAGTAATAAGATCCTGAGAGACTAGAAACTAGCATTCAGCACATTTAATATACCAAATAAATGAATAAAATACTTAGCGGCCACCTTGATTCTAGAAGTAAAATGTAATTAATTGCTCAGAGGAAAATATTAAGAGCAATCTAAAAATACTAGGAGTGTTAGAGATAAATCATTTAGCACACCAAGAAGTGAATTTGAAAAGTAACCTTTCAAAGCCAGAAATGGTCACAGAGCATTCAGAGGAGTCTCAAGGGTAAAAGGAAGGCCTAGGTCTAGTTTGAAGATGGGAGTCAGGCAGTGGTTGAGTTTAACCCCCTTAGATCAAATATGCCCATTCTCTTGATCTGAGGGAAAGGTGCCAGGCAAGAGCCTGGTCACTGTTGATAATCCAGTTTTGGGAGCCCAGGCCAAAGCCAGTTGCAAACTGTTTGCAGACTATCTTTAAAGGACACTTACCCTGAAAGAGGAGGGAGAAATCAAGCCCATTTTAGGGACTATAGATTTTCTGCTGGATTTTCCACCCTTTAAGTGTTATTTTGTAAGACCTATGATAGATATGTAAATAAGAAAAGGAAAGATAACTCAGGAAGTTTAACTGTGATGAAGAACCAATGATAACAGCATTTAAAGCCTTTGACAATAGACAAACTTTATATCTCCATAAATCTAATTTGTCTTAGCCTGCTTTTCCTCCAGCCACCAGCATGCAGGATAAATTCAGTGTAGCACTTTTTTCTTCTTTTGCTCAGTTTGACCTGCTTTGTTTATATCACAAATTGAGAAACTACTGTGTATTTCTTCTCAATGTTTTGATTTTTGTAAGTATTTATAGGTTTTATGATTTATATAACTCCAAAGACAATACAGTATAGTGATTAGGAGGAACATAGGCCCTTGGTCAAATCCTGGCTCTGCCACTTAACTAGCTAATGTGACCAAGCACATGTTACTTCACCTTGCCTTGATTTCCTCATTTGTTAAGTAGGCATGATAAGAACATACTACTCCATAAGAGTTTTTGAGGATTAAATAACTTAAATGTAAAATTCTTAGAATAGTGCTTATCATATATGAATGCCTAATAAATTTTTCATGTATGAGAACAGTGCATTATGGATAAAATTGGAATTTATAAAATTGTTGAGATACATAACTACTTTTATATAATGATTACTATGGGGAAAATTCATTCTAATTCTACTCATTTCAAAAATGAATATTTAAAACATGACCCATTTGTGATAAAAGACTGCAGTTTTTGCTTATTTTTCCATGTAATATTTACTATGTCCCTAGTAAGGTGAGGAGAAAGTAAATGGTATACCTACCGTGTGCTAATAATAAGCCCTTTATGTCATTTCACATAATCCACAATCAGCCCTACTAGGTAGCTAGTAATAACTTTATTTCAAAAGAAGTTGAAATTTCAGAAAGATCCAGTGATTCGCTTAAATAGCAGAGCTGCTGTAATATAGTCTCTCTGACTCCAAGCTTAAAGCTTGTGCCCTGTCTTATTAATAGAGGAGAGGTTCGAATTATGTAAGGGCTGGTATGGCCCAAGCACCAACCATAGTGGATGCCAGGGCCTTGTAGGCCTTATGCTCTGCCAAGTGTTAGCTCCTTAGGGATTAGAACGTGGAGAACTCTTGGTAGGGGGAGAGGTCCCTCCCCGCACAGGAGAGAGAAGGGGACATATGGAGAGGTTGGAGCAGTGGCTATTTTCCAACAAGTATGGAAGTCTTTTACTAATTAGTATTTAACAACTGGTACAGCCACACTGTTCATTCTGAGCAAACATTAGATATATCAAAATACATAATTTTGATACATCTAATATTTGGATAGATATGAAAAGATTTGAATACTGTATTAATTTTTAATGTTTTTTAAGACACATTTATAGAATCAGGCATAACTCAGAATTCCTTCCTTGAGATTTCTGCTAAACTTTTATTGTATGGTCCTTTTCAGTTATATTGATTGATGATTGATCAATCTCCAGTTAACATACATTGCCTTTATTTACAGTCAACAATTTTTTTAAAATTATGAACTTACAATAGTTTGGAAGAAACTTGCAATTTATGGTTCTTTGACCAAAAACTGTATTAAGTTACTGTAAAGACTTTGTCGGTTTGCTTTTCCAAATGTGAATTTGCTCTCTTCTTGTTACATCTTCTTTATCCACATCCAAGAAGAATAAAACAATGATGATTTTTACCTAATAATCTATATAGTGTATGTTCAAATTTGCTAAAAACCTAATCTCTTAATTTCATAATCTGGGAGCAACAGAAAATGACTGAGAGTATTTATTCTTTCACCTTTTTGTGTGATAGAAAAATTATTTGAAATGCAGATTTCAGTGAATGAATACATTGTTTCTTGGTTTGTATCACAATATTTCATATTTTTTAACTGCTTTGAGAACATTTCTTTCTATTATTTTTATATGAAAGAACTGAATATTTCATTTTATTTTTTGCTTCATTTGCTCTCTGTTGCAACCAGCCAATCAGTAAATATTTTAAATGTTTTATATTTAATTTTTACTGAACATGAACCCACCATATTAAATTTTCCTTCCACATATTAATTTGCAGTTTACTGTACCTAGTTAAAGATCTACTTATTATATATTTATATAGGGTGCATTTTATTATTTCTGTATCTACCGTGGTACCTACAGCTGTATTCTCAGTGCTAAGGAATCATCAGAAGATCACAGCATTATAAATGCTGGCAATGTTGGGAACATTTAATATTCGACTAATTTTAAGTAGCATTTAAAGCTATGTGTGAGAGGTGGTATTAAGACAAATCACTCCGAAAAAAATGGCCTATAATGTTGCAGTTTAAACATTCAGGTATTTTTCTGCATAGTCATTCGGCTCATTATAAACACAGAGAAGATGGAACAAATTTCTGGAAAGACTTCACATTTTATATGTATAGCGTTTGACTTGTCACCTTTGAAAGATCTAGAATGATATTCCATTAATTTTTCATACATCCCACAAAATCTTGACAGGACAACCCTCTAAACCTGAAAAATCTGTAATAAACAAGAGTGACTCAGAAGCTCTTTTTGGTTGCATTTGTGCTCATATTTGGATTTCATTTTTTGATTTCTCAATTATCTTTCACCGAGTCAATAATGACTCCATCTTTGTTTAATCCTAGAGGTAATTTGTGTAATCCAGACATCTTTTTCTGTTTATAAGGAATTTATTCCTTTAGCAGTGTGTTATTTTCTCTAACAAAACTCTTCATTATTTGACAAGTTGGCATAATATTGAGCTGTTCTTGGTAGGATTTGAAATATTGTTTTTGAAATATTGTTCTTTTGGTAAAAGATAGCTGTTTCCAGATGTCATAAAATCAGTCATTACTGCAGCTCACAGAATTTCTTACATAATATGGTTTCTTTTGCTGTTATGAGTGCCAGCACCAAAAATCTGCAGAAGGTCAGAGCCTAGTGATTCCTCCAAGCACTGGTGGCTTTGATACTTCAGTCACATTAATGTGTTTTTCAGACATCACTAAGGACGATATTCCTGTTCTTCTGTGCATTTATTTGCATTTTCTCTGCTTGTCATTTTATTGTTTCAATGGGTTGACATATGGGGACTTCACCTCCTTGCACAGAGCTCTATCACCTCTCCCTGCTATCTTTTTGTTTCTATTGGAAATTGTGGTAGAATTTGACTTGGTTATGTAGGTAATTTTCATTTTGTTTTTTTTCCCTCCATTTCTTTCTTTTATAACTTTTTAATATTCTCCCAAGATACAACCACTTGTTGCTTTTTTCAGTTATATTGGCTAAAGTCTCTCTTATTAGGATATTACCTTGAGTATTTTTTTCCATTAATGAGGAGTGATGATTCATCATTTTGGAGGGCTGTTTTGTTTATAATTTGAAAAGTCACTTTGGCTTTACATGTGTTATATAAACTATGTGTTATATATAAAGTATATGTTATATAAAAAGATTATGCTTTCTTTACATTATCAATGGTATAAATATTGGAAGGAGGGTATTTACATATTAAAGGACGTTTAAAAAGTCTTATAGCATAAATTTGGTGTTTGCCTAGGAGCACTTTTTATGCCAGTTTTAATAATCTATAGCTGTATTGTGAAGCTGCTTATTTAAAAAATATCTACAAGAGAGCAATTTTTAGTCTGCATGCACATACTTTAAATTGTATTTATTTAAAATTTTTCTATAAGTTAATGTAAATATATCTTCCCTCTAATTAGTTTTCTCTCAAATTAGTCTTAATTAACAAGTACTAATTAATGAGTCTAGCATATCTTATTAATTTTTTAACTTACATGATTTTGTCTTTATATAGAGAACATCTTCCAAAAAGACTTTTTCTGAGTTTTGATTCAATATTTTCTGCTAAAGCTCCTATAACACTGTAGTAATTTGTTCAGTTAAATACAGTGGACCTATTATTTTAGACCTGTTTTCTTTGTTACCACCATGTAAATAAAACATTATGGTTCATATTCTGGATCTGGATTTCTTTTTAGGCAGTGGACTGGATTTATGATAACTTCATGAAATCTTTCTTCATAATAGTGTTCTTTGAGATGTCAGTGTCTTTTATGTCAAATGCCCCAAAATGTTGTTATAGCACCATTAATATACTCGAAAATATGTGAAACTTCTTTAAGACCTCCTAATTTTTGTGCACAAAAACAATGGTCTCTCTCTCGCTCTCTCTCTCTCTCGTGCATGTGCACACGCACATGAGGTCATGGACCTCGTCTGTTTCAGCAGCAGCAGAACATCTTTTTTGTTAGGCGAAATTCCAGTTCTTTCATTTGGTGGCATGAGTTCAGCATCATTCCCCAGGTTTTGGCTTTATTCTTCATGTTGGCTCATGATCAATTTATAATATTTTGTTTGTTTTAACCTTGGGGTTAGTTAAATATGTTAGGTAGTAAATTGCTGACTGGTACAACTAATGCCTGTATTTTGCCATATTGCTTTAGAATTTAAAAAATCAGTGATACTCTGTTAAATGTTCATGAATTTCTGTTGTCTTCCTCCAAAAGGAGGCAGTACAACTTTGACTTATGAATGCTTTTTTCAAAACATTCTTCTCTTGTTTGCTCATAAAATTTGTTGTGATTCCTAATCATAAATTCAAAGAATCATGGAGTTGGAAGGGGCCTTCAAGATTACCATGTTTCAGAAGGAATTTAAGCATACCCTCTGATGTTGAAATTCCTTCTTTGATATCCCTGTCTCTTGTCCAGTAATCTCATCTACCCTTTTAGCATAATCCTGAACAGTGAAATCAGTAGTTGTTGTCACTCTTACTTTTCTTCCCTTCTTTTTCCTCTCTATAGAATTTTCCAGCATTGAAAAATACTTCATTTCTGGTGTTCTGGAAATGTAGGCAGCTCCTGTTGGTGATGATAATCAGAGAAAGAGGAATATGATGTTTTAGAAAAGAAAACTGAGGTGATGTCAGTGGTAGTGACTTTTTAAGGAAGCCACACACACACACACACACACACAAAGCTAAAGGGGGGATAAACTGCTAGAAATGTGTTGAGAGACTACTGGGACAGGACTCAGGAGGCAAGAGGCAGAACCTGAGAAGATAAGAAGATAGCATCAACATCATCCTAGCTATTTATCCTATAAATAGCTTTATACTGTGTTTCTATAGCACTGCCTCTGAGGAAGTCCTTGAAAATTTCTAACACATGGAAGGATAAATGAAATGATTCCTTTAAAAATTTTTTGTTTTATTGAATGTAAACCTATTAACACAGACCTTCATATTCACTTGATTTCGTTCTCCCAATCCATTTTTGTCAACCTTGAGTTCTCATTCCATAGTAGTTGAGGAATGAGAACCTTATTTTTGAGGTTGAGAGAGACTATATAGAATTATAGTAATAAATGAGCTGCCAACCCATTTACTGGGTCCAACTCTATTAGCTCATTATTTGTCTATTAACAAGCCCAATAGGATAATAAGATTAAAGTTGAATTTAGTATTGCCAGAATATTAATATGTATGTTCTTGGTACTGTATTTGGAAAAATGTTGTACTTAGTTCTTTCTCTCCAGAAAGGTCAGTTCTCAAGGTGTTTGCATATTAGTGTAGCCAAAAAATCACTCACTAGTATTCTCCAAATAACAGATGTAATTAAGGAGGTCTGTCACAACCAAATTGATTATTTATTTTAGCTGAAGAGATACCCTGCCTAGACCAGATGGATGTTTTTAGAGAATGCTAGTAGGGGAAAAAAAAAAAAAAAGGGATGGCCATTTTTTCTTTATTTAATGAAAATATATCATTTACTGTGAATACCTTGAATACCCTGGTTATTATCAACTTTCATAGAGAGAACTTCAGTTGCTTTGGACCTTATAGTTTCCTACTGAAGCCAGATCATATGGACAAGTTGCAAGAGGGCTAAAGACAAGGCTTAATTTGGTGGACAGGATTTAGAATAACCTATGGTTGTTTGTTTTTGAAAGTGACTTGGGCATACTCAATAAGGGCCTCTTAGGCTGTTTACCACAAAAAAATAGAATAGCTACAAAAAAAGTATATAAAAGTTATTCCAGATCCACTAAAAGAATGATCTGGAATAAATCTAATAATGGTCCTAGAACTAAGAATGGCTTGAATATGCTCAGGCTAAGATTATTCTCTATGATAAAAACAGTTGAGAAAACAAATCTTCCATGGATTGCATGATTAGAGCTCTAGTACTGAAGAAATTTGGAAACTTTAAGAAAGCAAACATAGGCTAAAAATATTTTTAATTCTTTGAATGTTTGTTTTCTGTTAAGACTTCGTGAGTTTTTTTTAATTCTATAATTTCTTTCTATAATCTGTTTCTGTTCAGCCATATATGAAACTTGTGAATTAAAAAAATTTTTTACGTCACTGTCAGATCAGAATGGGATCTTGAGGGCTATGAAATTGCATACTGCTAATGATATGAAAGCAATAACCTGTAAAAGTTTAGTTAAATATAATTCCATAGCTCAGGGAAGTAGAAAGTATTTTCTTCCTATAAAAACTGCCATGTGGGCTTCCTTGGTGGCGCAGTGGTTGAGAGTCCGCCTGCCGATGCAGGGGATACGGGTTCGTGCCCCGGTCCGGGAAGATCCCACATGCCGCGGAGCGGCTGGGCCCGTGAGCCATGGCCGCTGAGCCTGCGCGTCCAGAGCCTGTGCTCTGCAACTGGAGAGACCACAACAGTGAGAGGCCCGCGTACAGCAAAAAAAAAAAAAAAACCTGCCATGTTTTAAACTTGGGAGTGCAGTGATATTTTAAGAAGGTAAATTTTGTTGTAGAAAAAATTGAGTTAAAACCGTAAGTTTTATATCCCAGTATTGAACCGTACTTCATGGATTTTAATGTGATTAGGCTTATAGTACATTACATTCAGAAGCAAGACTGAGGTTTTTAGGATACACCCTTTATATCACAGAGGCTTTATTATGTAAATGGTACAGAAATAATAGGAAGCATGTAGCGCTAAATGAGAACTTAGAAATCATCTTATTGTGAGGCAGAAGTGTTGGAAGTAGACCACCATGGCATTTTCCTTTCTGTGGGAAACCTGATAAACTGCAAAAAGGTGGAAGGCGTAAGGCAGAAATGATATGAGGATGTATTAGATAAGGCTACCAGAGCTAATGGATGAGGACTTCATGAAATGCTATAGTTAATTGTAGACTGCGTGAGTTGAAAACCCAGCTCTGCAGGTTATTATCTGTGAAACACTGGGCAAGTTACTCTCTCTCTTCCTCAACTTACTTATCTGTAAAATGTAGATGATAAAAGCATTTCTTAGTATTGTTGTGGGGATTAAATTAATTAATGCTACTTAGAATTTAGAAATCAATAAATGTTAGTTCTTACTACTGTATTTAAAAGCAAGGAGGAAGTTTTAGCAACTTATATGACAAATGTTGGAGATACCTAATGTCCATTATCTTGAAGTCTGTATTTTTAATCATTGAAGAGTAATATATATAGGTTGTGAATTCTTTGGTGATGTAGAGTATTGTGTGATTTAGAGTTATTGGTTCTTCTTAAAACAGGTGGTTTTCCTAAGGAAACACTGAACCATGTTTCCTATGACTTCTGTGTTAAATATATTTAAATAGATTCTAATTTACTGAAAATTGTTCATTCTTGTTAATTTAGTTGCTATTAATACCAGTAATTATTATGCTATTACTCTCATCCAAAATTACCTGGCTTATTAGACATTAAGAGAGTTAGGTGCCATAGTCTTCAGAACAGATGGGAAAGTTCATGCAGCATAGGGAGATTACAATTTTTAAAGCATTCATAGTCATAAAATATACTAAAGAGAAAAGCTGGGTGCCTCACTTAATCACTGTAAAACACTGTACTTAATGACTAGAAAAACATGCTAAATCTTAAATAATAACAAAAGGTAGAAATAAGGGACCACAAGTGAGTACCTGATTAATTAGCTAAGTAATTTGCAATAATGAGTGAAGGAAGTCAGAAGAGAAAGATAGCTTTAGTGTCAGGTTGATGGAAATTTCTGTTAAGGAGCAAGCAGTATCTGAGCTAATTTTTGGTTGACCAAGAGATGAGAGATAAACAGCAAAAGGCAGCTGGGGTCAGATAATAGAAGGTCAAGAGTCTTCTATTAAAAGACACTGGGACTTCATTTCATAGCTGTGAATCACAGAGGCAGACATACAGCCTCTGCTACTGGTTTGAGAGGTGGAATTGCTACCTTTTTGTGAAGACATTTGGGAAGTCCATGACTGTTGCCCAGCTGTTAAGCAGCACTAAGCCTGGGAGAAAAAATCGACTTTGGTCACGAACTTTAGATTGATGTTAAGTTAGTAGAAAAACCTAAAGTCTTTAGCAGCACATGCATGTAGGAAGAATACTTTATTAGGAGCTCTTCCATCTTAGGCAGAGAAGAGAAAATATGTATAGTTTTCTTTCAGTGTTTAGTACTTGTTGATTACCATCTTTATCGTGTATAACAGAGACTCCGGTACTTACCTCTGTTTATTAGACTTTTCTTTTTCAGAAAAAATCTAAAGAGTAAGTGATGTTGAATATATTATTTTATTGTGAAGTACTTCTGGACCTGTTTATAAGAATTTTCAAAACTAAAATGTTAACAGCCTATTTCATGTTATTTTTAGTAAGTTATGTTTGTGTGTGTGTTTATGTTTTTGAGGAAAATGAATCAAGATGTTTTCTTGGCTTTGTATTTAAACAGAGCAAACGATATTAGAGTAGCTTTTTCCCCCCACTAAGTTAAGGACAAAAAATTTTAATTTTGAGACATTGAGGACATGTTTCTAGTTATATATGAGGTTTTAGATTAAATTTTCATTATAGAATAAAACCTGATTTTCTCTTTTTTGGGCCACAAGTATTTTATCAATTACCTACACAGTTTATTTAGGAGGATAGCAAAGCTTACAAAATTTATGATCCATAAACATTATTTGAGCTTAACTACATTGATTTATTGCTGAAATCCTATTTACTCTTGTTTAAAGTTACTTTTTACCAGTGGGTTTTAGGATTATCTTTAAAGATTAGAAATGTAACCACAGAATAAACTCAATAAGTTTTTTTATAAATGCTTATAATGAAGTTCTAGTAATAGTCACTATTTATAAATACTTGGAGCACTGTTTTTGTTTTGTTTTGTTTTTGGCTGCGCTACACAGCTTGCGGGACCTTAGTTCCCCAACCAGGGATCAAATCTGTGCCCTCGGCAGTGAGAGCACAGAGTCCTACCACTGGACTGTCAGGGAACTCCCTTAGAACACTGTTTTACAGGAACTGTAGACCTTCTGTATTATGATCACCGGAGATATCTCTAAAAATAGAGACTCCTATTAGCCTAGTTCTTCTGAATCAGAATCTCTGGGCATGGCACCTGGGAATCTACATTTTATTTTAAAGTAGTACCTTTGGTCCTTAAGTGCATTATAGTTTGAGATTCACTACAACCACCATTATTTATGCCATGCTTGGATCCATGTAATCTAACATATAGATTGTTGAGGTAGGTTTATGTGTGTCATGGAAGCTTTGAAGTCATTTTAAATATTGAGTAGTGAGATTAACAAGTATCTTACTATTTTTCATAGACATCTGTAGTAAGTATTTTTTTAAGTTCATGCCTTAGAGTTATCTGTAGAAACTAAGTCAAATAGTTGCAGTGAGATTGTTTCTTAACCTGCAGAACAGATATCCTTCCTTAATGCTTTTGAAAAATAGCTAGTTTCTGCCCCCATGTGATACCAATTAAATCAGAATATTTAGGGAAGAGACTGAGTCTCCATACATTTAGAAGTGCCCCAGGTGTTTTTAATGTGTAGCTGCAACTGAAACAGGGATCTGCACTAATGACCGAAAGGAACAATGATGTTCCTAATCAAAAAATTATTGATTGGTTTTGGAATCCATAGTACTGAAAAACACATGCTAAAGGTATGGCACTGTAGCATCCAAATCCTGTTTCCCTAACTGCTTGTCTCAGGCTTATTTTAAAAATCAAAGGAAATCAGAATCAAATTATTTCAACAAAGAGCATTTTCTCTGAATAATCCCAGTTCTCTGTTAGAGGCAATTTCTTTTAAATGACCCCTGCTAAGCTTTACTAGGTTGATGTAAAGCGCTGATTGGGCAGTTGAAGTGATAAGGGGTAAATAATACCTTTTTATGAGGACAGAATATTTAACTAATTGATTTCTATGATTTTGACTTTTATAGGCAACTCAAATGTAATTGAGAATATATTTTTGGTAATTATTCATTCTGAACAAGGAAAGTATTTTCTAAGGTAGGGCTACATTCATGTAGGAGGACATCAGAATCAATGTGTTTAAAATTATATTTCTTAAAAATGTTGATAGAGGGGCCTCCCTGGTGGCGCAGTGGTTGAGAGTCCGCCTGCCGATGCAGGGGATACGGGTTCGTGCCCCGGTCTGGGAGGATCCCATATGCCGCGGAGCGGCTGGGCCCGTGAGCCATGGCCGCTGGGCCTGCGCATCCGGAGCCTGTGCTCCGCAACGGGAGAGGCCACAACAGTGAGAGGCCCGCATACCGCAAAAAAAAAAAAAAAAAAAAAAAAATGTTGATAGAAACTAGGTTAGCGAGATAAAATTAGTACTTATAAAAACTATTAAACTCGGGGCTTCCCTGGTGGCGCAGTGGTTGAGAGTCCGCCTGCCGATGCAGGGGACACGGGTTCGTGCCCCGATCCCGGAAGATCCCACATGCCGCGGAGCGGCTGGGCCCGCGAGCCATGGCCGCGGAGCCTGTGTGTCCGGAGCCTGTGCTCCGCAACGGGAGAGGCCACAGCAGTGAGAGGCCCGCGTACAGCAAAAAAAAAAAAAAAAACTATTAAACTCTATGCCAGGGATCAAAATATATGTTTCACAAAACTTTCTGATCTTCTAAAGGGAAGAATTATTATTACTGTTTAATTACATAAAATATGTCCTATGATACATACCTCCCTTTGCCCACAATTATTAAAGAAATCATAAAGAATAATTTCAAGATCTCCTTTAATATTTAAAATAAGTGGAAAAATATTTATAACCTCAAAGTCATGATGTTTTCTTATGTTTCTCTTCTAGATGCTTATTGAAGATAACAGTTTCTGCGTATGGGAAGTAGATATTGAAGGGTATATGGTTTACAGACAAGATCTTTAAAAGATAGACACTCAAGGTAAGTAATAAATATAGCCTCATAAATAAGCTAATTTAAATGGTTAGGGCTGCCAAATTATAATTTAATTTGCTAAACTTGCTTACTTTTTGTCACTGGCTCTGTCTAAGAAACCTCACAACCACATTCATTCATATTCGGAAACAAATTTTTATGCCCTAATACCATCTTGACAGGAAGTACCAGATTTCATTTATAATGGGAAGTTGATAAAATTGATGTATTATGGAAGAGTGCAAACCAGTTAAGAAGACTGGAGAAGAGATTAAGTAAGCCTCCATCAAAACTGTGTGCATAACTCAGTAGAGTTTAACTTGAAAAAATAATTTTACAGAAACTAGTATCCACTGTATTTTTTAAATGTATTTATGTCCTTAACCATATTAAAAACGTGTTTTTTAACCACTCCAAAAAACACTGTCATAGTTTCAGATACTCAAAGTATTACCTCTGAATACCAAACCTCTTTTTCACTATTTCTTGAGCCCCCAAAGATTTGTTTTGACTTACCATATCATTTCACTTATATTCTGTTCATGTCTCCCATGACCGTTTACGTGCTTATGTTACTAAGTAAATTTCTGAAGACACTTGGTAAAATTTTGAGTGAGATACAAAGAATACAAAATGCAAAAAAGGTACTTTAAATAATTTTGTGTGTCAGGTAGGTACACTGGAACCTTGGAGAATATGTGACCTGTTAATGGGGCACTTCTGTTTAGCTCTAGAATCCTTTCTAAGTGGGAATATTAGACCAGTAAAATCAAATTTTGTTATTTTTTTTTTCAGAAGAAACCAGAAATACTTTGAAAAGTCCTAATTTTTCAATATCAGCATAAAATTTTTCCTGTGACAAACTCCACTTCTGCTACTGTGTGAATCAAATAAAACAGTATACAGGGCCTCCCTGGTGGCGCAGTGGTTGAGAGTCCGCCTGCCGATGCAGGGGATACGGGTTCGTGCCCCGGTCTGGGAGGATCCCATATGCCGCGGAGCGGCTGGGCCCGTGAGCCATGGCCGCTGAGCCTGCGCATCCGGAGCCTGTGCTCCGCAACGGGAGAGGCCACAACAGTGAGAGGCCCGCGTACGGAAAAAAAAAAAAAAAAAAAAAAAAAAAAACAGTATACAGCCTCTGGTGTGGGAATTTTTTTTTCCTTTGCTCTCTATTTTTCTTCTTTTTGAGTGTAGGTACTTAGAGTCTCTTTTTTCCCCTTAATTTCTGGTTAGCAGCTTAGTGATTTTTGCTAGTTTTCTGTGATGAATATTATTGTCAGAAATGACTTCTCTTGAAAATATAAATATTACTTTTTAAAATTTGTTTCTATAGTTTTATATGGTGAGTTGGTTGCTTAGAAGAGCTATTAAATTGTTTTCTGAATTATAATAATTAGACAATTATTTTTATAGTTCCTTTATCTCCACAGTCTAACATAGATCCTTCTGATTTTAAAAAAAAGGTTTCTTTTTTTTTTTTTTTTGCGGTACGCGGGCCTCTCACTGTTGTGGCCTCTCCCGTTGCGGAGCACAGGCTCTGGACACGCAGGCTCAGTGGCCATGGCTCATGGGCCCAGCCGCTCCGCGGCATGTGGGATCTTCCTGGACCAGGGCACGAACCTGTGTCCCCTGCATTGGCAGGCGGACTCTCAACCACTGCGCCACCGGGGAAGCCCAAGGTTTCCTTTTTACTGTACCTTTTGCATAGAAAATAGAGTTAATCACATTCCTTAGTTCACATGACACACTATCATCACTGGTCCATGAAAAGCACTTACTTTATTTATTTATATATTTTCTTTTATTCTCATTTCCACTCTCATGCTGCTGACCTGGACTCAGGAAATCATTCTAATGTGATAGTCTAATATCTGTTGCACTGTTCTCTTTTGTTTATATGTATTTTCAGAACATGAGTATTGGTTTACGTATATGTATTTTTTAAATATTTTAAGTGGAAAATTTTAAATAAATAAAAAAGAAAAGAGAGTATAATATCATGAACTTTCATGTGGCCTCCTCTCAGCTTCAACAGTTATCTCATGGTTGAGCTTGTCTTAACTATATCTTATGCCTTCTCCCCCACTTATGCACATTAAATTTTAATATGCATAAATGGTATTGTGCTGTGTATCTCATTCTCTTTATTACTTTTTCTTTTTACTTATCCTTACATTTTTATCATTTATATATGTTGTTGTGTTTACATTGCTTCTAACTGCTGCATAGTATTCCAAGGTTTGTAGCTATCATGTCTTAACTATCCACATTTCCAGTGATTTCCATCCATATTGCTTCCAATTTTCTGTTGCAACAAACAATGCCCTAATGAACATCCTCATATTTCTCCTAGCATAGAACTTTGCAAGGATTTCTTTGGGATACATACCCAAGAACAGAATTGCTGGGTTTATACTTAATTTGTCTGAGTCCTGCCAGATGCTCTGCCAAATAAATACTTGGACCACACTTTCACCAGTGGTAACCTCCTCCTTCCTGCCAACCCTTGACATTATCTAGCTTTCTAATACTCTCAATTTAATGTGTGTAATTCTGTAGCTCACTGTTTTAATTTGAATTCTTATCACTAACGAGTTTGAGTATCTCTTTCATATTCTTGTTGGCCTTTTGGCTTCCCTCTTCTGAAATTCCTTGTTCATATTCTTTATTTTTCATTTGGGTTCCTATCTGTTGGTTAATGTTCTTTAAGAGTTTATTATATATTTTAGATCTTCATTTCCTATCAGTTTTAGATATTAAAAACAATCTTCCAGTTTTTCAACTTTTTAATTTTATGCATGATGTCCTTTAAGTAGATACTCATGTTTTAAATATTCAATTAAAAATATTTTCTTGAAGTCTACTGCTGGTGTACAGAAATGCTACTGATTTTTTGAAACTTGACCTTGGTTCCAACATTACTGAATTCTCATTCTTAATAACATTACTGTACTCTCATTCATTTTTTTTTATTAGTTTCTGCTTTATAACAAAGTGAATCAGTCATACATATACATCTGTTCCCACATCCCTTCCCTCATGCATCTCCCTCCCTCCCACCCTCCCCATCCCACCCCTCCAGGCGGTCACAAAGCACCGAGCTGATCTCCCTGTGCTCTGCGGCTGCTTCCCACTATCTATCTACCTTACGTTTGGTAGTGTATATATGTCCATGCCTCTCTTTCGCTTTGTCACAGCTTACCCTTCCCCCTCCCCATATCCTCAAGTCCATTCTCAAGTAGGTCTGTGTCTTTATTCCCGTTTTTTATAGGGAGGTGACCATATTATCAACTGTACATAATGACGGTTTTATTTCTAATTTCCTCATCCTTACATACTTTTACTTCTTTCTTCTTTCCAATACCTTTGGTCAGTTCTTCTGGAACTATGTTAAATGGTAGTACTGACAGTACCATTCTCATCTTATGCCCAGTCTTAAAGAGAGTATATCTAATTTCTCACTTAAGCATAATGCTTGCTGAAGGTTTTTAATATAAAACCTTTACCAAATTAAGAAAGGTTCTTATTTCTAGCTTGTTATGCATTCTTACCATAAATAACTTTCAAACCCATAAAATGTTTTTTTATGCATCTGTTAAAATAATCATGTGATATTTATCCTGGCATATTAATGTTGTGAATTATATGGATAGAATTTCTAATGTTAAACCATGCCTGCATTGCTAGTTTACACCCTACTTGACCATGGTGCATTATTTTAATACATTACTGTATTTGGTTAGCAAATATTTTATTTAGGATTTTAGAATCTACATTCTTAAGTGGAATGTGCTATACTTTTTTCTTCATTTTCCTTGTCTGGTTTTGCAATTAAGATTACACTGGCCTTATAAAATGAGATGAGCAGCTTTTACTCTTTTTCTGTTTTCTAGAATAACATTATATAATACGAATTTACTGTTTCTTTAATGTATGTTAAAACTCATATGTAAAAGTAGCTGGTTGTGAGATTTCTTTGAATGCTATCTATGTCTTTAATCCCTTTTGATCTATTCAAGTTTTCCCCTCAGCTTCTTCCAGTCCCCCTCCCATGGGTACTGCTAACACCTGATTGTCCTCCCACCTGCAGGTATAATAGGCCAGACCCACTTTCCTTTCAGTCAGGAAATATCTAGACAATCTCAGTGTCCACATCTGAGCCATGTAACAGTCACTCTGTTTTGAGCTAATGTCCTAACCCTGACCAATGGGCTCTGATCTGCCCAATCTTGCTTGACTTAAACTGCCACTGACACATATCTAAATTAATCCTGAACTCCAATAGTTTTCTACTATTCTATAACCAGAAACTTTGGTTAACAATGCTCTGAATTGACTTCTTTACATCTCTTAAAACCTTTGCCATACTGCTGGTTACATGTGTCAAGGTTGTGTAAAAGGTAAATATTTTGACAAAAGAACAAGTAAGGTTATTATATTCAGGGAAGGTTAAGTATTCAGAAAAAAATTAGGCAACCATCTGGTCTAATGTCCTGTACAGTATATACCAAATTGTAGTTAACTTTGGAAGATTTTTGCTTTACCTCCAGAGTTTGACACTTTATTGTAACCATTTATTATCAGAAGAATAATTAAAGGTATTTCCATGTACAAAAAGAAAAAAGAGTAGAGAGCACAAGCAGGAAGTTCATAGACCCACTAACAAAAAGAAATGATAAATAAACATATAATAGTTATTATAATTTTTGATGCATTTGAATGTGTTTCTACCATCTTATTTCAGTTTTTCTTACACTTTTTCTTTTCATACTATATCTTTATTTCTTTTTAATTTTCTTACTTAAAAAAACTTTTTATATATATATAAAGATATATATATATATATATATATATATATATATATATATATATATATATCTCCCCTAAAAAGATTCTTGCAGGGGCAAATTATGTATGGGACTTAGAGGTCTTATTAAGGAATTTAAAGTTTAGGTTTTATTTTAACTGTACAAGAAGCCATTGGTGGGTTTTGAACATAGGATTGATGTGATTTCTGAAATTTAAAACATCTTTGGAAAACATTGGATGATAACTGTGACTTTAGTATTTTGTTTTAAAAGCAACTCTTTAAAAGCCATAAAATAATAGATGTGTAATTTTTACTATAAAACTTTTAAATAATTAGAAAGATCTATAAATTAACTTAAAAAAGCACTTCAAAACCTAAGAATTAATAGTTAGTAGCTACAACAAGGAAGATGCTGATTTTCTTAATATACAAAGAGTGTCAACAATTCAATATGGAAAAGACAACCCATTTTTATAAAAGACTTGAACATGTAATTTATCAAAGAAGAAATGCAAATGGATAACAAACATGAAAATGTTCCATTTTCCAACCTCTCCCTTGCATTGTAGTAACATTTTTCTAGTGATCAGTTGCTGCCTATCATTATGTTTTGCTATTCTTTTCATTCGCTTAGAGTATCCTTGTTATCAGTGTCGTGCTGGTCCTTTTTTTTATTACTCATGACCGAATGTAATGGTTTTACCTGGCATGTATGTGTGTGTGTGTGTGTGTGTGTGTGTGTGTGCTTGGAGAGGGTCCAGAGTATTGTTCCCAATTTGCTTTCCAAGGAGCAGTCTTCTCTGCTGCCACAGACACAAAATATTTCCTGTAAAAATGGCTTGTTTATGTATTCTTTGTGTAACCCCTACCTTCTTTACTTCTCTAAACCTAAGGAGTCTACTGGATTCTGCTGATAACACAGCTCACCTCTGTTCCCATACCTGTGATTATAAACAAGGCCTGTAACAACTTAGGTTGTGTTATGTACCTTCAGGGCATATTTTTTGCCATCATTTTCTGAAATCCACACTGTGGTGTCCTTTACCACTACATTTCTCCAAAACTGCTTCTCTTCACTTACTCTCATGTGGCTACTATCAGGTCTCAGCTGCTTTTGCCTATTTCAGAGTTTGGGGATTACAACTGAATCCTAATATGACTGAAAATATGTTTAAATGTGTTTCTCCATAAAGAAAGAAAAGGAAAGAGAGAGACACGGAGTGATGGATAGAAAGACACAGAGACAGAGAGAGAAGAGAGAAAATGAATAAAGCAATCAACTCTAGGAGCAGAACTGATCCAGAAAGCAAGAACTCTGGGAAACATGTTATAAAATGACAGAAGGTGAATTATGAGCTGGCCAAAACAAATTTAAGAAATACTTTCTTCAAAGATGAAGTTGGAAAGAACAGAGAAGAGACTAGACATTATGGAAAGTACTTTTAAGGAATATAAAAGGTTAAAATGAGAAGAATGAACAAAAGAAGCCAAAGAAAGAATAGAATAATTATAGAAAAATTTTGTGTTATGTCTATAAGTATTGATAGATAAATTGAGATAGACACTAAAGAAAAAAGAACAAATATTTAAGGATAAAATTTAATATCTTTTATAAAATAGAAGGCACATATGGAAAAGGCACACCATGGGCCAGGGAAAATTAACCAAGAACTGTCAATACTGAGACATAGCTTCATGAACTTCCAGACTTTAAACATGAAGAAAGAATGATTAAGTCACTGATTAGAGGGAGGTGGGGAAAAATATTTGCCCTTGTCTCTGATTTATCCACAGTAACATTTAGGGCCAGTTGACAGTGGAGTAACATCTACATGACCATATAAAAAACAAAGTATTTTGTATTTTAAATTCAAAGTGTCTTCAGGTATAAAGACTACAGACAGTTTTGAACTCAAAGATTATCGTTTTGAAAAAAATTCCTAGAAGATGAACTACTGCCATTCATATGGAAATACCGTAAATTACCACAGAAGGATAAGCAGTGAGCATTGAAAGGTTTTAACTGTAAAATAAAGATGAGAACAAAATGTAAACACTATACTCTCTAAAAATAGAAATTACGCACTACCTTGACCTATTTTCTCCCCTTTTCCTCCTGGGTTTTGTAGTTGTAAGTTTGTGGATTTCCACTTCTTTGATACTTGAAACTCAAAGAATGTCCATTAAAGCTGCAAATAATAAAAGTATTAGAGTTTAACAGTACAGAGAAAAATACTAAAAAGTATTAACTGAAATATGAAGGAAAGAAAGAGCGGGACAGAGTAACAGGAAATATGCTAATATCTTAACTGCTTATAGAAATGAACTAATAGATTTTGAATAGAGAAATAAAAGACAAAGTTGTATAAATTACCTAAGTTAATTTATAAATACAAAGTTGCATAAAGTTATAAAAACATAACTACTGGGACAAAGATATGTACAGAGAAGCTACACATGGAGAGAAACAAGATAACTAATGATAAAATATTTCTTTTTAAAAAAAATCCCTAAAGTAAGTTAAAATAAAAAGAATGAAAAGCAATTCTATTTATCAGCTGCCCACTGTCAAAATTATCATTTAAGATTATACTGAAGAGAATCAGCCAAGAGAAAAATTAATGTAAGTGGGCTTTTAGCTTGTGTTAGTTTTTTAGAAAGTGGATTTCCAACTAAATCACATAGCAAAATGCTATTTTCTGATATATACAAGAAATACAAGAAATTGCTTTTAAAATATTGAAAACTAAAGAAGGATAAAAATTAAAATTAAGACAGATAAAGGCAAGCAAATACTTAATGTCAGGCCAGACGAATCATTCCACATAAATATCAAATGAGATGAACAAAGTCATTTTTAATGCAAAAAGTTCAATACACAATGAAGATGTATCAGTTATGAATATCTGCAAACCAAATAACATTGTGCCAACACTTATAAAGCAAAAACAATGTAGGTACACGGGAAAATAGTCAAAAACACACCAGACTTGTAAAGTTTATTAATTCTCTCAGTACAAAACAGATCAGCCAGGCGTGGGGGTGAGGGAAGAATGAGGAAACACTGAAAGCATTTGCACAAGTCAGGAACATTGCAAAGATGCCCAGTGTCATGACTATCATTTGACATTGTGATGAGGGGAAAAAGCCAAGAGAAAAATACTAGAACTATAAAAGAAATTTAGAAAGATGAAGTTAAAAGCTCCATGTGCAGATCATATGATTATATACTTGGAACTGCCATCCAGTAGATTTTACTTAATCAACTGAGTGACTACTACAAATAATAGCATTCACTAAGCTATTGTAACACAAGATTAATGTATCCATATGGGCAACTTTCATGTGTAAGAAAATAATTTTAAATTAAGCCCTAGTGCCACATTGTGCTTACGTATATTGTTTGAGTATGTGCCATAAGCCTAAGAATATTATTAGTTTCCTATGGCTTCTATAACAATTACCACAAACTTGGTGGTTTAATACAACAGATTTTTTATTCTCTCACAGTTCCAGATGCCAGAAGTCTGAAAGTAGTGTCACTGGGCCAAAATCAAAATCAAGGGCTATTCTCCTTCTAAGGCTCCAGGGAGAATTGTTTCCTCACCTCTTCGAGCTTGTGGTGGCTGCCAGCATTCCTTGGCTTATGGCCACATCCCCACTTCAGTCTTGGGCTCCATGGCCACATTGCCTCCTCCATTTCTGTGTGTGTCTACTTTTCTCTTATAGGGACTCTTGTGATTGCATTTAGGGCTAACCTGAATAATCCAGGACAATGTCCTCATTTCAGAATCCTTGATTTAATCACATCTGGAAAGACCCTTCTTCCTTATAAGGTAACATTTACAGTTCACAGGGATTAGGACGTGATAACTTTGGGTGGCCATTATTTAGCCAATGTATGTAGTGAATTAACTTCCTATGCATCTAGAATGGTACTATGTACCATTCTTGGGAGAATCAGGAAAGTACTACCCTTGGGATAGTTAAAATTTTATTCACATATTTTTGTAGAATTTAATTCTCTCACAGAAACCTAGTTGGAAACGGCTATATTGGTGTATGAAATGACAGAATGAACAGGATTATAAACTTCAGCAATAGACTTAATAAATGCAGGAATATTGAAAATAATAAAGATGGCATCTCATATCAGTAGGCAATTGTTTAATACATGTTGGGACAACTGGTTAGCCGTCTGGAAAGAAAAGTTGAATCCATACCTCACACCATACACCAAGATATATTATAAATGTACCAAATATTTAAATGTAAAATATGAAGCTACAGAGGTTCTCAGTAAACACGGGAGTGTTTTTTTTCTTTTTTTCTTATTTTGACTTTAGAGTAGAAAAACGTCTTCAAAACATGATCTGTAAGCTACAAAATGACATGACTAATAAATCTCACCTCATTTTGCAACACAAACACACGCACAAATACACACACACACAGAAGCAAAACTCAAAAGACAAACTTGAACATAGAAAAAAAAGTTTGCAATTTTTACTGAAGTGACTAAATTTTTTTTAAAAAATTTTATTGTAGTATAGTTGATTTACAATATTGTGTTTCAAGTATATAGCAAAGTGATTCAGTTATATATATATTCTTTTTCAGATTCTTTTCCATTATAGGTGATTACAAGATACTGAATATAGCTCCCAGTGCTATACATTAGGTCCTTGTCATTTATCTGTTTTATGTATAGTAGGTGGTGTATCTGTTAATCTCAAATGCCTAACTTATCCTTCTCCCTCCTTTCACCTTTGGTAACCATTAGGTTGTTTTCTATGTCTGTGAGTCTGTTTCTGTTTTGTAAATAAGTTCATTTGTATCATGTTTTTAGATTCCACAAATAAGTGGTATCTTATGATATTTGTCTTTCTCTATCTGGCTTCACTTAATTTGATAATCTCTAGGTCCATCCCTGTCACTGCAAGTGGCATTATTTTGTTCTTTTTTATGGCTGAGTAATATTTCATTGTATATATGTACCACATCTTCTTTATCCATTCTGTGCTGATTGACACTTGGGTTGCTTCTATATCTTGGCTATTGTAAATAGTGCTGCTGTGAACATTGGGTTGCATGTGTCTTTTTGAATTAGTTTTCATCTTTTCTAGATATATGCCCAGGAGTGGGATCACTGGATCATATGGTAACTCTATTTTTAGTTTCTTAAGGAACCTACATACTGTTCTCCATAGTGGCTGCACCAATTTATAGTCCCACCAACAGTGTAGGAAGTTTCCTTTTTCTCCATACCCTCTTGCACATTTATCATTTGCAGGCTTTTTGATGATGGCCATTCTGAGCAGTGTGAGGTGATACCTCTGTATAGTTTTGATTTGCATTACTCTAATAATTAGTGATTTTGAGCATTGTCTCATGTACCTGTTAGCCATCTGTATGTCTTCTTTGGAGAAATGTCTCTTTAGGTCTTCTGCCCATTTTTTGATTCGGTTGTTTGTTTTTTTAATATTGAGTTGTATGAGCTGTTTGTATGTTTTGAAAATTAAGCCCTTGTGGGTCACATCGTTTGAGATATTTTCTCCCACTCCCTAGGTTGTCTTTTTGTTGTTTATGGTTTCCTTTTCTGTGCAAAAGCTTGTAAGTTTCATTAGGCCCCATTTGTTTATTTTTGCTTTTATTTCTTTTTCCTTGAGAGATTGACCTAAGAAAACATTGCTACAATTTATGTCAGAGACTGTTTTGCCTATGTTCTCTTCTAGGAGTTTTATGGGATCATATCTTTTAAGTCCTTAAGCCATTTTGAGTTTATTTTTGTGTATGGTGTGAGGGAGTGTTCTAACTTCATTGATTTACATGCGGCTGTCCAGCTTTCCCAACACCAAAGTGGCTAAATTTTTTAAAATATACCTAAAAAATACAAAATGATAAGTTAAAAGACTAACGTTGCAGTCAGAAAAATGACAAAGTATATGAACAGGCTGTTTACAGAAAAAGAAATACAAATGCCTCATAAGCATATGAAAATTTCAACTTCACTCTTAATAAAAGAAAAGCCACCGTGAAATACTACCTGTCACCTATTGGAATTTCTGAAATTCTCAAAATTGGATATAATAGTTTTGGTGAGAATGGAGGCATTCTTTTATGTTCCTGGTGGACTGTATATTGACACAAATCATATGGAGGGTAATTGGCAGATCTGTCAAAATTAGAAAAGCATGTTTTCCAATGACCTAGTTAATTACTTCTAGGAGTTTATCCACTGATATATTACTTTATGAGATAGATACAAAGTTATTCTTAGCAATATTTAATAGCAAATGTTGGAGAGACCTAATGTGCATCTATATGGGACAAATTTAACTATGGGCTATCCAGATGAAATACCATGCAGCTGTTAAAAGCAAACCAGGAACTTGCTATTTCTAATAAAGAAAAATCTTCATGGTCTATTTTTTCAAGTTACAATTAAAATTAAAATATTACACATACAGAACAGTATGTATAGGATGCTACCTTTGTGGTTCAAAGATAATGGGGAAGAGAATGTTCATTTTTATACGCTTATGCAGAAAAATCACTGCAAGGATACACAAGGAAATAATAACAGTGATTACATTATCTCATGGAGAGAGAATAGGAATTAGATAGATGGAGAACAGGAGTGGGAGGTAGATTTTACTATAAAATATTTTAAGCTTTTAAAAATTATTCAAATAAATATATATATTAACTATTTAAATTAAATGAATAAACTTTTGTTCATTTTTTTTTCTCAAATATTTATTGAGGGCCTACTTTGTGCCAGGCAGTGTTTTAGGTGCTTGGGATCAGTGAACAAAACAAAGATCCAAACCCTTTATGGAGCTTACATTCAAGTGGTGGGAGAGGGACATTTAAAAATAATCATAATAAATACATAGTGTTGTACCTCAGAAGATAATGTGTGCTATGGAAAAAAAAACATAAAACAGTAAGTTGCATTGGCAGTGTCAGTGGAATTAGGAGAAGGTGTTGCAATGTTAAATATGATTAGCAGGGTAAGTCTTATCAAGAAAGAGCAAATTTAAGCAAAGACTTAAAAGAAGCAAGGGGGTTAGTCATGTGGATATCTGAGGAAAGAATGTTCCCAGGTAGTGAGAACAACCAGTGTAGACTCCTTAGGAGAGGGACATGTCAGATGTTTTAAATAAAAGGGTTAGAGGCCAGTGTGTTTAGCAGAGCAAGAGGGACAGTGGTAGGATATGGGGCCAAAAAGATAATGATATCCATTGGACTTTGTCTTAGCAGAGAAGTAACATGATCTGACAAAGTTTTGAAAAGCTTACTCTGGTTTTACCAATGATAATTGTTACAAATAGACTGATGGGGAGCAAGTGTAAAACCTGGGATGTAATTTGGAAATAATGGTGCCTTAGACCAGAGGAATAGCAGTGGAAGTGGTGAGAAGTCATTGGAGCTTGGATGTAATTTGAAATTAAATCAACTGGATTCCTGACAGACTAGATGTGGAGTGCTAGAGAGAGGACTCAAGGAACAGAAGGTGTGAAGACATTATCTAGGAAAATGAGAGATTGAATGGATTAAGAAATTATACTATGATTGGCTGAGAGTGTTAAGAGCCCACTTGAGTTCTTCATGAATTTAAAAGTGAGACCAGTCTGTATATTTATTGGTTTTTCTCCAGCTGCATTCAGCTGCATGACTTAGGTCTCATCCAGTCTAAACAAGCAGATGTCTGTGGTATAATGGAAGGATACTCTTGCTAAATTTTTTTTAACTGAGTTATAGGACATTATACATAGAATGTTCTCATCTTAATAATTTTAAAAGGAATACATATATGCTTATTTATATTTATACAAAACTTAGATATGTTTCCCCAAGGTTTAGCTGAACATGGTTTTTACATGCTCATTCTAGACATAAATGTACAAGCATCAAATGATCCTTAGTAAACCATGCTTCTTATTCTTACTATATTAGCAGGTGGCAAATATAAGATAGATCTCAATTAAAAAATTGAGGGGGGTGGGGATGGACTGGGAGTTTGGGATTGATGAGTACACAGTGTTGTGCTTAAGAGGAATAACCAACAAGGACTTACTGTATAGCAAAAATAAATAATTTTTAAAAAATTGAGGTGACAGGCAGGTAGTGACCATTTAAGGCAGGAGTGCATTTCAGAGCACTTACATATTTAATCTTTTTACACCTGAGCTTATATTATGCAGTTTTAAAAATGAACATCGTACTTATTTTGAACTTAATATAGTATATAAAATTGTTTATACGGATTTTATGTGTTTCTGATCATTTGTTAACTCAAAATCCTTAAAAGTTTTAGTGTGTAAAAACTTCATGAGACTATGAAACAAATGCTTACAAAATATCAAAAGAGTTGGAAGGATTATTAGCCAGATTGAACATCTAGTGAAAACAGCTGGTAAGAGAACATACAGAGGGGGCAAAAAAGAAGTTGGAAATGAAAAGAGGCAAATATCAAAGGCTGAACCAAACATATATAAAAGATATAAATAATTATAACCCACAATCAATAGGAAAGAGGGAATGTGGATGGGATACATCCAGAAGCAATGCAAGGCATGATGTTGCAGTGTTGGAGACAATAGTTAGACATTGAATGAATACACCACATGCCATGTGATAGAGCATTTTCACTTGACCCAACTAACTGAGTTATCTTTTCTGAATTCTCTGTATAAGCTGCTTCTAGGAAATATACACAAATCCAGAAATAACAATGAGACCCTTTACTAGTGGGTACTAAGTTACTACCTGTATTTAGTGAGAGTCAAATATGTAGTGTTCTTAGATTTCAGTCATTGAATACCATGACTAAGAACAAGATTGTGTTTCATTTATAGTGAAGCATGTGAATGAATTAAAGGACACAATGTATCATTTAGGTATATGGTAATATATTGTGTTTCCATGGGTAGAGTTAATACAGGTCTATAATTGCAATTCTAAAAGGAAAAAGGCTCTGAAATACAAAAGGTTCTTTTTCCCTCAGTACATTTTGGCGGTAAAACCTGACTGACCTAGGAACATTAAGAGCCCACCTGAGTTCACTGAGAATTTAAAAGCTATTTATGACCACACACCAGATAAAAGGTTAATATCCAAAATATATGAAGAACTCGTACAACTCAATAGCCAAAAAGTGAACAATCTGGTTTAAAAATGGGCACAGGACCTGAATAGACATTTTTCAAAAAAAGACATACAGGTGGCCAACAGGTACCGGGAAAGGAGTTCAGCCTCGCTAATCATCAGGGAAATGCAAATCAAACCACAATGAGATACCACCTCACACCTGTAAGAGTGGCTGTTATCAAAAAATAAATAAACAACATGTGTTGGCAATGGTGTGAAGAAAAGGGAACCCTAAGGGTGAATGTAAATTGGTACATCCATTATGGAAAACATTATGGAAAAAATTAAAAATAGATCTACCATATGGCCCCACATCTGCATATATATATCCCACTTCCGGGAATATATTGGAAGGAAATGAAATCATTATCTCAAAGTGATACCTGCACCCCCATGCTTATTGCAACATTATTCACTGTAGCCACAACATGGAAACAACCTAAGTGTCCATTGATGAATGAATGCATAATGAAAATGGGATATATATGTGAAAATGTGATATATACATATCACATATATATTTACATATGACTATATCTATATGTATGTATATATGAATATTATTCAGCCGTAGAAAGAGAAGGAAATCCTCCCATTTGTGACAACATGGATGGACCTTGAGGGCATTATGCTTAGTGAAATATGTCACACAGAGAAAGACAAATACTGCATGATCTCACATATATGTGAAATCTTTAAAAAAAAATCAAACTCATAGAAACAGAGATTAGAAGGGTGATTGCCAAGGGCTGGGAAGTAGGGGAAATGGGGAGATTTTGGTCAAAGTATACAAACTCCCAGTTATAAGAGGAATAAGTTCTTGGGATCTAATATTTAGCATGGTGCCTATAGCTAACACTACTATACTATATACTTGAAAGTTGCAAAGAGAGTGGATCTTAAATGTTCTCACCACAAACACACACACACACACACAAAACTGTAATTAAGTGAGGTGATAGATGGGTTAACTAACCTTACTGAGGTAATCATTTTGCACTATGTGTATCAAATTATCATGTTGTACAGAAATATACCAATTATATCTTAACAAAGCTGAAGGAATAAAACATCCTCTGAGGGAAAAAATAAAAGCTACTTGTTAATATGTGAAATTATTTATGTTCTACGTTTATATCAAAGGGTGAATATTCACTACAGATAACCTGAATGTCTTTGATTATGAGCTGCTGGCTGGACACCGTTGACTGGTGTTAGTGGTAAAATTCAATAAATGCATGAAATTATCTTTCTAAATCTGAAAAACTCAAGATTCCTAAATACATTTGTCCCCAAGAGTTTCTAAGACAGGTGTATAAAATCTATAGAATGAGATATGAAGGAAATTATAATGGTGTTCATCTGTGGAGAGAGAGATGGGGCTTTTATTTTTCACTTTACAACCTGCAGTGCTCTTTGAATTTTACCAGCATTATGAATTACTTTAATAATTTTTTTAAAATTACCTTAGAAATAAACATACGATGGATTATCTCTGTGCTATGGGAAAAAATCAGTTGGCTTTTTGCTCTGTCTCATGACTTTTAAGTGGGTAGTACTCTCAACCAAGAGTCCAGAGAAAGGGGAGCATACTATGAGCTAGAGTGGGTAGGATGGACTGCATAAATCTGGGTCTTGGGGCTAAGTTTTAAAATGTGAGGGGTTAGAGAACAAGAAAGTCGATGAAGAGCAAACCAGAAGAAAGGGTTATATTATATGAAAATACATATAGTGTATAATTTGTTTGGGGCTTCTTGCTAATTGTACAAATCTGTTTATTTTTACTTTATATTATGCAGTTATACTTTAATCTCTATGTATGGGACTTGAAAATATTCAGCAATGTGTAATTAGTAGAACTTTCCTTGCTTTATTCCACATTAGTTAATTAATGGATTTTACATAGCTTGCGTGTCATACAGTTTTCAAGACATGAAATAATGACATTGTACTGTGTTTTTGCTTCACCCAGATAACTACTCTAATAGGCTTAAATTATAAGATTTCATTTCTTCTAAGTGAAATGTGTGACTAGAAACAATTTTGTGATCTTGCTATATACCTACTTCTTGTTTTACATTTTTAGCAGTCAATTTTTTTTAAGTTGCCTATAAGCATCACTTGACTATTAGTTATTTTTATAGATTCTTTTGTCTGTCACTTATATGGACTCTTCATTCCCCAACTTTTCTGTTTAATTACTTGTTTTTCTTAGAAACTTTAAACCAAAACTTTTCATAACAAAGCAAATACTTTCATGAAGTATAAAGTTAATAGAAATAGTGTCACCAAGTGCCTCTCTTCTATAAGTTATAGTAAAAGAATTTATTTAAAGCAAATTAAATTTTAATTAAATGTCTCCAGTAATACTTCTGCATAGGATTTATTAAACATCTTTTTGTATTTAATGTAAAAAGTTTCCAAATCCAAATGTGATTTTTAACCCTTATTATTACTTCTCTTTTTCATTAATATTGGTATAATATATTGTAACTTCTTCATTTGATTTCTCCAAGAATACAGAAGGTTTTTGCTTCCAGGTCTATTGAGATATAATTAACATATAACACTGTATAAGTTTAAAGTGTACAGCATAATGATTTGACTTAAGTACATCATGAAATGATTACCACAATAAGTTTAGTGAACCTCCATCATCTCATATAGGTATAAAATAAAGAAATGTATTTTACTTGTGATGAGAAAGAACGCTTAGGATTCACTTTCCCAACAACTTTCACATATAACATACAGCAGTTTAATCATATTAATCATGTTGTATATTACATCCCTAGTATTTATTTACTTGATAACTGGAAGTTTGTACATTTGACCACCTTCATCCAGTTTCCTCTGTCCTTCCCCTTTCCTCTGTTAGCCACAAATCTGTTCTCTTTTTCTTTGAGTATATTTGCTTGTTTGTTTTTTGAAGTATAATTGACCTACATCACTAGATTAGTACCTGGTGACAACATAGTGATTCCATATTTCTTTTCATTACAAAATGATCACAGTAAATCTAGTTACTATGTCACCATACAAATACATTATTACTCACTATATTTCCCATACTCTCTATTTCATTCCCATGTTTCATTTATTTTGTAACTGGAAGTTTGTACGTCTTAATTTCCCTCACCTATTTCACTCATCCTCCTCCCCTCCTCCCCTCTGGCAACCACCTGTTTGTTCTCTGTATCTATGACTCTGTTTTGTTTTGTTATGTTTGTTCACTTATTTTGTTTTTTAGATTCCACATATCGGTGAAGTCATATGGTATTTGTCTTTCTCTGTCTAATTCATTTCACTTAACATGATACCCTATGGGTCCATCCATGTTGTGGCAAATGGAAAGATTTCATCCTTCTTTATGGATGAGTAATATTCCACTGTGCATGTGTGTATATATATACCACGTCTTCCTTAGCCATTCATCTGTCAGAGGGCACTTAGGCTACTTCCATATCTTTGCTATTGTGAATAATGCTTCTGTGAACATTATATGTATATAATGTGCATATATCTTTTTGAATTAGTTTTTTTGTTTTCTTTGGGAAAATATCCAGAAGTGGAATTGCTGGATCATATGGTAGTTCTAATTTTTTGAGATAATTCTATACTGTACTCCACAGTGACTACAGCAATTTACATTCTCACCACCAGTGCTTAAGTGTTCCCTTTCTTCCACATTCTAACACTTGTTATTTGTTGTCCTTCTGATAATAGCCATTTTGACAGGTGTGAGGTGATATCTCATTGTGGTTTACTCATGATTAGTGATGTAGAGCATCTTTTTATGTGCCTGTTGGCCATCTGTATGTCTTCTTTGGAAACTTTTCTATTCAGATGCCGTGCACATTTTTTAATAGGACTTTTTTTTTTCCTATTGAGTTGTATGATTTCATTGTGTATTTTAGATATTAACCCCTTATCATATATATTGCTTGCAAATGTTTTTCTCCCATTCAATATGCAGCTTTTTCATTTTGTTGATAATTTCCATTGCTGTGCAAAAGCTTTTTGGTCTGATATATTTCCATTGGTTTATTTTTGCTTTTGTTTCCCTTGCCTGAGGAGACATGTCCAAAAAAATATTGCTAAGACTGATGGCAAAGAACATACTCTCTTTGTTTTCTTCAAGAATCTTTATGGTTTCAGCTCTTATATTTAAGTCTTTAATCCATTTTGAGCTTATTTTTGTATATGGTGTGAGTAAGGAGTCCAGTTTGATTTTTATGCATATAGCTGTCCAGTTTTCCCAGCACCACTTATTGAAGAGGCTGTCTTTCTCCATTGTATATTCTTGCCTCCTTCATCAAATATAGGGTGACCATATGTGCATAGGTATATCTCTGGGCTTTCTATCCTGTTCCATTGATCTATATTTCTGCTTTTGTGCCAGTACCATACTGTCTTGATTACTGTAGCTTTGTAATATACTCTGAAGTCCAGGAGCCTGATTCCTCCAGCTCCGTTTTCCTTTCTCAAGATTGCTTTGGCTATTCGGGGACTTTTGTGTTTCCATACAAATTGTGAAATTTTTTGTTCTTGTTCTGTGAAAAATGCCAGTGGTCATTTCATAGGGATTGCATTGAATCTGTAGATTGCCTTGGGTAGTATAGTCATTTTCACAATGTTGATTCTTCCAATCCAAGAACATGGTATATCTCTCCATCTCTTTGTATCATCTTTGATTTCTTTCATCAGTGTCTTACAGTTTTCTACATACAGGTCCTTTGTCTCCTTAGGTAGGTTAATTCCTAGGTTTGTTTTTGTTGTCGTTGCAATGGTAAATGGGAGTGTTTCCTTAATTTCTCTTTCAGATTTTTCATCTTTAGTGTATAGGAATGCAGAAGATTTCTGTGCATTAATTTTGGATCCTGCTACTTTACCAGATTCATTGATTAGCTCTAGTAGTTTTCTGGTAGCATCTTTAGGATTCTCTGTATAGTATCATGTCATCTGCAAAGAGTGACAGTTTTACTTCTTCTTTTCTGATTTGGATTCCTTTTATTTCTATTTCTTCTCTGATTGCTGTGGCTAAAACTTCCAAAACTATGTTGAATAATAGTGGTAACAGTGGACAACCTTATCTTGTTCCTGATCTTAGAGGAAATGGTTTCAGTTTTCACCATTAAGAATGATGTTGGCTCTGGGTTTCTCCTATATGACCTTTATTATGTTAAGGTAAGTTCCCTTTATGACTACTTTCTGGAGGGTTTTTATCTTAAATGGGTGTTGAATTTTGTCGAAAGCTTTCTCTGCATCTATTGAGATGATCATATGGTTTTTATCCTCCAATTTCTTAACATGGTGTATCACATTGATTGATTTACATACATTGAACAATCCTTGCAATCCTAGGATAAACCCCACTTGATTATACTGTATGATCCTTCTAATGTGCTGTTGGATTCTGTTTGCTAGTATTTTGTTGAGGATTTTTGCATCTATGTTCATCAGTGATATTGGCCTGTAGTTTTCTTTCTTTGTGACATCTTTCTCTGGTTTTGGTATCAGGGTGATGGTGGCCTCGTAGAATGAGTTTGGGAGTGTTCCTCCCTCTGCTATATTTTGGAAGAGTTTGAGAAGGATAAATGTTAGCTCTTCTCTAAATGTTTGATAGAATTCACCTGTGAAGCCATCTGGTCCTGGGCTTTTGTTTATTGGAAGATTTTTAATCACAGTCTCAATTTCCGTGCTTGTGATTGGTCTGTTTATATTTTCTATTTCTTCCTGGTTCACTCTTGGAAGGTTGTGCTTTTCCAAGAATTTGTCCATTTCTTCCAGGTTGTCCATTTTATTGGCATAGAGTTGCTGGTAGTAATCTCTCATGATCCTTTGTATTTCTGCAGTGTCAGTTGTTACTTCTCCGTTTTCATTTCTAATCTTATTGATTTGAGTCTTCTCCCTTTTTTTATTGATGAGTCTGGCTAATGGTTTATCAATCTAGTTTATCTTCTCAAAGAACCAGCTTTTAGTTTTATTGATGTTTGCTATTGTTTTCTTCATTTCTTTTTCATTTATTTCTGATCTGATCTGTATAATTTCTTTCCTCTGCTATCTTTGAGGGTTTTTTGTTCTTCTTTCTCTGATTGCTTTAGGTGTAAGGTTAGGTTGTTTATTTGCGATGTTTCTTGTTTCTTGAGGTATGATTGTATTGCTATAAACTTGACTCTTAGAACTGCTTTTGCTGCATCCCATAGGTTTTGGGTCTTAGTGTTTTCATTGTCATTTCTTTCTAGGTAGTTTTTGATTTCCTCTTTGATTTCTTCAGTGATCTCTTGGCTATTTAGTAGTGTATTGTTTAGCCTCCATGTGTTTATATTTTTTACAGGTTTTTTCCTGTAATTGATATCTAGTTTCATAGCATTGTGGTTGGAAAAGATACTTGATATGATTTCAGTTTTCTTAAATTTACCAAGGCTTCATTTGTGACCCAGGATATGATGTATCCTGGAGAATGTTCCATGAGCACTTGAGAAGAAAGTGTATTCTGTTGTTTCTGGATGGAATGTCCTAAAATTATCAGTTAAGTCCATCTTGTTTAATGTGTCATTTAAAGCTTGTGTTTCCTTATTTATTTTCATTTTGGATGATCTGTCCATTGGTGAAAGTGGGGTGTTAAATTCCCCTACTATGATTGTGTTACTGTCAATTTCCCCCTTTATGGCTGTTAGCATTTTCCTTATATATTGAGGTACTCCTATGTTAGGTGTTTACAAAGTTACAATATTTACAATTGTTATATCTTCTTCTTGGATTGCTCCCTTGATCATTATATAGTGTCCTTCTTTGTCTCTTGTAATAGTCTTTATTTCAAAGTCTATTTTGTCATATGAAAATTGCTACTCCAGCTTTCTTTTGATTTCCATTTGCATGTTATATCTTTTTCCGTCCCCTCACTATCAGTCTGTATGTGTCCCTAGGTCTAAAGTGGTCTCTTGTAGACAGCATATATATGGGTCTTGTTTTTTTATCAGTTCAGCCAGTCTATGTCTTTTGGTTGGAGCTTTAATGCATTTACGTTTGAGGTAGTTATCATTATGTATGTTCCTATTACCATTTTCCTACTTGTTTTGGGTTTGTTTTTGTACGTCTTTTCCTTCTCTTGTGTTTCCTGCCTAGAGAAGTTCCTTTGGCATTTGTTGTAAAGCTGGTTTGGTGGTGCTGAATTCTCTTATCTTTTGCTTGTCTATAAATGTTTTAATTTCTCTGTCAAATCTGAATGAAATCCTTGCCAGCTAGAGTAATCTTGGTTGTAGGTTTTTCCCTTTCATCACTTTAAATCTGTCCTGCCACTCCCTTCTGGCTTGCAGAGTTTCTGCTGAAAGTTCAGCTGTTAACTTTATGGGGATTCCCTTGTATGTTATTTGTTGTTTTTCCCTTGCTGCTTTTAATATTTTTCTTTGTATTTATTTTTTGATAGTTTGATTAATATGTGTCTTGGCGTGTTTCTCCTTGAATTTTTCCTGTATGGGACTCTCTTTGCTTCCTGGACTTGACTGACTATTTCCTTTCCCATATTAGGGAAGTTTACAACTATAATCTCTTCAAATATTTTCTCAGTCTCTTTCTTTATCTCTTCTTCTTCTGGGACCCCTATAATTTAAATGTTGGTGCATTTAATGGTGTCCCAGAGGTCTCTGAGGGTGTCCTCAGTTCTTTTCATTCTTTTTTCTTTATTCTGCTCTGTGGTAGTTATTTCCACTATTTTATCTTCTAGGTCACTTATCCTTTCTTCTGCCTCAGTTATTCTGCTATTGATTCCTTCTAGAGAATTTTTAATTTCATTTATTGTGTTGTTCATCATTGTTTGTTTGCTCTTTAGTTCTTCTAGGTCCTTGTTAAACATTTCTTGTATTTTCTCCATTCTATTTCCCAGATTTTGTATCACCTTTACTATCATTACTCTGAATTTTTTTTCAGGTAGACTGCCTAGTTCCTCTTTATTTGTTTGGTTTGATGGGTTTTTACCTTGCTCCTTTTTCTGCTGTGTGTTTCTCTGCCTTCTCATTTTGCTTAACTTACTATTGTTTGGGATATCCTTTTCACAGGGTGCAGGTTCATAGTTCCCGTTGTTTTTGGTGTCTTCCCCCAGTGGCTAAAGTTGGTTCAGTAGCTTGTGTAGGCTTTCTCATGGAGGGGACTGGTGCCTTTTGTTCTGGTGGCTGAGGCTGGATCTTGTCTTTCTGGTGGGCAGGACTGCGTCCGGAGGTGTGTTTTGGGGTGTTTGTGACCGTATTATGTTTTTAGGCAGCCACTCTGCTAATGGGTCAGGTTGTATCCCTGTCTTGCTAGTTGTGTGGCATAGGGTGTCCAGCACTCTAGCTTTCTGGTCGTTGAGTGGAACTCGGTCTTACCGTTGAGATGCAGATCTCTAGGAGAGATTTTGCTGTTTCATATTACGTGGAGCCGGGATATCTCTCGTGGACCAATGTCCTGAAGTTGGCTCTCCCACCTCAGAGGCACAGGCCGGACACCCAGCTGGAGCCCCAAGACCCCTGTCAGCCATGTGGCTCAGAGAAAAAGAAAGAAAGAAAGAAAGAAAAGAAAAGAAAGTTATTAAAATAAAAAAATTTTAAATTATTAATAATAAAATCTTGAAAAGTAATTTTAAAAAATAGAAAGAAAGAAGAGAGCAGCAAAACCAAAAAACAAATCCACCAATGATAAGCAGCACTAAAAACTATACACACACACACACACACAAAAACGACAGACAGAACCCTAGGACAAATGGTAAAAGCAAAGCTATATAGACAAAGTCACACAAAGAAGCATATACATACACACTCATAAAAAGAGAAAAAGGGAAAATATATTTATATCTATATATTAAAAGGAAGAGAGTAACCAAATCAATAAACAAATCCACCAATCATAATAAACTCTAAGTACTAAACTAAGATAAACATAAAACCAGAAACAAATTAGATGCAGAAAGGAAACCCCAAGTCTACAGTTGCTCCCAAAGTCCACCTCCTCAATTTGGGATGATTCGTTGTCTATTCAGGTATTCCACAGATGCAGGTTACATCAAGTTGATTGTGGGGATTTAATCCGCTGCTCCTGAGGCTGCACGGAGAGATTTCCCTTTCTCTTCATTGTTCTCACAGCTCCTGGGGTTCAGCTTTGTATTTGGCCCCACCTCTACATGTAGGTCACCTGAGGGTGTCTTTTCTTCGCTCAGACAGAAGGGGCTTAAAGGAACAGCTGATTCGGGGGCTCTGGCTCACTCAGGCCAGGGGGAGGGAGAGGTACGGAATGCAGGACAAGCCTGTGGTGGCAGAGGCTGGCGTGACGTTGCACCAGCCTGAGGTGTGCTGTGTGTTCTGGGGAAGTTGTCCCTAGATCACGGGACCCTGTCAGTGGCGGGCTGCACAGGCTACCAGGAGAGGAAGTATGGATAGTGACCTGTGCTTGCACACAGGCTTCTTGGTGGCTGCAGCAGCAGCCTTAGTGTTTCATTCCCGTCTCTAGTGTCCACGCTGATAGCCGTGGCTCGCATCCATCTCTGGAGCTCGTTTAGGTGGTGCTCTGAATCTCCTCGCGCACCCGGAAACAATGGTCTCTTGCCTCTTAGGCATTTCCAGACTCCCTCCCGGCTAGCTGTGGTGCACTTGCCCCCTTCAGGCTGTGTTCACACAGTCAACCCCAGTCCTCTCCCTGGCATCTGACCTCCGAAGCTGGAGCCTCAGCTCCCAGCCCCAACCCGCCCTGGCGGGTGAGCAGACAAGCCTCTCGGGCTGGTGAGTGCTGGTCGGCACCTATCCTCTGTCCCAGAATCTCTCCATTTTGCCCTCTGCACCCCTATTGCTGTGCTCTCCTCCATGGCTCCGAAGATTCCCCCTCACCACCCCACATCTCTGCCCATAAAGCGGCTTCCTAGTGTGTGGAAACCTTTCCTCCTTCACAGCTCCCTTCCATAGGGGCAGGTCCTGCCCTATTCTTTTGTCTCTGTTTTTTCTTTTTTCTTTTGCCCTACCCAGCTACGTGGGGAGTTTCTTGCCTTTTGGGAAGTCTGAAGTCTTCTGCCAGCGTTCAGTAGGTGTTCTGTAGGAGTTGTTGCACATGTAGATGTACTTCTGATGTATTTGTGGGGAGGAAGGTGATCTCCAAGTCTCACTCCTCCTCCATCTTGAAGGTCTCCTGATCACAGTATCTTTACATGGGTTTTCTTTGTAAAGACTTTTTTGCTGTAGACCATTTTTAAAGTCTTTATTGAATTTGTTACTGTATTGCTTCTGTTTTATGTTTTGTTTTTTTGGCCACGAGGCATGTGCGATCTTAGGTCCCCAACCAGGTATCAAACACTCACCTCCTGCATTAGAAGGCAAAGTCTTAACCACTGCACCGCCAGGGAAGTCCCTCTTTACATGTTATTTTAATATAATTTTCATTCCAAAAAGAAAAGTAAAGCTATAAAACTACTTATTTCCAGCTGCAAGCGTTAGCCAATTTCTTCATCCTAAACAGGACCTATAGACTGATTTTCATACAAATCAGTTGCTATTGCTATGTTATTGTCACATATATGTACCTACCCATCATCCCTTTCTATCTCCAATGTTGAGTGTCCTACTTATGAAAGAATTCTGAATTCTCTTTTTTCTCATACTTCAAATATACCACATTATTTTATACAAACTATTCAAGAGATAGCAGTTTCTATAAAATGATTGAGAAGCTCATATTTTGCTAAATTACCTAGATCCAATTATATTTTATACTTTATATTATTAAGCTTTCTAGTAATAAACTTATATTATGATCTTAAAAAACCAAAACAAATAAAAGAATTTTTAATAGTGTTGTTGTGATTTACCACATATTAAAGTAAATATTGGGAGCTGCTTGAATTTATCTCATGGTCATTTCCTAGAATCTAGTAATCATATTATTATGTTATATTTATAAATTGAAATTTACTTATTTTACTTATGTTGCCCAATAGGAATAAGACACAAAGTATAAAAAATATATAACTAAATAAATATTGGTAATTTGGTAAGAATTTTATCCTGTTATAATTTATTTTCTATGAATATTAAAGAAAGTGTTTCTTGCTACATATATAAAGCTTTTTGAGTCTTCTTATAAATTTTCAGTATATGTATAAATTTTCATATATATATATGAAGATTATGCAGTTGTAATTTCACTGTAGACTTTCCCAAACCACTGGAGTAAATTTCTCTCTTTACCCGTTGCTGACTAGTTGTGATTTACCAGTGGAAGCAGTCATTCAGTTGATCTTAACACCTGAATCATCAAGCCAATTTAAGTATTCTAGATAGTAATATCTTCAGCTCAAGCCTAACTGGAACATCAGTATGGGACCCAAGTAAATGAACATAGATTTTGGTGGACTTTGCTGTCTCTTTTCTTGTTTGTTTTTTGCTCTAAAATTCACCTTTTCTATGTTAAAACTTCAGGTTCAAATTCAGACAGATTCTAATTTCTTCATTCTTTCATTCTTCTGATTGAATCTTCAATTTTAAATTTATTCCAGTTCCCAAATACCATTGTTCACAGTGATCCTGTTGTAGTGGTTGTAGATTGGTTTATAAATATTTCCTAACTTAATTTGGAATAAAAAGAATTTGGACTTTGAATTTAGAGGGGAAAAAAATACCAGATTAACTCTTTAGGACTATTTTCATCATCTGATTGGAATTTTTAATTTTTGTTATGTGTTTGAAGTAAGGACAAACTATAGTCTAAACCAGGTTTAGTCTATCATTTGATTCTTTTCTTATGTTTCTTTACTTATCCATACTAATTATATGTGTTCCATGTTTTAGATTTTTGTGTATGTGCTTAGATTTTTAAACGTGAAGTGTCTGAAGAACTTTATTACTACTTTCTTTTAGCTATATCTTACAAGATCAATGTGGTTATTCACAGTCACAAACAGAAATAGTTCCCTAGGATAGTTCATCTTAGCAGTTTATTTTTAATACTTTAGAGATTGAAAATTCTCTGATAAAATGAGTTCATTCTTCTTCATAGAAAAAAATTGATGACAGCTTTATTAAAATATAATTTGTTATAAATTTCACAATTTTAAATTGTACAATTCAGTGCTTTTTGGTGTATTCAGAATGTTGTACATCAATTACCACTAATTCCAGAACATTTTCATCACCCCAGAAAGAAACCCTGTACCCCTTAGCAGTCACTCTTCATTCCCCTCTACTCCAAGCCCCTGGCAATCATTAATCTTCTTTTTGTCTCTATATATTTGCCTATTCTGGACATTTTATATACATATAGTCATACATTATTCTGCTCTTTGTGTCTTGCTCCTTTCACTTAGCATAATGTTTTCAAGTTTCATCCATGTTGTAGCATGTGTCAGAATTTCGTTCCTTTTTATGGCCAAATAATATTCCATTGTATGGATGGTACTACATTTTATGTATCTGTTCATCAATTCATGATAGTTTGTTCTTTTTGAATCAGTTATTATCAGCGACAAGAAGCCTAAAATTATCTTTTGGTACAGAGCAGTCTTTGATGTATGTTTTAGGCATTAAAAACTTATGGTTTTTTGTTGTTTTTTTTTTAATTTTAGTACATTTTTTAACAGTTATAATGGATTTAAACTTACCTTTCAAAACTAAAAAGTTCTTAATTACAAAACACATCTGACTCCCAAAAGCTTTGAATGAAGGTATTGTGTAAGCTCTCTGGAAATTAAGAGAAAAGGAGAATTTGGTCATCTGTTGAGAATATTTAATTTATCCTTTTTTCGAGATAAACATTCACTAGACCCTGCCTTCCTTGATATCTGTAACTAAAGTGCATCCTTTTTGAAAAGAGTGTCTATCTTCTGTTTTCACCACCAGGAACTGAGTTCATTTTTGTTCTAGATTATAAAGTAGCAGCTTCTTTACATCTGTGAGCACCTTACTTTACATCTATTAAAGAAGTTAACAAACTGAATTTTAACAATCGGTGTACTTGTCACTTTTCTAGCTACCGGACTGTAAGCTCCTTGAAAACAAAAACTGTCAGTTATCTCTTGGCTTTTTTCTACAAGGCTGGCAAAGAGTTTCTACTCATCTGTTTGCTGGAAGAATAATGAATGAATATGTAGAGTGAATAAATATTATCACTTATTTTTCCTATTCTTTGGTACAGTGTTTCTCAACATTTTTTTAATAGGTAAGTGCTAAAGCTTTCAAGAAGAATGTCATGTTTTTCAGTTACAAAAACATTGGGAACCTATATTGTTAAAAATTGGATCACAACCCAAAGCTTTATGAAGGAAGATTACAAATCAAGGGGAAATGGACCTCTATAGTGAACATTCAGAGAAGTAACATTTCTAAATACGACAAGTTGCAAAAACATAAATATTTAGAAAACTGTTTATTGCATAAAACTCCTATGAAGCCTGTAAATCTGCTTGCAAAATCAGCTGATTTTAATTTCTAAATAAGAGAAAATTTTACTCAAGAAAATTTTGAAAATGATCATCACCATATTCTTTTTAATACTGACTTTTAGAATATTTGAGTCTTTTAGGGGTTCCTTTTGATTAGATAAATGCAACTTACAGATTTGATGACAGTCATCTTAAGGCAGATTTACAGGCTTCATAGAATTTTTATTCCCTTCATTGATTATATGTCACCAAAAGTTTCTTTGTGTTCGCTGTCTTTAACTAGCAATCTGTGTGACAGTAAATTTGAAAATGTAGGACTGGTAGTTAAACAATTTAAACCTCTGTAATAATCACAAACACCACGATGTCAAGGAGGTCATCCGAGTGATCAGCTGCCTGAGTGGCTGAGATGCAAGCATGCTTCTCAGGCCCCTAGGATAGTCATTGACTCATAGGCTTCGGGTGCTCTCAAATCATTCCATTAAATAACTATGCAGTTATTAATTTCTTAAAAATTTAAACAGATGTTTTTACCACCTTTAACATGAACTCCTTGGAAAACTCTGTGACCTTCTAGATCAGGGATCAGCTAACTTTTTCTGTTAAAGGCCAGATAGATAGTAAATATTTTAGGCTTGACTGACCAGCAGGTCCTCAACTGCTGTTGAGGCATGAAAGAAGTCACAGGTGATACATGAACGAATGAGCATGGCTGTGTTTCAGCTTTATTTATGGACACTTAAATTTGAATTTCATATAATTTTCAGGTGTCATGATGTTTTTTTTTTCTTGTGGTGCTTTCTGAACCACTTAAAATGTAAATACCATTTTTGGCTTGGGGGGGCGCAGGAGGCATACAAAAAACAGGTGGCAAACTGGATTTGTTCGCTGGCTGAAGTTGGCCAACCCCTACTCTACATGGTTAAATCTTCTGGTTGGGAAAAGTCTGCTGTAGTAATACATTCTTAAACTCCTCCACTACCAATTCTATCATGACATCCCAAAGTGATGTGAGCTTATGCCTGAAGACAAAAGATGTTCAATTTGTTACCAGCAGGTTCTGTGTGACCCCAATAATGTTGCTTCTTTCTCCCACTTCACAAGTAGCTCACAGAAGTAAATAAAAGGAAATTTCAACACTGCCTGCTGTGAAACTAATCGTCTTTTGTTAAGATGATGTAGTGTGGTATAATGGAAAGAAAAGTTGGGAAACTTAGAAACCAGGGTGTAGTTGGTTTTACCACTACTCAAAGTGGTCAAGTTTCTCAAACTTCTGAGGCTTCATTTTCTCTCCTGCTCATCTGGAAGAAGTACTGAGGTTATATTGTAGTAGTAGATATGAAATCACTGGTAAAGTAAAAAGCATAAAAATCATTGCCATTGTGGTGGTGGTAGTATTGAACGCTTTATTATTTACTCTTACATAAGATTTCTTGCAGGGTTCCCTATATATGCTGATATATTCCTTTTGAAGATTAGGTATAGATTAAGGATTGCTCATAAACTTTCCACAGGCATTTTACCACCACATACTCTCACACTTTCAAGCTACCCTCATCTCCTTACTATAGATGTACCAAGTTCATTACTAACAGTACTATGAAATTTTTAAATTATATTCCTCATATTCTTTCCTATTCCTTTATGAGGGCAGAGACTTTGTCTCATCCCTGTTGTATCTTCAGTACCTAAAACAATGTCTGTAATATATTTGAGTCTCATAAATAGTTGCTGAGTGAATCAATGACGAAAATAATCCCATATGTTTACTTGCCTTTCATTATCAAAAGGAATATAGAAAGCTCCTTACAAACAAAATGTATTGAAATACATCAAGTACATAGGATTACAAAGGAAATCTACTTTTTGCAACCTTACTAAAATGTAGTTCTATCCACAGATCCTTTAGGGTCCATGAACCCTGGTTTTTAAAATATGGAAGAATTTTTAACTAGTATCAGGGGACACACAATCCATAACTCTAAACTGCAAAATTACTTTGACAGGATCAAAAAGCAAATGCAAACTTCATTTGGTCTTTTTAAGAAATCCTTCCTCTGCACTTTTAAATTATAACAAAAAGAGCAATGGATTTTTTAAAGCCGAGTTTGCTTAAGTTTCTTTTGGTTGCAGTAAGAAAAACAGAGTTAGGCAAGCTTATTTTAAAAGGGCATTTGCCTAGGAAGATACTAGAGTATCATGAAATTCACAGGTGGGAAGAAAAGGAACAAGGGTAGCTCTGGGGATTTCACCTTTCTCTAGAGTAGAGCCATTCATGGGGACTCCCACTTACATGTCGAAATTTCAAGCTTCTAAAAGAGAAACCTGGATGATTCAGCTTGGATCACAGATGCATTCCTGAATTGGTCAGCCAAAGTCAGAGGGTAGAATTATGCAGTAGAGCTATGAGCACTGAGGGCCACTGTTCGGTGTCAGGGTGAGCTGGGAAGCTACTTCAAGAGATGTGTAGACTTACTAGTTTGACTCCAGAAAATAGTAAATTTGTTTTATATTTTTTAATGTCTCAAGATGAAACTTTACACTCAAAGCTACAAGACATCTTTGTCCACTGACAATTAGACTACATTTACAATTATGAATTTCAGTATGTGCCAGATCACCCACTGCCGTATTAATAAATGGCTTAATATCTTATAATACAGTATGCCAGTATAATGTAGTGGCAATATAGCATAGGGGCTTAGAGTGTAGGCCCTTGAGCTAGACTTGCATGGCTTCATATCCAGCTCCACCGCTTTATTAGCTGTGAAAGTTTGGACAAATTACTCAATCTCTGACCCTCATTTTTGCTGTCTATAAAAAGGAAGTTTATCAGTGAGCTTTTGCTGCAGTATAAACCACCACAAAAATCTCACTGGCATGTCACAATAAATGCTCAGAAGTCTGGGGGTAAGTAGGAGGAGGTCTGATCCAGGTTGAGCTCAACTGGACGTGGTTCCAAGTGGAGAATGGGCCTAAGTCTGTGCCAAATGTCTCATCTTCCTTGGACCTATAGCTACCTGAAACATTTTTTTCTCAGAGTAAAAAGCAAGAGTGCAAGGAGGAAGCCCACTTACTAAAGCTACATATTTCAAGGCTCTGCTTGTGTGTTGCCTGCTGTTATCCTATTTGGTCAAAGCAGATCACGTGGCCAAGCCCAAACTCAAAGAGCAGAGAGGTACACATGCACCTCCCATGAATGTGTGGTGGGGAAAGGAAGGAATAATCTAGTATACCACAGAGATTTAATATTAGTATCTAGCTAATAGAATTGTTGTAAGTTTAATACTATACATACAGAGCTTAGAATAGCACTTGGCACATAGTAAATGCCCAATAAATATGTGTTATTATTAGATATACTGTTATGCAGAAACTCACACAGAAGTTTAGTATTGTTTACCTGTGATATAAAGTAGATATTTTACAATGTGTCACTTCAAAACATGCATGCTTAAATTTAATTAAAAACCTATCTCTAATTTTTAAATTGTAGATTAGATGAACAAGATTATATGTCTTTCAGACTGGCCAGCCAGCTTCTGGGATAGTCAGAGTGGTTACTGCCTCAATTACTTAACTCAGTAAAGTCATAGAACTACTAAAGATTGAGTTCTGCCTTCTCATTTTAGAGATAATGTGTTGGGCCAAGAATGGTGAGGTATCTAAATCAAAGATAAAGAGATAGATGGATGGAAGTTGGATAGATAAATGATAAATAGATAAGTAATTAAATAGAAAATGGGAATGCAAGGAAGCACCTAGATCTCTAGAATTTCAGTTGAAAACTCTTCCCACTATATTACACAGCCCAGGTGTTGTTCCCTGTAGTTTTGTTTTGGGGTTTTTTTGAATTTTTGAATTTTATTTTTTTATACAGCAGGTTCTTATTAGATATCTATTTTATACATATTAGTGTATACGTATAACCCCAATCTCCCAATTCATCCCACCCCCGCCACTTTACCCCCTTGGTGTCTATACGTTTGTTCTCTACTTCTATGTTTCTATTTCTGCCCTGCAAACCGGTTCATCTGTACCATTTTTCTAAGTTCAACATATATGCGTTAATATACAATACTTGTTTTTCTCTTTCTGACTTACTTCACCCTGTATGACAGTCTCTAGGTCCATCCACGTCTCTACAAATGACCCAATTTCAGTCCTTTTTATGGCTGAGTAATATTATCTAAGTGCTGTTTATCATATTTTTTTCTTTCAGCAACCCATATAAGAAGAAATAATTTTAAGAAGCTTTTAAAATAATTTTTTCAACTGTTCCTTCAATTGAGAAGAATATCATTATAGGATAGGGTTTACTTATATAATGTTAAAAAAAAAAACTAATCCTTACAGAAACCTTCACTTACCTTACTTAACTAATATTTATTGAGTACTTATCTGTTAGGCACTTGGGCATACAGCAGAAAAAGAAAAAAATAGCTGGTCTTGTGAGCATACATTACATAGAGGAGACAGGCAATAAACAAACTAATGCATAGTATATTCAACAATCCTTTATCTGCAATTCCAACATCCAAAAGCTCTAAAACTGAAAGTTTTTGCAATTCATATAATGGTAAAACCTGACCTAATCTTAACTTGTTTAGTAGTAAAACTGATATGAGCTATTTATTGTCTTTTTACAAATACCACTGAGAATGGATATATGTTTTGCTGTAGAGATATTAACATATTTTATTTCAGAGTGCTGTCCCAGACCTCTCAGACTAGGGGGAGAGGCCGCATAATTATAGTCCATTTACCATATTACCTTTAAAAACGCAAATAATACTTAATCCCAAAACACATATGGCCCCCTAGGGATTATATTGGGTTGTTTAATATCTAGAAATTGTAAATACTGTGACTGGAAATGAAGTACGGATGGGTATAGAAAATGAGGGTCAGTAGGGAGAGGGATGAATGCTGGAGGGTGGGAAAGTTGTTTAGCTAGTAGTAAGAGAAAACCTCTCTGGGAGGTGACATTTGAGCAGATTCTTGAAACATGCAATGGAGCTCTCAGGGAAAAGAACGTTTCAGTCATTGGGAACAGGTGGAGAAATGTTCCAGTCTGAGGAGGAACCAAGGTCAAAGACCTTACCCAAAAGTGTGCTTAGTATATTTAAGGAAGAACAAGAACAAGAACAAGAAGACCACTAGGCTGTAGATTACACAGCAAGGGGAAAAATGATAGGATAGGCTCTCAGAGGTAGCCAGAGCCCAATCATCTAAGGCAAGATAAGGCCTTTGGATTTTATCATAGATGTTCTGGGATATCTTTGAAGTGTTTTGATCAAGAGTGTCTAAAATCCAATTTTCTTTTTAAAAATATTGCTCTGTGGATAATAAAAATATCCTTTTTTTGCTATATGGTTAATAGATTGTTGCAGTACCAAAGATTAGAAAAAATAAATGATCATAACTGTTTGAAATTCAGAAATTTAACAGTGATTGGTCATTTTTAATAAAATACTCTTAATTGTACTTTAATAAAATAGTATCTTAGGTGTTCATTGAGCAAGTGCTGTGCTTTGAATTAATAATCTAAATATTACTTAACTATCATGTTTGTTCTTTCTAGATTTTTATCTAAGCATTAGGGCTGAGAAACTAGCTTGGTCATGATAATGCTATTCCCAGTCTCCCTCCCTTTTCCAGAGAGTCTTCTCTTCTACCTGCTGGGAGATAACTAGAGGAAAGAGCCCTGGATTTGGAATGATAAGAACTGGTTTCTCACGCTGGCTCTGCTACCAGTTGATTGTAACAGTGGTTGAGTTGTTTAACCTGTCTGGATTTCAGTTTCCTATCCTGTAAGATATGGGGATTGAATCATCTGATTTATATAGCTCTTTCTTACCTGGAGTCATAAATTTAGCAAGTCCTGTGTGTAAGACTAAAATTCTATGATTCTTAACGAGAACTCATTAAGAATCTCAAAATGTCCTTAAATGTGAATCTAAAGAAACATAGAATAACTGTCTGTTCAGAATTCACCTTTATTTCCTTTTTAACAGGACCAAGGAAATATATACCAGAAGCCAAGAGCACAGAATATTTTTCTTCATCAATCTGTAGAACTGTGATACTCCTCTAATTCCATCAAACACAAAGGAATGATCACCTTGACAGATGGCCACAGAGGATGTCAACAATTTTTTGGAGGCAAGCAATGAAATATTTGTGCTATGAGTTTTCTGTTATTAAGTATGTAGAAACAAGTAGAATTATCTTATGTTTTAATGAAAAAATAAAAAGTAGTCTTTAGTATAGCAATTTATATAAGCATAGCTATTTCTTTTTTTTTTTTTTTTTTTTTCCTGAGCACTGCTGCATGTCAAAAATTATAGAAAGCTGCTTTTGCCCTTACCTGGAGTACTATATAGTATAGGACTACATTATATCCCTAAATACAAAAAATTTAAATAATAAAAATTAAGTACCCATGTTTGAAAATAGGGCTCTTTGCATCTATCTTGGACACACATATCACTACAAATACTAAATAGTTTGGGAAGTTAGAATTATTTTCTACTTATTTTAAAATTATCCATACCATGTATGAATTTTTTTGTTTAATTTCTACATTTTTTCCCTCACTTATTTTAAACAACTATTCTGAAGTGCTCCAAAATCTTGGGGTGTCATCCCTTTACATCCCTAATAGCTTTATATTTTATGAGAATCATACACCACAAGATCCCATTGAACATTTCGTTACTTTCACAGCAGCTTTTATTGCTCCTGGAAAAATAACTGGCCAAGGATTATGGACCATAGTGCCATCTTTAAAACTGAAATTAATTACATTACCCTTTAAAGGGGGTTTGCTTGGAAAGAAATTGACTGGATTATAAAGAAAAAAATAATAAATGTATGGAATCTGCTTTCTCTACTTTCATGAAAAATAAAGACTTAAGTAGATGAATATAAAATGAAATAAAAGTAAACATAAAAATTTGAGTAGAATGCACTAAAGTTGAATTTCTCCAAGCATTTTATACAAACAAAGAAACTGTAGATATGTTCAGAATTTTTAATTTAGTGTTAATTCAACTCATAGGCCTAAAGTCATCCAGCAAATGAGTCTGCTTTTTAAGCTGTACATAAAGGGATGCTTTCTAGGTAAAGGAGACCATAAATGTTTAAAAAAACCCAGTGTAGAGCTTCTGAGTTTTCTTTCAGTAACTAGAGTCAAAATTAGTTCTTGCTTTTCTGTTGGGGAAAATTTCATCTAATTACATTCAAATTATTCTGCAACTTTTTGGACAGCAAATCCTGATCACAAAAGAAAAGAAAAAGCAGCTGTGTTGCCCTTTCCTCGTAGTTATAAGAATAGCATTATTATGCAGTCACTAGGCTTTATAGAACCATAAGTGATTATCCACTGGCGGCTTTCTGGCAGAGAGACACCTAAGCCTTTCTGAACTGCTGATAATGTATGCCTTCTCTTTTTAAGGATCTTCAGAAAAATAGATTTCATTGCTTCCTTCAGTAAACGAATCTAGTATAACAGCTCTCAGGAGTAGGGAGATCTTTCTTAACCCTTTTATTAAGTGACTGTTTCTAAAACTTCTTTTCTCAGAATTACACTTTAATCATGATTTAAATCTTCTCTTAGTTTGATATACATAATTCACCTATTTAAGAAAATAGTTAAAATTGACCATTGCTAAATTAATGGAACTAGTTCCTATAAACAGTGCTTCTCTGTAAGCAACCTGTAGTCAAATTTCTTCTTTCTCTAATATTTCCTTTTTTAACTCATCCACATGTCATATCTTATTTTGATCTTCAGTTATTCTTTAACCACAGCAACGTATCTTGTGTCAGATAGCTGTAATTTATATTTCTTCCACATTATATTAAGAACCAGCCCTTTGTTCTCTTTGAATTGCATTCTATTTATGACCATGTCATTAATAAGCCACAGATATTTATAATTCTAATCAAAAGTGCTATTTCATTTATTTCCCATATTTTAATATTTATTTGCAAATTATGATTTAAAAAAATTTCAGTAGTTAGAAAGGCAATTAGAACATAGCGGGTATGACTTACAAGCTTGCTATTCAAGAACACAAATTCATAGAACAGATTAAGACTGACTGATTAACCACAACTGTGCCACACCCACCAGCTGTGTGACCTTGAACAAATTGATTCTCTCTGACCCCCAGTTTGTACATCTTTAAATTTGATAATAATAATATAATTGTAAGGATTAAATAGGATGGATAATATAAGTAAAAAGCTTAGCTACCTAGCACTTGTGTAGTACATAATTCAATAAATAGGTGTTGCAATTATTCTACTTTTTGCAAAATGAATAAAAACAGGTTTCCTCATAGTAGCAAGCTGCTGAACTCTTGCAAAAGCAATAATGAGTTTGTCCATTATACTCATGCCAAATTTCTTTTATCATGTTTGTTGTACTGCTAGTAAATTTTATGCCCATTGAAGTTTCCCAATCAGCAGTTTAAAGTTGATTTTTAAACATGTAAAAATAGTTTATCCAGAAATAACCATTAAAAACCATAATTCTTAAAAAATGGTTGTTATCCTTTTAGTCTCATGAAAACTATGTATATTCCAAATTTTGCAAGAAATTTTACTTGGGTGTTCAAGGACTCACTGCCTATTATAAAATTTAACTTCATATCAACCACTATTATTTGGAAAAATATTCCATGTGCAAGGCAGAATGATTTGAAGAATTTTCTTATTTGGATTAAATATCTTTATGTACACATTGATCAGATATTTATTTAGTCTGAGAAACCGATTTGACATTTCACTAGAAAAATAAAAGTAAACAGGCAGTTTGGTTCTCTTTTAAAGTTTCCTAGGCTTCTGTAACAGATTACCAAAAACTGGATGGTTTAAATTAACAAAAATTTATTCACTCACAGTTCTTGAGACTAGAATTCTGAAATCAAATTGTCCATAGGGCCATGTTATTTTGAAGGCATTGGGGAGAATCTGCTCTATGCCTTTTTCTTAACGTATTGGTGACATTCCTTGGCATGCATTGGTTTATAGACTCATCACTCCAATCTCTGCCTCCCTTATCACATGGTTTTCTCCCTGTGTGTCTGTGTCTCTTCTCCTCTTATTGTAAGGACACAGTCATATTGGATTCAGCATGACTTCATCTTAACTTGATTACAACTGCTAAGGTCCTGTTTCCAAATAAGGTCACATTCATAGATGTTGAGGGTTAAGATTTGAACAGTGTCTTTTGGGGGAACACAATTCAACAATAACACTGTCTTTTATATATATATCTATGTATTTTTTTTAACTGAAAATAAAGTTAGGGAAGAAAAATTGATTTTAAAAACAAAGAGTTTTTTCTCCTAAGAAAGAAGTTTTTACACTTGTGAAAAGACAAATTTTGCTTATAATGATTTGGCAGTATTTTTCTTGAACATTGTTTCTTGATACTTTTTCCCATCTCCTCTATAGCTCTATTTCTTAAAATTATATAACAATAGCTATCATTTTATTTGTTTACTTGAGATCAAAGTTCAAATAATAGCATTATTGTTTTATTATCAAAGGCTTGAGTCCATATTACACATATCAACAAATGAAACACCCTAAAGACTGTAAAGATGGTTTAGCATTTGCATTTATAATTGTACTGATAGTTGTACTTTGTAAATGAACTGAGTCAGTTTTTCCTTTCCTTTACTTGATTCAAACCAAGGTTACTTTTTATTTCCATGAGTAAGAAATTCGCTTTAAATAAAGTTAAGAAAAATTGATGACCTTTCAAAATGAACATAGCCACTATATATTTTTAACATTAATTCTACGCTTTATTCTAGTCAAGTCTTTCTAACTTATACTTGGTATGTGGTATATAGATCATCAGTACATTTTTATCATATCTTTTTTTTGCATTCATTTCCCATATATTTAGACAATTGCCACAGATTTTTCATATAATAAAACTTATACAGGGTGTACACTCTTATTTCAGCACTTCAATAAAAAGATTTTATGTTTATTTTCTTCTCTTTGAGCTTCCGAAAGGAAGGGAAGTAAAGCATTATAAAATCCTATTGTAGGGTCCTTGTGTTTTTCCATTCTTGCATGAAGCACGTGAAGTTTCCAAAACATACTTTTCTTGTGGGTAAAACCTGCTTCAAATTATTTTTTGCATGCAATAGACACTCAGTAAATGTTTTTGAAGTTAATGAAGAAAATTGTAATTAGGCCCTCTGCTGTAGACAGCATCCAGAAGGATTGCTATTGCAAGGTAAGTTAATTCTAAAGCCAACTAAGTTATATACCATTCATGTTAAATATTTTCCTTGAGTTTGGTATAAACGATAAACAGAAGTAGGAACTAGAGAATTTGCAGTGCTGAAAAGTGGAGATATGTTCTTTATTTCCCAGAACTTAAGCCTAAAGGATTCCAAACTCTGGTTTATATTTTTATCTATTTTTCCAAAAGAATGTTTAGACTTTGGGGAAAAAAACAAAATGCGTGGTTAAATGAATAGTTGACTGTGTATTTAAGGAGTGAGTTTTTCTAAACTACGGATCAAATTAGTAGAGTGGTGGTTCTCCACCCTGACTGTGCTTCAGCATAACCTGGAAAGCTTTTTAAAAACACAGATGTTTTGGTCCTGTCTCTACAGGTTAATCTTGATTCTGCCAATTACTAGCTGCATGACTTTGAGCTTTATTTAGTCCACAGAATCAGATTCTCTAAAAGTGGATATGATACAAGAGTAGTAGACTTAACAGACAGAGAAAGACAAGTATCATAAGATATCACTTATATGTGAAATCTAAAAAAATTATACAAAGGGATTTATTTACAAAACAGAAATAGACTCACAGACATAGAAAACAAACCAAAGGGGAAAGAAAGAGGAGGGATAAATTAGGGATTTAGGATTAACATATACACACTACTATATATAAAATAGATAAACAACAAGGGCCTATCATATAGCACAGGAATCTATATTCAATACCTTATATTAACCTATAATGGAAAAGAACCTGAAAAAGAATATATATGTGTATATGTGTGTGTATGTGTATAACTGAATCACTTTGCTGTACACCTAAAACACTGTAAATCAACTATACTTCAATCAGTCAAGCAATCAATAAGAATAGTAGACTTTTGGGGACTTCCCTGGTGGTCCAGTGGTAAAGAATCCACCTTGCAATGCAGGGGACGCTGGTTCAATCCCTGGTCAGGGAACTAAGATCCCACATGTCATGGGGCAGCCAAGCCGTGCACCGCAACTACTGAGTTCACGCTGTGGGTGTGTCATAAATGGCTTTTATTATGTTGAGATATGTTCCTTCTATACCCACTTTGATGTGAGTTTTTATCATGAATGGATGTTGAATTTTGTCAAATGCTTTTTCTGTGTCTATTGAGATGATCACATGATTTTTAACCTTTTATTAATGTGGTGTATCACACTGACTGATTTGTGAATACTGAACAATCCTTATATCCCTAGAATAAATCCCACTTGATCATGCTGTGTGATCCTTTTTATATATTGTTGGATTCAGTTTGCTAATATTTTGCTGGAGATTTTTACGTCTCTATTCATCAAAGATATTGGCCTGTAATTTTCTTTTTTTGTAGTGTCTTTATCTGGTTTTGGTATCAGGGTAATGGTGGCCTTGTAGAATGAATTTGGGAGTAGTCCATCTTCTTCAGTCTTTTGAAGTAGTTTGAGAAGGATAGTTATTAACTCTTCTTTATATGTTTGGTAGAATTCCATTTGAAGCTGTCCACTCCTGGACTTTTGTTTGCTGGGAGTTTTTTTAATTAAAAATTCAGTTTCACTACTAGTGATCAGTCTGTTCAAATTGTCTGTTCTTGATTCAGTCTTGGCAGATTGTATGTTTCTAGAAATTTGTCAATTTCTTCTAGGTTGTCCAATTTATTGGAGAAAAAGTGTCACCTTGATCCGGCATCTTTGAGGAGAAACTTCTTAAAACTCTCTACAATATGCAATATACTGTATCTCAAATTACTCTACTAATGGGTCAGACCCAGATCCTTACATTAATTACTGTCATTGTTCCTTGTCTGCATGCTTCTTTATTGAGCATGCAACTGGTCAAGTGCTTTTCACGCAGCTATTGCTTGTTAATAACTAGAATCTTGGGCAGAGAGACCAGTTTTCCTGGAAGAAAAACTGCTGAGGTTAGAGAAGATGCATCCATAAGAGAGAAGTCTGAGTGTGATAGGCCTTGAAAGGCGAGACTTGATTGATTTTAAAGTCCCAGAAGGAATGAAGAGAAAGGGAGTTCTAGACAAAACTCTCTAGTTCTGACTTTAAAGAACCAAAATGAAAACAGCAATAATCACTTTGTTTTTTCTGCTGTATATTTCAAAAACAATTTAAGGATAAAAAAAGTTCATATGTAAAAGTGTGCTACCTTTATTTAGTAAACTTCCCTTAGTCTAGAGTTTTACTGCTTTTTGTTTGACCGGATTTTACTAAGTCACTCCCTTTTTTTGAAATGTTTCTAATGCCATAATAGAATTCAGCATGTAATGTTGTCAGTGAGTGAGGAGAGGGACTACAGAAATGAATATATTGGTTCAAACAGTCAGCATATTACTGGTGGGGTTCTACAGAAGTAATGTGTTTCTATCAGGTTTTGCTTTTGAATTATAAAAATAATACAACTCATGGTTTTTAAAATAAGAAACAAATAATATGGAAAAGTGTAAAATAAAAAGTAAAATTTGAAGCCATCCTGTTTCTACTTCCCACAAGTAACTTCTTAACTTTTTTAATGTATCATTTCAGAATTCTATCCATATACAAGTACATGTATGTACATACATGTGCCACACACATATGCATACACATTTACACACTGCATATACTTTTATATGACTTTTTTTGTACATAAACACAGCAGATCTATTGTTGTTTGCTAGTGGCCTTTCTGCTATTTGTCTCTGTATTATTGATTTCTAAGAGCTCTTTGTATACTAATAAAATATTCCTTTTTCATGCATTTCAAATGTTTAATTTGAACATTAATTCTTTGTTTAATTTTGTCCTTCAACTTGATTTATGGTAGTCTCTTTTTCTCACACTGAAATTTTTAATTTTGGTTTAGTCAAATTATCATTATTTTCTACTATGGCTTCTGGAATTTATGTCCAAGATTATAAAATATATAACACCGTTTTTTCTTCCCTACCTGTATGGCTTAATTTTTGTTAAGATACTTTGTTTTACAGCAGTTTTAGTTTCACAACAAAATTAACAGGTAAGTGCATAGATTTCCCATAGACTCCCTGCCCCCAAATATGCATAACCTCCCATTATCAATATGCCCAACACAGCAGTACATTTGTTACAATTGATACACCTACATTGACACATCATTGCTACCTGGAGTCTATAGTTTACATTAGGGTTCACTATTGGTATTGTATATTCTATAGATTTGGACAAATGTATAATGGCATGTATTCACCATCATAGTATCATACGTAATATTTCACTGCCTTAAAAATCTTCTATGTTCTGCCTATTCATCTACCACCACCCCCAATTACTTTATAAAATTTTTTGTGTTTAAATCACCTGGAATTTTGTTCATGTCCCAGTGGCTTTTATTGAAATAACCTTTTCTTAAAATGTCACCTTTATCATATATTAAAATCTTATATATATTGTAGTGTATTTCAGGATTCTCATTATACATTTTTCCATTTGTCTATTTCTTCTCTAGAACTAAACTCTTTAATTACTGCACCTTTACAATGCTTTTAACATCTGGATGGACTGGTCCTTTCTTTACTCCTCTTTTTTTCAAAATATTCCTAGGTAATGACATGTTTTAGCCATATGAACTTTAGTATTGTCTTTCAAGCTCTCAAAATTAAAAAATTCTATTGGTATTTTAATAAGAATCTTAGTAAAATAATATATTAATTTAGGAGAATCAGCAGTCTTAGAATATTGATATATCCTGAAAACAAATTATATGTCTTGCAGGTATCTGGATTTATTTGAGTTATTTATTTTTCTAGTGTTTTTCATATTAAATGGGTTTATTTCTAGTTTTTATTTTTTTTAACTTGGCTTGTAAGGAGAGTCCTAGATTTCCATATACTAATTGTATAACTAGTTACTTTTCTAAATTCTTCTTTGTCTTAGTTTTTCCATTGATTTTCTTGGGGTTTTCAAGTATACGTGCATGTCATCAGGAAAACTAGGATATAATTGCCTCCTCTTTTTATTTTCTTGGGTTTATTGAGATATAATTGACAGAAAACATTGTGTAAGTTAAAGGTGTACAATGTAATGATTTGATATGTGTATATACTGCAAATAATTACCACAATGTTAGTTAACACATCCATCACCTCAAATAGCTACTGTGTGTGTATGGTGAGAGCTTTTAAGATCTTTTCTCTTAGTAACTTTCAAGTATACAATACAGTATTGTTAACTATCATCACCATGCTGTACATTAGATCCCCAGAACTTATTTGTCTTATAACCAGAAGTTTGTACCCATTTCCCCAACCTCATCCTCCCCACACCTCTAGCAACCACCAATCTACTCTCTGTTTCTGAGTTCAGTTGTTTGTTTTGTTTTTTTGTTTGTTTTTTAAGATTCCATGTATAAGTGAAATCATTCTATAATGCCCTCAGGGTTAATCCATGATGTCTGATGTCACAAATGGCAGAATTTCCTTCTTCTTTACAGATGAGTACTATTTCATTTATTTTTATCAATATATACATTATCATATTTTCTTTATCCATTCATTCATTGGCAGACACAGGTTGTTTACATGTCTTGGCTATTGTAAATGATGCTGCAATGAACATGAAGATGTAGATACCTCTTTGAGATACTGATTTCATTTTCTTCAGCTATGTACCCAGAAGTGAGGAACCTCTATACTGTTTTCCATAGTGGCTATACCAATATACATTTCCACCAACAATCCACAACAGTTCCCTCTTCTTCACATCTTTGCCAGCACTTGTTATCTCTTGGTCTTTTTGATAATAGCCATTCTACCAGGTGTAGAGTGGTATCTCACTGTGGTTTTTATCTGTATTTCCCCAATGATTGATGTTGAGCACCTTTTTATGGAACTGTTAGCCATTTGTATATCTTCTTTGGAAAAAGTGTCTGTTCAGTTCTTTTGCCCAGTTTTTAAAAATCAGTTTTATTTTTTTGCTATTGAGTAGTATGAGTTTCTTATATGTTTTGAATATTAACCCCTTAATCAAAAAATCGTGGCCAATACCAATGTCAAGGAGTTTTTTCACTATGTTTCCTTCTAAGAGTTTTATGGTTTCAGGTCTTACATTTAAGTGTTTAATCCAATTAAGGTTAATTATTGTGAGTGGTGTAAGATAGAGGTCCATTTTCATTCTTTAGCATGTGGATATTCAGTTTTCTCAACACTGTTGAAGACACTCTCTTTTCCCTACTGAATTTTCTTGCTTCCCTTGTCAGCTTGGTCCCTTGCTGACCGTATGTGTGGGTTTATTTCTGGGCTCTCGATTCTGTTCCATTGGTCTCTGTGTCTGTTTTATGCCAATACCATACTATACTGATTACTATAGTTTTTTAATATAGTTTGAAATCAGGAAGCTTGATGCCTCCAGCTTTGTTCTTCTTTGTCAGGATTGCTTTGGCTGTTTGGGGCCTTTTGTGTTCTATACAAATTTTTGCATTTTTTTTCTCTGTAAAAAATGCCATTGAAATTTTGATAGGAATTGCATTGAATCTAAAGATGGCTTTCAGTAGTATGGACATTTTATTTAATATTAATTCTTTCAATCCATTAACATGAGATATCCTCCCACTTATTTGTGTCTTCTTCAGTTTCTTTCATCAGTGTCTTCTGGTTTTCAGTGTAGAGATCTTTCAGCCCCTTGGTTAAATTTATTCCTAAGTATTTTATTTGCTACTATTGTGAATGGGATTGTTTTCTTTATTTCTTTTTCAGATTATTCATTGTTAGCATATAGAAATGCAACTGATTTTTGCATATTGATTTTTCTCCTGCAACTTTACTGAATTCACTTCTTAATTTTAACAGTTTTTTGGTGGAGTCAAGGTTTTCCTATATGTAAGATCATATCCTGTGCAAACAGGGAAAGTTTTACCTCTTCTTTTCCATTTGGATGGCTTTTATTCCTTTTTCTTGCCTGATTGCTCTGGTTAGGAATTCCAGTACTGTGTTGAATAAAAGTGGTGAGAGTAGGCATCCTTCTTTTGTTCCTGATCTTAGAGGAAAGGTTTCAGCCTTTCACCATAGGTATAATGTTAGCTGTAGGCTTGTCATATATAGCCTTTATTATGTTGAGGTTTTTGTTGAGAGTTTTTAATCATGAAAGGATGTTGGATTTTGTCACATGCCTTTTTGGGCATCTGTTGAGATCATTTGATTTTGATCTTCATTCTATTAATGTGATGTATCACACTTATTGGTTTGCATGTACTGAATCATCGTTGCATCCCATGAATGAATCCCACTTGATCATGGTGTATGATCCTTTTAGTGTGCTGTTGAATTCACTTTGCTAATATTTTGTTGAGAATTTCTGCATGTATTTTCATTAGGGATATTGGCCTGTATTTTTCTTTTCTTGTGGTATCCTTATCTGGCTTTGGTATTAGGGTAGGCTGGCCTTGTAAAATGAGTTTAGGAGTGTTCTCTCCTCTTGAGCTTTTTGGAAGAGTTTGTGAAGGACTGGTGTTAATTCTTCTGTAAATGTTTGGTAGAATTCACCAGTGAAACCATCTAAACCTACCTAGCCTTTTGTTTGTTGGGAGGTTTTTTTGTTTGTTTTTGTTTTGTTTTTTGCAGTACGCGGGCCTCTCACTGTTGTGGCCTCTCCCGTTGCAGAGCACAGGCTCCTGATGCACAGGCTTAGCGGCCATGGCCCACGGGCCCAGCCGCTCTGCGGCATGTGAGATCTTCCCGGACTGGGGCACGAACCCGTGTCCCCTGCATCAGCAGGTGGACTCTCAACCACTGCGCCACCAGGGAAGCCTGTTGGGAGGTTTTTGATTACTGACTCTGTCTCCTTATTCATTATTGGTCTGTTCATGTATTCTGTTTCTTCATGATTCAGTTGTGGTAGGTTGCATATTTCTAGAAGTGTGACCATTTTTTTAAGTTGTCCAGCGTATTGGTGTGTTATTGTTCATAGTAGTCTCTCATTATCCTTTATATTTCTGTGGTGTCTATTGTAATGTCTCCCCCTTCATTTATAATTTTATTTATTAGAATCCTCTCTCTTTTTTACTTAGTTAGTGTAGCTAAAGTTTTGTCCATTTTGTTTATCTTTTTAAAGAACCAACTCTTAGTTTTGTTAATCTTTTCTATTCTTTTCCTATTCTCTATTTCATTTATTTCTGCTCTGATCTTTATTTTCTTCCTAATGCTAACTTTGGGCTTATTTTGTTCTTTTTCAAGTTCCTTGAGGTATAATGTTAAGTTGTTTATTAGAGATCTTTCTATTATGTATGCATTTATATCTATAAACCTTCCTACTAGAACTGCTTTTGCTGTATCACGCTAGTTTTGGTGTGCTGTTTCCATTTTCATTTGTTTCAACATTTTTTATTCCCCTTCTGAGTTCTTCATTGATCCATTGGTTGTTTAGGAGTGTACACTTGAATTTCAATGTGTTTGTGTATTTTCCAGCTTTCCTCCTGTTATGATTTCTAATTTCATACCATTATGGTTGGAATATATCCTTGATATAATTTCTCTCTTCTTGAATTTGTTGACATTTGTTTTGTGGCCTAATACATGATCTATTCTCGAAAATTTTCCATATATACTTGAAAAGAATGTGTATTCCACTGCTGTTAGATGCAATGTTCTGTACATGTCTCTTAGGTCCATTTGGTCTGTAGTGTTGTTCAAATCCATTATTTCCTTATTTGGTCTCTGTATGGATTGATCTATCCATTGTTGAGAGTGGTACCTTTTCATTCCTAATATTTATATCTTTTATTCTTTTTCTCCTTTCTAATTAGCTAGTATATTCAGAATAATATTAATATAATTGCTTTTAATAGAATTATTATCTCTTTTTTCCTGTGACTACTTTAAGATTTACTCTTTATCTTTGATCTTCAGCAATCTGACATGATGTGCCTAGAGTATGTTTCTTTGTATATTTCCTTCTTGAGTTTTGCTGAGCTGTTTGGATCTGTAGGTTGATTTTTTTCACCAAACATGGGGAATTTTGAAATCTTTTTACTTATTCACATATTTTTTCCTGCCCCATTTTCTCTCTCTTCTCCTTGAGGGGCTCCAAATACATGTACACTAGATTACTTGATATTATTCAATGGCTAGGTACATGGGTCACTGAGACTGTGGATTTTTTTCCTAATATTTTTCTATCTGTCCTTGAGAAATTTCTATTCATCTGTCTTCCAGTTCTCCAGCTGGTTTCTCTGTCATCTCCAATATGCTATTAAGCCTGAACAGTGAATTTTTCATTTTGATGCTGAGCTTTTTATTGCTACAATTTCAATTTGATTCTTTTAAAAAAATGTATTCTGGTAAAATATACATAACAAAATGTATTATTTTAACCATTTTTAAGTATACTCAATTCTTTCTTATTGTTTCTGTTTCCCTGATAAGATCTCTATTTGTGCATTCATTATGATGATATTTTCCTTTATGTTCTTGATAATGTTTATAATAGCTTCCTTAAAATACTTGTGTGAGTCTTCTCAGAGTCTTTTCTATGGGAAGCTTTTTCTATGGACTTTGGGTCACATTCTACTGTTTGTTCATGTTTATTGTATACTGGATAGATATACACATTAGAGATTCTGGATTCTGTCATCTTCCTCTGAAGAGTATTGACTTTCACTGGCTGCTGTCTTTATCTAGTAAAGGCTTGGTTTTATGTTTTGTTAGAGTAGATCTCTTTGGGATTTGCCCTTAATCCTAGTCACCCTAAAGGGTGACTCTTTTAGTACAGGGATATAATCTTTACTCCTAAAATGTTGCCTTTGAGGGATTTCTGTGGAAACCCTGAGTTGTTCACCAAGCTGCTTTAATTTGGTGGGATTCAAACTCCAAACTCTGTCTCACACAGTGAGCAGCAATAGAAATCCCTGTTTCAACCTTCCATCTGTTACTTTCCACTGGGTTCTTTAGAGTCTTCCCCAAAAATATGCAGTTCAGGGATCAACCCTGGTGGGAGTATACATGCAAATTTTTAAACTCCTTCTCTGTGTTTCCCTTTTTTCTGAAATCCACCTCCCCGAACACTCAATTGTCAACCGTTCTCTCAACTTTGAACTCTGGCCTCTGATAGCTCACTCAATAAAAGTGTGGCCTTCTGCATTAATTCTAGCTCCTCCCTCATCTTTTTACCTCAAGGGAAACCCATATAAATGTAGATCTTGCCCAGTGATGTTCTCCTCTTTCAAGCATAAAATTCTCTCTTTCTGTTTCTGCCTGCTTTTGGTCACTCTCCATTGTGTCTTCAGATAGTTCTTTTTAATTTGTTTGTTTTAGTATTTTTCTGCAGTTTATAATTGTTATCAGTGGGATAACAAGTCTGATTCAAATTACTCCTCAATTACCTAATTGGAATTCCAAAGGATTTTTATTTTCATATTTATCTATCTACTTCATTATTTCGCATTCATGTTTATTATTTTACTTCATGATCAGTTTAGTCACTTAGACCTAGATTTGATTCCTGGCTCTGACATTTATTATGTCATTACTTCAAATTTCTGATCTTTAGTGCGTTTATATGGCCCTTATATGTAAAATGGAAATGAGCCTATGTACCTTAAAAGGTTGGTTGCTTTTGAATATTAAATGTGAAAACATATGTAAAACATGGGCACAGGGCCTAGAACTTCACTGACACTCATAAATGCTGCTACTTTTCTTAACATAAGTATTCTATAAGATTGGAAGGTCAGATATTACTATATGGGATGACTTACCTAAGATCTTACTGCTAGGTAATAGGAGTACAAATCAATTAAATCAATTCTGCAAGATAAGTTTATGCCTCCCAGAGGTTCCTGTGTCAGTATTATCCATATACGAAGGAGAAACTGCCAGATTATAATTCGAAGGAGGAATAGCAAAACGAGGATTACTAACAGTAAGGCTGCATGGTCAACATTCTGGGCAATGTCCTTTTCTCTTCTTTGAGCATTTAAGAGCCAGCCAACTGACTAGTGGCCAGAAGATGCTACTGTAGCATTTTTTTTTTCCTAACAGAGAATAAAGAGGCTAAGTTTCCAATTTTAGAACCAGCCAGAATATTCAGTGAGAATACTTAGGCCCAGTAAAATAAGTGGTCCTCATATATATGGTCAGTAAATAGTATATACCACTATGTAATGAACTCTTCTCTCCTCTTGGTTTACTTGTGACTCACAAATGATTAATTTGTACCCTGGGCAAACGTGGAACTTCAGAAATTGGTTATTGAATGAGCTTTTCTATGAATAGTTAACATCAGTATTTGTTCTGTCTACTGGAATCATGTTATAGATGTGCATATGTATTGTTTGGGGTTATATCTAGGCAGTGCATAGGATTTTGTGTGTGGTTTGTTAAAGTATTTTGCTATAGTGGAGCAATTTAATGCTATAGATAAGAGGGGAAACTGGTTGATGTTGCATCAACTCTGTCTCTGGTAAGCATTATTACAGTTACTATTCACATTTATGCCTGTTCAAATAGAAACCCATCAGGCATGTAAACTTAGGGCTAGATTCTGATCTCTAATGCATAGCATGAATTGCCACATATTTTTTTCTACCAAAAAAAAAAAAATCCTTAGTAGCATCTGAGATTAAAATCTGTCCTTTCAAATTGATTTTATTTTTATCTAGACTAAAAAGCAAAATGCAGTGTCAGAAGAGGAAATAAAATAATTCCTGTCAAGCTGTGGGTTCTTTTTTTATATATGATTCTTGTGAAATCAAGTATTCATATATTTCTGTAATCATAATAATGGCTCTGAGAAAAAATAGAAAAAATTTTATTTATTCCTTTTAAAATAGAATCTTTTTATCATTTTGAAATCATATGCACAAAATTAGATTGTAGGGAAAGGCCATATTATAAAAGGAACATCACCTAAGATTATAATATATGAAAAGCAAGCAAAGCCTGTTTACATAGAACATGAGATTTATAAGAATAGATTTTATATTTATTTCTATGAAAATTTAACAATTTTATTAAAACCGATAAAATATTAAAAAAATAAAACTGTCTCATTTGGGGCATTTATATATATTTTTAAGTATAGAATAATTGCATGGAAGATTTGAAGATAAAATCTTCATCTACATTTTTTCTCAGCCCAGGAAATTTAGTTCAAACTATGTTTATTGAGAACTTTTTATAACATCACACTGTGCCTAGGCATTTTTAGGGAATACAAGAAAATGAATCTGGTGCCACTCTGCCTCAAAGAAGTATGTAGCTAGTAGGACAGACAAAAGCACACATGTTACACCTGGATATGAACAGAGTGGGGAAACTTTCAAAGTATAGTTTTCAACAGTAAGGTCTCAGAGAGCAATGTTGTTGTATGCCACTTATTTCAGAATTACAAGTGATCTTTAAGGTTGCCCAGCATAGTGCCTGGAGCATAATAGGTATTCAATAAATGTTGAAAGAGTAGATGAACATTCTCTCATGCTTGCGGTTGGGTAGCAGGCTAGATGTATTGTGAGTCTCTGTGTGTGTGTGTGTATGTCAACTGTCTCTGTGATTAAACTGTTTATTTTAGAATTAGTAATTTTATATGGATTTTACCATCTTTGTGACCTTGGACACCTCCATTTTAAACTCTGTTTTCTTCATCTGTCAAATGTGGTGATAATATCTGTCTCATAAATTTGTTGTAAAGAGTGAATGAGCTAATATATGTCAGGCCTATTTATAGTGGCTATAATAGTTTAGGTTAGAAAAAATTGTTAGAAACTCTTACTGTTCTCATTATTTTTACAAATAAAGGATGGGTGAAAGTACCTCATTATGAAACAGAAGTAGTTAAACCATAACATTGACATTGCATTTTATAAGTAGCAGAATTTTAATTCCAAATGGATAGCACTTCATTTTATCTATATTAGTTGATTTTTAATTAAGGAAAAATATGTCATGAGTTATAAATAAAATAAGTTTATTATTAGATTTTATACTTAGTAATTTTGTCTTTGCAGAGTGAAAACTCAATCACTTAGGAATGATTATTTACTCTTTCATCCATTCCACAAATGTCAGCTGAGCATCTAGTGTTCGCAAGGCATTCGTAAGGTAGGCACTGTTGATGGAGCAGTGAACAAGACTTAACTCCCTGCTTTCAAGATATTTACATTTAGTTGGAGTTCTAGTTCATTGTTCACAGACCTGGATTTACAAGTCCAGCCCTTCAGAGGTGGTTCACAGGTGGTGAGCAGTGTCCTAGGCATAGATGGCATATGAATGAGGGTTTCTTTTTTTGACTCCATGAATTATAACAAGGCCAGACACCATCAGGCTTGAAAAATTACATTATAGCCCACATTCCATAAAGTTATATTTAATTGTTCTCCTCTGTCATTTTAAGGGAAAGATAAATTTTTTAGCATACTTTAAGAAATTATGAGGGCTTAGGTACAAATGAATAACAAAGTTAGGTCAGGAAGTACATGATCCCAGTTGACTCTAACTCTACTATTAGAGTTCTATTAATTCTATTATCTAGGCTACATTAAGTAAAAATAATTAAATTTCTCTCTCTGTCTTTTGAATATTAGAAAACTTTGGGCCTTGGACTGATACCTAGATTCATAGCTATTTTCTGTTTAGAACTTTTCTTCTCTTTTCCCCACCATTAATCACCTTATTGCTAACTGTGATGAAAGAACTTATTTATGATTAATGATTTTATCATTATGTATGATGAAAACAGTGTACTAAACCTCAGAAAAGGCTATATGTCCTTGCCTTCTCTGCTTTTCTGTTTATTGTTTGAATGAGACAGAACTATTTTTGAGACAGACTGAGCAAACTAAGCATTTGTAATTTTTTTTTTTTTTTTTTTTTTTTTTTTTTTTTTTTTTGCGGTACGCGGGCCTCTCACTGTTGTGGCCTCTCCCATTGCGGAGCACAGGCTCCAGACGCGCAGGCTCAGCGGCCATGGCTCACAGGCCCAGCCGCTCCGCGGCATGTGGGATCCTCCCGGACCGGGGCACGAACCCGTGTCCCCTGCATCGGCAGGCGGACTCCCAACAACTGCGCCACCAGGGAAGCCCAGCATTTGTAATTTTGTTTCAAGTTTAATTTCTTACCAGTAGGAGGATTTGGGCAAATAGGCTTGTCCTTTTTGCTCAGCTGTAAAGTGCAGATGATAAAGCTCGCCAGAGAGTTATGTGATTCAGATTTCAAAATAAGAATGAGGCTTTAGAAAGTATGCATAAACTTTGATATAGCTAGCTATTGTTTTTATTGGCAAGAAATAATGAATAATTATAGCAGCAACTATTAATTAAGCATTTTCTAGGTGCCATATGCTTCATATAGATTGTTGGTAGTCCTCACAGTAACTCTGCATGATAGGAATAATTATTGCCTAATTATATATAAAAGAATATGGTCTTCAAAAACATTAACTGACTTTCCCGCAGGTATTTGAAATAGTCAGTTGCACAGCCAGAATTCAAATGCATGTTTGTGCCGATCTGAATCCAGTGCTTGTTGCACCATATTGCCTCTCTATTGCATGCTAAAACGCAGAAGTGGAGTGAGAAAGCATATGCCTTCAATTCCCTGTTATGGCCTTACTCTTTTTACTTCTTTTTTAAAAAATTTACTCGTTACAGGCACATGTTAAATCAAATAGTATTGAGTGTCCCCTCCATAGGAATCCACCTGAAGATAATTGCTTTTAGTTTTTAATTGCTTCAAATGTTCTCAAGTATTTAGCCACCTAATTGTAAATAATGCTATGTCTAGGTTTACCAATATTAGACATTATTTATAGATAGAAATTATAGATAATTTATTTATCATAGGTGATGACTTAGCTCACTTATACCACCTAGTAGCTCTGTGTCCCCCTATCTTACCAATATAGTTTTAAAAATTAATGTTTACCTTATTGATGTTATATAAATATTGTTCACTGCAAAACCAAGTAATATATTATAATTACATTTCCTTTCTTGTACAACAATTTTTATTGCCTAGGGTTTTTCTCTCATTCTCTGTTACAAGCTTTTTACAATCAGAAAGAAACTTTCTTTTCACCTGTTTCTTTTCCTATCTCTATCACTATTCTTTGAAACCATGATTGACATAAATGTTAACTTTTATCCAGTTAGTTTCTTTATTAAACTTGCAACAGGTTTTCTTGTAGACTCTGCAACCCATCCCTGCCAGAAATTCATTTTAATTCTCAAAGAGCCAATGCATTTGATTCCAAAAGTTTGCCAAAATCCACATTTAAAACATCTTTTGATAGACAAAATTTAAACAGAATTCTTTGCTCTTTTTCTCACAATAAATAGCTTCTATGGTAGGAGCAGTATTTTATTTTAATCAGTAAGTACTTTAAGTAAATTAGAATGGGTTTTCAGCACAGCTTAAAAATATGTGTACTGGGGCTTCCCTGGTGGTACACTGGTTGAGAGTCCGCCTGCCGATGTAGGGGACACGTGTTCGTTCCCTGGTCCGGGAAGATCCCACATGCCACAGAGCAGCTGGGCCCGTGAGCCATGGCCGCTGAGCCTGCACATCCAGAGCCTGTGCTCCTCAACGGGAGAGGCCACAACAGTGAGAGGCCCGCATACCACAAAAAAAAAAAAAAAAAAAAAAAAAAAAAAAAAAAATGTGTATTGATACCCTCTTGGTTAGTGGACCTCCAAAATATTGAAATGGTAGATGTCATTAACTGGTCATTTGATCCCTCAAAAGAGGTATGCTTTTGCAGCATATAGGAGCAACCAGAGAAGATGGTAGCTCAAAGCCGGTGAGAGTACTGAGTCCCTTTCAGGAATATAACAGCTACTTTAAATCTACTTAGTATCATTTGAAATAAAATTTATGTAGTATACTGAGCATATTGAAAATATTTTGTAATCCCACTATACCTAATGACTTACAAAATCCTAATCCAGGGATGGAATTTTATAAAAAGAAATGAGAATGTCAAGCCTTGAAAATATGTCATGTTGAGTCTATTTAAATTATTTACTAATAAATAGCATAAAGTGAATTGGTGAGTGTGGGTCTCCAAGCAAACATTGCATATTCAGTAAAGTATGTTAAAATATACTTTCAGAGTGTCTTTCAGAAAGTAGGATTCTAAATTGAACAAAAGAGAAATAAATTCAAGATTTGCAAGACAGTGTTTTCTTTTGAAAAGGTTCATGAAGAAGAGCTATAATTAATGTGTTAAATTCTACCTGATACAGTGTTTCCTTTTTTAAAACCACGTTAAAGAACAATAGGGAAATATGAGTAGGTATACTATTTTGTATAACAAAATATATAAAATAAAAATATATATCATATGAGAGCAAAGTATTAACAGTGTCTTTGCAATAGGGTTATGTGGAGGTGGGGTGGGGGGCTGTAACTTTTATACTTCCATATCATTTGAGGTTCTTCAAGATGAGTATCTGAGTTTTTGAAAGCAGAAAAATAGAAAAATAGAGACATCTTAAAGAAATAAGTAAAGGGTAGATAAATCTGAAGGAAAAAAATAAAATGTAGCCTTTACGTCTTGTTAGTATGGTGAACTACATACCCGAATGTCTCAGGGTAAACAACTAAAAATGATGTGATAGATATAAAAATAGTGTTTGCATGCAACTGTGAACTGGAAAGGCAGAGTGGAAGATGGTGATGGTTTGTTTAGCCAAAGAGGTTAAAACAAACAAAAACAAATAACAAAAAACCTAGGTAAAAATGTGATCCAGAGAGGTATGCCTTAGAGTATTTGTTGAACCTGGTAAACCCTGGGCTAGGGTTTTCACATGCTCATTCCTTATTTTTATTTTATTTTTTTTTGCGGTACGCAGGCCTCTCACTGTTGCGGCCTCTTCTGTTGCGGAGCACAGGCTCCGGTCGCGCACGCTCAACGGCCATGTCTCACGGGCCCAGCCGCTCCGCGGCATGTGGGATCTTCCGGGACCGGGACACAAACCCGTGTCCCCTGCATCAGCAGGTGGACTCTCAACCACTGCGCCACCAGGGAAGCCCACTCATTCCTTAGTGAAAGAGGAACAGAAAGCAGTCAAACTCTAGGTTCTTCTTTGGTGGAGAGTTTAAACTTCAGGTCCCCTCAGCATAGACTTCCAAATCTCTGCACCTTCATTGTAAGAGTGCATAATAAAATCAGCCTGTCACCTTCCACAGCACTGCAAAAAAAACTGATTGGCTCAAACCTTAGCACTGAATATAGTGAAAAGAATATCTCCCTGATCACTTGTAACCACAAGCTGGTCTTGTGGGTTTGCTACTGAAATTCACACTACATGGTGTTATAAAAAAGAAAATTAATGCAAGAATTTACGGTAGTCCTAAGTTTAAAATCCCCCCAAGTACTTGGCAGAAGCAAACAAAAATCCCCTCTGAAGGACTCTACCTTCAATGCAGGACTCAAAAAATCCCCACAGGTAAATTTTTTTTTTTAAAAAACGAGTTTGCAATCAAAAATTACAAAACAAGTTGTCATAAATGAGTATCAGAAGCAGTATTCAGGAGAATAAGATTAGTAAACATTTCAGATATTAAAATTATCAAACAATATTGGGCCTCCCTGGTGGCGCAGTGGTTGAGAGTCCGCCTGCCGATGCAGGGGATACGGGTTCGTGCCCCGGTCTGGGAGGATCCCATATGCCGCGGAGCGGCTGGGCCCGTGAGCCATGGCCGCTGAGCCTGCGCATCCGGAGCCTGTGCTCCGCAACGGGAAAAGCCACAACAGTGAGAGGCCCGCGTACGGAAAAGAAAAAAAAAAAAAAAAAAAAAAAATTATCAAACAATATAAAACAAATGTGTTTAATAAAGAAATAATAGGGATTTAGGTCACAAAAGAAGAATAATAAGGTGGGGAGACTTGACCTACCACATATAAAGATTTGGTATAAAGCTTTACTAATTAATACAGCAATATACTGGTGCAAAGGTAACTGGATTGGCCAGTGAAACAAAATAACCCAGGAATATCTATGTGGGTGGAAACTTACTATATAACAGAGCTAGTGTTATGATAAGGATTGACCTTTCAGTAAATGATATTGGGCTCATTGATTATTCATTATGGGAAAACAAACAGAAAAATGGGCCAAAGAGTTACTACATTTTAATCTGATTTTGCTTTCAGATGATCTTTTATTTCTGATCCTCTTACTTGTCTATCCACCTGCCCACTTATCTAAAGGGGCAAAATCCGCTATTGTGTGTTCCTCAGTTACTGTTTTGGCAAAAAAATTAAGGAGAAAATTTAAATTGTTACACTGGAAAAGTTACCTCTAAGCTGACTCACTCTCACATCTTTGTCTACCCCCACCCAATTCATTGATCCCTTCTCTCAGCTTCTGACCTTTGACACAGTCATTATATTACATTCATTCTTCTTCTGTAGTATCAAATAGATACTACATTATCTACTTAAGAGTTACTGCTGATAGTTTTCCACAGACATGATTCATATAAACATATCATTTTTGTGTTCATAAATCTTTTTAAATTGTGCCTTTTTTCAACTGTGAATCTTTTGGACAGTATTATTAGTTATCTCACTCTTTTTGTCCCTACCACTGTTACCATCTAAATCAGTGTTTCTCACCAACGGTACAAGGGGGTTCCCTTTTCTCCACACACTCTCCAGCATTTATTATTTGTAGATTTTTTGATGCTGGCCATTCTTTTTTTTTTTTTTTTTTTTTTTTTTTTGCGGTATGCGGGCCTCTCACTGTTGTGGCCTCTCCCGCTACGGAGCACAGGCTCCGGACGTGCAGGCTCAGCAGCCATGGCTCACGGGCCCAGCCACTCCGCAGCATGTGGGATATTCCCGGACCGGGGCACAAACCTGTGTCCCCTGCATCAGCAGGCGGACTCTCAATCACTGCACCACCAGGGAAGCCCCGATGCTGGCCATTCTGACCAGTGCAAGATGATATCTCAGTGTAGTTTTGATTTACATTTCTCTAATGATTAATGATGTTGAGCATTCTTTCATGTGTTTGTTGGCAATCTGGATATCTTCTTTGGAGAAATGTCTGTTTAGGTCTTCTGCCCATTTTTGGATTGGGTTGTTTGTTTTTTTGATATTGAGCTGCATGAGCTGCATGTAAATTTTGGAGATTAATCTTTTGTCAGTTACTTCATTTGCAAATATTTTCTCCCATTCTGAGGGTTCTCTTTTCATCTTGTTTATGGTTTCCTTAGCTGTGCAATAGCTTTTAAGTTTTGTTAGCTCCCATTTCTTTATTTTTGTTTTTATTTCCATTTCTCTAGGAGGTGGGTCAAAAAGGATCTTGCTGTGATTTATGTCACAGAGTGTTCTGCCTATGTTTTCCTCTAAGAGTTTGATGTAAATTGATACAGCCACTATGGAGAACAGTATGGAGGTTCCTTATAAAACTAAAAATAGAACTACCATACGACCCAGCAATCCCACTACTGGGCATATACCCTGAGAAAACCATAATTCAAAAAGGCATTACCACAATGTTCATTGTAGCTCTCTTTACAATAGCCAGGACATGGAAGCAACCTAGGTGTCCATCGACAGATGAATGGATACAGAAGATGTGGCACATATATACAATGGAGTATTACTCAGCCATAACAAGAAACGAAATTGAGTTATTTGTAGTGAGGTGGATGGACCTAGAGTCTTGTCATACAGAGTGAAGTAAGTCAGAAAGAGAAAAACAAATACCATATGCTAACACATATATATGGAATCTAAAAAAAAAAAAAAAAATGGTCATGAAGAACCTAGGGGCAAGACAGGAATAAAGACGCAGACCTACTAGAGAACGGACTTGAGTATACGGGGCAGGGGAAAGGTAACCTGGGACAGAGTGAGAGAGTGGCATGGACATATATACACTACCAAATGTAAAACCGATAGCTAGTGGGAAGCAGCCACACAGCACAGGGAGATCAGCTCGGTGCTTTGTGACAAACTAGAGGGGTGGGAGGGAGGGAGACACAAGAGGGAAGAGATATGGGGATATATGTATATGTGTAACTGATTCACTTTGTTATAAAGCAGAAACTAACACATCATTGTAAAGCAATTATAGTCCAATAAAGATGTTTAAAATAAATAAATAAATAAATAATAAATCAGTGTTTCTCAACCAAGGGTAGTTTTTCTCCCTAAAGAAACATTTGGCAATGTCTGGTGACATTTTGGGTTGTTATGGGTGCAGTGTAATATGAGGCCAGGGATGATGCTATGCATCCAACAATGCACTGGACAGCCTCCCATAACAAAGAATTACCTCACCCAAAATGTAAATAGTGCCAATTTGAGAAGCCCTGCCCCATATAACTGCCTTTTGAGCTAATTTCTTATCATGCTTCTTTCTAATTTTGACTCTTCTGGATGTACCTGCTCTCCTAGGCCACCTTCCTAATGTAATAAAACACTCTGTTCTGAATTCTGTTACTGCAACTAATATCTAGCCATAAGATAGCCTTTTTCTTCACTGAGTCCCACAAAATAGTACAGAAAGTGGAGAATGGAGTGGCAGAAATAGGTCTGAATCAAGATAGCTAGGGCTTCCCTGCTCTCCTATATCAGTGTTTTCCCTGCTCTCCTGTATCAGTGTTTTTTCCCCTATAGATTATGAACTTAGGCAAATTAATAAAACACAGATAGTGATCCTGCCTTAGTTTTCATTCCCAGACTATATGGAAGAGAAGCATTTACTGGGTGGCAAGTTATGTGTGCCAATCATTATACTAAGCCAGTGCTTTCAGAGATTTAGCTCAGTGATTCTCAAAACAACTCTAAGAGAAATCTTATTATTCTTAATTTACAGAAGAGAAAACTGGGACTTAGAAAAAGTAAACATAAATGCCTTTCCCAGTTTCACACAGAAATTGGGATTTGATCCCAAGTTTTCTAATTCAGGGTTAGTGTTCTTTCTACTATCCCACTCAACCACTTTAGACTTACTTGCAGAATGCCTGTTTTATCTAGTCCTTTTTAAAGACTTTATTCTGTTATCCAGAAAAATACTGTATAACCGAATACTATTTGAAAAATACTGTGACTTTTTAAAAAATAGGTCCTCTTTTTTTGTTTTCCTTCATTTTTTTAAAAGACTATTTTTTAGAGCAGTTTTACATTCACAACAAAATTAAGAGGAAGGTATAGAGATTTCTCATATACTCCTCAACCCCACACATGTGTAACCTCCTCGATGATCAATATCACTAATCTGAATGGTACATTTTTTACCAAGGCTGAACCTACAATGACACAGCATAATCACTCAGAGTCCTTAGCCTTTACTCTTGGTGCTGTACATTCTGTAGGTTTGACAAAAGTATAATGACATATATCCATCATTATAATATCATACTGTTTTCACTGCCCTAAAAATTGTATGTTCTCTGTTTATTCATCCCTACACCCACCTCCCCCCTGGAAACCACTGATCTTTTTACTGTCTCCATAGTTTTGCCTTTTCCAGATATCATGTAGTTAGAATCATACAGTATGTAGCCTTTCTGATAGGCTACTTTTACTTAATACGTATCTAAGATTCCTCTATGTCATTTCATGACTTAATAGCTCATTTTTTTTTAGCACTGGTTAATATTCTATTGTCCGGATATACCATACTTTATCTGTTCATCTACTAAGGGACATCTTGGTTGCCCCCAAACTTTGACAATTACAAATAAAGCTGCTATAAACGTCCATGTCCAGATTTTTCTGTGAATGTAAGTTTCAACTCCTTGGGTAAATACCAAGGGTTTGCTGGGTCATGTGATAAGAGTATGTTTAGTTTTGTAAGAAACCACCAAACTGTCTTCCAAAGTGGCTGTACCATTTTCGATGCCCAGCAGCAATGTATGAGAGTTCCCTTTGCTCTACATCCTCCCCAGCATTTGATGTCAGTGTTCAGATTTTGGCCATTCTAATAGTGTAGTGGTATCTCGTTGTTGTTTTAATTTGCATTTCCCCTTTTCTTCCTTTTCCACCCTGCCATAATTCAGAGTGCCTTGTATAGTGCTATGGGTACAAAAATGCTCAATAAATATTCTTTAAAAAGAAAAAAGATACAGGTGGGGGGCAGATGGGTATAAAGAAGAAAGGTAGGAATGCCTGACTTCTTCAAAACAATGTAAGAAACCTGCCAGAGCAGTTATTTCAAAACAGAAAAGGCTAGGTTTGCATTATAAATTAGGACTTTGTTTATATTTCCTTTTGACTCAAGAAGTACTGTACTTCAGAAGCCCTTATTGCTTGATGTCTTTGAATCATTTATCTTACTGGTTTGTATCTTCTTGTTGCAGTGAGGTTAAGTGTCATGATGAGTAAAGAAAGGCGAGACCTCCCATGCATTATGGACTTCCTTGTGACTCAGCATTCTTGTTATCATCACAATAAAAAATGATTGGGCTTCACTTTCATAACATTTTTTGTTTGTATGACCATTTTAATGAAAATGACAACAGTCATTTGAAAATATTCAATACCTATGCATAATATTTTAAAAAGTTTTCAGTAGCTTACTATAGCTAATAAGATAGAGGTGTAATTGTCTATATTAATTGATTTAAAGCATACATTTTACATAATTTCTCTTCAATTTAAAGTACCTGTTAGTCATGGTTTTTTAAGAGTTGTGGTCATTTTTCAGAAGAATTATTTTCTAATTTTAATAGGGAGTGCCAAGTTCTGTATGTTTAACTTAAAACTGAGTAAATGTAAAAACATTTCAAAGGTAATATTTTTTAAATGTATACATATTCAACAATTAATACAAATGTTGATTTCTCTTAACGTTTTACTTGTATATGTCAAGAGTACAGGTCATTTTGAGAGGGGAAATACGTAATCATAACCTTCACAACTCCTGCCTTGCTTTCATCAATAGGAAATCAGGGACAAAGTATGTATTAAGTATATTAGAGAAATGAATATATTTTAGAGGTTATGTGAATGATCTTACTGAAAATGATTCTCAACTAAGTGTGATCATTTTCATTCCCCCTCACCCATGCCAGAAAGAGTTTGGATAGGTCTGGAGGCACTGTTGACTCTCACAGTGGTTGGAGGGAACTGAGCACGACTGGAAGGCTCCAGTAGTGTTAAATTAGTTGCAGAGCGTGAAACAGTCCCCACTAACAAAGATTTTTCTTATCCAACATATCAGATGTCTGCATTAAGAAACACTGAAAGATACTGATTCATATTCTACTTTTATCACCAAGTATAAGACACTAGGCACCTTTATGAGGAATCTCTGAGAGTTAAGGCATCTCCAAGGCAAAATCTTTAAACTGAACAAACCTCTTCCACTCATGAAGATGTTTGTTGTAAAAATAAAGTTTATCCATGTCACATGGCATTAGGTGTTTGAAGAATGTATCCTGAACTGTTCTTAGAAGCATTTTTCTCCAGTGTTAGCCCTTCAGAAAAAGGCCCAGAAATGAAAATAGAGACTTAATCTCTTATTATGAGGAGATTATTAAGGTTGGGATACTGAAGCTCAGCAATGACAGTTGGTTTAGATTCAGGTAAAAGGGCTCACTAAGTGGCCTGGTACTTTATCTGGTAAAGGTCAAGATTCAAAGCAGAGAGAACCCAAGTAGGAGACTGTCATACTACCATCCCCACCATAGACTGAGAAAATTGATAAAGGGAATTTACATATATTGACCACCTACTATTTGCTAGACATTGGGAAAGGCGCTATGTATATATACATTCATTTGTACAATTAAATTTTGCTATGATATACAGTAGGAAAACTGTTGGGGGATATATAGCTCCTGCAATTCAAGAACATCCAGTATGATGAGGGAGACACAGAAGCAGTCAACTGTAACTACATATGATAAGTGCTATGATATGGAGTACCTACTGGTACAGTGGAGGCATATACGTTTATTCCTGACTTGGAGAATTGTGAGGTCTGAAAGTGCTTTAACAGAGGATGTGGCATCTGGTATGAGTCTCTTTATATCATCTAATATCAAAAAAACTATGTTGTACATATTATTTCTATTTATAGATGAGACTGAAGTTACAAAAAGGCAATCTAATCTATATAAGGCCATATAATAATAATAACAATTTTTCATATAGCACTTAATCTGCAAGAGTGTTATACTAATTATTGTAATCCTCACAACCACTCTATAATATAGATGCTTTTGTTATTTCAATTTTACAATTAAGAAAACTAAGCCCAACAAGGCTAAGTAATTGTTCCAAGATCACGTATTCATAAATGTTGGGATTTGAACCAAAGCAGACAAACCATAGTGTCTGTGTGCTTAACCACTGTAGCATACACTCTCTCTCCTACTTGATCATTAAACCAGGGTTCAGAACTCAGCAGTCAGACTCCAGAACCCAGGCTGTTAAGTGATAGAATGAGATTGGCATTTTAGAAAGGTTGTTTTGACAATAGTATAAACAGTGAACTGAAATGAGACAGATTTGGAGACAGGAAGGTGAAATAGAAGAAAGAATGGCTGCTGGTCTGATCTTGGGTAGTGGCAGCTAATGTGTACAGTAGTGTACAGATTCAAGAGATTTTAACAATTGGAAAGATCAGGACTTGGTGATTAATTAACATGGAATATGAAGGAAATAGGAAAGTCAGGGATCACACGAGGGCTTTTTGTTTGACTAAGTGAGAAGTTGGTAGTTGGGATGGAGAATACAGGAGGGAAAAGAAGATTTGGAGAGAAAGTTGTTAAGTTTTTCCATTCTCTTTAAATTTTACGTTGGGAATGCTCTAAGACACCCAAATGAAGATATCCAAAAAGCAGAGGCATTTTTGAATCTGGAATTCAGGAGAAAGGCCTGGGCTGTAAATAGAGAAAAGGACCAAGCAGGGAAATGTAGGATTGCCAAGCATTTTTAAAGACATAGTTGAGGTTTTTAGGTCGAAATATGTCATGGCCCAAATCTATAAAATTGTGGGGGGTGTGTGTGAGAGAGAGAGAGAGAGGGGAGAATGGGGAGGGAGAGAGAGAGAGAAATGGTGGTGGGGGGAAGATAGAGGGAGAGGAGAAGAAAAAGGAGAAATCTTGGAAGGCATTGGGGAGGATAAAAGATTGTAAATACTTAAAAGTTAATAAATCTTTTCCTGTTTGCCTGCTCAGCTTCGAGGTCAATTCTTGGGCTGTTTTATAATGTTGGAAGGGAGGAGAATTGAAAGAAGCTGAGAAAACTTGATTGATTTACACTAGGAAGTTAGAAGGAGAAAATAATCAATCCAGAAAAACTGGAGGAGGATATATATTGGAGGAAAATGTCATATTGGGTGGGGCTTGGAGAGATAGTTTGAGGAATATTTGCGGGTATGAGATGAGATTCTGGGGCAGCCGTGCTGCTCTGGACAGAGAATTTTAAAATCTTTTACTATGCATTAGTGCTTGTTCATGAGAGTTTAGTAATGATTTAAAATCTCTTTCTGCTTTTCAGTGCTTTTTGGATATAGACTGCTGTTTTGTTTGTTTTTATCTGAACATGGTATTATCAGTCTGGCCAAAAGGTAGCTTGGCTATATATAGGTTACTTCTAATTTCTCTCCCAGAACTCCAGCAACTTCACAATTTCTACTGAACATCTTACATGACAGTTTTAGAAGTACATACAGTTCCATTGTATAGATGTATCATAATTTATTCAAATCTTTGAACACTTAGGTTGTTTACAGTTTTTTATCATAAACAATGCTTTAATAAAAAATGTTTTTCATTAGATTAGATTACTTTAAAAAAAATGCTAGAAATACACTTACTTGGTCAAAAGGTATCACATTTTAAAGACTTCTGGTTGTTATCTTCAAATTAGTCTTCCGAAAAGTTATCTCGATATATGCATATAAATGTGTGTTCATTTTTCCCCAAAGTCCCAATATGGATATTTCAAGCTTTTTGTCTTTGCTAATCTGATTGATGAAAAGTAGGATTTTTTTTTCAATTTAACATATTTTTGAGCCCCTGCTGTATAGATTTGACACAGGCCTAATTTCTGGGAAGAGACAAGTTCCTTATTCTTGTGGAGGTTACATTTTAGAGCGTGTGTGAGGTGGTAAGCTGAGGGTAAGAAAAATGGTTTGGGAAAGAGAAAAAATAAATACTTAAATATATTTGAAAAAAAGGGAGGATTAGAGGATAATCCAGTTGGTGGCTTGGACTAGGGTGGAGGAGGAAAGAAGGGTTTCAAGAAAAGTGAGAAAGCTTTTCTCTTTGATTTTTATATCAGAATCAGGCAAAGATAAGTCGGAAAAGTTATAGACCAGTCTCACATGAATACTATGATGCAAAAATCCTAAATAAAATATTGGTAAACTGAGGTGAGTAATGTTTTATGTGAGCGTTAGTATCTCTGGACCATTAGGCTTTATGGAAGGAATTCAAGAATGGCACAGTTTTTAAAAAAAATCTATCAGTGTTATCTATTACATTGAACAAATTAAAGCGGAAAATTATATGATCATTGCAATAGATGAGTAAAAAGCATTTAATAAAATTCAACAATAATTATAAGAAAAACTTAGCAAATTAGAAATAGAAGGAAAATTCCTTAACCTGATAAATGTTATCTACAGAAATTAAATAAGTAAAACCAAAAACAGCAAGCATGCCATTTGAAAGTCTGAATAAAAGAAAAGGTTGCCTATTCTTCCAACTTCTCAACATACTAGAAGTTCTACCCAATAAAAAAAGGAAAGAGAAATATACAGATTAGCTAGCAAAACACAATGTCATTATTTGCAGATGGTACTGTTATCTATGTAGAATTAAAAGAACATATCAGCAAGTTTGCTGGATAAAAAATAAACTCACAAAAATCAGTAACTCTCTTATCTACTAATGATCAGTCTTTTAAAAGAATCCTGATGTCATTTAGCTGTCTTTGAAGCTTGTTATATATTATGTGTGATTAATAAATAACCTTAATATTGAAACAAAAAAAGATTAAAAGGCTATCAGTAATAACAAAAATTATACCAAGAATAAACATAAAAGGAATGTCCTGAACAGTTTATCTGAAGAAAGTTATAAAATTATAAAGCTTTGTTGAGACATTTAAAAACACATTAACAAATAGATATATGTTGGTTTGACTAAATACAAAAAAGGTGCAAATTTTCCTCCACGTTAGTCTGTAAATATAATGTGAATCTAGTTTGTCAGGGTTTTTCATGTTTTGGGTTTGTTTTTTTTTTTAGGGAAAATGAATGAATTTACTGAACAGATGCTTATTCAGGGACTACCTTGTATCAAAATCTGTGGAAGCTATTGGGATACAGCAAAAAACAAAACAGGGAAATCCCTGTATTCATGGAGCTGACATAAATAGTTCCAAGCTTCACAGCTCTTCCAACATTTACTTTGAATGCTATGAGGAACAGTAAAGGAAGTACAAGGTTAATGCTGATTTGAGAGAGTAGGAAGGGTTGTGAAGAGAGGGAGGAGTAATGCAGGCTGGGCTGTCTGTATATTTTCAACTTGATTATAAAGATTTTTTTAAATTGAGGTGTAATTGATATAACACATTAAGTTAGTTTCAGGTATACAATGTAATGATTTGATATTTGTATATATTGCAGAATGATCACCACAGAAGTCTAGTTAACATCTGTCACCATACACAGTTATAGAAATTTTTTCTTCTTGTGATGAGAACTTTTAAGATTTACTCTCTTAGCAACTTTGAAATATGCAATACAGTATTAAGTTTAGTCACCATGCTTTACATTACATCCCCATGATATTTATTTTATAACTGGAACTTTGTACCTTTTGACGCCTTTACCAGGTTTGCCCATCTCCACACACCCTGCCTATGGCAAACACCTATCCATTCTCCGTATCTATAAGTTTAGGGGGGTTGTTTGTTGTTTTTTCTTTTATTTTTTAGATTCCATATATAAGTGAGACCATATGGTATTTGTCTTTGTCTAACTTATTTCACTTAGCATTATGCCCTCGAGGTCCATCATGTTGTCACAAATGGCAAGATTTCATTCTTTTTTATGGCTGAATAATAGTCCATTATATATTCTTTATCCATTCATTTGTCAATGGACATTTAGGTTGTTTCAATGTCTTGGCTTTTTAAAATAATGCTGCAATGAACATACAAAAAAGAAAGAAATAGGCCCAAGTGTAAAAAATTTACAACATGATACAGGTGGCATTTCAAATTAAAATGGGAAAATTATGGATTATGCAATAAATAGTGTTGTGGCAATTTGGAATGAAATTAATACACTAGTCTCATAATTTACACCAAAATAAAGATCAGGTGGGTTAAAAATGTTGCAATTTTTCTCACCTTATTTTTCGCTATGAAATATTTCAAATATACTGAAAACTACAGGGTAATTAAGTAACTTTCAATCAAATCAAATTACATTTAATTTTGATTTCTCTCTCATTTAAGAAAAAAAATAGTATGTTACTGACAAAGCTAAAGCCCACTTTCCATCCCTTCTCCAGTCCTCCCTTTACAGAGGTAACCACTATTCTGAAATTAACATATTCAAATGCATGGATGTTTTTATGTACTTTTTAAATATATGTTGATAAACAATAGTATTCATTAATTTTTTTAAATCTTATGTTTAAATCTGCAGTTCATGTGTAGGGCTTAAATCCACCTGGAACTTGCCTTACATATGATTTAAGGTAGGGATCTAATTTTTCAATATAAATAACCTATTGTCCAGAAGAGCCCATCCTATTCCTACTGATTTTAATAGTATAGTTTCTATGAGGTTTATTACCATTACCAAGTGTGTATGCTTTTTTGTTTCTCTTGTGAACTCTTTTTCCTATTACATTTTCAACTGTGTTTCTATTTATATGAAACTCTTCTTGTTCTTATTTTTATTGTACAATTTAATATTTAACAGACCACCTTCATGAACTATTGTATTAGTTTAATTGGTACACTGGGGTTTTTTATGTAAATAATTTTAACATTAGCAAATAATGGTAATTCCAAATCTTTTCTAATATTTGTATCTCAATTTTCTTACTTGGTTGCATTGGCTAATTCTTACAAAATAATGTTGGTAAGTGTACCGCTTCTAATTTACTTAGGGTATTTAAAATAGAAGTAAAGAGTGAACTTTATCAAATAACTTGAGTCATTTATGGTAATAATCATATGGGGGGGTTAACCTATTAATTTAATAATGTATTTTATTAAATTTCCCAACATAGATATCTATCTCATATTCCCCATGTAAACTCTCTTTGGTCATATATTTAACTTGCTTATTTTTAAAATCAAATTTCTGTGGAGGAAGAATAGGGATTTATCTTTTTGTTTACTGTTTTTTTTTATTAGTTTCTGCTTTATAACAAAGTGAATCAGTCATACATATACATCTGTTCCCACATCCCTTCCCTCATGCATCTCCCTCCCTCCCACCCTCCCCATCCCACCCCTCCAGGTGGTCACAAAGCACCGAGCTGATCTCCCTGTGCTCTGCGGCTGCTTCCCACTATCTATCTACCTTATGTTTGGTAGTGTATATATGTCCATGCCTCTCTTTCACTTTGTCACAGCTTACCCTTCCCCCTCCCCATATCCTCAAGTCCATTCTCAAGTAGGTCTGTGTCTTTATTCCCGTTTTACCCCTAGGTTCTTCATGACATTTTTTTTAAAATTCCATATATATGTGTTAGCATACAGTATTTGTCTTTCTCTTTCTGACTTACTTCACTCTGTATGACAGACTCTAGGTCTATCCACCTCATTACAAATAGCTCAGTTTCGTTTCTTTTTATGGCTGAGTAATATTCCATTGTATATATGTGCCACATCTTCTTTATCCATTCATCCGATGATGGACACTTAGGTTGTTTCCAGCTCCGGGCTATTGTGAATAGAGCTGCAATGAACATTTTGGTACATGTCTCTTTTTGAATTATGGTTTTTTCAGGGTATATGCCTAGTAGTGGGATTGCTGGGTCATATGGTAGTTCTATTTTTAGTTTTTTAAGGAACCTCCATACTGTTCTCCATAGTGGCTGTACCAATTCACATTCCCACCAGCAGTGCAAGAGTGTTCCCTTTTCTCCACACCCTCTCCAGCATTTATTGTTTCTAGATTTCTTGATGATGGCCATTCTGACTGGTGTGAGATGATATCTCATTGTAGTTTTGATTTGCATTTCTCTAATGATTAATGATGTTGAGCATTCTTTCATATGTTTGTTGGCAGTCTGTATATCTTCTTTGGAGAAATGCCTATTTAAGTCTTCTGCCCATTTTTGGATTGGGTTGTTTGTTTTTTTGCTATTGAGCTGCATGAGCTGTTTATAAATTTTGGGGATTAATCCTCTGTCAGTTGCTTCATTTGCAAATATTTTCTCCCATTCTGAGGGTTGTCTTTTGGTCTTGTTTATGGTTTCCTTTGCTGTGCAAAAGCTTTGAAGTTTCATTAGGTCCCATTTGTTTATCTTTGTTTTTATTTCCATTTCTCTAGGAGGTGAGTCCAAAAGGATCTTGCTGTGATTTATGTCATAGAGTATTCTACCTATGTTTTCCTCTAAGAGTTTGATAGTTTCTGGCCTTACATTTAAGTCTTTAATCCATTTTGAGCTTATTTTTGTGTATGGTGTTAGTGAATGATCTAATCTCATACTTTTACATGTCCCTGTCCAGTTTTCCCAGCACCACTTATTGAAGAGGCTGTCCTTTCTCCACTGTACATTCCTGCCTCCTTTATCAAAGATAAGTTGGCCATATGTGTGTGGGTTTATCTCTGGGCTTTCTATCCTGATCCACTGATCTATCTTTCTGTTTTTATGCCAGTACCACACTGTCTTAATTACTGTAGCTTTGTAGTATAGTCTGAAGTCAGGGAGCCTGATTCCTCCAGCTCTGTTTTTCGTTCTCAAGATTGCTTTGGCTATTCGGGGTCTTTTGTTTTTCCAAACAAATTTTGAAATTTTTTGTTCTAGTTCTGTGAAAAATGCCAGTGGTAGTTTGATAGGGATTGCATTGAATCTGTAGATTGCTTTGGGTAGTAGAGTCATTTTGAAAATATTGATTCTTCCAATCCAGGAGCATGGTATATCTCTCCATCTATTTGTATCATCTGTAATTTCTTTCATCAGTGTCTTATAATTTTCTGCATACAGGTCTTTTGTCTCCTTAGGTAGGTTTATTCCTAGATATTTTATTCTTTTTGTTGCAATGGTAAATGGGAGTGTTTCCTTGATTTCACTTTCAGATTTTTCATCATTAGTATATAGGAATGCCAGAGATTTCTGTGCATTAATTTTGTATCCTGCAACTTTACCAAATTCATTGATTAGCTCTAATAGTTTTCTGGTAGCATCTTTAGGATTCTCTATGTATAGTATCATGTCATCTGCAAACAGTGACAGCTTTACTTCTTCTTTTCCGATTTGGATTCCTTTTATTTCCTTTTCTTCTCTGATTGCTGTGGCTAAAACTTCCAAAACTAGGTTGAATAAGAGTGGTGAGAGTGGGCAACCTTGTCTTGTTCCTGATCTTAGTGGAAATGGTTTCAGTTTTTCACCATTGAGGATGATGCTGGCTGTGGGTTTGTCATATATGGCCTTTATTATGTTGAGGAAAGTTCCCTCTATGCCTACCTTCTGCAGGGTTTTTTATCATAAATGGGTGTTGAATTTTGTCGAAAGCTTTCTCTGCATCTATTGAGATGATCATATTTGTTTACTGTTTTGTCCTTAGTTCCTGGTACATTGCCTGGCATAGAGTAGATACTCTGGAAATATTTACTAAATTAAAGAATAAGTGAGATTAGTTTTCAGTTTCTCTCATTGACTTGTCATTGTCATATTTTATAGCACAGTATAATAGTTTCATAAAGTGAATTTAAAGACTTTTCTTCTTTCTCTAAGATCATTCAACTTATTGAAATAGCACTAGAGCTATCTGTTTTAAAAAGAGCTAGTTTTTGTTGTGATTATTCAAGTCTAACTTTTTGGGGGTTTATTTCTTTTTTTTTCTATTTTTATCACTATCTTTTTTCTCTTTAGGTTTATATTATTGTTCTTTTCTGGCTTTTTGAATTAAATGCTTGGTATACATATTTCAAACTTTATTTCTTTTTTAAGAAATGGATTTAAAACTCCACGTTTTCTTCTGAGGTCAATTGTTTCTAAACAGTCTACAATTTATTTTTTACTTCCTCCTTAATACAGGCATTATTTAGGAAAATGCTTTTTCTATTTTTTTTTTTTAAGTTCTAAGGCGATATGGTTTTAACTATTCTTTTGTTGTGGATTTAGTTTTATTTCTTAATTTAGATAATGTGGTCTGCATAATTTCTACTTGAGGAATTTATTAAGACTTTCTTTATTACCTAATAATATAATCACTTTCTATGGACATCTAAATATAATACATATTCTCTGTTGATACAGCTTGGTTTTTCTGCCATGTATTTTTGACTACTTGATTGTTGATTTATGAGAGCACTCTATTCAGTTTCCCATTATGGTTGTAAATATGACTATTTCTGCTGTATTATTAAACAGTATTTATGTGTGTGTATGTGTGTATGCACATACATATATTGTTAATAGTAAATATATGTGTGTATAGAGAGAGAACATATTTTTCTAAGTATTACTAATGTATGAAGATTATTATGTATTTTTGGTTAGAATTTGACTTTTATCAATTGATATATCCTTCTTGTCCCAGTTAATGAATTTTGTCTTCAATTTAACAACTTTATTCTGGTACCTGCATACTTTTGTTGGCATTTTCATGGTATATCTTTTTTACTCTTTGATTTTCAGCATCTCCATCATATTGATTTAACTGTGTCTTTTTTAACTAGTATGGCCCTGGGTTTTCTTTCTTTCTTTCCTTTTTTTTTTTTTTTTTTTTTTGCCAGCGTCTTTATCTTTTAATGGAGGAATAAAATTCGTTATTATGCATTATGACTATTGATATACTTGCATAGTTTATACTTTTTCCTACCCCATAATTGTTTAGTTTTCTACTTATTACTTTTTTGTGTGTTTATTCATCTTATATTTTTCCCTGCTTTCTGTTGAACTGATCTAACTTTTCTTCTTTATTTTGGTTTTTCTTTTGATGGTTTGGATATTTTGTATTCTGTTTTCATTTTTGCCTATGCCCATATGTATAAACTTTTGTTTACTAATAAAGTATAGAGGTAATCAGCATATTCTACCAAAACAAACCCTTAACATGCTTGGATTTTCCTTGCATTCTCTCCACCCTCAACCATTATACATTATAACTAAATTTCATTTTGCCAATGTACAACTGTAAGTTTGCATGTAGTTTTGCTCAATATTCTTCCTTGACACTCATCTTTCCTTCAGTCTCTCCATTTTTTTCCATTTGCTAGAGTATATTTTAGTCTGACACTTAAACATCTGAGTGTCTAATCAACTCTTCCGAGTGGGATCTGCCATTTCTTACACTCCCTAGTTTTCCTCTTTCTTGATTCCCTCTCTATTGCTAGATGCTCAAGCTCAAATAATCATCCAAGAAAGGGTAATAGGAAATTCTTGTATGCCTGAAAGTCTTTTTATTCGACTTTTCATATTTGAAAACTGCGTTTGTGGTCCAGTGGTTGGGAATCTCACTTCCAATGCTGGGAGCCTGGGTTCAGTCCTCAGTCAGGGAACTAAGATCCTATAAGCTGTGTGGCACAACCAAAAAGAAAAAAAGAAAAGATCGAAAACTGCGTTTGTTAGATATCTGATTTCAAAATCATCTTCTCACAAATTTAAGATATTGCTCCATTTCTTTCAGTGTTGCTTATCAGATGATTGATCTGGGACTTGTTTCTTCCCTCTGGAAGCCTGTAAGAGATCTTTATCTGGTGGTCCAAATTTTCATAAAGATATGTCTAATTATAGGTATTTTTTAAATCTATTGTACTTGGCATACAGGTCTCCTTAAATCTGAGGTCTTATATCCTTTTTGTCTCTGGCATTCTACCTTCTGTTATTTCTATGATTATTTTTTTCATTTCTATGTCCTTATTTTTTTCTCATTCTGAGACTTAGTTGAATGTTAACCCTTTAGAATCAGTCCTTTGTAACTCTTAACTTACTATATCCTTCCTTGTGCTTGTAATTCTACTTTTTAAAGACTTTTCTCAACTTTACTTTCTAAGCTCTGCTTTATCATTTACCACTCCTTCTACTTTCATTCTTTCCAAAGTTATTAAGCTCCCTTTTCTACAGATAGATGGCCTTCATTTTCTTTCCTTATTGTATGTTTTTCCGTTTAAAAAAGTATTTCATTACTAGTATATTAAGGAAATCTCAAGAGAGAGGAAATGGAAATATGAGTTCAACCTATCATCTCATAGCAGAAACACATCTTAAGAGTTTTTGACTGCCGTTATTGTTCTTTTTAAAGCATAGAATCTGCAATTTATGTTTTTATTTCCTCTTTGGAGAATGATTTTTAGTCTCTAGATAGTATTATTTATACTCTTTATCTTTAGTCAGTAGTTTCCAGTTTTATTGCCCTGTGATTAGTGGCTGGCTTATAAATTTTTTTAATTTTGGAGTTCAGTGAAGTTTTCTATGTAGTACAGAATATAATCAGTTTTGATAAACACTACATGGACGTTTGAAGAAAATGTGTTTCTGTTATATACAAAGTTATGTGCATCCATTATGTTGGTTAATCCTTTAATTTACTTCTAGATGCTTGATTTGTAAATGACTGTGTTAGAGAAGCTGTTTTCCCAAAACAATTACTTCCATCTTTTCTTGTTTTCCTTGAATTTCAAATAGCTTTCTTTTGTTTCCTTTTTAAGTGCTATGTTATTTGTAGTATAAAACTTCATAAAATATATATATATATATCCTTATTGTAGATCTACACTTCTGATCAGTTTTTTTTAATTCACTTTGTCGGTGAATGTGCATTTGCTTTGATTTCCCCAAATGTGCTGTTAATGTTGCCCCTCTTCCTTTTTTTGTTCGTATTTGCTTGATATATCTTTATCTTTTCCTTTAATTTTAACCTTTGCTTAGAAATTTTTAACATGTGAATCTTACAGCATATAATTTCTTATATAGCATAGAATTGCTTTCTTATAGCATAGAAAGCAGCATAGAAATCAATTTTGTTGTTTAGACTAGCCTAAGAGTCTTATTTTTCTAGACAAAGAACTGAATGATCTCACTGTTACTATGAGAAGAAATATGTTTGTTTCCATGTTCTCTATTTTTTACACTTATTTTTAGAAAACATTTCTCTTTTTTTCTTTTGTTATATCTCTCATATGTGCCCTGGGAAGTGACAGTGCTTGAATTCGCCTCTGTCCCTTACGAATATGAGCAGTTCACTGTCATCACATATACTTATCAGTGTTGGACTGTTTTTTCTTCCAGTTTTATTTAGATATAATTGACATACAACCCTGAATAAGTTTAAGGTGTATAGCATAATGGTTTGACTTACATACATCATGAAATGATTATCACACTAAGTTTAGTGAACATCTATCATCTCATATAGATACAAAATTAAAGAAATAGAAGAAAAAAATATTTTTCTTTGTGATGACAACTCTTAGGATTTACTCTCTTAACAACTTTCATATATAACATATAGCAGTGTTAATTATATGTTTATCTTGTTGTACATTACAGCCCTAGTACTTAGCAGGGAGGTTGTACCTTTTGACTGCCTTCATCCAATTCCCCCTACCCCCGCCTCTATTAAACACAAATCTGATTTCTTTTTCTATGAGTTTGGTTTTTTATTTATTTGATTTTTGAAGTGTCATTGACCTACAACACTGTTAGTTCCTGTTATACAACATAGTGATTTGATACTCCTATACATTACAAAATGATCACAATAAGTCTGTTACCATATGTCACCATACAAAAGTATTTCATAGTTGTTGATTATATTCCCCACACCGTACACTTCATATCCATGACTGATTTATTTTGCAACTGGACGTTTGCTAAATCTCCCTCACCTATTTCTTCTGCACCACCCCCACCTCCCCTCTGGCAACCACCTGATTGTTCTCTGTATCTATAACTGTTTCTCTTTTGTTATGTTTGCTCATTTGTTTTTCAGATTTCACATATAAGTGTGCCCATCCATGTGGTTGCAAATGGCAAAATTTCATTGCTTTTATGGCTAAATAATAGTCCATTATATATTCTTTATCCATTCATCTGTCAGTGGACACTTAGGTTGCTTCCATATCTTGGCTTTTGTAAATAATGCTGCAGTGAACATTGGGATGCATGTACTTTTTGGATTAGTGTTTTTGTTTTCTTTGGATATATAACCAAAAGTGGAATTGCTGGATCAATATGGTAGTTCCATTTTAGTTTTTTTGAGGAACCTCCATACTATTTTTCATAGTGGCTGCACCAATTTACATTCCCACCAACAGAACATGAGAGTTCCCTTTTCTCCACATTCTTGACAATTCTTATTTGCTGTCTTTTTGAAAATAGCCATTCTAACAGGTGTGAGGTGATGTTTTATTGTGCTTTTGATTTTCATTTCCCTAATGATTAGTGATGGTGAGCATCTTTTCCTGTGCCTATTGGCCATCTGTATGTCTTTGGAAAGATGTCTGTTCGGGTCCTCTGCCCATTTTGTAATTGGGTGGTTTGTTTTTCTGATGTTGACTGGTATGAGTTTTTTGTATATTTTGGATATTAACTCTTCATCAGATATATTGTTTGCAAATATATTCTTCCATTTACTAGGTGGCCTTTTCATTTTGTTGATACTTTCCTTCACTGTGCAAAAGCTTTTTTGTTGATAGTTTCCTTCACTGTGCAAAAGCTTTTTAGTTTGATGTATTCCTGCTTGTTTATTTTTGCTCTTATTTCCCTTGCCTGAGAAGACATATCCAAAAAAATATTACTAAGACTGATGTCAAAGAGCTTACTGCCTATAATTTTTTGGAGAGGCTATCTTTTCCCTAATGTATATTCTTGCTCCCTCTGTCATAGATTCATTGACCATAAGTGTGTGGGTTTATTTCTGGGCTCTCTCTTCTGTTCCATTTATCTCTGTGTCTGTTTTTGTGCCAGTACCATACTGTTTTGATGGCTGTAGCTGTGTAGTATAGTTGAAATCAGGGAGCATGATACATCCAGCTTTGTTCTTCTTTCTCAAGATTCTTTTGGCTATTCAGGGTCTTTTGTGTTGTTTTCATACAAAGTTTAAAATTATTTCTTCTGTGAAAAATGCCATTGGTATTTTTAAAGAAATTGCATTGAATCTGTAGATTGCCTTGGGTAGTTATGGACACTTTAACAATATTAATTCTTCCAATCTATGAACACAGTATATCTTCCCATCTGTTTTTGTCATCTTCAGTTTCTTTCATCAGTATCTTGTAGTTTTCCAAGTACAGGTCTTTTACCTCTTTAGTCAGATTTATTCCTAGGTATTTTATTCTTTTTGATGCAATTGTAAATGGAATTGTTTCCTTAATTTCTCTTTCCAATAGTTCGTTGTTAGTGTATAGAAATGCAATAGGTTTCTGCATATTAATTTTGTATTCTGCAACTTTACCAAATCCATTGATTAGCTCTAGTAGATTTTTGGTGGCATCTTTAGGATTTTCTATGTATAGTATCATGTCATCTGCAAACAGTGACAGTTTTACTTCTTCCTTTCCATTTTGGATTATTTCTATTTCTTATCTGATTGCTGTGACTAGGACTTCCAATACTTTTGAGATGCTGAATAATGTGTCTAGGGTGAGTATCCTTGTCTTGTTCCTGCTCTTGGAAATACTTTCAGCTTTTGACCATTGAGTATGGAGTTAGCTGTGGGCTGTCATATATGACCTTTACTATGTTGAGGTAGATTTCCCTCAACACCCACTTTGTTGAGAGTTTTTATCATAAACGGATATTGAATTTTTCAGAAGTTTTTTCTACATCTATTGAGATAATCATATGATTTTTATTCTTCAGTTTGTTATTGTGGTGTATCACATTGATTGACTTGGGGATATTGAACCATTCTTGCATTCCTAGGATAAATTCCACTTGATCATGGTATATTACCCTTTTAATGTATTATTGAATTTGGTTTGGTGATATTTTGTTGAGGATTTTTGCATCTCTTTTTGGATTGTATTTTTTTAGTTTGCTCTTTTCTTTTTCTCTTCCTATATTCTGCTATATCTGCTGAGTTTTTCTTGATCTTTCTTTATTCTAGTTCCCACTTGGAAGTTTTACATTATATTTTTACTCTACTAGTGCTTTTTTTTCTTTCAAGGTCATGAATAAAATTATGTAATAGTACCCCTCATGTACAATGAGAGATTTAACATTTTACTTACTCCCATTCTTACCCTCACCACACACACACAAGTGTGTGTGCACATGCACACATACCACTTTTTTGTTGTGATAATCTTGACTTTTAGCTTTAGATCAATGTTATCTTTTTTACATTACTTAAATTTTGTTAAATGATTATTTTAACATGTTCTTTGGCTTAGACCCATGTTAACTTGGGCATATAATCCAAAGCTTTAATAGTTTTTTGGTGATACTTCTTCATTATTAAATATTTTGCATTTCTTAAATTCATTTGTTTTTTGTTTTTGTTTTTGTTTTTGTTTGCGATACGTGGGCCTCTCACTGTTGTGGCCTCTCCCATTGCGGAGCACAGGCTCCGGACGCACAGGCTCAGCGGCCATGGCCCATAGGCCCAGCCGCTCCGTGGCATGTGGGATCCTCCCGGACCGGGGCACAAGCCCGTGTCCCCTGCATCGGCAGGCAGACTCTCAACCACTGCACCACCAGGGAAGCCCCAAATTCATTTGTTTTTATGATGGATGGTAAGTTTCTGAGTCCTTGCATGACTGTGAAATACTTTTGTGTCTTTGAAAGTGAACAGTAGCGCTAGGCTAGTTTTAGATTCTTGGGCAGAAATCTTTTACTTTTAAAAATTAATTGATTATGGTCCACTGCCTTCTATTACATATGGTATGAGAGAAGTCTAGTGTCAATCTGATGTATTTCATTTTAGATGACATGTTTTTTCTGCTTGAAACCCATATAGGGTTTTGTCTTTCCTTTATTATTTAAATTCTTTAGATTTAAATGTATCACCAGGGTTTTTTATGAGTAAGACTTCTTTGTTTAAGTTTGAGTAAGCCCTTTTATTGTGAAAATTCATATTTTCCTTTATCTCGGGAAAGTTTCTAGTATTATTTATTTGATTGCTCCCCTCCCATCTACTATCTTTTCTCCCACTCAAATTCTTATTATATTGGACCTCCTGGATTTGTCCTCTGTATGCGGGTTCTCCAGAGAACCAATGGGATATATGTATGTGTATACATACCATATGTATGAATGTATACATATTTGTATATATAAAGAGATTTTTTTATGTATATAAAGAGATTTATTTTAAGGAATTGGTTTGTGCAGTTGTGGCAGCTGGCAGGCAAGTCTGAAATCTGTAGGCAGATTTCAGTCTGAAAATTCCAGCAGGAGTTGATGTTGCAGTCTTGCATCCCAAGGCAGTCTGTAAACAGAATTCATTTCTACTTGGAGGACCTCAGTCTTTCCTCTAAATGCCTTCAAGTTATTCGATGAGACCCACCCACATTACCAGTTAACTGCTTTACTCAACGTCTATTGATTTTTTTTCACTAATTAATTAATTAATTTGGCTGTGTCGGGTCTTAGTTGTGGCACATGGGATCCTTCATTGCGGCACGCGGGCTTCTCTTTAGTTGCGGCACATGGGGTCCAGAATGTGCAGGCTCAGTAGTTGCAGCGCAGGGGCTCTCTAGTTGTGGTGTGCAGGCTCTAGAGTGAGTGGGCCCTGTAGTTGTGGTGCATGGGTTAGTTGCCCCATGAGACGTGGGTTCTTAGTTCCCCCACCAGAGACCGAACGCACGTCCCCAGCATTAGATGGCGGATTCTTAACCACTGGACCACCAGGGAAGTCCAGCATCTATTGATTTTACATGTTGATTTCATCTAAAAATTAGCTTCACAGGAATATCTAGACTGGTGTTTGATCAGACCACTGTGCACTAGAGTGCAACCAAGTTGACATAAAATTAACCATCATATCCTCGGAATCACTTTCTCTTTGCTTTTTATTTCTTTTCCCTTTTAGTTTGAATTCTAGGAGAATAGTCTTCTAAAACAGTCTTCTAAATTCACCTATTTGCTGCTTGCAGCATTTATTGCTTTTTAAAAATTTGGTGATCATGTTTTTATTTAAAAGCAATATTTACTGATTTCATATTTTTCATTGTTATAAACTTTCTATTTTATTTATTTATTTATTTATTTTTTACGGTACATGGGCCTCTCACTGTTGTGGCCTCTCCCGTTGCGGAGCACAGGCTCCAGACGTGCAGGCTCAACGGCCATGGCTCACGGGCCCAGCCACTCCGTGTCATGTGGGATCTTCCCGGACTGGGGCACGAACCCGTGTCCCCTGTATCGGCAGGCGGACTCTTAACCACTGCGCCACCAGGGAAGCCCTAAACTTTCTATTTTAATTTGAAATATTTCTTGGATAGTTATATGTTTGTTTTTAAACAAATTAAAATTTTTTTTTGATTTTTGAAAAATTGTTATTTTGTAACTATTTATTATCTGAGTATTTTTTAAAAATTTATTTTGAAAAATCTCAAAGCTACAGAAAATTTGGAAGAATAGTTTAATTAATATCATTATACTCTTCACCTAGGTCAATGTGTTTTCACATTTGCCATATTTGGTCTATGTCTTATCATATCCATAAATCACTTATCATTATTTGGCTAAACTATTTGAGATTAAATTACAGACCTTGACTTTTGTCTAAATAGTTACTTCAGTAATATCTCCTAAAGTAGGGACATTCTTTTACATGACTTAAAATAGTTATTGAAATCAAAAAATTTAAATTTAACATTGATGCAGTACTGTTATCTAAGTATACAGTCTATATTCAAATTTTGCCAGTTATTTCAATACTGTCCTATTATAGTAATTTTTTTCTCCAGTCCAGTTTCCAGTCGAGAATTATGCATTGACTTTAGTTACCATCTAGGAGATTTTTTTGAAATGATATGCTCTTTCTTGACATAAATCTGTTTTATAGGGAAATATTTAGTGTGCCTCTTCAGAACAAACACCTTCTTTTCATATATATGACTTTTTTTGTTTGTTTTCTTATCATAAAGAGCAGTTGTATATGTATCCAGTATCAGGAGTTCAGAATTTGATAAAGCTTATATTAGTCCTTTCAAAAACTTCAAACCCAGGGAAGAGGAAAGGGAAAGTTTGTCTTTTTCTAGTTTTAATATACTCAGTTGATTTACTCTTGGCTCTATAACTTCAGAAAACAATTGTGTCTTCCTTTCTTCAACATCATTCTTCAGGAACAATTTTCTTTTTTTTTTTTTTTTTTTTTTTTTTTTTTTTTTTTTTAAACGAGGGCTTTCTCTAGTTGTGGCAAGTGGGGGCCACTCTTCATCGTGGTGCGCGGGCCTCTCACCATCGCGGCCCCTCTTGCGGAGCACAGGCTCCAGACATGCAGGCTCAGCAGCTGTGGCTCACGGGCCCAGCCGCTCCGCGGCATGTGGGATCTTCCCAGACCAGGGCTCGAACCCGTGTCCCCTGCATCGGCAGGCAGACTCTCAACCACTGCGCCACCAGGGAAGCCCCAGGAACAATTTTCAGTTGTTATTCACAGTATTTATAGAGCATTTTGTTAAGCCCATCTGAGAATACAAAGTAAGTGTAAAGTCTGGTTGAATGGACAATAATCATGTAGAGAAGGCAATTAGCAGCTATGAGAAATGGGAAGAACTTATGGAAAGTTCAGAGCCTTGGGACTGAAAAGATGCATAAGATTTGTGTAATAGGGAAGAGATTCCTAGTGAGACCTCAGGAGGAATATAGATCGTTAAAGTTTGATTTTAGTATGCCACTATGAAGCATTTTGTAAAACCTACCCCTTTACTTGAATTCTATCAGATTAAAAAAACAGGCAAACAGGCATAAATTGTTCAATTCCTCCACACTAGCAAATATGTCCTAAGGTTTTTAATATTTTGTTGTTTTTCATACCTTATCTGTGGTAGTGTCCCCTTCTCATTCATAATGTCTTTTGTTTGCTCTATTCATCAGTCTGGCTAGAGATTGGTTTACATTGTTATTTTTATCATTTCCCTCCTTCTTCTTTCCTCTTTTTTTTAAGGCCGCGCCATGCGGCATGCAGAACCCTAGTTCCCTGACCAGTGATCAGACCCGTGCCCCCTACATTGGAAGTGCAGAGTCTTAACCACTGGACCTCCATGAAAGTCCCCTTCTTACTTATATTCACTCTTTTTTTCACCCTTCTTTGATTGAAACATTTTATTGATTTTTAAGCTTTTTCTAATTTAATAAATGCATCTGAAGTGATACCTTTATTACTGTTTTAATTAATTAAGCGGTTTCAGAATCAGGTTAATTAGGGTATAAGTTGCACAAAGTAAAATTACCTTTTTAGTGTACAGTTCTGAGCTTTGGTAAATGTATATATTCATTTACCCACCACCATAGTGAAGTTATAGAACCTCCATCACCCACAAGAATTTCTTTGTGCCCTTTTGTAGTCTATGCCTCTCCTCAACTCCAGTCCTTGGAAACCAATGGTTTGTTTTCTGTCCCTATAGTGTGTCTCTTCCAGATTGTCATATAAATATAATCATACCATGTGTACCTTTTGATTTTGTCTTCTTTCACTTAATGTAATACACTTGAAATTTATCTGTATTTTTACATGGAAATTTATCTGTATTATGATCAGACTACTGGTCTGTATGATTCTGAATCTTTGATACTTATTGAGGCTTATTTTGAAGTTTATTTTGTCCTCATTTTTCATCAATGATCTCATATGTACTTGAAAGGAATTCTCTATTTTTTGGTGCTGTGTTCTATATACAGCTGCTAGAAAAACTTATTAATTCTGTTGTTCAAATCTTCTGCATTCTTACCTCTTAGCCAAAAGAATTACTAGTACTGCCTGGAATATCTTTTCCATTTTTCTTTGTTTTTATACCACTGAATCATTTGGTTCTAGGTGTGTCTCATCTGAGCATCATAAAGCTGGATTCATTTCCCTAATTCCAGTCTCATATTTTTTAAGAAGTTAGTTTAACGCATTTGTATTTATTGTAGACATAGACACATTTGATTCATTTTTACCATTTTATTTTGGTTTTGTTTAATTTTTCTTTCCTTTTTTCCTCCTTTCATGCTATCTGTTGAACTTATATTCTTTTCTGCTTTTTTTTTCTCCTCTGCTGGTTTGGAAGCTGTAACTTTATATTTTGATCATTTTAATCATTACCCATAAATTTTAATATACGTAAGTACTATCGTATTTTCTCATAAATTTTAAAATCATTTATTCTATCCTCTACCTAAGCAATCTTTGCATGGTTTATCTCCCACCTTTCTTAATAATTTTTTCTAGAATTGTAATAACGCCTTTGTGTTTTGTTGGTTTTACTTTTTAAAAGATTAATTTGATTTTTGTGCTTAGAGTTATGTCTTATGTCCCATGCTTTCCCTCAGTGTTCAGTGTTTTCCTTGCTTTAAGAAGTAGCTATTTCAACAAACACGTCTAGCAGGTAAACTAGATCTTATAGGCCTAGAAATACCTTTATTTTGGCCTTACTACTTAATGGTAGGTAGTTTAAATGTTTAGGTTGCAGTTGTTTTTCCCTCAGTACTTTGAAGATATTCCTCTAATATCTTCAGCATTTGGATACAATAAGAAGTCTGCTATAAAATTATTATTACTTTACAGCTAATCTTTTTTTCTCTCTAACAGTATTAAGATTTTCTTATCCACCTTGATTTTTACATTTGCTCTATGTGGGGGTTGAGGTGTGGATTTATTTTCATGTATCTTTCTGTAGATTTAATGGTGATGTTGCTTTTGATCTTAGATATCACATTGATCTTTAGTACCAGAAATATCTCAGGCACATGTCTAAACATTGCTTATCTGCCATGCCTTTTATATTCTATTTCTGAAATATCTGTTTTGATATTTGTTAAAGCCTGTTTCCTCCATGACTGTTAGTCGCTGTTTCACAATTTTCACCTCTCTGTATCTCGCTCTTTGTGAATTCCTTAATCCTGTTTTCTAGTTTACTGTCTTTTCTACTGTATTTAGTCTAGAATTTCTACTGTATGCTAGGATTTTCTTTTTCAACTAACATATTTTCATCTCCAAGAATTTTTGTTGTATTTTTCCATATACATCTACTCGTCTTTTCTTTTGATTTTGTTTTGTATTTTCTTTTTATTTTTATAGATGTTGTTTATTCAGTATTTCTTTGTGAATTTTAAACTCTTATTTTTAAGATGTTTTCTGATTCCTCCAAGTGTATATTTGTTCTTGCATACTTTTTTTCTTTTTTTAACTTTACATACTCTTTTTAAATTTTTATTTTATATTGGACCATAGTTGATTTACAATGTTGTGTTAGTTTCAGGTGTACAGCAAAGTGATTCAGTTATACATATACATATATTATTCTTTTTCAAATTATTTTCCCATTTAGGTTATTCCAGAATATTATAGAGTTCCCTGTGCTATACAGTAGGTCCTTGTTGGTTATCTGTTTTACAAATAGTAGTGTGTATATGTCAATCCCAAACTCCCAATTTATCCCCCCCACCCCACCTTTCCCCTTTTGTAACCATAAGTTTGTCTTCGAAGTCTCTGAGTCTGTTTCTGTTCTCTAAATAAGTTCATTTGTATCATTTTTTTAGACTCTGCATATAAGCGATATCATATGATATTTGTCTTTCTCTGTCTGACTTACTTCACTTAGTATGATAATCTCCAGGTCCATCCATGTTGCTGCAAGTGGCATTATTTCATTCTTTTTAATGGGTGAGTACTATTCCATTGTGTATATGTAACACATCTTCTTTATCCATTCATCTGTCAATGGACATTTTGGTTGCTTCTGTGTCTTGGCTATTGTAAACAGCTCTGCAGTGAACACTGAGGTGCATGTGTTTTGTCCAGATATATGCCCAGGAGTGGGATTGCTGGATCATATGGTAGCTCTATTTTGTTCTTTAAGGAATCTCCATACTGTTCTCCATAGTGGCTGTACCAATTTACATTCCCACCAACAGTGTAGGACGGTTCCCTTTTCTACACACCCTCTCCAGCATTTATCATTTGTAGACTTTTTGATGATGGCCATTCTGACTGGTGTGAGGTGATATCTCATTGTAGTTTTGATTTGCATTAGCAGTGTTGAGCATCTTTTCATGTGCCTGTCAGCCATCTGTGTGTCTTCTTTGGATAAATATCTATGGAGCTGGAGGAATCGGGCTCCCTGACTTAAGACTGTACTACAAAACTACAGTAATCAAAACAGTATGATACTGGCACAAAAACAGAAATATAGAACAATGGAACAGAATAGAAAGCCCAGAAATAAACCCACATACCTATGGTCAATTAATGTATGACAAAGGAAGCAAGACATACAATGGAGAAAAGACAGTCTCTTGAGTAAGTGGTGCTGGGAAGACTGGACAGCTACATGTAAAAGAATGAAATTAGGTGGTCCAGTGGTAAGGAATCCGCCTTCCAAGGCACGGGACACGGGTTCAATCCCTGGTTGGGGAACTAAGATCCCTCATGCTGCAGTGTAACTAAGCCCACACACCACAACTATTGATCTCACGCACTTCAACGAGAGAGCCCGCATGCTGCAAACTATAGAACCCACACACTCTGGAGCCTGCATGCCACAACTACAGAGCCCACACACCCTGGAGTCCTGCACGCCACAACTCGAGAGAGAAAACCCACACACCACAACTCGAGAGAAGCCCAAGCACTACACCTAGAGAGAAACCCTAACAGACCACACACCGTAACGAAAAGATCCCACATGCCTCAACAAAGATCCCGTGTGCCGCAACTAAGACCCGGTGCAGCCCAAAAAAAAATTAATTAATTAAAAAATTAAGGAAAATAAAGGAATAAAATAAATAATTTTTTTTAAAAAAAGAATAAAATTAGAACACGTCCTAACACCATACACAAAAATGAACTCAAAATGGGTTAAAGACCTAAATGTAAGGGCAGACACTATAAAACTCTTAGAGGAAAACATAGGCAGAACACTTCTTTGACATAAATCACAGCAAGATCTTTTTTGATCCACCTCCTAGAGTAATGAAAATAAAAACAAAAATAAACAAATGGGACCTAATTAAACTCAAAAGCTTTTGTACAGCAAAGGAAACCATAAACAAAGCAAAAAGACAATCCACAGAATGGGAGAAAATATTTGCAAACAATGCGACTGACAAGGGATTAATCTCCAAAATTTACAAACAGCTCATTCAGTTCAATATCAAAAAAACAACCCAATCAAAAAATGGGCAGAAGACCTAAATAGACATTTCTCCAAAGAAGACATACATACTCTCCTAATTGTTGAGGTTGTTGACTTTTTTTCTTGGCTTTAATTTGCCTCATGTACTTTGGAAATTATTTTGCAGGTTCATATTGAAGGGAAACTTTTTTCTCTATATCTTTTTCTGCTTTATCACTGAGTCAGTATGTGGCTTGGCCTGTGTTTTAGGAAGTAGACTTAGTGTCCTCTGGACTCCTGCATTTTTATAACCTTTAGTTCTAAGAACTTTTTTCAGCCTCTTTTCGTAGTTTGGGGAGTCATTCCTCAGTATAGGTATCATGCACTGAGACTGGCGCAAGTCTTTTGCTGGGTAGTTATTTTTATCCCCACCCCCATGCAGTATCCAACCCCTGGTGCCTCTGACTGCTACCAAACCTGGAACCAAACAAGTCTATGCTGTCAACCTTGCTTACTACTTTGTGTTCTGTTACATGTCAATTTTTATTTTTATACAATTATATTTTTTACTATTTTCTCTTATCTGTTATTACTAAGTATCTGAAACAGAGAAGTCTCTAAAATGTGTACTCCCACTGCCATCTTGACCAGAAGTCCTATCAATATAGTTTTTATGTAAGAATTTGGAAGTTAGGATATGAATCTTTGTCAAACCCTTCATCTTTGATATATATATAAGATTCATTCTGCTGCCTTATTTAATGCCATAGATTTGGTGCACCAGAACAAGAAAATGAACACCAATTCATATTCTATGGGCATAATTTCTAGACTCAGAGTGAATGGTTTCAAATCATGGCAATTGGTATTCACTCCCTGTGTGACTCAACCTTTCCAAGACTTTTGTTTCTTCATCTGTATTTATGAGTTTGTATCTACTTCATAGACATGTAAAGGATTAAATATGGTAATATATAAAACATTAGTATAATATATGACTTGTAGTAAGCCCTCAATGAATGTTAGCTATTATTTTTACAGTGAAGTTCATAATATGCACATTAAATTATATAAATTCACCTAGAGCCATTCTCTTTTGTGAAATATATGTAAATAACACATGTATAAAATTATATTTAGGTATATACCCTAGTAAGTGTGATTTATTGATTTGTACTTTGAAATTAAGTATTACCAAGATTGTTAACCCCCCCATATTATCTTTATACCTTATGGGTGATTTAAATTAGCTTCAAAGGTAATTTTGACTACTGGATATTTTTTCCTTACAGACCAACTTTAAGTCTTAATCGTCTCATCAGATATAACTATCACTAGTTATATCTAAACTAATCAGGTGGGTATTTATGACAGGCATTGATAATTATATATAACTGTGTGATAATAGAAAATCATTTGAGCTCAGAATCAGAAGATCTGGGTACACATCTGGACTCTGCCAGTCCCTGGAGGTGGGATTTTATCCAACAACATCACCTCTCTGAACCTCAGTTTCTTAATTTCTTAAACAGAGATAATAATACCCACATACCAGAGTGTTTGCAAAGGTTAAATAAGTTATGAGAATGCAATCTGTAAACTGTAAATCACTGTAGAAATATAAGCTGTGATTGCTTGCCTTCATTACAGTGGCTTTATGGAGCTCATATGGAAACCAGGTTACCCTGAGCCTATAAAGTTTGTTTCATTTGCAGTCTATCCTGTACTTTTGTAATAAGGATAAACTCTCAGAGAGGAGTCTATGAAGAATGATTGTTAGGGGATGGTAGTGATATACATTATCTAGTGTTTATATTTGACAGTTTAACTGCTGAGACCGAAGTTTTAGAATCCTTTGCTCTTTCAAACACAGCATACAATATTTAGTTCTTAGCAATTTGGAAAAGCAATAAAGGAATCCTAATTTTAGTTCTGGAGTCAGCTGAGCAGGCATTTCCTTCCCTATTTGGATAAAATTACTACATACCTTTAGTGGACTATGCCAAACTCTAAGAAGTGAGGTTTATCCTTAGTTGATGTCTCTCTCTTTTTTTTTTTTTTTTTTTTTTTTGGCCGCATTGGGTCTTCGTTGTTATATGTGGGCTTCCTCTAGTTGAGGTGAGCAGGGGCTACTCTTCGTTGCGGTGTGTGGGCTTCTCATTGAGGTGGCTTCTCGTTGCAGAACACAGGCTCTTGGTGCGCGGGCTTCAGTAGTTGTGGCATGCGGGCTAAGTAGTTGTGACTCATGGGCTGTAGTGTGCAGGATCAGTAACTGTGGCGCACGGGGTTAGTTGCTCTGCAGCACATGGGATCTTCCCAGACAAGGGCTCGAACCTGTGTCCCCTGCATTGGCAGGCAGATTCTTAACCACTGCACCACCAAGGATGTCCCAATGGCTCTATTTTAAGTCACAAGAAATGTGTTCCCCACCTAAGTCTCCAATACAGCTTTTCCCTTCCTTCTCCAGACTCAAATGTAACAGAAACTACTCTAAGTGGAACATGCTTTGTCGTTACCAGAGCAGGGTAAACGTTAAACTAAAATTTTAGTTCCTGGAAGCCCAGTAAAAGGTTAGCACGTAAACTTGTAGTTCCACTCAGCTCCTTTTAACCCCTTTCTTAACTGTCTTCTTAACTTTCCATGTATGGTTCAAAAAACAAAGCAGTATGAAAAAGTATTCACTGAGAATCTTACTTTGAGTCCTGTTCCCATCTGCTCCCACCATCACCCCCTTCTGGTCAAAGCTATTACTGGTTTCTTATGTATCCTGGTATCTGTTTATACACACAAACACAACAACATAGACAGAAAGATTCTTACCTTTCTTACACAAATCATAGCATACTACGTATACTGTTTTGTGCTTTGCTTTTTTTACTGAACAGTTTATCTTGGAGTTTTATTTTGTTTTCTTATCAGTACATGGAGAGCTTCTTCATTCTTTTTTAGAATACCATTCATGGTATTCTATTGGAAGTGCTTTCCATAGTTCATTTAGTTAGCCCTTCATAGAGGAACATTTGAGTTGTATTCAGTCTTTTGCTGATATAACCATTGCTACAGTTTTAAAAAATGTGAATATTATTATTTTGTACATGTGTAGGGTATCTATAGGATAAATTTCCAAAGTAGGATTTACAGGGTGAAAGAATAAGTTCATTCTTTTAAAAATAAGTTTATTGTTTCAACCACCACAAAAAAAACAGAGAGTAGAGGCATCAGGGATGGAGCCTGTTGGAGTTGTGCAGACAGCCTGGATTTGGTCCAGGCTTCTTTACTCCCTGGCCATGTGGGTTTGGGCAAGTCATTTCCCCTCTCACGGAGCCTTGGTGTACTCCTCTGCAAAAATTGGAGACCAGGCTGTCTTAATTGGGTGATTATGAAATTAGATGAGATAATGGATGAGAATTGTCAGCATTGCCCACCTTTAAGGTACTATGATTATCAACCTGAAAATGTCTACAACCCTGATGCCCACGTGCTATGCTCACTTGCTTTGTTTTCTTATTATCATACAGTGAAACTGACTTTTTTCTTTTTGATGTCCCATACTATAAATTTTTAACACATATGTAGATTTGTGTCACAACCACCATAATCAGGATACAAAATAGTAAGTACATTTTTATTTTATTAAATAAAATAAAATGGCTAGTTGCTCTCCACAATGAAGCTTTTACACCTTCACTGGACTCCCCCCAACAATATATGAATGAGTTTTTCTCATAGCTTTGACAAAAGATAGAGTTGATTGTTTGCTGTGACTGTTGTTATAGCATTCTCCTGGCAGAGACATAAGCAGTGGACTAAGGCTGCAGCAGCTGTCTGGTCCTTCTTCTCTTGATTAAAGTTGCTTAAGCCCCAAATCTGAAGCTTAAAAAGAAAAATAAATACTAAATGGAGGCCTCACATTTTAATCACATTTGAGAGTAGCTACTTTTCCCATCTGCTCTTGAAACAAGTAGACAGCTCAGTTTTCAGCACTCTGTCTTTCTGAATAACTAAGAGAAACCTAAAGGAAAGCAGAAAAAGTAGTCTGGATTGCAGTTGTGTATCTTTGAGATGATAACGGTTCTTCACTAAATATTGCCAAGCTCAGATGCACATATATCTTCTCTTTTCTCTTCTGCCTCTTATCCAGTGTCAAAACATTTAGAAATGGATAAAACGATATTACAATTTTATATTTTCATTTGTAAATTTACTTTAAAAAAAGAATGGTATTAATAGGATTGACATGAAAAAATTGGACTAAAGTGTTTGAAACATTTTCTTTCTGCACTAAAAATGTAAATCAGCCATAGATAACCAAAATAACATTCCTTTATACTTGGTTTGCAAACGACTGTCCTACAGGCCAGATTCAGCCAGCAGGCTTGTATCATCTGTATCACATAATCTTTCAAAATGGGGAGATTTTGCATTAAAATCCAAATCTCTGGTTTCTCTTGAATAATCAGACTATCTGGCCACAGTTACACGAATTATTGCACTGCCACTGTTGATTGGGGCATGCACTCTAATTCACTACATTTCTGTATATGACTACTTCCCTTATTTTTTTCCTACATCCTCTTCAGAATACTATATAATTTAGTTAAAATTTTAACAAGTTTTAATATCAGCAAACACTTGTTTTTATTACCAGTATTTTTAGGTTTCCATAGAGTATTTAGCAGTAATATTTCAGCAAAAAAAATGTAGTTATCATGATTAAACTATTTGTGCTTACAAACATGAAATCTGACATTTGGTTTAGTGGTTGGACTACTTACCATAGAAATTTCTTTTCTTCCTAATAAATGAACGTATTTTCTTAGCATCTTGGAAAACATTCATTGATTTTTATCACTTTCCAAATGATTTTTGCCTTTTTTCCACCTTATAAATTATTCCATATCCATATCATTTGACTTCTAAAGATACATATTGTAACTTTAAAATACTTTAGTTGCTGAGAAATGATACAGCAAAGTTATGATCAGAATTACGATCATATTTCTTCTGCATTTCGATCCCTGAGCTGATGAGCTGACTTACCATATAACTTCTCATTGATTTTAATCTTCCAGAATTTGCACACTTCTTTTCTATTGGGGTAAGCTTTAATCACTTGCTCACCTAACACCCTACACTCTTATTTTATTTTTTATTTTTTTTACATCTTTATTGGAGTGTAATTGCTTTACAATGGTGTGTTAATTTCTGCTTTATAACAAAGTGAATCAGTTATACATATACATATATCCCCATATCACTTCCCTCTTGCATCTCCCTCCCTCCTACCCTCCCTATCCCACCCCTCTAGGTGGTCACAAAGCACCGAGCTGATCTCCCTGTGCTATGCGGCTGCTTCCCACTAGCTATCAGTTTTACATTTGGTAGTGTATATATGTCGATGCCACTCTCTCACTTTGTCCCAGCTTACCCTTCCCCCTTCCTGTGTCCTCAAGTCCATTCTCTACTAGGTCTGCATCTTTGTTCCCATCTTGCCCCTAGGTTCTTCATGACCATTTTTTTAAATTTTAGAATCCATATATATGTGTTAGCATATGGTATTTGTTTTACTCTTTCTGACTTACTTCACTCTGTATGACAGACTCTAGGTCCATCCACCTCACTACAAATAGTTCAATTTCGTTTCTTTTTATGGCTGAGTAATATTCCATTGTATATATGTGCCACATCTTCTTTATCCATTCATCTGTTGATGAACACTTAGGCTGCTTCCATGTCCTGGCTATTGTAAAAAGACCTGCAATGAACACTGGGGTGCATGTGTCTTTTTGAATTATGATTTTCTCAGGGTATATGCCCAGTAGTGGGATTGCTGGGTCGTATGGTAGTTCTATTTTTAGTTTTTTAAGGAACCTCCATACTGTTCTCCATAGTGGCTGTATCAATTTACATTCCGACCAACAGTGCAAGAGGGTTCCATTTTCTCCACAACCTCTCCGACATTTATTGTTTGTAGATTTTTTGATGCTGGCCATTCTGACCGGTGTCAGATGATATCTCATTGTAGTTTTGATTTGCATTTCTCTGATGATTAATGATGTGGAGCACCCTTTCATGTGTTTGTTGGCAATCTGTATATCTCATTTGTAGAAATGTCTATTTAGGTCTTTTGCCCATTTTTGGATTGGGTTGTTTGTTTTTTAGATATTGAGCTGCATGAGCTGTTTGTAAATTTTGGAGATTAATCCTTTGTCAGTTGCTTCATTTGCAAATATTTTCTCCCATTCTGAGGGTTCTCTTTTCGTCTTGTTTATGGTTTCCTTTGCTGTGCAGAAGCTTTTAAGTTTCATTAGGTCCCATTTGTTTATTTTTCTTTTTATTTCCATTTCTCTAGGAGGTGGGTCAAAACGGCTCTTGCTGTGACTTATGTCCATAGAGTGTTCTGCCTATATTTTCCTCTAATAGTTTTATAGTGTCTGCCCTTACATTTAGGTCTTTAATCCATTTTGAGCTTATTTTTGTGTATGGTGTTAGGGAGTGTTCTAATTTCATTCTTTTACATGTAGCTGTCCAGTTTTCCCAGCACCACTTATCGAAGAGGCTGTGTTTTCTCCATTGTACATTCTTGCCTTCTTTATCAAAGATAAGGTGACCATATGTGCGTGGGTTTATCTCTGGGCTTTCTATCCTCTTCCATTGATCTATATTCCTGTTTTTGTGCCAGTACCATACTGTCTTCATTACTGTAGCTTTGTGGTATAGTCTGAAGTCAGGGAGCCTAATTCCTCAAGCTCCGTTTTTCTTTCTCAAGATTGCTTTGGCTATTTGGCGTCTTTTGTGTTTCCATACAAATTGTGAATTTTTTGTCCTAGTTCTGTGAAAACTGCCATTGGTAATTTGATAGGGATTGCATTGAATCTGTAGATTGCTTTGGGTAGTATAGTCATTTTCACAGTGTTGATTATTCCAATCCAATAACATGGTATATCTCTCCATCTATTTGTATCATTTTTAATTTCTTTCATCAGTATCTTATAATTTACAGCATACAGGTCTTTTGTCTCCTTAGTTAGGTTTATTCCTAGGTATTTTATTCTTTTTGTTGCAATGGTAAATGGGAGTGTTTTCTTAATTACACTTTCAGATTTTTCATCATTAGTGTATAGGAATGCAAGGGATTTCTGTGCATTAATTTTGTATCCTGCTACTTTAACATATTCATTGTTTGGCTCTAGTAGTTTTCTGGTAGCATCTTTAGAATTTTCTATGTATAGTATCATGTCATCTACAAACAGTGACAGCTTTACTTCTTCTTTTCCGATTTGGATTCCTTTTATTTCCTTTTCTTCTCTGATTGCTGTGGCTAAGACTTCCAAAACTATGTTGAATAAGAGTGGTGAGAGTGGGCAACCTTGTCTTTTTCCTGCTCTTCCTGGAAATGGTTTCACTTTTTCACCATTGAGGACAGTGTTGTCTGTGGGTTTGTCATATGTGGGCTTTATCATGTTGAGGTAAGTTCCCTCTACACCTACTTTCTGGAGGGTTTTTTTCATAAATGGGTGTTGAATTTTGTCTAAAGCTTTCTCTGCATCTATTGAGATGATCATATGTTTTTTCTCCTTCAATTTGTTAATATGGTGTATCACATTGATGGATTTGCATATATTGAAGAATCCTTGCATTCCTGGAATAAACCCCACTTGATCATGGTGTATGATCCTTTTAATGTGCTGTTGGATTCTGTTTGCTAGTTTTTTGTTGAGGATTTTTGCATGTATGTTCATCAGTGATATTGGCCTGTAGTTTTCTTTCTTTCTGACATCTTTGTCTGGTTTTAGTATCAGGGTGATGGTGGCCTCGTAGAATGAGTTTGGGAGTGTTCCTACTCTGCTATATTTTGGAAGAGTTTGAGAAGGATAGGTGTTAGCTCTTCTCTAAATGTTTGATAGAATTCGCCTGTGAAGCCATCTGGTCCTGGGCTTTAGTTTAGTGGAAAATTTTTAATCTGAGTTTAAATTTCAGTGCTTGTGATTGGTTTGTTCATATTTTCTATTTCTTCCTGGTACAGTCTCGGAATGTTGTGCATTTCTAAGAATTTGTCCATTTCTTCCAGGTTTTCCATTTTATTGGCATACAGTTGCTTATAGTAGTCTCTTTTGATGCTTTGTATTTCTGTGGTGTCAGTTGTAACTTCTCCTTTTTCATTTCTAATTTTATTGATTGGAGTCCTCTCCCTTTTTTTGCTGATGAGTCTGCCATAAGTTTTATCAATATTGTTTATCTTCTCAAAGAACCAGCTTTTAGTTTTATTGATCTTTGCTATTGTTTTCTTAATTTCTTTATCATTTATTTCTGATCTCATCTTTATTATTTCTTTCCTTCTAACTTTGGGTTTTGTTTGTTCTTCTTTCTCTAGTTGCTTTAGGTGTAAGTTTAGGTTGTTTATTTGAGGTGTTTCTTGTTTCTTAAGGTAGGATTGTATTGCTATAAACTTCCCTCTTAGGACCGCTTTTGCTGCATCCCATAGGTTTTGGGTCGTTGTGTTTTCATTGTCATTTGTTTCTAGGTAGTTATTGATTTCCTCTTTGATTTCTTCAGTGACCTATTGGTTATTAGGTAGTGTATTGTTGGGTTTTTTTTTTTTTGTGGTACGCAGGCCTGTCACTGTTGTGGCCTCTCCCATTGCAAAGCACAGGCTCCGGACACGCAGGCTCACCAGCCATGGCTCACGGGCCCAGCCACTCCGCGGCATGTTGGATCTTCCCAGACCGGGGCATGAACCCATGTGCCCTGCATCGGCAGGCAGATTCTTAACCACTGCGCCACCAGGGAAGCCCAGTAGTGTATTGTTTAGCCTCCATGAGTTTGTGGTTTTTTTCACAGATTTTTTCCTGTAGTTGATATCTAGTCTCATAGCGTTGTGGTCAGAAAAGATACTTAATACGATTTCAATTTTCTTAAATTTAGCAAGGCTTGATTTGTGACCCAAGATATGATGTATCCTGGAGAATGTTCCATGAGCACTAGAGAAGAAAGTGTATCTGTTGTTTTTGAATGGAATGTCCTATAAATATCAATTAAGTCCATCTTGATTAATGTGTCATTTGAAGCTTGTGTTTCCTTATTTATTTTCATTTTGGATATCTGTCCATTGGTGAAAGTGGGGTGTTAAAGTCCCCTACTATGATTGTGTTACTGTCGATTTCCCCTTTTATGGCTGTTAGCATTTGCCTTATGTATTGAGCTGCTCCTATGTTGGGTGCATAAATATTTACAATTGTTATATCTTCTTCTTGGATTGATCCCTTGATCATTAGGTACTGTCTTTTGTCTCTTGTAATAGTCTTTGTTTTAAAGTGTATTTTGTCTGACAGGAGAATTCCTACTCCAGCTTACTTTTGATTTCCATTTGCATGGAATATCTTTTTACATCCCTTCACTTTCAGTCTGTATGTGTCCCTAGGTCTGAAGTGGGTCTCTTGTAGACAACATATATATGGATCTTGTTTTTCTATCCATTCAGCCCCCCTATGTCTTTTGGTTGGAGCATTTAATCCATTTACATTTAAGGTAATTATCGGTATGTATGTTCCTATTACCATTTTCTTAATGGTTTTGCATTTGTTATTGTAGGTCTTTTCGTTCCCTCGTGTTTCCTGCCTAGAGAAGTTCCTTTATCATTTGTTGTAAAGCTGGTTTGGTGATGCTGAATTCTCTTAGCTTTTCCTTGTCTGTAAAGCTTTTGATTTTTCTATCAAATCTGAATGAGACCCTTGCCGGCTAGAGTAATCTTGGTTGTAGGTTCTTCCCTTTCATCACTTTAAGTATAGTAATCTTGGTTGTAGATTCTTCCCTTTCATCACTTTAAGTATATCATGCCATTCCCTTCTGCCTTGCAGAGTTTCTGCTGAAAGAGCAGCTGTTAACTTTATGGGGATTCCCTTGTATGTTATTTGTTGTTTTTCCCTTGCTGCTTTTAATATGTTTTCTTTGTATTTAATTTTTGATAGTTTGATTAATATGTGTCATGGCATGTTTCTCCTTGGATTTATCCTGTATGGGACTCTCTGCGTTTCCTGGACTTGATTAACTATTTCCTTTCCCATATTAGGGAAGTTTTCAACTATAATCTCTTCAAATGTTTTCTCAGTCCCTTTCTTTATCTCTTCTTCTTCTGGGACCCCTATAATTCAAATGTTGGTGCGTTTAATGTTGTCCCAGAGGTCTCTGAGACTGTCCTCAATTCTTTTCATTCTTTTTTCTTTATTCTGCTCTGCAGTAGTTATTTCCGCTATTTTATCTTCCAGGTCACTTATCCATTCTTCTGCCTCAGTTATTCTGCTATTGATCCCTTCTAGAGAATTTTTAATTTCATTTATTGTGTTGTTCATCACTGTTTGTTTGCTCGTTAGTTCTTCTAGGTCCTTGTTAAACATTTCTTGCATTTTCTCCGTTCTATTTCCAAGATTTTGGATCATCTTTACTATCATTATTCTGAATTCTTTTTCAGGTAGACTGCCTATTTCCTCTTCATTTTTTAGGTCTGGTGGGTTTTTACCTTGCTCCTGCATCTGCTGTGTGTTTCTCTGTCTTCTCATTTTGCTTAACTTACTGTTTTGAGGGTCTCCTTTTTGCAGGCTACAGGTTTGTGGTTCCCGCTGTTTTTGGTGTCTGCCCCCTGTGGCTAAGGCTGGTTCAGTGTGTTGTGTAGGCTTCCTGGTGGAGGGCACTAGTGCCTGTGTTCTGGTGGATGAGGCTGGATCTTGTCTTTCTGGTGGGCAGGTCCACGTCTGGTGGTGTGTTTTGGGGTGTCTGTGACCTTATTATGATTTTAGGCAGCCTCTTTGCTAATGGGTGGGTCTTTGTTCCCCTCTTGCTAGTTGTTTGGCATAGGGTGTCCAGCACTGTAGCTTGCTGGTCGTTAAGTGGAGCTGGGTCTTGGCATTGAGATGGAGATCTCTGGGGGGTTTTTGCCGTTTGATATTACATGGAGTTGGGAGGTCTCTTGTGGAAAAGTGTCCTGAACTTGGCTCTCCCACCTCAGAGGCACAGCCCTTACACCTGGCTGGAGCACCAAGAGCCTGTCATCCCCACAGCTCAGAATACAAGGCAGAAAAAAAGAGGAAAGAAGGAAGATAAAATTAAATAAGATAAAATAGTTATTAAAATAAAAAATAATTGTTAAAAAAATGTTTTAAGTAATAAAAAGAAAAAAGATAGAAAGAAAGAAGCGATCAACCAAACCAAAAAACAAATCCACCAATGATAACAAGCACTAAAAAGTATACTAACAAAAAACAAAAAAAAACAAAAAAAAAAAACGGACAGACCGTAGGACAAATGGTAAAAGCAAAGCTATACAGACATAATCACACACAGAAGCATACACATACACACTCACAAAAAGAGAAAAAGGGAAAAATATATATATATCGTTGCTCCCAAAGTCCACCTCCTCGATTTGGGATGATTCATTGTCTATTCAGGTATTCCACAGATGCAGGGTACATCAAGTTGATTGTGGAGATTTAATCCCCTGCTCCTGAAGCTGCTGGGAGAGATTTCCCTTTCTCTTCTTTGTTTGCACAGCTTCTGGGGTTCAGCTTTGGATTTGGCCCCGCCTGTGCGTGTAGGTCACCTGAAGGTGTCTGTTCCCCGCTCAGACAGGACGGGGTTAAAGGAGCAGCTGATTAGGGGGCTCTGGCTCACTCAGGCCGGGGGGAGGGAGGGTTACGGATGCGGGGAGAGCCTGTGGCAGCAGAGGCCAGCATAACGTTGCATCAGCGTGAGGCACACCGTGCATTCTCCCAGGGAAGTTGTCCCTGGATCATGGGACCCTGGCAGTGGCGGGCTGCACAGGCTCCCGGGAGGGGAGGTGTGGATAGTGACCTTTGTTGCACACAGACTTCTTGGTGGTGGCAGCAGCAGCCTTAGCTTCTCATATCCGTTTCTAGGGTCCGCGCTGATACCCGCGGCTCACGCCCATCTCTGGAGCTCCTTTAAGCAGCGCTCTTAATCCCCTCTCCTCACGCACCAGGAAACAAAGAGTCAATAAAAAGTCTTTTGCCTCTTAAGCAGCTCTAGCCTTTTTCCCAGACTCCCTCCCGGCTAGCTGTGGTCCACTAGCCCCTTCAGGCTGTGTTCACACAGCCAACCCCAGTCCTCTCCCTGGGGTGTGACCTTCGAAGCCTGAGCCTCAGCTCCCAACCCCCACCCGCTCCGCCGGGTGAGCAGACAAGCCTCTTGGGCTGGTGAGTGCTGGTCGGCACCGATCCTCTGTGCGGCAATCTCTCCACTTTGCCCTCTCCACCCCGATTGCTGTGCTCTCTTCTACTACTCCGAAGCTTTCCCCCTCCACCACGCGCAGTCTCCACCCACGAAGGGGCTTCTAGTGTGTAGAAACCTTTCCTCCTTCACACCTCCCTCCCATTGGTGCAGGTCCCATCCCTATTCTTTTGTCTGTTTTGTCTTTTTTTTTTTTTTTTTTTTTTGCCCTATCCAGGTACGTGGGGGGTTTCTTGCCTTTTGGGAGGTCTGAGGTCTTCTGCCAGCATTCAGTAGGTGCTCTGTAGGAGTTGTTCCACATGTAGATGTATTTCTGATGTATTTGTGCAGAAGAAGGTGATCTCCATGCCTTACTCTTCTGCCATCTTGAACCTCCTCCTCCCTGCACTCTTAAAATGGCTCATTTTTAAATGGTATAAGCAAAGATTGAAGATGATGGACATTGCTTTCTTTGCACTGTACCAGAACTGTGGAATGCTTTGTTTATTAGCACACTTAATTAAGGTTCACATCTCTGTTAAAAAGAAATTCACTTAAATCTGGTTTTATTCATTTTTAAAAATCAAAATTATTTTCATGACTTGTATTATTATTGTTATCTAAGAATAATTGGTACCAGGATGAGAAATTTAAATGAAATAGGAACTAAAGATTTATGGTAGCGGGCTTTCCTGGTGGCGTAGTGGTTGAGAGTCTGCCTGCTGATGCAGGGGACACGGGTTCGTGCCCCAGTCTGGGAAGATCCCACATGCCGTGGAGTGGCTGGTCCCGTGAGCCATGGCCCCTGAGCCTGCGTGTCCGGAGCCTTTGCTCCACAACGGGAGAGGCCACAATAGTGAGAGGCCCGTGTACAAAAAAAAAAAAAAAAAAAAAAGATTTATGGTAAATAGGAGCATAGGAGTGAAGAAGGAAGGTTTAGTAAGACTTTATTATGAAAAGTATTATGAAAAGTATTATGAAAAGTATTATGAAAAGTATTAAACCAAAGGCTATTTAAAGACAGGTTATAATTTTAACTGTGGGAATAACAAAAATCAACAAAGAGTGAATAACATTTTTTTCTGATGTCTAACACAGTTGATAACACAATATGACATTCTGTCCTTAATGTTTAACTTCCTAGCATGCTTTTTAAAAGATTCCTTTCTTACAAAAATATTCAGAGCGTTTTTTCAATTTTCCCAATTCCCTCTCCAATCCTTTGATATTCAAATTATTCTCCTTTGTAGCACCCATTGAATCATCATCCATTTTCTCTATTTCATTTTAACTGGTATAACTGGCTTTATGTATGATCTGAGTAGTATTTAAATATCACTTTCATTAACCTCATGAAATTCTGCATTTTTTCCAGTATTGACTTTGAGTCAATTTGGATTACATTATTTATAGCCATAAATAGCATCCCAAAAAACGTATACATTTACATCATCCAGTGATTAAGGAAAGATTGACCAGCAGAACTTTGGTCATGATGGGTAAGGACAGGCTCTTTAGTGTTGAGCTGGGAAGAATATTTGAGTAGGGAACAATTAGTGAGTGATGCATACATTAGTCAGTATTTTATGGTGTGAGAACTTTTGCGTGATGAATATTCAGATAATGGGAACTCTGTTGGGTCTTTAGTCTTCTGGATATGGAACTGTGCCTTTCTGGGTGGCAGATTCTGAAGTTTTTCGAGTTTAATGTAAAAGCTTCCTATCTGACATAAACTCATCAACTATGTATTTCTTTAAGTACCATAAAAATGTGTGTGTGTGTGTGTGTGTAACCTTTAGACTTTGAGAAAAGTGAACTGATTTCTTCAAAGTAATAAGATGGAAATTCATTCATAGCATTGGTTAAACTAGGCTGCCAGTGTTGATACTGATATTCATTTAGCATGAATAATATTCTACCAGCCAAGAAAGATACTTTTCTATGTAATAGATATTAGACAAAAGAGCATAGCACCAGGTGACTCACTACTGCATTACAGTAGATGCTCCAAGGACAAATCCATACCAAGGAAAAGAAAGCCCTGAGGACAGAACTAGATGAACCACACGTGCAGTTAACCACTCACTGCAAGGATGAATTTAGTTAATCTGTCACAACCTAATTTATTAGAAGTGAGTCTTAAAGTAGAAATTTAAAAAATGAAAGAACAGTAGTCTAGAAACGGGGGATATAATGGCCATATGTTATAAAACTCTAATTAAACAGAACTTTAAAAATTCTGACATTTATTGTTCAAAGACTTTTGAATAATGTTAAGACGAAGACTTTTCTAGGTTTCCTATATATGTAGTAAGTTCTTTGATTAGCAAATAAATCTCATTCTAACCTTAAGTGATTTCTCTTTCCTGTGAACTTCTAGAAGTTTCTTTCTCCATATTGCTCCTTTGACAGATAATTTTATGCCAACCATGAACAACTCTTCTGCTATTTTCTGAAACTTATTTAAATCTTACATTGTTACTGAACTGTTTTTGTGCTTATACCTTTCCAACCAAACTCTAAGCTTCTTATAATCCATCATACTCCCCAATTTCTATTATTACACCTTGTTAATGGTAGACACAGCCAAAATATTTATTTGATTCGGCTGATACAAACCCATTCCTTTCCAGAATAAGAAAAATTAACTTGATTCCTATTTAATGTATGGGTACAATACTTTCACGAAACTACAAAAAGCCTTTATAGCAAATTTTAACCAATACCCCATTACTAAGCTTGTAATGAATTCTTCTAATATGCATTGTGAGTACAATTGCAGATTCATGCTCTAAAGACTTTCTAAGAGGATAGCATTTATGAGGGTGAGATGACGTGTTCGTGAAGGTGTTCAGAAACAAGTATTTTCTGACACTGCTGGTGGATGTAAATTGGTACAACTCTTGGAAAGCAATTAAGATATATATGTATACCAGAAGCCAAAAGATATTATTATCCCTTGACCCAATTTCTAAAAATCTATTCTAGAGAAGTATAGAAAAAGCATTATTCTAAGGAAACTGCAATATTATTTATAATAATCAACTTTGGGAAAAACCTAAATAATAAGAGTGAATGGTAATAGGCACATTACAGTACAATAATATGATGTTATTATAAATAATGTTTGCAAGGAATTTGAAACATTGACTTTTTTGTTAAAAAATATGTAAAATTTAGGTATCCTATTATCACTGCTTTACAAAAGAAATGCATAGGGAAAAATGTCTGGAAGAAGCTATGCAAAAAAAACTAACTATTTAACAGTGATTTGTCTTTGAGTGGTAGAACTGTTTCTTTCTTACACTTATTTGTATTCTCTAATAATCCTATAAAAATCATGTATTATTTTTAGAATGCAAAAACAAGCTGCCTCTTTTTTTTTTTTTTTTTTTTTTTGGCGGTACTTGGGCCTCTCACTGTTGTGGCCTCTCCCGTTGTGGAGCACAGGCTCCGGACGCACAGGCTCAGCGGCCATGGCTAACGGGCTTAGTCGCTCCGCAGCATGTGGGATCTTCCCGGACCGGGGCACGAACCCGTGTCCCCTGCATCGGCAGGCAGACCCTCAACCACTGCACCACCAGGGAAGCCCTGCCTTTTTTTTTTTTTTTAATCTATGAAGCAAAACTTAAATCATATCTCTTTGGGGAAAGACATACTTATAAAAAATGAGAACCCGGGCTTCCCTGGTGGCGCAGTGGTTGAGAGCCCGCCTGCCGATGCAGGAGACGTGGGTCCGTGCCCCAGTCCGGGAAGATCCCACATGCCACAGAGCGACTAGGCCCGTGAGCCATGGCCGCTGAACCTGTGCGTCCGGAGCCTGTGCTCCGCAATGGGAGAGGCCACAACAGTGAGAGGCCCAAGTACCGCAAAAAAAAAAAAAAAGAAAGAAAATGAGTACCCTGTGTTTTAATAGTTTTTAGGAACTTCAGAATAAAAAAGGAAAACTAGAACTACTTTAAAACACTGAGGACCTGATCAAATTCACAGTCATTCCGCCATGACTGTTCCTCCTTCCAAATGAAAGAGGCCTCAATGCAACTCATCAGACTCCTTTTCTCATCTGGCCTTTTCTCTCTCATATATTTATATTTATAATTTTATTTAATTTTTATTTTTATTTTTATTTGTGTACATTCATTTATATATATCTTATATGTATATAAATTTTTATTGGAGTATAGTTGATTTACAATGTTGTGTTAGTTTCTTCTGTACAGCAAAGTGAATCATTTATACATATAGATCGTTACAGAGTATTGAGTAGAGTTCCCTGTCCTATACAGTGGGTACTTACAGGCCTTCTTTTGACTTACCAGAGAGTAAGCCAAATGCCTGCCCCTTTCAATGTGGCAACTTCCAGACTCCTGCCCTTACTACCCATTATTTACTCTTCATTTCCTTCTTATGAAACCAGATAGAATTGGCCCTTGTAGCTTTCATCTAATTATGTGTGCTGAGTCCAACCTCATGTTTTAAGAAACAGACTAGTGAACTACCGAAGGAAAGCCTTACCTCTATTTGAGATGGACTACTCTTAATCTTTCTCGTGTATTGTTTAATGTCACTGACATGGGTGGTTCAAATCGCAGACACAAAACTTCGTTTTCTGAAACTCAATTCATATCAGAGTTCTAGTTCAGGCATTGTTGTTTATAATTTGCACATACTAGTATAGTTGGGCCATTAACTTTTTAAAATATATGTAACAGCTTTATTGACCTGTAATTCATATATTATACAATCCACCCAATTAAATTATGTAATTCAGTGTTTTAGTATGTTATAGCTTTATTGACATATAATTCATATCTAATACAATCAACCTAATTAAATTATATAATTCAGTGTTTTTTGGTATATTCACACAGTTGTGCAACCTTCACTACAATGAATTTTAGAACATTTTCCTCACTCCAAGAAGAAATCTATACCCATTAGCAATAACTCCTCATTTCCCCCAAGTTGTGTTCCCCACTTTGGCACACCCTAGGCAACCAGTAATCTGCTTTTTGTCTCCATAGATTTTCCTATTCTGGAATTTCTTAAAAATTGAATCATATTATATGTGGTCTTTTGTGACTGGTTTCTTTCACTAGGCACAATATTTTTAATGTTCACTTTGTAGCATATATCATTAATTTGTTCCTTTTCATTACTGAGTAATATTCCATTTATGGATATACCCATTTTTATTTATCCAGTTATCAGTTGATGAACATTTAGGTAGTTTCTACTTTTTAGCTATTATGAATAATGCTGCTTTGATCCTTTATGTACAAGTGTTCGTGTGACCATATGTTCTTATTGCTCTTTGGTATATAACTAGGTGTGGAATTACTGAGTCATATGGTATCTCTATTTTTAACATTTGAGGAACTATGAGGCTGTTTTCCAGAGTGGCTGCACCATTTTGTAGCCTACCAAGGGTGTATGAGGCTTTCACTTTCTTCATATCTTTGTCAGTGCTTGCTAGTATCTTTTTTATTTTGTTATTACCATCCTAATGGATGTAAAGTGGTACCTGATTGTGGTGTTGTGTATTTCCCTAATGTCAAGTGATGTTGAGAATCTTTTCTTGTGCTTATTGACCATTTGTTTATTTTCTTAAAGAAATGTCTATTCAGATGCTTTACCTGCATTCAAGTTGTCTTTATTATTGTTTTAAGAGTTCTTTATATATTCTAAATATAAATTCATTCTTGAGAAGCACAGAAGTTTTCATTTTGATCATGTACAATTTATTCTTTCTTTATCACTTGTGATTTTGATATCCTAAGAAGACTGCCTAACCAAAGATCACAAAAATTTATTCCTATATTTTTTTCTAAGAGTTTTATACTTTTAGCTTGTACATTTAGGTCTAAGATCTATTTTGAGTTAATTTTTTTGTGTATGGTATAAGAAACATACCCAACTTCATTTATTTTTTTAATGTGAGTATCCAGTTGGCATAGCACCATTTCTTTTTTTAAATACTATAGTTTTGTGATGTTTGAAATAAGAAAGTATGAGTCCTCCAACTTTGTTCTTGTTTTTCTTTACTCTAGCTATTCTGGTTCCCTTGAATTTCCATATGAATTTTAAGTTCAGCTTATGAATTTCTGTAAAGAAGCCAGCTGTAATTTTGATAGAGATTAATCTAGAGATCAATTTGGGGAATATTGGCATCCTAAAAATATTAAGTCTCATGTTCATCCATGAACATGAGATGTCTTTCCATTTATTTGTCTTCTTTAATTTTTTCAACAATGTCTTATACTTTTGAGAATGTAGGTTTCCACTTCTTTTAATAAATGTATTTCTAAATATTTTATTCTTTTGATATATAGATGGAATTTTTTCTTCCTTTCATTTTATATTGTTCATGGCCAGTATTGGGAAATATGGCTGATTTTTGTATATTGATCTTGCATCCTGCAACCTTGCTGAACTTGTTTATTAATTTCTATTGTTTCTTAGGGAATTTATTTTGATTTTCTTTATAAAAGATCATATCTTCTGAAACACAAATAGTTTTACTTTTTATCAATACAGATGCCTTTTATTACATTTACTTGCCTAGTTTCCTTGGCAAGAAACTCTAGTACAATGTTGAGTAAAAGTAGTGAGAGTGGACATCCTTTGTCTTCTTCCTGATCTAAGGGGAAAGCACTCATTCTTACTTCATTAGGTATGATGTAAGCTGTGGGTTTTTCATAGATGCCTTTTATTAGTTAAAGAAGTTCCCTTCTTATTCTAATTTATTGGATACTTTTATTATGAAGAGATGTTAGATTTTGTCAAATTCTTATTCTGCATCTATTGAGATGATCGCCTGATTTTTGTCTTTATTCTATTGATATGATGTATTACACTAATTAATTTTTGGATGTTCAACAAACCCTACATTCCTGAGATAAATTCCACCTAGTCATGGTGTATGATCCTTTTCATATGTTGCTGGATTTAGTTTGGTACTATTTAGTTGAGGATGTCTGTGTCTGTATTCATAAGAGATATTGTTCTATAGTTTTCTTTACTTGTGATGTCTTTTTTTTTTTCTTTTTTTTTTCTTTTTTTATTTTTTATTTTTTATTTTTTGCTTTATAACAAATTTAATCAGTTATACATATACATATGTTCCCATAACCCCTCCCTTTAGCGTCTCCCTCCCACCCTCCCTATCCCACCCCTCCAGGCGGTCACAAAGCACCGAGCTGATCTCCCTGTGCTATGCGGCTGCTTCCCACTAGCTATCTACCTTACATTTGGTAGTGTATATATGTCCATGCCGCTCTTTCACTTTGTCACAGCTTACCCTTCCCCCTCCCCATATCCTCAAGTCCATTCTCTAGTAGGTCTGTGTCTTTATTCCTGTCTTACCCCTATGTTCTTCATGACATTTTTTTTTCTTAAATTCCGTATATATGTGTCAGCATACAGTATTTGTCTTTCTCTTTCTGACTTACTTCACTCTCTATGACAGGCTCTAGGTCCATCCACCTCATTACAAATAGCTCAATTTCATTTCTTTTTATGGCTGAGTAATATTCCATTGTATATATGTGCCACATCTTCTTTATCCATTCATCCGATGATGGACACTTAGGTTGTTTCCATCTCCGGGCTATTGTAAATAGGGCTGCTATGAACATTTTGGTACATGTCTCTTTTTGAATTATGGTTTTCTCAGGATATATGCCCAGTAGTGGGATTGCTGGGTCATATGGTAGTTCTATTTGTAGTTTTTTAAGGAACCTCCATACCGTTCTCCATAGCGGCTGTACCAATTCACATTCCCACCAGCAGTGCAAGAGTGTTCCCTTTTTTTCACACCCTCTCCAGCATTTATTGTTTCTAGATTTTTTGATGATGGCCATTCTGACTGGTGTGAGATGATATCTCATTGTAGTTTTGATTTGCATTTCTCTAATGAGTAAAGATGTTGAGCATCCTTTCATGTGCTTGTTGGCAGTCTGTATATCTTCTGTGGAGAAATGTCTATTTAGGTCTTCTGCCCATTTTTGGATTGGGTTGTTTGTTTTTTTGTTATTGAGCTGCATGAGCTGCTTATAAATTTTGGAGATTAATCCTTTGTCAGTTGCTTCATTTGCAAATATTTTCTCCCATTCTGAGGGTTGTCTTTTGGTCTTGTTTATGGTTTCCTTTGCTGTGCAAAAGCTTTTAAGTTTCATTAGGTCCCATGTGTTTATTTTTGTCTTTATTTCCATTTCTCTAGGAGGTGGGTCAAAAAGGATCTTACTGTGATTTATGTCATAGAGTGTTCTGCCTATGTTTTCCTCTAAGAGTTTGATAGTTTCTGGCCTTACATTTAGGTCTTTAATCCATTTTGAGCTTATTTTTGTGTATGGTGTTAGGGAGTGATCTAATCTCATACTTTTACATGTCCCTATCCAGTTTTCCCAGCACCACTTATTGAAGAGACTGTCCTTTCTCCACTGTACATTCCTGCCTCCTTTATCAAAGATAAGGTGACCATATGTCCGTGGGTTTATCTCTGGGCTTTCTATCCTGTTCCATTGATCTATCTTTCTGTTTTTGTGCCAGTACCATACTGTCTTGATTACTGTAGCTTTGTAGTATAGTCTGAAGTCAGGGAGCCTGATTCCTCCAGCTCCATTTTTCGTTCTCAAGATTGCTTTGACTATTCGGGGTCTTTTGTGTTTCCATACAAATTGTGAAATTTTTTGCTCTAGTTCTGTGAAAAATGCCAGTGGTAGTTTGATAGGGATTGCATTGAATCTGTAGATTGCTTTGGGTAGTAGAGTCATTTTCACAATGTTGATTCTTCCAATCCAAGAACATGGTACATCTCTCCATCTATTTGTATCATCTGTAATTTCTTTCATCAGTGTCTTATAATTTTCTGCATACAGGTCTTTTGTCTCCTTAGGTAGGTTTATTCCTAGATATTTTATTCTTTTTGTTGCAATGGTAAATGGGAGTGTTTCCTTGATTTCACTTTCAGATTTTTCATCATTAGTATATAGGAATGCCAGAGATTTCTGTGCATTAATTTTGTATCCTGCAACTTTACCAAATTCATTGATTAGCTCTAGTAGTTTTCTGGTAGCATCTTTAGGATTCTCTATGTATAGTATCATGTCATCTGCAAACAGTGACAGCTTTACTTCTTCTTTTCCGATTTGGATTCCTTTTATTTCCTTTTCTTCTCTGATTGCTGTGGCTAAAACTTCCAAAACTATGTTGAATAAGAGTGGTGAGAGTGGGCAACCTTGTCTTGTTCCTGATCTTAGTGGAAATGGTTTCAGTTTTTCACCATTGAGGATGATGTTGGCTGTGGGTTTGTCATATATGGCCTTTATTATGTTGAGGAAAGTTCCCTCTATGCCTACTTTCTGCAGGGTTTTTATCATAAATGGGTGTTGAATTTTGTCGAAAGCTTTCTCTGCATCTATTGAGATGATCATATGGTTTTTCTCCTTCAATTTGTTAATATGGTGTATCACGTTGATTGATTTGCATATATTGAAGAATCCTTGCATTCCTGGAATAAACCCCACTTGATCATGGTGTATGATCCTTTTAATGTGCTGTTGGATTCTGTTTGCTAGTATTTTGTTGAGGATTTTTGCATCTATGTTCATCAGTGATATTGGCCTGTAGTTTTCTTTCTTTGTGACATCCTTGTCTGGTTTTGGTATCAAGGTGATGGTGGCCTCGTAGAATGAGTTTGGGAGTGTTCCTCCCTCTGCTATCTTTTGGAAGAGTTTGAGAAGGATAGGTGTTAGCTCTTCTCTAAATGCTTGATAGAATTCACCTGTGAAGCCATCTGGTCCTGGGCTTTTGTTTGTTGGAAGATTTTTTATCACAGTTTCAATTTCAGTGCTTGTGATTGGTCTGTTCATATTTTCTATTGCTTCCTGATTCAGTCTTGGCAGGTTGTGCATTTCTAAGAATTTGTCCATTTCTTCCAGGTTGTCCATTTTATTGGCATAGAGTTGCTTGTAGTAATCTCTCATGATCTTTTATATTTCTGCAGTGTCAGTTGTTACTTCTCCTTTTTCATTTCTAATTCTATTGATTTGAGTCTTCCCCCTTTTTTTCTTGTTGAGTCTGGCTAATGGTTTATCAATTTTGTTTCTCTTCTCAAAGAACCAGCTTTTAGTTTTATTGATCTTTGCTATCGTTTCCTTCTTTTCTTTTTCATTTATTTCTGATCTGATCTTTATGATTTCTTTCCTTCTGCTAACTTTGGGATGTTTTTGTTCTTCTTTCTCTAATTGCTTTAGGTGCAAGGTTAGGTTGTTTATTCGAGATGTTTCCTATTTCTTAAGGTGGGATTGTATTGCTATAAATTTCCCTCTTAGAACTGCTTTTGCTGCATCCCATAGGTTTTGGGTCGTCGTGTCTCCATTGTCATTTGTTTCTAGGTATTTTTTAATTTCCTCTTTGATTTCTTCAGTGATCACTTTGTTATTAAGTAGTGTATTGTTTAGCCTCCATGTGTTTGTATTTTTTACAGCTCTTTTCCTGTAATTGATATCTAGTCTCATAGCATTGTGGTCGGAAAAGATACGTGATACAATTTCAATTTTCTTAAATTTACGAAGGCTTGATTTGTGGCCCAAGATATGATCTATCCTGGAGAATGTTCCATGAGCACTTGAGAAAAATGTGTATTCTGTTGTTTTTGGATGGAATGTCCTATAAATATCAATTAAGTCCATCTTGTTTAATGTATCATTTAAAGCTTGTGTTTCCTTATTTATTTTCATTTTGGATGATCTGTCCATTGGTGAAAGTGGGGTGTTAAAGTCCCCTACTATGATTGTGTTACTGTCGATTTCTCCTTTTATGGCTGTTAGTATTTGCCTTATGTATTGAGGTGCTCCTATGTTGGGTGCATAAATATTTACAATTGTTATATCTTCTTCTTGGATCGATCCCTTGATCATTATGTAGTGTCCTTCTTTGTCTCTTCTAGTAGTCTTTATTTTAAAGTCTATTTTGTCTGATATGAGAATTGCTACTCCAGCTTTCTTTTGGTTTCCATTTGCATGGAATATCTTTTTCCATCCCCTTACTTTCAGTCTGTATGTGTCCCTAGGTCTGAAGTGGGTCTCTTGTAGACAGCATATATATGGGTCTTGTTTTTGTATCCATTCAGCCAATCTGTGTCTTTTGGTGGGAGCATTTAGTCCATTTACATTTAAGGTAATTATCGATATGTATGTTCCTATTCCCATTTTCTTAATTGTTTTGGGTTCGTTATTGTAGGTCTTTTCCTTCTGTTGTGTTTCTTGCCTAGAGAAGTTCCTTTAGCATTTGTTGTAAAGCTGGTTTGGTGGTGCTGAACTCTCTCAGCTTTTGCTTGTCTGTAAACGTTTTAATTTCTCCATCAAATCTGAATGAGATCCTTGCTGGGTAGAGTAATCTTGGTTTTAGGTTTTTCTCCTTCATCACTTTAAGTATGTCCTGCCACTCCCTTCTGGCTTGTAGAGTTTCTGCTGAGAGATCAGCTGTTATCCTGATGGGGATTCCCTTGTGTGTTATTTGTTGTTTTTGCCTTGCTGCTTTTAATATGATTTCTTTGTGTTTAATTTTTGACAGTTTGATTAATATGTGTCTTGGCGTATTTCTCCTTGGATTTATTCTGTATGGGACTCTCTGTGCCTCCTGGACTTGATTAACTATTTCCTTTCCCATATTAGGGAAGTTTTCAACTATAATCTCTTCAAATATTTTCTCAGTCCCTTTCTTTTTCTCTTCTTCTTCTGGAACCCCTATAATTCGAATGTTGGTGCGTTTAATGTTGTCCCAGAGGTCTCTGAGACTGTCCTCTGTTCTTTTCATTCTTTTTTCTTTATTTTGCTCTGCATCAGTTATTTCCACTATTTTATCTTACAGGTCACTTATCCATTCTTCTGCCTCAGTTATTCTGCTATTGATCCCTCTTAGAGTATTTTTAATTTCATTTATTGTGTTGTTCATCATTGCTTATTTCCTCTTTAGTTCTTCTAGGTCCTTGTTAACTGTTTCTTGCATTTTGTCTATTCTATTTCCAAGATTTTGGATCTGGGAAATAGAATCTTGGATCATCTTTACCATCATTATTCTGAATTCTTTTTCAGGTAGACTGCCTATTACCTCTTCATTTGTTAGGTCTGGTGGGTTTTTATCTTGCTCCTTCTCCTGCTGTGTGTTTTTCTGTCTTCTCATTTTGCTTATCTTACTGTGTTTGGGGTCTCCTTTTTGCAGGCTGCAGGTTCGTAGTTCCTGTTGTTTTTGGTGTCTGTCCCCAGTGGCTAAGGTTGGTTCATTGGGTTGTGTAGGCTTCCTGGTGGAGGGGACTAGTGCCTGTGTTCTGGTGGATGAGGCTGGATCTTGTCTTTCTGGTGGGCAGGTCCACGTCTGGTGGTGTGTTTTGGGGTGTCTGCGGACTTTTTATGATTTTAGGCCACCTCTCTGCTAATGGGTGGCATTGTGTTCCTGTCTTGCTAGTTGTTTGGCATAGGGTGTCCAGCACTGTAGCTTGCTGGTCATTGAGTGAAGCTGGGTGCTGGTGTTGAGATGGAGATCTCTGGAAGATTTTCGCCGTTTGATATTATGTGGAGCTGGGAGGTCTCTTGTGGACCAGTGTCCTGAAGTTGGCTCTCCCACCTCAGAGGCCCAGCACTGACTCCTGGCTCCTCAATTTGGGATGATTTGTTGTCTATTCATGTATTCCACAGATGCAGGGTACATCAAGTTGATTGTGGAGCTTTAATCCGCTGCTTCTGAGGCTGCTGGGAGAGGTTTCCCTTTCTCTTCTTTGTTCTCACAGCTCCTGGGTCTCAGCTTTGGATTTGGCCCCGCCTCTGCGTGTAGGTCGCCGGAGGGCGTCTGTTCTTCGCTCAGACAGGACAGGGTTAAAGGAGCATCCTCTTCGGGGACTCTGGCTCACTCAGGCCGGGCGGGAGGGAGGGGCACGGAGTGCGGGGCGAGCCTGCAGCGGCAGAGGTCGGCGTGACGTTGCACCAGCCCGAGGCGCGCCGTGCGTTCTCCCAGGGAAGCCGCCCCTGGATCCCGGGACCCCGGCAGTGGCGGGCTGCACGGGCTCCCGGAAGGGCGGTGTGGACAGTGACCTGCGCTCGCACACAGGCTTCTTGGCGGCGGCAGCAGCAGCCCCAGCGTCCCACGCCCGTCACTGGGCTCCGCGCTTTCAGTCGTGACTCGCGCCCGTCTGTGGAGCCCCTTTAAGCAGCGCTCTTAATCCCCTCTCCTCGCGCAGCAGGAAACCAAGAGGGAAGAAAAAGTCTCTTGCCTCTTCGGCAGCTCCAGAGTTTTCCCGGACTCCCTGCCGGCTAGCTGTGGCACATTAGCCCCCTTCAGGCTGAGTTCTCGCCACCAGCCCCAGTCCTCTCCCTGCGCTCTGACCGAAGCCCGAGCCTCAGCTTCCAGTGCCGCCCGCCCCGGCGGGCGAGCAGAGAAGCCTCCCGGGCTGGTGAGTGCCGCTCGGCACCGATCCTCTGTGCGGGAATCTCTCCGCTTTGCCCTACCCAGGTATGTGGGGAGTTTCTTGCCTTTTGGGAGGTCTGGGGTCCTCTGCCAGCGTTCAGTAGGTGTTCTGTAGGAGTTGTTCCACGTGTAGCTGTATTTCTGGTGTATCCGTGGGGAGGAAGGTGATCTCCGCGTCTTACTCTTCCGCCATCTTACCCTGAAGTCCCTACTTGTGATGTCTTTGTCTAATTTTTGTATCAGGGTAATAATGGCTTCAGAATGAAAGGAGAAGTGCTCTCTTCTCCTGTTTTTTAGGAACAATTTGTGAATAATTGGTATTGATTGTTCTTTAAATGTTTGAAAGAATTCACCAGCGAATCCATCTAGGCCTAGGCTTTTATATATGGGAAGGTTTTTTTTTTTAAGACTTTTTTAGAGCAGTTTTAGTTTCACAGAAAAATTGAGGGGAAGATACAGTGATTTCCCATAAAACCTCCTGTCCCTATACGTGTGTGAATCTTTCATTATCAACATCCCCCACCAGAGTGGTACACTTGTTATATTGATGAATCTACATTAACACATTGTGGGAAATTTTTATATTACTGATTCAATCACTTTACTTGTTATAGGTCTATTCAGATTTTATATTTCTTCTTCAGTCAGTTGTAGTAGTTTATATCTCAGGAATTGCCTATTTCACCTAAGTTATCTAGTTTATTGATTTTGTATTCCCTTATATTCTTTTTTTTCTACAAGTCAGTAATATCCTCTCTTTCATTTCTGATATTGGCAATTTGTGCCTTCTCTGTCTTTTTTTTTTCTTTTTTTGTCTTGATTAATCTAGCTAAAGGTTTGTCAATTTGGTTGATCTTTTCAAAGAACCAAATTTTGGTTTTATTTGTTCTTCTCTACTTTTTCTAGTCTCCATTTTATTCATTTCCACTATAATTTTTATTATTTCCTTCCTTCTACTTTCTTTCAGTTTAATTTCTCTTATTGGTGTCTTAAGGTGGAAAGTTAGGTTACTGATTTGAGATCTTTCTTCTTTTTTAATATAGGTGCTTATAATTTTCCTCTAAGCACTTTAGCTTCATGAAGCTTTAGCTTCATCCCATATGTTTTGGTACATTATATCTTGTTTTCATTCATCTTAAAATATTTTCTAATATCTCTTTTATTTCTTTCTTGATCCACTGATTATTGAAGAATGTGTTGTTTAATATCTACATATTTTTTAATTTCCCAAATTTCTTTCTGGTGCTGATTTTTTATTTCATTCTGTTGTGATTGGAGAACATACTTTGATTCAATCCTTTTAGATTTATTGAGGCTTTTTTTTTTATTCACAAGATATGGTCTAGCCAGGAGAATGTTCTGTGTCCAATTAGAAGAATGTGTATTCTGATATTCTTGAGTAGAATATTTTATGAATGTCTATTGAATCTAACTGGTTGGTTTATAGTGTTATTCAAGTCTTTTGTTTCCTTGCTGACCTTGTGCCTAGTTGTTCCTTCCATTAATGAAAGTGGGATATTAAAGACTCTGACTATTATTGTTGAATTGTATATTTCTCCCTTCAGTTCTGTCAGTTTTGCCTCATGTAATTTGAGGCTCTGTTGTTACATACATATGTGTTTATAATTATTATATCTTCCAATGGTTCTACTTTTTATCATTATAAAATGTCCTTTATCTTTCATAATAATTTTGTTTTAAAACCTATTTTATCCAGTTTCCTTCGGTTGCCATTTTCATGAGCTGTGTTTTTCCATTTAAAAAATTTCAACCTATTTGTGTCTTTGAATCTAAACTGTCTCACCTATAGCATATAGTTAGATTTTGTTTTTTTAATCCAATTTGACAGTCTCTGCTTTTTGATAGATTGTTTAATCCATTTGCATTTAATGTTATTAATACATTTAGATTTATGTCTGAAATTTCATTCTTTGTTTTCAGTATGTCTCATATCTTTTTTTGTTCCTCTATTCCTCCTTTACTGCTTTCTTTTCAATTAAGTGAATATTTTCTCATGTAATATTTTAGTTCCCTTAATGATTTTTCATTATATTTTAAAGTTATTTTCTGACAGATTTCTCTTGGACTTACTGTGTACACCTTAACTTATCAGATTCTACTTCAGATTTTACTAACTTAATTCCAATGAGATAATTTTATTTCTATATAGACCTATTTCCTCTTCTGCCTTTTTGTGCTGTATAAGTGTTATGCACTTAAATGTATATGTGTTACAAACATAACAACACTTTGTATAATTTTATGTCTTTTAAGAAGCTAAGAGAAGAAAAGAAAACAAGTGTGTATTTATAGTTTGTTACATTAACCTTCTTATTTACCATTTCTTTTTCTCTTTGTTTGTTCTTGCGGATTTGAGTTACAATCTGGTGTCACTTCCTTACTGCAATACAGCTTTGCTCCCTCCCTCCTCCTTACTGAGCTGGTGGGCACAGATGAGGGAGTGAGTGGGTCATGATTCAAGTGCCAGTGATTCTCACTGTTCTTACCAAGAGTTACTAAATTGTCTTGTATAATGTTTCTTCATTTACTTTGTACCCTTAGGACAATTTCCAGAAATTTTCAGTGACTTTGTTTTTATAATTTCTACCAGTTATGATTGTTTTACTGGTGAGCTCCTCATCCATTTCACAAGTGGATCTTGGTCATTAACTTTTGGATGGTATCCTATCAACCTCTCTGTTCTTCACAGAGGACCTTTATTACTGTGTGATTTATAATTTATTAATATATTGGTATAGCTCTAGAAATCAACGTCATCATGCCATAAATCACTTTATACATTACATGTCAATGAATTATAGCATCTCCAAATATCAATAATACATGTGTAGACTTATGGCCAACAGTGTGAATAGATACTCAACCTAACTAAAATCACCTGTTTATGTAGATGACACTTTGTAAGTCATATACAAGGAAAGGAAATAAGCAATTCTGGGTCACAGCCAATCTTAGTTTTTGTCATGTTATTGTCTTCATCCATAAGCAATGTAACAAAGCCAAAGGGGAAACTTTCTGCTTTCTCTGAGAGAAGATGATTCCCTAGTTAACCCAGGCTGTGCCAGCCAGGATGGGACAGGCCCTCCTTCCTTCTCCAGCAGCCATTCTCTTCCCAGAGCCTCCCTGGCAAAAGGTGATCTTTGCTCTGTACTCTGTTTAAAGAACTTTGTCTCAAGTTCTTTAGAATTTTAAGAGTTCTGAAGTTAAATTTTAACAGTTTGACTCTAAGGAGTTAAAGAATTTGAAGAGTTCTCACTTCTCCCCACTCAGTCTGCATTGGCTACTAATCCTCCACTCTAATTCACCCAAGAAAACTAGAGTAAAAGATCTTCTGGATCTATTGCTTGATTAAGCCTTCAGGCACCTGCATACAATATGTAAAAAAGGCTCAGTTTTATTCCATTTTCTTGGTGATAATTTTTCTGTTTTGTTTAATAATTGATATCTAGTCATTTCCTATTGTTCACTAAAGTGTTAATATTTCACCCACATGCAGGGTTAACAGGTTTCTCTGTTGTGTTATTCCAATTTTCAAAAATGTCTGGTGGCCTGTAGAATAAACTTAAGACTGCTCAGGAAGTCTTTTATAATGTTTCCTGTTTGGCCATAGTTTACTGATCTTGCCTCATCTCTGATCTTCTGCCTGTGCTTTACTTATACTGGGCCAGCAACTTACTACTTTCTCCGAACGTATCATTTACTTCACATGTTCATGCCTTTCCTTTCAGAGATGCTAAACCAAGTGATTGCAAAAATATCCTGAAAATAATGTGAGGTGGTAGGGCCCCAGTCCACATCTACTGAATCAGATTCTTTACAGATGATGAGTTTTTTAAAAGCTCCTTAGTTGATCATAAAGCTACTTAGGAACCATTGCTGCTCTCATTTCTCTCTTTGCAGCATCTTCCCTTTCACTTGCTTTCACATTTCCTGACAAAATCTTGTTCAACAGAAACAAGAGACAGAGACCCAACTAAAATATTACTTTCTCTGAAAAATTTTTGTCAATTCTGTCTCCATTCTTAATCTAATGGATATATGTTGTTGCTCTTGGCTAATTAGCAGTAGGGTCCTCTTTCTGTGCTCAGAGAGTTCCCTACATTCTGAATTAGAGATAGTTCCTACCTAAAAGACTTAAAATACCAACTGTTGACTTTCTCAGCCTTCCTCACATATTGAGTGCAACTCCACAAACAAGACTCTCAATCACGCATACACACAACATCTTTGAAGCAAAACCTAGAGACATTTAAAAACAGACCACAGACTCCATTTACAGAGAAGGTAGTACTAGCAGTGGCAGCTACTTCCAGTGTCCAATATAACAGAAAAGTCATTCTAGTGGCAGCATCCAGCTTGCAGCTCCCAAGCGGGAGCATTGTACACTGCTGCCTCTTTTCTGGCTGGGTCACCTCCAAAGTTGATTCTAGGACTCCCTGGAGAATTCTGTGAGATGCTTCCTATCTTTTAATAATTTTTTCAGCTGAAATTACACTGAGTTGGTTTCTATTGCTGGTAACTAAGATACAGGGACACCTAATAGAATAACCACCCCATTACACTTCATTCACAGGCCAATATAATAATGAATTATATTGTCTTATAGTTAATTGCCAGTAGAATATGGGTTAACTATGTCAAGAGGGAAGGAGAGAGCATTTTAGGCAGAAGGCATAGCAGGAAGCCATATGGCTGGAAGGAACATAGAGAATACCAGCCACTGAAGGGACAGTGTGTCCAGAAGATAAAGTGAACTAATTGGTGAAAGATGTCAATGGATAGAAAGTTGTTAGAGGAATTAAGTAACTGGATCACAGTAACTCTACAAGACCATCTGAAGACACTTTTATTTTAAGTTCATTAACAATGTAAAGCTATTGAAGGTTTTTAACTGGCAGATGTTACGCTCCGATTTATATTTTGAAAAAAAATTACTCTGTCACATAAAGAATAAATTGGAGGTGGGGAAATGCTGGTTGGAATTCGCTTGTATTTGAGCTTTGCTCATAGTATTATGAGGTTCTACATTGTTCCAAGTTAATCACTGCTTTCTAGCTATGTCTTTCTACTAATTCTAAAATTTTCCTTTTGGAGTAATCCAGGGTGAAATCCTCCCTCTCCTGTCAGAGAGCCCTTTAACCTTTAAAGCTAACTAAACATGCAGAGCAGTCTGGGGCAATATTTTCTCCAAGTTTCTTTCTGTTTATAAATAGCTATTGCTAATAAAGATACTTAAACTTTTATCAAGTCCATTTAATTTCATATAGATGTATAACTTAGATTGGATTCTTTTGATATCCAGGAATTAAAGCAGTTCTGGTTTGTTTTTTGTTTGTTTGGTTTTTAAGAGCCAGGGTACATTTCATCTTACTCTTTTAAAACTAAAAATGAAAGTATCACACTAAAACATATGCTAATAATGTGTCTTTATATTATTTTATGTATTGTTATGTATACTATGGCTATATTACAAGAGCTATTCAAACTAAAATTAAATCTGAAGATACTATTTATATTTTTAGTTGGTCTCAGAGAATGAAACAATGATTGCACATGGCCAGATTGCACATGGCCAGCCAAATAATTACAGCTGCTACTGATTTTAATAAGTATGACCTTCTGAATTTTAGTATATCCCCCAAAACATTACAAAAGGCATTCAGTGAAAGTCAACAATTTGGTTTTTCATTCATTAGTATAGTCAAAAACCTTTCAGTTTCTGAAGAATAATGTTACCATTCTAGAAAATCTTTCCAAGCAATATCCCATGAGTTTGTTTCTAAGTCTATGAGTCTGTTTCTGTTTTGTATATAGATTCATTTGTATTTTTTTTTAGATTCCACATGTAAGTGATATCATACCAAAGGGGAAAGGAGGGGATAAATTAGGAGCATGGAACTAACAGATACACACTACTCTATATAAAATAGATAAGCAACAGTGATTTACTGTATAACACAGGGAACTATATTCAATATCTTGTAATAACCTATAATGGAAAATAATCTGAAAAATATGTGTACATATATATATATATATATAACTGAATCACTTTGCTGTACACCTAAAACTAACACAATATTGTAAATCAACTATACTTCAATAATAATTTTTTAAAAAGCAATATTAAGAACAAAGGCAAGGCATTTGGTGACTAATACATGCAAAGTTGGTAGGGAGATATCTCTAAGGCCAGCCTGCTCACAACAGCACTGCAGAAACTAGGGGAGGAATCAGAGGTTAAAGGTCGAGACAGAGGAGTTTTGCAAGTTCCAGACTGGTATCTTACATAAGAGTGATTTTGTTTGCTTTTGTTGACCTTGTTTGTTCAAATCATTCTGTGCTTTTTTTTGGCTGTGTTGGGTCTTCATTGCTGCACGTGGGCTTTCTCTAGTTGCTGCAAGCGGGGGCTACTCCTGTTGCAGTGCGTGGGCTTCTCATTGTGGTGGCTTCTCTTGTTGCAGAGCACAGGCTCTAGGTGCCTGGACTTCAGTAGTTGTGGCACGCAGGCTCAGTAGTTGTGGCTCGTGGGCTCTAGAGCACAGGCTTAGTAGTTGTGGCACACGGGCTTAGTTGCTCCATGGCATGTGGGATCTTCCCAGACCAGGGCTCGAACCTGTGTCCCCTGCACTGGCAGGCGGATTCTTAACCACTGCACCACCAGGGAAGTCCCATTCCATGCTTATTTTAACAAACAAAGAAAAGTGTAGAATTTGCTTAAGAAAAATAGAAGTATATATTATTTGTCCAAAGTACGTTTAAGGTAATATGAAGCTGAACCATATGAATTTGTCATTTTTGTAAGTCAAAAATGATTGAATATGACAATTTTATGTGGTCCAACCTAATAAAACCTACCAGTGCACTATAACATACCATAACATATAGCAAATCATTGAGTTTGTCTATTCTGAGAAGATAGATATACATTTTTCTCCATTTTTTAGTATCAACAATTATCTTCTATCAAAAAAATTTAGTCTTACTAGATGCCAAAAACACTTGCTGTGGACATTTTTTAAATACGTTATCAAATTTGTAAGAATTTGATGGTAATATTTTTAATGGTAACGAAGGGGCAACAGGGTATAAAATGTACTGATGAACTGGCTTAACCTATAATGTTTTTAAAGCCCTCATTGATCTCTGGGCTGATATTCTAGGATTCAGGGATTTTTCCAGAGCTGTCACAGAATTAGAGAAGATATACTCACACTGTAGATCTCCCTAGTTCCTTGGAACTTAAAATCTCAGGAAAGTTGAGGGTTAATATAAACAGTTTTTTTTAAAGTAATTGTGGCAGCTAACACTTAAATAGTGTTTACTGTGCCAGGCACTGTTCTAGGTGCTTTACATGTATTAACTCATTTAGTCCTCACAGCAATACAGTGAAGTAGTTAGTACTGTCATTATTCCCATTACACAGATGAGGAAGTAGAGATACAGAACAGTTTGTACAAAGTTATACAGCATGTAAGTGCCTGAGCTGAAATTTAACCCTAAGAATTCTGGCACCAGAGTTGGTACTTAACCAACAGTAAACTGCCTGTCAATATAAAGAAGGTCTAGCATCATTCAGTCAATTCTAATATACTGCAAGGTTGCTATATTAATTGAAATACTAAGTTCCTTAATGGAGCTTGTCAAGTTTCTTTCCATTTTAATAGCTGCTATTCTGGACTGTTGCAATAGTTCTTTAGCCAGGATACAGATTTCTAATCTTCTCCCCCATTTCTAGGCCAGCCTGCATCCTGCTGCTAGATTAATACAAGTAAATCATCACTTCAGTCCTGTTACTACCTTGCTCAAATTGCTTTCATGACTATATTTCCACTGCCAGGAAAGGATGTAAATGAGAGCACCCACTAGGATCTGGTAGCATAGCTCACCACAAGCTCAGTATTTCTTGGAGGTTTCCTGTTTTATCTTAAAAATTTGCACAAATTTTACATCCCACTCCATAGTAAATCTGTTTGTTTTAATATAAAAATAATGTATTAAATTTAAATAAATGTTTTTAAATAGTGTTTTAAATTTAAATTAAAACTTAAATTACTTAATTCTGCAAATTTTCAAATAAAATTGATGAGCCAGAAAGGTGCTTTATATTTATTCTGGGCCTTCTAGTGTCACATGAGGTTTACATTCTCCTATTTGAAGAGCCTGGGTATTCAGGATAGATTTTAGGTGCCTTTGCTTCTTATTTATTTATTTATTTTTGGCTGCGTTGGGTCTTTGTTGCTGTGCACGGGCTTTCTCTAGCTGTGGAGAGCGGGGGCTACTCTTCGTTGTGGTACGCGGGCTTCTCATTGTGGTGGCTTCTCTTGTTGCGGAGCACGGGCTCTAGGCACACAGGATTCTGTAATTGTGGCTCGCGGGCTCTAGAACTCAAGTTCAGTAATTGTGGTGCACTGGCTTAGTTGCTCCACAGCATGTGGGATCTTCCCAGACCAGGGATGGAACCCATGTCCCCTGCATTGGCAGGCAGATTCTTAACCACTGAGCCATCAGGGAAACCCTGCTTCATATTTTAGAGTCTAAGTTATCTGGCCATATTCCAACCTTCCCATCTTATAACTTGCTGTTTCCCTGTATTAATCCTCTGATAAATCTATCTACCCATCCATAAGTATTTACCACATACTCTCCTAAAGATGTCATGTACTGTATACCACCTATATATATTGGCTTTTGTCCTTTCTTCCCACTTGTAATACAGGCATACCTCATTTTATTGGACTTTGCTTTATTGCACTTCACAGATATTGCATTTTTTACATATTGAAAGTTTGTGGCAACCCTGCGTTAAGCAAGTCTTTTGGCGCTATTTTTCCAACAGCATTTGCTCACTTCATGTCTCTGTGTCAAGCTTTTGTAGTAATTCTTGCAATATTTCAAACTTTTTAATTATTATTGTATTTGTTATGGTGATCTGTAATCGGTGATCTTTGATGTTACTGGTGTAATTGTTTGGGGGCACCAGGGACTACACCCATATAAGACATGGAACTCAATCAGTATTGTGTGTGTTCTGACTGCTTCACTAACTGGCTGTTCCCCCATCTCTCTCCCTTTCCTTGGGTCTCCCTGTTCAATATTGAAATTAGGCCAAATTTAGGTCAATTAATAACCCTACAGTGGCCCCTAAGTGTTCAAGTGAAAGGAAGAGTTGCACATCTCTCACTTTATATCAAAAGCTAGAAATTATTAAGCTCAGTGAGCAAGGCATGTAGAAAGTTAAAGCAGGTCGAAAGCTAGGCCTCTTGTGCCAGACAGTTAGCCAAGCTGTGAATGAAAAGGAAGAGTTCTTAAAGGAAATTAAAAGTGTGAGTCCAGTGAACATACAAATGACAAGAAAGCAAAACAGCCTTATTGCTGATATGAAGAAAGTTTTAGTGGTCTTGGATAGAAGATCAAACCAGCCACAACATTCTCTTAATCCAAAGCCTAATCCAGAGCAAGGCCTTAATGCTCTTCATTTCTGTGAAGGCTGAGAGAGTTGAGGACTCTGCAAAAAAAAAAGTTTAAAGCTAGCAGAGGTTGGTTCATGAGGTTTAAGAAAAGAAGCCACCTCCATAGCATCAAAGTGCAAGGTAAAGCAGCAAGTGCTGATGTAGAAGCTGCAGCAAGTTACCCAGAAGATCTAGCTAAGATAATGAAGGTTAAGAAAGAGAAAAACAAATACTGTATGCTAACACATATATATGGAATCTAAAAAAAAAAAAAAAAATGGTTACGAAGAACCTAGGGGCAGGACAGGAATAAAGATGCAGACGTTGAGAATGGACTTGAGGACACGGGGAGGTGGAAGGGTAAGCTGGGATGAAGTGAGAGAGTGACATGGATTTATATATACTACCAAATGTAAAATAGATAGCTAGTGGGAAGCAGCCGCATAGCACAGGGAGATCAGCTTGGAGCTTTGTGACCACCTAGAAGGGTGGGAGAGGGAGGATGGGAGGGAGACGCAAGAGGGAGGAGATATGGGGATATATGTATATGTGTAGCTGATTCACTTTGTTATACAGCAGAAACTATCACACCATTGTAAAGCAATTATACTCCAATAAAGATGTTAAAAAAAAGAGATAATGAAGATTGGTACACTCTACAACAGATTTTCAGTATAGCCCTATGTTGGAAGAAGATGCCGTCTAGGACTTTCTTAGGTAGACAGGAGAAGTCAGTGCCTGGCTTCAAAGCATCAAAGGATAGGCTGACTGTCTTGTTGGGGCTAATGCAGCTGATGAAGTTGAAGCCAGTGACCATTTACCATTCTGAAAATCCTAAGGCCCTTAAGAATTATGCTAAATCTACTCTGCCTGTGCTCTATAAATGGAACAACAAAGCCTGGAAGACAGCACATCTGTTGACAACATGGTTTACTCAATATTTTAAGCCCAGTGATGAGACCTACTGCTCAGAAAAGAGATTCCTTTCGAAATATTACTGCTCATTAACAATGTACCTGTCACCCAAGAGCTTTGATGGAGATGTACAATGAGATTCATGTTGTTTTCATGCCTGCTAACACAACATCCATTCTGCAGTCCATGGATCAAGGAGTAATTTCAACTTTCAAGCCCTATTCTTTAAGAAATACGTTTAATAAGGCTATAGCTGCCATAGATAGTGATTCCTCTGATGGATCTGGGCAAAGTAAATTGCAAACCTTCTGGAAAGGATTCACCATTCCAAATGCCATTAAGAATATTTGTGATTCATGGCAAGAGGTCAAAATATCAACATAAATAGGAGTTTACAAAAAATCGATTGCAACCCTCATGGATGACTTTGAGGGGTTCAAGATTTCAGTGGAGAAAGTAACTGTGGATGTGGTGGAAACAGCAAAAAACTAAAATTAGAAGTGGAGCCTGAAGATGTGACTGAATTGCTACAATCTCATGATAAAACTTGAATGGATGAGGGGTTGCTTCTTAAGGATAAGCAAAAAAAGTGGTTTCTTGAGGTGGAATCTACTCTTAATGAAGATGCTGTGAAGATTGTTGAAATGACAATAACTTAGTTGATAAAGCAGCAGCAGGGTTTGAGAGGATTGAGTCCAGTTTTGAAAGAAGTTCTGCTGTGGGTATGGGTAAAATGCTATCAAACAACATTGCATGCTACAGAGAAATTGTTTGTGAGAGCAAGAGTCAATCAATGCACCAAACGTCACTGTTGTCTTATTTTAAGAAATTCTCACAGCCACCCCAGCCTTCAGCAACCACCACCCTGATCAGTCAGCAGCCATCAGCATCGAGGCAGGACCTTCCACCCGGGAAAATATTATGACTCACTGAAGGCTCAGATGTTTGTTAGCATTTTTTAGCAATAAAGTTTTTTAATGAAGGTATGTACACCGTTTTTTAGACATAATGCTATTGCACAATTAATAGACAACAGTAGAGGGTAAACATAGCTTTTATATGCGCTGGGAAACCAAAAAATTTGTGTGAGTTGCTTTTTGAGAATAATATTTGCTTTATTGCAGTGGTCTGGAACTGAACCTGCAATATCTCCGAGGTTTGCGTGCACCCTCTCTCCTCACTTCTGTTAAAGTGCTAATCTTTCAAGACCTAATTCATTTACTAGCTTTTCCTGACTACTCCAGTCAGGACTTTGAATTCCTGTAATACTTACTCAATGCTTATTATACAACAGGTTACATTTTTAATATTTGTTTGACTAAGTCTTACACATAAACTTTTTAAGAGTTCAACATGCAGAGAAGCAAAAAAAAAGACATTTCTTGCAGTGGACACGGTATGTACAAAGGCACAGGATTATGAAGTAGCACAGAGTATCCCAGTAAATGCTAGGTTGTTTACTGTAGCTGGAATGTTGAATATATACTGGGAATGTGAGAAAAGTAGGAATCAAACCATGAAAGAATATATAACTCATGCTACGAAATGTACATCTCACCTGTCCCAGCCCCTACCATGATTAATGGGAATTCATCAAAGAAATCAAATAGGAAACATTTATTGTATTAGTTTTAATCAACTTTGATGTAATTTCTCTAGGTTTTAATATTCTTCATTTTCTTAGATCTTATTTTTATTTTATATACCAGTAAAATTATTATCATATTTTATGCAGTCTTTTTTCTTAATCTAGTATATATCCTCCATATACTCAATGTGTATACACATATATATATAGACACATATAGAGAGAGGAATTGTTCATTGCTTAAAAGATGGGATTACACACACACATACACACACACCTGCACGTTGCATTTCTCACTCTACAGTGCTTTGTAGAAATAGCTCTATTTTTTTAATGACTGCAATATTGTGTAGTATGGAGGTACCAAAATTTTTTTAACTATTCCGCTATTTGTAGACATTCATCTTGTTTCCAGTTTCTTTATATTTTTTAAGGAGATATAGCTAAATCAAACCTTATGTTTATCTGACTAAATTTCACTGTAGTCTATGATTAATTCACCATAAACTATTAAATGATCCATGTAGGTTTGGGTATATAAGATGAAGTAAACTTATATTGATAATTTATTATCATGATACTGTCTCATATCCTCTGTTTGCTACCAAATTGGTGGATATTTAGTAGGAGTTGTTCCCAGTAGTACTATAACATCATAATGCCTGAAATAGACCCATTTGATAACTCAAATTTTAAAGTATAGTGATACCTTATATATTAAAAATAGGGAAATTACAATAATATTTTCCAAACTGAGATGTTAACAGGAATTTTATGACAAAAATGTTCCATGGTCAAATTATTTGGGAAAATACACTGAATTGAACTGGGTTCTGCACGTGTTTGCATTTCTCTAAGAGTGTATTATTCCATGAAATGCCATTTGGTAAGGAGTGCTCTACATTATTCTAAAATAATATAGACATCTGAATTGTGTTCAGACATATGAATAGATTTTCAAAGGCCATTTTTTTGTGGCACCATTTTGATAGACCTGTACTGTTGGTCCCCCGGTAGTAAAGGTCTGGGAAAGATGACCCACTCAGATTGCTGCTAATTTGTCTAAGTGTTATTCCCAGTACCCCTCCCTATAGTTAATACATCTATCAATCAATCACAAAAGCTTGGAATTCTAGTGATACTGGATTATGAAGATTTTACAGCATACTCAGTACCTTCCTTACCTTCAGAGTTTTGCAGACTTTTCCTGTTCCATCTGCCCATAATCCTCTCTCTCTTGTTATGTTTCTGTATATTAAGATCTCAGTTTTCTTTAAATGCTCCCTTGTTTTTGAAGCTTTCTCCAGTGGGAATTAAAACCATTCCTTTTCTGATTTTCTCATACCGCTTTGCCTTTCTTTCAGTAATTTAACTTCCTGCCTTATGATTCACACAGTTGTTGTTCATGTACATTACAGTAGATGTTGTGCCATGACCTCTAGTTCATGTGGAGGAGCTCATAGACCAGCTGAGGGAGCAGACATATAAATAAGTTTATACAATGTGATGTGATATGTATTTATAATGGTACACAATGCTAGTGGTAAAAGGAATGACATGAGAAACTATGGACTAAAACGTTTGAATGTAAATTAGCTTATATAACTAAGATTTTAGCTTTATTTAGAATGTTTAAGTCTAGAACCGAAGTAGAATGTTGTACTGGTTATTGTACGTAACTTTCTCTTCCACTTAGCTTATAATTGCTCTGAACACCTGGCCTGTGTATTATTTATTTTGCTGTTTTCTATTGTATCTAGCACTCCTATAGATATATAGAATACATTCAATAAATGTTAAATTGAATTAATTTTTAGAAGCTGCTATTTTTAAAAAATTTATTCTCACAATCTGAAATTTGATATTTTATGTCTGCATATTCAGACTGCTATTTTATTCTTAATTTAAGACATAGTTATAGGGAAGGCGACAAACAACATTTTAAAATCTTTATTATTTTTTGACTCTCAGAAGCACTTTTGGAAACTGTAGACTTACTCCATGGATACTGCCTTTGCACAAAATATTTATGGAATTGCTTTTGTTCCTTAACATACTATTTTGCATGCACATACTAGTTTCATCTGAATTCTTAAACCAATTAAATGTCATGTCAAACTAAGCTTAGTGGGTCAAAAGTTATGTATGCCTTTTGGGGTCAGAAACAACAAGGAATCTTGTGTGGTACAAAAGTTAACTGTAGAGGCAATTACAAAAGAGAAATTCCAGAAATATTTTTCACAATCCTGGCATTTCTGGGCTTGGTTTACAGCCTCCGAAGATAACCATTTTGAAGGACAAAACTGACTTAAAGTATATTTATTAAAATACCACATTCTTCATAGTCCAGTTTATTAAGAAGAGTTCTTGGTTTTGCTGAACTGGAATTTAAGCATTTTATTATGTTTCCTGACTAATTATCTGTCTAATACTATTTTTAATTGGTATTAAACTTTTACCAGTGACCCTGATATTATAACTTTTTTTAATTAAAGAATAGCATTCTTAACTCATCATTTTCTTTCTTTAAAAAAATGCCATTACAGCCCAGTCTTTTTTTTTTTATTTTGTATTGGATATTTTCCATCATGAAAAAAATGTATACATTCATGCTCATGATTTTCTCATTATTATATTCATTGTTATCATTAGGTATTGATAATGGAAGATGAGACCAAAGTCATCCTTATTACCTGATTATCTGATCCTTTACCTGAAGGAGTATAATCTAGAGATAAGACCTAGGAGATATCAGATGAAGCAAATACTATAAAGCAGCATTTATTTCAATTGCACTTATTTCGTTTCTGAGAAATTAAACAGGAGTTGAGCTAAAGTTTACTTTTGCTTTAGCCAGAAAGAAAAGAATCATCAGTCAGACTAATCCTGTAGACATGAAGAGATGAATCTATTTAAGAAAACAAGTGCCTTTTTATAGCCTTTGAGGTCATTTGGGGTATCATTTATTTCTAATTTTTATTCTGACTTCAGAGTATTTTATTTCATACATTTATAAAATCAGCTTTTATAGGGACTAGGTACCATTTTTCAATTTCTCTTTAATTCATGTTTTACTTGTAAATAATAAAATAATTGTTCTACTCTAGACTTTACTAATTAAGTCTGATAAAATTCACTTATAAGTAATTAGTACAGAATACATATTTTCAAAAGGATTCAAATAGGTTTATGGAGCATACAACTTTAAATATCAAAGGGTAAAATAGAGATTTAGGGTGTACTAGCCTAACCTTTTAAATCTGGTAGATAAGGAAGCCGTCTGAGCTGCTGTCACATGCATGACCTGGAATAATTTGGACAATTGTGCATTCTTATATTTTTTATGCAAAATATATATTTACAAATACTATGCATCATGTCCAGATTTTTAATAAGGTACTTTGATTTTTGTGAAAATAAGTTATAACTATTACAAGGATAGTACACTTTGTGAAGAAATTGGGCTTATGTTATTACAATTTTTAACAATTAACATTTGCATACTCTTTTACATTTATCCAAGATTTTTATATTTATTATCTCAGTTGATCTTAGAAACAGTAGAGATAATACTTACATGGTTGGTAGGAGTTAAGACTCATTTAGCTGAAGAAGCACTCGCCCTCTCTGCCCTCCCCTCCCCCCTCCCCTCCCTCCCCACTCCACACACACAAGCTTAGGCTAAAAGGAGATATTGTGGTTTATAGGAAAGAATGGTCTCCAGAAAGACTAATCTGAGGCTCCCAGTTCTTATCCCCTGAATTGGCTTCATTGTCAGCTCCACACTTGGTGTCACTGACATTTTTGAGTGTCAGTGGTCCTGATCTGATTAAGTATCCATCCTTGGAAACCTCACTGTGGACAGAGGGATAGAAGGCTATGCAGACTGGCTTTGGCAGTTAGGCCCACCTCTAAAGCTGTCAAACAGGTGAGTTGTCAAAAGGAAAATTGGTATACAGTTAGCAGAAATAGCAGGAAAGCATGGTGGAGAGACAAACTTCAAGTATCCACTCCAGCAGGTATTATCATCTCCACTTAACAGATGAGAAAATGGATAGTCAGAGAGGCTAAATGACCTGCCCAAACTTAGGTCCTCTACTTACAAATCCTGCTCCAGGCTGCCTTAAAGGAAAAGGAAAGTAAGAATGGATAAGACAAAAGAGGTGGTTCCAGGTATTTATTTCTAGTTTGTGTTTTGAAGTGAACCAGGCAATATTGATTTTAGGGTGATGGTTAGGGTTAGAGTTGTTGAACAAGACATTTGTGGGAAATAAAATGTCGTAAGGTCTGTGCAAGGGAGTAGTAGGAGGTACAGTAGACATGATCCTTAACATCCAGAGTTAGGATTTGGGGATAAAAATTAAAATAGCTAGCATTTATTAACCATTCCTTATGCCTCAGGCACTGTGCTAAACACTCTTCCTATAATATATGTTAACACTCACAACATTCCTATGAAATGAGGATTTTACAGATAAGGAAGCATAAACAAAAAGATTTAATATCTTGTCCAAGACTAGATAACTAGAAAGGGTTAGAGTCAAGATTTGAACCCAGGAGGTCTAGAACCCACCACAGTGCCTGTTTTTGTTTTTCATTGTTACCAGTTAAAGTAGCAATGTTTAGTTACCTGCCATGTGCTGGCTGCCATAGCAGATATTTGTCTGGTGTAACACCTGTTTTCTAGAAACATACCCTTTAAGGTTGGACAATACAGCAGTTCATACGCAGCCACATTTAAGAATTTAAATTTGAATTACTAAGTTCCTACAGATCATTGTTAATGTTAATTTTATACTGTTTTGTTCTATATTTATCAGAGTTACACATGCACATAGTTTAAAAAATCAAGTAGTCCTACAAGACTTATTTTTTAAAGAACTTAGCAGTTTCCTGTTCTACACCTCTTTTCACCATTTTTCCAATTACCAGAAGCAATCACTTTCGGTTCTTTTTAGGTGTTTCTTTTGGTGTTTATGAAGAACAGTATCTCTAAATAAATGATTATATTCCTACTTCTTGATTTTTTTTTCAGCTTCACATTTAATCCATTAATTTCCCACTGCTCATGTTTAAGGTGATAAGAAAGGGGGATATCTAGATAATACATAATTGGGGCTTGATGACTGTGGATTCCATAGATCTGACCATGCTGTTTTGTTCAGGAACTCCCGGTGTCAATTTATTGAGAACTTTAATCCAGTTTTTAAGCCAGTTAGATTCTCTTTAATCCAGTTAGATTCTCCAAAGAAGAATCATTCAATCTCCTACCTAGAGGTTATAAGATGCGCTGCTAGCATTTTACAAACTAAGTAGAAGAGGACTTGGGATGTCATATTCAAAGTATAAAATTTCATTCAGTTCTGTTTTCAGTAGAGTACTCTGCTGACCAGAATTCTCCAAATTTCCCAGTTTGGGAACCTTCTGTTTTACCACTCCAAAGAATAAACATTGTCTTCTGCTAGGATGATAGAGGGAGGGGTACTTGTCCAGTTGCAGATGGTAGAGAGGGAATGCAAGAGACTAATTCTTAAACAGACTTCCAACCAGCCTTGCTCTTATTTCTACCTTTAACCTACTTCCATAAGCCTGGGTGCTACCAATTACTAAGTTTCTTGGAAACTGTAATGCAAATAAAATTTTTTTCCTGGCTTTATCTCCTACTAGTTTAAGATTTAGTTTGTTTGCATTTGCTAAGTCAGTTAGCTGTAGTCCTTCTGCCGTCTAGTTTCCAAATTTTGGTACTGTCATTCATCCCTCATTCTCTTTTTCTTTCTTGTTTCATGCTTTTTAGTGAAATATTTAATATTATACTGTATTTTAATGTGGCTTTGAAAGGGGATGGAATTAAATATATGTTCAATCTACCATCCTTAACCAGAAATCAACATTATTATCTACTGAGTAGTTTTTCTTTCTAACGTGTTAGATTTGAGAGAAATACCTTTTTTTTAAATATCTTTTTTCAAAAAGACAATTTATTTTAAGAAAATGGGAAATTACCATATCCAATCCCTATACTGAGTCTCAGAGTAAGATTTGAAGAGATTGCTGTTTATGTATCATATATTTTATATTGAATGCTTTTATTATGACACAGGCCTGCTTTCTTCACAGTGTGTGGGGATGTTTAGTACTCCATTGCCCTGGGAACAATAACTAAGAGCCATATATTACAGAGCTCAATATATTAGAGTCAGGACATGGACAAGATTATCAAAATTTCCAAATCAAAAACTGGGCAACATTGTTTAACCTTTAGAGGAAGTAATTGTTCTTTTCATTATCTTAATATATGTATACAGTGATTTTTGGTTATTAAAGACAGTGTCATGTGTACCTTTCAATGTTTCACTTAATACAGTATAACATAATTTTTGGTTGTCACACTATGTTTTATGAATAAAGATTCAGAGACTCAGAGAAGTTAAGTTACTTCCCCAGATTCTTACAGCTAGTGGGTGACAGAGGTAGAATTTGAACTGAGGATTCACTTACTTCAAAACCAATAGTCTTGGGCTTCCCTGGTGGCGCAGTGGTTGAGAGTCCGCCTGCCGATGCAGGGGACACGGGTTCGTGCCCCAGTCCGGGAGGATCCCACGTGCTGCGAAGCGGCTGGGCCCGTGAACCATGGCCGCTGAGCCTGCGCGTCCGGAGCCTGTGCTCCGTCCGCAATGGGAGAGGCCACAACAGTGAGAGGCCCGCATACCGCAAAAAAAAAAAAAAAAAAAACAATAGTCTTTGGAAGTGGGCGTGTATAATAAAATCTGGAATTATGGGACCACAGTAAAGTTCCCCGGAACTTGGGGGGGAAGTCACAGAAAGGTTGCCACTGTAACCAGCAGAAACTGACGCAACATTGTAAAGCAATTATACTCCAATAAAGATATAAAAAAAAAATTGTAACCAGAAAATCACACCATTTATTCTTTGTACATTTTCACACAACCATTTCATTGAATCCTTGTAACAGCCTTATGAGCTATGTAGGTTTAAATTTTATTAAGTGTGTAAAATACCATTTGCCTATGTGTGAAACAGAATTAACTCACAAACCTCTTCTCCTGGTCCCCCCACCCCATCACTTCCATAGATAAAGGAAAACTTAATCTTACCAACTGGTACTAACTTGGTCACTCCTGAGTTAAAATTGAGTCAATTTAGGCTTTAAGATTCTTCTTCTTATCCTCTCCTTCCCTTCTGCTCTTCCCCAAGTTCCTGGGGAGACTCATATCGTCCTGATATCAGCGGATAAGCATGGGCTTCCACATTCTTCTCTCTGCTTGCTGGTCTCTGCTGAGTTACTCAGGGCCCTTGGCATTTGGGCACCATGTGCCGTCATCCGCTGAGATGTGTTTCCTCTTGCTGGGCCTCTGGACTTCGTATACTTAGTCTACTGCTGCGGTTCTTGCTGTGGTCTCCAGTTGTGAGGACCAGGTACTCTTCACCCTGTTTCCTCAAACCCCAGTCTCTTTAATGTCTGCCAGATTAGTCTTAGCCACTTTTGCACCCCTCTCATGGCAAAGGCTTCAGTAACTTTTCAGATGTTCTGCCACAATGCACTGGCACTCTCTGAATCCAAAGATGTCTTCAGATAAATCCTCCCAGCTACCTTTCTCAGTCGTCATCTTCAGTACTCTACACTCAGATACCTCAATGCTCTTTTTGTCTGGTGGCCAGTATTTTTTTTCCTTTCCATGGGAAAACACCTGTTGTGTCCTCTTGCATTCTTATCTACTCTATAGTTTTTACAGTATAAGCTTTATGAAAATAATATATAATAATGCAGCTCTCTATGTACTGAAGTGATCAATTGACAAAACATATTACATAAAGAAAGCAAGGTATAAAACAGAGTATATAACCTGCTCCATTTCTGTAAATGCATGTATAGATATGGCAATGCATTAAACATTTCTGGAAGAATACATGAGCGGTAGCAGGGATTGCCTCTGGCGGTGGTGGGGGGGAGGAATAGATGTCTGGGGAACAAGACTGGATGGGAAATTTTTCACTGCCTTTTTATATCTCTCAAATTCTATATCATGCAAATAACCTATTCAAAAATAAATAAAAGATAATTATAAAACATTTATAATTTGGCTTCTTCAGTCCTGCCAAGCTCCAGATCATCTGATTCTCAGCCACAGACAGAAAGTAGCTCTTTTGGCAAAGCTATCTTTTTTTCCCTTCTCTGCTTCCTGATGTGCCACTCTTTCTTGTAGAACTTTATTGAAGGCTGCATGAAGCAGCAGCCTGCTTCAACATTCTGAATTTTTCCCCTTCATTAGAAGGGAAAACACTTCAATAGGAAGATGGCCTGAGTCCCAAATATATCAGACGGTGGTTTAGCCACTTTGCTAACTTGCCAGACTAAGATAGAGGGGTCTGCACTACCCTTCACCTGACCTCTTTGGCCAGGCCAAGACTGAATTTTAGGGTCTGTTACTTGCAAGAATTTTTATTATCTGCAGGCCTATCACACTGAATAGATGTTTAATTAATTATGATGCATATAAACGCATGAATGAATAATTTTTATTTACAGGAATAATCCACCTAATTTTAAATGTATTAACTAATAAGGATTTTAAAAGTCTGTATTTTAAATTTCCCAACTGTTCAGTAATTATAGCTGTCTTCTTTTCCCCTGATTTCAAGATCCAGTCAAGGATCATGCATTGTATTCAGTTGTCATATCCATTTAATCTCCTTTAAACTTAAAAAAAAGAAAAATTCCCAGCCTTTTTTGTGTCATGTTGTTGACATGTTTTAAAAGTCTGGGCAAATTGTTTGCAAGATGTCCCTTAATTTAGATTTTTCTGATTTTTTTTGATTATTAGATTGAGATTAAACATTCGTGGCAAGAATATTCCATTGGTGATGTTGTGCTTTCTCAAGGTATCATATCAAGTGTAAGAGGAGATTAGTAACACAGTAGAAAAGCACACTACTATGGTTTGATGGAAGGTCCAGTTTGAGTTTTTCAATTCTACTTGCTTTAACTTTACACTAAACAGGTAATTTCTAAGTGGTTTGTACTTAAATAGACCAGGTAGCAGGAAATAGTATTATATGCAGTCCATTTGCTATCATTTTGGAACAACAAAAAGTTGCCTTTTTAAATTTATCAGGTCTTGTGAGTCTGTAACAGTTTGGGGAGCTCTGATAAAATCAACTTTCTAATTTGCAAAACTGAGGGCCAGGTGGTAATAATATCCATTCATAGCACTGAAGTGAGAATTACTTGAGATGTTAACAGAAGTAAAATATCACTGAAAGTAATATGCTCTGTGAAGAGCCTGTATTAATATAATCAACCCCACTCAGGTATTTATCTTTAAAAACCACATATATGGCATACACTGTTGTTATTGTATCTGACACTGTTGTACTTTATGAATATTAATCTTTATAATAACCCTTCTACTTGGGTACTGTTATTATCCCTATTTACAGATGAGGAAACTAAGGCACAGAGAGGATAAGTAATGTTCCCAAGGTTATATAACAAATAAGTGGTAATGGGGGACTTCCCTGGTGGTCCAGTGGTTAAGACTCCACGCTTCCAATGCAGAGGGCATGGATTCAATCCCTGGTCGGGGAACTAGATCCTGCATGCATGCTGCAACTAAGAAACCCACATAGCACAACAAAGGTCCCTCATGCCGCAACTAACCCGATACAGTCAAAAGTAAATAAATAAAATGGTTAAAATGGTAAATTAAAAAAAAATAGGACTTCTCTGGTGACACAGAGGTTAAGAATCCACCTGCCAATTCAGGGGACATGGCTTGGATCCCTGGTCCATGAAGATCCCACATGCCGCGGAGCAACTAAGCCCATCCTCCACAACTACTGAGCCTGCACTCTAGAGCTCGCGAACCACAACTACTGAGCCCGCTTGCCACAGCTACTGAAGCCTGCACGCCTAGAGCCCATGCTCTGCAACAAGAGAAGCCACCACAATGAGAAGCCCACATACCGCAATGAAGAGTAGCCCCCGCACACCGCAACTAGAGAAAGCTTGCACACAGCAACAAAGACCCAATGCAGCCAAAAATAAATAAATAAATAAATTTATTTTTTTTTAAGTGGTAATATTTCCAACTGTTTTTCTGTGAGACCCCACTTGAAAACAGGCAGCAGCCTATATAGCTCCAGTGTATACGTAAGGATACTTTTCATTCAGCCTGTCCTTTAAATAAATATGTGTGTCTATGTTATTTCTGTTACAGAGAGAAGAGGTACTCCTTTATAGGGACTCGTAAAGGCATAGAGCATCTAGAGATTTACTGCCTCCATTACGCTGCTGGGTCTCACAGCACATGTTATGTTTTTATCAGTTTCTCTCCAGAAGGTAGGAGTTGTTTTCTCTCCATGAATTCTTCATATAATTATAGTTTTCTTGTCTGTGAACTTAATATTTATTGAATATGAAAAACATCTGACATCTATACATTAAAATGCCAATTGGGAGATTGGGATTTACATATATACACTAATATGTATAAAATGGATAACTAATAAGAACCTGCTGTATAAAATAATAAATAAAATTCAAAAAATAAATAAATAAAAATAAATAAAATGCCAGACTTCTCGAAATAGTTAAGACATACAATTCTATTATAAAATTAATACATGTTCATTGTAAAAAAAAGAAAAGACAATATGGAAAAGTATAGTAATCTTACCACCTTGAGATAAGTACTTTTTATATGTTGTCATATGTCTTTCTGAATTTATTGATATATGTCTATACGATGCATAATAATACATATATAATTATGCATTATATTATTATATACATATGTACATATATTATGACTAGAAATGATAGAATATAAATGCTCCTTGGCTAGAATGCTTCTTATTTAATTTTTTTAAATTTAATTTAATTTTATATTGGAGTGTAGTTGATTTATAATGTTGTGTTCATTTCAGGTGTACAGCAAAGTGATTCAGTTATACATATACCTATATCCATTCTTTTTCAGATTCTTTTCCCATATAGGTTATCACAGAATATTGAGTAGACTTCCTTGTGCTATACAGTAGATCCTTGTTGATTGTCTATTTTATTTATAGTACTGTGTATATATCAATCCCAATCTCCCAATTAATCCCTCCCTGCCACTTTCCCCCTTGGTAACCATAAGTTTATTTTCTACATCTGTAACTGTTTCTATTTTGTAAATAAGTTCATTTGTATCATTTTTTCAGATACCATATATAAGTGATATTATACGATACTTGTCCTTCTCTGGCTGACTTACTTCACTCAGTACGACAATCTCTGGGTCCATCCATGTTGCTGCAAATGGCATTATTTTGTTCTTTTTTATGGCTGAGTAATATTCCATTGTATATATGTACCACATCTTCTTTATTCATTCCTCTGTCGATGGACATTTAGGCTGCTTCCATGTCTTGGCTATTGTAAATAGAGCGGCAGTGAACACTGGGGTGCATGTATCTTTTCGAATTATGGTTTTGTCCAGATATATGCCCAGGAGTGGGATTGCTGGATTGTATGGTACTTCTATTTTTAGTTTTTTAAGGAACCTCCATACTGTTCTCCATAGTGGCTGTAGCAATTTACATTCCCACCAACAGTGTAGGAGGGTTCCCTTTTCTCCACACCCTCTCCAGCATTTATTGTTTGTAGACTTTTTGATGATGGCCATTCTGACTGGTGTGAGGTGATAACTCATTGTAATTTTGATTTGCTTTTCTCTAATAATTAGTGATGTTGAGCATCTTTTCATGTGTTTGTTGGCCATCTGTATGCCTTCTTTGGATAAATGTCTATTTAGGTCTTCTGCTCATTTTTTGATTGGGTTGTTTGTTTTTTTTGTTATTGAGCTGCATGAACTGTTTATATATATTGGAGATGAATCCCTCCCTGGTCACTTCATTTGCAAATATTTTTTTCCCATTCTGTGGGTTGTCTTTTCATTTTGTTTATGGTTTCCTTTGCTGTGCAAAAGCTTTTAAGTTTCATTAGGTCCCATTTGTTTATTTTTGTTTTTGTTTTCATTCCTCTAGGAGGTGGGTCAGAAAAGATCTTTCTGCAATTTATGTCAGAGAATGTTCTGCCTATGTTTTCCTCTAAGAGTTTTATACTTTGCCACCTTACATTTAGGTCTTTAATCCATTTTGAGTTTATTTTGTGTACGATGTTAGGGAGCATTCTAATTTTATTCTTTTACATGTAACTGTCCAGTTTTCCCCACACTACTTATTGAAGAGACCATCTTTTCTCCATTGTATATTCTTGCCTCCTTTGTCATAGATTAGTTGAGATAGGTGTGTGGGTTTATCTCTGGACTTTCTATCCTGTTTTATTGATCTATATTTCTGTTTTTGTGCCATTACCATATGGTTTTGATTACTGTAGCTTTGTAGAATAGTCTGACGTCAGGGAGCCTGATTCCTCCAGCTCCGTTTTTCTTTCTCAGGATGCTTTGGCTGTTCAGGGTCTTTTGTGTTGTAAAATTGTAAAAAAAAATTTTCTAGTTCCGTGAAAAATGCCATTGTTAGTTTAATAGGGATTCCATTGAATCTGTAGATTGCCTTGGGTAGTATAGTCATTTTGATAATATTAATTCTTCCAATCCAAGAACATGGCATATCTCTCCATTTGTTTGTGTCATCTTTGATTTCTTTCATCAGTATCTTATAGTTTTCAGAGTACAGGTCTTTTGCCTCCTTAAGTAGATTTATTCCTAGGTATTTTATTCTTTTTGATGTGATGGTAAATGGGATTGTTTCCTTAATTTCTCTTTCTGAACTTTCGTTGTTAGTGTGTAGGAATGCAAGAGATTTCTGTGTATTAATTATATATCCTGCAACTTTACCAAACTCATTGATGATCTCTAGTAGTTTTCTGGTAGCATCTTTAGGATTTTCTATGTATAGTGTCATGTCATCTGCAAACAGTTTCAGTTTTACTTCTTCTTTTACAATTTGGATTCCTTTTATTTCTTTTTCTTCTCTGATTGCTGTGGCTAGGACTTACAAAACTATGTTGAACAAAAGTGGCTAGAGTGGACATCCTTGTCTTGTTCCTGATCTTTGAGAAAATGCTTTCAGTTTTTCACCATTGAGAATAATGTTTGCTGTGGGTGTGTTGTATATGACCTTTATTATGTTGAGGTATGTTACCTCCATGTCCACTGTCTGGAGAGTTTTTATCATAAATAGGTGTTGAGTTTTGTGAAAAGCTTTTTCTGCATCTATTGAGATGATCATATGTTTTATTTTCTTCAGTTTGTTAATGTGGTGTATAAATTGATTGATTTGTGTATGTTGAAGAATCCTTGCGTCCCTGGGATATATTCCACTTGATCATGGTGTGTGATCTTTTTAATGTGTTGTTGGATTCGGTTTGCTAGTCTTTTGTTGAGAATTTTTGCATCTATGTTCATCAGTGATATTGGCCTATAGTTTTCTTTCTTTGTGACATCTTTCTCTGGTTTTGGTATCAGGATGATGGTGGCCTCGTAGAATGAGTTTGGGAGTGTTCCTCCCTCTGCTATATTTTGGAAGAGTTTGAGAAGGATAAATGTTAGCTCTTCTCTAAATGTTTGATAGAATTCGCCTGTGAAGGCATCTGGTCCTGGGCTTTTGTTTATTGGAAGAGTTTTAATCACAGTCTCAATTTCAGTGCTTGTGATTGGTCTGTTTATATTTTCTATTTCTTCCTGGTTCAGTCTCGGAAGGTTGTGCTTTTCCAAGAATTTGTCCATTTCTTCCAGGTTGTCCATTTTATTGGTATATAGTTGCTGGTAGTAATCTCTCATGATCCTTTGTATTTCTGCAGTGTCAGTTGTTACTTCTCCTTTTTCATTTCTAATTTTATTGATTTGAGTCTTCTCCCTTTTTTTCTTGATGAGTCTGGCTAATGGTTTATCAATTTTGTTTATCTTCTCAAAGAACCAGCTTTTAGTTTTATTGATGTTTGCTATTGTTTTCTTCATTTCTTTTTCATTTATTTCTGATCTGATCTTTATGATTTCTTTACTTCTGCTATCTTTGAGGTTTTTTTATTCTTTCTCTAATTGCTTTAGGTGTAGGTTAGGTTGTTTATTTGAGATGTTTCTTGTTTCCTGAGGTAAGATTGTACTGTTATAAACCTCCCTTTTAGAACTGCTTTTGCTGCGTCCCATAGGTTTTGGATCATTGTGTCTTCATTGTTGTTTGCCTCTAGGTATTTTTTTATTTCTTCTTTAATTTCTTCAGTGATCCATTGGTTGTTTAGTAACATTGTTTAGCCTCCATGTGTTTGTGTTTTTTACAGTTTTTTTCATATAATTGATTTCTAATCTCATTGCATTGTGGTCAGAAAAGATGCTTGATATGATTTCAGTTTTCTTAAATTTACCAAGCCTTGATTTGTGGACCAGGATGTGAACTCTCCTGGAGAATATTCCATGCGCACTTGAGAAGAAAGTGTATTCTGCTGCTTTTGAATGGAATGTCCTATAAATATCAATTAAGTCTCTCTCGTCTAATGTGTCATTTAAGGCTTGTGTTTCCTTATTGGTCTTCTGTGTTGATGATCTGTCCATTGGGGTAATTGGGGTGTTAAAGACCCCCACTATTATTGTGTTACTGTCAGTTTCTCGTTTTATGGCTGTTAGCATTTGCCTTATATATTGAGATGCTCCTATGTTGGGTGCATATATATTTACAATTGTTATGTCTTCTTCTTGGATTGGTCCCTTCATCATTATGTAGTGTCCTTCCTTGTGTCTTGTAACAGTCTTTATTTTAAAGTTTATTTTGTCTAATTAAAAAGCTGCTACTCCAACTTTCTTTTGGTTTCTATTTGTATGGAATTCCTTTTTCTATCCCCTCATTTTCAGTCTGTATGTGTCCCTAAAGCTGAAGTGGTTCTCTTTTAGACAGCATATACATGGGTCTTGTTTTTGTATCCATTCAGCCAGCCTTTTTCTTTTGGTTGGAGCATTTAATCCATTTACATTTAAGATAATTATTGATATGATTGTTCCTATTGACATTTTCTTAATTGTTTTGGATTTGTTTTTGTAGGTCTTTCTTCTTCCCTTTCTCTTTTGTTCTCTTATCTTGTGATTTGATAACTATCTTTGGTGTTGTGTTTGGGTTGCTTTTTCTTTTTGTGTGTGTATGTATTGTAATTTTTTGGTTTGCTGTTCCCATGAGGTTTTGATATAGCAGTCTATATGTATACAAGGTTGTTTTGTATTGCTGGTCTCTTTCCCACCTAGGGAAGTTCCTTTAACATTTGTTGTAAAGCTGGTTGTTTTTGTTTTATGTACTTACTTTTTGCCGTATAAAGTTAGCATTTTTATGAGGTTAAATCTATCATCTTCCTCATGGGTTCTGGTTTTGGTGTCTGCTAGTACATTGGCTTTTTTTTTTTTTTTTTTGGAACTGTGTATATTATGGACGGTTTTAAACACAAAGTATTTGGCAGAATAGTATAATGAACCCCCATGTACCTCAGTCTGGCTTCAGTAATTAAGAACTCACAGCTAATCTTGTTTCACTTATATCGTCTGTATTATTTTGAAGCAAATTCAGATATTAAATCATTAAATACTTCAGTATGCACACTGACTTTAAAGGTATTTTTAACTAACCTGTATTTTACATCTGCCATAGTTTTTCTTGCTGGAATCACTGACTTTCACTACAAGATACTTATAATGTTAAACCAAACGTCAGCATTAGTTAAGTTTATTGTTACATAATTTAGGATTTTAAAATAGCCTCTATGAGAATTTAATTATACTAAATACTTATGTTACTCCTCTCTCATTGATTAAATATACATATCTGTATGATATCTGTATAACTTTTTTGTTACTAAAGTTATATCTTAATAAAAAAATTCAGCTTCCTTTTTTACTAAAGTTATGCCTTATTAGAATCTATAACGCTTCTTATACCATGATATAAATTTTATTTTCCTGTCCTCAGAAGGCACTATCCTAAATTGTGAATTATGTTACTATATTAAAAAGACTTTCTAAGCCTTTTGAGTAAAACTTTGTATACACCTCTCCAGAAACATAACAGGGTTTGTTTTTTTAAAATCCTTGGATTAGATAGAATTTCATTTGTTATATGTGGTTAATATCTGATTAGTTTTTGAGCTATCAGTTCAGAAGAAAGCAATATCATCTTAGCGTCTTCTTCGGGGTTTGATACTGAATGTAAAAGTTCATCATAAGAAGTTAAGAAAGTATCTCATGATTACTAATGCCAGAAAGAGTACAGAATATCATTAGACATGATTCTTATTCAAAGAAGAAGGCTAAAAAAACCCAGAGTTAGTCTCAACTGGAAATAAGATTGTCAATACATATCAAACACAGAGAAGGAAAATAAATCTGAACCTTCATCATAGCTAAGTAATATCATGTAAGTTTTTATAGTTAAGAGAGTACTTTGGGTTAATATTGCCAGATTATTTCATTTTATAAATGAGAAAATAGAAGAGCAGAGAGCTTAACTGAAGCTTATCCAAAGTCACAAGAATTGTTTTTTTATCCAGTTTTCTCAGAAGCTATTTAAGAAGTATTATAAATAAAAGGTTCTAAAAAGTTATCATTATTAGCAACAATAACAATTATTCAGTGCTTACTGTATAGCAATCAATCTACTAAATACTTTGAATTATTTGTCTCATTTAATCCTTACAGTGTGCTTTGAGGTAAAATCTTTTATTACCCCCTTTTATAGAGGTAAGGAATCTGACTCTAACCCAGGCAGCCCGAGACACATAGCCCTCACTCTTAATTGCTGTTATTCAGAGAAGAGACTCTTAAATGTTATAATCAGTAAGAAATTGTATTTCTCTATCAACTAAAGTAGACATAGTTACTGGAAGAACAGAGAGAGGATTCCAGCAGTCAATCCTAGAGATAAAGCAGGAATGGAAAGTTTTGGCAAGATAGATGGCAAGAAATAACATCCTAAGGAAAAAAAATGTGAAAGGTCTAATTAAAGAAATTTGTGGCATGATTTGACTCTAGATTATTCCCTAATTTTCAGGGAATACTGCATCCCTTAATTCATTTTTGCATTTATAAAAGTTATTTTGGTTTTCAAATAAAAAGATGGCTTATCTTTTTCATAAATTAATGAAGAAAGCAACACTCAAAACATGTTGACTGTTGCTCTAGGTTTTAATGTTTGCTGCAGTTCATGTCTAAAGGTGCACATGAATTAAACAAAAAAATGAAATCATGAAAGAAGAATTTTTTTTAATGAATTTTCAAGTTTAGTTCTAAGTAGCAATCACAGTTTTAACTTGAGGCTTTTCTGGGTGATTGTGAGTAATGATTAGGTGGGATTACACACCCCAGGCAAAGCCCGAGGACATTAATCCTCCTAGACAGTCATTTATCCTCGAAATAAATGGTCCTTAGTTTGTGGAGTATTGTTTGAATTACCAGAAGGAATCAAGACTTGAGTCTGTCATTTTATCCCAAGGGTCATCTCAGGAGTCTGAAGCTTAAATATTAAGATAACTGTTTACCAAAATGAAAACCGTTGGCCGGCTTTTCATTTACTGTTGCTTTATTTTATTTTTACTGCTTTGGGGGTATGTATTTTTATTTACCCTCAGATGGAATTATGTATAAAAAATTGTAACCCCAAGAAAGTAATATCACTATTGAAAATTGTGTTCAACTGTGTAGAGCATCTATTCAGGGGAAATGGGTAAGATTTTTTTTAAAAAGATAATAAATTCCACCTCTCATTTTTATTAGATTTTCATGGAAATTTATGTTTGAGAGAATTCTGATTTACTACTCTTTTCTAAAAACATTCTTCTAGCCCGATCTTATCATGTAAAATTATGAACTGGTTAGTGTGGCTATCTTGAAAGCCCTGAAGTTTTGAATTCGTGGATAATTATGTATTTTCAATTACCAAAATCTCCATTTCCTTCCATCCTTATAGCTCTTTGCTCTAACTCTTCTCTAAAAACTTTGTGACTTAAGTTCTTAAAATGACTCCACCCTCTTTTAAAACATATTTACATAATAGATAGTAAGAGGGAGGAAATTAACAAACTAAAACATTTACTTAACTCACACAATGTATGAATAATAATAATGATAATACTAATAAAAAGGGTAGTGTTCTTTTAATCATCTAATAAAAGGGTAACGAGGCTTTATATAGGGTTTACTATATGCCAGTCACTATTCTAATTCACATTCTAACTCAAAACTCCATTATCATCCCCAATTTTAAATGAGGAAACTGAGTCAATAAGAGCTTAAATAGTAAGTAGTAAATTTGGGATCAGAAACCTGAACCAGGGCTTGAGGGAGCCACGGTAGAAAATTCTCAGTTCTACATGGTCTCACATCAATACATATAAGGCTTTGTACTGGGAACATAGTGGTAAATGAGGTAGGCACAGTTCCTGATTTCATTAAACAGAAAATTACACAATTTATTTCATTTCCACATTATAAGGTAATGCAAGAACATATGTAGGGACCTCATATAGTCTGGGAAAATCAGGCAAAGGATCTCTGAAGAAGGGGCATTTTAGCTGAGATCTGAGGGATGAGTATGATCCACAAGGTCAGGTGGAAATGGGGAGTAGGATAGGCAGGGGCCACAGTGTGACTTTTATGGGCCCTAGACACTTTTGCCTTCATGGGCCCCTTCCTCCATAAGAATATTAAAAATTGTATTTTGTGATTATACTGGTATGAAGACAAATATGTTAGTATTATATACTAAAACATTTTCTTTCAACGAAAAGTGTTTTTTTTTTTCCGTATTTTAATAGAAAGTAAAACATTTTCATGGACTCCTAAAAGTATTTTGGGCCCTAGGCACTTGTGCCCGCTGTGCCTAATGGATAAGTCAGCCTGAAGGTAAATATTGGGCCAAACATTTCAGATGGGAGGAACAGCATAGGGACTTGCTTGCTCAGGAAACTGAAAGGGGGCCAGTGTAGTCAGAGCAGAGAGTGCAGGGGAGGGAGGCATGAAGTGAGGCTTGTGAGTCAGTCAGGGCCCTGTAGGCAGTGTTATTTATCCTAAGAGCTTCCAAAGGGTGTGTGTGTGTGTGTGTGTGTGTGTGTGTGTGTGTGTGTGTGTGTGTAGGTAGGTGGGTGTGCTTAAGTCAAATTAATATATGCACATGGTTAAAATCAATAGTTCTTTGGTTCCCCTTTTCCCACTGATGCCTCACTTCTCTTTCCACTTTTCCTTCTGATATTTATCTTCATTTATCCAGGTAAAAGTAATTTGCTTCCACCTCAAATTTTTTAATTTATCACTTTCAGGCATCATATAGTAACGCGCACACACATACACACACACGCAAATAAAGGAGGCATTATAAATTCACTCACTTAACCCTACCCCACCTCTACCTTTTCTCTATCATTCTTCATTTGGTTTTACCTCTATTTTTGGTTTCTCTGTTGTAACTGTGGATACAACAGTATACCTTTATAATACCTTTATTTCTTATCCCATTAACTATAGGTGCTGCTTTGGGATCGTCCCCTCTAGCAGATGAGGACAAGTGTGTCCACATTCTCCGTGGTTCTGTTCTCAGTTCTTTCATCTTTGTATTTCTAAAATTGATGCCATTTACATCTACTTTATAACCATAATTAAGCATTTATATATTATTGTGTGAAAAGTGCCTTTGCATTTTCTGTTCCCACCACCTGGAACATCCATTCACCCACAGGACCACATTGACTGTTCCTGCCCTTCCTTAAGTTCTTGACCCAAGTGGCAGCTGCTCAGTAGGGCTGTTCCTGACCATCTTATCAGAAATAGCAACTCCCCTACCTAGGATTCTTGCTTTACTGTCTGTTGTATTTTTTGCTGTAGCACTTATTGTTAATACAAATCATATATTGTATTTCACTTAATTTTTAAAATTATTGTCACTCTCCCCATCCTTGACTACAGCTTCAAGGAGACAAGGATTATCTACTTTAATTTCTTTGATTTTTTTGGTTTACTATTTTCCCCCTCACTTTTATAATCTCAGTGGCTAAAATAGTGCCAGATACAGTATCATTTGAATTAATGATTAATTATAGTCCCAAGTAGTCTTTTTTGGTTATATTCCCTTACTTAGGCCATTTTTCAGTTTTCTTAAAATTTCTAATTGCCTATTTTTGTTTTTCTTGCATTGTTTTTCTTTGTCATATTCCCAATTCTTTCCGACTCTTCATTATGTGAAACATTCTGGGCATCTCTTTTTGCTTTTGTTGTTTTCCCTGGGAACTGCTCTTCTAGATCCTTACATCCTTTGGCCACACAACTGTCATCCTAAGGCTTCCCTTTCCTCCTCAACCCACATTTTTTCTCTTTTTCGTTGTACATCCTCCTTTAATGAAGCATATCCCTTAGCAACTTTCTAAGAAAGAATATATGGATGATAAATTTTTTGAACTTTCACATGTTTGAATGTTCTTTATTTTATTCTCACTAGGAGTGTATCCAGGTTCTAACATCAGAAGGTGCAAGCGTGGGAGCAGGGTCTGACTGGGGGAAAGGGGAGAAGTGGGGTTTGTGCATCAGTATTGGAGAGGGAGAAAAAGCATTAAAAGGTGCCACGTTCGACTACTTGCTCTACATGAGACACAGTCTAAAAACTGACATTTTGTACCACTTCTACAACTGACTGTTTTTATAATAGTCTTTTGTTTTTGTTTTTGTTTTTGTTTTTTTTTGCCATACACGGGCCTCTCACTGTTGTGGCCTCTCCCATTACGGAGCGCAGGCTCCGGATGCACAGGCTCAGCGGCCATGGCTCACGGGCCTAGCCGCTCCACGTCATGTGGGATGTGGGATCTTCCCGGACCGGGGCACGAACCCGCATCCCCTGCATCGGCAGGCGGACTTTCAACCACTGCGCCACCAGGGAAGCCCTATAATAGTCTTAACAATCATTGTGTTAAAAATTGTAGAAAGAGTACTGCCTTTGAAGAATGTGCTGAGGATAAGCAGTTGCTGCCTATCTAACTGCTTGCCATCTGAATTGTAGGTTGTCTGGGATTCTAGGGTACAAATCATTTTCCCACTGAACTTGGATGGTGATGCTCCACAATCTTTTAAAATTTATTTGCACCAGCCTGAGTTGGTCCTTTGTAGCTCATCTATTCTTTCCTTCTGGTAACTTTTGGGGTCCATTCTTGTTTTTCTTGGTGTTTTCAGTTCCCAATGATGTGCGTGTTATAGGCTTTTTTCTGTTCATGTTGTATTCAGTGAGCACTTTCATCTGAGGAGTTTAATCCCTAGAAAGTCATCTTGTACTATTTCTTTAGTAGTGTCCTTCCTTTTTTTCTTTTTTTTCTTCTTGTTCTTTCCTTCTGTAACTGTTGCTATTCTATGAAGGACCACATGAGCTGAACATCTAATGTCTCTTCTTTATAATAATATTTTCTATTTCGTTTTAAATCTATTTCCAGGCAATGCTCTCAATTCCTAAAACCAAACCCAAAAAAGAGATTCATAGGAGGGTTGAAATATAAAATTAAGTTTTCATTTTCCAAGAGTCTTTCATATTCTCTGGGAGTTTTGTTTGTTTGTCTTTGTTTGTTAAAGATGAAGAGGGTAGTGATTAAGAGCACAGATTTTGGACCCAGACTGAGCTTGAATCCCTATCTCCCACTTAGTAACTCTGTGACCTTGAGCAATTTTAAATTCTCTGTCTCTGTCCTAATCTGAAATGGGGATAATAATAGTCTACTTATCTCAGAGTTCTGAGGATTAAATGAGTTTGTAAACATAAAACGTTAAGAATAAAATCTGGAATGCAGTAAGCCTTATATGTATTTGCTATTGTCATTACTGTTATAATCATCACTAATACTATTTTGTGTATGATGTCTGCTCACTGTCCCTGAGGATGCTAGCTAGAGTTCTTTTTAAAATTCATCTTTTTTTCCCTAAGTTACCCATTTCCTCCAATTCAGCTTCATTTTTCTGTTTGCTTTTTTTTTTTCCTCTTTTTTATGCAGGAAGCTTTCTTTAAATAATCTGGTAATTCTTGGATACAGGTTCATATATAACAGTGAGGAAATAAACAGCTGATTGGGAGTTTTGCATACAAAGGCAGCTTTTCCTGATTTCAGGTGTTTAGGGTGGCTAGGACAGGACCCATTCATTACAATCAAGAGTCCCTAAATGCCAGAGATAAAAACTATTCATAGGATTGATTTTCCCCAAGAGGAGCCCTTTGATTATTTCTTTAGGAATGCCTTGCTTCAGTGGATGTGGGTGCCAGCTGTTCCTTATACAAACCTTAAATTAACCCCGCCGTTTTCAGCCCAACCTCTCACTGCTGCTCTCATTGCTGCCCTCTCACTGGGCATCTGCGAGCCTTTGGACCTCTCTGTAGTTCCGCAGATTGATGGATCCGATCTTAGCTTTTGCCACTCCATGTCTACTTTAGGCTGAGGTTTCCTGTGCTCCATCGCAGCATTTTTCTCTCTGTATTTTCCTGTTCACATTAATTTTTTGAAATCTCTCATCTGTTGATGGTCTGCCCCCCATACATTGTGGTGTCACTTATTTTTTATTCCTTTACTATCATTTTAGTAGGTCTTAAAAGAAGTAAAAACAAGTATGGTCTACCTCCCGTCTTTAACTAGAAGTCATTGAATATTTGTAAGTAGAAAAATGACCAGATCAAATGTCATTTGAAGTATAGCAGCATAAACTAACTGACTAGGTTTTCCTGGATATAATTATGTGATGCTTATAGCACCTAGCACGTGATATAGATAATAAAACTAGTTATTAAAATAATGACATAAATATATGTTCTTAGACATAAATAGATCAATATTTAATGAAATAAATATTAAGCAAAATATATTTATTATCATATTACATAAAATATTAATATGTTATATAATATATTATCCCCCAGGCTAAAACAGAAGTAACTTTCTTCAGAAATCATCTAATCTCTACCTACTCTAGCAGTGCTTTCCATCTATTGCTGAATACCAACCTATCTCTTTTATTATTGAATATAAACATGATTTTGCATAGAATAGCAGTAAATTGGTCTTAAACCAGCCTTTGACTTCTAAAAGCTTGTAATCCTTTTTTTGCAGTAAGATGACAGCTATGAGGATCAAAATACTATCTCATAGGGTGGCAATGATGGTTAAATGAGATAAAATATATAATTTCATTTTCTCCTTCTTCATACTGTGGACCCATTTTTAAACCACCTCTAGAATATTTCCATAACTAGAGTAAATTTGCTAATCCAAATCCCCTAACCTGTATCTATATGAAAATTTTGGTACTTTAAAGAGGATTGTTGCCAGCTCATGGAATGTTACATCTAAAAAGTGCTTTTCCTGCTTCCTTGTTGTCTTAAGCAGCTCCTTTGGGTACTTGATTAAAAGATACTTGTAAGCTTTAGTGCTGTTAAAGAAATATACATTGATTATAGCCAAGTCTTTATACTATGAATCATTTCTTTATCAAAGTTCTATCTTTATAAATTCTAGTCACTTAAATGCAGTTTTTTAGTACTTCCCATCTAATTTGTTGCGCTGTCATGTGTGATTTCTCTTTAATGTTATTGAATAGATTAAGAAAAGTGCACTTAGACAAGTTGCTTTCATTTGACTCTCCCTTAAAAAGAAATATACATACATAAAAATTATAAGTGGTAGCAGAGTTTTATTATAGATTATTAGGGTCTCTCATTTACTTCCTGTCTTTCACATAACCTGGGGAAGGGGAAAGGAGAAATTTTAAATCCAAAACCTAATAAATTCAGTAGATTTCAAGGAAAATAATAAAAATTACAGTAAAGAAGATTCCAGACTCCAGATATCTACAACTATGTGATTGTGGCTTAAAGAAATTGCAAAACCACTATGCATTTTTCATAGTTAAAATATATTGTCCACCCTTCGAGTTTCTTTATATAAATAAAAAGATTGTAATTTCAGATATCATTATTGTCCTACCTATTCGCCTTTATTGTAACTGGAAATTTTCAGTATCTTCTTCTTGTCTCTTTCTGACTGTTCAGTGCTCACACACACACATACAGTGTGTGCACGTACACACACACACACATCTGAGGGAGTAGTAAAACCACAAGGCATTTTATTAAGTAATGCTCCTCAATGGTTTTATTCATTTTAAATAATAGATCAGAAGTTCATTTTTAGGGCACTAGCTTCTGTTTTTATATAGGAATTATTTTTAAAACCATACTATGCTATTTTCTTTCATAATTTGAATGTTGTTATGATTTCTTGGTAGCACTACAGAAATCTTCCTGCTTGTTTTTTTTTCTATTCACAGTATTCAAAGTGAGTCATGTGACCTAGATATTGAAAATTGAGGTAGAGTGTGCTGCATTGCTGATATTTACTGTGAAACCTCAGAAACTGCTTCCACAGGCTAGAATTACAGGGTGCACACCATTTAATATTGCTGCACAATCATTTTTAAAGCTGGCATTAAAATATTGTTTTAAAATATTCAATTAATAGAACATAATGCTTTTATATTCCAGTTTAAAATGCACAAATAATAATTGTTCATTTTAAAGTTTTAGATCGTGCTAGATAAGACTCATTATGGATTTTTTTCCCCATTATTTACCTGTGTTTAGAATTACAGTAATCTACTTGTTTTGAAATCTAACCCCAGTAAGGTGCAATTAGTCTGTTGCTATTTCCTAACTTGGGGTGAACTCTGTTAAATTATTAAAAATAAAATAGTATCTAGAGTCTGCAGTATAAAATTGTGCTCATCAAGAGAAGTTATTTTACCATCTGTCAGATTGGTGTAGAGCATCTCTTTCAAGAAGTCAGCTTTTACATTCAGGAAGCCATATTCTCCCAGTGTGAAAAGCTCTTTCACCGTTTAATACTTTTGTGTAAAAAATAAAACCCAGAAAGGAAAGCACTGAATGAATTAAAGCATCTGAACAGGTGACTGACTTTCAAGTCATGTATGTAGTGAAAGAATCTGATTTGTTTTCTCTTTACTCACTGTAAAAATATTATAAAATAGAGGAAATAACAGATTACGTAACAACTCTCAGCTAAGAAAATTAAAGCACAAATGTGCTAAGGATCAGCTTTGTAGTTTTGTTTGTCCTTTTTTTTTTTTTTTTTTTTTTTTTTGCGGTACGCGGGTCTCTCACTGTTGTGGCCTCTCCCGTTGCGGAGCACAGGCTCTGGACGCGCAGGCTCAGTGGCCATGGCTCACGGGCCCAGCCGCTCCTCAGCATGTGGGATCTTCCCGGACCAGGGCACGAACCCGTGTCCCCTGCATCAGCAGGCGGACTCTCAACTACTGCGCCACCAGGGAAGCCCTGTTTGTCCTCTTGATGACAGAGAGATTAGCTTACCAAACTAATTCATAGGTTTCTTTATATAGCCAGGGAAAACTACAGAGTACCAGGGCAGAGGACCAGAATCCGTATTGAGAAGTCTAAGACCATAAGCTGGAAACTCAGTGCCTAGAATCCAATCTGAAGTACAAGGAGAGGCAGAAATAAGTAAGGAATACAACCAGGTTTGGCCAAAGCTGGGTAGAATGAGATGCAGTAAACAAATAAACAATAAGCAAATAAAGAGAGTGGCCCGGAACCAGGACTCTAACAGAAAGTGTGGGCACAGCATATTAATACCTTTTGGGGGAGTGAGAATGGGAGGCATATCAGGACTAGAAACTTATTATAATTGAACAGTACACCTAGCTCTGATTTGTCTCCAGCTCCTGGATGAATTTACTCGTCCTTTTTCCCGAATCAGTATTTCCCAAACTGGTGTTTCATGGAACAGTCTTCTAAAAGCTGTATCATGAAGGCCGGGAGAAAATATCAGTTGTCGAGTAAATCTGGAAAATGAAAATACACACACACACACACACACACACACATATATACTCTTCATATTTTTCTTTCTTGAAAATGCATAATGCCCTTATCATGTAAAAGTTTCTTAGTAGTCCTGGAAAAAAGAAATCTGTAAACCCAACCATTCCCAAACATGTTTGACCTGGAACACTATTTTGCATCATATCAAGTTCCATCTTTTAGAGCTGTGTTCTTCAGGACACCAGTTTGGGAAACTAACTGTCTTTTTTTATAACTATTTCAATAAGCTGTTGCAAAGCCATTTTTAAAAGGTAGGATATATGCTGAATAAATGAATGAATTTGTCCAATATTTACTAATATAGTTGTTTCAACTTCACACAAGATCCAGTCTTTGATACAAGAAGGGCTCACATTATTATTTGTATAGTCAGACAAATAGGAAATCACTATAGCTACTTATTTTTAAAGGTCACTTAGTGTGTTGAGTTATATAAGCTAGACTCTACCACACAGAACCACTGATCCCATATTTGGGGCAGCAATCACTATTCATTAATAAGAACATCAAAGCATGTTTCACAACAATTATATTGTGCTCTTAGTAATTCTTGGTAAAGAGGACTCCAACTAAAAGGGTCCTGAAGTGGTCTTGTGTTAACAAGACACACAGAACTGCCAGTAGCCAGGAGATTTATACTTTCTGTTCGGGATCTGCCATCAGCTGTCTATGAGACATTATAAAAGATATTTCTCTTCTGAAAAATGAGGAGATTACTACTTCCCAGCTAGATATTAAGAATGAACTTCTAAAAAATTCTAAGTTCTATGCTCATTCTCTACCCAATATTAATGTGAATTTCCAAAAGATGGATGTAGTATTAAAAGTTTCTGTTACGCTCTATTTTAAGTGATCTTCCAAACATAGTTTGGGAAATACAGGACTAAATATATTCCAAAATTCCTTGTAATTCTGAAATGTTATATTCAATTATTCTAAATTATATATTTACATTTTTCTCCTTACAAGAAAGAGGACGGTATAAGTTCTTTATAAGCAAAGAACTTTACCATGTGCTTGTGAGGGACCAGAGCTATTTGAAAAATGTCCTAGGTTACAGCATTATCTTATAACAACTCAACATTTAATTAGATCTTTTTAATTTTTAATTAATTAAAAATAATATATGCATGATTTTAGAGTGTTAAAGGTTTTTAAAGTTGTTTTATAGTATTGGTCTTTATGATTTCTAGATAAAATACTCTAAAATCATGAACATATTATTTTTTACTTTAAAAAATTGCATGTTACAACTCTAAGGAAATAATAGCTAAAGAAGAAATAGTTTTTCCAAAATAGAAACCGTGTTGGTTTTTGTCACTTAATTTAGTAATTCATCAGTGTCATGTGTCATCGCATATTCTTCTAAAACATTTTTGAATATGACATTATAGTAGCTTTCTGCTATTAAAAAAAACAAAAATAAAGGGAAAATATTTTATTTCTTTGGAGGTAGAGTGGAACGTAGAATGGTTGGGATTTTCTTAAGGAAAATTTAGTTGCAAAAAATATTTGGGACAGGAGACCATTTGAAAAGATTCTCACTGGCCAAATTTGAGACAGTTTGAGTATCAAAATAAATAATGATGATAATGAATTATAACACACTGAATAAAATAAGAATCTAACCATTAAATGAATAAATAAATAAATGAGAGAGAAAAGAAAGCTCTTTCTTAAATTAGAACGACAACTAATACAAGAGATCAGATCGTGGAGTTAGAAAACCATCAATGGGATGCTAAAATTAGTGGGTCAAATTTTACGTAAAATACTTCCAAAATATTTCCCCACGAATAACTTTTTAACTATAAAGGAAACAATCATTTGACAGTGGAGAAACCGGTGGACATCACATTAACAAACTGATCAAATTTAACACCATCAATATTGTATTAAACTGACATTTCATGTGCCTCCTGATATGATGCACTTGAAAAGCACACAGCATTACCTCTAGTATTCCGCCAAAATGCATAACGCAAAGCTAATTATGAGGAAACGTCAGACAGACTCAGAATGAGGGACATTTAACAAAATACCTGGCCTGCATTCTTCAAAAATGTCAAGATCAAGAAAGACAAAGAGAGGCCAAGTGAAAGGTCCATTTTAAAGGAAACTAAGAATCTTTAACAACTAAATGTAATGTGTGATAATGGAACCTGGCCCAGGGGATTTTTTAAAAAGTATAAAATGCTAAAAGGGCATTATTTAATAGTTATCAAAAATTTAATATGAACTGTGAGTTACATATATTAAATTTCTTGATTTCAAAAATTGTATTGTGGTTATATAAGAGAATGCCCATGTTCTAAGGAAATGCTTACTGAAGTTTTCAGAAGTAAATTGGCACATTGCTCCAATTTACTCTCAAAATAAGAAATTAGATAAATAGATAAGATACTTAGATGACAAAACAAATGGGGCAAAATGTAAACAATTGAGGAATCTAGATAATGTTTCTGGAGAGTTCCTCATCCTATTCTTGCAACATTTCTCTAAGTTTGAATTTATACCAAAATAAAAAGTTTTAATACTTCTTTGAACTCGAGTATGCCACTGAGAGTTAAAACCTGTTTCATTATCATGGGTCAAATTGTTCCAACTATCTAAGAAAAAAGGCCAAACCTTAGAAATGTATTCCTTGCTCTTTGTCCAAATTGATAAAATTATAAAGCTAAATTAATATGGTGATTAATCCCCCTCCCTCAAGAAAAGGTAATTTATAGTGTATTTGTGAGCCATGTTAAATTCTTTCTTTTTAAAGATTTATTTATTTTATTTTATTTATTTATTTTTGGCTGCATCGGGTCTCAGTTGTGGCCCGCGGGATCTTCATTGAGGCATGCAGGATCTTTCCTTGCGGAGCGTGGGCTTCTCTCTAGTTGTGGTGGGCGAGTTTTCTCTTCTCTAGTTGTGGCGTGCGGGTTCCAGAGCTCGTGGGCTCTGTAGTTTGTGGCACACAGGCTCTCTAGTTGAGGCGCACGAGCTCAGTAATTGTGGCATGCGGACTTAGTTGCCCCGCGGCATGTGGGATCCTAGTTCCCTGACCAGGAATCAAACCCGTGTCCCCTGCATTATAAGGTGGGCTCTTTACCCCTGGACCACCAGGGAAGTCCCTCATGTTAAATTCTTTATGTTATATGTACCATATGAATTCAGGGTATTAATATTTTAAGTGAATGCACTTGGAGAATGTACAACAGACAGCTGTTTCAAGATACACATAAAACTTAGACTACATCCATTCTTCCCAACCTCCACCCCACGTGCCACACGCTTGTTTATTCCTCATCCTCCACTTTATGTGGCTAATTCAAGTGTAACAAGAGCTTTGTCCGGTAATCTTTTTTGCCTTCTATATTTTGTAATTATTGTCACCGCTCTATAAAGGTGATAGTTTATGTATTAAATTAAGAAAGGTTTTTTAAAAAGACTTTCTCCTTAAAAAATTACCTAGTTTTTGATATTTTCTTTGTGTCATATATTACTATGTTTTATTTTTTAAGTGGGATAATCATTAAATTATCCTTTTAAATATTTTGAGTGCATTGCCATTTTTTAAAACCTGGCACAATATGTATATTTACATTATGTATGTTATTTACAGGTATTATATATATATTTACATAAAGGAAGTAAAAATATGTTTTACTTCTTTTACCCTTCTCAAAGTATAAATCTTGCCTTCTTTTTTTTTTGCGGTACGCGGGCCTCCCACTGTTGTGGCCTCTCCCGTTGGGGAGCACAGGCACCGGACGCACAGGCTCAGCAGCCATGGCTCACGGGCCTAGCCGCTCCGCGGCATGTGGGATCTTCCCAGACCGGGGCACGAACCCGTGTCCCCTGCATCAGCAGGCGGACTCTCAACCACTGCACCACTAGAGAAGCCCCAAATCTTGCCTTCTTTGGACACATAAGCTATATAGTCTTTATACACTAATTAATATTTGTTTTCTTTTCAGAAGTTACATTTGCAACATTGCGAGTTGGCAAGTCAGAGTAAAATCCAGAGGACTAAATTGTACTGCGGTTTAATTTTTTTAAGATATTTTCCGTTTAATAGATAATCAGGAGACAAAGACTGTAATAGATTCAGATATCAGCTGGTATAATTTTTGAATCCAAGAGTCTAGACCAAAAACAAATGTGTAAGAGGGGTAAACTAAGAGCAACAAAGTATGTGTGAATATATGAGTATGTTTGAAGCAGGATTTTTAAATTGTTTTGATGTTTCTGTGTAAGAAAGAATATTATTATTATTATTAGGCCATACCGCATGGCATGTGGGATCTTAGTTCCCTGACCAGGGATTGAACCTGTGCCCCCTGCAGCGGAAGCTCAGAGTCTTAACCGCTGGACCACCAGGGAAGTCTCAAGAAGACATATTCTTATTCTTAACGTTATAAATATTGAGAGAGATGAAGGATTGTTTTCTCACAGAACATTTAATGGCTTTCTAAGTAAAGGTAAATATATAAGCATTTCAGCAAATGATTTTTTTTTCTGTTGAATCTTATTTTTTTAATTCCACCAAGAATTTTATAGTCTACATTCAAAATGTGTTGAATAAAACATGTCAGTAATATTCTTGCCCTTTTAACAACCATATAATTTCTCTGAGAAAATGGTCCTGTGTCATCATGTAAAATTATTTTATAGAATTAAATCTTGGCGCTCTTATCTACATAAGAAAGGATTCAACACCAATGTTGACCTACTTTTTTTTCTCATTCAGATTTTTTTAGCAAGAGAATAACTGTCTCACACCAAGATTTGAAACCAGAATTTTATCGTAACGTATTTAAAAAGAGAAATTCATTCTTCTTGTGTTTCTGTAATCTGAATATCAGGTTATACCATATCAACAGCCAGCAGATGGAGAAAAAAAAAATGCTGTGGGAAGCTAGGCTATAAATACTAGGTTAATTCCAGAACTTCAAGATTTTCAAAATTTTGCTAAAGCTTCTCTAAACTCTCTGATCTTTTAGTAAGAAATTCATAGTTTCGAGTGTGAAAGAAAGGCACAGAATCTCAAGTTGAGGTCTGTATACTTCAGGTGGTTTCATCATCCTCTTATACTTCCTGTGAAAGCCATTTTTGGTTTTCTAATCTCCTCATTGGTGTCAGTTCAAAAAATCGTTCAATTGGGAATAGAAAAGTGATTTTTTCCCCCATAATACCAGTGTTGTGACTCTCTTATACATCTAGTGACCTTCCTATTAAAAAAAATCAATGTATTAAATTTACCCTTAGTAATTGAATGCCCAGTTGGAAAAGCTGCTTTGGCTTTCATTCATTAAGTATAATTCATGCACATGTGTGCCAGGTTCTGTAGTTGGATTAATGTTGCAGACATAGAAGATATAGTTCCCATTCTCAAGTTGCTTAAGACAAGCCGACTGAACCATAACAATGCAACATAATAAATATGATATAAGTAAAAACAATGTGCTATGGAGGTATGTAGTAATAGCTCCTAACCCAAAGTGGGTAGCTGTAGAAGTCAGTGATTTTGACTACCAAAGATGGGGTTAGTAAAATATGAGGTGAATTTTGTGATCCAAATCAGCTTTTTTCAAGACAAACATTAGTCTTATTAACATTAGCAATGTATTGAATGTCTATGATATGTTAAATGTTACAACAAATGCAGTCTTATCATCTATATTAGATATCTTAATAATAATGACAATTTTCCCTAAGAAAATATTTGTCTTATTTCTTCTGATTGTTGGGCTCTTTATAACCATAAAGAGTGGTATAAACCATAAAGACTGGTATATGCCAATTCAGGGCACACAGCTCTCATGTACTGTTGGCTTTCAGAGATACCCAAGGAAAACTATGGATTCATTAGTAAAAATTCATCCTTTACTACTATAAACCCAGCTCAAACTCATGTCATACTAATGATTGTTGGATCATTCCCTTCATCCTAGTGTGTGAAGGACAATAACTCATGATTACATTGTGAGCCCTCAGTGGTAGGAAAAAGCATTGTGATGTAGTGTTTCTGAAAAGTAGTAGTAATGAATTTGGAGAAACAGCCTTGAACAGAGAGGGAGATTTCCAAACACAAGAAAAAGGGAATACAGAAATTAAGACGAAAGATAAGAAGGTGAGAAAGGTTAGCAAAGAGAAAATGAGTTTAAGTGAAGTAAGGTAAGTGGAAGAAAATGTAATAGGCTCAAGAAGTTTGAGGACATTAATAGTTAAATATCATACAGAAAGACTTAATGGAAACTCACTTGTACTTGAAGTTGGGATGTTGGGCCGTCTTTGTTATTTTCTACAATTCTGTCTCTGATTTTTACCGACTCTGCTACCACGGTAACTGAGGGAAATTACTTTAGCCTTTGATCAGTTCTAATTAGCTCTCTATAGTGTAATGAAGACCTATATCTTATCTTTAGTTGCGTACTGCAGTAAACACATAGTTTAGTCGTATATAGTCATCTAATTTTTAAAAGAACTATGTGTTGATATGGCTACAGAATTAATTTTTAACTTTGGTAAGAACAGACTTTAGCGGTAAATGAAAAATTTGTTCTGTAATATCACAGGAAAGCAAGCAGGCCCAATTTTTGAATAAGCTGAACCATTCAACGTTTTCAGGAAGCAGAGGGAGAGAATATCTTTGAGAAGGTTATGTTTACTTATTTTTTATTTCCACTCATGATTTTAGTAGATCTCAGTCAATTGGGGGAACAATACCTCTTGTTCAGTGATACCATTTCATTCCAGTGAGAAGTACAAAGTGAATAACCGGATAATGACCTAACACAGTAATGATTCTTGTTGATTTATATCTCATATGGGGAAAAATAAAAACATGTTCATCTGTATTTGCTGTTGAAAGGAGAGGTTTTACAAATACCATTTTTGCTTTCACTTATCATGCATTACATCTATTATCTTTTCAATAATTGATAAATCATAAGACTTTTTGGACCAAAGTATATTGGAACCTTTAGGATTTTGAAAATTTCAAACTGATGGTATTCATATGACATAAATGTTGATGATGGCTTAAATTTTAAAACGGACAAGCTTCTGTCTACCTGCAAGTCACCTTTTTAGGAGATTCTGAAACCAGTTACATTTACTGAAAAATCGCCAATTAAAATGTGAAGCAAGTAAAATACTCTCAATAGTCATTAGGTTACTATAATCCTTTTTTTGTGTGTTTACCAATTAGAATTATTCTTAATACTGTAATTGGCTTTCCACACCCTCCTTTTTCAGCACAGTCCTTTTAAGTGTTGAATATAGCCTTACCTAATGACATTACTGATATAATATATTGAGATACTTCATTGGGTTGGAGTGACTTACTAGATGCCAATTTGCCACACCCAGAATGTTGCAAAGCTTAGAACATGGCACACAGGCCTATTTACTTGTTCCAGACTAAATAAGTATCTTTGTGTATGTGTGTGTATATATACATATGCCCATGTATTCCTTTATTTCAATGATCTTTATTACAGCGATAGAGGGCAGAACAATTCTGAATGTATACATAGGTGTTTAACAATCCTCAGTCATCTTATTATCTTGTACAGTGTAAAAGACCCTTGAGCAACATTAAGCAATATAAGACCATATTCTGTATTTCTTGTTATGGGTCTAAGGTATCCTAATTTATTTCTCAATAAATTAGTTAGTTAACAGGTGTTTGTTGAACACTTTCTAAGTGTAACCTAAAGTTTAAAGTAATATTAAAGAAAATAAAGTGAAACCGTGGCCCCTGTTGACCTTCCATTTAAGTGTTTCCCCATAGTAGAAGAATCTGCAGGTGACCAGTCTGCTCCCTTGCCCTGGGGTTGAGGTGTGGAGGACAGAGTACATCCTCTCAGAACCCTGGGATACTGAAGAAAATGATCTTTCAGACGATGTACAAATTGGTGCCACAGATACAAAGTAATAATAATACAGATTGTACTGTCCTCCTGAATTGTCATATCTAGCCTCCTTTCTGCCACACATACATATGACTATACTTATATTTTAGAGCATTTCTTTTTTTTACTCCTAAGTGTGCTTTTTTCTTAACATTAAAAAACAATACTATTTTAAATACTTGATCACTATTCCAGTATAATGATTTTATTTTGGATTCAAGTTAACTTCTTAGCTAACATTATTTAATGCCTGTTGTATACAAATATTATGTTAAACATTGATCCTGAATGCCACAGCCCTGGACTTTTATTTTAGCATCCTTTCCAAAGTATAATACATGTAATTAATGAAAATTCTATAAGCACCCGCTCCAAAACACCATGGTTTAATAGTATATCTTAGGCCTACTGCTGAATCTTTACTTTATTAGTAAAAAGAGAGTTTAGGGAAGAAATATTTTTAAATCTTATATTTTTGTATCAGTCAAGATTCTTTATTACAAATAACATAATTCTCTTTGACTAGTTTAACATCAAAGGAAACACAATAAAAGCTATTAAGTAGCTAACAGACTCCAGCAGGACCAGAGAACTGGCTCTGAAGTTAATAACATTTTCCAAGCATCTTTCAGGAGCTCCTCTAGCGAAAAACACTCTTTTCACTGGCACCCAGCACTTATGATGCATCCGTCTGAACACCACTACTGTCCCAGAAAAATATCCCAAAGAAATACCTGATATTTCTACCAACAAATCAAGTTATCCAAGAAGAGTTGTATCCTCAGGTTGTTTGCTTCCAGTGTCAAATCACGCTCTGTGAATTTGATTGCTGGAACCAAAGATACTTGCCTAGCTGCAAGACAGTCTCAGAATGCTAGTTTTCTGATCTCTGCCTTAAGAAGATTGGTATCATATTGTAGAAAGTTAACAAAATATAAAGGAAGTATGCAAAACGTTGTGGCAGCCAGGGTGACCAATGCCACAGACAACAGTGACCTAGATTAATTTTCATGTTAAATCTTTGCAGCATTTTATATTTTTAGGGGTCAGATATAGGTCATTGTCTTTCTCTGGGAAATTTATTCCAATCTTTGCCTTCAGTAACCATCCAAATTATTTTCTCAGTAAATCACCCACCATATATTAACTTCTCTAACCACCATTCATTGTTGAACTGAACAAGAGGAGCACATCTGTGGTGTAAGGCAAGATTTCTTGCCCTTAGCACTATTGACATTTCAGATGGATAATTCTTTGTTGCTGGGGACTGTCCTGTGCATTATGGGACGTTTAGCAGCATCTCTAGCCTCTACTCATTAGGTGCCAGTAGCATACACACACACACACACACACACACACAATGATAATTAAAATTGTCTTCAGAAATTGACAAATGTCCCCTGGGGTGCAAAATCACTGCCAGCACTGAGCTCTGCCCACCAAAGCAACACCCAGCTCTACCCACCACCAGTCCCTCCCATCAGGAAACTTCCACAAGCCTCTTAGATAGCCTCATCAACCAGAAGTCAGACAGCAGAAGCAAGAAAAACTACAGTCCTGCAGCATGTGGAACAAAAACCACATTCACAGAAAGATACACAAGACAAGAAGGCAGAGGGCTATATACCAGATGAAAGAACAAGATAAACCCCAGAAAAACAACTAAGTGAAGTGGAGATAGGCAACCTTCCAGAAAAAGAATTCAGAATAATGATAGTCAACATGATCCAGGACCTCGGAAAAAGAATGGAGGCAAAGATTGAAAAGTTGCAAGAAATGTTTAACAAAGACCTAGAAGAATTAAAGAACAAACAAACAGATGAACAGTACAATAACTGAAATGAAAACTACACTAGAAGGAATCAATAGCAGAATAACTGAGGCAGAAGAACGGATAAGTGACCTGGAGGACAGAATGGTGGAATTCACTGCTGCAGAACAGAATAAAGAAAAAAGAATGAAAAGAAATGAGGACAGCCTAAGAGACCTCTGGGACAACATTAAACACAACGACATTCTCATTATAGGGGTCCCAGAAGGAGAAGAGAGAGAGAAAGGGCCCGAGAACATATTTGAAGAGATTATAGTCAAAAAATTCCCTAACATGGGAAAGGAAATAGCCACACAAGTCCAGGAAGCGCAGAGAGTCCCATACAGGATAAACCCAAGGAGAAACATGCCGAGACACATAGTAATCAAATTGGCAAAAATTAAAGACAAAGAAAAATTATTGAAAGCAGCAAGGGAAAAACGACAAATAACATACGAGGGAACTCCCATAAGGTTAACAGCTGCTTTCGCAGCAGAAACTCTACAAGCCAGAAGGGAGTGGCATGATATACTTAAAGTGATGAAAGGGAAGAACCTACAATCAAGATTACTCTAGCCAGCAACGATGATCTCCTTCAGATTCGATGGAGAAATCAAAAGCTTTACAGACAAGCAAAAGCTAAGAGAATTCAGCACCACCAAACCAGCTCTACAACAAATGATAAAGGAACTTCTCTAAGTGGGAAACACAAGAGAAGAAAAGGACCTACAAAAACAAGCCCAAAACAATTAACAAAATGGTCAAAGGAACATACATATCGATAATTACCTTAAACGTGAATGGATTAAATGCTCCAACCAAAAGACACAGGCTTTCTGAATGGATACAAAAACAAGACCCATCTATATGCAGTCTACAAGAGACCCACTTCAGACCTAGGGACACATAAAGACTGAAAGTGAGGGGTTGGAAAAAGATATTCAATGCAAATGGAAATCAAAAGAAAGCTGGAGTAGCAATACTCAGATCAGATAAAATAGACTTTAAAACAAAGAAAGTTACAAGACACAAGGAAGGACACTACATAATAATCAAGGGATCAATCCAAGAAGAAGATATAACAATTGTAAATATATATGCACACAACATAAGAGCACCTCAATACATAAGGCAACTGCTAACAGCTATAAAAGAGGAAATTGACAGTAACACAATATTAGTGGGGGACTTTAACACCTCACTTACACTAATGTACAGATCATCCAGACAGAAAATTAATAAGGAAACACAGCTTTAAATGGCACAATAGACCAGATAGATTTAATTGATATTTATAGGACATTCCATCCAAAAACGGCAGACTACATTTTCTTCTCAAGTGCACACAGAACATTCTCCACAATACATCACATCTTGGGTCACAAATCAAGCCTCAGTAAATTTCAGAAAATTGAAATTATATTGAGCATCTTTTCTAACCACAACGCTATGAGATTAGAAATCAGTTACAGGGGAAAAAACATAAAAAACACAAACACATGGAGGCTAAACAATACGTTATTAAGTAACTAAGAGATCACTGAAGAAATCAAGGAGGAAATCAAAAAATACCTAGAGACAAATGACAATCAAAACACGATGATCCAAAACCTATGGGATGCAGCAAAAGCAGTTCTAAGAGGGAAGTTTATAGCTATACAAGCCTACCTCAAGAAACAAGAAAAATCTCAAACAATCTAACCTTACACCTAAAGGAACTAGAGAAAGAAGAACAAACAAGACCCAAAGTTAGCAGAAGGAAAGAAATCATAAAGATCAGAGCAGAATTAAATGAAATAGAAACAAAGAAAACAATAGCAAACATCAATAAAACTAGAAGCTTGTTTTTTGAGAAGATAAACAAAGTTGAATAACCATTAGCCAGACTCATCAAGACAAAGAGGGAGGGGCTTCCCTGGTGGTGCAGTGGTTGAGGGTCTGCCTGCCAGTGCAGGGGACATGGGTTCGAGCCCTGGTCTGGGAGGATCCCACATGCCGCGGAGCAACTGAGCCCGTGAGCCACGGCTGCTGAGCTTGCACATCTGGAGCTTGTGCTCTGCAACAAGAGAGGCCATAGCATTGAGAGGCCCACGCACCATGATGAGGAGTGGCCCCCCGCTCACCGCGGGTGCAGAAAGCCCTCGCACAGAAACGAAGACCCAACACAGCCAAAAATAGATAATAAATAAATTTAAAAATTAAAAAAAAAAGAAAAGAAAAGGAGAAGACTCAAATCAATAAAATTAGAAATGAAAAAGAAGTTACAACAGACACTGCAGAAACACAAAGCATCCAAGAGACTACTACAAACAACACTATGCCTATAAAATGACAACCTGGAAGAAATGGACAAATTCTTAGAACGGTATAACCTTCCACGACTGAACCAGGAAGAAATAGAAAATATGAACAGACCAATCACAAGTAATGAAATTGAAATGGTGATTAAAAACTTCCAGCAAACAAAAGTCCAGGACCAGATGGCTTCACAGGTGAATTCTATCAAACATTTAGAGAAGAGCTAACACCCATCCTTTTCAAACTCTTCCAAAAAATTACAGAGGAAGGAAAACTCCCAAACTCATTCCATTAGGCCACCATCACACTGATACCAAAACCAGACAAAGATACTACAAAAAAAAGAAAATTACAGACAAATATCACTGATGAATGTACATGCAAAAATCCTCAGCAAAATACTAGCAAACAGAATCCAACAACACATTAAAAGGATCATACACCATGATCAAGTGGGATTTATCCCAGAGATGCAAGGATTCTTCGATATACGCAAATCAATCAATGTGATACACCATATTAACAAACTGAAGAATAAAAACCATATGATCATCACAATAGATGCAGAAAAAGCTTTTGACAAAATTCAACAGCAATTTATGATAAAAACCCTCCAGAAAGTGGGCATAGAGGGAACCTACATCAACATAATAAAGGCCATATATGACAAACCCACAGCAAACATCATTCTCAATGGTAAAAAACTGAAAGTGTTTCGTCTAAGATCAGGAGCAAGAGAAGGATGTCCACTCTCACCACTATTATTCAACATAGTTTTGGAAGTCCTAGCTACAGCAATCAGAGAAGAAAAACAAATAAAAGGAATACAAACTGGAAAAGAAGAAGTAAAACTGTCACTGTTTGCAGATGACATACTATACATATGGAATCCTAAAGATGCCACCAGAAAACTACTAAACCTAATCAATGAATTTGGTAAAGTTGCAGGATACAGAATTAATGCACAGAAATCTCTTGCATTCCTATACACTAATGATGAAAAATCTGGAAGAGAAATTAAGGAAACACTCCCATTTACCATTGCAACAAAAAGAATAAAATACCTAGGAATAAACCTACCTAGGGAGACAAAAGACCTGTATGCAGAAAACTATAAGACACTGATGAAAGAAATTAAAGATGATACAAACAGATGAAGAGATATACCATGTTCTTGGATTGGAAGAATAAATATTGTGAAAATGACTATACTACCCAAAGCAATGCAATCTATACTAGTCAGATCCAATGCAATTCCTATCGAATTACCAGTGGCATTTTTTAAAGAACTAGAATAAAAAATCTTAAAATTTGTATGGAGATACAAAAGACCTCGAATACCCAAAGCAGTCTTGAGGGAAAAAAACGGAGCTGGAGGAATCAGACTTCCTGAGTTCAGACTATATTACAAAGCTACAGTAATCAAGACAATATGGTACTGGCACAAAAACAGGAATATAGATCAATGGAACAAGGTAGAAAGCCCAGAGATAAACGCATGCACCTATGGTCAACTAATCTATGACAAAGGAGGGAAGGATATGCAATGGAGAAAAGACAGTCTCCTCAACAAGTGGTACTGGGAAAACTGGACAGCTACATGTAAAAGAATGAAATTAGAACACTCCCTAACACCATACACAAAAATAAACTCAAAATGGATTAAAGCCCTGAAATTTAAGGCTAGACACTATAAAACTCCTAGAGGAAAACATAGGCAGAACACACTATGATATAAATCACAGCAAGATCCCTTTTGACCCACCTCCTACAGAAATGGAAATAAAAACAAAAATAAACAAATGGGACCTAATGAAACTTCAAAGCTTTTGCACAGCAAAGGAAACCATAAACAAGATGAAAAAAACCCTCAGAATGGGAGAAAATATTTGAAAATGAAGCAACTGACAAAGGATTAATCTCCAAAATTTACAAACAGCTCATGCAGCTCAGTAGCAAAAAAACAAACAACCCAATCCAAAAATGGGCAGAAGACCTAAATAGACATTTCTGTAAAGAAGACATACAGATGGCCAAGAAGCACATGAAAAGCTGCTCAACATCACTAATTATTAGAGAAATGCAAATCAAAACTACAATGAGGTATCACCTTACACCAGTTAGAATGGGCATCATCAGAAAATCTACAAACAACAAATGCTGGAGAGGGTGTGGAGAAAAGGGAACCCTCTTGCACTGTTGGTGGGAATGTAAATTGATACAGCCACTATGGAGAACAATATGGAGGTTCCTTAAAGAACTAAAAATAGAACTACCATATGACCCAACAATCCCACTACTGGGCATATACCCTGAGAAAACCATAATTCAAAAAGAGACATGTACCAAAATGTTCATAGCAGCCCTATTTACAATAGCCCAGAAATGGAAACAACCTAAGTGTCCATCATCGGATGAATGGGTAAAGGTGTGGCACATATATACAATGGAATATTACTCAGCCATAAAAAGAAACGAAATTGAGCTATTTGTAATGAGGTGGATGGACCTAGAGCCTGTCATACAGAGTGAAGTAAGTCAGAAAGAGAAAGACAAATACTGTATGCTGACACATATATATGCAGCACTGTTTACAGTAACCAGGTCATGGAAGGAACCTAAATGCCCATCGACATTTGAATGGATAAAGAAGATGTGGTACATATATACAATGGAATGTTACTCAGCCGTAAAAAGGAACGAAACTGGGTCATTTGTAGAGACATGAATGCATCTACAGACTATCATACAGAGTGAAGTAAGTCAGAAAGAGAAAAACAAATATCATATATTAACGCATATATGTAGAACCTAGAAAATGGTACAGACGAACCAGTTTGCAGAGCAGAAATTGAGAAACAGAAGTAGAGAAAAAACGTATGGACACCATAGGGGGAAAGCCACGAGGGGGCATGGGGGTGGTAGTGTGATGAATTGGGAGATTGGAATTGACATGTGTACACTGATGTGTATAAAATGGATGACTGGACTTCCCTGGTGGCGCAGTGGTTGAGAGTCTGCCTGCCGATGCAGGGGACACGGGTTCATACCCTGGTCCGGGAAGATCCCACATGCCGCAGAATGGCTGGGCCTGTGAGCCATGGCCGCTGAGCCTGCGCATCCAGAGCCTGTGCTCCTCAACGAGAGAGGCCACAACAGTGAGAGGCCCACGTACCGCACAAAAAAAAAAAAAAAGAGGATGACTAATAAGAAAAATAATTAATTAAAGAAAAAAAAGACAGGCAAGGCTCCTGATCCCGTGTAGCTCATATTCTAAAACAGTGGAGGATGGGAAGGAGGCAGACAATAAACAAGTAAATAATAAATGAACAGAATATTTTAAAAAAAAATCACTGCCAGTTGAGAGCCACTAAGTTACAGCTGTGTTTTTGCTTAGTGGATAGCTTACACAAATAAATGGAAGCCACCTTTGACTACTTTATCTGTGTTTCTCACCATTGATGTTGTAGTTATATGTCTCTCACTGCTTCCCCTAAACTCTTTTCATCAAAATGTAAGGAATTGTATAAATCTATAAAGGAGGTTGAAAAATTATCCCTTCTGTGTAGCTTCCTCCAGTACTTCCCTTTTGCTTTGTCTTCTGTCCCTTCTGCACAGTGTAACTATTCTACATCCTCTCCCTTCTTCAAGGGTAGTCTTGACATTGGATACTTATAGGAAGGAAGGGAGAAGAAAAGTTAGTTCATATTTTCAGTTTAAACTTTGTGCCCCAGAAATTTGGTTGATTGAGTGAGTACATATTTCTTAAGCTTATCATTGGAACAAATGAAATACAAGTTTCCATTTTGTCATTACATTAAATTTACTTGAAAAGATGTTCCCAGGATACAGAAATTAGCTGTTATGTAGTCAAGATTTGGGATAGAGCCTGGAAAGCCTCTTTAAAAAATCTTCCGATGTTTCCTTTTGTAATTCAGAGCATGCACAGGGAAATATAGGTGAGCCACATGAATTGCCTTTTTCTTTTCATGCTTATTGCAGTATTCATTAATTTATATATATTATCACTCCTTAAAAAATAGTTTATATGAGTAAGATGGTTTTATATATTAATCCTTAACTATCCTAAGCAAAAATAAAATAGTAAAAAGAAAATCAGTTTAATGACATTTGGTTTCCTGATAAATTTCAAAGTTGACATGAATCATATTGCTACTTTTTCAAATTAACTTGCAAAATTGCTAACCTGCTTTAAGAATTTAGGAGCGTGCTTTTCCAAAATTGAAAAGTGACATCTAATTTCCTTATTTTATGCATTTCTTTTACTGCTTAATAAGTTGTAGCTTTGCAAGTATAAGAACATTATTAAATTTCTTTTTGTATTGCTTTTAAATAGAATGAATAATTCAGATTTTTATAAGAATAGTTTCAGTTTTTATACTGTATCATAAATAGCTCATCAGCAGTGTGAAAGAGATTTTTTTCTCCTTGCCAGAAATACTTAAGTTTTTTCTATTGTTAAAAAAGAAAGAAAGAGAAATGTTGATGTTATTCTGTCTTGAAATAATTCACTAATTCTAAACAATACATTTTTATTTATTAATTTTGGCTAACTTTAGCTTAATGTATCTCCAGAGTGTTTATTATTCTAATTTCATTTAGAATTTGTTATAGCTCAGATATGTTTTAACAGTATATATAGGAAAAATACTTATTTACAAATGTGTGATTAGGTAATCACAAACATATAATTTTTTGCTATCCGTTGACCTATTTGGAAAGTAACAAATATTTTGTGGCTTACATCTTCCTATTTTTAATATTAGCGAGGTTAGAATTTTACATAATGCATCAAATGAAAAGAATTTGGAGAGTCTGAGGTATACTGTGTAAAATATAATTACACATAAGAAATTGATATTCATGTTTTATTATTTATGGTTAAAATTAAAGAAAATATTTAATTGGAAAGAGAAGATAATACATTCTTGCTCAAGTCTGAATTATCATTAAATTTTTTAGAAACTATTAATTTTTATTATAGAATAATACTATTTTGAAAATAGTGGAATAAGAAAATCAGAATGAAGACCTCCATTTCTAGCAGTGTAACAGATTGCTCTGAAGAGCTGTCTTAATTGTAAACAACCAAATCTTGCATAAAACTTAATATTATTTCATTGTTATGTTCCACAAGTTGAAGTAAAACCTCAACAAGCAAGGAAAAATAAAAACTTGGGCTGAAACTAAAGCATGAGCAGTAAACATACAAGACAGGTGGATTGTCTTAATGGCAAATGAAAGTAAAAACACTTAATCCAGAAAGAAACCTATAGGCCAACAACAAGATAAAGAAGCTGGAAGAAATTCTCACTTAAAGCCCCAGGTGGGGTTTTTTTCCTCCTGTTTTACTTACAGATTATGTCAACCATATATGTGTTCATGATCAAAGTCCAGCAAACACAAGGAAATAACCCATTGTGAGTGAGATTTAGCAGTATTGACCTAAAACAAATAGACTGCCAGTTATTTCTCCAGGGAAAAAAACGGGGGTTAATTTGGGATCAGCAGAGAAGTGCAATTCGGAGTCTGCATCCATGGTGAGCCACATGCAAGTCTCCACAAAACAAGGAAAGGAGAACTCCTTTATAGAAGAGAAAAAGAAGTTGGAAGGGTTATAGTAAACTAAGAGTTTATGATTGGCAGAATTGTTGCCAGGAAAGAAGAGAAGTCTTTCTTCTTCCTCTAGGCTCTGCCGTCATCTCAGAGCATGAGAGCTCCCTCTTCTGGTATCACGACTCTGTTTAATTGAGGTTTCTGTTTATTAATTTTTACAGTAGAAATGACAAATTACAAATTTAGACCCCCAAGGACTGCAGATACTGAAATTATCTGATGTAGAATATGTAAAAGCAAACCTGAAATACTTTTAAAAATAAGCCAACAGAATTGAACTTACAAGTGGAAAATTTAATTGTCGAAATGAAAAAGAAATCCTCAATGGACAGGTGTATTAGTCAGTATCTAGTCAGAAAAACAAAAACCATTCTAATTATTTTATACAGAGACGATTTAATACAAGGAATTGGTTACACAGGTTATTAGAAAGGACCAGGAAGGCAAAGAGAGGATGACTGGCAGAGCAAATAAAAAGGAAAAAGGAGTAATAGCCAGAGCTCAGAAGCTGCTAACATTTCTTGGTTGGAGCCTGTGATCCTAGATTCACTGAGATGCTGTTGCAGTCACTTTTGGATCCACCAAAGTGGTGTCATCTCAGCCAGAATTACCAAAAAGTCACACTGCCTCTTCTCAAAATGCTGCGTTCCAGAATCACCTCTTCCCTGTTGCCCAAATAGCAACGCTTTCTTTATAATCTGCAACTGGTGTCTCTTACTGGAAGAATTCAATAGGAAACTTGTCAGGGGAACCAGGCATTTTCAAACTCCTCACCTCATACAATACTAAGCAGAGCATAGAACAGTGGAAACAATGAGGTCTTTAAGAGTCAACAGACAAATAGTTGGCAGAATGGGTTATGTATCAGTTTGAACACAGCTGAAGGGAGAATTGGCGGGTTAGATGGGATGTTTTAAAATGACAGAATATATGAGAAAAACAAATACATTGAAAACATGAAACAAAGGTAGAGATTTGTAGGCTTAAATGGGAAATTCTGAGACTAATCAAAGCTTCCCACAGAAAACATAGAGGAAATGAAGTATAGACAGTATTTAAAGAGCTAATAACTGATAATTTTCCAGAAATGGTGAATAGAGTCTACAAATAGCAGAAGCACAAGATGTAACAAGCAAGAAAAATAAAAATAAATCCATATCTTGAGATTGTACGGTAAAACTGTAGGACATCAGACAAGAAAAGGTAGTAAAAGCAGCCTGAGGGGGTAAAAACACATAAGCTGAAAAGAAACAATGAAATGGACAGCAGACCCCTCAAAAGCAACAATGGAAGCTAGAAATCAATGGAATATCTTTAAAGTGCAGAGAGAAAACACTTGTCAACCTAAAATTGTGTGCCTAGCAAGTCGTTTTTTCAAGCCAAAGTTCTAAAAAATGTGAACAACCAAAAACAGTTTACCAGGAACAGACATAAACTAAAGGAACTTCTAAAAGGAAATGATTAATTAAGAAAAATATCATTAAAATGACAGAAAAAAGGAAATAATTTCAAAGTCAAATATATGATGCTAGAAGTAATGATGAGTGAAAAAATTAGCCGATAAAATAAATCCACTAAAATCTATATAAAAACCATTACTACTAGTAGTAATAATAGATATTATTATTTAACGTTTCAGGGGTTGAAGAAAATGGGAAGAATGTAATGTTAGACATCAACAGCATGAAAGCCTGGGGAGGGATACAGCAGAGATTATCAGTACGCATAGTAAAATTTCCAAGGAAATTAAAAGAGTATAAAAGGAGTGTATGAGGGCAATTCCATGGCAGTCCAATGGTTAGGACTCAGCTCTTTCACTGCTGGGCCTGGAGTTTGATCCCTGGTTGGGGAATTATGGTCTCACAAGCCACACAGTGCAGGAAAAAAAAAAGAGAGAGAGAGAGAGGGTATGATATCCAGTCCAATAGAAGGGAAAAAATGGAATAAGTTCCAAACAAATAAAAATTATGCCAATCAATTTTTAAGGCAAGAACAGAGTTTGTATTTTAAGCATAGAAAAGTGGAACCAATAGAAAGCAAAAGGTGTAAAATAATTGAAACAAGTCTAAATACATTAGCAATTACAATCAGTGACACTCTGAAAACAAAGACATGAAAAAGTTAAAAATAAAAGGTAGTAGAGGGCTTCCCTGGTGGCGCAGTGGTTGAGAGTCCGCCTGCCGATGCAGGGGACACGGGTTCGTGCCCCGATCCCGGAAGATCCCACATGCCGCGGAGCGGCTGGGCCCGCGAGCCATGGCCGCGGAGCCTGTGTGTCCGGAGCCTGTGCTCCGCAACGGGAGAGGCCACAGCAGTGAGAGGCCCGCGTACAGCAAAAAAAAAAAAAAAAAAAAAAAAGGTAGTAGAAAGTTATACTGGGCAAACACCAAACAAACAAAAGCTGGGGCATCAATCTTTTTTTTTTTTTTTTTTTTTTTTTTTTTTTTTTTACGGTACATGGGCCTATAACTGTTTTGGCCTCTCCCGTTGTGGAGCACAGGCTCCGGACGCGCAGGCTCAGTGGCCATGGCTCACAGGCCCAGCCGCTCTGCGGCATGTGGGCTCTTCCCCGACCGGGGCACGAACCCGTGTCCCCTGCATAGGCAGGTGGACTCTCAATCACTGTGCCACCAGGGAAGCCCTGGGGTGTCAATCTTAATGTGACAAGCATGACTAGAGATAAAAAGAGTCACCACATAATAATGAAAAGTTCAGTTCACTAGAAAGATATAATATATAACATGCTCCCTGGTTTCAAACTATATTACAAAGCTATAGTAATCAAAACAATATGGTATTAGCATAAAAACAGGCATGTAGGTCAATGGAACAGAATAGAGATCCCAGAAATAAACCCATGCATGTATAGTCAATTAATTTACAACAAAGGAGCCAGGAATATGCAGTGGGTAAAGGATAGTCTCTTTGATAAATGGTGTTGGGAAAATTAGACAGTCTCATTCATGAAGAAGAAGGAAACTGGACTGCTTACATCATACACAAAAATTAACTCAAAATAGGTTAAAGATGGGCTTCCCTGGTGGTGCAGTGGTTGAGAGTCCACCTGCCGATGCAGGGGACGTGGGTTCATGCCCTGGTCCGGGAAGATCCCACATGCCGCGGAGTGGCTGGGCCCGTGAGCCATGGCCGCGGAGCCTGTGCTCCGCAACGGGAGAGACCACAACAGTGAGAGGCCCGCGTACGGCAAAAAAAAAAAAAAAAAAATAGGTTAAAGACTTGAACACAAGACTTGACACCATAAAAATTCCTGGAAGAAAACATAGACAGTAAGCTACTTGACATGTCTTGGCAATAATTTGTTGAATTTGACACCAAAAACAAAACAACAAAAGCAAAAATAAACAAGGGGGACTACATAAAACTAAAAAGCTTCTGTACAGCAAAAGAAACGGTCAACAAAGTGAAAACACAACCTACTGAATAGGAGAAAATAATTGCAAATCTTACATCTGATAAGGAACAAATATCCCAAATGTACAAAAAATAAAATTCAAAAATAAAAATTGGGCAGAAGATCTCAATAGATATTTTTTCCCAGGAAGACATACAGATGGCCAACAGGTACATGAAAAGATGCTCAACATCATTAATATACAAGGAAATGAAAATCAGACCACAATGAGATATCACCTTACAGCTGTTAGAATGGCTGTCATCAAAGAGTAAAAAAATAATAAGTGTTGGCGAGCATGTTGAAAATGGAACCCTTGTGCACTGTTGGTAGGAATGTAAATTGATGCAGCCACTATGGAAAACAGTATGGAAGTTCCTCAAAAAAATTAAAAACAGAATTACTATATGATCCAGCAGTTCCACTTCTGAATATTTATCTGAAGAAAGTGAAAACATTAATTTGAAAAGATATATGCACCCCCATGTTCATTGCAGCATTATTTACAATAGCCAAGAGATGGAAACAACCTAAGTGTCCATCAGTGGATGAATGGATAAAGAAAATGTTGTGTACATGTACAGTGGAATATTATTCAGCCATAAAAAAGACTGAAATCTTGCCATTAGAGACGATTTGGATGGAACTCAAGGGCATAATGCTAAGTGAAATAAGTCAGAGAAAGACAAATACTGTATGATTTCACTTATATATGGAATCAAAAAAGAAACAGAAATCAAGCTCATAGATACAGAGAACAGATTGGTGCTTGCAAGAGGTAGGGTTTGGGGGGTGAGAGAAATGGGTGAAATTTAAACAGAACAAAAACAAGTGTTAGAGAACTGACATGCCTAAACTTCCCAACAATCAAGCCAACTGAAGAGTTAAAAGGATATATATATAACAATATTAAGCCTCTATGCCCATAAAAACATGACTTCAAAATATATTAAAATATTAAAATTCAATAAACTTAAAGGAAGAAAGTGATAACTTCAATACCATAATAAATTTTAACATAGATTTGTCTGAACTATGTACCCAACAATTAGACAGTATGCATTCTTCTCAAGTGATTACTCATTTATAAAAATTCACCATATTTTTTAACCACAAAATGTCAATAAGTTTCAGAGAATTATCTTACAGACCATATCTTCTGACATATAAATAAAAGTCAATAGCTAAAAGATAAATTTTTAAATGACTATACATTTGGAAATTTAAAGAAAAAAGACTTTTGAATAACTCATGAACCAGAAAGGAAATACTTCTAACTGGACAAAAACTAAACATTTCAAATGTATAGGGTACATAACCTTAAATGCTTACATTAGAAAAGAAGGGAGGCTGAAAGTCAATGACCTAGGGTTCCAATTTAATGAGTTAGAAAATGAACAATAGCTTTAAAAACAAAAAGTAAGAATGAGATAACAAAGAGCAGAAACAAATGAAATAGAAAACATTTAGCAGGTGGGATCAACAAAACCTGAAATTCCTTCTTTTAAAACACCTATGAAATAGATAAACCTCTGGAAGTTTAATCAGTTAAAAATTAAAGAGAAAAAACAGAAATAAATGATATTATCAGTTTTTTTTAAAGGTACACACCTACAAATCAAGTAGAGATTAAAGGATAAGAGGATACTCTTAACAACTTGATACCAATAAATTTTGAAAACTTAGGTAAAATATACAAACTCCTAAGAATTATCACTTACCAGAAGTGACTCAAGAACCAGATGAAAACCAAAATAACTCTGTGATCATTAAAGAATTAAATACTTTGTCAAAACCTTCTCATTTAAAAAAAAACAAAACCACTTCTGGCAGAGTTACAACTGACCTCTGACATTTCAAATAAAAATTCTTTCAAACTTAAATCCTCTTCCAGAGAAGAGAAGAAGAATAAATATCCCCAAATTCAGCAAATACATCTATATCAAAACCTTAATATCCAAACCAGACAAAGACAGCAAGAGAAAATAAAAGTATGATTCATTCTCACTCACAAATGTTAATATCAAATCCTAAACAAAACATTAGCAAACTGAATACAACAATGAATAAAAGGAGAAAATACATCAGGACTAAGAAGGGCATCAAAAGAATGCAAATGTGGTTTGACATTGGGTGGGGGGAAATCTGTATGTGTCATTTAGCATATTTACAGGAGAAAAAACGTGGTCATCTCAATAGATTTTTTAATAATTTAGTTGACTCATTCAACTAAATTGGAGGAGGAATAAAACCTCTTAGCAAAAGTGGGAAAAAAGGGAAGATTCCCTAACTTCATAAAGGGTATCTATCAAGAATATGTAGCAAATATTATTCTTACCAATGTAATACAGACATTTTCTTTAAAACTGGAACAAGACAATTTAACATTGTAGTGGAGGTCAGAGTCCCCACAGCAAGAACAGAAAAGAAATATCAAGTATAAGCATTTGAAAGGAAAAAATAAAACTGCCTTCATTTGTAGATGACATGATTGTCTACATGGAAAACTCAAAATAATGAACAGGTAAACTGTTAGAAATAATATGAGAATTTAGCGAGTTGACTGACTATAAAATCAATAGACAAAGATAAGTTGAATTTCTAATGTTAAAAAAGTTAGAAAACATGCTGTTTACTACAGCCACAAAGACTTAAAGTACATAGAAATAAAATGAACAAAAGTACACAAGATCTCTATGGAAAAACTATAAACTTTATTGAGCAACAGTAAAGATCTAAATGGAGAGTTGCACTAATATATTAGATTCAGTATACTCAGTTTTTTCCAAATTGATTTATAGATCAATGTGATGCCAGTGAAAAATTGTAACAGGATTTTTTTTTTTTTTTTTTTTTGCGGTACACGGACCTCTCACTGTTGTGGCCTCTCCCGTTGCGGAGCACAGGCTCCGAATGCGCAGGCTCAGTGGCCATGGCCCACGGGCCCAGCCGATCCGCGGCGTGTGGGATCCTCCCGGTCCGGGGCATGAACCCGTGTCCCCTGCATCGGCAGGCGGACTCTCAACCACTGCGCCACCAGGGAAGCCCATAACAGGATTTTTAAGGAATTCTACTTCGGAATATCTACTTGATATTAACCTCTCTTGGAATTCCTTTTTATATTTCTATAAGAAAAGCAAGAAAAGGGTCCTGAATAGGAAACAGACATAGTCATAAATCACATAAGTCTGTAAAGTCTGCATTTCAAGCCAGTAAGTTGAAACTCCCAGGACTCTTTAAAAACCTAATAATGGAAGAGACCAAAGAAAACATTCCAAGGTTTCTGAATATTTAATCTTAGATAGTTGCAAGTTATATTTCAAGGTATTTTTTATCTTCTATAAAGGACTTGGAGAAATGTTGATTATTTTTTAGATGTTTAAGAAAACAATGTTAAAGAACAATACTTACTAGGAAAAACATCTGTATCTAAAAACAGTTTTATCACATGAGTTTATATTTCAGCACACAAACAAAAAAAAATTTACAGGTTTAATTTGCAGCCAGCTATATTTTTGACATATTCTTGCTTTGCTAGACTGAATGACTAAATGACTTAATATTTCTCTCTGCACTGAATGCAAGGAATTTTACCAACTACCCAATAATTTAATGTAATTTATACTGTTTAAATCTCTTTTTCCTGCCTGAAAGTAAATTTTGACTCTAGAATGCTTTTCTTTTGACATCACATATTTCACAAGTAATGGACTTTGGGGGTCACCTAAAACAAAAAATGGGTTTCTTACCAGCAGATACCATTCCCATCTAATATGTTCAGTCTGCCTGATTTTTAGTAAGCATGTAAGAATTAATGGAAGTGCCCAGATATTTTTACAATAGGCTTCAATTATTCTGTATTTTTTCAAAGCTTAATAGCCTGAAACCTGATAGATTGATAAAGTTGTGGGATAAAAGCAAATATTTACAAATCATTATTCTGAAAGATGATATTCATTTGTTTCAGGTTTTGCATTTCTTCCTCAAGGGATGTAGATATATAACATGTATTCTCTAAGGGAATGTTTCTGTTGACCTTTATATGTATCTGTTTTTTTCAGTTCTCTCTGAAGTATTGAACTGTTGAAAAACAAATGGAACATTTAAAATTTTTTTCCTGTAGCATCCCTCAATTTGGTGTACTATGTTATATAAATTTCTGTTTTACTTTTTTATCATAAAGTAGAAATTACTTCATTGGTTTTTTTTTCTGAATATAAAAGTGGTGCTACTTATTGCAGATGTCTTTTTCTAATAATGTAGAAAAAATTTATATTAGAATGGGTTTTCTGGAAGATGTAATATCACATTTTATTATTGCCATAGATATTTCTGTAATAAGAGCAATGTAGACAACACACAGTAACATAACATAATTCCAAATTCCAAATCTTTGTTATGGGATTTGATTGGTTTTTATTAACAAAATCAACTGGGGAACTGCCAAATACTCTATTTCTTTTTTTATATTTTAGACCAGTGTTCTTCAATATGTGGCATTTAGACTTCCACTTCTATCAAAATTACCTGGAAGTGCTTGTTAAAAAGTACAGATGCCTGGGGCTTCCCTGGTGGCGCAGTGGTTGAGAGTCCGCCTGCCGATGCAGGGGACACGGGTTCGTGCCCCGATCCCGGAAGATCCCACATGCCGCGGAGCGGCTGGGCCCGCGAGCCATGGCCGCGGAGCCTGTGTGTCCGGAGCCTGTGCTCCGCAACGGGAGAGGCCACAGCAGTGAGAGGCCTGCGTACAGAAAAAAAAAAAAAAAAAAAAAAAAAAAAAAAAAAAAAAAGTACAGATGCCTAAATGCTACCCTATAGTTTCTCAGTTAGAATACTGTCAGTCTGGCCTGCACATATGCATTTTAACAAGCAGCACTGGGGATTCTTAAGCACTCTACAGTTCCAGAACCACTAATGCTCACTATAGCCTGAAAACTGAAGAAACATTATTCTCTGCCTTTTTTGGTATACTTCATCTTCCAAGTTACTACTTTTTAATTGAGGTATAATTGATATATTTTATATTAGTTTCAGGTATACAACATAATGATTCAATATTTCTATATATTACAAAATGATCATCACAATAAGTCACGTTAACTTCTATTACCATACATAGTTACAAAATTTTTTTTTTCCTTGTGATGAGCAGTTTTGAGATCTACTCTTTTAGCAACTTTCAAATATGTAACACAGTATTACCAACTGTAGTCAGCATGTTGTACATTACATCCCCACGACTTATTTATCTTATAACTGGAAGATTGTACCTTTTGACTCTCTTCATCCATTTCACCCACTACTGACTCCCCACCTCTGGCAACCAGCAATCTGTTCTCTGTATCTATAAGCTTGATTTTTGTTTTGCTTTGTTTTGTTTTGTTTAAATTCCACATGTAGGGAATTCCCTGGCAGTCCAGTGGTTAGGACTCTGCACTCCCACTGCAGGGGGCACGGGTTCGATCCCTGGTGGGGGAACTAAGATCCCACAAGCCGAGTGGCATGGCAAAAAAAAAAAAATTCCACATGTAAGTGAGGTCATATGGTATTAGCCTTTGTCTGACTTATTTCATATAACATAATGCCCTCACATTCCATCCATGTTGCCTCAAATGGCAAGAATTTTTTTTTTTACAGCTGAATAATATCCCGTTGTATCTTTATACCACATCTTCTTTATCCATTCATTATCCATTGATGGACGCTTGGGTTGTTTCTATCTCTTGTCTATTGTAAATAATGCTGCAATGAACATGAGAGTGCATATGTCATTTCAAATTAGTGTTTTCACTTTCTTCAGATAAATACTCATAAGTAGAGCTGCTGGATTATATGGTAATTCTATTTTAAAATTTAAATTCTATTTAAAAATTTTTGAGGAACCTGCATGCTGTTTTCCATAGTGTCTGCACCAATTTATATTCCCACCAACAGTGCCCAAGTGTTCCCTTTTCTCCACATCCTTGCCAGTACTGTTTTTTTTTGGGGGGGGGGGTAGTGTATGTGTGTGTGGTTTTGGTTGGTTTTTTTTTTTTTTTTTTGTCTTTTTGATGATAACCATTCTGACAGGTGTGAGGAGATATCTCATTGTGCTTTTTATTTGCATTTCTTTGATGATAGTGATGTTGAACACCTTTCCAAGTTACTTCTTAATGCTATTATATCTGCATTATAGCCCTTAAACAACAACTCAAACCAAGGAGAAGCAGCCTCAGCTCCAACTCTCAGCTAAATGGTCTTCCCTACACTAGTTTACCTGAGGAACTTCTCTTCATCCTTTACAGCCTATGGCTGCCCAGTGTTTGTCTGTCAGGTCTGGAGTACAGATAGCATTTGTAAAAATCTGTCCCATTCTTTCTTGTTACAAAGAGTTTAGGAATTATTATCTCTTGATTTATTTAAAGAAATATTTTAGTCCAGTATTAACTTAGGGGATAATGTTTACAGTGAAAGATTTGCTTTCATTCTTTAATTCAGTGTAACTGCAAATTGGAGCAGCTTTTAACTAAGTTAAAAAAAAAATTCACTGCCCTTCAGCCTCTTAAATACAGCTTGTAATTCTCTACCAGGGGTTATGGTATATTTCTAAATTTTAGCTCTACATTACTAGGATTTAGTTAGTTCCAGAAACCTTATAGGCTATAGGCCTTTTGATATCCTTTTTGTTATGTAGAGACCAAGGGAGGTAAAGATAAAGACCTTCCAGCAGGGGCTTCCCTGGTGGCGGAGTGGTTGAGAGTCCGCCTGCCAATGCAGGGGACACGGGTTCATGCCCCAGTCCGGGAAGATCCCACATGCCACGGAGCGGCTAGGCCCGTGAGCCATGGCCTCTGAGCCTGCGCGTCCAGAGCCTGTGTCCGCAACGGGAGAGGCCACGACGGTGAGAGGCCCACGTACCGCAAAAAAAAAAAAAAAAAAAAAAAAGACCTTCCAGCAAATTATTCAGCTCTCACTCCTGTAAGAGTTTCTGGATAAAAGAAGGAAACTGTCAGCATGTTTTAGAGAATTGAGAAGTTTGACAATCCTGTGGGAAGTATTCCTATCTAATCTTTTAAATGTATGTCCATCTATGTTTTCCATAGTTTTCGGAATCTCCTCTTTAATTCCTGTGATACTACAATAAAGAAATAAATCACCTCCAGAGTCAAAAATCTGAAATTAAGGAAAGTAAACAGTACACTACTCAAGCTTTTCTCTTCCCCTACCCAGTTAAAATAACAAAATAGAAAAGCAACGTGGTCTGTAATTAACATCTCCCTTTTCCAAAGGCATTGCTAGCCTTATGTCATCCTCACAGGTTAGCAGGGAGTATACGTTGAAGCCATGAGAAACAGATTGTGTACCCCCAGCAGTCAAAACAACGAACTGCTAATTTCATTGGTTCCTATGCATTATAAACCAGTGCTTCTAAGTTATCCTAACAGGTTAACCAGACATACCAGATTTGGGGGACCAATGGCAGACATCTCCTTGTCCAGGACTCCGTTCTCTTCTCACTTTTATCCTGATTTGGGAAGTCTGATTTTCCTAGCCTGAGAAGTTCACCAACTTTGAAAGAAAAAGTTCAGCCTCCTCTAAGATGAACTGGAGATAAAGCAGATGTTCTTAAGTTTCTGTTCAACCCTAACACACCTGAGGGATTAATAGCAGTGACAAAGTACAGTGGCAGAGGAGGGGAGGTTGGCAGATTTGGAGTAAGAAAAGGAGTTGTTGAGACCGCTGAGGATTCACTGTAGTTTTGAATTGAAAGGAAAAGGTCATGCTTATAACTTTAAGGTAGATATTTAGGCAATATTAACTTATTACTGTCTAGTATATTATTTACACTTTTTACTGCTTTATGTCAGAAATCTTCTGACTTAAGATTTTACAAATAGCAAATGCATTTTTGCATTAACAAACATATGAGGTCATATTTTTGCTTTTCTTCCATACTAAATTCACCGTGGAGCTGGATTGTTTTTTGCGGTGTTATTTCTATCTGACTAGCTAAAATTATATTAGCTTCATAAATAACTTGGGTAGACTTTATTCTTTTTGTATTTTTCTGGATCAAATTACATGAAATAAGAGTTCTATATGTCGTAAAATTTGGTCGAACCTACCAGCATAGCCATCTGGTCCTGGGGTTTCTTCACAGGTGTGGTCTTTGACTGTTACTTCAATTTCTATATTACTTATTCAGGTTCTTTACTTTTTCTTGTAATAGTTGTGATATTTTACATTTTCCTGGGAATTTATTTATTTATAAATTTATTTATTTCATCTCTATTTTCAAATATTTTAATATATAGTTGTTCATAATACCCATTCTCCTTTTTTAATCTTTTGGTGTCTGTAGTTATTTCCTTTTTTTAATTCTGTATTTTGTTTGTTTGTACATTCTCTTATCTTTTTTCAGTCTTGCCTGAAGTCTGCTTATTTTATTAATCTTTTCAGATAATCAGCTTTTGGGTTGCTATTCTTGTTTGTTACTATGGTGGAGGTTGTTGATGTTGTTCTCTACATCACCTGCCCCTATATTTATATTTCCTTCCTTCTTGTTTCTTTGGGCTTGCTCTGTGGCTCTTTTCCAACTTCTTTAGCTGGATGCTTAACTTCATTTAGTTTTTTTGTTTTTGGTTTTGTTTTGCAGTACGTGGGCCTCTCACTTTTGTGGCCTCTCTCATTGCAGAGCACAGGCTCCAGACGCACAGGCTCAGCGGCCATGGCTCACGGGCCTATCCACTCCATGGCATGTGGGATCTTCCTGGACTGGGGCACAAATCCGTGTCCCCTGCATCAGCAGGCGGACTCTCAACCACCGTGCCACGAGGGAAACCCAACTTCATTTAGTTTTAATCTTTTTTTTTTTTTTTTTTTGATAAATGTTTGAGCTATGGACTTCCTCCAGCTCCTGCATCAACACGTGTCCTTTCTTTCTTAGGATCACTGAGTATTAGATTTTCAGTTCTGTTCAAAGCAACCCTTTTCACTTGACTTTTCCTTTCCTGACTCCTCCGCAGCTTTGCTTTTAGTCCTTGTCTTAGTGTTGGAGTTTGGGATTCAAGGAACAGAAACTCATTCACATTAAGAGAAAAGATGAGTTAATGTAAGGATACCAGTGAACCGTAACTGGAAAGTTATCAGATACCAAAGCAGTTCTCTGTGTCACTCCCTTAGAGGGACATGGCCTCTCTTGGAGCCTCCACCCCCCCCCCCCCACATCTCTGTTCTCTTCTGTTTCTCTAAGATCTAACTTCCTTATGCTCTACCTAACAGATGATTCCATCATCCACTCATGGTTTTTATTTTGTCTGACTTCAGCTTTAACATTGCTCGTCACTGCTGCACTGTGCCTTCTTTTTTTTAATCATTACTCTTTCCTCTGAGTTTCCACTGCTAATCAGCCAATTATTTCCATATTTCTTAGTTCATACTCCTAACAAAGAGAATCCATTTGGCTCAATTCATCTTTTCTTAATAGGTCATTAACCAATTTATATGCCTACTATAGTCAATCACCTGTATTGAGGGGTGTGGGCAAGACACTTTGCCTTAGGGAACAGGCTCCAGCTGCCTCTGATAGTTCTCTCGTTCTTACTTATTCGGTTTCACTCCATTAGCTCCTTCTCCTCGTACTTTAATTTTGTTTTGTCACTCTAAAAAAATACTCTTTTGATCCTGTTTTTGTCTGGCTACCATCAACTCATTCTTTTTTTCATCTCATCCATTGTACTCAAAAGAACAATATTTGCAGTGTTCATATCCTTGTCTCTCATTAACTTCTCATCCCACTGAAATTGAGCTTCCTCTTTTTTTTTTTTTTTTTTTTAGCTTGAAACAACATTTGTTTATTATCTCACAGTTCTATAATTCAGAAGTCTCGTATGGTATGGTTGGATTCTTTTTTTGTTTGTTTGTTTTTTGTTTTTTTTTTTTGCTAGATTACCATTTTTTTATTTTTTAATTTTTATTTTTTTTATTAGTTTCTGCTTTATAACAAAGTGAATCAGTCATACATATACATCTGTTCCCACATCCCTTCCCTCATGCATCTCCCTCCCTCCCACCCTCCCCATCCCACCCCTCCAGGTGGTCACAAAGCACCGAGCTGATCTCCCTGTGCTCTGCAGCTGCTTCCCACTATCTATCTACCTTACGTTTGGTAGTGTATATATGTCCATGCCTCTCTTTCGCTTTGTCACAGCTTACCCTTCCCCCTCCCCATATCCTCAAGTCCATTCTCAAGTAGGTCTGTGTCTTTATTCCCGTTTTACCCCTAGGTTCTTCATGACATTTTTTTTTAAATTCCATATATATGTGTTAGCATGCAGTATTTGTCTTTCTCTTTCTGACTTACTTCACTCTGTATGACAGACTCTAGGTCTATCCACCTCATTACAAATAGCTCAGTTTCATTTCTTTTTATGGCTGAGTAATATTCCATTGTATATATGTGCCACATCTTCTTTATCCATTCATCCGATGATGGACACTTAGGTTGTTTCCAGCTCCGGGCTATTGTGAATAGAGCTGCAATGAACATTTTGGTACATGTCTCTTTTGGAATTATGGTTTTCTCAGGGTATATGCCTAGTAGTGGGATTGCTGGGTCATATGGTAGTTCTATTTTTAGTTTTTTAAGGAACCTCCATACTGTTCTCCATAGTGGCTGTACCAATTCACATTCCCACCAGCAGTGCAAGAGTGTTCCCTTTTCTCCACACCCTCTCCAGCATTTATTGTTTCTAGATTTCTTGATGGCCATTCTGACTGGTGTGAGATGATATCTCATTGTAGTTTTGATTTGCATTTCTCTAATGATCAATGATGTTGAGCATTCTTTCATATGTTTGTTGGCAGTCTGTATATCTTCTTTGGAGAAATGCCTATTTAAGTCTTCTGCCCATTTTTGGATTGGGTTGTTTGTTTTTTTGCTATTGAGCTGCATGAGCTGTTTATAAATTTTGGCGATTAATCCTTTGTCAGTTGCTTCATTTGCAAATATTTTCTCCCATTCTGAGGGTTGTCTTTTGGTCTTGTTTATGGTTTCCTTTGCTGTGCAAAAGCTTTGAAGTTTCATTAGGTCCCATTTGTTTATCTGTGTTTTTATTTCCATTTCTCTAGGAGGTGGGTCCAAAAGGATCTTGCTGTGATTTATGTCATAGAGTGTTCTGCCTATGTTTTCCTCTAAGAGTTTGATAGTTTCTGGCCTTACATTTAGGTCTTTAATCCATTTTGAGCTTATTTTTGTGTATGGTGTTAGGGAATGATCTAATCTCAAACTTTTACATGTCCCTGTCCAGTTTTCCCAGCACCACTTATTGAAGAGGCTGTCCTTTCTCCACTGTACATTCCTGCCTCCTTTATCAAAGATAAGTTGGCCATATGTGCGTGGGTTTATCTCTGGGCTTTCTATCCTGTTCCATTGATCTATCTTTCTGTTTTTGTGCCAGTACCACACTGTCTTGATTACTGTAGCTTTGTAGTATAGTCTGAAGTCAGGGAGCCTGATTCCTCCAGCTCCGTTTTTCGTTCTCAAGATTGCTTTGGCTATTCGGGGTCTTTTGTTTTTCCAAACAAATTTTGAAATTTTTTGTTCTAGTTCTGTGAAAAATTGGGCTTCCTCTTTTATTATATTCCTGGAACTGCTCTCATCAAGGGCACCAGTAATCTCCTAATTGTCATATCCAGTGGAAATTTTTCAGTCCTTATTTCATGGCTATTCTTCAACACTTGACATTCACGGCAACTTTCTTCTACAAATATTCTACTCCCTTGGTTTCTGTGAATCTACATTCCATGGTGCTGCTTGTAACCTTCTGACTATTCTTGCTCTTTTTCTTTTTGCAGGTTTTTCCTATGCCCTCCACTTAAAATGTTGATATTCCCCAGTATTCATACTTACCCATGACTCTTTTTCTCTGTGTTCTCTCTATTTTTATGGTTTCAACTATCATATATAAACTATTGATTCCAAAACTCCCATTTCCAGGCTAGACTTCCCCACTGAACTTCAGATTCATATATCCAGGGATGATCTTTGGGCATCTCCAAGTCAACATAACCTAAACTGAATTTATCATCCCTGCTCCCTAATATGTTCCTCTTGTATTTTTTGTTTCATTTGTTGGTATAGCTATTTATCATCCAGACAAACTAGAAGTATGAAAGTCTTCATAGTCCAGGTTTGGGAAACATAAGACACACATGCTTATTACAGGCATAGGATTCATGAGCATATGCTGACACTGCCTCACCCCATTCTCATAATAGGTATATGGCTCTCATGGTTGTTTATCCTAATGAGGTTGGATGACATCACAGAATCCTTTTCTACATGGTGTTGTAGGCAACTACTGTCAATCAGTTAGGCTTAGTATCCGGCTTATTCTTCACCCAACTCTTTGTGCAGTCACCTTTAGGACTACATCAGGAGCTTTCTTGTCCTGTGTCTTCTGGGTGGGTTTGCTGGGAGGCATCCACAGAAGATCAAAAAGTGGAAGAAGAGTGATACTGATATTTATTTTTACAGGTGTCATCACAGTGAAGGACATAACTCCTGTCAATACCCTCTTCAATTCCAGAAACTTCTCTTTTCTGACTTAGGGGTGTAATGGGTCTTTGGTATTGCCAGCCCTGGGGTCATATACTATCCCTTGCCAGTTCCCCTAAATCTACTCCACATCTTTGCAGGTAAAGTTTTTCACAAATTACCCAATTTGAGTGTACTGTTGTCCTATTTTCTGCTGAAATCCATGCTATATCAGCTAGCATGTGAATTAAAACATTTGCCATCCCTTTCCTAGACTCCTTACATCATCCTCAGGCCCCACACATCCATATAATAACTAAGATTTGCTTATTTCAGAACCCAAATATTGCTCAATTGTATTCCTTCTCTCTAGTCTCATTCTCAGAATCCTAGTTCAGGCCCACAGTATCTCTCTATGAGATAAAAATGTATGAAATGGAAAAGGATTGATATTGAGGCGAACTATTTAACAAAGTTTGCCAACCCCTGGAAAACTGATTACATGGCCTACTTGATTATATTTGGTTTTATTATTCTCTGGTTAATTCACGAGTGTGTATTCTGTGGCCCCTATACTTTTGCCTTCTGCTCCTTATATTTTAAAAGATCATTGTTTGGGGGCAGGGGGTTGTTTTATTTATAAATGTAGGAATCTTTTGTCTAATAGAATCCTCTTATATAAAATAAAAGTGGAGCTGGTTCTTGTTAAAGTAAGGTTAGTACTTCAGACGCAATAGGAAAATTACTGCTCAGCATCTATTACCAGTGCTTAATAATTATTTTTCTCCTAGTTCCTCCAGCTCTAACTCTACTGCCATCCTGGCCCTGTGCCAAATTAGCATGTATAAATATTCTCACCTGACCTTAGCCATGATACATTAATAAATAGGCTGTTCCATTTTGCTAACTGAGAGTTCTACCTATATTCACCAGGGTAATCAGAAACTGGTTAAAATGAGATCCTGGCTCTCATTCTATCTGGGGGAGATGATTTCTCAAGAAAGATTCTCATTTCAAAGGCATTTGGAAAGTCTATCTATCATAAGAATTTACTTATTCTAATTTTTCTATGAATTAAAGAAATGTGATGAGTGAAATATGGAAAATTTTACAGTTTGTCAGAATTCCCCATTCTTTTTCTTTATAACCTTTTTTTTTAAAAAATTTTTGGCTGCATTGGGTCTTCGTTGCTGTGCGCGGGCTTTCTCTAGTTGCGGCGAGCAGGAGCTACTCTTTGTTGCGGTGTGCGGGCTTCTCACTTCAATGGCTTCTCCCGCTGCAGAACGTGGGCCCTAGGTGAGCGGGCTTCAATAGTTGTGGCGGGCAGGCTCTAGAGCGCAGGCTCAGTAGTTGTGGCTCACGGGCTTAGTTGCTCCACTGTATGTGGGATCTTCCCGGATCAGAGATCAAACCCATGTCCCCTGCATTGGCAGGAGGATTCTCAACCACTGCACCACCAGGGAAGTCCACAGAATTCCCCATTCTAATGTAGGCTGAATATCACTCTCTGATAAGTATGATCCCGTTGGCCCTTCTACCAACTATATTGTACAGCAAGATTTTATATCATATACTATAAATTATATCTCCTCCGTCTTCCACTTGATCTTATTTTTTAAGGTGGTTTTTTTAAAATCCCTTTAAGGACATTAGGATCCTAATTCTGTTCTGCAACCATCAACCATTCTTCCGTCTCAGAGTTTCTTCATCCTAGTTAATGGAAAATGGTTATTTGGATAGGATTGCAGAGAAGAAGCCTTTCGATCTGCCAATAGAGAATTCTAATAGATTGAACTTGGACATTGAGTCATAAATCTGTAGTCATTCAGTCAATAAGAATATATACGACTTTGGAAATGTCATCTAGCTCTTATTTTAGCATCTGGTCCACAAGCTTTCTAATGACTTTTCCAAATACCTTCTTAAAATCAAATTTACTAGGGCTAGAGTATTTTTCAGATCTGCCAAGCAAGCGATACTTTCAGGAAATGACTGAGGTTAGTCTAACATGATTTGTTCTTGGTAAAGATGAACTAGCTCATAGTTATCACTGTCTTCCTTTCTAAACACATGTAAAGCTATCTGTTCATTAGTTCCTTCCAGAACCTTGCAGAGCTTAAAAAGCACGATTTAAAGCCTGACTGGTTTATAATTTGAGATTTCCACATTCTTTTCCTTTTCAAAAAAATTAGTTTCATTATCTAGTCTCTTATCATCTCTTCTAGTCTCTGTAGTTCTTCAAAGATTACCATCATCCAGGGCTTCCCTCATGGTGCAGTGGTTAAGAATCTGCCTGCCAATGCAGGGGACATGGGTTTGAGCCCTGGTCCGGGAAGATCCCACATGCCACAGAGCAGCTAAGCCCGTGCGCCACAACTACTGAAGCCCACATGCCTAGAGCCCGTGCTCTGCAACAAGACAAGCCACCGCAATGAGAAGCCCATGTGCCACAACGAAGGCTAGCCCCAACACGCTGCAACTAGAGAAAGACCGCATGCAGCAACGAAGACCCAACACAGCCAAAAATAAAATAAATTAATTTTAACAATATATTTTTTTAAAAAAGGATTACCATCATCCATCCAGTCATTTCATCTCCAGGTTCTATCATTCATTTCTTTCAGGCAATCATGTAGGTCAAACCCGTGCCCCCTGTAGCGGAAGCACATAGCCTTAAGCACTGGACCGCCAGGGAAATCCCTGTGATTTATTCTGTAAAAAATTTTTTTTTGTTTTGAAATAATTTTAGACTAAACAGAGAGTTATAAAAATTGTGCAGAGCATTTCCATGTAGGCTTTACCTACCCTCCCATAATGTTAACATCTTGCATAGGGCATAATCAAGTGATCAAAGCTAAGAAATTAATATTGATGCAATATTATTAACTGAACTGTAGACTTTATTCTGATTTCACCAGTTTTTCCATTAATGTACTTTTTCTTTTCAAGATACAGTCCAGGGACCGACATTACACTTTATTTTCATGTCTCCTTAGTCTCCTCCAATTTGTTAGAGTTCCTTAGTCTCTCCTTACCCTTCATGCCCTTGACCCTTTGAGTACCAGCTACTCAGGCATTTTCTTTAATGTACCTCAGTTTGGGTTTATCTGAAGTTTTGTCTGATTAGATTGCCATTATGCATTTGTGGGACAAATATTTGGAAATGATGTCCCCTTCTCAGTGCATTCTAGCAGGTGGCGCATTATGTTGATATGTCTTTCTACTGATGATGTTAACCTTGATCACTTGGCTTAGTGGGTGTCTGTCAGGTTTCTCCACTGTAAGGTTACTATTTTCCCCCTTTGTAATTAATAAATATTTGGAAGGAAATACTTTTATGCTATGCAAATATCCTGTTTCTTCTTATACACTCGTCTACTATTTTTAGCATTCATTGATCATGCCTGCCAGAGTTACTACTGTGGTGGTCAAATAGTGATTTTCTGTCTTCCTCATTTCTTCTGGATTTATTGACTTATTCTGTAAGGAAGAGCTGTTCCTTTTATTTATTTTTAATGGTTTTATTGTGATATAGTTGACATACAATAAACATATTTAAGGAGTACAGTTTGATGTTTTAACATATGTGAAACCATCCCCACAATTAAGATAACATATCCATGTCCACCAAAAGTTTTCTTATATTTCTTTATAATTTCTACCTCCCTTATCTCCACACCCTCTTGATGTCCTCAAGCAATCACTGATTTGTTTTCTGTCACTGTAGATTAGTTTTCATTTTCTAGAATTTTATATAAATGGGATAATGCAGTATATACTCTTTTTCATTAGGCACTTTTCGCTCAAGATGATGACTTTGAGTTTTATTCTTGCTGTTACATGAGTCAATAGTTTTTCGTTTGTTTTTCTGAGTTATATTCCACTATATGGATATACCACAGTTAGGTTATCTATATGTTCACCTGTGATGGATATTTGGTTTTTTTCACTTTGGGCTATCACAAATGCCCCTTCTACCTTTCTTTTGATTAGTGTTAATAGAATTTATCTTTGTCATTTCTTTGCTATCTTTAAAGTATGATTTTTGTAGGCAGCATTACTTTTTATTTTTTACAAAGTCTGACAACTGCTGCCTTTTTTTTTAAACATCTTTATTAGAGTATAATTGCTTTACAATGCTGTGTTAGTTTCTACTTTATAACAAAGTGATTCAGCTATACATATACATATGTCCCCATATCCACTCCCTCTTGCGTCTCCCTCCCACCCTCCCTATCCCACCCTTCTAGGTAGACACAAAGCACCGAGCTGATCTCCCTGTGCCATGCAGCTGCTTCCCACTACATATCTACTTTACGTTTGGTAGGGTATATATGTCCATGCCACTCTCTCACTTCGTCCCAGCTTACCCTTCCTCCTCGCTGTGTCCTCAAGTCCATTCTCTATGTCTGCGTCTTTATTCCTGTCCTGCCCCTAGGTTCTTCAGAACCATTTTTTTTTCTTTTTTAGATTCCATATATATGTGCTAGCATATGATATTTGTTTTTCTCTTTCTGACTTACTTCACTCTGTATGACAATCTCTAGGTCCATCCACCTCACTTCAAAGAACTCAATTTCCTTTATTTTTATGGCTGAGTAATATTCCACTGTATATATGTACCACATCTTTATCCATTCATCTGTCAGTGGACACTTAGGTTCCTTCCATGTCCTGGCTATTGTAAATAGTGCTGCAGTGAACATTGTGGTACATGACTCTTTTTGAATTATGGTTTTCTCAGGGTATATGCCCAGTAGTGGGATTGCTGGGTCATATGGCAGTTCTAATTTTAGTTTTTTCAGGAACCTCCATACTGTTCTCCATAGTGGCTGTATCAATTTACATTCCCACCAACAGTGCAAGAGGGTTCCCTTTTCTCCACACCCTCTACAACATTTACTGTTTGTAGATTTTTTGATGATGGCCATTCTAACTGGTGTGAGGTGATACCTCATTGTAGTTTTGATTTACATTTCTCTAATGATTAGCGATGTTGAGCATCCTTTCATGTGTTTGTTGGCAATCTGTGTTATCTTCTTTGGAGAAATGTCTATTTAGGTCTTCTGCCCATTTTTGGATTGGGTTGTTTGCTTTCTTGATATTGAGCTGCATAAGCTGCATAATTTTGGAGATTAATCCTTTGTCAGTTGCTTCATTTGCAAATATTTTCTCCCATTCTGAGGGTTGTCTTTTCATCCTGTTTATGGTTTCCTTAGCTGTGCAAAAGCTTTTACATTTCATTAGGTCCCATTTGTTTACTTTTGTTTTTATTTCCATTTCTCTAGGAGGTGAGTCAAAAAGGATCTTGCTGTGATTTATGTCATACTGCGTTCTGCCTATGTTTTCCTCTAAGAGTTTGATAGTGTCTAGCCTTACATTTCAGGGCTTTAATCCATTTTGAGTTTATTTTTCTGTATGGTGTTAGGGAGTGTTCTAATTTCATTCTTTTACATGTAGCTGTCCAGTTTCCCCAGCACCACTTATTGAAGAGGCTGTCTCTTCTCCATTGTATATTCTTCCCTCTTTATCAAAGATAGGGTAACCATATGTGCGTGGGTTTATCTCTGGGCTTTCTATCCTGTTCCATTGATCTATATTTCTGTTTTTGTGCCAGTACCATACTGTCTTGATGACTGTAGCTTTGTAATATAGTCTGAAGTCAGGGAGCCTGATTCCTCCAGCTCCATTTTTTTTTCTCAAGATTGCTTTGGCTATTCGGAGTCATTTGTGTTTCCATACAAATTGTGAAGTTTTTTGTTCTAGTTCTGTGAAAAATGCCATTGTTAGTTTGATAGGGACTGCAATGAATCTGTAGATTGCTTTGGGTAGTATAGTCATTTTCACAGTATTGATTCTTCCAATCCAAAAACATGGTATATCTCTCCATCTGTTTGTATCATCTTTTTCTTTGAATTTTTGAATTTTATTTATTTTTTATACAGCAGGTTCTTATTAGTTATCCATTTTATACATATTAGTGTATATATGTTGATCTCAATCTCCCCATTCATCACAGCACCACCACCACCCCCCGCTGCTTTCTCCCCTTGATGTCCATATATTTGTTCTTTACATCTGTGTCTCAAATTCTGCCCTGCAAACCAGTTCATCTGTACCATTTTTCTAGGTTGCACATATATGCATTAACATATGATACTTGTTTTTCTCTTTCTGACTTACTTCACCCTGTATGACAGTCTCTAGGTGCATCCACGTCTCTACAAATGACCCATTTTCGTTCCTTTTTATGGCTGAGTAATATTGCATTGTATATATGTACCACACCTTCTTTATCCATTTGTCTCTCAATAGGCATTTAGGTTGTTCCCATGACCTGGCTATTGTAAATAGTGCTGCAATGAACATTGGGGTGCATGTGTCCTTTTTTTTTTTTTTTTTTTGCGGTACGCGGGCCTCTCACTGTTGTGGCCTCTCCCGTTGCGGAGCACAGGCTCCGGACACACAGGCTCAGCGGCCATGGCTCACGGGCCCAGGCGCTCCGCGGCATGTGGGATCTTCCCAGACCGGGGCACGAACACGTGTCCCCTGCATCGGCAGGCGGACTCTCAACCACTGCGCCACCAGGGAAGCCCGCATGTGTCTTTTTGAATTACGGTTTTCTCTGGGTATGTGCCCAGTAGTGGGATTGCTGGGTCATATGGTAATTCTGTTTTTAGTTTCTTAAGGAACCTCCATACTGTTCTCCAGAGTGGCTGTATCAATTTACACTCCCACCAACAGTGCAAGAGGGTTCCCTTTTCTCCACACCCTCTCCAGCATTAGTTGTTTGTAGATTTTCTGATGATGCCCATTCTAACTGGTGTGAGGTGATACCTCATTGTAGTTTTGATTTGCATTCTCTAATAATTAGTGATGTTAAGCAGCTTTTCATGTGGTTCTTGACCATCTGTATGACTTCTTTGGAGAAATGTCTATTTAGGTCTTCTGCCCGTTTTTGGATTGGGTTGTTTGTTTTTTGAATATTGAGCTACATTAGCTGTTTATATATTTTGGAGATTAATCCTTTGTCTGCTGATTCATTTGCAAATATTTTCTCCCATTCTGAGGGTTGTCTTTTGGTCTTGTTTGTAGTTTCCTTTGCTTTGCAAAAGCTTTTAAGTTTTATTAGGTCCCATTTGTTTATTTTTGTTTTTATTTCCATTTCTCTAGGATGTGGGTCAAAAAGGATCTTGCTGTGATTTATGTCATGGAGTGTTCTGCCTATGTTTTCTTCCAAGAGTTTTATAGTGTCTAGCCTTACATTTAGGTGTTTAATCCATTTTGAGTTTATTTTTGTGTATGGTGTTAGGGAGTGTTCTAATTTCATTCTTTTTTATGTAGCTGGCCAGTTTTCCCAGTACCACTTATTGAAGAGACTGTCTTTTCTGCATTGTATATCCTTGCCTCCTTTGTCATAGATTAGTTGACCATAGGTACGTGGGTTTATCTCTGGGCTTTCTATCATATTCCATTGATCTATATTTCCATTTTTGTGCCAGTACCATATTGTCTTGATTATTGTAGCTTTGTAATATAATCTGAAGTCGGGGAGGCTGATTCCTCCAGCTCCATTTTTTTCCCTAGAGACTGCTTTGGCTATTCGGGGTCTTCTGTGTCTCCATACAAATTTTAAGATTTTTTGTTCTCATTCTTTAAAAAATGCCATTGGTAATTTGATATGGATTGCATTGGATCTGGGTAGTATAGATTGCATGGCTTTGGGTAGTATAGTCATTTTCACAATATTGATTCTTCCAATCCAAGAACATGGTATATCTCTCCATCTGTTTGTATCATCTTTAATTTCTTTCATCAGTGTCTTATAGTCTTCTGCATACAGGTCTTCTGTCTCCCTAGGTAGGTTTATTCCTAGATACTTTATTCTTTTTGTTGCAATGGTAAATGAGAGTGTTTCCTTAATTTCTCTTTCAGATTTTTCATCATTAGTGTATAGGAATGCAACAGATTTCTGTGCATTAATTTTGTATCCTGTAACTTTACCAAATTCATTGATTAGATCCAGTAGTTTTCTGGTGGCATCTTTAGGATTCTTTATATATAGCATCATGTCATCTGCCAACAGTGAGAGTTATACTTCTTCTTTTCCAATTTGTATTCCTTTTATTTGTTTTTCTTCTCTGATTGCTATAGCTAGGACTTCCAAAACTATGTAGAGTAACAGTGGTAAGAGTGGACACCATTGTCTTGTTCCTGATCTTAGAGGAAATGCTTTCAGTTTTTCACCATTGAGAATGATGTTTGCTGTGGGTTTGTCATATATGGCCTTTATTATGTTGAGGTAGGCTCCCTCTATGCCCACTTTCTAGAGAGTTTTTATCATTAATAGTTTTGAATTTTGTCAAAAGCTTTTTCTGCATCTATTGAGACAGTAATATGGTTTTTTTTCTTCAGTTTGTTAATATGGTGTATCACATTGATTGATTTCCATATATTGAAGAATCCTTGCATCCCTGGGATAAATCCCACTTGATTATGGTGTATGATCCTTTTAATGTGTTGTTGGATTCTGTTTGCTAATATTTTGCTGAGGATTTTTGCATCTACATTCATCAGTGATATTGGTCTGTAATTTTTTTTTGTAGTATCTTTGTCTGGTTCTGGTATCAGGGTGATGGTGGCCTCATAGAATGAGTTTGGGAGTGTTCCTTCCTCTGCAATTTTTTGGTAGAGTTTGTGAAGGATGGGTGTTAGCTCTTTAAATGTTTGATAGAATTCACCTGTGAAGCCATCTGGTCCTGGACTTTTGTTTGTTGGAAGATTTTTAATCACAGTTTCAATTTCATTACTTGTGATTGGTCTGTTCCTATTTTCTATTTCTTCCTGGTTCAGTTTTGGAACATTATACCTTTCTAGGAATTTGTCCATTTCTTCTAGGTTGTCCATTTTATTGGCATAGAGTTGCTTATAGTAGTCTCTAAGGATGCTTTGTATTTCTGCAGTGTCTGTTGTAACTTCTCCTTTCTCGTTTCTAATTTTATTGATCTCAGTCCTCTCCCTCTTTTTCCTGATGAGTCTGGCTAATGGTTTATCAATTTTGTTTATCTTCTCAAAGAACCAGCTTTTAGTCTTATTGATCTTTGCTATTGTTTTCTTCGTTTCTGTTTTACTTATTTCTGCTCTGATCTTTATGATTTCTTTCCTTGTGCTAACTATGGGTTTTGTTTGTTCTTCTTTCTCGAGGCATAAGGTTAAATTGTTTATTTGAGATTTTTCTTGTATCTTTAGGTAGCCTTGTAGTGCTATAAGCTTCCATCTTAGAACTGCTTTTGCTGCATCTCATAGGTTTTGGATCATCGTGTTTTCATTGTCATTTGTCTCTAGGTATATTTTTATTTCCTCTTTGATTGCTTCAGTGATCTCTTGGTTATTTAGTAACATATTTTTTAGCCTCCATGTGTTTGTGTTTTTATGTTTTTTTCCCTGTAATTCATTACTAATCTCATAGCATTGTGGTCAGAAAAGATGTTTGATATGATTTCAATTTTCTTAACTTTACTGAGGCTTGATTTGTGACCCAAGATGTGATCTATCCTGGAGAATGTTCTGTGCACACTTGAGAAGAAAGTGTAATGTGCTGGTTTTGGATGGAATGTCCTATAAATATCAATTAAATCTATCTGGTCTGTTGTGTCATTTAAAGCTTCTGTTTCCTTATTTATTTTCATTTTGGATGATCTGTCCATTGGTGTAAGTGAGATGTTAAAGTCCCCCACTATTATTGTGTTACCGTCGATTTCCTCTTTTACAGCTGTTAGCAGTTGCCTTATATATTGAGGTGCTCCTATGTTGGGTGCATATATATTTATAATTGTTATATCTTCTTCTTGGATTGATCCCTTGATCATTATGTAGTGTCCTTTCTTGTCTCTTGTAACATTCTGTATTTTAAAGTCTACTTTATCTGATATGAGTGTAGCTACTCCAGCTTTCTTGTGATTCCACTTGCATGGAATATCTTTTTCCATCCCCTCACTTTCAGTCTGTATGTGTCCCTAGGTCTGAAGTGGGTCTCTTGTAGACTGCATATGGATGGGTCTTGTTTTTGTATCCATTCAGCAAGCCTGTGTCTTTTGGTTGGAGCATTTAATCCATTCACATTTAAGGTAATTGTCGATATGTATGTTCCTATGACCATTTTCTTAATTGTTTTGGGTTTGTTTTTGTATGTCCGTTTCTTCTCTTGTGTTTCCCACTTAGAGAAGTTCCTTTATCATTTGTTGTAGAGATGGTTTGGTGGTGCAGAATTCTTTTAGCTTTTGCTTGTCTGTAAAGCTTTTGATTTCTCCATCGAATCTGAATAAGATCCTTGCCAGTAGAATAATCTTGATTGTAGGTTCTTCCCTTTCATCACTTTAAGTATATCATGCCACTCCCTTCTGGCTTGTAGAGTTTCTGCTGCGAAATCAGCTGTTAACTTTATGGGAGTTCCCTTGTATGTTATTTGTCATTTTTCCCTTGCTGCTTTCAATAATTTTTCTTTGTTTTTAATTTTTGCCAATTTGATTACTATGTGTCTCGGCGTGTTTCTCCTTGTGTTTATCCTGTATGGGACTCTCTGCACTTCCTGGACTTGGGTGACTATTTCCTTTCCCATGTTAGGGAAGTTTTTGACTATAATCTCTTGAAATATTTTCTTGGGTCCTTTCTCTCTCTCTTCTCCTTCTGGGACCCCTATAATGAGAATGTTGTTGTGTTTAATGTTGTCCCAGAGGTCTCTTAGGCTATCTTCATTTCTTTTCATTCTTTTTTCTTTATTCTGTTCCACAGCAGTGAATTCCACCATTCTGTTTTCCAGGTCACTTATCCGTTCTTCTGCCTCAGTTATTCTGCTATTGATTCCTTCTAGTGTAGTTTTCATTTCAGTTATTGTATTGTTCATCTCTGTTTGTTTTTTCTTTAATTCTTCTAGGTCTTTGTTAAACATAAACATTCTTGCATCCTCTCGATCTTTGCTTCCATTCTTTTTCCGAGGTCCTAGATCATCCTCACTCTCATTATTCTGAATTCTTTTTCTGGAAGCTTGCCTATCTCCACTTCATTTAGTTGTTTTTCTGGGGTTTTATCTTGTTCCTTCTTCTGGTACATAGCCATCTGCCTTTTCATCTTGTGTATCTTTCTGTGAATGTGGTTTTTGTTCCACAGGCTGCGGGATTGTTCTTCTTGCTTCTGCTATGTGTGCCCTCTGGTGGATGAGGCTATCTAAGATGCTTGTGGAAGTTTCCTAATAGGAGGAACTGGTGGTGGGTAGAGCTGGCTGTTGCTCTGGTAGGCAGAGCTCAGTGAAACTTTAGTCCTCTTGTCTGCTGATGGGTAGGGCTAGGTTTCCTCCCTGTTGGTTGTTCAGCCTGAGGCAACCCAACACTGGAACCTACACAGGCTCTTTGGTGGGGCTAATGACATACTCTGGGAGGGCTCATGCCAAGGAGTACTTTCCGGAACTTCCCCTGCCAGTGTCCTTGTCCTCATGGTGAGACACAGCCACCCCCCGCCTCTGAAGGAGACCCTCCAACACTAGCAGGTAGGTCTGGTCCAGCCTCCTGTGGGGTCACTGCTCCTTCCCCTGGTTCCCGATGCACACACTACTTTGTGTGTGCCCTCCAAGAGCGGAGTCTGTTTCCCCCAGTCCTGTTGAAGTCCTGCAATCAAATCCTGGTAGCTTTCAAAGTCTGATTCTCTAGGAATTCCTCCTCTCGTTGCTGGACCCCCAAGTTTGGAAGCCTGATGTGGGGCTCAGAACCTTTACTCCAGTGGGTGGACTTCTGTGGTATCAGTGTTCTCCAGTTTGTGAGTCATCCACCCAGCCATTATGGGATTTGACTTTATTGTGATTGCGCCCCTCCTACCATCTCACTGTGGCTTCTCCTTTGTCTTTGGATGTGCGGTATCTTTTTTGGTGAATTCCAGTGTCTTCCTGTCAATGATTGTTCAGCAGTTATTTGTGATTCCGGTGCTGTCACAAGAGGGAGTTTCCATCTGTTTGTATCATCTTTAATTTCTTTCATAAGTGTCTTGTAGTTTTCTGCATACAGGTCTTTTCTCTCCTTAGGTAGGTTTATTCCTAGGTATTTTATTCTTATTGTTGCAATTGTAAAGGGAGTGTTTCCTTCATTTCTCTTTCAGATTTTTCATTATTAGTGTATAGAAATGCAAGAGATTTTTCTGTATTAATTTTGTATCCTGCTGCTTTACCAGATGCATTGATCAGCTCTAGTAGTTTTCTGGTGGCATCTTTAGGATCTTCTATGTATAGTATCATGTTCTCTGCAAACAGTGACCGTTTTACTTCTTCTTTTCCAATTTGGATTCCTTTTATTTCTTTTTCTTCTCTGATTGCTGTGGCTAAAACTTCCAAAACTGTGTTTAATAATAGTGGTGAGAGTGCAACCCCTGCCTTTTAATTGGGGTATTTAGACCATTTATGTTTGATATGGTAATTGATTTGGTTAGGTTTGTCTATCATTTTGCTGTTTGTCCCATGTTTTTTATTTTGTATTTATCCCATTTGATCTTTGTTCTTTTCCCCTTCTCCTTCTATTTTCCTTTTTTGTGTAGTATAAACTTCATGTTACATTTTTTAAAATTTAAATTGTTAATTATCTTTAAAGATATTTAAATGCAAGAAAAAGATTTGAAATATTTAGCCAAATAATTTCTATTTCTGGTGCTCTACATTCCCTTTGTCTTAGATCCAGATTTCAATCTGGTATTATTTTGCTTCTTCCTGAGGGACTTTCTTTATCATTACTTAAATTCTTTCAGCTTTGTATATCTGAAAAAGTCTTTATATCACCTTCTTTTTTTTTTTTTTTTTTTTCCGGTACGCGGGCCTCTCACTGTTGTGGCCTCTCCCATTGCGGAGCACATGTTCCAGATGCGCAGGCTCAGCGGCCTTGGCTCACGGGCCTAGCCGCTCTGCAGCATGTGGGATCTTCCCGGACTGGGGCATGAACCTCGTCTCCTGCATCGGCAGGCGGACTCTCAACCACTGCGTCACCAGGGAAGCCCTCACCTTCATTTTTGAAAGATACTTTTGCTGTCTGTAGAACTCTAGGTTGACAGATTTGGGGGGATTTTTTAGTACTTTAAAGATGGGAGCTCACAGTCGTCTCACATGCATTCTTTTCAGTGAGGAATCTGCTGTCATCCTTAACTTTGGTCTTCTGTACATAACACATTCCCCCATCCCTCAGCTGCTTTTCAGACTCTTATCTCAAGCAATTTGATTATGATGTGCCTTAGGGTAGTTTTCTTCATACTTTTTGTGTTTGGGATTTATTTTGTTTCTTAGGTCTCTGGGCTTATAATTATCACTAAATCCAAGAAAATTTTAGCCATTGTTTCTTTAAATTTTTTTGTTCCTGCTTTCTTCTTTCCTTCAGGAATTCCAGTTACACATTTGAATTACACTTGAATCACCCCACATGTCACTGACACTGTCCTTTTTTTTTTTGTCAGTCTCTTTTCTTTGTCCATTTCATTTTGGATAGTTTCTATTCTTATGTCTTCACATTTACTAATCTTTTCTGCAGTGTCTAATCCACTGTTAATCCCATTCAGTGTATTTTTCACCTCATAGTTTTTGTCTCTAGAAGTTCAAGTTGGGTTGTTTTTTTTGTTTTGTTTTGCTTTACTATCTTGCATATTTCTTTATATTTTTCTATCTTGCATATCTCTTTTACAGTTACAGTAACTCTGCCAATGTTACAGTTACAGTAACTCTGCCAATGTTCTTATCTGCTAATTCTAAAATCTGTGAGTCTGGATCAGTTTCAATTGATTGATTTTTTTAATTGAAATTTTTATTCATTTAATTGTAGGTTCACCTGCAATTGTAATAAATAATACAGAGAAATCCCATGTACTCTTTACCCATTTTCTGCCAATGGTAACATCTTGTAAAACCAGTGTAATATCATAACCAGAATATACTGATACAAAGCACTGACCTTGTTCAGATTTCCTTGACTTTACTGGTACTCGTTCATGTGCGTGTATGTGTATTTAGTTCTGTACAGTTCTATCCCGTGTGTGCAATTCTGTCCCATGTGTAAGTTCTGTTCTCTGTTTCTAAAATTTTGTCACTTCAAAAATGTTAAATAATGGAATTATATAGTATATAACCTTTGGGGATTGGCTCTTTTCACTCAGCATAATTCCCTGGAATTTCATTCAAGATTGACTGGTTTTATGCCTCACCACATGTTTTATTTTCCTGCTTTTTCCATGTCTGATCATTTTTACTTCATGTTAGACACTGTGAATTTTTCCTTCTTGAGTCCTGGGTATTTTTATATGCCTTTAAATATTCTTCAGCTTTGCTTTGGAGTGCACTTAAGCTACTTGGAAATAACAGTTTGATCCTTTTAAGTCTTTTAAAACTCATTAGGTGGGACCAGAACAATGTTTAGTCTAAGTCTACGTATTCCCCACTATTAGGCAAGACACTTCTGAGTATGCTACTCTGTACCTAATGAATTATGAAGTATTTTAGTTCCCAGCCCAGTGTGAATGCCAAGTGCTATCCTCTCTATCCTTTCAGAGAATTATTTCCTCAGCCTCAGTTATTTTCCTCACATGCATGCATTTATCAGTGCTCTGAGGGATGCTCAAAGGGAGCCTTCCACAGATATCTGCATTTCTCTCCCTGCGGCTCTCTCTTCTCTGGCATTCTGTCCTACAAATTCACACTGCCTTGATCTCCCCTGACTCTTCAGCTACATCTCCTCAACTTAGTCTGCTGAGCTCCAACTGGGTTCACCCTCTTTGCACACAGAATAGAAACTCACTCAAGGCAATAAGCTAGGGCATTTCTAGGGCTCATCTCCTTTGTTTCCTATTTCTGAAAGATCACTGGCCTTGATTGACTGATGTCTAATGTCTTAAAAACCATTGTTTCATATATTTTGTCTGGGGTTTTTTTTTGTTATTTCAAGCAAGTGGGCAAATATGACCCCTGTTATTCCATCTTGGCTGGAAGCCAGAGTCCTCTATGATTTATTCTTAATCAAATTTATTTTTTCATTTTGATATAAGATTTATTCTCTTTGATCAAGAAAACAGAAACAAAATTGAAATTTAATTGTCTTTTAATTTCATTTTATTATTTCAGTGTTTATCCAAATGAAAGTCTTTCCCTGAATCTTCTTCTTGTTCCAATCATAACTTTAAAAGTTCCTTTTATATCTTTAGGATTTTTCTAAAGCCCAATTCATTCTGTACTTGATAAAAGTTTTTATATTTTTCTTGCATGCCTTTTCATTTTTCCCTTCTTTTCTTTCTACTTTTCTTCCTTCTTTCCATTCAGTAAGTATTTATTGAAAGCCTATAATGTGCCAGATGCTGTGTTAAGCACTGAGGATAACTTATGGAAAGGATAGACAAAGTCCTTACTCTGTTGTTTAAATTCTAGTGATGAGAGAAAGACAATAAACATAAACAGATTATTTTAGTTAGGAACATGTACTATGAAGAAGATAAACAAGATGGCATTTTGAGGTGATGTTTGAGCTCAGATATTAGAAGAGTTTAGGAGAGGGTACAGCAACTGCAAAAGCCCAAAGTCAAGAATAAGTGTGACATATTCAATAAACTGAAAAAGGACACAACTGGAGAGTCATTTGCAAAGAAGAGACTGGTACAAAATGTAGTCAGGTAAATATCAAGAAGTCAAATCACATAAAGTCTTAAAGGCTGAATCTTCGGTTTATATGACTTTTCTTTTGCTTTTGAAACATACCTCTTTATACCTAAGCCACATGGAAAGCTCCCTGTTCAACCCCTTGAGCCTCTACATAACTCTCTGGTTTCTTCATCTTTGGGCTTAGGCTGGTTGTATGGTCATGGTCAGAGTGTCCTTTTTTTTTTTTTTTTAAACTTTCTTTGCGTTCCTTATAATAGATGCTGACAGTGCACTTTTGTCTGTCTTTGAATACTTTGACATATGCTTTCCCAAAGTGTAATACACCTTTGTGACCACACCCAGTGTGCACTTCCTAGGCTATTACAATCTCCAAGAGAACATGACCGATCTCTCCAATTATATTCCAATTATACCTATTATTATTATTCACAGTTAAACACAAAGAAGTACTTTAAAGAGATAGTTGTGAACAGGCATCCAAAATTTTGTCAGGCTCTCCAGCCTTTATCACAAAAACTTCTATCAGATTGCTTCTCCCAATCCATTCTTTTTTTTTTAACTTTTTAAAATTATTATTTTATTTTATTTATTTTATTTTTTTTTGCGATACGCGGGCCTCTCACTGTTGTGGCCTCTCCCGTTGCAGAGCACAGGCTCCGGACACGCAGGCTCAGCAGCCATGACTCATAGGCCCAGCCGCTCTGCAGCATGTGGGATCCTCCTGGACCAGGGCACAAACCCATGTCCCCTGCATCCGCAGGCGGACTCTCATCCACTGCACCACCAGGGAAGCCCCTAAAATTAATTTTTATTGGAGTGTAGTTGATTTACAATGTGTGTTACTTTCTGCTGTACAGCAGAATGAATGAGTTATACATATACATATATTCACTCTTTTTTAGATTCTATTCCCATATAGGTCATTACAGAGTATTGAGTAGAGTTACCTGTGCTACACACTAGGTTCTTATTAGTTATCTATTTTATATATAGTATCGTGTATATGTCAATCCCAGTCTCCCAATTTATCTCTCCCTGCCCCTTCCCCCTTGATAACCATAAGTTTGTTTTCTACATCTGTGGCTCTATTTCTGTTTTGTTCCTAGGTTCATTTGTACTATTTTTTTGGATTCCACATATAAGCGGTATCATATTTGTCTTTCTCTGTCTGACTTAACTTCACTCAGTATAACAAACCATGTTGCTGCAAATGGCATTATTATGTTCTTTTTTATGGCTGAGTAACATTCCAATATTCCATTGTATATATGTACCACATCTTCTTTATCCATTCCTCCATCGATGGACATTTAGGTTGCTTCCATGTCCTGGCTATTGTAAATAGTGCTGCAATGAACATTGAGGTTCATGTATCTTTTCAAATTATGGTTTTCTCCAGGTATATGCCCAGGAGTGGGATTGCTGGATCATATGGCCCAATCCATTCTTTTTTTTTTTTTATGTTTATTTATTGGTTGCACCGGATCTTAGTTGCAGCAGGCAGGCTCCTTAGTTGTGGCATGCATGTAGGACCTAGTTCCCAGGCCCCCTGCATTGGGAGCATGGAGTCTTAACCATTACACCACCAGGGAAGTCCCCTGGTCCAATCCATTCTTAACACAGCAAAAAAGAGATACCTTCCTAAAGTGCAATTAAAGTCTTGTCAATCCTATGCTTATACTCTTGAAAGCTTCCCGTTGCAATTAAAAAAAAATTCACAACATGATTATGAATAATGATGCCCTACATTATTCCCTCCCAACCTATTTCTCCAGCCTCATCTCATGCCACTCCCCACTTCCCTCATTACATTTCAGCAACGTGGATCTTCCTTCAGTTTCTGGATCACACCCAACTCTTTTCCAGCTCTGGAATTTTGCACATGCTCTTTCCTTTGCCTAGAATACTCTTGCCCATATTCCTTTCTCATGGCCAGTTTCTCTCTCATCTTTCAGGTCTCACTTAAATTTCATCTCCTCAGGGAGGACTTCCCATCTCTCTAAGGGAGATCTTTCCTACCCCTCACCCTTGTTCTCCCTTAGGTCCTTATTTATTTCTTTCATAGCACTTAACATGGCTGCCAGTTATTTTATTTATATATTCACTTCTTGATTTTTGGTCTGTCTCCACCACTGCATTGTAAGCCTCCCAATTGTAGGATTCCCAGTGCCTACAACTATGTCTGATATGTAGTAGGCCATAATGAAGGATTTAAATAATTTCATTTGATTTTATACCTAGTTCATATACTTTGGAATGAATGAATGAATAACCATATTATAAACAAATCATAAAACTTAGAATAAAACTGACTTTTCAACAAAGATTTTCTTTAATACTGAAGTATTAAAAAGTCCAGTGAGGGAAAGGACATATAGGTATTGTAAAATTCTCATTATCTGAATTACTGGTTCAGTGTGACGACCCAATTACTCTAAACACATCTATAGCTGAACAAATGAAAAAGATTAAGAACAGTATCATCTCACAAAATGCATTTTTACTAAATATAATTTCATTTTTAATTGTTAATGGCAAGTCTTCTTTTTGTATTTTATAAGAGTAATCAAGACTTGGTATATGAAATTTCCCTGTGGCTTTCTGGTATTTTATATATATTGTGTGTATGAATATTTATATATTTATATGTATAGTCATATATATATGAAGTAGATTGAGGCTACCAAAAATTTTCCTAGAAAAATAGAATTTATACAGTAGTGAGCTGTTTGTGATGTCTGATATAACACCAAAGTTGAAAATATGAAATAGTGTGGAATTTTATCTCTTTATCATTCAGCATTATTTGCATAATACAGTTAAAGCACTTGTATTACAATATCCTGGTGTTTTTTTCAAACAGAATATTTTTGTCTGTTGAAAAAAAAAAGGGGGTGGGGGGCGTGGAATTCCTTGGCAGTCCAGTGGTTAGGACTCGGAGCTTTCACAGCCGTGGCCCGAGTTTGATCCCTGGTCAGGGAACTAAGATCCCACAAGCCACACAATGTGGCCACAAAAGAAAAAGATATTGTCTGTTGAAGTGTTCATACTTAAAATATAGAAATTATTGCTGCAGTCGTCTTTTGAAATGTTCATACCTGAAACATTAAAACTATCATTGCAGTCTCATCTTCGGATTTATTTATTGTTTATTACTAGTAACAAATGACCTGGTAATATAAATTTGAAATTTACTTGAGGGTTTCAGGATTATTTTCTTATAAATTTGGTAAATTCCTTTTACTTGTCCCTCTTGTTTTCAGTGTAAAAATTCATAGCTATGTTTTGTTGTTACCTGCTGTGTTTAATAGATGACTTATATGTCAGCATCTGTTTTTTTTGTTTGTTTGTTTTTTTGCGGTACACAGGCCTATCACTGTTGTGGCCTCTCCCGTTGCGGAGCACAGGCTCCGGACGCGCAGGCTCAGCGGATGCGCAGGCTCAGCGGCCATGGCGCACGGGCCCAGCCGCTCCGCGGCATGTGGGATCTTCCCGGACCGGGGCACAAACCCGTGTCCCCTGCATCGGCAGGCAGACTCTCAACCACTGCGCCACCAGGGAAGCCCCCAGCATCTGTTTTCTGATTCTAATTTGGATATCTTTCTGACAAAAATAATGAATCAATAAATAGTATTACTGCTCAGCTATGAACTAGAATTAGTAAATGCTCCTAAAAGTTACATAACTTATTCCAGATACTTTGCCTCTCTAGATCACTAGAGACTAGTTTATTAGCTTACAGGTTAATCTGAGTCATCAATATCCTTCTTGAAAACTATAAAAATAAAAATATTAAAACATATCCCTGTTGAAGGTTAGAAACAAAAAGCTTCAATAAAGAGTAAAGTTTTCAAACAGTACCTATAGTTAGAACTAAAAAAATCTTTATCTTTTTATTCTGCACCTTTGCTTCTGTCTCAGGTTGCCATGGAAATTTCTTCATTAACATTAGATTGATTTTTCCAGAGATGAAATTGCTTACATAATCTCATCTCCTAATATTCCTAAAGCCTCCTAAGCCAACTTCAGTGGTTTAACCTCCAAGTTCCAGATTCCTAAGAATTTCTGCCGTGCTGAGTATTCTTGAAACTCAAATGTAACACACTGATGTGTTCAATGTTAATATCAAGGTTACTGCCATGTTTTCATTCTTGGTCCAAAAAAAGTGTTTTAAACATTTTAAGTCATCAAGGAAAAACTTTGAATTGTAAGCTGAAGCATTTCAAGGACGTTTACCTAATAAACATAAAGAAACAAAATCAGATGCTTTTATAGAGGCTTATACGTAGTATTCTAGGCTTTTTTGCTATAAAATATTAAAGTTCAAGTTAATGAACAAAGAAAACAGTATTTGATTTGAGTAATTGGACCTTATACACCTCTACGTAATATGTTAAAATTCGTACCTGAGCCAGTTCTTAAAAGTCGAACTTCACCTTGTGTAGACTGCCAAAAATAAACATAATTTTGTCCTAAGTACTTGATTGCTTCATGCCTCTTGAGTGAAGATCCCAAATGGTTTCTGAAAGTTATTCCTCAGGTTTTGAGGGAACATACCTTGTGTTACTTGTTTTTGAGCACCTAGATTTTTAGTAGATACTCAGTACATGTTTCTTATTAACATGTAATTTTAGCCTAAAATAAGATACAAAAGGCACCCAAGGAAGAAAAGGTTGAAAATTCATGGCATTTGATGTGAAAAGGAACCTAATTTCACCATCAATAGATACAAAAAATACTATTATACATCCTTCTGTATTTATTTTAATGTAGCTTAAATGTTTCTACTTTTTTTTAGGAAGTAACTTTTTATTTTTCTTTATACAAATACAATTTTTTAAAATTCTGCATCTTTTTTTTTTAAGCCCAAATTTTATTATAAGATTCAGTGAACATAACTCTGTTAAATTGCTAGCACAGTTTCTCACTCTGTCACACACTGTTCTTACAGACTGACAGTGCTCTCTAGACCTCACTTTGAAGAGCACTTAGTAGTTAAGTGATCATTTAAAGTTAGGGACGGTACCTAACTTTTGAGCCTTACTTTCTTTATTTGTCCAGTGGAACCAATAACACTTACCCTGGCATTGTCAGAATTAAATGAAATCATTGAAGTGTCTGTCATTGCCTGGCAGATGCTGTATGTCTATTAAATAGTAGTTCATTAATTACCCTCCAATGCCTAGGGAAATTCATAGGAATTTGATTTCTTTTCTTTCCTGCCTTTAGCAAGTCTGTGCATCACAGCCAACTGGAGATCTGGTTTCTTTCAGTCCGACCATGGTGTTTAGAGTCCTTAGGCTTAGCCTGGGAATGTTCATTGTTACTGGCTGGCCTTTGCTTCTACGCCTTTTCAGTAAACAGCATTCTATCCTGATGATCTCTCCATAGCAGTACATTAGTGATCATCTCCATTCTAAATGTTTTTACTTTTAGAATAGGTTCTTCAATTCATTTTTCCTCACTTGACAGTATGTCTTAGAAAATTTTCCATATCACTGTAGAACTACCTCTTTTAACTGTTGTATTATCTTCCATATTATGAACGTTTTATTATTTACCCATTCCCTAGTTAATAGGCATTTAGGTTGTTTTTTATTTTTCATTCTAATGATCACAGCTAGTGATCATTTTACATAATTCTTTGTGCACATATTTTATTATTTTTCCAAGCGTGATAAAGAAGAGGAGCTACTGTTTCAAAGAATATGCATATCTTAAGTTAATATTGATTCTGATATATATACCTCCTAAAAGGAGGTAAATGGTCCTTCTACCAGTAGTTTGACACTAGCTGTTACACCATACTCTTGACTGAACTTGCTATTACCAGTCTTTTAAAAAATGTTTACACATCTTAGGAGTGAAAAGTGATACTTTGTTATTGCTTTATTTTGCATTTTCTGATTACTACGAAGATCGAACATCTTTTCTTAAGCTTACAGGCCTTTTGGCATTTCCTCTTGTCAGCCTATCCATATTTATGGTCCATTTTTCTTTTGGGCTTTATATCTTTTTTTTATTGACCTTTGGAAGTTACTTATACCTTCCAGATACTAATGCTTTAGACTGTTATATATGTTGCAAATATTTTCCCCCTATCATTTGTCTTTTAAGTTTTTTGGTGATTCTTTTGCTGAACAGAAGTTTTAAATTTTGATGTAGTCAAATGTAACAGTCTTTTTCATTATTGCATTTGCTTTTTGGATCTCCTTTAGAAGGCTTTCATAAATATAGTTTAAATAAACATATTCTTTTATATTGTCTTACTGCATTTATGTTTTAGCTTGATTTTGTTTTTGACTTATGTCTTGAATCATCTGGAATGCATTTTTGTAAATTACATGAGTTATGAAAGTAACTCATTTTTTTCCCCAAGTGAGTATACAGTTGTCCCAATGCCATATATTGAACTGGCCATCCCTTTCCTACTGATTTAAGATACCACCTCGTAAAAAAAAATAAAATAAAATGCCACTTCTATCATCAACTAAATTTGCATATCTATGGGTTTATTTGTGGCCAGTCTCTTATATTATACTATTTGCCTATTCTTGTACCAATACTACAACTTTTTAATATGTTTTACTATTTGATAGCACAATTATCCCTTTCTTGTTTTTGTATGTTAGTTTCATACTTAGCTACCTTCTAAATACCTTTGTCCTTGGTTCTAATAATTTTCCAGTTTGGGTTCTTTAGGAAAATGATCATGTTGACTTCAAGTACTGACAGTTTTATTTCCTTATTTCTATTAATCATACCTCATTTAATAGTTTTATGTCTTACTAAATATTCAAGACCAAGCCAATTCCACATAAACACCTAAGAAGGGACACATTTTTATCAAGTTCTCCAGAAGGTTTTATCCTTCTCTCCCTATCCCTCTCCCAAATTTTGTCCTCCATTCACGCAAGATGGATTGGAGTTTTCTTTCTTTCTTCCTTCCTTCCTTTTTTTTCTTTCTTTCTTTTATTTTCTTTTTTTTAAATGAACAGTTCTTTAAGCTTGAGTTACTCCAACCAATATATGGGGCTAGGGGAATTAACAAGGTAGAGAAGCGATTCGAAAGTAGAATAGCCCATTATATTAATCTTTTCTGACCTGAAGTCGAATTTTTCTTTCTCTTTTATTTATTTGGGCATTTAATCACTTTGCCTTATAATCTTCAGAAGTCTATGTTTTGTCTCCCCAACATTTTAACTCCTTCTGATTAGACTATTTCTCCTGCCTCATATACTCACAGTTCCTTTCCTCCTCCCCTGATACCTGTACTGCATGTCCTTTAACTTCATATAAACCTGTATTCCGGCTTAGATTCTGTGTTCCATATTTCAGTCACACAAGTGCCATATCTCAGACTTCATTGCCCCTCTATCTTTTGCCCACCCCTCTTCAAAACCATGGTCCTATTTTATTTTTGTTTGATTTTCTTACATTTTTTGAAATAATTTCAAACTTACCGAGAAGTTGCAATAGTGCAAAGAACTCTATTCGCACAAATTCAGCAATTAACATTTTGCCATATTTCCTTTATCATTCTCTCTTGCCCCACTCTATGTGAGTGTTTGTGTATATTTTTAGAATAGTTTGATATTAAATTGCAAAACTCATATAATCTGTTTTGTTTTTATTTTTTCTGTGCCTATACTCAATAAGCCAGAAGTCCAGCTCTGTCCATACTGCTGTCTTGTCTGATAAGTCATGTTCTGGTGAATAAGTTCACCTTTTGGATTCTGCCATAAATTCATGATCATTGACCTCAAATTGGCTTTCACCGCTACCTTTATATGAGTGACTGTTTTTAAATTTACAAATACAGGGATGTTTGGGGATATCATTTTGTTATGACATTCTGTATGGAAATTTGATCAGATGACACATTGTGTGTGATTTCATTTGTCTGGAGTCACTGAGATTTCCTTTATGGCCAGCTATTTTTATTTATTTACCAAATATTTACATAACGCTTACTATGGGCCAGGAGCTAAGTACTTTACAAATCTTCACTTATTCAATTTGCTCAACACTGTGTGGTATATATTAGTATTATCTTCATTTTGCAGATGAGAAAACTGAAGAACAGAGATGTAACTTACCCTAAGTCACACACCAAGAGGTAGAGTTGAAATTTTACTTTCAGCAGTCTGGGTCCAGAATTTGTGCTCTTAACCACAATTTTTAGGGATTTCCCCCCAAGATTCTGCTCTTTTCCATCTTGTTCAACCTCACTTTTTAAGAGGCGGGTATTAAAAGTTCTGCTTTCAACTTAATTTTCATGGAAACAGTCATTCTCTTTTTATATTTATCTTTCATTTGTTTACAAAATATTTTATTAAATTCCTAAATGACACCAGCAAGTGTTATTGACTCAGACAGCTTTGGAAACAACACAACTGATATTCAAAAGCATATAATTCAGGTGGTAAGAGCAGAAGTAAGCTTTTGCCTGTTTTCAAATGGAAATGCTGTTTTGATTAATTCAGTGATTTGTTTATGTGGAGGTCAGTTTAGAGACTTTCCTCTGTAGTTCAAATCAGAATATGTTCTTTAAGTAAATAGAGGCAAAATCACTGAAAAGTTATTTTCCATCTGACAGATGTCATTATCAGAAAATAAGTACATAGGAATGAAATTGCATTTGTAAATTAAGATACTTGTAGACCAGCAATGCTTATATTAGAAATGTCATGGATCTATGATACCAAAGCTGTTTTTAGCTTTATGTGCATAGAGATTCATCCTATGCTAGGAAGACTGACATGTTTTTTTAAAGCCATATTTCTGATACTCCCTAGCACAAATTCTTCACTTCAATCTGGTCAGGCTCTTCCCCCATCCCACGGGTATCTAATCTCAGTAAACATATATAAGATTGAGCTGAAAACATTGAAGTCATCTTTATAAAATATTTCTTACTTTTCTAGCTTATGTAGAAACGATAGCATTGGAATGACCAGGAGAACATCTAGCTCAGAGGAGGTTCTTCGGAGTTTTCCAAACGTTGGACACAAATTTACATTTTTAAATTATATTAAGTATTTTAACACAGTCATAAAAATAACATGCCCACTCACATGTGTTATACCAAATTGTAACACATGAACATATCATGAAACAAAAATAAACTGTGCTGCTAGTTTATATTTTTATGAACTGCTGACTAAAGCCTTGCCACCAATTTCCCTGTAGATATTTGAACTTCTTATGAGTATGCATTTTTATTTTTGTTTTTAGTTGGCCTTTTTTTTAAAACTTGAGTCCATTATTATATCTCCAAATCAAATTATGCAAGCAAGAGAATAGCTGCAGCATATGTATGCTCCATTAAATAAATATAAATACGACATAGAGGAGTCTTCCTGCCATGTATCCTTATCACTCCTTAACAATTCTGCAATGGCAAATTAATGTGATAATATTGTATTAACGAAAGTCTTCTTGCTTAATTTAAGTTTTTGGTAGTTCTTACCCATATTTTGTATTCATGACCAAAGACATGAGTAATTATTAGATATAGTCATTCAATTTTGGAAACAGGATTTTCTTTACTTCCCTTCAAGCTTCTAGACCATTTTGATTGCAGCGATTTTAATATTGCCAAAGCCAAATTTGCTATTTTTCAAAAAAGTTGCCATTTACAATAGCTTTTATGTGGTAATCAGAATTGTCTCAATATTATAAAACCAAAACAAAGTACAGAAATCAACTTGTTGATGAAGATTACTTAAATTGCAACTGTCACCAATATCCCTTGGTTTCATATGTTTTATTAATCAAAATAGCCCATTATTCTTATTGATGGATTTTAATAAGTAATATTATAAGTTGGTCTTCCAAAATGAATTATTACCAACAAATCTTTTTCTGCTTTTTATAATGGAAGTTCCATTTAGATTTTATTAGACAAAAGAGATCTACAGCTAAAATAATTTGAAAACTACTGATCTAGTTCAGTCCATTAATCTTAACAAATTGAAAAATTAAAGCTCAGGTTACATATCTTGCTCAAAGTTATAAGCTGGAAAATTGTAGATACCAAACTTCCTGTTTGTTCACTGTTCTTTCTATTATGTGTTATCTCATCTCTGAGGTCCTATAGTACATTTAGTTTATGCCATGCCATTTAGCATTTAATGCCATGGTTTGTATACAGGCATTCATTTATTTATTCAACAAGTAATCTTCTGTGCGCCAGATACTCTTTTTTTTAATAAATTTATATATTTGTTTATTTTATTTTTGGCTGCATTGGGTCTTCACTGCCGCACGCGGGCTTTCTCTCGCTGCGGTGAGCGGGGGCTACTCTTCGTTGCGGTGCGCAGGCTTCTTATTGCGGTGGCTTCTCTTGTTGCGGGGCACGGGCTCTAGGCGCGCGGGCTTCAGTAGTTGTAGCACGCGGCCTTCAGTAGTTGTGGCTCGCGGGCTCTAGAGCGCAGGCTCAGTAGTTGTGGTGCATGGGCTTAGTCGCTCCGCGACATGTGGGATCCTCCCGGACCGGGGCACGAACCCGTGTCCCCTGCATCGGCAGGCGGATTCTTAACCACTGCACCACCAGGGAAGCCCATGCCAGATACTCTTTTCGACACTGGAAATAGTCTCTGAATCCAAAAGTTGAGCTGAAAATAAAATAAGAAAAGTAGATTCTACTCAGCCTTCATTTGATTTTGGTTAAATAAATACACACCTACAATTAATCACCTCGTGTATCACTGATTGGTTTTAACATATCATTAAGAACTTTTCTATTTGTGATTATATTTTAGGGGAGTAAAAAAAAGTTCTCTAGGTGAGAAAAACAAATAATTCAACTCAAAGCACACTGTTTTCATACCCACTACCTGATAATGTAAGTACATAAAACAGAATATGGTGGGGCTTCCCTGGTGACGCAGTGGTTGACAGTCCACCTGCTGATGCAGGGGACACGGGTTTGTGCCCCGGTCCGGGAGGATCCCACATGCCACGGAGCGGCTGGGCCCTTGGGCCATGGCCGCTGGGCCTGCGTGTCCGGAGCCTGTGCTCCGCAACGGGAGAGGCTGCAGTGGAGAGAGGCCCGTGTACCGCAAAAAACAAAACAAAACAAAAAAAAAACAGGATATGGTAAGGGCTGTTACATGCATGTAAGCAATACTGTAGAATGAGATAATAACTCTAAGCAGGAGACTGGAAGAGGCTTCATGGAGGAGTTGACCCTGGAATTTAGTTAAAGGACAGAAGCTTGCTTTAAGAAAGTGAGAGGAAATCTTTCTATGCCCAGGGAACAACACGTGCATAGGCATAGAGTTGTGAACAGTTGTGGCATTTCCAAGAAAGATTAATGCATTGGAATACTAGGATGTCTTGAGAGAAGTGGTGAATAAGCATTTTTAGGCAACATTATATGTTTGAACAACGGAAGTAATGAAATATGAGGAATTTTTATATTGTACACCAGGTATTCCTCATGCGTCTACCTGTTTCTATTCCTAAGTTCTTTAAGAACACTGATGGTATTTTGTACTTGCCCATTTATGGTGACAAGTTCAGCGCCATACATGGCAAGGGCTCTGTATATCCTTACTGATTAATTACACTCATCATTCACTCAACAAATATTTTTGGCTCCAGCATGTGTAAGATTCTATACTTTGTGCTATGAGAAGTAAAAAAAAGTTGCAATACAAAGCCAGCCTTCAAGAAGCTATTGAGCCCAAAGCACAAATTAGTCTGGGATAAACCATAATGGGAAAGAATATTAAAAAAAGAATGTCTATATGTGTAAAACTGAGTCACTTTGCTGTACAGCAGAGATTGGCACTACACTGTAAATCAACTATACTTCAATTTTAAAAAGTTTTTTTAATTAGCAAGGGTTTTTGTCAGTTATGGTAACTAATACATCCATATGTTCACAGAGCTTATGTTCTTATCAGAGGAGACAGACAATAATAGGATAAATAGTAAAATACAGTATGTTAGATAGTGGTGAATACTAAGAAGAAAAGTAAAGTAGGAAAAGAGAGAAATTGATTATCAGACAGGAAAAGGGAAGGTAAAATTATTTAATTTCTCTTGCCTCAGTTTCCTCAACTCTAGAAAAGAAAAGGTAGTTGTACTTACTTACAGGGCTGTGACAAGGCTAAGTCCCAGAAGATGGTAGGATGTCAGCCAGTATTATTTATACATTTGGCCAGAATAACTTTAGCACAACAGTCATCTTATTTTCATCACTTATGGACTTGTTTTATTTTAAGACATACTTTTATTAAAGGATATACTTCCAAACAGTTTTGAACTACTTTATCTATAGAGGAAGGCTCCCTCATCCATATCTTGTTTGTTTTAGCTTCTGCTTCCAATGCAGTCACATCTAATATCACTTTCTTACTGAAGTGAATCATCATTCTTTCTTAGTATTTCTTCTACAGAACAATATTTGCTTATCTGGATGTCAGGGCATCATTTTCTATTTAAGGCATCAGGCAGGCATCAAGATCTTCCTGTGGAAAATATTCATTAATGTCTCATCGCTTATCACATCTCAAGGTTAACAGGTCTAACAAAATGAGACCTTTATGCTTGCTTACCAGCTAAAAATGAGTACCATATTGGGATTATTATTGCCAGATAAATATAAAATCTTCAATATTAATCTTTTGGAACTAAGATCATTTGCTTGGATTAGGTAAGGTTTCAGGTCTCCTACTAACCTTTCTTTACCTGTGTAACCTCTGCACATCCTTAGATGTATCCTGCTTCCCCCTTTCTCTGATCCCTGAAAACTGGACTAGCTCTTTCTTTGTGTTCATTTAGCGCTCCGTACTTATCCCTAGCACAGCTGGTGTCACTCAGTGTTGTAAGTAATCACCTGTTTACCTGACTGCCCAACTCCCTACCCTCCACCTCTCAGACAGTAAGCTCCTTGAGCTAGGGGGACGATGTTCTCTTTATGTCTGGGCCCCGAGTGTCTGTTACAGTGCTTCACATGTAGTTGATTCCCAATAAACTTAAAACATTAAATATAATGCCAGGAGTACCTTTAGTACATAAGGATTATAGAAACGTAGTTATTTAACCTTGGTCCCACATCCCTTAGTTGTTTCTTTGTCTCTCTTGGCTGCTTTCTGAGGAATAGCATTGCTCAAGCATGCTGCTACGTCCTGTCCTACACAGTCCCCTGTCCTGCTTTGGCCCAAAATCAAAAAGAAAAAGAAAAAGGCCAGATATCTGGAAAGACCTCAAAGGTAGAGAAGCACCCCATGGAGTACTGTGGTCCAGGATGTGATCCCTACTCTTGCAATTTAAAAAACATTGACTTCGCCATTCCTCTCAAGGGTGATGGGCCTCTAGGGTCTGACACAGACCATCTAAAATTTTTTTTAACATCTTTATTGGAGTATAATTGCTTTACAATGGTGTGTTAGTTTCTGCTGTATAACAAAGTGAATCAGCTATACATATACATATATCCCCATATCTACCCCCTCTTGCGTCTCCCTCCCACCCTCCCTATCCCACCCCTCTAGGTGGTCACAAGGCACCAAGGTGATCTCCCTGTGCTATGCAACTGCTTCCCACTAGCTATCTGTTTTACATTTGGTAGTGTATATATGTCCATGCCACTCTCTCACTTCATCCCAGCTTACCCTTCCCCTTCCCCGTGTCCTCAAGTCCATTCTCTACATCTGCGTCTTTATTCCTGTCCTGCCCCTAGGTTCTTCAGAACTTTTTTTTTTAGATTCCATATATGTGTTAGCATACGATATTTGTTTTTCTCTTTCTGACTTACTTCACTCTGTATGACAGTCTCTAGGTCCATCCACCTCACTACAAATAACTCAATTTTGTTTCTTTTTATGGCTGAGTAATATTCCATTGCATATATGTGCCACATCTTCTTTATCCATTGATCTGTCAATGGACACTTAGGTTGCTTCCATGTCCTGGCTATTGTACATAGAGCTGCAGTGAACATTGTGGTACATGACTCTTTTTGAATTATGTTTTTCTAAGGGTATATGCCCAGTAGTGGGATTGCTGGGTCATATGGCAGTTCTAATTTTAGTTTTTTCAGGAACCTCCATACTGTTCTCCATAGTGGCTGTATCAATTTACATTCCCACCAACAGTGCAAGAGGGTTCCCTTTTCTCCACACCCTCTACAGCATTTATTGTTTAGATTTTTGATGATGGCCATTCTGACTGGTGTGAGGTGATACCTTATTGTAGTTTTGATTTACATTTCTCTAATGATTAGTGATGTTGAGCATCCTTTCATGTGTTTGTTGGCAATCTGTATATATCTTCTTTGGAGAAGTGTCTGTTTAGGTCTTCTGCCCATTTTTGGATTGGGTTGTTTGTTTTTTTGATATTGAGCTACATGAGCTGCTTGTAAATTTTGGAGATTAATCCTTTGTCAGTTGCTTCATTTGAAAATATTTTCTCCCATTCTGAGGGTTGTCTTTTCATCTTGTTTATGGTTTCCTTTTCTGTGCAAAAGCTTTGAAGTTTCATTAGGTCCCATTTGTTTATTTTTGTTTTTATTTCCATTTCTCTAGGATGTGGGTCAAAAAGGATCTTGCTGTGATTTATGTCATGGAGTGTTCTGCCTATGTTTTCCTCTAAGGGTTTGATAGTGTCTAGACTTACATTTAGGTGTTTAATCCATTTTGAGTTTATTTTTGTGTATGGTGTTAGGGAGTGTTCTAATTTCATTCTTTTACACGTAGCTGTCCAGTTTTCCCAGCACCACTTATTGAGGAGAATGTCTTTTCTCCATTGTATATCCTTCCCTCCTTTGTCATAGATTAGTTGACCATATGTGCGTGGGTTTACCTCTGGGCTTTCTATCCTGTTCCATTGATCTATATTTCTGTTTTTGTGCCAGTACCATACTGTCTTGATTACTGTAGCTTTGTAATATAGTCTGAAATCAGGGAGCCTGATTCCTCCAGCTCTGTTTTTCTTTCCCAAGATTGTTTTGGCTATTCAGAGTCTTTCGTATTTCCATACAAATTGTGAAAAATTCTGTTCTAGTTCTGTGAAAAATGCCATTGTTAGTTTGATAGGGACTACATTGAATCTGTAGATTGCTTTGGGTAGTACAGTCATTTTTACAATGTTGATTCGATATTTGCAAGAATTTAATTTATAAACCAGGTGACCTGTTTGTTGGTTGGTTTGTTTTCATTGTTTGAAATACCTGTATCTGATATCTAAGTCACTAACTTAATGATATCAAAGCCCCTATGAAATCCTTCAAATAATCAGAGGGTTGTTCAATGCCTGTGGAAACAGAGCAAAATGAGTTAAACTGCACCAAGGATTATTTTACCCACGCTGAGGAGCAACCTTGTCCTTGTCTTCCTGATGGCTAGGAGAAAATTAAGTAAGGGGTAATAAGGTCTCAAGTATACTTTTGAAAGTCCTTATAAATTTTTTCCTTATTTGCTCAAAGGAAGCAGTTTTAAAAGTCAGGGGAAAATGTCTTTTTGTAACTCAATAATGGTAATGTACAATTTGGTTTCATAATTCTTTGATCCCAACATTAGGTTCCTAAAATAATGATAATGTGGTATTGCTGACAATGGTGCTAAGAAAGAAGGAAAGATAGAGAATTAAAGTTGGATGAGCATTCTCTGTACCCTCTGACTCCTCTAATTCAACGATCACCAGAGTCTCAGGGTCAAATCAATTTCATTAAGAAGGTTGACTGTGTGTGCTTGTGGTTTTAGCTGGCTTACTGGTTGGTATTCCTTCATATACTAACAATGAGTGAAGATCCACTACAGAGTAGAGAGTTCATCCTCTACCCTTGTGAAGAAACAATGAAGTATAGGTTAAATGGTCATTAAGAGAAATAAGTTGTACCTCTTGTCAAGGTCTACAGTCTGTCCTTCAAGCCTTACCTCAAGGTCCTTTCTATTCCAGAAGGTTGGAAACCCAAGTGCCTACAGAGGCCAGGCTGGTGGGAATGAAGCAGGAAGCCACTGCAGTGTACTGGAGAGCCAAGTCCTTTCTGAAGGAGCAGCCACTGCTCCGTTCCAGATAATTGTTGCAAGGCAGGAATGCTGACCTAGTGTTACCACATTGTCCAGTTTCTCAGGTAAAGCAGGAAATGCAAATTTTCATGTGACATCTTTTGATTTAAATATTGTCAACTAATTCACTTGTATTATTATTCTCAAACTGTACACATGCCAGATACTTCCACAGGTGAGATTTGGCCCAGAGCCCTCGTGTTTGTAACTTGGTTTTATATTTTGCTTACCTTTTTGTTAAATTGAAGACTTTATTTTCTACAGGTTTTGCTTTTCTTCAGCATGTTCTCTAAAATATTCTATGCCTGGTTTTGTGCTATTGAAACTACCTTCCTCTCCAACCTGAACATTTTGTGCATAAGTTTTCTTTGGCTGCTATATTTTCTCTGCCACCATCAGCATTCCACTGAGCAGTCAAATGCTAGATGGAGTCTCCTTGAGACACTTTTCTTATGCCACCACTAAACATCTACAGGTATTACTACTTACTCATTTCCTTCCCGATGTGTAAGCTAAATAAACACAGTAAAAGATCATGGGACTTAGAGATTGTATGCTTTGGGCTCCCCCTTCTAGAATTTACACAGAGACTGTCTTCTTTCTCTTGCATCTTGAGAACCTTATCAGATAATTAATTAGACTATGGTTATCCTTTACATTTAATTATGTTTGCTGGAGATGTTGATTAGACTTAAGTGTTCCTAGATATTTATGCATATAAAGAGACAATGTATTTGTTTCTTCAATGGCTGAGGAATCTTCCTATTTTCACCTTGAGTAACTTGATTGTCAGTGTTACAGGGGGTGGGTGGGAATCATTACCTCTGTGTGGAACTAATTACTCCAGGTAGGAACTTGGCATCCATTGCCAGGTGAATTGAAGAATGCTAAAACATTTTTTAAGTAAAAGAGTACATAAACATTAATTGTTTCAATATGTTGTACAACCCCCAGATGAACAAAAATCACGATTGTTTCATTCTTAGTACAGTTTTGATTTTAAAAAATTGATATGCATTCTTTTTTAACAATGATTTGACCTATTGAGCTGCCTTGAATAGCCAAAACACTAGTAATTCACAGACAAAATGTGAAAATAACCCCTTAAACTTGCTTAATGCACTCTTAAAAAGATTATGTAAATGTAAGCAAGTATTTTTTATAAATAATCTTTATGAGAAATTTTACTATACCATAGAAAAGCAAAAATAGCCAACTATGGGGCTTTCCTGGTGGCGCAGTGGTTGGGAGTCCGCCTGCCGATGCAGGGGACGTGGGTTCGTGCCCCAGTCCGGGAGGATCCCACATGCCGCGGAGCTGCTGGGCCCGTGAGCCATGGCCGCTGAGCCTGCGCGTCCGGAGCCTGTGCTCCGCGGCAGGGGAGGCCACAGCGGTGAGAGGCCCGCGTACCGCAAAAAAAAAAAAAATAGCTAACTATGTTGATGCCAAATATACAGAAATATATCATAAATCAATTTTCCCTCAGGGTTATCGTGAGTTTATTAATTAGTTTATAAATGTTCTGGTGTGACCTGTTATTACACTTTAAAACAGTTCTCTGAATTTTTTTTAAAGAATATGTACTTGGGAGCTGTGATTGTTCACTTTTTGGCTTTTAAGGAAGTAAAATGCATCATAAGCATTTTCTACATGTACATACAAACCCTCACTTTCCTTCTATATATATTTTTGTTTGTTTGTTTTTGTTTGTTTGTTTGTTTTTGCGGTACACAGGCCTCTCACTGTTGTGGCCTCTCCCGTTGCGGAGCACAGGCTTCGGATGCGCAGGCTCAGCGGCCATGGCTCACGGGCCTAGCCGCTCCATGGCATGTGGAATCCTCCCGGACCGGGGCACGAACCTGTATCCCCTGCATAGGCAGGCAGACTCTCAACCACTGCGCCACCAGAGAAGCCCCCTTCTATATTTTTAAAGGCACAAGGGAAGCTGTAACTTGAAGTTAGGTGCCTCAATTGCTTTTTCTTTGTAGTCATGTAGAATGACGAGCGCAAAGAAAAAGCTCAGTTATGTGTAGTAATGCATGTGAATTCCTGAATATTATAAGGGGGAGTTATAAAGAGAACTAAATTTAGACCTGGAAAGCCAAATAATGACTGGAGAAACCAGGGAAGGCCTCTCTGAGGAAGTGACATGTAAACTGAGATAAACAGTAGTTGGTTTAATGAAAAACATGGGGATGGCAGATGACATTGCAAGCAGAAAAGTAAGGGTGATAGCCTGAGGCATTTTAGAACCAATCAAAGGGATAGCCTTAATTTTTCTTTCTACTATTTAGGTCAGTCAGGTTAATGTGGTATTCTTTCTGACTCTCCCTATCTTTTTCTCCACTTAGCTAAAACAGAAAGAGAAATAATAGCATAATACTAGGCACAAAGCTTGTGACTATTTCCAATAAAAATCTTCCCTAATGCTTTTAAGTATTGGGGAAACATTAATTAGCTGTTCTATGGATATAACATTTAATTTTCTTGGAAATAATAGTTTTCCTAATTACAGACCCAACACAGTTTTATTATAAAAAATTTTTTGAAAATATAGAAAAGCAATGAAGAAAATAAAGGTCACTCATGTTCCTGCTATCCAGGGACAAGCACGGGGAAGATAGTGCTGTTCTATTCCTATATCTACATAAACAGTAGCATTTTTGTAAATGAAGATTTATAACTATACATGCAACTTTGTCATGTGTTTTTTCACCTGACAATGTCATGGACCTTTTCGATAACATGATTTTAATAGCTATGTATAAATAATAACAACTTAGATATTTATTATGTGCTAGGTACTAGTTTAAGACTTTTAACTTACTGTATCCCCAGAACAGAACAGTTCTATAAAATCTCCATTTTATAAGGAAAGAATTTTTTTTAAACTTTTCCAAGGTCACAAGCAATTAAAATGTACAGCTACATAGCATCTCAGTACTGTACTTAATTTAAATAAAACCCTATTTTAGACTTCTAGATCATTTCCAGTATAGTGTTTGGCTATTTGAAATAATACTCATGATTCTGTGGGTTGGAAGTCTAGGCTGGGCTTAACTGGGACAGCTCATCCCTGTTCCACATGGTGCTGGCTGGGCTCAGTTACATGTTTGGGGCTTCAGCTGGACTAGCTGGACCAGCTGGACTTTTCTCTCTCCACAGAGTAATAAATCCCAATTCCTGATGGAAGGAACTACAAAATATTTGTGGCCAATTGCAATCTACTGCATTCAGCACTTAATCCTCCAAAGGCTTCTATGTGCCGAGAATGTGTAAGTTGCTGAACGTTGGTAACATGAAATGGCCTGTGTAAGTAATCCTCCTGACCATAGATGGACATAGGTCAGGATGCTTGTTACCTTGACTCTGAAGACTGGCCTCATTCTCAGGAGCCTATCCCTATACCTTCAGAGTTTGTGAAAAAATGTAACCTTCCACGTGAATGTGATCCTCATGCACAGTTTTTGAATGTTTACACTCTTCTGCACTGAAAGGGCAAGGACGTTTGAAACTAGAGAGTTTTAGTGATCAGAGCAGGAAAGATGTGCATGCGGTATCCTGATACAACTGTATAAAGCAGGTGTAAATGTACTGGGGTACTTTGGGGTGAGTAAGTAGAGCCTGGCAGAGGCATTAGGTCTCTTACAAAAGATGTATCTGAGAGGTATGTTTTGGAAGAGGTGGCTGCACAGTGAATATAAGAACCAAATGAAAATAATAACCAGAGTTAAAATGAGGCTACTTTTTGGAAGGTTTTTTTTTTTAATGAAAGAAGATATAACTGTAAGATAAGTGTGCTCATAAAAATGCATAGCTTGAGTAAGTAGGTGAAAGGTGAAAAAAATGGGAAGTTTGAATGGGAAGGCTGGTTAAATACTTTTAAGCAACTGTTTAAATAATTGATATGAGGATGAAAGATCACTGAAAAGGGAAATGTCATTCAGGGTTACCCTAACAAGCATAATTTAACTTAATAATGATGGAAAGATGATGAGTATATCCATTCATTACCCAATCAAATGATAACATTGTAGCCACTCAGACATTACTCTTCAAAATGCTAATGCTTATGTTATTTCTTAATCCAATTATACCTGTTGTTGCGTGTACATACTGTTTTGGAATTTAAGTATAGAGGTAGGTTTTATGTGAGCCTTTTTTCTCAATTGGAGAACATGAGGCATTCACCCTTGCAAATGTCAGAATGGAGGAGACTTCTTTTTTCTATTTTTTTAAAATTTTTTATTGAAGTATACAGTTGATTTACTGGAGGAGACTTCTTAACTTTGAATATTTCCTGAGTTAAGTTTATAATCATTGTATAAAAAGTACAAAAGATAACTTATATAACATTAAATATTGGTGTTTTACCTAATTTACATCGTCTCACCTTGGTAAATCAATAGCTCATTCAGGATTCATTCTGTCCTACTGTGTATCCAGGTAATGAGCACAAGATTAATGCGTGATGTCATTATAAGCATTTTAATAGAATTTACTCATAATATCACATGACTTAAAAATCAATTCATTTTTACCATTAATCAAGTTTGTGTGACATTATTCAGAAGAATGTATGGTTTGATGTTATTCAGAAAGATTTATGAAGATTACCTACTTATTTTCATGATGTCATATTCTCTGATATTTAGTCTTCATGGTGTTTTGGGTGTAACTTTTAAAATATACACTTATCACTGCATAACATAGTGAATTTATTCTTAGGTTGACAAGAATGTCAGTAAAGCAGATAGAGAAAAAAGGTCTATTGCATTAATTATCATCCTGTTGAAATACAAGTTTCATTTTTATATGGTTGCATTCATCTATTTTAGTGGTTCCATTATTAATCCAATTAAAGTGTATATATAAACCATTTAAATAAAACTCTGATGCACTTTACAAATAAAGTATAAAGTTAGCATATTGTTTTTTATGCTGTGGCCCCTCCCATTGCGGAGCACAGGCTCCAGAGGCGCAAGCTCAGCGGCCATGGCTCACGGGCTTAGCCGCTCCGCGGCATGTGGGATCCTCCCGGTCTGGGGCACGAACCCATGTCCCCTGCATCGGCAGGCGGACTCTCAACCACTGCGCCACCAGGGAAGCCCAGCATATTGTTTTTTTTAGAAGCTCTATCATACTTTTGCTACACAGAAGTTATTACTCAGAGATTTTGAGATCATTAGGGACAAATCTAGAGCAAAAAATATCCTTTGTATTTTTTGTCAACATGCATAGTCACCGGCTTCTATTGACTTCTTTTAAAAACTTTTCTTTCATTTTAGACGCCTGTGTTGCTAAAACTTTACAGGTCTACGTCGTAAAAATCAAAATATAAAGCTGTATTGGCTAACTAGAATGTAGCCATTGTAGTAACTTGTAACTAGTCTTCATCAAGTATTTAAGCACCTCCTGTAGGCCAGGGGTACTACACCAGGAAGTGGGACTATTGGAGGAACCTAGAGAAACAAGTCCCTGCTGTGAGGAGTTTACATTCCTGTGGGGAGAGATAGGCAATAAACAAACAAAAAATGATAAGAAAAAAATTGGGTAATAAGAGGTATCAGTGAATTAACAAAGTTTCACAGAATACCTAGGATTTACAGTGTGGTCTCCTTGAGGAGGTGACATCTAATTTGAATTCTGAATGAAGCCAATGAAAAGAAGTGAATCAAGTCACTAAAATTCAATTCACCAAAAGCCGACTCTCATAGACTAATTTGCATATTGAAAGGTGGTTGGAAAATGAAATTGTTGGTAGAATGGTGGCAGATATTCTCAGAACACATACACACACACACACACACACACCTTTTTGAATTTTGTTATTGCTACCAGAAATGTTTAAATTAACATTTAAATGTTTAAATTAATTAATTTAATTTAATTTAAATTTAAATTATGTTCTAAGTATAAGATCTATCCCTGATCCTTAGTATTAGTGAGATGGAGGTGCCTTTCATATTACAATAACTTTTCTGTTTTAACCTGTGTCTACTGGGCTTGAACCAAGCTATATAAACAGGGTGTGTCATAATGGAATCTTTGGGGAAGGGGTGAAGGGAAAAGTTGTGGATATGTAGTTTTTATGTTAAATTTGGAAGAGAGGAGCAACTGGTGTTTTCATCATAAAACTAGAAAAATAAAACTTGACTAAATCTTGAATGATTGGTCTATATAGAAGATAAAGTTATCAGAATCTTGGAGGCAAATAGAATAGATTTTAATATTCAGCAAAAGAGGGCATGCATGGATTTCAAAAGTTTGAGAAGCATGGCCTGAAATGTTTTCCTAAAACTACCCTCTTGGCACTTTAGGAAATTTATCAAAGGCCCTAAAATTATGCAATTCTATTTTAGCAGGTACTTCTAAGTGAATTATCAAAATGGCCATAGATTTATGTACAGAGATATTTACCTCAGATTTATTTGTAATTGTGAAAATTTAGGAGAAAATCTATGTCCACAAAAGGGAAGTAAGTAAATAAATTACAAACCTCTGTCCAAGAAAATTCTAAGCAATTAAAAGTCATATTTTGGAAAAATATTTAATGCCATAGTAAAATGCTCAAGGTGAAAATAAAGTATAAAGTGGTAACAATTCAATATTTAAAGGAAAGAAGGCACTATTATACATAGAAAAAAATGGAATTAGTGTAGCTACTTTAGAGAGCAATTTGGCAGTGCCTCTAAAGTTTAAATGTGCAGACCCTACAACCCAATATTAATATGATTGATATACAAATAGATGAATAATTGTAAAGTCATATGTTAGAATACCATTCAAATGTTTAAAATTAACAAATTGGATGTATGTATCTGCAACAGAGATAGATCTATGTATCTCAACAGAGATAGCACTCAAAGCAATGTTGAATTTTAAAAAGGAAGTTGCAGAATGATAATATGTATAATAGTATTTATGTAAAAACTTTAAAATACATATAACAAAACCAAATATTGTTAACATATATACATAAGGAATAAACATATAAAAACATAGCCTCGGGCTTCCCTGGTGGCGCAGTTGTTAAGAATCCGCCTGTCAATGCAGGGGACACGGGTTCGAGCCCTGGTCCGGGAAGATCCCACATGCCCCGGAGCAACTAAGTCCATGCGCCACAACTACTGAGCCTGCGCTCTAGAGCCCACAAGCCACAGCTACTGAGCCTGCATGCTGCAGCTACTAAAGCCCACATGCCTAGAACCCATGCTCCGCAACCAGAGAAGCCACCGCAATGAGAAGCCCACGCACCGCAAGGAAGAGTAGCCCCCACTCGCCGCAACTAGAGAAAGCCCACACGCGGCACTGAAGACCCAACGCAGCCAAAAATAAATAAATAAAATAAGTAAATTTATTTAAAAAAAAAAAAAAAAAACGTAGCCTGGAAAGATACAGACCAAAATAAGGATGTTAGTTGCCTTTAAGCCAGAGGGGAGGTGAATAGGATGAAAAAGAGAAACTGGATGGGGGTGAGGGGTAGTATTTAACTTCATCTGTAATATTTTTAAAGTGTTTTATTTTTTAAAATAAGCAAAAGTGACAAAATGCTTACATTGTGAATTTGGAGTAGTGGTTCATTGTTTATTAGATTAAGTTCTTGTTTTTAATGTGTGCTTTTAGAAATTTCCAAAAACAATGACTGAAAGAAAGTCATCCATGTTTGCAGTGGTTATGAGTCAACAGTGAGATTACAGTTCAATTTTAATTTTCATCTCAAACATCTCTGAATTTTCCAAATTTACAAAATGAATGTTGAGGAAATCAATGCCACTTAGAGATAAATAGATGATAACTATATAGTTACTGGACCTCAGCTGCATGAGGGGTTCCTAAGGCCCTTACAACTGAGCTGCCTCTAGAACGGTGAAGTATCAGCCAAAAAAAGGATGACCCTCCCAGGAACAAAAGGAAGTAGCAGGCTGACTGCCTGCATGGTGTAGAAATGTAAAACCGGTCATGTCCGGGGAGGGAAAGCAGGGGCATTAGTCTAAGCCAGTGGGTCTCAAGCTTGAGCATGCATTAGAATCACCTAGAGGGCTTGTTAAAAAAACAGACTGCCCCCAGAGTTTCTAATTTAGAAAGTATGGGGTCAGTCCTGTGAATTGTATTTCTGACATTTTCCCAGATGTTAGTGACAATAATGATGCTTGTCGCAGGACCATGCTTTGAGAACTGCTAGTCTAAGCAAAACCCAGCCGTCAGATATTTCTATTTTTGATTATTGAAATATGAGAGAGACATTTGGCAGAAATGAATCCAATGTCATTATCTGGCAGATCTACAAATTACTTAATGGAGTGAGCCAGTGAGTCTTGGGGAAGTTGGAGTCACATGCAAGAGCAGGCAGACAAAAAAAAAAAAAAGAAAGAAAGAGGCATCAAAAAGTCAGAAAGCTTGAAAGTAAGGAAATTGAGAGCTGGTCCAATCTAAAGACCACAGACCACAGAAGAGATTTCTTTAGGAAAAAGCAAGGTAATAAAATGAGCATGAAAAAGGACTGTAAAAAAAAAAGTTTCACTCATCGGGGTCTGTTGCTATTTGGCCAAACTGGGAGTCCAGGATCACACAAAATTCTTATCTCTGTCACATCTTTCACTAGTACTGGGAACTCCACTGGGCTGGAAACTTCTTGAGGACAGGAACTGTCCCTTCCTTGCTCTCTCCATCCTTTCTCATCCCGCTCCCTGCCTCTTTCCTTTCTATTCTTCCCCACTCAGCAGCTTTTTTTTTTTTTTTTTTTTTTTTGCCACACTGCCTGCAGGATCTTACTTCCCTGACCAGGAATCGAACTCTCACCCCCTGCAGTGGAAGTGCAGAGTCTTAACTACTGGACCGCCAGGGAAGTCCCTCAGCACCTCTTTAGTACCAAACACAAATATTTCCTGGGGCTTTGGATAAACTGGTGTCTTACCGTCTTTTTTTTTTTTTTTTTTTTTTTTTTTGCTGTACGCGGGCCTCTCACTGCTGTGGCCTCTCCCGTTGCGGAGCACAGGCTCCGGACACACAGGCTCCGCGGCCATGGCTCGCGGGCCCAGCCGCTCCGCGGCATGTGGGATCTTCCGGGATCGGGGCACGAACCCGTGTCCCCTGCATCGGCAGGCGGACTCTCAACCACTGCGCCACCAGGGAAGCCCCCGTCTTTGTAATCCAGAACATAGCATAGTGCCTCGTACATAATAGCCACTCATTAACTGTTAAATGAAACATGAATAAAACACATATGTGATCAGCAGGGGTCGGTGAATGGGAGACAGAAATAGGAAGCTGTGCCTGCAAGCAGGTCATTTCTTTGAGAGGCATAGGCCCAGTGGAGTGGGCCCAGAAATGCAAATTAGCACCCTGAGTCACCATTGAGAATGTACTACTTGGCACTATCCTTTACACCCCACATTTTTCCCAATAAATTTTTGCTGGTTTTCCCATTGCCTGCCAGTGTTTCCCACACCCATCCCCATGGTTCCTGACTTTCAGCTATTATAGTATTTGCTTCATTACAACACCTTTAATCTGCCTCAGAGCCAAGGCTGCAGTAAGGTGTATGCCTGAATCATGATGCCTTTTACTATAAAGCATTCTCCTGCTTTCCCAATGAAGAGACCTAAAAATAGATTTGGGGCCAACTTAAATATGTAGACTTTTAAGAATGCAGATTGAGTAGTTTTGTGTATACTTACACTATGTGTTGATTGAGTTATACATGCATGTATATTTAAAACAATCTAAAATATTAATTTTTATTTAAATTTTTTAAAGTTTTAATATTATGATATGAATCTTAAGTCATTTAACACAGTTTTTGAGGAACTTCCCTGGCAGTTCAGTGGTTAAAACTTCTTGCTCCCAAACTAAGATCCTACATGCCACATAGCCCAAAAAAAAATTAACAACAAAAAAAAAGTGATTGGATTAACACACAACTTTCTAGTTGTCAGGTCATAAGAGGTGATAAATATGTTTCTATTGTCAGTTAGAAGGAGGTTGTATGTAAATATGTTTTTATTGTCAGTTAGAAGGAGGTTGTGTGTGTATATGTGTAATGCCATAATTATGGGTCTATCTCTGTCTTGCAATTAGAAAGTTGCAAGAGCAAGCAAATTGTTTTAACTGGAGTAAGTGGATCAAGTTGGAAGAAGAAAACATGTTGAGTTTGACATGTGATTTTGACAGCAGAGGACATAAGAGTGGTTTCGTACACTTACCAGTTTATTCTATTTTTAAAAGTGTACAGCTTAGGGCCTCCCTGGTGGCGCAGTGGTTGGGAGTCCGCCTGCCGATGCAGGGGATGCGGGTTCGTGCCCCGGTCTGGGAGGATCCCATATGCCGCGGAGCGGCTGGGCCCGTGAGCCATGGCCGCTGGGCCTGCGCATCCGGAGCCTGTGCTCCGCAACGGGAGAGGCCACAACAGTGAGAGGCCCGCATACCGCAAAAAGAAAAAAAAAAAAAAAAAAAAAAAAAGTGTACAGCTTAGAATAGTATGGAGGTTCCTTAAAAAACCAAAAATGGAACTACCATATGATCCAGCAATCCCATTACTGGGCATATACCCTGAGAAAACCATAATTCAAAAAGAGACATGTACCACAATGTTCATTGCAGCACAATTTACAATAGCCAAGACATAGAAGCAACCTAAGTGTCCATCGACAGATGAATGGGTAAAGAAGATGTGGCACATATATACAATGGAATATTACTCAGCCATAAAAAGAAACAAAATTGAACTATTTGTAGTGAGGTGGATGGACCTAGAGTCTGTCATACAGAGTGAAATAAGTCAGAAAGAGAAAAACAAACACCGTATGCTAACACATATATATGGAATCTAAAAACAAACAAACAAAAATGGTTCTGATGAACCTAGGGACAGGACAGGAATAAAGATGCAGACATAGAGAATGGACTTGAGGACGCAGGGCGGGAAGGGAAAGCTGGGACTAAGTGAGAGAGTAGCACTGACATATATACACTACCAAATGTAAAATAGATAGCTGGTGGGAAGCAGCCGCATCGCACAAGGATATCAGCTCGGTGCTTTGTGACCACCTAGAAGGGTGGGATAGGGAGGGTGGGAGGGAGACGCAAGAGGGAGGGGATGTGGGGATATATGTATACTTATAGCTGGTTCACTTTGTTATACAGCAGAAACTAACTAACATTGTAAAGCAATTATATTCCAATAAAGATGTTAAAAAAAAAGAAAAACAGTGTGCAGCTTCTCAATTTTTCATCATTAAATGTAGTGTTTATATATTTACATATGTTTCAGGCTACATTATTGGAATTTTGAAGACATGAAAACATCAGATGAACCAACCTGCAACATCCTGGATTCAGATTGGAAGATGAAGAGAAAGTTCAAAGAATGTGGCCTATAAAGGCGGGTAGTACCTGGAAATATTAACTGACTCACACTGTAAAAATGAGAACAGTTTCTAAACAATAGAGGTTATTTTAGTCCAACATCAAGGTTCAAGACAAAATGTTGAACTAAAAACTTACACTCCTCCCCTCCCCCACTTCAGACAGGTACCAGCATTGGTGAATATGATTTTCCTTAGTCAGAAGCACTCGTTTTTACCCATGTAGACCATCCTTAGGAATTAAATATTGGTTATTTAATGTAGATTATAATGGGAAACTGATTTTTTCTACAATGGCAGATTTCAAGGACTTGGTTCCAAACTGAGCCGAAGCTTCCCAATGCATTTTGTACAGTCTGGGGAAAACTGTGCTGCATTGGCCATTTTTGAAGGCCATGATGCCCTGTAATATAAGGATATCATCTTATTGCTGATATCTTTGGGGAGTCCCAAGCAGACACAGAAAATGAATGGAGGCAAGGAGTGTGACGGAGGGGACAAGGATGGAGGTCTTCCAGCTATACAAGTTCCTGTGGGTTGGCAGCGTCGTGTGGATCAAAATGGAGTGCTTTATGTCAGGTGAGCCCTTATTATTACCTGCGCTACCTCCAAGTTTGTGGTCCCCAGGTGAAGGAGGTACAGTCTGTTCCTCTGAGAGTGTAAATATTGTAACTGACAGCACCTGAAATCAATTTGAATAAATGATCTTCGTGCTGGATATATTTAAGTGTTTTTATTCTGTACTGTTTTGCGATGTAAATTGCCTTAGATTACAAGAGAGGATTTTTATGCATTATTTGTGTTTATATAAAATGTCATCCTGCTTATCTCTCTAACAAGGATAAAGAAAAATAGGAAGATTTCTAAAAGAAACACATGAGCATCATTACTACATTCACAGGAGAATGTAAAATACTGAAAACAGACCCGATGTCTCCTGACAATATTTTTGTCCTTCATAGTGCTTCAGCTGGCTATTCTGATGTAAGGTTAAGTGTTTTTATCTATAGGCAGTTTCAATTATTAGCTTCTTAATGCCTGATATTAACTAAAAATAATTTCCCTATTTTTTCTGTGCAGTTTTTAATCTATTCCCTGCATATAATAGTAAAAGAAAAAGTCATGATGGAGTCATCTCACAAGTAAAAATCACACAAATTATATATAAATGCCTGTTCTCTTCAATTTTGACAGCCTTTATTACATTGAACAACTTGAATGAAGTAACTGAACTGTTGGCAAGAAGTTTTAGTCTTATTATTAAATAATTGGCACCTAAGTTCCTTATTTTGTAGTTTATCAGTAAGTATATGATTAGAATACCACAAATCTCTTTGTGATGTAATAAGAAAAACTATTACAAAGAGGACTTTTTAAAAGATATCACATTGCATCGTTACATTAATGTTGTTACTTTCGTTGTGGTTATTTGTACTCAGATTCAATGGAATTCTCATTTGTGCAAATATATATTTATATAAATGAAGAATTTTCCATTATATAAACCCAAATGATTTCATACTATAACAACTCTACTGTCAGTTCAGATTCTGTCCTGGGTTGGTTGGTTGGCTGGTTGGTTGTTTGGTTTGTTTTGTGGAAGGTATTTCTTGAGGTAAACTTAATGACCAATTGAAATTCTTTTGCACACGTGTTTTTTGTTTCTGTAATATTCAAGATATGCTCTATATGAATTGAAGTGAAGGGATAAGAAAGCAGGGAATGTGGAGCTCACCCCATGGTAGCTTAGATGGATGAGGACACACAGAATAACCTTCTCAAAGTGTTTCTATTGTCAGTGCTGTTAACAAACTGCCAGAAATACTTTGTTATCAATGTATCAATAATATAGCAAGATATCAGTGTTAATGTTCATATTTATGGTTTTTCTAGTCTGTAAGGAGCAAATATATATTCAGCTTAGAGCAAATAACTCCAAAAATCTTGATAATTTAGTTTTGGGGAGATTTTGTTTGTTTTGTTTTTGTTTTACTTCATCTTTATCCCTATGAAAGATAATCAGCTTTTCAGGTTGCTGAGAGTTAGGTTAAAGCAAATTAAGTCTGGGAATCTGTCAGTTATCTTGCTCATGACTTTTCCAAGTCTGAGTAGACTTTACTATCTGTTAGTATGAGTTGGAATTCTCCCAATCCAAATCTGTACACTAAAGATTATTTTGGAAACTAACTTTGCCAGATAAGGTAAGACACCTTCAAATAAATTCAGCCAGCATGGGTTTGATTTGTTTGTATATAACTGGTTAAATTACTGCTTGAACATGTAGAAGAGGCTAGCCCTCCTTCTATAGCTTCCTTTGCAATGTGCAGTTTGCTTATAATTTTTAGGTTAGTCTCCAGCTGCTCCTGCCTCAGGGTGGCATTGAGGCTGCACATTAAATTTCCCACCTGCTTCCAATCTTCTAAGCTTTATCTATGCCATAAGACTTGTAACTATTTTTATGTTAATTATTACTCCCAAAAGTTAATTAAAGAGCTGCAACTAAAGGAAAGAACCCAACTGACTGATTGAGAGGAAGTGTTTTTAAAATGTCTAGAGTAGAGTACTTTGATAGAATTCAGGAATTCTTGTCCTCAAGTTTAATTTTACAATTAACTGCCTCTAGGATTCATTCATACACTTTTTTTAACTGTAACACATTAGACAGTTTCTTTTCATAAAATTCATGAATTCTTCACATAACTCGTGATTTTGTTTTATCAAAATTACCAGACCTCCAAAAACGTCTTGCTGCCCCTACCGCTATGGTGGAACTCCAGTCTGTAATATGGGAATTATTATTCTTTGCATATCATCTGAAAAAAATTGTTAGCCCAAATAAATGAGAGAGTTAACAAAGTTGAGGATTTTAATTGTGATTTTCTACATGCGTAAGTCACTTATATGGTTGTCCATAAGTAAAATATGAATTGCATTTTAAAGCTGGTTTATTTAGAGACACCAAACTACTACCTGTGTTTTTGTAGAAGCAGAATAGTCTACCCCCGGTAATGTAAAACTTTGTTTATGAAATGGAGATATCGTTTCTGGTTAAACTTTATCAGATGGCTTAAGTGAAAGTTTTGGTAAATAGTCACAAATAAAAGATATTCTTGAATACAAAGTATATAATAGTTTTCAAGATATAATATTCATGCAAGCTGTAAAATTAGTACATTAATAATACAAGTCCTAAAATGCAAATCGCTCATTTTAAACTAATCCTCATTGTAAATAAACATTAGAGACTTATCCTGTCATCAGAATTAGTACCTAATCTGTACACTTAAATTTGATCAGTATTCACATATCATACTAACTTCTGTGACCCAAAGAGTAGTAACGTTGAGAGCACTACCCAATCACCAGCCGCAAGGCCTGCAAGGCACCTTTCTGCCACCTAAAACCCTATCTCCTCAAGAGTTCCCCATCCTTATAAGTACAGCTTGGATCTTCAGTAGAATTTGAGGTGGGCCACACTTATCTATCTTCAAAGAAACACATGAATGAGGGAGGAAAAAGAGAAGCCTGTTTTTACACAAGGGCAGCTTGGTTCCAAACTCCAATATTAAAGGGAAGAACTTGTTAGCTCGAATTTTTGTAAATTTAGTGACTTTCTAGTTTGACCTCCAACGTGTTCCTAAATTTCAGTTTTTCCTCAAACAGCTTTAGAAGTAGATCTTCTAGTTTAAAATGATAATGATTACTTTCATGTTGTTTTCTTGTTCCTTTCTTACCTGCTCTTTCTTAAGAATACATTTTTCCCATCCTTAGTCCACTCTTGGTTGTCAACATACTTTTATTTATTTTTCTATGAAGATCTGTATTTTTCTGAGAAATATTTTGGTCAGAAGAAAGAGTGATAGTGTTAAAGGCTATAATTTAGTAGCTAACATAATACTGACAAAGAAAATGCTTTTCCTTAGTAGGAAGATATTTCACAGGAAAAAACCCTGTGAAGGACAGTAAGACTATAAATTATGCCGTTTTTCATATAATATGTGCAGTCAGAATTATTTCCTGATGTTTTTTTAAACTATTTTCACAGTCCCAGTGGGTCTTTGTTATCTTGCTTGGAGCAGGTTAAAACATACCTGCTTACTGACGGAACATGCAAGTGTGGCTTGGAATGTCCTCTTATTCTTCCCAAGGTAACCATTTCGCAATAGATGTATCAGCAATTTTTCATTTTTTAGGTGTTTCATATATTTGCTTTTCTCATTTGGCATTTCATTTTTATATTACTTCTCCAATCATTTATACATTTTAAAGTCTTAAATTATATATCTTTTGCATGCATTTTGGAATGCTTAAGGATTGTGGAAAATAGTTCAAGTCCAAGAGTCATTTTCAAAGGTGACAAACCTATATTCATATTAAATATCTCATCAAAACCCCTTTTGCACCATTTTATTACAGCTATACCCATGCTCACTATTTAATAGTGCAGTATTTTTTCCCTCCTGCTCAGTCTGCAATGCTATTTTTAGCACTGGTGTTGATAGATCTGCCACAAATATTTCTTAAATTACAAAGCTGAACCCTCATAGCCAAAAGTGAAAGTGTTTTACTCCTTTACAAGGTAAAAAGTAAAATCATTTTAAATGATAAAATATTTACTATAGAAACATGTCATTGTTTTCTGGGTATCTATAATAGTCCCAATCATAGAACTAAAGATTAATAGACAACTTTTTCTTTTTTGTGTCACCTCATTCACAAAAAAGCACTTGAAACAGTTTATAAGTATATGCACAATAAGTATTTTTTAAAATAGAGTAGTAGATTTTTTAAATCAGTGAAAAGGTCATATTAATATAGCAATAAAGTAAAGCCAAGGAAAAAGTTAGCATATAGCAATGTCAGATTTTAGGGTTTCTTAACTGTACTTCATCTGTTTTGTACTGTTATAACATCGGGAAATATCTAAAATTGGGAATATTATCAGATACTATTCCTTTCCATATATTTATCTTGGCTATCTTAGAATTAGGATAATCTTCATTATTTACCCTGCCACTAAAAACCATGAGTTCAGCAGAAGTATTTATTCCATTATATATAAAGTTGCTTTTCTTAAATTTAAAAACTTGAGAAAGTTTTATTCAGATTTATGGGTTAATCTATGCAAAACTTTTTTTTTAACAAGGGGATCTTTTTACTTAATATTTTTACAGACATATTTTAAACGAAGGCTGTGCTTTTTCCAGGTGTTTAATTTTGATCCTGGAGCTGCTGTGAAACAGAGAACTGCAGAAGATGTTAAAGCAGATGAAGATGTCACAAAGCTATGCATACATAAAAGAAAAATCATTGCAGTGGCCACACTTCATAAAAGCATGGAAGCCCCACATCCTTCTCTGGTGCTCCCCAGTCCCGGAGGAGGAACAAGTATGTAATATGGTGAAGGTTTTAGGGATTTTTCCTCCCCCACTCCTCTCCTGGAGGAGTCACTAGAAATCACTTTGCCAAGCATTTTCTGAGTCCACTTTTCAAACATGCACAATGCATTTAAAATTATGTATGTTTTATCATTTTATTGCAAATAACAAATTAGTTCTGAAAAATTCCCATGAAGTTGTCACCCAAAGTTTCCTATCCAAATCATTTAGTTAAATGAGGAAAATAAACACTGATTAGCACATACAAATGCTATGGAGATACATAGAGCTGAGCTAACAAAAGAGAAAGTGCCATTGGTTTTTAGGAAACAAATGTAGCCTTTTTCCTAGGGCTGTATTGGAATATGTAGTATTAAGTCCTTAAATGCAACTAGCAATGTTATCAAGAACTGGCAGTGTTATTCTTTCAGTCATTTAATAGCTACATATTGAACACCTACTAACAAATCACCTTGCCAGGAATTTTTTATACCTCCATCCAACACATACATGCACACACGCTCGTATGCACACACGAATTTTTTAAAAATTTCAAAGCTGCGGAAAAATTACATGAACAGTTCGAGTACCCTAGATTTACCAGTTAACGTTTTGTTTCAGGAGTTGCAGATATTGTGACAATTCACCCCTAAGTATTTCAACACACATGGATGTTCTCTTATATAAACCACAGTCTAATTATCACGTTCAGGAAATTTAAAACTGCTATGATAGTATTATCTAATATGCAGTCTATATTCAGATTTCTCCAGTTGTCCTAATAATATTCTTACAGTTTTTTCAATCCAATCTTTTTTAAAATCCAGGATGCAAAGATTGTGCAACTGCAAAGAGACATTACTTTTCTTTAATCTACATCAATTCCCCAGTCTTTTTCAATCTTCCATGATGTTGATACTTTTGAAGAGTCTAGGCCAGTTTTATAGATGTTCCTCAATTTTGATTTGCCTGATTGCTTCCTCATATTTATATTCAGGTTAAACATAGTTTGATACGAATACTGCATAGGTGATGTTATATCCTCATTAGGAAGCACATAATGGCAGTCTATCCCATATTGATGACATTAAGTTTGATTTCTTGGTTAAAATTATGTCCATTATTGAGGTACATTTTCCCTTTATGATTTATATGTAATTTGTGGAATTATACTTTGAGGCTGAGGAACTTGTTTTTGTAAGGGCTAGAATATGAACTCTCCAAAATATTACAATTAGCTTAACACTTGAATAGTAATTCTGGATAAAATACAGCTGAACACCAAAGCATTTGTTTATGAAAGGTAAGTAGCATTGTTCTGCAGAGTTCTGAAAAATAAGGATGAGGAATATAACCTGTAGTGATCAGAGAAAGCTTTATGGTAGAACTTGGATTTGAACCAGCCCTGGAAAATGGTAGGATTTAGACACATAAGGGAAATAAGAAAATTCTTATCTAGAATGAGTATAGCATAATTAAGAAATGATGTGGAAACTAATGTGACTTGAGTGGAAAATTAAACCTGCATAGGTAAATTGAGGCCAAATTATTGATAGTTTTAGATACAAAGAGAAGCAGTTGTGACACCAAACAGGCCATTAAAGAGTCACACTTAGGGGCTTCCCTGGTGGCACAGTGGTTGAGAGTCCGCCTGCCGATGCAGGGCACACGGGTTCGTGCCCCGGTCCAGGAAGATCCCACATGTCGCGGAGCAGCTGGGCCCGTGAGCCATGGCCGCTGAGCCTGCGCGTCCGGAGGCTGTGCTCCACAACGGGAGAGGCCACAACAGTGAGAGCCCCGCATACCGAAAAAAAAAAAAAAGAGTCACACTTAGAACTCATGTGAAGAGGGTAGGGAAAGACAGATTTGGCAGTTATTAGCAGAGACCTCCTCTCCAATAACCCTCTAACCTTTAAACTTTAACAGGAATGATCAGAAAAAATTGCTCCACTAAGGTATGTAAGAAAAAAATATATTTTAGTGAATTTTTCTTTTTCTTTAATGAGCTATGTTTTTTAAATTAAAAGATATTGCAACAACTTAAAGACATTCAACAGTAATAAATTATTTAAAATTTATCATTAGCCTGCCACCTTGATGTAAGTATGTTTTCATTTTTGCATCTTACCTTTCACATGTGTTTGCACATGCTCATATCTGCTGCCATTCTCACTTCACATCATATCAAACCATTTCAGCTCTGTCTACAGAGTCTGCCTTGTTTCCTTTTTAATGATTGGAGCAGAATCTTGGTCTAGGTCCTTTGTGCTACTCTATACATACAAGTTTCATTATTGAAATTAAAGGTAAATATTTAACTAGTATAGGTATAAGAGGTATATCTCCACATCCTTTTAAAATGATATACTTTATTGGATTAATTTCTACTCTTTTACCAACTTCAGACATAGCATTTATTTCAATTTTCTAATTTTAAATTATATTAAAAGGTTGGGATTTAAATAAAGATTAAGAAGACTCATGTAGTAGTTTTCACCTCTCTTTATTTTACATGCATAAACATACAACACCTCTTTCGAAAGGTCTATTTAATATACACAAAAGCACTTGATGAGTACCTAGCATTTACATTTGCCAACTCTTGTAATACTTTAGTTCCTAACTGCAACATAAGAGCAGCATGACTTCTGTTTGTTTATCTGTTTAGTATTCCTTTTATTTTAAAGATGGTAACTATTTTTCCCCAGTATGGAAGAAATCCTTTCTAAACGACAGCTACTTTCTAAATTCTGTTGAATGTAAAAATGCCAATGTCTATATTTTAAATCATTGAATTGTAGATAGCTACATAAATGAACAAGAAAAGACACAACTTGGTGGTTTTATTACTAAAGAGGACACAGTCAATCCCGTAATAATGTTAGTGATGTTAATACAGATGACTATGTTCTCACTATATGCCAAGCTCAGTGCCCCAAATATTTTTCATATGTTATTTCCTTGATTACAAACTTTAAAAATCTTTCTTTAACAAGAAAATGAATTCAGTTGAGTTTATCTGCTGCAATTTTCTTTTATGGTTGGTTCTCAACTTTTCATATACTGTATTATATACAGAAATCACTCTATCAAAGAATCTCTACCATGCCAGAAACAGAAAGCCCACATTTCCCAAGAAAAATATATGTTCACTACATTCTCTTACTTCTTGATTGTACACTACCAAGACTTCTGTTTATCCCAGGTTGAGAACCACTGACTTAGAAATTGTTATGTTATGATTTGACCTGTATACTACTCAGCAGGTAGAAGTTTATTTATCTTAAATGTGTAATTATCCATTTAAGTAAATATACCTCTGATTGCAAATGAATCCGAGTATACTTGCTGATATGCTGTAAGTCTAAGAATTGGGATGGCCAATGTATAGTATAAATAGTACCACTCTCATCTCCTGTGCCTCTAATAGACTCATTGGCATTTTCTCATGGAGTCCAGCTAGAGCTCAGCACCCTTTTCAGCATAGCTCTCTAAGCAGCCACCACCAGTTGATGGGAATTGGTATATGAAACTAATTTTATTTGCCATCCCTGTTTTAGAAGTCACAACCTTATAAAATAGTTAAACTTCCTTAGGGGCTAAAAAAACTTAAACCTAGAATTCTGACATCAAATGAAAATTCTGTATGATGAACCAGGTTGCTCTTGTTGCCTGTATTCTGTCTGATCTCTGAAAGAACTGAAGGGATTCCAAAAAGCCAGCGAGGGAGCAATGCACCCTGTAAAAAGAGAATACTCAATTGGAGCCCAGTACTGAAGATTTTTGCACTCTGACTAAATTTTGCATAAGAATTCTATCCTAATAAAAGAATTGCAGTCTTTTACCTAATTTGGTTGACTGGGGCTGGTTTTACAACAATGACTAATTAATGGCAAAGAAATTGAAGTGTTAAAGTATTACAGACTTGATATGAAGTTTAGCATGATTGTTTAACTTCACTGTATTTACTGTTATCACTCCCTTTGTAAAAGATTCAGAATCTTATTTACTTAATTCACAAAAATTAAGACTCTGTTACTCTCACAGTGAAAATATTGGGATGAGGAAGAGTTTTTGTAGCTGTCCCAAGGAGGTTTTAGTAAGGTTATACAAACCTTTATAGGGCAACAAATTTTCTGGTGAAAATGGCAATTCATTTAAATCACTCAAGAAAATATTATGCCACACAGATCACAATTTTCTGTTGTAACTGTGTTCTTAGAAAATTCAAATCCAAAAAATAGAATCATCATCATTTCTATCTGGGCTGTCATTCTTGATTTTGCATATTATAAATATTATTAGAATGGCTAATGTCAGTATGTACGAATTCAGATCCCCATCCTTTCTCAACAGACATGAGGGAAACAAGCATAATGAGCAGTTATTGAGAACCTTTGGTCAACTAAGGGAGAATAGTGTGCATCTTTTACAATCAAAATTTATTGTAGAGTACAGAACTTTTTTTTTTTTTTTTGGTTTTTTTTTTTTTGCGGTACGCGGGCCTCTCACTGTTGTGGCCTCTCCCGCTGCGGAGCACAGGCTCCAGACGCGCAGGCTCAGCGGCCATGGCTCACGGGCCCAGCTGCTCCGCGGCATGTGGGATCTTCCCGGACCGGAGCACCAACCCGCGTCCCCTGCATAGGCAGGCGGACTCTCAACCACTGCGCCACCAGGGAAGCCCCCAGAACTTTTTTTTAATTGCAAAGAGTCACAGCTTCTGTTTGCAGATTTCTTTTTTCAGATGCCCTCCCTTCCCCATTTCCTTCCCTCCCTCCATCCTAACACAAAAGAATTGAGACTACTAACAGATATTTTTTTTCTCTTTCACATCAGATGCAACTCCAGTAGTACCTTCACGGGCAGCAACTCCAAGATCTGTAAGAAATAAGTCTCACGAAGGAATTACAAATTCTGTAATGCCTGAATGTAAGAATCCTTTCAAATTAATGATTGGATCATCAAATGCCATGGGAAGGCTATATGTACAAGAACTGCCTGGAAGCCAGCAACAAGAACTCCACCCTGTCTACCCCCGGCAGAGATTGGGCAGCAGTGAACACGGACAGAAATCTCCATTCCGTGGCAGCCATGGAGGCCTGCCCAGCCCAGCGTCGTCAGGTTCCCAGATATATGGAGATGGCTCAATCTCTCCAAGGACTGACCCACTTGGAAGCCCTGATGTTTTCACAAGAAATAATCCTGGTTTTCATGGAGCTCCCAATTCTAGTCCTATTCACCTGAATAGGACTCCTCTTTCTCCCCCTTCAGTAATGCTACACGGTTCTCCTGGACAGTCATCCTGTGCAATGGCTGGAAGGACTAATATACCTCTTTCCCCAACCTTGACTACAAAGAGTCCAGTAATGAAAAAACCAATGTGTAATTTTTCAACTAATATGGAAATACCACGAGCAATGTTCCATCACAAACTACCCCAAGGCCCACCTCCCCCTCCTCCACCTTCTTGTGCTCTTCAGAAAAAGCCATTAACATCTGAGAAAGATCCACTTGGCATTCTTGACCCTATTCCTAGTAAACCAGTGAATCAGAACCCTGTTATCATTAATCCAACTAGTTTCCATTCAAATGTCCACTCTCAGGTACCTGTGATGAATGTAAGCATGCCTCCTGCTGTTGTTCCTTTGCCAAGTAATCTCCCTTTGCCAACCGTAAAACCTGGCCACATGAATCATGGGAGTCATGTACAAAGAGTTCAGCATTCAGCTTCAACCTCCCTGTCCCCTTCTCCAGTGACATCCCCAGTGCACATGATGGGGACTGGAATTGGAAGGATTGAGGCATCGCCCCAAAGATCACGCTCATCTTCCACATCATCAGATCACGGAAATTTCATGATGCCACCTCTAGGACCCCAGGCCACTTGTAGTGGTATTAAGGTTCCACCCAGGTCACCAAGGTCAACAATAGGGTCCCCAAGGCCATCAATGCCATCAAGCCCTTCTACCAAGTCCGATGGACATCATCAGTACAAGGATATCCCCAACCCATTAATTGCTGGAATGAGTAATGTACTAAATACCCCAAGCAGTGCAGCTTTTCCTACTGCATCTGCCGGAAGCGGTTCTGTAAAGAGTCAGCCTGGTTTGCTGGGAATGCCTTTAAATCAGATCTTGAACCAGCACAATGCTGCCTCCTTTCCAGCAAGTAGTTTACTCTCAGCAGCAGCCAAAGCACAGCTAGCAAATCAAAACAAACTTGCTGGTAACAACAGTAGCAGCAGTAGCAATTCTGGAGCTGTTGCTGGCAGTGGCAACACTGAAGGACGTAGCACTTTAAACACCATGTTCCCTCCTGCTGCCAACATGCTTCTCCCAACAGGTGAAGGGCAAAGTGGTCGAGCAGCACTAAGAGATAAGCTGATGTCTCAGCAAAAAGACTCACTGCGGAAAAGAAAACAGCCACCTACCACAGTGTTGAGTTTGCTCAGACAGTCTCAAATGGATAGTTCTGCAGTTCCTAAACCTGGACCCGACTTGCTAAGGAAGCAGGGTCAGGGGTCGTTTCCCATCAGTTCAATGTCTCAGTTACTACAGTCTATGAGTTGTCAAAGCTCTCACTTGAGTAGCAATAGTAGCCCGGGTTGTGGGCGCTCAAATACTGCTTTGCCTTGCTCTGCTAACCAGCTGCATTTTACAGACCCCAGTGTGAACTCCAGTGGTCTTCAGAATCCACTGACACAGGACGTACCTTTAAGAGGGGAAGCCGTGCACTGCCACAATGCAAACACTAACTTTGTTCACAGTAACAGTCCAGTCCCAAACCACCATCTTGCAGGTTTAATAAATCAGATTCAGGCTAGCGGGAACTGTGGGATGCTCAGTCAGTCGGGCATGGCCTTAGGAAATTCATTACATCCCAATCCACCTCAGTCAAGAATTTCAACGTCCTCCACTCCAGTGATACCAAACAGCATTGTTAGCAGCTATAATCAAACAAGTTCTGAAGCAGGTATGGTTTTATTAGAAAAAAGTACCCAAAGGTACTAAACTTTTATACGTTTTTTTAAAATTTATACCAAAATATTTATTATGATAAGAAATGATCCTTTCCCCATTGTGAAATTCTCATCATTTCTTTAGTATTTATAATTTTATTTACAGAATGCTAGGGATTTGTCTCTTAGAAAAAATAACAGCCAAGAGGATTCCATGTGTTTCCGTTATGTGTCAACCTGTGTCATTTTGAATTTTGTTCAACTTTCAGTTGGTTCTATAACCATTGGACTCGAAACTACAAAAGAAGCCATAGAAGGCAGGATTTCCTGGTTTCCAACTACATGAGACGTACTTGGTCTATGCCAATATAAAAGCTGTTTCCCCTAGCTCTTGTTGTATTCAGGTAAATGAAGCTCATTTGGAAAACCCCAAAAAAAGGGCAGAAATACATGGATTTTTTGTTCTTGCTGCTGACCAGAAATAGGTGAATGGATAGGAAAAGGTAACTAGAAGTTGTATGAAATAGAAAGCTGTCTTCTAATGTGTTTTCTTATCCTAGTTTGCTATCCTTTATTATTATTTGTTTGAAAAAATTCATAAATGGATATTGGCTACTCCCTTTTTTAAAAAGGTAATAATTTAAGTTTTCCAATAAAAAAGGCTTGAAAACCTGATTTCCAGAATTTTTGATCTTGAAATTATTTTACAGTTTTCTTGGAGAACTAAACCATTGTTTTTACCATTGACATTATGGTATCTCTTTGTCCGCTATTAATGAAGGAGACAAATTTATTTAAAAGTAGACACATTAGAAAGAACTATATTTTATTTCAGTAGAGTCCTCAGAAATTGTTACAAAAAACCGTAAAGAAGCACTGTAAAGATAAATTCATTGAGACGTCAGAAAATTTGACTATAAAAATAATAGAAAGAATACCCAAAACCCAACAATAACGATTTGAGAGATTGGTGGGAAATGACAGGGAGGAAATAAAAGATGATTGTAGAGACAATATTATTCAGCTATGAAAACAGTGGGCTTTTAAAACCAGATTGTTACTGGAAGTGGGAAAACTGCTGAGGCTTTTAATAATCTATTGTATAGATATATATAGACTGTGTTATACCACCATGCTGGAAAGGCATTATGACCTACATGTCTTTGTTGCTGATAGTAAAATCAAGTGTTTTCCTTCCTGGTGTCACTACTTTTACCTGCCATTCTCCACAACTTGTGCTATGTGTTATGTTTTGATGTCAGTATTTAATGAAGAATTCTTCATTGACCTCTTCTGTTAAAAAGAATATAAGGTGAAGATGATAATTGAAATGATTAGTGCCTTCTTGATATTCTTAGTCTAAGGAATCTCATGAAACTATTTTTTACATGTTTAACAGGATTCTTATTCCAAAGGGGCTTCCAGCTTTTCAATGACTCATATTCCTTTTTAGATAATCCCAAACAAATGAAAATTTAATCTTATGCATTTAGCAGATTAAGGTTACATAAGATCAGTAACTATTTAAAAATACACTATATTTATTAAGCATACCTTCAATCATTTAGATGAGGCGTTGTTAGTCTCATTGTATTATATCTTTCAATTTTGATACCCCTTACCTCAACTTACTTTGTTTCAGGTCTAAGTTCATATTGCAAAGTGTACGTATTTTATTAATGATGTATTTTAATTTATCTATAATGGAAAAGACCAACATTTATTTATATTCTTGTTTCTTCTGATTGTTAAGTTTCGACTTATTTTATATAGTCTTAGACATGTATTTTCTTGTTCCATGCATCTCTGTAAAACATCAGATCTGGATTGCCAGTGCTGGGAGTGTCAAAACACGCATGTTGAAAATTTACTAATATAAGTAAAGTGTTAGCATATAAATAGCTAAAAGGGATGAGAATAAATATCTAGTAATGATATGGATGTGACCAGTCATGTGTAAGCTAACAGAAAGCATATCCCTGATAAAAATCTAGGTCAATAAGAACTTTTTAAAGTAGTAAACCTAATAAAATTAAATACTGCTTAATGTGCATAGCTCTGATGTGCAGCTGGTAATAAAAATGGGTAGATTTACTAATTAATATAATTCTTTTGATGAGCTGAATATTGAAGAGGTCTCTAATATCATGTTTCTTTTAGATACACAGTGAACTGTGTCAACTGAATGTCCTGTTATTATAACTGCTTAGCCTTAATGTTTATTTTCACTGACGTTTATTCATCCATCAAATACACACCAAAGCTGGGCTTTCAGAGTGAGACAGCTGATGACAGTTACAGCTATCCCTTTAAGTTTTGCTGAGTATTCCTAGCATACTAGTAAGACATTAGAAGAAAACCACATTTTATTCTTAAAATGTTGCTTTTAGCTGTCATTGAGTACCTATGATATGCCAGGTGATTTGCCTGTATTATTTCTAATTTGTGCAGTATTCCAAAGTATAAGGTATTCTTGTCCTCATTTTACAGATGAGTACATTGGGCCTCAGAGAACTTGAATAACTGTCCAAGGTCATACATAATTGAATTAGGATTTGAACTCAGGTTCATCTGATTCTAAAATCCATTTTCTTCCCAGCTGCATAAGTTCTTCATTTGAAACATAGTTGTGAAAAATACTGTTTTCACTTTCAAATCTTTAAAAATACCCAACAGATAGTGAATCAAAGCATATCAATACATGTTAGGAACCACGTTTGTAAACTTTTGATGCACTTTTAGACAAAAATCAGTAATTTTGCCTTCTCTATTTGGACTCTAATATCCTATTAGTGTACAATAATTAGGATGTTTGTGCCAATGCAGATGAAATGTCCACATTATCAAAAGAACTACCCCTCCTTTGTGAATCACATTTGGTAACCTTTATTTGAATGAATTTGTATCACCTCACTCAGATAAAAATGGGTTTCCTAGTGGGTGATGTGTCAATAGGCCTTTGGAGAAGGCAACTTTGCAGACGCTAGCCCTGCCATTCCAGGTGTGATAGCACAATGAGGGTGAAAGAGACCCACAGGTAACATGGCCCAACTCTTCCTTGTGGTAGTGGAGCATGAACAGAACTCAAGTGACCTCCTGCTCAATCCAGTGCCTTTTTTCCCCACTCTCCTAAGCAGCAGCTCAAAAATGTTACATTAAGACCTATTTAAGACCAGAAATCACTCTGAAAACATTTAATTCGATTGGCTATTTGTTTTCAAAAACTTCTTTTAAAGAAAGTTTTTCTATCATAAACAGCCCAAATATTCATTTTTTAGGCCTATATGTGAATACCAGTCCATATTTTAAATGTATTAAAACTCATATATGAGAATCAGAGGCAAAGTAGTAAAAAAAAAAAAAAAATCAGATTAAAGATACGAAATGCTTAGAAAACATTTCTAAAACTTAAGAATATACAAGGTTTTATTAATTCTATTTGGTGTTTTGAAATTGCCTTTCCACTAAAGCTCTCTAAACACTTTGCATTGTAAAGTTTACAGGTTTCTATTAGCTTTTTGGATATGAAATTACAAGTGAAGTTTAATATTTCCATGTAACAGATTTAGAAAATGACCAGTAGGATACTTGGTGACATTCCTCAAGTTGTAAAGCAAAGCTCTGGTGGATCTGGCAACCAAACCCCAATCAGTTCCTGATTCTCAGTCCAAACACTCAAACTGCTGAATGCAGGTATGTTCTGAAATCCATCACTCGTGTACATTTAAAGCAACTTTCAGTTTATGAAGTGAGATAAGTTTCAACACTTAAGTGGTTCCAGCACGTGTCCTGTGGTGTTTTGGTTTAGGGAGGAATTCAAAATCAAGTACCCCTGACTGACAAATTTCATCAAGTCCATGCCCCTTTGGGCCTCTGACTGCTGCCCACCTGTTTACCATAGAACAAAAACACACATGCCAGTAACCCGGGCCTCTGCAGAGGACCCAGCCCTGTCAGTGTCCACATGACAACCCATCCTTCCATGGCCCTGTGGGTTTTCACAATTTTCAAAGAAGCAAAAAGATTTAGATTATTCTGCTAACCAACTTAATAACTGAACCTTACCTCCCTCCAGTATGATAAAAAGTCATTAAATATAAATTTTTCACTTTAAAATGCCTTTTATATTCTCATTTTTTTTAATAAAAAACATTTAATCAACTCTTCTAAAACACATGAAAATGTAGTCCTGTGAAAGGGCAGAGTATGAGTTTGTACCAAAAGAGAAAATAATTCAATCATTTATTTGCCTTAACTCTTAAAGATATACATTGACTAACAAGAATATAAATAAACCTATGAATAAATATTTGCTCATGAATATTTATATAAATATATATATATTTTTTAACTCTGGAAAAGAAAGTGTTTTTTTCAGCACAAAATACATTTGATTGAAACTCAGTGCAGCCACTAATATGGTAGGTATAAGAAAATTAGAGATCACAAAAGAATGCTTTGGATAAAATATTGCAAAGTGCAAGCTTGGTTTTTTGTTCTATGTATTTATTTATTCTCAGAGCATGCCAGTAAACAAAATAAAGGGAAATTGTCATTCCCTTCATTTGAGGTTATAGTTGCAAAAAGATTATGGGTTAAAAATACTCCAGGATGGATTGTTCTATGTTAGCTGTCTCAGGATGTGGGACATTTGTGTGGAAATAAGCCTCTAGTCTTTTATAGACTTATGTAGAATGAAAAAAGGCAGAGACTCCTTTAAGGTTGTGACTGAATTAATAATAATTGCTATTGAAAGTATTTCCACCCAAGTTTTTAAATGCCTAGATTTTACGCCTCACCTGATTGATGCATAGGCTTCTAAGTTGAAACTTGCCCTCTGCTCTTGTTTTTTAACCAAATACCAAAACTATATTAAAATCTTGATTATGTGATAAAAATCTATGTCTATTCTTTTAGTTAAATTTTTGCAAAATGAGCCATTTCTTCTTTGCTGTAAGTTATTTTTACAACAGGCAGTGTCTTGCTGTTTAAGAAGGTTTCCTAATATCAGGGTTACACCACTTGCTTTGTTTACATATTCCAGGTTTAATGTTTCCTTGTGTACAAAAAGAGGAGTTAAAATATGTTTGAATTTAGACACTGAGTCTATGTAATCAAAGGTGATAACAACTCAGAGTGGTGTGATATGTTTGCTGATTCAATGATCTATTTTGTACCTTTCAAGAAATAAATTGTCCCAGTGTGCAAATTGGGAGAATTTTATTCTATTGCAACACACTAAGCTCACTTATAAAATCACTAGAAATCCTTCAATTCTCAAGGGGATGCCTAAGCTATTATTTACTAAAATCAAGTGGTCTAAGAACATTGAAGCAGCTTCTAAAAGTACCTAAATTCTAGGCAGTAATGTTAACTCTACAAAGACTTGACTCATTAAAAATAATGCTTAAACATTTTCCTAGTGTCATCAAAATAGATTTCATTTCCACCTGCATGGAGTACTAAATAAATCAAATCATAAACTTCCTACCTTCAAGGAACTTATATCAAACAACATTAATGCTAACAAAGCAAAGAGTAGAGTAAAAATTATTTTCTAAGAATTATACTTCTTGCAAAGTCAAAGTAACAACTCACCTTTTTACAGATTAGGAATGGAACTAGACAAACAGAAGTCTGAAGGAGTTGCTGAGATACTCCTGGGGTAGGAGCTAGTCCAGGGAAATTCTAAATATCTGTCCAGGACCCATGGGTACAGGTATAAGAAAGAGTAGTATTTATCACCAATGCCCCAGAGCGGAGCTCCTGTGCTGCATGACTCCACAGGGATACCTCTCACATTAGAGTCTGATAAACATGCTTCCTGGAGCACAACTCCATAGACCATCCCCCACACAGTTGAGCAACTGAGAGGCCTGATCCTAAAGCAGTGTTTTCCAAACTTATTTTTACTTTTAACCACGGCAAGAAATTAACTTGCATTCCATTTAACTAGAGATATATTTTTAATGTACAACAAAAGTTTCCTGAAAAAAACACTCTGTGTGATGCACTCTGACATTTTAGATCCCATTCTATCTTATCCTGTCTTATTCTATTTCTTTTTTTATGACAGTCATGATCTACCGAAATGATTTCACCACCCACCAGCAGAACATGACCCAGCACTCACATGTATAAGTTAACAGAAACAGTTTCCACAAAATAATATCCTAGCTATGCAATGTACTCTTTTTTTTTTTTCTTTTCTATTTCATTTATCAAAATATACTGGTTTGGGGGCATACTAAATCGATTTTACAGTCTTAAATAGGTCTAAGCACTGTCTTAGGATATTCATAAGGTAATTAACTCAGCAAATATTTATTGAATACCTAGTATGTGCTCTGCACCGTTTAGCACTGAAAATAAAATAGTACACAATGGAAGGATACAAAGTTAACTTCATAATCTAGAATCTCTACTTGCTCTGCTCATTGAACAAAATGAGATAAACTTCCAGTTGGTATATTGATGGATGGAGCATTTTAACTGTTATTCTAGCATATTGAGAGAACAGAAATCCTACCAAGCAAGAGACTTAACCTCTTCTCTCAGCATTTGCTTCCTTACAATAAATATTAAGAAAAATGTGATAAAAAGCATTTGTAAAAAAAAAAAAAAATCTTTGTTACTTGAGAAACTGAAAAATCTCAAGCAATTTTTTTCATTTCAACAGTTTTCAGAGTAATTCTATGTATTAATAAAGGAAGCAGAAGTGATCAGTAGTAAAACACCCTTTTTTTTGTCTGACCCCATTACCACCCAAAGACTGGCCTTGCCTCCTCAACAGTCATAATCACTCAGACCTCATATTCCAAGATTCAAGATACAGTCCTTCCACTGTTCTTTCCTCTTCCCTAAGAGGTTGGCCCTGTTGAGGGTGGAGAGTATTTCCTCAGATACTGCCACTGATCCCTTTCCCCTCTTCCTTTTCTCCTAAGTTGTGTTGGTTTTGGGTCCCTCCCTCGCTTCCTTATGGAGAACAAATAGACACTAGTCCCTAGGGCTTCCTGCCTACTTCTGGTAAAGGAATGCTAGGAATTTACATCAGGATCCAAAGCACAAAGATAGAGATTGGTATATTTTTGTAAATACATATTACCATGTCATTACTAAGGCTTGGGAAAATAATATCTTGCTGGAAGATCTAGACCTCATAAAAGTTATCTTTCAATTTTTTTAATCCTTTAAATATAGAAGAGAAAATTTTACTATTTCCATGGGGTTGAAAAGTGAATTATATTTATTAGACTCACTAGGGCATGATATTTTCTCCTGTCTCTAGAAGCATTCGTTTTTATTAAGGATTATCATTGACCCTGTTTGCAATTAAAGTACACTTGCCAAAGCAAATGATAAAGGTCAAATAGTGAAGGAGTATGTTCCATATGATGTATTTCTTAGGTTCTTGAATTTATGGATAAAAAACAGTATTTGGGCATATCAATTAAGAAAAAGTTTTCTAGCATTAAGTAGTATTTATTCAAAATTGAAGCTATAGATCAAACTGGTAAAATGACATTTTAAAAGCACCTATTGGTCCATATGGAACAAGCTTTATGCCCTCTCTTGTACACATACAAAGACATGTACAACACTATTATTAATACTTAAGGGCCAACCATGTGAGAGTTTAGCATGATATGAACAATGACTCTTCTCAAAGAATATTGGTGACGAAGAAGAGAAATAACTCTAAAGAAGTAGACATTACCTTTGTTTTGAAAAGCAGTGTTTACAAAATGAGGCAAATAAAACACCTCAAGAATGAAATTGTTAGTAATAGGAAAATATCCTTTAAAAATCCTAAAAAAAAATTACTGATGCTATTTCTGTATACACACACATATATAGACACACACACACATCATAAATTATATGTGTGTGCAAAGAATACTGTTTATATCTGGAAATCTACCCCACTGGAAAAAGCTACCACTGTTGTTGCCTAATTGTACTGGACTATCTCAGTGATTGGGTGTCTAGGCATGTGATCTCACACCAGTAAAGTTTATTTGGATGGCTTTCCAGTCTTATTTCTTACTTCTTTAAAAGTAACAGAAACAATGAGAAAAAGAAGTTATGCCAGTTCATGGTGCTGCTGGCTGGTGTGAAATAATAATTTTTTCTAATTAAAGGACTTCTCCAACTTACTAACTTGTTCGAGGCTCCCAGCTGCCTTTTAGTTATTTAACTGCTAAATGTTTAGTGAATAGTTTGCTATTTTAAAAACTCTTTTAAAAAAAACTGTCTCCCTCATTAGATTAAGCTCAAAACATCTTAGCTGCCAAAAGAAAAATCAGCTTTAAGAAAACTTTTTCCCCACATGCTTCAACAGACCATAGGTTTTTATGCAGAACTATGAAGTAAGTTCACCAGAGAATGCCTGTTCAAGATTAAGTGCTTCAGAAATAAGCAATTTCCAGTTTCCCTCCTGCCATAAAAATTCACGATCCTCTTTCAATGACCCCAAGCATTAATGAGTTGACTTTAAGAATTCAGAGTACTTTGGGATGGATGTCTTCCTCCATAAGATTATTTTAACTCCCCAGCACACCTGGGAGTCTTCTAAAGTAACTTGACATCTTTCAGCCATCTCCTTTCCAGCATCCCTTATCTCCTGGCATTGGACCAATCATACCCTACAGAGTCAGTTTTCACTTTTCTCCACAAATGGGTGGTATTCTCTCCTCCACATACACACTTGCCACACACACACACAGCATCAAGTGATCTGATTCCTAGAAGTTGAATGCAAGTTTTACGATCTTAATAGATTGATTCAACCAACATTTTTTGAATGCCAACCACGTGTCAGAGACTCTTAGGTCTTGGAAATACAGAGGGAAATAAGACATGATCCTTGCCTTTAATGGTTTAGAAAGATGATTTTAAATTTCTTCACTGCTTGTCTAAGGCAGCAGGTTTAACCATGGGTGAGAGGGCTTGGGTGTGTAGGAAAGCAGCATACAATATTTTCAGTCATATTTCTTTATTCTGAGGATACATTACCCTCCATACACTTTATTATCTCCTTGCCTTTTTAAAAAATTACTTTGCTTCTGCTTAGAAGCCTTTTCTATCTCCTTTTCCACTCTCAAATCCCAGATCAAATGTTACCACTTGCTTAGTTTTTCCTGACACCTTCAGTTTTACAATTGTCCCCTTGTTATATACCTGCTGTTCTTCCTGGCATATTGCCTTGTAGTTATACTAGATACATGAAAAGAGCTTTAAAATTTCCTGGTTTGTAATAAGCTCTCAAAAAATGTATATTTGAGAGAGACAGGGAGATCTGTGTGTTTATCACATTGCCTAAACCCTGAGTTCCTTAAAGAAAGGGCAGGGTGTTGTGTTGTTGTTGTTTATTTGTTTGTATCACCATTTCTACCCTTTTGTTCAGTAGAGTGTACTTGACTGTTGAATTGGTGTGTTGAAAATTAGAGAAAATAAAAAATATGCCTGATCCGCATATTACCCTTAAGAAGCTTGTGGTATTCACCCCCTTCTTGTTTGTAATGCAAAAATATACCCAGAGTATCTATGTTTTCTTTATTGTCATTCCTCAAGCATATTTAGATGGAGAATTTTTAGAATAATGTCCCCAAATGACTACTTTCATGAATCCTCAATATGGATGTTTCTCTCTTACAAAATAAAGATAAAAGAATAATAACCTCTGCAGAAATCCTTCATCTACAAAGCCTTGTCATACACACACTAGAGTATTTTGAAAATATACTCTCACTGTGATTAAAGGAATGGGTGATCTGTACATTTAAATATGCCATTATTATTTAACAGGGAAAAAAGCCATAGATAGTGATTACTAGTAAATAAGAGTTTTTATTAGCTTGTTTAAAAAGATGAATTCCAAACGCAAATAATCACATACCTATTTAACGGAAATAGCAGAAAGATTTAAGAAGCAATGAAATGTTTAAGGTGTTGATTGTTTTATTACAAATCTGAATTAATATTTAAAGAATTGTATACCATATGCCTACTTCGGCATTTTATCTCCTTTAAATGAAACGCTGAGAGCTTAAAAAAAAAAAAAAAAAAGACCACAACACCTAGGAAAAATTGCAAAGTCGTGCTATAGAGATATATATGTTGGATATGCTGATTTATACTTACTACTATTACCATGTCATCACAACTAACTGCAGCTACTAATGTCAATAATAATGATGACAATGATAACTCCTTTTATTTGTATACTTTTACACATTGCAAGCCTTTCACTTACCTATTTTTGAGTCTCACAACAATCATGCCAATGAGTTTCCTTAGGAAAAATTCAAAGGTAGGAAAGTTTCATATGCAGGAAGATGTCCATCCATGTGTTATATATAATGAAGAAAAAATCAAAATATAAATGCCAAACTTTATTGGATCAATAATATGATCAATCCATATGCTACATGGTTAAAAATATTAGTATGGAGTTTTTATGTCAGAAAGGAAAAATTATTGTGTTAGTCTGTTAGGAGGAAACAAGAATAATATATAGTTATATTTGTACTACTATTACAACTATGGAAACATTTCTGTGTATTTGAACAAGGCCTCAAAGGTAATGTGGTCAAATATAAAGTTTGTTATTATGGCATATAGCACAGCAGTAAAGTGTTTGAATTATTTTAGATTTTCAGTAACACTGGTATTGTTCATAATAACATATACATGTTTAATATTTTAATAAATTAAGTGTATGTGCTTATAATATTTGCCAAATGCATGTATTAAATAAAACAATGCATTTCTTTAGGGTAAGACGTTTTTCCAAAAAATGATTGTAGTTTCCTTCAACAGAATGTGATTCTCACCCTCCCCACCCCACCCCTTGTGCATCTGGATCACCAGGGGTGATTTCAAAGAATACTACTGCCCAGGCTGTACCCCAAGAGATGAGTTTTCAGCTGGTCTTGGATAGGGTCCAGACATTGGTTTGTTTGTTTGTTTTTAAGTTCTCTAGGTAATTATTTTGTGTAGCTTGGATTGATAACAACTAAAACAATTATAATACACAACTGAAATTTTATTATTAAATTCCCTGAATTTAATATACATTACTTTAATATACATTAAAATATACATCTTTAGCATACATAAGACTTTCAAGGTTAAGAATGCTGTTTGGGTGAAGACTGGTCTGATTTAAGGAATCATGAGTATAAAGTATCTTTATGCTATTAGAATGACAAAGATTTAAAAATAATGATAAAACACAGTGTTGGTGAGAAAAATGAGCACTGCCTACATTGTTTATAGAAATATAAATTGAATATATATTGATCAGCTTCACTGGAGGCAGTCTGACAATGTGTATCCAGAGCTTTAAAAATATGTAAACGCTTTGTCCCTGGAATTCCACTTTTAAGAATTTTTACTTAGAAAATAATTGAGCATATTGGCAAAGATGAGTTAATAAGAATGTTTATCATAGTGTTGCTTGAAATAGTAAAAGATTGTAAACAATCGAAATATCCACAACAATGGATTGAATAAATTATGGTATATCCATACATGATACTAGTAAAATGGATCTATAGTTAACATGAAAGGATATTCACAATATATTGATAAATGAAAAAAAGTTGCAAAACAATATGATTCCATTTTTGTTAAAAAATATATGTAACATGTATATGTATGTCTGCATATGTGTATACATATAGGTGGGAAAAGCGCAGAAAACTATACACTAAAATATTAATAGTTATCTACATAGGTACTTTTTATTTTCTGTTTTGTATTCTCATGCATATTCTATTTGGGGGTTTTTTTCCACTAAAAGAAAGTACTGGTATTATAAATATAGAACAAAAACTTTTTTTTAAATGTAAAAATATATTTTGAAAAATGAAGCATTGTTACTTTTATCTACCCAATTGAATGGACTACAACACAGCTTCCCCCATTTTCACCTTGTCTGGTTGTGAAAAACAAAATATTTGATAGTTAGAAACAGGTATTGCTTAAAGTACTAAGCTTCTTCAATATATTCATGTTCAAAGTAGGTCAAGAAGTATGAAGTCAAACTAGTTTCATTAACATGTCAAATCATCTCTAACTACAGTTTATCTGGTTAGAATCTACAGAGAGGACATGTAACATATTAATTGAAATGTATCTTGATGTATTTTTATAGAGTTGTCTTCCTTAACATCCATAATTAATAAGTGGGTTTTTTTCCCTTTATTTTAGGCGGTTCAGGACCATCATCCTCCATAGCCATAGCTGGCACCAACCACCCTGCCATCACAAAGACAACATCTGTCCTTCAAGACGGCGTCATAGTCACCACCGCAGCTGGAAACCCACTGCAGAGTCAGCTGCCCATTGGGAGTGATTTTCCTTTTGTTGGCCAGGAGCACGCACTTCATTTTCCATCCAACAGCACTTCAAACAACCATCTTCCACACCCCTTGAACCCCAGCCTCCTCAGTTCTCTACCTATCTCTTTGCCAGTGAATCAACAGCATCTCCTAAACCAGAATCTATTAAATATCCTCCAGCCTTCAGCAGGAGAAGGCAAGTCTGAGATCAACCTCCACCCTTTAGGTTTTCTCAACCCGAATGTAAACGCTGCTTTAGCTTTTCTCTCCAGTGACATGGATGGGCAGGTATTGCAGCCTGTTCACTTTCAACTCTTAGCAGCCCTGCTTCAGAACCAAGCCCACGCAGCTGCCATGCTTCCCCTGCCATCTTTCAATCTGACCATCTCAGATCTTTTGCAACAGCAAAATACCCCTTTACCCTCATTAACACAGATGACAGCCCCACCAGACCATTTGCCAAGCAATCAGTCAGAGAACAGCCGAGCTGAGACCCTTTTAACCAGCCCCCTGGGGAACCCTTTACCAAGCTTTGCAGGCAGTGACACTACTTTTAACCCCCTGTTCCTCCCAGCTGTCACTGGGGCCTCAGGATTAATGGCCTTGAATCCCCAGCTGTTGGGAGGTGTCCTGAACTCGGCATCGGCCAACACCGCTAATCATCCAGAGGTTTCCATAGCAACTTCTTCCCAGGCAACCACTACCACAACCACTACATCATCAGCAGTGGCAGCACTGACTGTCTCAACACTTGGTGGGACAGCAGTGGTGTCAATGGCAGAAACATTGCTGAATATATCTAATAATGCTGGGAATACACCTGGTCCAGCTAAACTGAACAGTAACTCTGTGGTGCCACAGCTACTTAACCCTCTACTGGGGACAGGTCTGCTTGGTAAGTTAAATTTTTTCACAAATTTTTACAAAAGAAACGTTTTTCTAATTCATTTTCTCCTTTTTAAAAAAACTCCATTTTGTCACACTATTTTTAAAAATGTTTTTGTTATGTCACAGCTTGCTTAAGGAACTAAATATAATAACACCCACACACAACCATAGTTATACAAACATGAAAATGACTTCTTCCTTTTCCCCTATTCTAGCAATACTAAATATCATTTTAATCTGCTTTCTCTTCTAATTTTGATGCCACCTAAACCTAACCTACCCATCATTCTCTTAAGCCAAGTAGTCTTATTTTTCAAATAATTAAAACACAGGTGCACCTTAAAAATAACATTTATTTGAATTTTAGTTGGTGTGGCATCACAGGGTTAGTATGAGCAGCTGCACTGTGGATGAAAATGGATTGAGGAAGTGTTTTTCCATGTGATCCCTAAATAAACAAAACTAAATGCTTATCCAGCAAAATAAGAAACAAGGCATAATAGCATTCAAAGTTAAAGTTTGCCCAAGTTCAAGGAAACAGAAGGCCCCAATAGCTACTGCTAGGTTTTCTCAAACAGTATTATTCTTTAGAACTTTGTGGCTTAAAAACAAAATGCTTTATGTAGATTATCTTATCTCAAAAAATTTAGAAAATAATTTCAAGTATATTCAACTGTTTGATGTGAGTAATTGTAATATAAAGTACAGAGATAATGTCCATAAAGTCTGGAAACATAGGCAAATATGCATGATATTGTCAAGGGTATCTTCAGTATCTTAAAAAATATATGTTTCCAGATTTCATGGACACCTTTACAAAAAAGTTTAATTAGTTCTATTTGGCAGTCAAATCAATGTAGTTAAGTAACCTACAAAGCATTACAGATTTACAGATTTCAAGCTATAGGGCAATTTCTATGATGTTATCCTCAAAATAATTTCAGTGTAAATTCAAAACAAGTTAATTTTGAATTTTGAATATAAATGTAGTTATTAACAAATCCTATCTGATCATATAATATTTATTTTTAATGACTGTGACAATGAATCCTTTTGTATTATTAGCTTTCTTTACAATTTTAGTTTTAGGTAACCAAAATACAAAATACATATTTTGTATAAAAAAATACATATTAAAACAAAATACATATTTCTAGACCAAATCTGATTTTATTTGATGGTATTTATTGATGACTGTGGCTTGAGAACTAAATTTTGTAAACAGGCCTGATCAGACCCACTTGTTTTAACTATCTTGTCAAATACTTATGCTTGCTAAAGCAGTTAGGACTAATTTTAACTTTTAATTGTAGTTGCTCTAACAAAAATGGTTTCAAGGAATTCTGTAACACTGAAGATCAATATATAAGGATTGGCTAGTGGATAGACCAAAGACTTAACTCGTCTCTCCATGATACAAAATCAAAACACTAATTATGAAAGATTAAATTAAATAATAAAACTACTCTTTCCTTACCACTTAGTAAGACTTTGAGGAGAAAAAGAAAAAAGAATTACCATGTAAGTCTAGTTTTTAGTTTTTGTTTTAGGAATCCTCAACAAAGATAGGCATAGGACCTCCAAAGAATCACACTGACTTATATTTTATGTTTTTCAAACTATAGGTGACATGTCCTCAATAAACAGTACTTTGAATAACCATCAACTGACTCATCTACAGTCGCTGTTAAACAACAATCAGATGTTTCCTCCAAATCAGCAACAGCAGCAGCTTCTTCAGGGGTACCAGAATCTCCAGGCTTTTCAAGGACAGTCCACAATTCCTTGCCCAGCTAACAATAACCCCATGGCTTGTCTGTTTCAGAACTTTCAGGTACTCTCCTTCCCTGGGTTACTTTAATAGAAAACAATATTTACTACTTGTTTTACTTAATTGGGGGGGAAGAGACGAAAGAACGTAGTTATGTACCTTTTCACCTTTACTTACTATTATTTCTCAATAATGAATATTGTTAAACATTCCAGTTTTTTGTGTGAAGCATTTTATTTTGTCTGAAGCATACCACTGGTCCTTTTGGAGCTGTTTGTTAGTGAAAACTGATCATGTTACCCTGTTAAACCCTTTTGTGGTTTCCCATTGCTCCCATGATTAATATCCACATCCTTAACATGCTTACCCTGCCTCACTCTCCAGCCCCAGCTCTCACCATTCTCTCCCTGGCTTCAGCCACATGGTCTTCTTTTAGTTCTACAAACTGAATAAATTCGTGGTAGATTAAGGAGCTGGATGGAAAGAGTAACGCTAAATAAATACATGAAAAAAATATAGAAGATTTAAAAATAATCTTGGGGTAGAGAAGGCTCTTTCAGCAAGACACAAAACCAGGAAGTCAAAAAGAAAAGAGGTAACAGAATTGAATACATAAAACTTTAAAATCTGTTTGACCAAAGGTATTCTAAACAAAATTCAAGACAGGTGGCAACCTGGCAGAAAATACTTGCATAATAATAGCAAATAATTGCCATTCATAATATTTTTAAAGCCCATACAAATTAGGAAGAAAAAAGATAATTGATTAGAAAAATGAGCAATAGAAATGAACAGACAATTCAGAGAAAATTAAATAATAATTAGTAATAAACATGAAAAGAATAATCAGAGTTATATAAATTACAACAGTACTATGTTCATCAGATTGATGATATCCCTTGCTGACAGAGGTGTGGGAAAATGGATTCTTTCAGATATATTGTTGGTCTGATTGTATGCTGATATAGTCCTTTTGGAGGGTAATTTGATAGTTCAGCAGTTAAAAAAAAAAAAAAATATATATATATATATATTTACATATACATATATACACACACCTCCTTTGACCCAGAAGTTCAACTTTTATGTATCTATTTTAGAGAAATCTTCAAATGTGAACAAAAGGGCACAGTCTAGAATGTTCATCACAACTTGATTTGTGGCGTCAAAAATTAGAAACCACTTAAGCAACCATCAGGAGGGAAATAGTAAAATATGTTATGCTATATCCATCTATCTAGTAGTTTACAAGATTAGGTAGATTTATATAATCTGATATACAAGATCCACAAGATTACAGAGCTCCAATACTGTAGTATTATAGAACAATACTAAAATACAATACCATTTATGTCAAAGAAAGAAATAAGGCAGGAAGAAAGGAAGGAATGGAAGAAAGAAGGGAGACTAGATATACACCTACACACCTTAAGGTATTAAAAACAAGTCTGCAGGGATGCACTAGAACATTGATTACTTCTGAGAAAGAAATGGCATCAGAGTGGCATGCAAAAATACAGATTTGGGTGGGGAAGTGATGAAAGCTTTTCTCTTTTTTGACAATGAGAAAATGTTCATATATGTCTTATATAATAAAAGAATTTAGAAGGAAATAGGACGTGCTCAACCATATCACTGAGTAAATAGGTAGATAAAGCCTGAAGGGACTCCATTAGATTTAGCAGTAAGAGCATCACCAGTGACTTGGTGGAATGCAGTTTTGGTGGAGTTGTGGGAGCAGGAACCAGACTGCAATGAATGTAAGGATGAGAAAAGAAAGAGTATGGATTACTCTTTCAAAAACTTAACTATGAAGAACATATGAGAAACAAGGTAGTACCCCAAGGTGGGCGTAGGTTGAATGCAAACTTTTAAAATATGGAAGCCATGCACATAGGTGAATGCCAAAGGAAAGAGACAAAAAAAAAGTGGAAGAGATTGAACATAAAGAAGAGAAGGGGTGACAGATAAGGCAAGATCCCTGAGGAGAGGCTTGGGATCCAGAGCATGAATGGAGGACGACTCTCAGAGAGTAGAAGGGGCTCCTCTTACACTGGGAAGCAGGACAGGATCAGGGACACATATATTGCAGAGAAGTGTGTGCTGCCAGAAGGCAGGGAATAGCAGAGTATAAGAATTATGAGAATTCTTAACCTGTGAACTTCATTATCTCTAAGTAAGGTCATTTACTAAGAATACTGTGGGATATAGTATAGCAGCTGGCTTGAGGAAGTGGATAAATATCTGAATAGTTGTGAGAGGGAGTGATACCTAACCAGAGAATCATAGGATTGATGGGAACGTAAGCCCCCAGCTGTGGTTGGAAGCCATAAGTTCCTGTGGATAGATACTCAGCATCCTCACTGTACATATAGATATATAAGGTAGGGAGTTAAATTAATCCGAGATTGGGATTTTATCTGATAGGTGTAAACAAGGGGAGAATGGCATGAGAGTAGTTATGTGCTGATAGATCCCAGGTTCTGGTTTAGTAGGAAAGGATATAAAGACAGGAAGGGAGTGATCATTGTGGGGGAAAAATCCTAAGTATCAAGGGTCTACAGCAGCAATTCTTAGCTGAGGTTGGTGAAATTAGAATAACCTGTGGACTTTTTCAAATTGTACTCATCATTCCTGTCCTGAGTATTGATATTCTTCCCTAGGGGGCATTCCCTCCCTTCACCTCTTCCCAATTAAGCATCACCTCTGTAGCGAGCCATTGTCACTGTTGGCAGCATGGGGGTGTCCCTCAGGCAGTGGCCTGGTAAGGTTCAAGAGTAGGCATTACTACCCTATTTAAAGACTTCAAAAATTTGGTGTCATATCAGAAATAGTTTATTGTTAAGAAAAGGGTATATGTATTTTGTTTTGTTTTATCTTATATTGTATTTCACTTACATCAGTAGAAATATCAGTGAGTTAGAAATCATTTTTAAATCTGCTTTCCTTTTTAATTTGAGCAGTGCTGGTGACAGACTTGTTTCTCTCTTTGAATTCCAAGTTGCAAAACCTGTAATGACACTAAAAACATGGAGTCATCACCTGGAAACATTTTGTATCCAACCACCTCAACTTTAATTTTCCTAGAGAGTGTTTAGTAATGATGATTTTTTTTTAAAATCTGTTACATGTTTTAATCAAAGAAACAGTACCCAAATATAATCAAGACATAAGCCTTTCTATACAGAGTGACTTTTAATTTCATTTTTGAGTCTTGTTCTTTCTTTATATTGCCTTCCTTGTTATATTTGTTTGTCTTCTGGTAAATCTTAAAATTATGGTCTTTCTCTTTAAGGACTTGAATATTTTTTTCTCTCTCTCTCACTGCTTCCTGTCTATTTCTTTAAGGTGAGAATGCAGGAAGATGCAGCTCTCCTAAACAAAAGAATAAGCACTCAGCCGGGGCTCACAGCACTTCCCGAAAATCCAAACACTACACTTCCACCTTTCCAAGATACATCTTGTGAGTTGCAATCGCGGATTGACCCATCTCTTGGTCAACAGGTGAAGGATGGCCTCATTGTGGGTGGCCAAGGTGATGCTTCCATAGATGCTATTTACAAAGCAGTTGTTGATGCAGCCAGCAAAGGAATGCAGGTTGTCATCACCACTGCAGTCAACAGTACAACTCAGATCAGCCCCATTCCAGCTCTGAGTGCCATGAGTGCCTTCACTGCTTCAATTGGTGACCCATTAAGTCTCCCCAGTGCTGTCAGTGCGGTCATTCATGGACGAAACATGGGCAGTGTTGATCATGATGGTAGGCTGAGAAGTATAAGAGGGTCTCGGCTGCCCAGCAATCTGGACCATGGGAAAAACTCAAACGAAGGAGATGGGTTTGAATATTTCAAGTCGGCAAGTTGCCACACATCTAAAAAACAGTGGGATGGGGAGCAAAGCCCTGGAGGGGAGCGAAACAGGTGGAAGTGTGAGGAATTTTTAGATCATCCAGGCCATATCCACAATAGTCCTTGTCACGAAAGACTCAACAATGTCTCTACACTGCCATTTCTGCCTGGGGAACAGCACCCAATACTGTTACCATCAAGAAACTGTCAAGGGGATAAAATTCTGGAGGAAAATTTCAGGTATAATAACTACAAAAGAACTATGATGAGTTTTAAGGAGAGACTAGAGAACACTGTGGAAAGATGTACACACATCAATGGGAACAGACCTCGACAGAGTCGGGGCTTTGGAGAGCTGCTGAGCACCACAAAGCAAGACCTGGTCCTAGAGGAGCAATCTCCGAGCTCCTCAAATAGTTTGGAAAGTTCTCTGGTCAAAGACTACATCCATTACAATGGAGACTTTAATGCCAAAAGCATTAACGGGTGTGTACCTAGCCCTTCAGACGCTAAAAGCATTAGTAGTGAAGATGACCTAAGGAATCCAGACTCCCCCTCTTCAAATGAATTGATACATTATAGGCCAAGGACGTTCAACGTTGGCGACTTGGTCTGGGGCCAAATCAAAGGACTGACTTCCTGGCCTGGAAAATTAGTAAGAGAAGACGACGTTCACAGTTCTTGTCAACAAAGCCCCGAGGAAGGGAAGGTATACCAATCTTTATCCATTGTCAAATACTAACCTTTGTTCAGATATCAATTATTATTTTTTGTTATCATCACTTTGGATTCTTCATGACTCATTGAGGTCTCACAAACTTCTGGAGCATAAGATGAAGAGGGGATTGTTGTAGTCACCAAAATGTCGTATCATCAAGGGGTGAGTTGTGAAGCATTCGTAGATCCCACTAGGGCTCAGGGTGGCTCTAAGCCAGGAACCAGATTTCCAGAATTCTGTTAACTTTGCCTTCCTTCCTTGCATGTACCTAATTCTTCATTCATACACAGAGAATGAAGGCAAATGGCAATGATGGGAGAAAAAAAAATATGGTGGTTGCTGGAAACCAGCAGTGTGGCAGAGGTAGGGGTCCTCCCAGGCAGCAGGAAGTGCCAGGGGACTGCATCTCTCCCGCATGCTGATATGTGACACATAGAGCTGGCAAGAGGGTAAAATTGGGGTGGAGTTGCAGCCATTTCTGGAAGCAGCAGGTAACATCTGAGTTCAGAATGGAGTCTCCTTTCAGGAAACGTTCTGGGTCTTTATAACATATGGAAATGTTTAACCCCATAGTCTGGTTCTACTTAACACAATCTGATCACATAAATTAAATGAAAACTTCTCCATGAAACTACCATTCAATTTAGAGGAAATTAGTAGGAGTCTTCTGAGCTTCTTTTTCCCCCTCACAATTGGTAGAATTGACTCACTAGGCAAGAAATAGGCAGAATGTTTAAAGTAGATAGAAAAATTTATATCCGAGCAGGAGGAGATAATAATGTACATTCCCCACATATGATGAAGAAACATGTAATTTTTCATCTCCTTAGGAAATAAAAATTCCTCTTACAGGTATATATTATTCTCTTAAAGAGTATATTGTATAAAGCTCTTTCAACTCTGCTCAAACCTCCACTGGCATTTAGGTTTCATGGCAAAGGAAACCAAAAGCATTCTTGCCAGCACAATAAAAAGATTGTCTTTCTCCAAATGACCAGGAGGTCCTTTAACCCGTCGCTTATAATGCCTAATATATACTTGTCAAGATACACTCTGGACATAATGTTTCTACCTTTGATAAGAAAATGAATTCCATACTTCTATTCACAAAACATTTTATTCTCTAATCTCTCTGAGACCAGACAATCATTCTTTAGGTTGATAAACCTAAATATTTTTGACAGTTTATTCAAAATATAATTAGAAACAGCAAAACTGGGCTTTTATGATATAAACGGAACTACTACACATACAAGATGTAGACATTAAACTGTTTTATAATCTCTGTGCAAATGAAACCAAGTCTTTTTTGTGTGCCATTTTACCAAAAAAAGCTTAACTAAGGAAAAGATTATGGCCTCCCTTTCCTGGAAACATTCTTCCTGTCCTAAATGCCTTGTCTAAATATCTTTTTATGTCCTCAGGAGAATAAAGGCATGTACTTTCAACACACTTCACATTAAACAGAGGTCCTAATCTTCTGCTTAGTCTGTGTTAGCAAATTCCTGAGATTTGAGTTCCTCACTGATGTTTAAGGAGATGCACTTTAAAAACAAAATCATTATCTAAGAGTTCAAGAAACATTTATTTTACTTTATTTAAATAATCAACTGATTTTCAGTCACTATAAAAGTGTTTCAAAAATCCAGATTCTTCTTCTTTATTATAGACAATAGGTGGATTCCTAATAGAGAGCATAAAATTGTTTCTGTAAATTCAAATATCCCCCTTCCCATTGGCTGACATTGTAATTTTGCATTCTCAAAACTTTGATATCAAAACCTTGATATCATGATACACTAAAAATACTTCCGGTAAATCAGAAAAAGTAATTGAAAGCAAACATTTAGAGGTGAAAAACTGAAAATTTATAATAAAATATTAATGATAACACATGAAATATTTATCTGTCATTAAAAAGCAAGGTATAAGAGCCTTAAAAGCTCTAGGGCACTTAACATTTTAAAAAACCTCTGGTCTTTTCAGGACCTACCTCACTTTTGCACATAAAAAAACAAAGTGCCATTTCACAAACCCTTTTTTCCCCCTATAGTTCACCAAACAAAGGAAGGACTTCCTCATACCTTATTTAATGATGCCCAGCTAGCCATACCCTGTTCTCAGTTGATAATACCAAGAAAGGTGAAATTTCAAACACAGATCTCTCTGACTTCAAGCCACATGTCCTCTGCCTGATGTCTTGGTGATCCTGGTCCACCTAGAAAAGATTAAACTATGGTTAATATCTGTGTAAGACAAAGCATGATCTATTTGAAAAGATCTCCTGTAAACCATGTTTTACAGTAAAATTGGTTTAAAATTGTGAACCAATTATGATGTAAATTTTATTTACATAGAACTCCTTAGTCCTCACAATTTTGGATAAAGTCTTTCGCGTTTATAACTAGACTTCTGCTTTTAGAAAGGTAAGCAGTGTATTAGGTTTCCTTCCATATACTGCCTGACATTTTAATGAAGTCAAGAGAGGAAGACAGAGACTGACTTCATAAACCATTTGTTTATTATAGTAAAATCTTATTAATTCCGTCTTGCTGATGTGGAATGTGGGACTATTTCCCCCAGTATGTGTCTCTGTAGTATCTCAGAAAAAAAGGTTCGCTAAACAGTTTTCTTATACATGATTATTTAAAACCTTCTTAGCCTCTCAGATTTTCATACTAGTATTTCTGTGTCCACCCAAGTATGTAACTTAATCCAAGATCCTGTCAGACCCCACCAGATAAAATCTGTGTTAACTCAAGTTTTAGAATAGATTTATTATCTTACCTCCTCCCATCCCTCACATCTCACAAACTTATCATTTGTTTTCTGTTACAATCTTTGTTCTCAGCAAGTCACTTCAAATCTTTTTTGGAAGCAGGCAACGTAGAAAAAAAATAAATAATTAATGAACACGATTGCAGGTTACTAGTTCAGAGCAAGCCAGGCACCTCTCATGTTTTCAAGTTGCATGAGTGGTCTCTGGACTGAGAGGTCAGGGCTGTGATTGGAGCAGGCGCTGAGATCTCCAAGTTGTCCATAACCTGATACTTTAGCCAACTGTTTGTCATGATAGTAAATGACTTGGTCAGCTTATGATTTTAGAAAGACATTTTTAATCTTCCGTGGGGTGTTAAATGTAGCAGAATTACTAATAATGCATTAGAAATGTCCTGCAATTTCTGAGGTTCCTTTCTAAGAGGTATGATTTCCAAATATCAAATACTGTGTGAACACAATCCTCGGAGAACTAGAGAGAAAGCCAGGTGTGGCAAAAAGAGGCCTGGGCTTCGGGCATTCTTGTGTGAGCTTAAACGCACCTCTGCCAGTTACCTAAATGGTCCTGAATAGGTATATTAATCTCCAGAGCTGAAATCCCCTCACTGCTCAAGTGGGAATATTAATTCCTACTCAGAATGATGTTTAAGAATTAAATGCATTACCATAAATAGATGGTACACAAAAGAGGGTCAGTAAAAGTTAGCCTCCTCCTCTCTGTGGTCTATATTAAACAACCTTATGTATATGTGCTGTCGAAGCAAGCACTGTATTAAACAACCTTAGGAATTTGGATTCCACCATTATAGAATTGTGGTCATTTGACCTTCATTATTGTTTACCTATGCATTATCTGTGTAAAAAGGGCTTACTAACCAGGTTGGGGGTGAAAGGATAATAATAACATATTTAATGAATGAAATAGTTTATAACTATTTTTTATGAACCTCAGGACGTTGCATACAAATTGGCATATCTGATTATAAATTACTACTAGCTGTTCATTTTAAGCAGGAGTTCTGCTTGGAAGCATTTTAAAGCACTTAGTTTGTTGAGTGAACTTGAAAGTCCCCCTCTCCTCAATGTTTCTAAACACTATAAACTCAGACTTTCTGCCTCTACCTTCCTACCCCCCAAAACACTCAACAATATTAATTAGTAGAGATTTTTAACAGTCTGTGAAAAGTTGCACTGAATCACCCCTATATAATACTGTCCCAATATTGAAGCTATGTAACAGCACTGAAGGATGTTATGTGCCTTATATAATACCATTCAGGAAGTGGTATCTCCTTACTAATTCATTTTTTCCTTTGACTATCAGTTTGTAACGAAGTACATTCTAGAAGATATTTATACTTTTTCTAAAGAAGTGGTACAAGCTTCTATCTGAGCCATGAACCCTTTATAGTTTCAGATTTAGTGGCCAAGAATAAGACCTCAGTGCTTAGTCATGGCTGGAGAAATGTACTGCCAGATCTTGGCACAGTATTAAGGAATTCTTGGAAAGGAAAATGGCTTCCACTGGCATTATACCTATACACTATGATGTACAAACATTTTACGCCTGTGCAACTATGGGGGGTAATGGTTATCTTTATGTATTTATTTCAATAACTATTTTAAAACAGGAAAAAATGTTCTTTTTTTCTAAGATATATTTTGTAATTATCATCCGCCATCTTTGATCTTACATTAACTAGCCTAAAAGGATTGACTATCAAGTAATAATCAAAAAATAAAATTCCTATTTTTTTCTGAGTAGATTATTTTTACTCTTTTTGCACACTGTCCCATTGGTTTTCATATTTAATTGTTACATTCGATGTGTGTTCTGACTCAAGCCAAATTTAGGAAAGAATTTATTTCTATATTGGCACCAAAATGTTTCCTTTCAGTGAAATGTTTGTTGTTGTTGGACAGGTAGAGACATCTCCTGATTACCCAGAAAAGTTCTACATGTTGGTTCAACATCACCTGGTTAAATGAAGACGTTTTTAAAAGCAATGGGTAGGGTGCTCATTCTCTAGACTCACAATTTGACTTTTTTCCACATGGTTATATTTGACAGGTAGAGATTAAAGTAGCTCTCTGAATGGTTGTTCAAAACAGAAAGAACACATCATTATTAAAACTCATGCCAAATTTTTTTTGAGACAATCACTTTCTGTATGTCAGTTCAGTATCACATGCACTCACGTTTTGATGGTATGGAGCAAAACCAGAGATAGCTTACAGTGGCATTCTGGGGATGTGTAACTTAAGAAATTGAGCCTGGGAACTAAATTTGGGAGGTATGCCCTCCTGTGAGGTTTAAACACTGTTACTTTGAAGAACATTCTTTCTGGGCTTGATTATCAGTGTTAACTATTTATATTCTTTGGTACTATCATTCTCTGTTGAAAGTGTTCTTTGTGTATTCCCTTTGCCTTATATATTTTCTTAACCACTTCTGGAAATGAATTATTTTCTCTATACCCAATCAATATCCACAATATTTGGGCTGCATTTTGGCTGGTGGGGTGGCTGGGGCAATCAATGCTCTGTAGCAACAGAATCTTTTTGAAAATGGAGCAAAATAGTTTTTGAAAAGGAATAAGCAAGATAAAATCCAGGCATACAAAGTCAGTGCCTGATCAAAATTTGAAAGGTAATAAAAATGAAAAACTAGGTAACACCAAAAATATGAATATTAAGGAAAAGACTAAACTGAGTACAAAGCTTAGGTAAACTTTAGTAAATTGTGGAATACCATGAACTTTTTTTTTTTTCTGAGAAAGATTAAAGAGGAAAAGGAGGACTGTCTCCATTCATAGATAACTGAGACCAAGCACAGAGTTCTTGAGCTTGTTAATACAGGTGTCATATGGTTAGTAGCAAATGAAATCTCAGGTATGAGGCAAATACATGCTTCTGTTATACGGACTTTTAAACAGTGTATCCTTAGAAGTACAAGTTTATTCAAAACATTTAATTCTATATGAAATATATTGTCATACTTAGAATAGATTTACTCTGGTCCTATAGTATAGTTCTCTAGTACTTAAAAACGCTGCTATCTGAACTGAAGAGGAAAGGAAGCCAAGAAAAAGCCTCAGATAGTGCCACTGACTAAAACTGTAATAATGTGGATTTGCTTAATCCCTTTGAAAAAAATTGTGGTTCACTTTATGGATTTTTCCTTAAGTACTATTGTTGGAAAATTAGATTCATCCTTTCTGTCACAGGTGAGTCAACTTTTTACCCCCAAATTATTTGTTTATCATTAATTCCCATACTTGCAAAACTGTTGAAATATTGCACTTAAGTTAGCAAGACATTTTTAGCTTGAAGATTAAAATAGTTACTATGAAAATAGTTATTATTTAATAAATATTTGAAAACAACAAACCTAATAAATGCCTCCTATTTGCTTATTGCTTCAGAACTGCATTTCCCAGACTTCAGCTCAAGTCACATGTTACCTGTACTATTAGTTAAAATTTTTCTTTAAATTCATTTACTCATTTATTTATTCATTCAACAAATATTTTTGGCACGTATTATGTAGGCACTATTTAAGCCACTTTAAAAATATCTTCTAGTCTTATTCTAAGACATATGTGAAATCATAGGTATAATGTTTTCATATTTTTCTAATATAAATTTATATGGATATATAACTATTAAAAATGATTAAAGGTCTGTCCATGTTCCACCTAAAACAATTTCACATGCCACCGGTGGCACTTTGGGAAAGACTGTTTTGGTGTTTATAAAGCACCTTACTATTTATAATCTTTTTAGATCCTCTCCATAAAAATGCACACAATTATGCATAATAATTAATGCAAAATAATTATAATGCAAAATAATGCTCAGGGAAGTGGCATTCCTAAGGGCACAAGTCACAAGCAGTTAAACCAGGCCCCAACCCTGGTCTCCTAACTCTAAGCTTAGTACTCTTTGCATGATACCATTCCCCCAACAACAGGAGCTGATGACACTGTAGAAATGGGATGGGAAGTGAAGAATGAAAAGGGGTGATTGAGGTCAGCTGTTTTATCTCTGTTAATGAAATCTGTGACGTGGCTCTGCTCTATCCTTTGACCTTTGTGTGACAGCTTTGCCTCAGCACTAAGTACCAGCAAAGTAATCACTAAGAGATTTAATCCTGTTATCAGGGATTAAAACCTGCGGGGGGGATTTTGACATCTTCTCTAGTTAACTGGCTCTATTCAAAAGTGATCTAGGATCTTTGGTCCAGGTCCTTCTAATACATACTATACCTCGCTTTCAGAGGGTCACTTTGGCTCTCTGAAACGTTTGTGTCTTCTTTTGTTATAGACTTACTTCTGAGATACACTACATGCTACTGTGCTGACCCCAGATCAAACTTAATTAAATTACCAAATGTTTAATACGTGCCTTTTGAACAGAATAAGCAACCAGAGCTTCAGACTTGTTCAGAAAACTCAAACTTCCACCATATAATAATGGCTGGCTCTATGGGTATGTTTCTAACCCTATGGAACAGACTACAGGACTATTTATGTCAAAGAATTATTATATCTAAAGAATCTGAATGAATGAAAGAAGGGACTTAGGATTCAACATATGTGTATATTGATACATGAGGTAATATATGTACTATAAATACATATAAGTTCTGGATATCTTTTTTCTAATTCTAGAATGACATATGTGCAGAGTTATACCATGGTAGCCATTACTGTTAGCATCATCACTGTTAGAATGAGAATATGTTGGCAGATTATTGGTAAAGATACATGATAAAGTTCTCCCCCAATTTCTCACCAAGATAGGAATCAACTTTTGGAGCTTCTGCCTTTTGCATATACAAGAATATAAGATTATGAAATTACAGATTAAACTAGTGTCTTAAATTACTTGCTCCTTCAGTGTAAGTTTTATTTTAAAATATGTATGTGTTTAATCTTTTTAATGTTATATTTATGTATTTGATTCCCAGTACTTTCTTCATTTACAAGTTAGCTAAGTAATTTATGAGGGAGTATTCATTAAATCATTAAATATGATTTCTATTTGACCAGAGATGGAATTTATTTTGTTGTTCCCTGATACCTTTGGTGGGGGGGAGTTATCTTTAAAGACTTTCTTGAATATTGTGTAAGTAGATGAATATTTCCCCAGAAAAAACACACCCACTTCTTGTATTATATTTCATAATACAGAAGAGCACTAAAATTGTGAAACCAAATAAACTAAACATTTACTTGTGGATATGTATGATCTTGTCATCTCAGAAATACAGAGTGATGTGTGTCTTATATTTAGTTTCAGAAAGCACCATAATTGCTTTCTCTTTCAAGGTCATTGAATCCTTTATAAATAATGTAATTTATTATGAGCTACCATAGAACCTTAGAGGCATATTTAAATGAAGAAATCATGGTAGAGAATTAGTTCAAAAAAATCACCAGAAGATTATCCAAGTGTAAAAAATTTTTTGAAGATAAGTTTGAGCAAGTATCATCTAAGTATCTATAAAACTATAATTGGATTTAAAATAATTTGACCTAATTTTTTGAGTATATGTGTATATACACATATACCTACATGTGTATATATGTGTGTGTATATATTTACATATATACCTATATATATTATGTATATTTCAATGTATATTAGAGTTGGTGTGGTGGAGAGAGGTTGCTTTGGAGTCAGATCTGAGTTTCAGTGCTGGCCATGTTGCTTAAACTCACTTAGTCCCATCTGTAATATGACAAAACAATACTAGTGTGCAGTATTACCACATTAAATAATAAAACAGTACCTTCTACATAATAAATGCACAAGAAATGCTTTTAGTGCCCCTTATTTCTTAATTAAAAACAAAAATAGATGATTTTTTAAAAGTAGTTCAACCTAACTTAGTTTTTAAAATTAAGACCAATTGGGTAAGTTTTCACTGTGATGTGTTGCTTTGTTTCACTGTGAATCTGCTTTCTGTTGCCTGCATCAATCCCTGCTGAGACCTCTCACTACACCAGTTTGTGTCTAATAGAAGTTTATGTTACAGAAGAGCTTTCTGCTTGCTGCCAAGAAAATAATTTAAATATAAGCAGAATTAGCTATAAATTACATAAATGTAATGTGTGAAATATCTTTCCTACTTTCTTTGTGTGAGTGAATGCAAGATAGAACCTCATTTCTAATGTGAAATGTGAAAAGGTATCCAGGCACCTTTTTTTAAAAAACAACACATGGATATATTCATCTTACTTAAGCTTTTCCAGTCATCCCAATAAGACATTTCATCACTCCTGTAGAATTGTTAGTGGAACAAAGTTCTCTCTTGTTCTGGCACAATAGATTAGGTATCCCCAAAGAATGTGTGTATATAAGACATTTGGATCCTTTGGGACAAAATACAGAAGTCATGAAAAGGAAAATGTTTCCATTATTTGACTGTTTTTCTCATTGAATAATTAGAAATGCTTGTTTTCAGACTTGATAATGGAGACCCTTTGTTAATCATTACTGTGTACTAGATTTGAAGGGGCCAAAGAAAAATTATTTATGAATGGTGTTCATGAGTCAGGAAGATTTAAAGACAAAAGTTAATCATTTCCTTGCTTATTAGTGTAAATTTTCTTACCCACTAGGCGTTTTGGCAACCTCTGAATTTTTATACAAAAGTAGTGTAGGGGTGAGGGAGAAACTGGGTTAAGGGATGGTGGGGGACTTACTTTGAAGCTATATTTACACAGCAAGCAGTACTGTTTCTACTTAGATTGTGTTTAAGATCAATAAAAGTAGCAGTGTTTTTCTAAATGTGTTTTTATTCACATACAACATTTCCTATTTATTAATTGCTTTTCTTAGGAGAAGTGGCTTCAAGAACCATGATAGAGTTTATAAGGGGCAGGTGGCAAAGGCTGCACCTCCCCTTCCCCACTAATCCCCCAGCCACCATTTAGTGGCACGCTGCGATGAGATAGCAGACGTCACATAACCTAGGCTGGCGGGGGAAAGCAGGACAGGGGAGAGGACACGCCCATCAGGTGTAGCAACACCCTCTTCCCACATCATTAAGGAGTACGTGCAGCTTAGTGCCCCACTCGTTCTCTGGCCTCTACAGAGCCTAACGCATACTGAGTAACACTAGCTGCTCTCTGCTTAGCTAAGTGTTCAGCGTGACTTGTTGCATTTTAATTCTCACAGCGATTCTAGCAGGAAGGTAGGTATTATTGCCCTCATTTTAAAGAGGAGGAAACTGAGGCTTAGGAAATGTAAGTGTTTTATTCATGCTAGAAAGTGAGGAGGTTGGATTCAGACTTCCATCTGCTGGCTCCAAAGTCCACCCCCTTCACTAACCACCGCTCTTGTTCATCCCTAATGGAATACAGCTTTGCTGAGCATCAGGCAGTGCAGAAAGCAAACCAGGATCTCTTGTTTATATGATTTTGTGAAATGAAGGTTATTTAAATTCCGAGTTTTGCCCTTAAAACATTATTTTGAAAATGTTGACACTTTTGAAATCCAGTCTTTCATTTCCCCTGATGTTGCAGCCTGGGAGCCGCAGAATCAACCTCTGCTGGAGTGAGGACAGAGCATTTGACAGGGCAGTGAGAGTTAAGCCTCCCTTCCCCCAGTGCAGCACCTGCTTGTACAGCAGGAAAATAAACACACTGTTAACAATTGCAGGTCTGGGTAATGTGGTTTGGTCTTCATGCCTTCACTCAGGTGGAGCCCGAGAAGTTGAAGACACTAACAGAAGGTTTAGAAGCTTACAGCCGAGCCCGGAAAAGGAACAGAAAGTAAGCACTATTTTCTTTCTGTTTTGTTTTTCAAGGATATAATTTACTGGTTTTCCTTCAAAGGGACAATGAAATCTCACTGATTTTGTCCATTTTGGTTCTTGCCTAAGTACTGCTTAATAGTTATCATCCAAGAGGACCATTATAGATAAATTAGCTACACAGAAAATATTTTCTTAACAATTTATACTGTGTGTGGGGTTTCCCACTTCATCAGCTCTTTCCTTACTCCTTCCGTCTCCATCCCTCCCATTTAATGGGAAAGAAAATATGATTAATATTCTCAACATGTAGCAATTGGTCTCTGAAAGTGTAACAAAAGTATATCCCTTTGTAATTCAAATACTTTGGGAGGGGGAATACCCCCCCACCCCTAGTTGTATACATGTGAATAACTTTGGCAGATTAACTGTTAGTCAAAATGATGGTAAATAATTATTTTTTCTTGGGACAGGGGCAATAGGCTTTCTTTGGAATTATAATAATAAGTTGAACTTTGGGACATTACTATTATTCAATTTTTTTTAGATCTTTGTAGTCTGAGTAAATGTAGTATGGACAAGTAGATAATGTTTGAAATACAATTTGTAATGCAATGTAGTTTTATATATCATAACTATTATTTCATTTTAAGGTAGAGAACTATAAATGTGCTTCTGTATATGTACATGGAAAGTTATTTTAAATATATATATAATCAATACACCTGTTCAGTTACTATAATTTTCATATTATCCAACATCTAAGAATTATGAAAACATAATGATTAGTAGCGTATCTTGTATAAAAGACTTATATAATGATAATAATATCTATTAAAGGGCACTCATTCTCTTAGTGGTGTCTTCAGTAATTCTTGCCAGAGCTAAAATTTTAGAACTCACCAAATCTTGGGGAGACTCTCTCCACCTCACTAGAATGTCTCAAAAAGATGCCAGCTGCAAGGAGTAAACTCCTGTGCTCCTATGTTCAGGACTCCTTTGGAAGGTAGCAAGTTGGCACTGGTTGTGGTGAGGGCCAAGTGAATTGCCAGATTCACTATAGATAAGGCAAACAGTGAGGCAAGTCCCCTCCCCTCTATTCTGACTGCAGTGACCCAATGCAGAGCTTAGTAGTAGAATAAAGCCTATAAAATTCATACAAGGTCTGGATGAAAGGAGGGAAATTGCAAACTACCTACGTCACAAATTTTCAGTGGGCCATTTGCTTTAGAATATTCAATAGTACTTGTTTATTTTTTATTTTTTATATATTTATTTATTTATTTATTTATTTTTGGCTGTGTTGGGTCTTTGTTGCTGTGCACGGGCTTTCTCTAGTTGCGGTGAGTGGGGGCTACTCTTCATTGTGGTGCGCAGGCTTCTCATTGTCGTGGCTTCTCTTGTTGCAGAGCACGGGCTCTAGTCGCACAGGCTTCAGTAGTTGTGGTATGTGGGCTCTGCAGTTGTGGCTTGCGGGCTCTAGAGCTCAGGCTCAGTAGTTATGGTGCACGGGCTTAGTTGTTCTGCGGCATGTGGGATCTTCCTGGGCCAGGGCTCGAACCCGTGTCCCTTGCATTGGCAGGCAGATTCTTAACCACTGCACCACCAAGGAAGCCCGATAGTACTTGTTTATTGGATGTAAAATATCCCTGAAATCTTTTCTTCAGTGAGGTATGCCAGTTAGCTGGATTATGTGCAATATATCCAAAACTGTTGATAACACAGAAATAAAATAACTCCTCCAAATATTTAGATATACTGCCTTGAAATGAGCTGTATTTTCCCAATAAATTTGCTATGAAGCAATTTCTGAAAGGTAATGAGTAACAAACAGCAGTTTAAGCATTTTTCCTCAAAGCCAGTTTACTATTTCTGGTGAACTTATATGAGTCCTAAGTGGCATTATCTAAAGGAACTCTCATGAAACCATAAACTTAAGAGTATGGATTGGAGAGGTAAAAGACAAAAATATGAAGCAAAACAGCTTTGTTTATCAGACTGTTGTCTAAGTAGACTGACTTGCCTTATAAATGCCTAGTAGAATACTCTACATTTTGCATATATGATTTAAAATCCATTTTTCTATTCTCCCAATTAGAAGATGGGCCAGAATTACTGAACCCATTTATAGATGAGGACACTCAGACCAAAATAGCTTAAATAATTAGTTGAAGGTTACATAATGATAAATGATATATTGAACCCAATCACTTATTTATTTATTTAGTCATTTATCTATTCTCCAATTTAAGGAGATTAATTTAGCAAAAAATTTGTGCCAACCAGGCACAATGCTATAGTCCCTGGACATCACTGTTCAGTGAAGGAGGCAGATGTAGAAACAAATAATTAAGATGCTAAAGTTGCAATGACAGGAATATGTACAGTATATTTTGGGATCACAGAGAAGTGGCATTAAACTCAGGTAATGGAAGACATCCTAGAGGAGCTAATAGCTGAGCCAAGCCTTACACAATGCATAGGTATTAGCCAGACAAAGGAAATGAGGATGGTGGGGTGGGGGTGGGAGATAGCATTTAGATAAGATCAGCAGTTGGATTTAGGGGACAGGAAACTGTAAAAGATGCAGCCAAAGATATAATCAGGAGCCAGACCATAAAGGGCCTAGTAAGGCCTCATGGGTCTTTATGTTATTGGAAGTGCTTGAAGGAGACAGGTGGTTGGATTTTCACTTTAGATATAGCTATATGGAGGATAAATTTTAGGAGAACAGTATTGGAGACAAGGGCATCCATTTAGGAGGCCTTGTCAGAGGACAGGGGAGGATGAGGACTCAAACCAGGAGGGGAGCCATGAGAATGGAGAAGGAATATGATCAAGATATATTTAGGAGGTAAAACTGACAGAACATCATGATGATTTGGTTGCAATGTGAAGGAGAGCAAGCAATCAAGGACAACTCTCAGGGTTTTAGCTTGGATGACTTCATGGGTAGTGGAAACTGAAGTGGGGAACACAGGAGAAAACTGTTGAGTGCAGTGTGAGGTACCTGTGATCCCACAGGTACAAGTCTGAAACTGAGAAGAAGTGGTATTTGATTATGTAAAATTGACTGCAGTCACATATTACCAATTTGAATAGTGGGCTAAGGATTGAACGCTGGGGCACTTGAACATTTACTAGAGATAATGAAGGAGATGGGAATAGTGATCAGAAAGGAGGAGGAGAACCAGGGGGTAGGGGAGTTGGTTTTTGACCTGAGTTGAAATCCTGTTTCCATCACTACATAGCTATGTGTACCCTTGGGTATGTTATTTAACCTCTCTGAGCCTAAATTCTTCATTTCTAAAATGGGGATATTAATTCCAACCTCTTAGAATTGTTCTAAAGAGAAACTTAACATAGTACTTGGCACGTGGTATTTAGTAAACAGTTATTTTTATTGTAAAGATACAGTTGAAACAAACAAAATCATCATGTATTTTTGCCAGTTGAAACGTTCTATCACCATATTAGACGTTTAGAGCATTATGTAGTCATTTTAATTCTCAATATCCTATAATCAAATCAAACTGTACAATAAATAAATATCTTTAAAGTGACGTGCTTATTACAGCCTAATCACAAAAGAAATATTAATGTATTTATTGAAGAATCACTCAGGGTAATTTTCTACTTAAAAGAGGAAATAGCTTCATTAAAGAAAAAGATTACATAGCTTTTAGATATGTTGTGATTTTAAGTAAGGATCAAATCTTCTGCCTATATGTACATATATATTTGTTCAGTAACCTTATTTTTATGAATCTGGAAAGTGATAAAGTAATAACATAAATCACACTTTTACTTTAAAACCAAGAAATGATACTTATTGTATTAAATTTTCTTTATCTTTTAAAATTGAAATATAGTTGGTTTACAGTATTACTTTCAGGTATACAACATAGTGATGCAATATTTTTATAGATTAAACTCTGTTTAAAGTTATTGTAAAATATTGGCTATATTCCCTGTGCCGTATTTTATATCCTTGTATCTCATTTTATACCTGGTAACTTATATATCTTAATCCCCTTCCCCTATCTTGCCCTTCACCCCACCCCCTCCCTACTGGTAACCACTAGTTTGTTCTATGTATCTGAGTCTGTTTCTGTTTTGTTAGATTCATTTTTTTTGTTTTTGTTTTTTAGATTCCACATGTAAGTGAAAACATATAGCATTTGTATTTCTCTGACTTATTTCACTAAGCATAATACCTTCCAGGTCCATCCATGTTGTTAAAAATGGCAAAATTTCATTCTTTTTTATGGCTGAGTAGTATTCTCATTGTATATATATACCACTTCTTTATTCATTCATCTGTTGATGGACACACTTAGGTTGCTTCCATATCTTGGCTATTGTAAATAATGCTGCTAAGAACATTAGAGTACATGTATCTTTTTAAAGTAGTGTCTTCACTTGATATATCGAGCTAGTTCTCCTCCCTCCAGATGTGGTCAGGGATACGCGCACTGGCAATGGCTGCCTCTGCCCTGGTCAGAGGGTCTGTGCGGGCTCCATTCCCTCTAAATGTGTGCACTCTCACTGGCAATGGCAGCCCCTGCCCTAGTGGAGAGCAGTGCCAGAGCGAGAGGGGCTGGAGCAGGAACCCAGTGAAGGCTAGGGAGTGTGCTGGCAAGCCAGCCAAAGCACCAGGCTGTTTCCAATATGCTTTCTCTCCGCTGTGTGCGTGTGTGTGTGTATGGTGTGTGTGTGTGTGTGTGTGGTGGGGGGGTAAGCAAGTCTGTGCATGCACTCTTCAAGAGCGGAGTCTTGGTTTCTTACAGCCCTCCAGTAAGCCCCACTTGTTTTCAAACCAGCTAAGGGGCTCATCTTCCCAGTGTTGGACCCCAGGGCTGGGATGCCTGAATGTGGCTTGAACCCCATGCTCCCCAGGGAGGATCTCCAAGCTGGTGATACCCCCTCCTCTTCTGTGTGTGACTCCCGACCAGATATCTTCTCCTCCCTTCCTACCAGACTCCTTTATGTGGACCTTTTTCTACAGTCTTTGTTGTAGAGGAGTCATTATTGCTAGTCTCCAGGTCATTTTCAGCGAGAGTTGCTCAACAAGTAGTTGTATTTTTGGTATATTCATTGGGGCAGGGGGTGGGGTGTGCAGGTAGGTTCAGTGTCCTCACACTCCACCATCTTGATCTCTCAAGTGTTGAATTTTCTTAAATCTGCATACTTTCCCTATGGATTAGGTTTTAGAATCCAAGTTTCCTGACATTTATATCTTATCCAAGTTTGTTCTGTTCTACATGAAGTGAGTTGCTTAAATTCTGAACTGATAGTCCAGAGCAACGTGCGCTTCTCATTTTCCTCTATTTCTCATACCATTCGCAGATGTGTACCTGGCTTTTTTTTTTAACTAATGAGGATAAGGGTAATGTGTGACAATGTAGGCAGTGAAGGTAAGTGGCAATTATCTCCATTAATAACTAGAAATGTGATTATATGAACATCTATTGCTTAATCAAGTAGCTTTTAGAGTGTCCATCAGTAAAAATGTTTATTATTAAATGTCAGTGGGGAAGAGAAAATAGTAGAAGAGACTCTGTAAGGAGGCCCTCTGGACTAGAAGACTGAATTTTGACTAATTTTTCATTTCATGGACTCATGGAGCTTTCTCTTCCTCTTTTAAGCTCATTTTTTCCTGACTTGACCAGCTAGTGTAAAAATTAGTATGCAGATTTGACATCTGGGAAACTCTCTTTACCTCTTGATTCCAATGATGTATTCATGTAATTTCCTGCACCATGTCTCCATATTTATTCTCTCTTCCAAAAGTAGTCATTTCACCCTCTAATAACTACTTAAGTTTGTTAAAGGAAAAACATACTAATTACCTTAAATTGATACAAGGTGTTTATAAACATTTTAAATATCTCGTTGAAGAATGAAATAACAAACTCCTAAAATTTTGTCTATTTATTCAACAAATAATGTTGAATTATTTTTATTCTCTAATGGTGATGTCACTGTAATTTTTCATAGAGAAAACATTTTTATGACTCTATTACTTTTGAAAACTATTTGTAGTTAAATATCCATCTTCTTCGCTATAAAATTGCAGTTGGTTTCACCAATTTTCCCTAAAAAGTCATGAAGTATTGCATACAAACAGTTGTCATAATACCTACTTCATCAGATTGTTATAAGGATTAAATGAAGTAATGTATATCAAGATTTAATACAATTCTTGGCACATATAAACTTTTCAATAAATACTAGCTGTTTTTGTTATTAAAGGTGAGAGAACCAAGATTCTCTGATTGTTTTTCACTGAAATATTTTACCTCTTTTTAGATATTTAGAACTTTTACATAGTCAATTAACCCATAAGATAGTAAATAAACCCATAAGATAGCAAATAAAAATGCATAACAAATATCTTTTAAACTTATGTTCATACTTTTATACAAAAGAAATAGTAAGGATAAAGCTATTTAACACATTACACAAAGTGTAATATTGTCAGGCAACTGGGCAGTTTGTGATACTGTCAAGACGTTTGTTAAACAGTCCACAAAAGGGGCCCCAGCCCAACCCCAGCTCAGCTTAAATTGCCCTACAGAGTCTTGGGATTGGATTCCTATCCAGTCACCCAGAATCATGCTTAGCAAACTCCTCACTGGGAAAACAACTCAGTCTGACTCCACAAGATGCCCAGGGCCCCTTAAAACTGGAAAAGGTAGGTAAATAAAAGACAGTATGTGAATAGATTATATCAACTTGGACAGTACTCAAAAATAGCAGTAAAAAGGAAAGAGAAAAGTTGCAGAATGGTAGGTATATCAGGACACCATTTGTATGATATATATATAAAAAACAAGTAAAAGACAATACTAGGTACTGTTCATATATATAAAAAACACGTAAAAGACAATACTAGGTACTGTTCATGGATATATAAGATATTAAAACACACTGTAAGAATACACAACACAGTTAGTTGCATTTGGGGAGGAGGGTGGGAGAGTATGGGACTAGGAATTGATAACAAATGGGAACTTCAGCTTAATTTTTTTATAAAAAAGAATTAAAGGAAATATGTAATTTATTAACAGTATTTTTGGAAATGGGTTTGGTAGGGATTGCTAATTTATTCTATGCACTTTTCTGCATTGTTTACATTTCTAAAAGTAAGTGGGAAGAATATAAAAGAGGCTAGCTTACAGGCCAATAAAAGGTGGGGGAAGAGGTTGGTGCTGCATTGCCCTTATAATTTAGTTACAACCACTACATTAATCTTTCCTTTCAGTTAAACTGACTTAAGTGCATATATATTTCCCAAAATATGGAGCCGTTGTTTCAGCTTTAGACAAATATTTTTATTTAGTAAATATGTGGAGCATCCACAAGGTGCCTAGAAGTACACTACTCAGGATTATATACAGAAACTAAATGTATGAATTTTTCAGTCCTGGTGTATGAGGGTAAAACTTGGTGAGGGCTGTGGTAAACCAAAAGGCCTCATCTAAAAGCATTCCACAAGGGCTTCTCTGGTGGCGCAGTGGTCGAGAATCCACCTGCCAATGCAGGGGACACGGTTTCAAGCCCTGGTCTGGGAAGATCCCACATGCCGCGGAGCAACTAAGCCCGTGCACCACAACTACTGAAGCCCGCACACCTAGAGCCTGTGCTCCACAGCAAGAGAAGCCACCACAATGAGAAGCCCGCGCACTGCAACGAAGGGCTAACCGCAACTAGAGAAATCCTGTGTGCAGCAATGAAGACCCAACGCAGCCAAAAATAAATAAGTAAAATAAATAAATTTATAAAAACAAAATAAATAAATAAATAAATATTTTAAATAAATAAATAATAAAAGCATTCCACTAAAGCTCAAATATGTTTCTAAACATGATGTGAGCCAAACCAAATGGGTCTGTGAGCCAAAATCTTCTACAACTGCAAATTTCCAGTCTCCATGTAGATGCTGGGATAGGACTTAATTCTTTGGAAAGCCATGCTAACAGCCTATTTTGAAAAGGTTTACCTCTGCAGCTTTTCTGGTAATTGTTGTGACAAGATAAATGAAATGAATCACCTTAGTACTCAGAATAATTGGGTAATTATATGCATCAAGAAGGAAAAATTAGAGTGGACATAACTATAGACATGGATAGTGTAGATTTGCCTGATTTTAGTAATTAGTTCAACAGCTTCCTAGATAAAACTTTCAATCATGGCAGATGTTCCATGTGTTATAGTACATGTGATGGTATGCTGAGTGGAGAGAAAAGGTCAGACGAGTGATAGACACTCTGAGTCCATCATTCTTTATTTGCTCAAATAGCTATGTCATTTTGGTTTGTGCGGGTGGGGGAAATGTGTCAGAGCCTCAGGTGTAGCGAGTTGAACTGTTTCCCACCTGGAACAAATGTGTACCAGGATTTCAGCCTTCACTTACTCAACTCCTGAAGCCAGGACGCTCCAGAGAGGGTAGAGGGAGCTCCCTAGTGGCCAGAGCCTGAAGTTCAGAGCCCTTCCTCTGGCCACACAGCCGGACCGCCTGCAAAAGAGACAAGCCAGAACAAAAGGCAATGCAAAGCAGGCTGGACTCTAAGAGGACAAGCTACATCTGTGGGAAAAGAGACCTGTGGCCCAGCTTTCTTGCAAAATCATCAGACTATGGAAGAAACATGTGGAAGGGGAAAGAATCCGTTTTCCTCAATCATGTGTTCAATTTTTTCTCTGTAGTTATGTGACTCTATCATTAGTATTCAGTCGTGAGAATCCCAGAGTGTTTTGTCATCTGAATTGTCAGATGTGAATATAAATTGACTTTCTCTTGTGGAATGAGTACTTCTGTTCTCTGATTAGGGAATTACATTGAGATTTTGTTTCTTTAATTTATTAATCTGGTGTGTTGTTTTCATTAATTCCAGAAGTGGAAAGCTAAATAACCATTTAGAAGCTGCTATTCATGAGGCCATGAGTGAACTGGACAAAATGTCTGGGACTGTAAGTTAATTTATTTTTCCATTATATTATGTTTCTTTGGAAATAAATTGTATTATACTTTTTGGTAAAGTCTCTTAAGTACTGTCAAGCAACTCACATAGCAATACTAAATTACTAGGCTCAGAAAAAGACTGATATCAGAAAAGATTAAAAATAACTTAAGAAAAAATAAGCTAGTGGTATTAACTATGTTTTTTTCCTGAGATAAGTACCTTTTTTTCCCCACATAACATTCTTTTAAAATGAGAGCAGCAAAATATTGAAGTTCAAATCACGGCTTTTACATTTGACTCTCAGAATAGCAGTGATCATTAGTGTGGCCTAAGTATTCAGTAATATAAATTTCACTCTGCCCATAAAACAAAAAGGGAAATTGAACATAGGGTCAAGATCAAGAGTATATAGACCTCTCATTTCCTTTCTACTATTACGTAAAAAAATAAAATATTTGGCCCCAAATTCTGTTGTTAAATTATTTAACACTATAACCACTGTTTTTTTTTTTTTTTTTTTTTTTTTTTTGCTGTACGCGGGCCTCTCACTGCTGTGGCCTCTCCCGTTGCGGAGCACAGGCTCCGGACACACAGGCTCCGCGGCCATGGCTCGCGGGCCCAGCCGCTCCACGGCATGTGGGATCTTCCGGGATCGGGGCACGAACCCGTGTCCCCTGCATCGGCAGGCGGACTCTCAACCACTGCGCCACCAGGGAAGCCCTAACCACTGGTTTTAAAGAAGTAGAGTCTACTTTTTCTTTACATTTTTTTGGGATGGTGCATATAATAGTGTTGAATGTGAGAAGTTTACTCATCATTCTCTAATTTATATATTGGATAATGTAAATGCTCAAAATATAATTTTGATAATCTCTAATAAATGTGAATTATCGAAAGCTACTCAGCAATGAAAGGTAATTTACTTTTACTTGACACTGTGTTAAGAAGGTTATCTGAATCCTAACAAGTCGTCTAGTGGCTATTGAATGACAGATGAGTTATACGTTCATAGAGTGTTGGGATTGGTATGGACTTTAGAGATTTTGTGATCCGACACATCATTTCAAAAGTGGGTAAACTGAGGCCCTGAGATGTTAACTTTCCTGGTAGAATTATAGGAAAATTCTGGAGCAGAGATTATAAACTCAGACGCCTTCTAGGGCCAGGCAAATAATATCATTAAGTAAAAGGGGTCAGGTATGAGTAAAAGAGCAATTTCAGTGGATTAAGGAATGCCAACCAAGATGCACTGGTCAAGGTAGGCTGTGTACCAACTCTCAGTCTTAGAGGCTCAACACCATAAAGATGGTTCCTCACTTGGGTCTCCTTCTGGTTGAGGAAGGGCTTGCTCCACACCATCATTCAGGGGCTCAGATTCTTTCTATTTCTAGTGTCCACCCTTCCCTAGGGCCTTAGAGTGCTCCATTACATCCTTTGCATCCAGCCCAGCAGGGGAGAGAAGACTGTGTACACAGAGGACACCAGGATAGGTTTTATGGGCCAGACCTGAGAGCTCATCACTTCTGCTAACTTTCCACTGGCCTGACCCAAAGACCATCATGTGGCCTTCTTAATTCAAGGGGACTAGTAAATGTGCTGTACACCGTTCCTGCTCAGGAAGAAGAGAAGTGGGTTTGGCAATATCTCGCTAGCCTGTGTCTCAGGACATTTGGCCTTTGTGGCCAGCAGGCAGTCAGCAGTGCTGGGGACCCTGGCGACTTGGGGGCTGTGCTCTGTCCAGAAGGAGCTCCTGCTTCCATGCTGCAGCACATCTGAGCCATGTGAGGAATTGTGTCAGTGTTGCAAGATCTTCCCATTTTTCATGAGACGCTACAAGTCTAGAAGTAAAATTTCTCATTTTTTAGTGTTGCCAACTATTTTTGAAATATTAAAACACCAATATAGCTAAATAAAATCCCTTTCCAGGCCACATTTGATCCACAGGTTACTAGTTTGCAGTCTTGAATAAAGGCTTCTTTCCTTAATTTTAAAAAGGTTTCAGTTGGCTCTTTATCAGAGACTAGTGGTTTTAAAGAATGTATACGGAAGGGTTAGGAGGATGAAGCAGTGTGAGAAACTCATAGGTGTTATTTTTGAAATACAATATTTTTTAAAGTTTTCTGTATTTGACTCTGAATAGCATTGGCCTTTGCTTTTATCTAAACATTACCTTTAAAACATGCATTTGAGCCAACTTCTAGTGGATCTTAAGAGCTGATTCTGCACATCTCTTCCTAAGTCTGAGTTCTGTGACATCCCATTGGTAGCCTGACATTGGCCGCGGTGAAAACATGGATTATACCACAGAGATTGCCATATGCTACAGTGGGCTTGTGTCCCTCCACAGGGAGCTGGTTGTTAAGCATTTACTACACCATTGCCTTGGACACATCCTGCCTTTCCTGGGTCCTGACCTTGCCTCCTCCTATCTGTATCACAACAGCCACAATACAACGTGGGGCACCTGATCACCTCCCTTGCACTTGTCCTCTGCCCCTCAAAACTATACATGCTGTCTGATACCTGGGAACCAAGTGCTGCTGCTGCTCCACCCCATTCGATCTGATACACAGCCCTAAATGCGGCTAGTTTCTGCATTTGTATATAAAGATGAGTTGTATGAATTGCTCTTCCCAGACTACACAAGCTTAGATTAGCCAACAGATGGTAGTGGTATTCTGTTTTCCATCCGATTCTTTTCCTAAGTAAAACTCCTTGGGCTGAGTTGTGAGCATGTTTGTATTATCTTTGACCCTTCTTAGCAGTTATAAAATAAGTACAGTGATGAAATAAAGAAGAAAATATGTTTAGTATATATTTATCCACTTTTCCAGACTTCAGTGAAATCAGTGATCCAGGGAATCTCTGATGGGAAACGTCTTATTTTTGTCTTAAATGGACAGCGGGGGTAGCAACTGCAAGTCCCATTTCCCACATTGATTTTTTTTTCCAGTTCGTCCTCTGTATTCCACTAGTTGTGGGGGTCCACAGAGTATTGCTCTGCTTGTTAGTTTCCAAGATTCCTCATCCTCTGTAGTGACTGTGGGCACGCTGTGATCTGGGCCTTGTTAAAAATTTTAAATGCCTCAGGATAGCAGTGATAGAAAATGAGGGCCAGAGTCTGTTCCCTACCCTGTTTCTTTGTCAGAAATCGTATGGTGTTTGTGATTTCAATCTCTGTTGTTGTTGTTTTTTTCCCATCTCTTTTATTTCCAGGTTCACCAAATCCCACAGGGAGACAGACAAATGAGACCCCCCAAACCCAAGAGGAGGAAGATCTCCAGATAACAGGGACTACTCCACCAATGCGCAGTGTTTATTAAAGGAATGTGCACAGATATAGCTGTATATAAGTATTGATATAGCCACTGTTATATCAATATTTATACTATGGCAGATGGTTAACACCGCCACAGGGTGCTAAAAGAAACAGTGATACAATATTTTTTTTTTTTGATCAGGAAGGATAATGAATGCTGGAAAACCAATCAGAATCCCTGAATGATGAGAGTGATAGTCAAGAGATTACTGAGAAACTCTTTTTCTATAATACTAAAATTGTGATTATAAGAAATAGTCCAAATGTTTCTGAAGAGTTTTCCATGTTGTATATAGAAAATGCAGAATTTCATGGGGATATCAAAAATGTAAATATTGTACAATATTGTCATGTACAAGCATACCTAATGCACACTTTATCTTTTATTGTACAAAGAAATAGTGTACAAAATTCTTTGGTTTCTATGGAGTACACCTACCAGAGACTACAAGTGTAAAGTGATAAATAAAAATACAACCTAAATGCTTTTCTATGATAATGTAAAAGATGCTGTTTTTGTATTTAACAGCAGAGAAAAGGCATGATAATGTATTAACTGAATTATGACATACACTGCACACCACTGAGTGTCCATTTATATTGTCTGTTTGGAATGAACCTTGCCTGGAAGCACTGGACTTGATTTCGGGTGTCTAGGAAATCGAAACCTTGCAGATTTCTAAAGGGACAAGGGCTCACAGGTCTAAATTAAGAATTCAGAAACTGCAACCATTTGTTGCATATTTTTTTTACCTAAGTTTTAAAGTAGAATAGGTTTTATAAGAAAAAACTCTTAGATGGGATATTTTACTGAATCATTTCTGTAGTTAACATTTGATAGCCACCTCGAACTAGAAAGCTTATGCTGCACCACCACTAACGCTCAGAGCTGAGGTTTTTTTGCAGACAATACCTGACAAGATAAAACTTTCTGTTTCCATACATGGAGGCAAAGCCCCACTTTGAAACCATTATCAGAGGTAAGGTTGATTATAATTCAGTGTTTCTATAGCAGCAAAAATAAGTCCAAATCATCAAAACAAGTTTCACATCCATTCATCAGTATTACTTACACCAGAAGTTAAGGTGGCTTACGAAATTATTATCAATGGTAATTTTTTATCAGTATTATGTAAGATATCAGATTTATTTTATTTAAAGAATTATTTATACCATTAACAGATTCTTATATATATTAATGTGGCTGAAATGTGCAGGTTGAATCTATTAACCAAATTATTTATATTATATTAAGTAAAACAATGTGAAACAAATGTAGAGAGAAAATACTACATTGCAAGTATACAAACCTAAAACTGTGAGCCATTGTAAAGTACAAGGTTATTAATAAGAAATGTAGCACAACATAAATGTCTTCTTTTCACAGTTTTTGTGGTGGTGGTATAACCCTATCTCCCAGGCAATTGAGCCAAGTTTCAGGCCTTCAGCCTGAAATTGATTGAATTGGATTCAATTGATGGATTGTCAAAGGAAGGGATCCCTTATCCCTTTATTCTTAGAGCCACCAACCCCACCTCCAAACCCTTAACCCTCTGGAGAGCACTGCCTCTTCCCCTCACCTGAGATTCCTTCCACAGCCTACTGCTTCGGCTTCTGGGAGGCCCTCCAATGGCAGACTCTGAACCCGTTAAATGCCCACCACCTCGCTTCTCTTCTCTCATCCACCCCTCCAGCTCCTCTGTCCCATGATGTAGCAGAGTTCCAGTCACTCAGGAAAAAGGAGACCAAGGTCATTCCTCTGTTTGGTTTCTCGGGGCCACAGCACAGAGCACTGCACCTGGGCTCACTTTTGATATCAACAGCTCTTAGTTCTTCTCCCAGGTCTCCTGTGTCTCTCTGTCCTTTCCATTCCCACTCTCACGCCTACCCCCAAGCCTGATGGAATGCAACTGGCTACACTGGGCTTCGTGGCCTGGAGGCAGGAACCCTTCCTTCTGGGGGTAGGTTGAGTTTGTCTTTCCTGTCATGGCCGGATTGCCTGCCTGGTCCTTCCTGCAGTCACCTGAAGTAACCTTGTGTACTTTAGTTGACTATTTTTGTTATAAGTTGATGTATTTGGTATGTTTAAACCATTAATGTTGTCCTTTTTTTGGTACCAGTCTGCTTTTCTACTGTTTTGTCTACACGGTTATTTTTATTTACAGATTCACAGCATATGTGTGTTTGCGTGTTGGGTGTGTCTGCGTGTATGTGGGTTTTTGTGTGTGTTGATATGTAGTTTTTTTAGCCTTTGCTTTTTTGTCTTCAGACGGAGTTTATGTCTGCCAAGCCTTCTTTTTGATACTTTAAACTAATTAGGTTTCTGCATCCCTGACCCGTGTATACTTTACATCAGTAGACCATGTAAAGTATGTTTGTGCCCGTGATTTCACTGGTTGCTTATGGCTTGATGTGGGTGCTAGGTATTGTTTCAGTCCACACAGGTTTGGTTTTTTTTTCTTTTTTTTTCTTTTTTTTTTTTTGCGGTACGCGGGCCTCTCACTGTTGTGGCCTCTCCCTTTGTGGAGCACAGGCTCCGGACGCGCAGGCTCCGCGGCCATGGCTCACGGGCCCAGCCGCTCCGTGGCATGTGGGATCTTCCCGGACCGGGGCACGAACCCGTGTCCCCTGCATCGGCAGGCAGACTCTCAACCACTGCGCCACCAGGGAAGCCCGGTTTTTTTTCTTTTTTTTCTCTCTTCTACAGTTCTATGGTTTCATGTAAGCAGTTAATGTAAATATTGTTAGCATTACAGGTCATGCAGTGCTGTAACATTTTTTTAAATGTTGCACCTACTTTACAATTTAAAAAATTGGTCACTCGTACTTGAATTTTGCCCATAGAGCCATTTCTTTCTCTTTGTATTAAAGCCAATTCATTTTTTTAAAATGAAGGCTAGCCCTTCTACATTAGTACATTTTTTTATTCCCTAAAATAAACTTTTTTTTCAACAAATCTGAGAATGGAAACAGAATGAAAAAATTTTGCTCTTTTAAAGAACTTAATAGTCCCTAATTTTATTTTGTGCCCTTTAACAATCTTAGGAAGCACAAGGAGAATAAATTATACCTTTAGGTGTTTTTTTAAGATTATTTCAAATGAGTGAAATCTAACTGAGCAGCACTTATTTAATCTGTCTTGTTTGTAGCATTAAAAGCAATCATGGTTTTTATTTATTTAAGGAACATTTTTGGTTTGTACTTTTTAGTCCTATTGTGCATGAAAATTCTTTGAGAAGAATATTCATCCCCTGTGATATCGTGGGCCACTTTTAGTCTTTTATTTGAACCCTGACTTTGAGTTATTTGCTACGTCTGTTTTTTAAGTAAACACAAGCTTCTTTTTTGAACGTAACACTGCAGAATTTTGGGAGGAGTGGAGGGTGGTTGTTCTACTTTCCATAAGTTTTATGAAGATTTTCAGCTGACTTATCCCATGAGGTGATTCTTTTTTTCATTTCAGACCATGATAACATATTGTAGTTAACTTTGGTCATCTTCCATGCAGTTTGCAAAGTTCCCTTGTAAGTCACAAGTGGTTTCGCATTGAGATTTTAAAATCTAAGATGCTTAAGATGCTGGTGACATTGCTCTTTCTGAAAAGAAAGACAAGATTCTAGACCTTACTGAAAATCTGATATCTTGTTTACTTTGCCCATTTATGCCCAAGTGATGTAATGCAAGACTCAAGGCTTTTCAATGTAGTGTATAAAATGAGTTATGCATTACTTGGCTCATTTGGGGACTATGAACAAATACTATCAACCAACCAGAGCTGTAATACTGAATTATTGTTTATCTTTTTCTTTCATTCACTCTATCACATTTGCATTAGCCAAAGAGATAAGAAAATTAGTAATTCATATGTGTAAACAACCCAGAAGTGAATATTAAATCAGTGAGCCAAAAAGCAATAAACAACTCAAGCATGGGAAATCCTGCCAACAGTGGGCAGTCTGATATAGAAAAAATATATAAAAAACATTATCTTCAAATATGAAAGATTAATTTGTATCTACTGTAAATATGTATTATCAGCCTTATCTGCTTTTATACACACTGTGTGTGTACCTCAGTGACCTTTTATAAACCGGAAAAATGGTTGATTTAATAATTTGTTATGTAAATACAAAGTTGTCTATAAATTGGAAAATTTGATGCCAGATGGCTTCACAATATACAAATGTGTTTTGTAACATCATGCCTTTATGGATTAAGTATAAATACACTGGATTGTCTGTGTAGCAGAGTAGCAATTTACATTTCACCTGCATATCAAATGGATATTTTTGTCCAAATGGTTATACTCTTAGAAAAAGAAAATGACCTGAACGGTTTCAATGTGAAAAACAAATACGGTTTTGAATTCACCAAAACTCCTTTTCACACTCAAGAGTCTATTCAATTCCACACTAAATGCCTTGTATTATGATATTTCCATAGGAGATTCATTGATTCAAGACTGGGATCTACCTAGAAAACCTCCTCAAACTGAATAATTCTACTTTAGAGACAGGCTGTGCATCTTAATTTCTAAATCACAGGCAGGGGAGAACCACAGCCTTCTTACTGCTTTTTAATGTATTCTTTTCTGCTTTGTTTCCATACATCATGGAGAGCACCACACAGACAAAGAGGGCCTAGTTCTGTGCACCAAGGTATCTACAGAGTGTCATCTCCACTCAGAGCTCCTCGGCCTCAGCACTGTTGACATTTTGGGTGAGCTCATTCTTTGCTGTGGGGCCTGTCCTGTGTATTCTAGGATGTTTGGCAGCCTCCCTGGCCTCTACCCACCAGATGCTAGTAGCATCCCTTCCAAATTGTGACAATCAAAGGTGACTCCAGACATTTCCAGATATCTCCGGGCGTGGGAGTGGGGGGCGCAGGTGGGAGACAAAATGAGATTCAAAACCCACTGCGTTAACGGAATCAGTTCTGGAACATATGTCTGTGTAAAATATGGGCATGTTTTGCATGCTGTAATCAACAGGAAACTGATTCCTAGATCAAAATCCAAAACAAAATCCATGCCAAAGGAATGCTTCTCAGTCCATGTTTAAGAAAGTGCATATACTAGCTTCAGTTTCATCTTGAATACACTTGACACTTTTGATTGTAAGATTGACCCAGGACAATCCTGTTTTTTTTTTTTTTAATTTATTTATTTACTTTTGGCTGCATTGGGTCTTCGTTGCTGTGCGCGGGCTTTCTCTAGTTGCGGTGAGTGGGAGCTAATCTTTGTTGAGGTGCATAGGCTTCTCACTGCGGTGGCTTCTCTTGTTGCGGAGCACAGGCTCTAGGCACACGGGCTTCAGTAGTTGTGGCACGTGAGCTCAGTAGTTGTGACTCGCGGGCTCTAGAGTGCAGCCTCAGTTGTTGTGGCACGCGGGCTTAGTTGCTCTGCTGCATGTGGGATCTTCCCAGACCAGGGCTTGAACCTGTGTCCCCTGAATTGGCAGGCAGATTCTTAACCACTGCGCCACTAGGGAAGCCTGACAATACTGTTTTGAGAACTTCCAGGTAGGGCTTAGAATTACCTAGTGTGGTTCAGAGTTTGCGAGAAGACTGATGGGCCACTTTGGTGGAAGGCTTCCCGATGATAGTGCAGCTGTCTCCCTTGAGTCAAGATGAGGAATGTGGCTAAGTGTATGTACGTATGTATATATCGATGTACTTTAATAGCTCTCTACATCAGCCTGGTACAGGTATCTGTGGTTTTTGTGTGATCCTCTTTGAAGTTCTGACAGAAAAGTTCAATAGATCTTGGAGATGTCATTGATACATTTATTAATTCAGTAAACATTTGTTGAGTCCCACTCTATGCCACAACCTATATGCAGCAATGTGAATAAGGCAGACCCATTTCCTGCCCTCACAGAGCTGCTAAGGAGGAGACCACTTAAACATGTAAGTACGATAAAGGGTGATAAGGGCTGGGATGGGGTACACATCACAGGCCCCTGACCTAGTTTAAGGGGAATTGAGGCTTGAGTGAGGATCAGGAAAAGATGTATAGAGTTAGACAAATAAGAAGTGTGTGCCTTGTGGGAGAGTAAAGGAGAGCTTGTTATGGGCAGAGAGAAGGGCTTGTATGAGGCCTGGAGGTTAGAGGAAGCAGGAAAGAAGAGCGGCTAAAGTGCATAGTGCTAGGGGGAGTATGGAGAGAAGTGGGGCAAAGAACAGAGCGGGGGTCAGGGCATGTCCTGTCAAGACCGCACTGTAGGGAATTCCCTGGCGGTCCAGTTGTCAGGACTCCATGCTCTCACTGCTGAGGGCCCAGGTTCAATCCCTGGTTGGGGAACTAAAATCCCATAAGCTAAACCACATGGCAAATAAATAAATACATAAATACATAAAAATAAAAATATTAAGAAGAAAAGAGACTGCACTGTCGCGTGATGGTAATGGGGACCATGGCAGGGTTTTAAGGACGGGCGTGATATGACCAGGTTTGTGTTTTAGAAAGATTATTCTGACTGAAGGTGAAGAACAAGAAGTTGGAAGGGGACAACATCAAGTGCAGCATTTTATTTTATTTATTTATTTATTTATAACTTTTTATTTATTTATTTTTGGCTGCATTGGGTCTTTGTTGCTGCGTGCAGGCTTTCTCTAGTTGCAGCGAGCAGGAGCTACTCTTCGTTGCAGTGCGGGCTTCTCGTTGCGGTGGCTTCTCTTGTTGCGGAGCACGGGCTGTAGGTTGCTTGGGCTTCAGTAGTTGTGGCTCACGGGCTCTAGAGCGAAGGCTCAGTAGCTGTGGTGCACGGGCTTAGTTGCTGCACGGCATGTGGGATCTTCCTGGACCAGGGCTCAAACTCATGTCCCTTGAATTGGCAGGCGGATTCTTAACCACTGCGCCACCAGGGAAGTCCCCGCAGCATTTTATTTTTTTGTGGTATAGCTGATTACAAGATTACGTTAGTTTCAGGTATACAACATAGTGATTAGTGATTTGAAGATTTTCGTAGAATATACTCCATTTAAAATTGTTATAAAATATTGGCTATATTCCAGGTGCAGCATTTTTAAAAGGAAAATTTTTAAAAGATCTGAGCCCACCATAATTCTTCATATTACATTTGTTGAGCAAGTTCCATCCCAGTCTTGAGGTATGTACATAACTATGTTTGTGTAAATTCACACTAAGAGTCATGAAAAAATGCTATTCAGTACACTTACGGTTACTGCCAACATGATTCCCTATGTCTCTCACACAAATTAGTCCTCTATTGGTAGAGCAATAATGTTTCTACTTTGATGATCAGAGGTTGGGAACGTTTGAAGTCCCAAAGCATTTTGTTAGATTGTTAGGAAGCAAGGCCTGCTTCCCAGAATGCACAGGTAAGTATAGGTCAGGTCCAGGCCCTCAGCACCATCCCTTCATCCTACACACCTCACTGGAAAACAGAAAGCTACAGAGGAGCATGCGAGATGTCAGAGGTACCAGGTGACTACCAAGGGTTATGAAAGCACAGGAAAGCGGGACCACAGGGAGTCAGGGCCCAGAACAAGGCCACCTGGCTACAAGGACCTCTGCCCCACGGCAGGGGGACCACAATGGCCTTTCATCATCCATTCCAGCCAGTGTTTATGCACATGCCCTTCAAAATATCCCCAACCACAATTAGTCACCTCCTACATTCAATGAACATTGAACTCGAGGGCTTTTTAAAGCTAATTATCTGTTTTTAAAAAGGGGGTGCCAGAAGCAATTCTATGATCCAGATGCCAGCAAACAGCCCTTCTCTCTGGCACAGGGTCCTGTACACAGGAAATGGAGCCTCAACAGAGAGACAGCCCATTATAACGTTTACAAACTGGCCCTTGGAGGGGGATTGTCTACATTGAAATCTAGGCTGTACCACTAAATAGTTGTTTGACTTTGGGCAAGTTACTTTATCTGTGCTTAGCCTCCAGGTCTAAGAAAGAGGGATAATAACAGCACTTCCCTCATGGGGTTGATGAGGGATAGAATGAGATAATGCAGATAAACTCTTAGTGCCTGGCACATAGCAGGCACTCAGGGACTGTTTATTGTTTTTGTTTGTTTGTTTTTTGCGGTACGCGGACCTCTCACTGTTGTGGCCTCTCCCGTTGGGGAGCACAGGCACCGGACGCACAGGCTCAGCAGCCATGGCTCACGGGCCCAGCCGCTCCGTGGCATGTGGGATCTTCCCGGACCGGGGCACGAACCCATGTCCCCTTCATCGGCAGGCGGACTCTCAACCACTGCGCCACCAGGGAAGCCCAGGGACTGTTTATTGTTAAGCTGCAGTTTGAAAGTTTAAATTAGAAAAGGGAACTTATTGCCAGGGTAAGTTTTTGTCAAACATAAGGAGGAGTTGTGTGTAAAGTTGCTGTCTCCCCAGGAAGCCTTTTAAAGGTAGAGTGGTTCCCCTGTCCAGGGCAAACTGCAACACAGAAGCCCTCTCTGGTGCACGCTGTCCAGCCCAGTTTCTGAATCTGCTTCCCGGGGTGTTTCTCAGATGAATTCCGTTGTCTATAATGCCACATGCAGAAATGGACCAGCAAAATGATGTCCCAAGAAACTAGTCTGGAAAATGATTTCTCCAAGAAGAGCATTGGCTGTGGTAACCAGGACAGAAATGGAACTTCAGCCACAGAGTGAAGTTAGAATCAGCCCTTCAAATAAGTAACTCAAGATGTGAAAAGTTTAAACAATTTATAATCAGTCAAATCAGAGAATGCAGCGTTTAGAACAGGGAAAGGTGTATTTGACTTGAGAGGCTGAAATTTGGTGTCCTTGTTCTTGCCCCTGACTGGCTCCGTGAGTTAGGACAAACCCCTGAAAAGATTCTGGGGCCAGACTCCTAGGGTGTGAGTCCAGTCATTCAGTAGCAGTGTGACCTCAAGTAAATTACCCTCTAAGTGCTTTAGTTTCATCATGTGAAAGGGGGGCTACTGGGATCATAACATTTTTTGAGGATTAAATAGATTAATTGACATGAAGCACTTAGAAGAGTGTAGGCTTGGAGTCAATGCTGTGCAAGTCTAGCTATTGTACTGTTATTACTGTTAATAATAGAAGTGGAGCCTCACTCAGTTCCTTCATCCACAGATGGGAACGACGAAACCCTCACTTATCTTGAACCAGTCTTCTTGGGGTGGTCACTTGAGGGAGTCCTGCTCTTCACATGGAGCCATTTATTTCTCTTCCCTGATTTCAACATAGGTGCTCTTTAGAGGAGTAAGCCTTTGAACCAAGCAAGTGTCAGGAAGTTCCCCAAAGATTTGAGAATATGGAGGGTTGGAAGAAGAAGTTCATAACTCTCCTAGGATGAGCCTGTCCTCAGACATGCATGAAAATGAAAAGAGATAAATACACGGAGGCATGCTTTAAAGAGGAGAGGAAAGAACTAATAATCTGGTAGTATTTTTCAGCACTATTAAGGATTACTATTTGTTTCTTACTTGGAAGTTTATATCTAAATACTATACCTAGACTTTTTTGTCTAGGTACAAAAAAATCTAGGTATAGTATTGAAGTATATGAAAAATACTTTTAAGACTGAAGCCTTAGGCACATCATGCTAAAAGAGGGGGCTGAATTTGTCAAACACTGGTGAAAGGAGTAGGTTTAGCTGAACACTTAGTTGCCAGGGGCAGGGCCTCTCCAGGGTTTCTTGTCTTCAGCTCCATGGGCCTCTGTGGAACGCTGATTATGGGGAATGTGGCCAGGATGACTGGTCACCTGGGGCTTTGGTCCCTGGACTGTGACTGAATCCCCCCAGAACATAGCTCTCCCCACCAAGTTAATCTTAAATAGCTTTCATGGTCAGGAAAGATATCCTTAGGAAATCTGAGATCTGTTACAGTTTCTGTCCCCCTTTTCCAATCAAATAGGGATCATCTAGAATCGGTAGGTTCCTTCAAATTTCAAAACAAGCATGGAGGTTAGGAGCCTGTGATTTCAGGCTGAGTCTCATTGTTCTGGTTTATTTGGCACAGACTGGGAAGCAAAAATTCACAGGAGCCAGGAAAGAAAGCATGCAAGGACTGGTGTGGAGTAATATACCGGCTCTCTCTGGACAAGCCATCTGTCTGAACAAGAGCAGGCAAAGCTGAAGAGAGATTGTTCCCCCACCCCACCTTTCTCTTTGCTTCCCAGCTCTTCCCAAATGTCCAAGGTGATTACGGAGCAGGTGAGGCATCCCGGGAGGAGGAGAAAGTGTGTGCACTGTGTTTCTGTGCTTCGTAAGGCAACCAGGTTAGCCAAGAGATCAGGCCATATAGCAATGGCCATTCTGAGGAGCTCATAGCTTTCTGAGCAGAGAACAAAATAAAAAAGAGATGTGGCTCCTGCCTTAAAGAATAACTTTCCTTGTTCTGAAGCAGTGGTTTCCAAACTTTATTATCAGAAATTCCTATCAGTAAAATAAAAATAAAATTGGGGACATACTATATATAAGTATACGTGTGTGTGTGTGTGTGTGTGTGTGTGTACTATGTGTACTACTGAATTAGTACATTATGTGTGTTACAAAACACCCAAAATAAAAATTAGGAAAGACTGAGATGAACCAAACAGAAATAGAAATTTTTATTTTTTCCCTCTTTCTCACCCCAGTAGATTATCTTGCACTGTGCCTGGGGTGTGTGCACTCAACTTTGGAGATCACTCTAAGTGATGAAATACTGGGAGGTCATGGCATGTTGCTCCAATACCAAAGGCAGCGATGGAACCACACCATCAACGGGAGCTCCTTGAGGAGGGACCCAGTTTTTCTTATTCAACTTTCTATGCTCAGTTCTAATTAAATGGTAGGTAAAGAAAGAAGAGAGGAAGGAAAGCGTCCTGAAAACCTGATAACTGACGTGGAATCCATGTTATATATTAGGTTATATGACTAACCTTGATCTTTATATAAGCTCAAAGTGTCTATCAAATCTATCTCTCTGGCTGTGAGACAGGGTCACCTTCTCAGGAGAGTTTCTGATCCATGTGCAAGGGCCAGACTGTAGGCCCCACACTGCTGCTCCCACCCTTGTAGAAGTGAGAGGACACGCCAATGCCATGCTCACTTACCTGGGCCAGGCACCCTGAGTGTGTGCATGCATGTGTATTCTATGCACTCCCAGCCCCAGGAAAGTTCTCGAGCTTTCTTGAAAGAAGCCCAATGTGTGTGGTTCTAGGCAGCTCATTCATAAGGTCATAGTATTGTAGAAAAGGAGCTGAACCAGGCTGTAGTCTCAGCTCTGCTGTGTGACCTTGGGCAAGTGCCTTAACATCTCTCAACCTGAGTTTTCTCATCTGTCCTGAGGGGAACTGATGTCACCCTACCTGACCCACAGGGTTATCATGAAGTTCACATGAACATGCTTATGAAGATATTTTGCAAAAAATGCAAAACATAGTATCTTGATGTCATAAGGTATTTAGACTTATATGTTAAGGTCTTTTCAAGGCACAAAGACAAACTTTTCCTAGAAATCTTGGAGTTAACTATCCTGAGAAACTATCTCTTGAGGAGACCAGCTCAGAGGGATACTGGTTCATAGTAGATTTCTAATCTGAACCCAGAGTTCTGGAGGCTTCATAAGCCTAAAGAAGAAACCAAATGGACAATGGTGACTCCCATAAAGCAATTTGGGTAGATTTCCATTTTTCTAGATAATGCCAAGATTTCCAAGGGAGGAGATTTGTCTGTTCATTTCTTCAATAAATATTTATAGAGCATCTTATCTCTGAGATAAAGGCCCCTTCCTCAAGGGCTCTTGTTCCTGAAAATGAGAAAAACTTGTGAACAATCATTGCCATACACTGACAAGAGCCACAGGCAAGATGTGACTTACAAACAGCTTTGGATACTACTGGGAGGCTTAAATATTGTGGAATCAGGTAAGTGACTTATGGAAGTACAGGAATTCAGGCATTTCCAGGAGAGGTAAAGGACATTCAAGAGAGAGGGAAAGAAGTACAAAGACCAGGGGCTGGGTGGGAGATGGAAAGAGGTAGAGAATAGCGTGGTTTTCGGGAACTCTGAGGGATCCTGTAAGTCTTGAATGTGATGTCCAGGAAGGAGAGAGGTAGACAATAAACCCAGAAAGTAAGCAGAAGCCAGCTCATGGTAAAAGTGTGGTGCCAGCAGGTCTTTTAGGCCAGCAGAACTTGGAAAGCCGTTCGAAACATCTTAAACCAGATGAACGACAGCCATCCGTCTATACACATACCAACAAATATTTGTTGTGCACTTAGCATGTGCCAGCACTATTCTAGGATACAATGGTAACTATGGCTGCCATGTTCCTACTCTCACAGAATGGATAGTCTACTGTCAAAGATAAGAAATTATTAAAGTGTAATGAGTATTATGATGGCCATAGGAGTCTATGGCACCATATAATGTTGTTTTACAAAGGCCACTTGTCAATATGCCTAAAAATGAGGCCATTTAGATGATACGTAACTCATATGTTGTTCTGCAACTATGACATTCACCCATGAAAACAGCTAGGAAATAATAAAGAATATAAGTGGCAACTCTGGTCAAGATTCACCACTGCTATATCCACATCACCTGGGTGTGCTTACCCCAGGCTCAGCTAGATGGCTATCATCTGAGGTGTTGGTTGCAGTCAGATGGTGCCTGCAGAGTCATAATGAAGGTTTCCTCCCCACATGTCCAGTGGCTGATTGATGCTGGCTGTCAACTGGGACCTCAGATGGCACTGTTAGCCAGAACACATGGCTTCTCCATGTGCTCTGGGCATCCTCACAGCATTGCGTCTGGGTTCTCAGAGCAAGTGTCCCAAGACACATTAGAAAGAGCCAGTGGGAAGTTGCACTGCCTTACTAACCTAGCCTCCTAAGTCACATGTTATTGCTTCTGCCCAATTCGTTTGGTTGGAAGCAAGGCCTTAAAGCCAGCCCATATTCTGGAAGAGGGGAATTTGACTGCCTGCCCTGATGGAGTGACAAAAATTTGCAGACACATTTAAAGCCACTACATAGGTTTTCAACAAAATATGTGATCGGAATGTAGTCTCTTTGCTGGTATAAATATTGCTAAGATAAAAATAATTGCTAATATTTGGGGAACACTTATGTGAGAGAAACGATGCTAAGCACTCTACGTGTTGTGAAAATTAAATGACATACCACTCCCCATCCTATGGGACAAGTACTATTTTTTCCCCATTTCACAGATCTAGAATCTAAAACTGAAAGATTTCAGGTAATTTGCCTTTTTTTTAAATTTATTTTTTATTTATTTATTTTTGGTTGTGTTGGGTCTTTGTTGCTACACGCGGGCTTTCTCTAGTTGTGGCGAGTGCGGGCTACTCTTCGTTGCGGTGCACGGGCTTCTCATTGTGGTGGCTTCTCTTGTCACAAGCCTGGGCTCTAGGTGCGCGGTCTTCAGTAGTTGTGACATGTGGGCTCAGTAGCTGTGGCTCACAGGCTCTAGAGTGCAAGCTCAATAGTTATGGCGCATGGGCTTAGTTGCTCTGTGGCATGTGGGATCTTCCCGTACCAGGGCTTGAACCCGTGTCCCCTGGATTGGCAGGCAGATTCTTAACCACTGCGCCACCAGGGAAGCCCCTAATTTGTCTGTTTTACCCAGATTGAAAGTGACAGCCCCAGGAAAGGAGCCCAGGTGGGCTCAGGGTCCAAGCACTCATCCACTAAGCCAAACTAACCCATTTCCTCAAGGCTCATATATAAGATGAAGTTCAGGTATTTGAAATAGATTTCTCCAAGTTAATGAGTGAATGTATAACCGTATCCAACCTCACATGAAAAGCATATTTGTACAGTTCATAACAAAATGGAGAAAATGTCTTCCTGGTAGCTCTTATGCAAAGGTTTCTGGAGGAAGGAGGTTGGCTTTAAGAGAAAGATGCTGTGATAATCCTTTTGTGGAGTAGAAGGGAGATGCCCCAGCCACGTTGCAGGGCAAGAGAGAGCGTCTTGGAAGAGGCAGTGCTGACTCTTGTGGGGGAAGGATGAAGAAAGAGGCAGGTCTCCCACCCTTCAATCCACCCCATTTCCCACAGGCAAATCAGGGGGAGATTTTAGGAGAAGAGACTTATCTAAAGGATATTTCCTTCTTGTAAAGAGATTTACAGGAAAGATGCTACGTGCTGTGCAACATGAACTCCCTCCATGCCTCTGAAAATTTTCAGTGAAATTGCAACAACTCCTGATGAGTTTTGGTGTAGTTCGATTTATTGTTATAGCTAGTTTAGGGGCTGAGTTTTGTATCACAAATGGCTCAGAATCAGCCAGTGCTCAAAGAGGGGGCATTAACTTCTGGGGTCTTAAATCTTGCCCTCTAACAAGTAGTTCATGTCCCTGACAAAGTGCTGGAATTCATTAACTAGTTGCAGTCCCACTAAGGCCCTCTTCATCCTTGCCAGGAATTGGCATCAGACTCAGTCTGTTCCAGAAAGAATGAATCTCCTCGACTGAGCATAACCTTACTGACTGCCTACAACACTGATCATACCCAGATACTAACAAACCTGGGTGACATTAAATTCTGGATTAAGGGGCTGTTCACCTTGTTTTGCCCACTCTAGATACCAGGAATCTACCAGGAAGGTAGGTCCCACTTGGTCCAGACACATAACAATTCTTCAATGAGTCTATGAAACCAATTCCAAGTACTCACTGAGACTAACCCAAAGCTCTATGGTGAGAACCAGGTAAATTACACGGTTGTTATTCCTTTGGTCTCAATCCCAGAAAAAGGATGAGATTTGGAGACTGGAGCTGGGCAGAGCTGAGCAGAGCTGGAGCTGACCTGCAAGAGTCATGAAACGTGAGCAAGAAATAAACCTTTGTGGTTTTAAGCCACTAGGATTTGGGGATTGTTATAAAACACTCATAAAGTAAATTACACACTTACTGTGTGGAAGGCTTTGTGGAATATGGAGTTGTACAAGATGTAGTCTCTGACTTCTAGAAGCTTACAATCTAAGAAGGTTAGACACCCAAGTATCTTGTAAAGCAGCAGAAGTAGCCAAGATGATGAGTGAGGCAAGAGGACCATAAGGACGGTTAGCAGCATGGAAAGTCAGGGGAGATTTCATAGAGGAGGGATGATTGGGAGGCTCAATGATGCAGGGAATGCAAAGAGAAAAAGGACTGAGGAGATGTCTGTGGATTTTGTTTCTAGAAGACAAATAGGGGGCTCTGAGGAAATACTTCCAGGTGAGGGGGTAGAGGGGGCAGTTAAGGGGTAAAGGAGGTGGAGAGGAAGCAAACCCATCAAAAAAGTTTACTCTTTCAACATGTGCAGTGAGAGAAACCATAGGGATAGGGGAAGTCAAAGGACTGTGACATTTGCAGGATGAGGCAGCAAGCATACTTGGGGTCTCCACCCTCCCTACTCTCCCTCCTCATAGAGTCTACCCCGCCCACTGTGCCTGCTGAGAGGAGAGGGAATTGGCCAACGCCAGGCTCCCAGCCTCAGATGACTGGACCGAAGGGGGCACCTGATTTGAGGAGGACAACCCAAGTTGTGAATGACATAATGCTTCAGTGACCGGGCTCAAAAAGATGACTGGGGAGGAAACTTGCACAGTTTCAGATAGCCTCATCCACCAGAGGGCAGACAGCAGAAGCAAGAAGAACTACAATCCTGCAGCCTGTGGAACAAACACCACATTCACAGAAAGACCGACAAGACGAAAAGGCAGAGGGCTACATACCAGATGAAGGAACAAGATAAAACCCTAGAAAAACAACTAAATGAAGTGGAGATAGGCAACCTTCCAGAAAAAGAATTCAGAATAATGATAGTCAAGATGATCCAGGACCTCGGAAAAAGAATGGAGGCAAAGATCGAGAAGGTGCAAGAAATGTTTAACAAAGACCTAGAAGACTTAAAGAACAAACAAACAGAGATGAACAATACAATAACTGAAATGAAAACTACACTAGAAGGAATCAATAGCAGAATAACTGAGGCAGAAGAACGGATAAGTGACTTGGAAGACAGAATGGTGGAATTCACTGCTGCGGAACAGAATAAAGAAAAAAGAATGAAAAGAAATGAAGACAGCCTAAGAGACATCTGGGACAACATTAAACACAACAACATTCTCATTATAGGGGTCCCAGAAGGAGAAGAGAGAGAGAAAGGACCAGAGAAAATATTTGAAGAGATTGTAGTCGAAAACTTCCCTAACGTGGGAAAGGAAATAGCCATGCAAGTCCAGGAAATGCAGAGAGTCCCATACAGGATAAACACAAGGAGAAACATGCCGAGACACATAGTAATCAAATTGGCAAAAATTAAAGACAAAGAAAAATTATTGAAAGCAGCAAGGGAAAAATGACAAATAACATACAAGAGAACTCCCATTAGGTTAACAGCTGATTTCTCAGCAGAAACTCTACAAGCCAGAAGGGAGTGACATGATATACTTAAAGTGATGAAAGGGAAGAACCTACAACCAAGATTACTCTACCCAGCAAGGATCTCATTCAGATTCGATGGAGAAATCAAAAGCTTTACAGACAAGCAAAAGCTAAAAGAATTCTGCACCACCAAACCATCTCTACAACAAATGCTAAAGGAACTTCTCTAAGTGGGAAACACAAGAGAAGAGAAGGACCTACAAAAACAAACCCAAAACAATTAAGAAAATGGTCATAGGAACATACGTATCGATAATTACCTTAAACGTGAATGGATTAAATGCTCCAACCAAAAGACACAGGCTTGCTGAATGGATACAAAAACAAGACCCATATATATACTGTCTACAAGAGACCCACTTCAGACCTAGGGACACATACAGACTGAAAGTGAGGGGATGGAAAAAGATATTCCATGCAAATGGAAATCACAAGAAAGCTGGAGTAGCAATACTCATATCAGATAAAATAGACTTTAAAATACAGAATGTTACAAGAGACAAGGAAGGACACTACGTAATGATCAAGGGATCAATCCAAGAAGAAGATATAACAATTATAAATATATATGCACCCAACATAGGAGCACCTCAATATATAAGGCAACTGCTAACAGCTATAAAAGAGGAAATCGACAGTAACACAATAATAGTGGGGGACTTTAACACCTCACTTACACCAATGGACAGGTCATCCAAAATGAAAATAAATAAGGAAACAGAAGCTTTAAATGACACAATAGACTGGATAGATTCAATTGATATTTATAGTACATTCCATCCAAAACCAGCAGATTACACTTTCTTCTCAAGTGCGCATGGAACATTCTCCATGATAGATCACATCTTGGGTCACAAATCAAGCCTCAGTAAATTTAAGAAAGTTGAAATCATATCAAGCATCTTTTCTGACCACAATGCTATGAGATTAGAAATGAATTTCAGGGAAAAAAACGGAAAAATCACAAACACACAGAGGCTAAACAATACGTTACTAAATAACCAAGAGATCACTGAAGAAATCAAAAAATACCTACAGACAAATGACAATTAAAACACGACAATCCAAAACCTATGGGATGCAGCAAACGCAGTTCTAAGAGCGAAGTTTATAGCTATACAAGCCTACCTCAAGAAACAAGAAAAATCTCAAATAAACAATCTAACCTTACACCTAAAGGAACTAGAGAAAGAAGAACAAACAAGACCCAAAGTTAGCACAAGGAAAGAAATCATAAAGATCAGAGCAGAAATCAGTGAAACAGAAATGAAGAAAACAATAGCAAAGATCAATAAAACTAAAAGCTGGTTGTTTGAGAAGATAAACAGAATTGATAAACCATTAGCCAGACTCATCAAGAAAAAGAGGGAGAGGACTCAAATCAATAAAATTAGAAATGAAAAAGGAGAAGTTACAACAGACACTGCAGAAAAACAAAGCATTGTAAGAGACTACTACAAGCAACTTTATGCCAATAAAGTGGACAACCTGGAAGGAATGGACAAATTCTTAGAAAGGTATAACCTTCCAAGACTGAACCAGGAAGAAATAGAAAATATGAACAGACCAATCACAAGTAATGAAATTGAAACTGTGATTTAAAACTTTCCAACAAACAGAAGTCCAAGACCAGATGGCTTCACAGGTGAATTCTATCAAACATTTAGAGAAGAGCTAACACCCATCCTTCTCAAACTCTTCCAAAAAATTGCAGAGGAAGAAACACTCCCAAACTCATTCTATGAGGCCACCATCACCCTGATACCAAAACCAGACAAAGGTACTACAAAAAAAGAATATTATAGACCAATATCACTGATGAATATCGATGCAAAAATCCTCAACAAAATACTAGCAAACAGAATCCAACAACACATTAAAAGGATCATACACCATGATCAAGTGGGGTTTATCCCAGTGATGCAAGGATTCTTAATATACGCAAATCATTCAATGTGATATACCATATTAACAAATTGAAGAATAAAAACCATATGATCATCTCAATAGATACAGAAAAAGCTTTTGATGAAATTCAACACCCATTTATGATTAAAACTCTCCAGAAAGTGGGCATAGAAGGAACCTACCTCAACATAATAAAGGCCATATACGACAAACCCACAGCAAACATCATTCTCAATGGAGAAAAACTGAAAGCATTTCCTAGAAGATCAGGAACAAGACAAGGATGTCCACTCTCACCGCTATTATTCAACATAGTTTTGGAAGTCCTAGCCACAGCTATCAGAGAAGAAAAAGAAATAAAAGGAATCCAAACTGGAAAAGAAGAAGTAAAACTGTCACTGTTTGCAGATGACATGATACTATACATAGAGTCCTAAAGATGCCACCAGAAAACTGCTAGAGCTAATCAATGAATTTGGTAAAGTTGCAGGATACAAAATTAATGCACTGAAATCTCTTGCATTCCTATACACTAATGATGAAAAATCTGAAAGAGAAATTAAGGAAACACTCCCATTTACCATTTCAACAAAAAGAATAAAGTACCTAGGAATAAACCTACCTAGGGAGACAAACTTATTCTATGAGGCCACCATCACCCTGGTACCAAAACCAGACAAAGATACTACAAATAAAGAAAATTACAGACCAATATCACTGATATTTATGCAGAAAACTATAAGACACTGATGAAAGAAATTAAAGATGATAAACAGATGGAGAGATATACCATGTACTTGGATTGGAAGAATCAATATTGTGAAAATGACTATACTACCCAAAGCAATCTACAGATTCAATGTAATCCCTATCAAATTACCAATGGCATTTTTTACAGAGCTAGAACAAAAAATCTTAAAATTTGTATGGAGACAAAAAAGACCCCGAATAGCCAAAGCAGTCTTGAGGGAAAAAATGGAGCTGGAGGAATCAGACTCCCTGACTTCAGACTATACTACAAAGCTACAGTAATCAAGACAATATGATACTGGCACAAAAACAGAAACATAGATCAATGGAACAAGATAGAAAGCTCAGAGATAAACCCACGCACCTATGGTCAACTAATCTATGACAAAGGAGGCAAGGATATACAATGGAGAAAAGACAGTCTCTTCAATAAATGGTGCTGGGAAAACTGGACAGCTACGTGTAAAAGAATGAAATTAGAACACTCCCTAACATGATACACAAAACTAAACCCAAAATGGATTAGAGACCTAAATGTAAGACCGGACACTATAAAACTCTTAGAGGAAAACATAGGAAGAACACTCTTTGACATAAATCACAGGAAGATCTTTTTGGATCCACCTCCTAGAGTAATGGAAATAAAAAAATATTTTAAAAAATGAGACCTAATGAGACGTCAAAGCTTTTGCACAGCAAAGGAAACCATAAACAAGATGAAAAGACAACCCTCAGAATGGGAGAAAATAGTTGTAAATGAATCAATGGACAAAGGATTAATCTCCAAAATATATAAACAGCTCATGCAGCTCAATATTAAAAAAAACAAACAACCCAATCCAAAAATGGGCAGAAGACCTAAATAGACATTTCTCCAAAGAAGACATATAGATGGCCAAGAAGCACATGAAAAGCTGCTCAACATCACTAATTATTAGAGAAATGAAAATCAAAACTACAGTGAGGTATCATCTCACACCAGTTAGAATGGGCATCATCAGAAAATCTACAAACAACAAATGCTGGAGAGGGTGTGGAGAGAAGGGAACCCTCTTGCACTGTTGGTGGGAATGTAATTTGATACAGCCACTATAGAGAACAGTATGGAGATTCCTTAAAAGACTAAAAATAGAATTACCATATGATCCAGCAATCGCACTACTGGGCATATACCCAGAGAAAACAATAATTCAAAAAGACACATGCACCCCAGTGTTCATTGCAGCACTATTTACAATAGCCAGGTCATGGAAGTAACCTAAATGCCCATCGACAGATGAATGGATAAAGAAGATGTGGTACATGTATACAATGGAGTATTACTCAGCCGTAAAAAGGAACAAAATTGGGTCATTTGTTGAGTCGTGTATGGATCTAGAGACTGTCATACAGAGTGAAGTAAGTCAGAAAGAGAAAAACAAATATCGCATATTAACGCATATATGTGGAACCAGAAAAATCGTACAGATGAACTGGTTTGCAGGGAAGAAATTGAGACACAGATATAGAGAACAAATGTATGGACACCAAGGGGGGAAAGTGGCGGGGGGTTGGGGGTGGTGTTGGGATGAATTGGGTGATTGGGATTGACATGTATACACTGATGTGTATAAAATTGATGACTAATAAGGACCTACTGTATTAAAAAAAGTGCCTTCTTGATAAAATGTTTAAAATAAGTCAAAAAAAAAAAACAAAAAAAAAACGATGACTGGGGACAATCGTGTACCTTCTCATAGGAGTCCTGAGCCAAGAGAGACAGCTGAAAGATATTCTTTGGGAATGGTTCCTTGAGCTGAAAATCAGGTACAGGAGAATTAAGTGGCCATTATCCATTCGTGTGCATACCAAAGTCATGAGGACCCACAGGAAGTGGCTGGGAAAGGAGAACAAGAGAACAGCAGATACAAGGATAGAAGTGGAGAAGCCAGGAGTAAGGGATGACAGTAATGAACCTATGGTGCCTCATGATGTAAGTCTTTATATTAATATTACCTCATTTATTTATCATAACTGTCCTATGAGATGGGTGCTATGATTGTCCTCATTTTACAGATGAGGAACCCAAGACACAAAGAAGTTTTGCCCAAGATGACTTGCAGGAAAGCCATGATATAAATTAAATAGGCTGGCTTTTAGCCACCTTGATCACTGCCTCTTAAAAGGGAGATGAGAGGTGCTCCCTGAAGCCCCTGGGAGTCGACCCTTCCTAAGGTCAGGCACTTGAGTTTCATTGGATTTCCTGAGATCATCTGAGCCATCCAGAGTGGCTTCAGTTCCTGGCAACCAAAAGAACTCAAACCAAATCAGATGGGAGACTTGAGCTTTCTGGGTGAGAGAGACTGCAAATGTTAGAGAGAAAAAGGGATTGTTGATGGAGCAGACCTGCAAGGAAGCACAAAGGGGTGGGATTAAGGGTGAGAGAGAGATTTTTCTTGTCCCATAGCCAGGACCATATGGCTTAGTTTTACCATCAGGCGCCCACAGTGCCAAATGGCAAGTTAGACAACTAACCAAACCAAGAGGAGTTACACATAACCCAGGGGCTGTGCCTTGCTGGCTGACCCAGCCACTAATGGAGCCGGTGAGACTGGGCCTACATGACTCCTCCTTTCCGAGCCCTAGTTGCTCTGTCAATAAAATTAGGATGATGATAAAAAATGGAGAGCGTGTGACTTTCCAGGACTCTGGGGAAACTACCAAGGTACAGAGCATCACGGTAGGGCTGCCCCCTGTGGCAGCCAGACCCGGGGTCTCGAGCCAGGTTTTCCAGAGGCTGTCTCGGAGGTAGAAGGCTGAGTGCAGGCAGTTTATCAGGGAATGCTCTCAGGATCAACACCTGTGAGGGGTGAGGGCAGCCAGACTGAGCAGAGGGAGAAATTGCAGCAAAGGCAGCAGCCAATTTCGTGGGGAACTTGAGCTAGGATGGTCCCTAAGACTTGTCCCAAACTGAGGCAAAGAGCTGTGCCTTTGAACCCCACACCCTTGGAGAAGTCACTGGGCCTGGGATGCCCTGTTAGGTGAGGCAGCTCCCTTGAGCCAAGGGCAGGTCCTGGGGAGAGACTCAGCCATGAGAGCTTCAGCAGGCAACATCCTGTGCAGATGCGAGTGGGGAGTGAATGCCTCAGCCTTGAAAGGGGGGGTCTGGGCAGCATCCCACAGCACTTGCTGCACAAAGAACTGAACACCACTCGTCAGAGACCAAATGAGGCAGGGAGCCTGGGCTTTGGGAAAGTGGGGGCTGAAAGCGGCCAGGAGGAGACGGCAGAAGCTTGTCTTGTACTGATATGATCTCGCTGTGTCCCCAGCTGAAATCGTCAGGAAAGTACATGACCTGTGAAAATGCTGCATGTGTCTGGATGTGTGTGGAAAGTCTAAAGAAAGGACTCCTGTGTCTAGTCTGAGGCCAAGAAGCCCAAGAAACTTAACAAAAATTCAGAGAGAAACTGGAGATAATGAGGCAAGGGAACTTTAGGGAGGCCACAGAATTACAGTTTGGGCCAAGTTTAACCTAAATCTCCAAAGGGCAGGGAAGTCTCAGGTGTGTCATATTAGGCAAGGGCACTTTTCCCGGCCTTCAGCGGGGTTTTAAGGATTTCAGAGCTTCCAGAGCGAAATAGAAACTGCTCTCTGCAGCACGTGTGTTCCCAGCCCACTTCTGGGCTGTTAAGTTACTGAGAATTGTACCAGTCCTGATTCTGGGGACACACTATGAAATGAGCATCCTCACTTCAGGGGAGCACGCACAGAGAAAGGCCATGTGAGGACACAGCAAGAGGCATTTGCAAGCCAAGCAGAGAGGCCTCAGGAGAAAACAAACCTGCCAGCACCTTGATCATGGACTTCCAGCCTCCAGAATGGTGAGAAATACATTTCTGTTGTTTAAGCCACTAAGCCTGTGGTGTTTTGTTATGGCAACCCTAGCTGACTGAGACAGGGAGACAGGTAACCAGGAAGCAGGGGGCTGAGAAGGATGGTGCAGGAAGATAAACCCACCCACGTGTCCCCCATTTTCTCTCTCATCTCTTTCCTGCCTCACACGATCTGACCCTGGAGGGGTCAGTGGCCAGGGGACACCTGGCAGAGACATGTTTCTAAGGCTGCATGTAACTCTGGATGGAAAAATGTATAACACTGGAGACCAGAGCCTCCCAGACTCCTTTGCCAATCGGCTTTCAGGCCGGAGGTCACCGGCTGCAGGCACTTGAGGAGGTAAAGGGAAGAGAAGCAGCTTCACACCCATGCCTCCTTTGCTTCCTGACACTTGTTTGCTTCTTGTTGGCTATTGTCATGGTCACTGACCTGAATTCAGCTTTCAAGGTAAATTTGTTTCACTGTAATACTTTTGGTTCCAGTTTGGAACTTGGGTAAAAAGTATCACCCAGTTTAAGAAAATGTTCAACGCCCAAATCAGAACTGAAAACAAGGAAGGTGAGAGTTTACTCTCTGGGCCTCCTTATCTGGAAAATGAGGCAGTTGTACTAGATTTGTGGTTTTAAAAAAAGTTTTGTTTTTTTAACCACAAGAAGGCTTTCTTCAGAGGAAATTTTTCCAGGAAGTAGAAACAAGGGAGGTACATATGAGCTGAGTTGCTCAAATCAAAGGGGAAGGGTGAATTCCAGAATCCTGCCCACCGAGGTGAGGCTCTGCAGAGCAGGGTCTGAAATCAGTTTACTATCATCTCTGAAATCCTCTTCCAGCCTCTAGTCTGTGATCTCTGAGGACTTAGTGGTCTGAGCCGGTCACCTCCTTGCCACACTGTGGGGAGAGAGTGGAGCTGGGGCCCAGGGGAGGGTCCTCAGCTGTTTCTCCTAAACTCACCATCCATCCGTTCACTCCCCATGGGGGAGGGAGGGCTGGCAGGGAGAGAGGCCAGGTGAGGCCATCTAGCTGAAGCTCCTCCACAGAAAACCAGGAGGAGTGGCCCCAAATGATACATCCTGTGACCCAGGGCGGGGGAAGCCCACTCACCTCCCAGGACAAGACTGCCCTGTGCTGTGTATGTTGCTGTCCTTTCCTCCTGGCTTCTTGCTGCAGGAAAACCCTTGCTCCCTTTGTCTAAGACTCTAGTGTCCCTAAAATGTCTCCCACAGGCAGGCATCAATATGCCCCCGAGGAAGTCTGGCCCTGGAGAGAAGTTGAAGGGACAAGCAGTGTCTTTGGCATGAGTAATGCAGCCCCCCACCCCCGTGCGCTCTGAATTGGCCTCTTAGGACATTCCTGCATATTCCAATGATGCTGTCCTTGGTCTAAACATCTCTGGAAGAGCCTGCATAGCCATGGGGTGAGGGTAGGATATCTTTTAGCTTCATAGTCACCTCTTATGTTTGACTCCAAATGCTTTCACCCAGCTAAATTACCCACTCTATCCACCAGACTTGCCCGAAATGACTTTCTGTAGTTCTTAAAACTAAATTTACCTCCTGAATGATAAAGACTTGCTGTCATCAAAGTTACTCCAAAGACAGTGGCTGAGGCAAATCTAAAGCGGGCTTCAAGGGGCATCTGAGCAGTGGCTATGAACAAACACCTTGAGAGGGGAAAACTGTCCCTTAGGTACAGAACCTCCAAATGTGTGCATGAGAGAATGTGACCTCAGGGTGACATGATGCATGTGCCTAAACAGATGCAGTCAGATCGAAAGCGACTGTGTGATTCAAGCTGGGGGCGCCAGAGATGCTGAGAAAGACAAGACAGACAGAGAAAACCTCCTCATAAAAAGTAAGAAGCATTCGTTTAGATAAAAGAATCCTTTAAAGAAATGTAACCAGTTCTGGGTCTTAAAAAGGCTTAAATCAAAGGGGGTGAAACAGGGCAATCATTTGCAATTATGAAATGCTTGTAAAATATTAAATGTGTTATATTTAATTTTTTAAAGTGTACACTTCCATGTTTCGTTTTGGGTTTGGTTTTCATCTTTTTTTAATTGAAGTATAGTTGATTTATAATGTTGTGTTAGTTTCAGGTGTACAGCACAGTGATTCAGTTATACATATATATTTTTTTAGATTCTTTTCCCTTGTAGATTATTAAAAAAATTGGGTATAGCTTCCTGTGCTATACAGTAGGTCCTGTTGGTTATCTATTTTATAATAATAGTGTGTATCTGTTAATCCCAAACTCCTAATTTATCTATCCACCCCCCTTCCCCTTTGGTAACCGTAAGTTTGTTTTCTCTGTCTGTGGGTCTATTTCTATTTTGTAAATAAGTTCATTTGTATCTTTTTTTTTTTGGATTCTATATATAAGTGATATCATATGATATTTGTCTTTCTCTGTCTGGCTTATTTCACTTAATATGATAATCACTGGGTCCACCCATGTTGCTGCAAATGGCATTATTTTGTTCTATTTTATGGCTGAGTAATATTCCATTGTATATATGTACCACATCTTCTTTATCCATTCCTCTGTCAATGGACATTTAGGTTGCTTCCAAGTCTTGGCTATTGTAAATAGTGCTGCAATGAACATTGGGGTGCATGTGTCTTTTTGAAGTATGGCTTTCTCCAGATATATGCCCAGAAGTGGGATTGCTGGATCACATGGTAGCTCTGTTTTTAGTTTTAGTTTTTTGTTGTTGGTGTTTTTTTTTTTTTTGTATTATCGTTTTTTTAAATTCTTTTAATTTTTTAAATTTTTTATTGGAATATAGTTGATTTACAATGTTGTGTTAGTTTCTGCTGCACAGCAAAGTAAGCCAGTTATACATATAAATATATCCACTCTTTTTTAGATTCTATTCCCATATAGGTCATTACAGAGTATTGAATAGAGTTTTCTGTGCTATATATTAGGTTCTTATTAGTTATGTATTTTATATAGAGTAGTGTCTATATGTCAATCCCAATCTCCCAATTTATTCCTCCCCCTGCCTTTGCCCCCTTGGTAATCATAAGTTTTGTTTTCTACATCTGTGACTCTATTTCTGTTTTATAAATAGGTTCATTTGTACCATTTTTTAGATTCCACATATAAACGATATCATATGATATTTGCCTTTCTCTGTCTGACTTCACTCAGTATGACAATCTCTAGGTCCATCCATGTCACTGCAAATGGCATTATTTCATTCTTTTTTAAGGCTGAGTAATATTCCATTTTATATATATATATGTAATATTCCATTATATGTATGTGTGTATATATATATATATATATATATATATATATATATATATATATATATACACACTGCATCTTCTTTATCCACTCCTTTGTCGATGGACACGTAGGTTGCTTCTATGTCCTGGCTATTGTAAATAGTGCTGCAATGAACATTGGGGTTCATGCGCCTTTCTGAAGTATGTTTTTCTCTGGGTATATGCCCAGGAGTGGGATTGCTGGGTCATATGGTAGTTCTATTTTTAGTTTTTTAAGGAACCTCCATACTGTTCTCCATAGTGGCTGCACCAATTTAAATTCCCACCAACAGTGTTGGACGGTTCCCTTTCCTCCACACCCTTGCCAGCATTTATTGTAAGCCAAATTATTTTCTTAAAAAAGCATAAGAAACTGGATTAACTAGCTGTGTGATCTTGGGCAAGTCATTTTAACATCTCAGTGCTGCAGTTTCTCCATTTTTTATATAAGGGAGTTGGACTCCAGACTCTCTAAGCCCCTTCCAGCCTGGGGTTTATTCTCCACAACATCCCTGAGATTCCTCTGAGAGAAGTCCTTTGTCCCAGGCACTAGGAGGACATACAGCCTGCTGGGTGAGGAGCCACACAGCCACTCCGCTGGGAGGTTGAGCTCCCCCAGGTGCTGCCAGGAGAAGGCAGAGATTGGGGACCTGCAGAGCCTTCAGACCTACTCTCCTCCTCCCAGGTCAAACGGAACAAATTACTTTTCCCTGTGGCCCGATTTCCTGTGAGGGACTGTTCTCTCCTTCCCTCCTCCTCTTCTTCACCCCCTCAAAGGGCTTGGACTTTCCAAAAACAAGGGCTTGGCCACCTGCTTGGGAAGAAAAGAGAGAGAGAGCAGTACACATGGAAGGATCAGGAAAGCCAGTCTTTTTTTTTTTTTTTTTTTTTTTGCGGTAAGCGGGCCTCTCACTGCTGTGGCCTCTCCTGTTGCGGAGCACAGGCTCTGGACACGCAGGCTCAGCGGCCATGGCTCACGGGCCATGGCTCACGGGCCCAGCCACTCCGAGGCATGTGGGATCTTCCCGGACCGGGGCACGAACCCGTGTCCCCTGCCTCGGCAGGCGGACTCTCAACCACTGCGCCACCAGGGAAGCCCAAGAAAGCCAGTCTTTGCATCCTTCGCAAGTCAGGGAGAAACCTGCCCGAGGGGTGTTCTTATATCCCCCGCCTTTTCTCACCAGCTCTGACTACAACCAACAAAGAGAAGAAGAAAGAGAGATAGAGAGGACAGGGGAGGAGGGAGAGAGGGAGGGAGGGAGGAAGGAAGGAAAGAAGGAAGGTCCGCTCACAGGTGCTCTACCACTGTGAGCATGGGCAGCCCAAAGTAGGGGGCTGGGGTGCAGACACTGGGCTGGGCACGAACACCTGGTTCTTAATCTAGGCTAAGAGTCTCCCAATATTTCTGAAAGTACCAACCCCTAGTGAAAACTTTTTCTGAAGGCACCTGCAATATGTGTGTGTTTGTTTATTGACACGTCCTGCGTTCTAAACTATAACTATTAAAAATATGGGTAGAACATACACTAAAATGATACAATTAAGCTTTTTTTTTTTTTTTGAAGATGTTGGGGTAGGAGTTTTAGTAATTTATTTATTTATTTTGGCTGTGTTGGGTCTTCATTTCTATGCGAGGGCTTTCTCTAGCTGTGGCAAGCGGGGGCCGCTCTTCATCTCAGTGTGTGGGCCTCTCATTATTGCGGCCTCTCTTGTTGTGGAGCACAGGCTCCAGACGCGCAGGCTCAGTAGTTGTGGCTCACGGGCCTAGTTGCTCCGCAGCATGTGGGATCTTCCCAGACCAGGGCTCGAACCCGTGTCCCCTGCATTAGCAGGCAGATTCTCAACCACTGCGCCACCAGGGAAGCCCACAATTAAGCTTTTGCACAGCAAAGGAAACCATAAACAAAATGAAAAGACAACCTACAAAATGGGGGGAAATATTTGCAAATGATGCAACCATCAAGGGCTTAATTTCTAAAGTATACAAACAGCTCATACAACTCAACAACGACAACAAAACAACCCACTCAAAAAAATGGGCAGAAGACCTAAACAGACATTTCTCTGAAGAAGACATAGAGATAGCCAATAGGCACATGAAAAGATGTTCAATATCGCTAATTATTAGGGAAATGCAATTCAAAACTTCAGTGAGGTACCACCTCACATTGGTCAAAATGGACATCATTAAAACGTCTTACAAATAACAAATGATGGAGAGGATGTGGAGAAGAGAGAACTCTCACACACTGTTGGTGGGAGCCACTATGGAGAACGGTATGGAGGTTCCTCAGAAAACTAAAAATAGAATTACCATACGATCCAGCAGTCCCATGCCTGTGCATATATCCAGATGAAACTATAATTCAAAAAAGATACACGCACCCCTATGTTCATAGCAGCACTATTCATAATAGCCAATACATGGAAATAACATAAATGTCCATCAACAAATGAATGGATAAAGAAGATGTGGTACCCTGAGGACACGGGGAGGGGGAAGGGTAAGCTGGGATGAAGTGAGAGAGTAGCATTGACATATATACACTACCAAATGTAAGATAGATAGCTAGAGGGAAGCAGCCACATAACACAGGGAGATCAGCTCAGTGCTTTGTGACCACCTGAAGGGGTGGGATAGGGAGGGTGTGAGGGAGATGCAAGGGGGAGGGGATATGGGGATATATGTATATGTATAGCTGATTCACTTTGTTATACAGCAGAAATTAACACACCATTGTGAAACAATTATACTCCAATAATGATGTTAAGAAAAAAATACCTATGTGTAGGAGTTCTAATATATTCTCTGCATCCTAGCCTAAGCCTTGGGGCTGATCACTTAGGGTACGTAGACCCCCTGGACATACACAGTGATGTGCCGGAGACACTGGAAGCCACCATAGACGTGCCACATCTTCAGAGAGCATCCATTCCACTCAGATGCAAGTAACTCAAAATATAGATGTGAACCCAGCTATGTTATAGAATAGGATGTACAATCCACGTGAATTTTTAAAGTCAAAGAGGAGGCTTGGGAGATAGTTATGTTGCTGTGGGAAACCCTGGGATCTGGGTCAGATCACCAAGGTTCTGGCTTCTTCTGAGGCTGGGGGCACTTGGCGAAAACGTTTCCAAAGCAGTGTTCCAAGTGGGAGCAATTAGGCCCAAGGATGAGATGGTGCTGGGGGTTAGGGTGTCAGCATATGAATTTTGGGAGAGGAAACAATTCAGCCAATAACATAACTATTTTCTCAGCTTGGTTAAAATGAAACAGTAGGAGAAAAGAGAACCAAACAGCTCACTGTGTGAAATGTCATAAAGGCTTCACTGGGGCCTGATGTGAATGTGAGAATACTGGCCCAACTTGGCCACTTCTGGGCAGGACCCAGGGGTGACCAGCCTCTACTAAGGGCCTTCTCTATAGCAGAATACGGATATGGGCTGAATGTTTGTGTCCCTTCAGATTCACTTGTCAAAATCCTAACCCACAGTGTGATGGTATTAACAGGTGGGGCCTTTGAAGGTGATTAGATCATGAGGGTAGCGCCCTCGTTATGGGATTAGTGTCCTTATAAGAAGAGCCTAGAGAACTTTCTCTCTCTCTCTGCTGTCTAGCATGTGAGGACATGAGAAGAAAGCCATCTGCAAACCAGGAAGAGGGCTCTCACCCAAACAGAAAAGAAACCACCAGCACATGGATCTTGGACTTTCTAGCTTCTAGTACTGTTAAAAATGTTTGTGATTTAAGCCACCCAGTCTGTGGTCATTTGTTACAGCAGACAAGCTAAGGCAGACTGTGAGAATTCTAGGGGTGTGATGACCCAACCACACATGTGCAAAGGAAGAACCTCCTTGATCACAGTTTTGGCCCCATTGCCCAGTGAGTAGAGCCGTCTGAAGGCAGCAGCTGTGCAGGGCCTGTAGGGCAGGTTTTCCAGGGGGCAACTTCCCCAAGAACGTGCCCCCAAATTCTCACTGCCCCACTGACCCCAAGGCAAGTCCCCTTCCTCAAGATGTGGTATTGCTTGGACACTGTGCAGTCCAGTTTTGAGGTCTATGTCACTGTGGTGGCCCGAGTCTCTGAGGGTCAATGGCGAGGAATCGCTTGCTGATCCGGCACTGGGGGTTTGCCTGGGTGATGACACCAGGAGCCATGTGTAATGCTGGTAGCAGCTCTGCGCAGCCCTAATCTGGTTTATGCAAACCCTGTCGTTTTGCAGCCCACAAGGAAGGCTAGGAGAAGCGACTTGCTTTGATCTATTATCGAAGAAGATTTTGCACCTATGTGAGGATGGCTAATGCTAAAAATATTGCTGTTTGGGAGAAACATGAGCCCATCTATGCCCTAAATTCAGATATTTTAAATGATATTGTGGCATCCTGGAACACTCAGCATTAAACAAACAAACGTGAAACTCCCTGTTTCATTCTTCAAATGAAGACCAAATGAGGGGAGAGCAAAGCACCCAAGTGCTTGTGCAAGTTTCCTGCGCCTTTCCTTGTGTGGAGTCCTCCACGACCCTGTGCTCCAGCGTGGCCGTAGCTGCCAGAAAGCACGGCAGTGCTGTCCTGCTCAAGGTCCCGCCACAAGGCTCTGCACACGAGGGCTGGGGTTTGCAAACTTTGCTTCAGAAAGAAGTTTCTTCCACATTCTGCTCCAGCCCACGGGACTGGGATTCGAATCAGGAGTCAGTCTGAATCGAAGCACTGCCTCCTACAGCTGTAAGGGATTAGCTGGGGTGAGCTTTTAACCTCTGAGTCTGGATTTCCCTGTTGGTAGGGTGGGAATCACAGTATTTGACCTTCCCCCTCGTGGGGCTTTTGTGAGAATCAAATGAAGTGGTGCAGGTGAAATTACCTGTAAACCATAAAGCATCATATACCTTTTGGGGGACATTTTGGGGGTTTTGTCACCCAGCATCTTTTACCTCTCCTTCTAGTAACAGTATAATTGTTATGCTACAACCTAATTTCCTCTGGACAACCAACCTCGTCCCACTGTTAGTCCCCAGGCTGCAGGTGGACTTGACCCTTCCCCCAGTCCCAGAAGCTAGGGGTGTGGCTCAAGGCGTGGCTGAGGAAAGCCTTGTCTCCTCTAGCCTCCTCCTGTGGTGTACTGGCCCTCATAATCCTTTCCAGTGCCCTCCAATGTGCTGTCCTGTGTTGCAGAAGCTGTACAGCTAAAAAATACCTTTTCCCGACTCTTCTATAGGCAAAGATCTGAATTCAAATTATAATCCAAAATTTTCCACTGAAACTAGATTTGGAAGGCAGAATTGCAGAAGAGATGGTGTCCCTATGACTTTCACGTTTTCTGCAGGCATACATGCTCACAGAGACACTCTCTCCTGCAGCAGTGGTCCAGCATCTGGTCAGTCGTGTCTTGAGTTTGAGAAGTAGGTTGGTGGTAGTGGCAGTGGTGACATCAGCCTCCTGGTCTCCCGATCCCTGATTCACAAATATGACAGGTGGTCTTGAACTCACCTGTTCTCATGGTGGCCCCCATCTCTCCCGAGAAGGTCAGTTCTGCTGTATTCTGGGAGTCACTTCTAAAGATTCAACCTAGAGCATTTCTTCAGACGATCCAACAGTTTTGTAAGCTCCTGGGACTAAAGTTAAATCCCTCTCTGCTCTAAATATCTAGAGTGGCTTCTGTATTCTACCAGTGAATACCTGTACCTGGTACAGATGACATGGGTACTTCAGACCCCATTTAGACCAAGGAGAAGATCAGATCACAGAATTTCATTCAAACAGTTGAGAAATACAGGTTAACTTTCTGATGGACTCTTGGGGGTTTTGAGGCCAGAGCAGCTGGCCGCAATCTTGCCTCCACAAGAGGTCGGAGAAAAACACCAGCACGAGGGGGCCAAGCCAAGAGATGAGAGAATCCTCATCATGACACCATTTGAGTAGCTGACTCAAGGCAACTTCTTGTTCTTGTGACAAACCTATCCTTGGGCTTTCGAGTTACATGAACCAACAAATTTCTCCTTCTGTCTAGGACAGTTGGAGTTGGGCTAGTCTGTCATTTGGCCAAAACATAACTCATCAGGCATAATGACCATCACAGGAGAGAAACCACAGAGCAGCAGTGGTCAGAAGGATATAGATCACACGTTCTCAACGAGGGGTCAGCCTCAGCATCACCTGGGAACATTTTACAAGATACAAATGGACAGGTCTGGGCCTGGGCCTTCCAGATCCCAGGAGAGGATTTCTGTCAGGTGAGGTGGTCCTGTGCACCACCGGAGAACCTGGCTGCTATGGATCAACCCACAGGATCCATGGCTGTGGATTAAAAAAACCCTTAGAATTAAATCACTCAGTACTGTAACCACCAGATGAGAATCCTATCAAGTGAAAAGTTGCAGCCCAGCTTGTATGAGCCAAAGCAGCTGGGCCATTTTTAAAAAATTGTAATAAATAAGTGAATACATAATCAATCCCTTGAGTGCCAGGTCTCTGTTCTGTGTGCTCCCAGAGCTGTGCTTTTTCATCTTGATTCTATGCCCCTGAAAAGAAAACCAGTGTAGGGGAAAATGTTGACAGACTGTTGTCTGTGACGTCAACCAACAGAAAAAGCTAAACGATTGATGCTCATTCCAGAAAATGTTTCTACTGTGGGGTTTGGGAGGTGCAAATTTAAGTAACCCTTCCTTTTCTGGAATAAGTATTAACTATTTGATACCAAAAGCCACCTGAGGAAGGAAAGCAAATGTTTTGATGCCTGCAATGTGTATAAGATGTGACAGTGTTGGAAACAGCCCTATGGAGTGAACAACCTCACAACTAAATACCGATCAAGCATTTCTGAAGTGCCTGGCCAGGGCTTGGGTGGCCAAAGATAGACCAGACATGCCCTGTTGGGTCAAGAAATTTACCGTCTCCAGAGAAACAGGCTTGGTGAAAGAGCATAATCATTTAATAGAGGATTTTCTGTTTGGAATCAAACAAAAATTACTTAAAGGCAAATCTGAATAATAAGCTGGGTGATCAAACCAACTGACTCTAAAGTATGACTCACAGGATTGTTCTGAAATCAGCTCCCAAAAATACTTCTGCAAATACCGTGAGCCTCTTGGAATGTGCGTGTAACCTCCTGAGGTACCACTTTATTTTTATTTTTTTATTGTGCTGTAGTTGATGTACTATATTATATAAGTTTCAGGTGTATAACATAGTGATTTATGATTTTGAAAGGTTATACTCTATTTATAGTTATTATAAAACATCGGCTCTATTCCTTGTGCTATACAGTGTATCCTTGTAGCTTATTTATTTCATACATAATAGTTTGTGCCTCTTAATCCCCTACCCCTATCTCTCTCCTCCCCACTCCTCTCTCCCCACTGGTGACCTCTAGTTTGTTCTCTAGATCTGTGAGTCTGTTTCTTTTTTGTTATATTCTCTAGTTTGTTGTATTTTTTAGATTCCACGTATAAGTGACATCATACGATATTTGTCTTTATCTGAGTTATTTTACTAAGCATAATACCCTCCAAATCCATCCCTGTTGTTGTCTGAGGTACCATTTTAAAGGGGCAAATTCATTCAATGTATAAATTCCAATTTGGTTTTTTTTTTTTTTTTTTGGTTTTGTTTCCAGGAACTCATATAGGCAAAAGTGATCATGTAATTAAATGCTTGGTTGATGGAAATTTTCTCTAAACCGAATTTCCCCAAGCCTTCCCTGGATGTGGATATTTATTAGGGCACATAAACGTTAACAGTAAATTATCCTGGCCCATTGCCTCTGACCAGGCATCCCCTTTATGTCTCCCTCTGGCTATTGCTGGAGTCTCGTCTGCGTGAAAGAACAATCTCGTCTCTCTCTCTGGCCCCTCACTGCTGACTGCCGCCCATGAAGCTGCTCATGACCATTTTGGCCTGACCTCTGGGAGCACTGCCTTCCTTTTGAGCCTCTATATTCCCCGCAGACCTGGGCAACCCTGTGTTGTATTTCATCCTCTGGATCTGGTTCTCCAAAGTCCCTGCTGCAAGCAGCTCACTGACGGTCTGCAGCTTCTTTCTCATCCCATCCCCTCCTCCACAGGGCAGGGGGACCGATGCCACAATATCCAGCTCCATCCTGCCTCCCCTCCAGGCTCTGAATCGAAGTCCACATCAACTCCTCTCTTTATGCCAACAGATCCCTGAGCTGCCTGCTAGCTCATGAGTCCATTGGACGATGACTCCCCAACAGGTTCAGCTACATCTAAAATCAAGGTGAGGCAAGGACCTTGAGAAGCTAGATTCCCTCTGTCACCTCTCTTGGTTTCTGACAGAGCTGACTTCAGGCCAAAACTTACATTTAATTAACAGAATGGGGTATGGGCAGGCGGCCACTGCTCTCAGTTAAAAAGCTCAGAACCGTGTCTGCAAGTAACTGTACGATCAAGACACACTGCATAGACTCCAGGGGCAGGGATGGTGGTCAACAACATGGCAAGGCCGGGGACGTGATGGTGCCACGGATGCTGTTTACCAGGGTTTCTTTTAGGGACTCCTATTGTGGGGGATGCTCACATCCTGCTCTATAAAGCCTGTAATGTTTTAATTCTTTTACAGAAAAAAAAAAGGCTTTACCTTATGCCGTTATGGGGAAAATTAAAAGGAATTCCAGATGTGAGGCGTTAAACTCTCACATCTCTTCCTCACCACCCAGCCGCCTTCTCCCAGCAACTTCGTAGAGCTGTACACTTTATCTGAATATTTGAAGAAAATGATATATTTCTATTAAAACCAGCATGAATATATTATGGAGTCAGACAGAAAAATTCATGAATTTTTAAGATAGAACAGGAGACTTGAAAGAAATTTCATCTCTGCAGCTCCAGGGCATGCGTTACTCTTGTTAGGGATACTTCAGCAGAAGTTTTGATGTGGGTCCCAGGAAGGCACCAAAAGCTTCCTTGCTGATGACTGACAGGGTTGGCCTGTGTGTTAGAGAAACCTCTCTGAAGGCAGCGTGGTGAGGTGGGAGGAATGGAGGCCAGGTTCCTGAGCTTGGCCCTGGGTAGTAATTGTACGCGTTGGCTCTTGGATCCAGAGCCTCCTGGGTGCCAGGGAATCCACGTGCATTTCTCTGCAGGTCCCCTACAAGCCCATGTTACCAGAGGACAGTGAGCCTCAGGGAGCTAAAGAGCTCTCAGCCACATGGCCTGCTGCATCTCACCATCCTGCCCCTTCTGACAAACCGTCCCCATGCTTGCAGCTTCTGGCCTTCCCCAGCTCCAACATGACAGGCTCCCGGGGGCCCTGTGGCCTGGTCACCTGAAAGAGGCCATGCTGCCTGAGCCACCCGGCAGGGTCCAGGGACCTGGGCTTCCTTGGCCCTCGCCTGCCCCGACCTGAGCCCACACTCCCAATCCACCCCATCGGTGACCCACCCCTGACAGCACAGTGTCAACCGCTCCGCATCTGACTCCAGTGACAGCGAGCGACCTCATGGTGTTTCCAGAGGGACACACGGCAATGAGTTTCTAGTGGTCGTGGCTGACCCTGAAGAGAAGGGAGTGTTCTCAAACCCAGAGTGGAGCTGAGGCTCACGGGACCCTGAAAAGCCTGGCCCAACAGCCTTGTGTGGTGGGGGAAGGGTGTGACCCCGGGTCACATTTCCTTTCAGGAAGCTGAGCTGCTCCAGAGGCCTCAGAGAGAGAGAGAGACCAGCAGTTCCCCACACGGCCCTTCAGCGGCCCCCGCCTTGGGCATCGTAGCTGTGGCTTCTCCCGCCAGACGTCTGCCTGCAACCCAGGAGCGGGCACTGACGTGGGGACTTGAAACGCCCCTACTTATCACCGAGGAAGCAGGAGAAGGACAAGGACCCTCTCCCCACGCGGGCTGTGGGTGAACAGGAAATGGCTCCAGCCTTTCTTCCTCTCCGCCTTTGCTTTCTGTTTCAAGTCTGTGGTGTGTACCTTTGAGTCACACCAAACATTTTAGAACAAACAGTGGGAAACAAATCTGCTTACGAGGGGAAGGTCCTGCATTCTCATAAACCATTTTCTCTCCGTAAGGCAATAACATTGCTTCCAGGTTCCAGACTGGATTTGGATCCATCTACCTCTGTTTCTTTCCGTGATCTGTCCCCTCGAGCAGGAACTTGGTAGATGTGAAGCTCCGTGGATGCTTAAGAGGCCAAATAGGGTCTCGAGGGGTCAGCGAGGCCTCACTTTTGGAGGCCTCAGCGACGGCTACACCGGCAGGCAGCCAACCAGTATTCATTGCCTAATCGTTGATTATGTGCCAGGCATTGTGATAGGTGCTTGGGATGGAGCGTGGAGCAACGTGGACAAAATCTCTACCCTCCTTAAGCTTAAATCTAATTGGCAAGAAAGATATTAAGTAAAAGTTTCCTGTAACTGTGGCAGCGTAATAACTGTGCTGCTTATTACGAAGGAGAAGGACATGATACCGCAGGCACAGGTAAAGAGGATGGCGCTTGGCTGGGGGTGGGCGATAGAGTAAGAAACGTTCTCCCCAAGGAAGTAACAATGAAGATAAGACCGTAAGGAGTGGGCTATGCCCAAATGAGGGGGTGGAGGGATGGAGAGCAGACAGCTCCAAACTGAGGGGTCAGATTACGTGGAAAGCCCTGAGGTGAGAGAATGGGTGTGTATAAGGAATTCAAGATGTCCAGGATACTAGAGCAGAGGGGGCAAGGGAGGTACGGAGGGAGGTCGGCAGAAACAGGGAGGACGTGGTTGGTAGTGGGAAGAAATTCACAGCTTCTGGGCAAGGAAAAGGCACTGGCAGATTTGCATTTTTTGTTCGTTTGTTTGGTTTTGTTTTGGTCACCCCCTGTGGCTTGTGAGATCTTAGTTCCCTGACCAGGAATTGAACCCACACCCTCAGCAGTGAAAGAGCGGATTCCTAACCACTGGACCAGCAGGGATTTCCCAGATTTGCATTTTTATTTTTTTTTAAATTTATTTATTTAATTTTTATTTTTGGCTGTGTTGGGTCTTTGTGGCTGCGCACAGTCTTTTCTCTAGTTGCGGTGAGCGGGGGCTACTCTTTGTTGCGGTGGGCGGGCTTCTCACTGCAGTGACTTCTCTTGTTGCGGAGCACGGGCTGTAGGTGTGTGGGCTTCAGCAGTTGTGGCTTGCGGGCCCTAGAGCGCAGGCTCAGTAGTTGTGATGCACAGGCTTAGTTGCTCTGTGGCATGTGGGATCTTCCTGGACGAGGGCTCAAACCCGTGTCCCCTGCATTGGCAGGCGGATTCTTAACCACTGCACCACCAGGGAAGCCCCCAGATTTGCATTTTTAAAGGAGCACTCAGGCTGTTGTGGAAGGAATGGAGTTGGAAAGGGTGGAAATTGATTCAAAGAATCGGTTGGGCTATTGAAATCGTCTGAGTGAGAGACAGTGATGATTTGCAAAGGGATGGTGGCAGAGAAACTAGAAAAGGGAGGATGAATCAACAAGAGGCTGAGGAGTAATTGGGTGAAAAGTTGGGGCTTGGCTGCATGCGTTGGGTGTGGGCGAGAGGAGAGTCCTGCATGACCCCTACTCTGAGGATTTCCGCAGTTAAGTATTCATTGCTTCCTGAAATGTTCAGCACCAGCTCCCATAAAAGCAGAGATGCTCCATTCATGGGTGCCATCTTGGATTTCAAGTCCACTTAAGAAGGATGAGAAGTGTGGGACACATGAATGGGGGAGAAGCCCAGCAATTCCATCTCTAATGTGTGGGGAAAGCCAGAGCCTTCTGAAGGCTGCAGACCCTACCCGGCCACCTGTTCCTGTGAATGGCCTTTCTCGACATCCCTTAATTATAAAAATGGATTAGCATAATTTCTGTGATGGATATTTTGCCATGGAATGGGTTCCATTGTATTCCAAAGACGATGCACAGCAGCAAGGGCTGGGCACAACTTTCCTGCTGGTAGCACTTGGTCTTGTGTCTGGAGCTTCATGTTAGTGGCATTCAAAGCAGGGATGGTCTGACATTAGGAAGAATTGTCTCTCTAGGCTCAAAATAGTGCAGGGCATTCCAATGCCTCCTCCTTCTGATAGACCTACTCCTACCGCTGCCCTTCCTACACTGTCTGCTTCCTGCTTCCAAACAGTGGTGGTCACTGGGGGACAGGGGGCTCCCTCCCTTTAGCATAGTCCTCATTTCACAGTAGTCAGGACGAGTGTTCACTGAGCACTGCATCTGTTAGGATACTCTTGGTTATATACGTTCCTGGCTGAAAAAATCAAATTTGCACAAACAACAAGAAAAACTATTATATCATGTGATTGGGAGTCCAGAGGGAGAGGGTGGACCTCAGGGTTGTTTGATCCAGAAGCTCAGTACTCATATCAAGGATTCAGGTCCATGTCTCTGCTCTGCTGTTCAGCATGTCAGCTTCATCCTGAGCTGACTTTCCTCTAGGATGTAGCATGGCTGCTGATGGCATTTGGGACCACCTCCTTCCTTCTGGCAGGAGAGAAGTGCTGCTTCCAGCAGCCCCGCAGGAGAGTACAGAGGAACCTTCTCAGAAGCCCCAGCAAACTTCTCCTGCATCCCATGTCCTTCCAGAACCAATGATTAGTGAGAAGGTTGGGCTCGCTCTGATTGGCTGAGACAAATAGGCCTGGAGGTGGAGATGGGGTCACCTTGCCTTGATCACAGGGGCTGTGTGTGGAAGAGTGGACACCTGGATGGAATCAGGGATTCTTTTAGGAAAGAGCCAGGGAGTAAGAGTTGTTGGGTAAGCAACTATCAGGCTCTGACTGGGATGGGTACTTCAGGGGCTGCAGGAAAAGAATTGTGATTTTTAAAAACATTTTATTATGGAAATTTTCAAACGTATAAAAAGTAGACAAAACACTGTAACAAATTCCCACGTATGTATTGCCAAGCCTTAACAATGATCAACTCAAGGCCCTTTTCACCTATTTTCCTGCCTGCTTTCCTTTCCAATTCATTATGAAGCAAATCTTGAACATCATATTTCTTCATCCAAAAGTATTTAAGCATGTATCTTTAAAAGACAAAGGCACTTTTTTTTTTTTTTTTTTTTTTTTTGCGATACGCGGCCCTCTCACTGTTGTGGCCTCTCCCGTTGCGGAGCACAGGCTCCGGACGCGCAGGCTCAGTGGCCATGTCTCATGGGCCCAGCTGCTCCGCGGCACGTGGGATCCTCCTGGACGGGGGCATGAACCCACGTCCCCTGCACCAGCGGGGGGACTCTCAACCACTGCGCCATCAGGGAAGCCCGACAAAGGCACTTTTTAAAACCAAACCACATCATCATTATCTCACCTAAAATAAGTAACAGTAATTCTTTAACATCATCAAATTATCCAGTCAGGGTTCAAATTTCCAATTGTCTCGTATGTGACCAAAATTTTTTTTGCAGGACTTCCCTGGTGGCGCAGTGGTTAAGAATCCGCCTGCCAACTCTGGGGGCACAGGTTGGAGCCCTGGTCCGGGAAGATCCCACATGCTGCAGAGCAACTAAGCCCGTGCGCCACAACTACTGAGCCTGTGCTGTAGAGCCTACGTGCCACAACTACTGAAGCCCGCGCGCCTAGAACCTGTGCTCCGCGACAAGAGAAGCCACTGCAACGAGAAGCCCATGCACCGCAGCAAAGAGTAGCCCGCGCAACTAGAGAAAGCCGGCGTGCAGCAACGAAGACCCAACGCAGCCATTAATTAATTAATTAATTTAAAAAAAATTTTTTTTGCAGTTTGTTGAAAGGTAAATTCTTAGAGATCAGCCTCATCCCCCCTTTTATCTTACAAGATAAAGACAGAGATCTGGAGAGATTACATCACTTACCCCAGGGCCCTCAAGTTTTATTTGATTGATTGATAATTCTATCCTGCCTCTTTTCATGATGTGTTTGAGGCAGGTGATTACATAGTGGAAGACCTATAATTCATTCATTCACTTAGCAAATATTAGTAGACATCAGCTATGTGCAAGGCACTTAATGAGGCCACTGCAGTCAACAGCACTTGGATCTGTAATCAGAGAAACTGAGCATTGATTCTAGGGTTTCTGCCTATGAGATTAGGCAAGTCTCCCCACCCATCTGCCATGGTGCCTGAAGTCCCCAGGAGAGGCAACTTTTGGATTAGAGTTGTCCTGGGGACCCTCATGAATATACATACATATTATTCTAAGAGACAGTTGTTCTTGTGGGCTGTCCACATTGAACACTTCCTATTTGGGAGGAATCCTAAAATAAGAAGAATCCTAAAATAGGAAAACAGGCTCCACTTTCTACTATAGAAACAAAATTTATGGATGGTCTTTTCCCCACCTCCAGACAGCTGGAGAGAGACACGGCACCTGGTGCTCCAACCCACTGCTGCAGCACTTGACCGTCAATCCTGGAGAAGTGGCCCAGGCCAGCTGGAGATTATCCACAGGTGCCGTGATCACATCGAGTCCAAAGGAATGGTGCCAAGCGTCCAGGGTCACCAGGGGCAGGAACCAAGAAGATGGTTCCCAAGAGTCATCTCTGCTTGGCCTTGTTTCCCACTGAAGCCTGGTTCGTGCCCTCTGCCCACACACTGTGAACGACGCCTAGCCGTTCAAGTAAGTGACTTTTCTGCTTAGGTGCCTAGAGTCACTTCCTGCTCTGGGCAACCGAAACCTCTAACTCAGTTGAGAATAATCATCTATTAACAACTTAGTTCTTTTATGTTGTTCTGACTTGCCAGCTATTAGGAAACAAAATGAAACACAGGGTAGAGACATTTTGATGGACACTGCCAGGGACATGAGAGGTTCAGAACTCACTTCTATCTAGAAGTCAAGAGTGTTAGCCCAGGATGCTGGGTGACTAGAGGTTGTAGAGAAACCGTCACCTCCTTTCCAAATCTGCTGAGGGACGACCCTAAAAAATAGGTCAGTGTTTTACAACGATCTGTGCTAATTACAGCACTGTGTCTGGGAGGAGGCGATACATGATTCCCTAGAACCCCGGATGGAGACATCTGCTCCACCAACCCCAGCTGTTTCATTCTTGGCTGGAACTACGGCTGAAGCCCTCGGAGCAGAGATGGGCAGGATGGCACTGGGGAGTCTAGCTGCTGTGAGTTCCTGTCTGCCTCTCAAGGAGCCGAGAGGACCTGGGCTGTGCCTGCTCCCCACTGTGGGGTGGGGTGGGCAGTGCCTGGCCAGGCCCTGGGCTCAGCTCCCCCAGGAAGCAGCTCTGCTTCTCCAGGCAGTTCTGCCAGCCCCCGAGCTGTGGTATCTCTCAGGCTGGTCTCGGGTCCACAGCTCAGGGGACCTGGCTCCAAATGCCACAGCCCTGGGCTCTTCCCATGTGCCCTTCCACATTTTAAACCAACATGAAGCAAGACCATCAGCCTGCTGGTCAGAACACCCACTGCCCTTCTAGCCTCATGCAGGAAGTTGCTTCATGAACTTGAAAATAATTACTCGCAGAGATGAGATTTCCTACACTGAGTCTGTAGTTTCCTGTCCTTCAGAGCGTGCCTCCCACCCTCCTTTCCCATGCCTCTCACCACCCGTGTATCCTCCTGGGCTCAGACACCCACTTTCCCTCTCCACCAACTCAATCCTTATTCTTGCCCTACTTTCTCTTCCCTTCCCTTTCCTCTGCAAGACTTCTTTTCTTCCAAACCCATACTCTTGTGCCCAGTATTGTTTGTTTGCTTTCCGAAAATGTTTCCACTTCAAGAGCAGTTTATGACCATCCCTGGCTCTCTCTCATGCTGGACTATACTGAGGCCCTCACCCCATTTCTTTCCAGTCTGATACTGTTATAGTTGAATTGTGTCCCCCTAAAAAAAAATATGTTGAAGTCCTAATCCACAGTACCTCAAAATGGATGTTATTTGGAAATAGGGTCATTGCAGATGTAATTAGTTAAGATGAGGTTGTAGTGAAGTAGGATGGGCCCCTACTTATAACGACCCAATCCAGTCTGACTAGTGTCCTTATAAGACAACCATGTGAAGACACAGAGACACAGGGAGAATGCCATGTGACAGCAAAGGCAGGTATTGGAGTGATGTGGGTATAAGCCAAGTAACACCAAGGATTGCCAGCAATCACCTGAAATTAGGAAGGGGCAAGGAATTGTTCTACAGTTTTCAGAGGGAGCGTGGTCCTGCTGACGCCTTGATTTTGGACTTCTGGGCTCCAGAACTGTGAGACAATATTTATCTGTTGTTCTAAGGCATCCAGCTTGTGGCACTCTATTGTGGTAGCCCTAGGAAACTAATACAAACGCCATCAGGAAGATCCCAGGAACTTCCTTCTAGAGCCTCTTCCGCTACCAACCCTGAGCTTTACTAGGCTCCCAGTTCTTACCTGAAAATCTCCTCACAGCAAATAAGAGTGACATTTCCATAAGTGAAAGAGCTCTCTAGAGGTTTGGATTCTGTGACCCATAATATTCGAGGTGGTTGGTTGACCTTCACTGCCCAACTATGTTTCCCCACCCTACTCCAGCTGCTTTTTTCCTTCGCATTCAATCACTTCCTAGCATCCTCGATAAGGCTATTATGGATTATGTGCCTTGTTTGCTGCCTGCCTTCCCCCTGCTAGCTTGCAAGCTCCATGAGGGCAGGGGTCTGATTTGTTCACTGGCACAAAGTAGGCATTCAGTAAGCCTTTGTTGAATAAACAAATAACTGAGCGAGGACCTTTCCACTTCTGACCACATGGAAGGGCTACAACTCCTCTGCAGGAGATGGGGGCGTGGAGGGGGGGAAGGTGGCAGGGCTAGGAACAGTGAATACTGTGTTCAGGTGACTGGGAATGAAAAGGTCATTCTTCACTCGCCTGAGGAATTCAAGAGAGAGATACAGCAAATGCAGGGCCGACCTCAGGTCTTTTCCATCTTGCTGTCTCAAGTTCCCTACTGCTTGAGGGACTTAACAACCCCTGACTCTCAGTGTGATCCCACCTGGGGTGACAGAGGCCACCCAGGTAGTTGCCATCCAGCACTCCAGGCTGGGGTTCCCAAGGGCCACCTTGGCAGGCACAACCAAAAGTTCTGATGGCTCCACAATGGAACAGGGAGGCTGTGCAAGAACCCTGGCAGAGCCATGAAGCCCACAAGCTGCATGTTTGGAGGCTGGAGTGTTCTCCCTCAAGTTCTAGAACTGACGCTGCACATGCAATTCAGCCCCTACTCTTTTGAGGTACTGTGCCAGATGTGGTGGTAAGGGAGGTGATGGAGGACATCAAGATAAATAAACTTGAGCTGAAATGATACAAATGAACTTATTTACAAAACAGAAACAGACTCACAGACTTAGAGAACGGAACTTATGGTTACCGGAGGCTGGGGGTGGGGGTGGGAGGAAGGGTGGAGGGATGGGATAGTGAGGGAGTTTGGGACTGACATGTACACACTGCTGTATTTAAAACTAATAACCAACAAGGACTTTCTGTATAGCACAGGGAGCTCTGCTCAATGTCATGTGGCAGCCTGGATGGGAGGGGAGTTTGGGGGAGAATAGATACATGTTTATGTATGGCTGAGTCTCTTTGCTGTGTACCTGAAACTATCACAACATTGTTAATCAGCTATACTCCAATACGAAATAACAAGTTTTTAAAAAATAAATAAATAAAAAATAAACCAGAGCCTGCACTCTGAAGACGGTGAAGGCCTGTCTGGTTGGGAAGCTAACACTTGTCCATAGAAACACATTAACAACTCCAAGGCAGAAATAGGTGCCATAGAATCAGGCAGCTTGGGAGGGCTATTGGAGTTCAGATCAGGAAGATGTCAGGATGGGTGAAGGGAGAGAATGATTGTTGGATGTCAAGGGACCTAGAACCAGGCCTTGAAGGAAGAGGAGGAGTGGAAAGGCATCTCACAGGGCTGCAGTGTGAGCAGAATTGTGAGCTGGGGCTTGAGCATGAGTTTAAAAGACACTCAGCCCCTGAGCAGAGAGAGTGTATGAGCCAGCTAATAATTCCAGGCAGACAGCACCAGGGGTACATCAACAACCATGTCCTGATGTCCAGAGAGATGCAGAAGGGCTGGGTTCTGAGTTAAAGAGGGAAACACCAGCCTTTTAGCTACTTGGATAAATAACATCCTGATAGTTTGGTAATGAATGCTTCAAATAAAATACAGTGACAGAGGTAATATAGTATCAGTCAAGTTATCATTAAAAATACCAGAAGGCAGTCACTAGCAGCGTTGGACCAGAAATACGATTCCCTTGAGGAGCTGACCTCACCCACTGCTGGCCTCTTGTTCTCAGGCTGGTTTGTGCTTGTTAATTCTCTGGAGTCTGCAGGGTGAAATGGGCTATTTAGATAGTAGCTCAAGGGGGACCCCTCTGAGAGCTTGCCTGAGCACACCTTCCCCAGTGGCCTTTTGGGAAATGGACAGTGTAAGTTTAATGAAGGGGATGTGATGGGAGAAGAAAATCAGCAACGAGGAAATAATCTTGTGACAGTTAATATGGAACCAATTTCCAAGAAGAGATGAGCATGTGCCACCAAGGTGGACAGGATAGAATAAATGGATACAAGTCTTAAAATCTGTTAAATCAACCATCTTCACAGTAGGCAATTTCTTTTCTTTAAAATGACAATTATAGGCAAATTGATAACATACTGGAAAAGTTAATTGACGTTTTAGATGTCATCCCAAGGCAAAAAACGAGAGAAAATACATTGCTGGCATAAGCTTCTTCCACTGAAGTTTGTCAAGATGACATTCCTCTTGGCAAATGAAGTGCCTTCATTTTTCCAGACTCAACTCGTCCGTCTTCAATTTCAACTCAATTTGTTCAGCTGCTGCGTCTCTGGGTTCCTTTTGCCTCCCCCCGAGGACAGGCTCCATCTAGACACTCATTTGATCATTAGGTGTTTAATTGCTGCCACTTTTGCCACTTCCTGGCAGTCTCAGGGATCTCGTGTGTGAAAAAGTGGGCCAAATGTGTAGATCTTCTTTGTTACCCGTATCTCTTATGACTCTGCAAGTAGACAGAGGTGGAGTTTTTAAATGGGGAGTGGGGTGAGATTGCGGGGCTTATGTGCTAACCCCTGTCTGAAAGATCTGCGCAGATTGCTTAGTGCAGTGCCTGGCATATAGTAGCAACCCATGAATACCTGCTAGCTTCCTGAAATGACCGGAAATAGTGGAGGGGCGACGGAATACAGCAGAGACATTTCATACACAGACGCAGACTTACAAAATTCAGCGAAAGATTTGCGGAGCCAAGAAAGAGGGGCAGGGGGATTTTTAAATGGCCATTTAAGTGCTTTCAGTGCCTCTGCCCGTGCATCCCGCACTGATGTGAAGGAGGCGAGAGAGATGGGGCTCTGCTCCGCCCTCAGGGTCTCAGCTCCTGCCAGCGCCTCCCGGTGTGGGCCCCCACTGCTAAGTATGATCCTCGAATTTAAAGAAATATACTTTTTATACAATATAGTGCTTAGACGTAAGCCAGCCCCACATCTAGTGTTTGACCAAAGAAACACCAATTTATCCTTACTTGGCCAGAAGAAAAATGTGGTTTTCCCACTGGATGTTTTGAGAGATGGTGTGTTGGTTTCCAATGTGGCACCAAAATACCACCCCATAAGCAGTATTCAGAGGCCGATTTCAGAGACTTTAAAGAGAAATGTTGACCACGTGCAATTTTCATCGTGTGAGTGATCCGCAAGTCAGCTATGACACCACCGTGTGGAGGACACTCTGATCAGCCCCGACTTAGCCTACTGTCCACTGTGTCAGCCCCTCTCAGCCCCGTTCCCCCTCTTCTAGTGAACTGTGCTTCTCCAAATCCATCACCATTCTCTCTTCCATCTGAAGTAACTAGACAGAGAGGGGAGGAGGGGGCAACGGTGAGGAGGGAAGTGTTGGAGCTGAGTCAACTGGTAGGGAGGAACTAAGTCTTGTCCTGCTGATTCTTCCCAAGCCCTGCGTTTGGTCCTTTCCACCCGGCACAGGCTTAAAAATTCCAGACAAGAGAAGCAAGCCTCTGTGGAAGAAACCCCAGGCATAGTTCTACCTTAGTGACATCCTTGGAGAGCAGGCCAGTGGCCTATGGCAGGGATGCTGACAGGGCCACCCTGTCTCAGTTTGAGGGGCACCAGGGAACTGTCCTCATCTTTCAGTGGAAACTTCCACAGCAGTAGCAGCAACAACAGGCACCTGGGTATTGAGCCCAGCCTCCATCTTCCAATGGCAGCTGTCTTCAAATCCAGGTTCAAGTACACCTGAGGTTCTACAGACTTTTCAAGGGGGTAAAATTTCACGAATGATCTAAAGAGAATCCACTTCCAGAGTCTTAACTTCCAAGTACAGATTTCTAAAATTATTTCAAAAAATTTCCCATGTTCCCCTCACCCATTGTACTCTTACATGTAGTTTGCTCTGGAGTGTAAAAACCTCCTTGAGCCAGAAAAGGGGGAGACTGACATATTGGTTTCTGGGGAGCTTCTTTAATGATTCATCAAGGCATCTTTGCCCCTTACGGCTTTCTGTCCTTCCCTGTCTTCTACGTATTTCTGTTAGGGATGAAGTGTGGCCCCCATTGAGATGCTCTAAATTTAGAGCAACTAAAGCAGGATAGGTTAGTGGTGCTAAATTTGTTACATGATTTCTTTCAGATTCAGTCTGCATTATTCAGTAATTAAACCTATCTTATCAAACCATTTCATGAAATATTTATTCTAATTATAGTTCATTCTCATCTTATGAAATGTTTAATCTTTTATAACTCCTAACAAAAATAAACTTTCAAACTAAGGATGAAGCATTTAGACGTCAACTTTAATTTTTGCAAGGGGGTATATATTTCTTTAAAGTTGTTTTAGGAAGTACCTGTGTAAAGCTATTGGGAGACCATCGACCCAAGGACTCTCCATGTTCCCCATGCTTATCCCATTCATGTAAGCGCCTCCCATGTTCTAGAGCTGTGCTGTCCAAGATATAGCCACCAGCCACATGTGGTTATTTAGGATTTGAAATGTGGCTGGTATGATTAAGGAATTACATTTTAACTTAGTTTAATTTTAACTGTAATAGCCACATGTGGCTAATGGCTACTATATTGGACAGTGCAGAGGTATTTCTATCATCATAGAAAATTCTATTGGACAACAGTGGTCTAGAGTGTCCTAGAAACTAGACATGGCCTCTAGGGGTAAGTGTAGCTCCAGGCAAAGCTGCGACATGGCTAAAAATATTTAATTTTTTGAAAAGGTAATTCAAGCACATGATGCAAAATTACAAAAGATACAAAATGGCTTATAGGCTACATTCTATAACCACCATGCTGGAGAGACCACATTCAAGAACACGGGTCAACACTTCCAGCTAAGTCATACTTTAGCCACAAAAGCCAAGGCACCGGACTCAAGTGTGATGAAGCCATCTTGATTCATTACCTGTGACTCATGAAAGGGGCTTTACAATTTGAAAAGTTGGTAAAAACTTAGTACTAGCTACTTTTAAAACTAAGCAATGAAAAAATGAGGTAATTAGTAATCCCAAGAAAAACAAAGTTGACCCATAAAAGAATAACATCCTATATGGTTCAGCTGTGAGTACTTAAGTCATGGTAATGGAAACACTGAACACTGATTTAGCCAAAAATGGTGATATGACTGACTACACTGGGAGGATGGAAGGGGGGAAATGTGCATGAGGATGGTGAAGGAAAGCAATCAAAAGTGTCTAAAATTGAAGAAGCTAAAAATAGCTGTATTGTTTAGAAGTACAGATATAAATTACAGAAGAAACAGATGGGAGATACTAAAGCATGGGTATATGCCAGTGGGCATAATCCAATAGAGAGGGAGATGCTGATGGAGGGTGATTGAACAAATGAGGGGAGGCCACTCAGCACCAGTGGACTGATGGGCCTTTGACAGGGGACGGACACACTAACCAGAGAGAAGGAGAAGAGGCCAACTAATGTAGATGTGTAGATTTAAGGTGGAAAAGTGAGGGAGTTCACATCTGATAGTTTCTCTTTGCTCATGAAATTATGAGCAGAGTTCATCAGCTGGAGGAAGAAGCAGGAAGGGTTGTGGGAGTTTTAAAGATAAAAAAGGTATAGAAAAATTGCTTCAAAAAATATGAATGCTAGTTTACCAGAAAAACACAGTAAAATTGCATAGCTGTTGTGAGTACCCCTTTGAGGTCTGTGATCATGAACTTAAAGTGAAAACAGTCTGCTGACATGGCTTTTCCATAGTAACATTAAATTACTTGAGGGCAGATATGGAGAAATGGATGGTGTTTTGTAGGATGCTATAATAGAAGGGGAGGGAATTATTAGCATGAGGGTTTTTGAAAGGAGTATGTACAGTGATGGACCAGGAACCCTAAGCTGGACAAGAGGAGTGAACACAGGTGGTAGCTGATGGATAGTAAAAAGTGGTGGAGCCAATGGAAGGGCGATCCCAACAGAGTTGAAGAATTGTTACAATGGACACTCGAACAAGTGCGTTGTAGGAGCAGAGGCTGTAGAAGACAGTGGGCATTTGAGCTTGCAGAGGCCTGACAGACTCTGAAGGTGACAAGGTTCAGACTATGACCTTGAGGTGGAACGGAGGAAGAAAAGGTCATTAGAGATGAGAAGGTCGAGGAAACTGAGAAGCCAGTGTGCTGGATGGAGCATCGGTATGGTTAACTTCACTGTTGACATGAGCCATGCAGAGAGGAAGATGGAGAACAGGGGGTGAAGCCCTCAGTGAACGAGAACACGTGGTCTAGTCTTAGAGTCGGACAGCAGGACCCTCTAACGGGCAGGGGCTTTGTGAGAGGCCATAAGACTTACACTCTGGGAGCAACAATGGAGAACAAGCAGGCACCAACACTACCTCCTGGCCTTGAAGTCTGTGGACTCTAAGAGATCAGACAGGCTCTGCCAGAAAAGAACTGCAGGAATAGTGTCCTCAGGACCAGCCAGGCTCTAAGCAAGGCAAGGAGGGGCAGGGAAGGCCGTTACAGGCTGAGATCAGGGAGTTGGGGGGCAGAGTTGTCCAGAAGACACAATGGGAATGTTTGGGAGGAAATGGAGAGGAAGGGTGGGAAATTGGGACAAATCAGGTGATGAGCAAAGCAGGAAAGGGATGCAACTCCAGGTGGCAATGGATGACTGGAAAGGTCTGCTCTTCTGGTGGTGACAGAGGAAAAGAAAGTCAGATCTTGTCACTCCCCTGCTTAGAATCCTCCAATGGCATTCCACCAAACAGAATATAACTGAACTCCCAACAAGGCCCCACAAGGCTCTACCTCAGTTGTTGTCAAAGTGTGGTCCCTGGACCAGAGGCATCAGCATCACCTGGACCTTGTTAGAAATGTAAATTATGGGGCACCACCCAAGAGTGGCTAAATCTGAAATTCTTGGGGTGGGACCCAGCAATCTGTGTTTGAACAAGCCCTTCTCCAGGTGATTCTGATGTATGTGAAGTTTTTGAGAATCACAGATGCACGTAATCTGGCCCTTCCCTACCTCTGACCTCTCTGACCTCTGAGTTTCCTAATTGACTAGGTTTTAGCCACACTGGCTTTCTTTCTTTCTTTCTGTTCCCAAGCTCATACTCTCCTCCGGGCCTTTGCTCTAGCTGTGCCATCTGCCTGGAGTGTGCCTGCTCCAGCCTGTCTCATGTCCCCTCTCTCTCGTCGTGCAGGTCTTTATTCAGAGAGACCCTTCCTGAGCAATGTTTCTCACCCCCAATTGTTTTCTAATCCATGGTGCTCTTATTTCTTCCAGCATTTACCACTTCCTGAAATCTTTTGTTTTAAACTTATGTCTATCTCCCCCACTAGAATGTAAAGTGCATGAGAACTGGGAACTTCTCTGCCTTTTTACCACTGTGTCCTCAATATGTAGGACAGAGCTGTTGTATAGTGGGGTGCTCAGTAATTACTTTTGAATAAATGAAAAAGGATGGGATGAATCCTGGTACTTCTTTGACTTTGAGGTACAAGGGATACAGATCACTTGGGGATCTGTTCAAATGCAGATTCCTCTTTGGGGGGTCTAGGGTGTGACCCCAGATTTTGCATTTCTAACAAGTTCTCAGTGTCTGGTTCAGAGAGCTCACTTGGTCTCAAATACTTGGTAGTTTGGCAGCTTCCAGGCAACATCCTGGACATCCAGTCACATTTGTACTGATTCTATTTTAACTATTCTCTGGCCAGGAACAATGGTAGTTTTCCTGAACCAGCTCTCCTTGGGGAGGAGAGATGTTTGGGCTCTTTCCAAAGATTACAGAATAATGAAAAGATGCTTACTAAGGAGGCTACTGCTTTTACAGGAGCAAAGTTTTGCTGAGAATAAGTCCAGTTTTTCCAAAGTAATAAAAAAAATGAGAGTCTAGATTATTGCAAGCTGTAGCTAATCAGCTAACTATAAAGTGAGGAATTATTTAAATCTGTTCCCGACTAAATTGTTTGCTAGGAAAGCCGACAAGAAACAGCAGAGGGTTCGGTATGCATTTGGCCTCTTCTCTTTCCTGCTCACGTGCTCTGGGGTGGCATCAGCAAGGGAAAACAGCAAAAGAAGGAAGTCTGGGCTGTATTATCTGAAAACTCAGATAGCAAACACTGCAACTGAAGACCACAAGCATCAGATAAGCGTTTCTCAGAATACATTCTTAAGACATGATAATTCATATGCACTAAACAGTTATTTCATCAAAAAAAAAGGTTTGGAAAATGCTGGGTTACGTAAACACAAATTAGGATTCCCAGCTGCTGTACTTCTCAGAAGCATCAACGTGCTAACCTACTTGTAGACTCCCCAAGGACTTTCAGTACACAGCACCTTCTAAGAGTATCTTGTAGAACCAGTGTCCCGTGGAGTGAACCTTGGGAAAGTCCATTGGATGAGGTTGGCTTCTATTTAAGCATTTCTCAAAAGAGGAAGGCTAAGCAGAGATGAGAAATAGGACCAAGGAGACAGGCACAAGTAAGTGGTTTGTCACCAGGCCCCTCACTCAGCCTTCTGCTTCCCAGGGATTTCCAATTTGAACGAGCCACCTGTGCCCTCATTCCCTTAATATCTCCCCTTAACCTCCCCTTCTTTATCCCCTGTGTCCCATTCTCTCCCTTAATCTCCCCTTCTTCATCTCCTGTGTCCCATTCTCTCAGAGCTCTGTTAAAAAACTAAAAGAATCACCCACTGTTGTGAATTAATTTGAATATCCCTCCCGAGGGTATTAGTATATTAAAGAGGATTTATGGAGTGGTCCTACTCGACCCAAAGGAATGGTTGTCTGTTGAACTATCAGGCTGGTGGGAGTGGTTTCTGACTGAGGAATGCATCTATACTTACTGAAGGATGTCTGCTTCCAGGTCCTGGAATTGAGGGGCGGGGTTCTTGGCTGGTGAAGAAACCGCTCTGTCTCCATCTGCCTTGTTCTGTGAAGTTTGGGGGGTAAGCCCAGCATGCTATCATTGTGTACCCTGTCCCCACCCCACCACCCCAAGCTTTAATCACTTCTCTTCAAACTGGGACCCTGGGGGATACTTGCTGCAGTTCCAAGTAATACTTTACAAGCACAACATCGTTTTTAGCATTTTGGGGTAAAGACCAGTTTTGCTCCCATACTCTGTTTATGTGATCTTTTTGAATCAAAATTTTTTCTAAATATTTTTCTGCCTCTGAATTGTGCTCATTTTGACCTTAACAATACGTTTCTCACCAAGCATACAATCAACAGCAGCACAGCAATGAAGAGTACAAGCGTTGCTGGATGAACAGTTTCACATTTATTCTTCCATGATTTGGATAAAATATAACCTGGGAAAAAAAGATTTTTTAAAAAAACAATCTATGAGCTCCTCAAGGAAAATGACCAATGTCTCATTCCCATCTGACACCCCAGTGCTAAGTGCCTAGCATATAGCAGGTTTAATAGTTATTTGCTGAACTGAATATCCAGTTATGTTACAAAGAATTGTTTCTGTTTCACCTTTTCGCTGTTATTTCAGGCCCTCTCCCTGTTTAACGTGGTGATTGACTATAAATCTCTACCCATTTTGCTTTCCTACTATTTGCCAACCAAGTGTGAGCACGTAGAATATGTCATGAACATTTTTTTACCAAGATTTTTCAAATTTTGAAAGCTTTTTTTTTTTTTTTAGGCACTAGGATATTTAAAGCCAATTTGACCATCTCTGCCTTAAGGCAACATAGAACCAATCTAATTCTCCATCAATTAGTAGGCTTCCGGCCACTAACAACATAACCCCAACTCAAACTGAAATAAGCCATATAGAAATGTATTATTTCACATGACAGGAAGAGTGGGACCACCTTCTGGGCTGGTAAATTGATTCATTGGCTCACTAGTTGACTCAAGCTGGTGTCAAGACTGATGCTGCAGTTGCAGGCATCATGCCCAGACATGCCCAAGTCTGGAAGAAGGAGAGGGACGGAAGGACCATCTCTTTCTGTGGCTCCCTCACAGGAGCAATGAACTGTCCCAGAAGGCCGCTGGTTTCCCTCTGACTTGGCCAGAGTTAGGAGACTGCTTGGATGAACCAGGATCCACCCCAGACATCATGTGAGACAGGCAGGAAATGGGTGGCTCATGAAAACTGGGTAATGTGAGTTGAGTTTAAGAGCAGGACTATTGGGACTTCCCTGATGGTCCACTGGCTAAGACTCCACACTCCCAATGCAGCGAGCCTGGGTTCGATCCCTGGTCAGGGAACTAGATCCCACATGCCACAACTAAAAAATGATCCGGCATGCCACAGCTAAGACCCAACACAACCAAATAGATAAATATTTTTTTAAAAGAGTGGGACTATTTACCAAAGTGTGGAGAAAGCATAGAGAGACCACAAAAATACCATGGCACCCCGTTCCCACCAGGGCAGGTAACAATGGGGACACCATTACTGCCTGTTTTAGTTTCCTGCAGTTACTGTAACAAATGACTACAAACTGGGGTTTAAAGCAACAGAAATTTATTCTCTCAGGGTTCTGGGGGCTAGAAGTTGGGAACTCCCTCTGGAGGCTCTAGGGGAGAATCCGTTCTTTGCCTCTTTCAGCCTCTGGTGACTGTGGCGTTCCTTGACTTGTGGTCGTATCACTCCAGTTCTGCCTCCGTGGTCACACTGCCTCCTCTCTCCTACCCGTCAAATCTCCCCCTGCCTCTCTCTTATGAGGAAACTTGGCATTAGATTTAGGGCCCACATGGATAATCCAGAATTATCTCCTCTTCTCAAGATCCTTAATTACATCTGCAGAGACCTTTTTTCCAAATAAGGTCACATCTTCAATCCGGGGATGAAGACGTGGATGTCTTTTGGCGGCCACCATTCTCTGCCCACTTCACCACCCCAAGGCCTGCAGGGGCAGGGAAGGGAACACAAAGCCAGAGCTGTGTGGAGTGAGCCTTTTGAAGGAGTCAAGACCTCCTAAAGAGAGACACAGCCAGCCCACTGGGAGGAAGCCAGGGGAATCAATACCACAGCCACATGCTCCTGTCTCCCTTTGATCTCCTGCTGGTGTCCCCCACTAGCCAAACCCAACCAGAGCTTTTGATGTTGTCCATGAAGGTCAGCCTCCCAGGGCTCAAAGTGAGGAAGAGAGAAGTGGGTCTGGAAGGGCAAAGGGAAGATATGGAGCACGATGCAAACAGCACTGAGGCTTCTGTAGGAAGGAAGAAGGGGGAATAGGTGCTCTGGGGCAACAAGCCGTGCCCACCAAGCCCCCAACTCACTGGCCCACAGCCCATGGACTCTTTGACATGGCGCACAGTTTACGGGAAACCTGTGCAACATTTACATAAACAGTTACTGTTCTCCCTGTTTACAAAAGCAAGGCACACTGGTTATAGAAAATATGGAATGTATAGAAAGATGTGAAGACAATAAACATTACCCACAAATGCTACTATGCAGAGCTAACCATTGTGGACACTTTGCCGACTTCCAGTTACCACATTTCCACGTGTGTATCTGTGTGTGCATTCAACAAAACGAGGGGAATCTGTATGTAGTATTTGTAATACAAGCTTTTTTCACTTACAGATACATCATGAGCATTTCCCATCTACTTAAATAGTCTTAAAGAGCAGCATGGTTTAGTGGCTAGGTAGTATTCCACGATATGGCCATACTATCCTTATCTAGCGTTTCAGGTTTTGAAATCAGGTGCCTGGGCTGGGGCTGGGCTGACCACTCTGCTTTGAGCTTCACTGTCTTCCTTTCTCTCTTCTGCCCCCCACCTTCCCCGGAACTGCTTCCCAAGAGATTCTCCTGCACCCACATGACCTCCTGATTGAGGAGCACCCCTCCTGTTGGACCCCTTAACCAGGTGCGTAACAATGAACTTGGGGCCTCCTTGTTTACCTTCATACCTCTTCCCACCCTTGCCAACTTCCCTGTTAGCTGTACCTTGCAGAAGCCTTCCTATAGTAAAACATTCTCAGCTTAATATTACCCCCTCCCTAGGTTTTTGCTGCTGTCAGTAACAGTTTCTTAATATCCCAGAAGAGTCAGTTTTGGGAATTTGGGGGAGAGGCAAGAAACCCATGTCCCTCTGCTCTGGTGAAGTCCTAGGCTTTTTAGGCTGAGACCTGTCCCAAAGACGATTCCTTGAATTTAGGGACAGATCTCATGCCTGAAGCCTGGCCAGCAGGTCTCCCTCCCTTTCTGGATATGGCCCAGGCCATGGTGCAGCCTCCACCAGGACCAGCAGCCCTTGCTCTGTCCCCAGAGGTGTCCACAGCCACCCTGTGAAGAGCTCAGGTTTCACAGCCTTTTCTTACCAGAAAGTTTGAACAAACTCAGGACCCCGCACAGCTGGGAGTCATTAACCAGGAATCAAAGGGCAGCATCAAGGGGAGGCAGGGCCTTAACACACTCAGCCCCCAGGAGCTGATGAATCAGCCTCCAGGCAGAGTTAAGGGGCCCCAGCTGGATGTCAACGTGCCCTGAGCAGTGGGGGCAGGGCTGAGGGGTGTCCCAGCTGCTTCATCTTCAGGACGGGTGGCTGAGGGGGCCCTGCAGGGATGGAGTGGTTTCCCCTTATCCCTTGGTCACCGGTCCCTCTGCTAGAGTCCATTCCATTGCCTTGGCTTAGAAACCTCACTGGGCCTCTCAAGAGGTCAAGAGAAAGCCAGGACAGACTCCTAGCAAAATCAGGGCTGGTCAGGTGGTCCCAGGCAGAATCAACGCTTCAGGCCGCCAGCCAAGCTGCACCTTCTGTTTCCCAGGGCTTGTAGGGGGGCCTATAAAGAATTCAGCTGACACATAAGGCTTCAGTTCTACCTATCTGGATTCTTAAGAAGACTAGGTGATTCTTTTTTTTTTTTTGTGGTACGCGGGCCTCTCACTGCTGCGGCCCCTCCCGTCGCGGAGCACAGGCTCCGGACACGCAGGCTCAGCAGCCACGGCTCACGGGCCCAGCCGCCCCGCGGCACGCGAGATCCCCCAGGACCGGGGCACGAACCTGCGTCCCCTGCATCAGCAGGCGGACTCTCAACCACTGCGCCACCAAGGAAGCCCGACTAGGTGATTCTTGACTCAACTGAAGTTACCTCGCTGCTGGACTGGAGGGCTTTTACGGTTCAAACTCCTCTTGGCAACAGCCCCACCAGAAGCCTCCTTGGGCAGGCAGGCCTCCCCTCTGCCACCGTCCCCAGCAACCCCCCCTCACTCCCCAAGTTCTGCCCTGTCCTAGCGTCTTTCCAGCTAATGCTCTCAGCAGCCCCCTGCCTCCGGGCTACGCTTAGAGTCATGTGCTCTCCACAGAACCCGGCCTGGGACGAGTCGAGCCGCCAGCCTCCCACTTCCTCCATCCCGGGGCCCTGTGAAGCCTGGAGCTCTGGAAGGGCTCGCAGCAGCGGCCTCTGTGCCCCTTAGGAGAGAGAAGCTGGAAGGACCAAGAATGTGCTGTTACAGACCAGACTTCCTGCCCCAGGTGCCCTCTGACCTTGGGTAATTACAGCTTCCGGAAGTGGTTGGCTCCCCATCTAGAAAATGGAGATAATGAGCCCCTACATCTCGGGGCTATTGAAGGTTTAATTGATTCATGGTGGCGACACGGTTGGGAATCCTGGCCTGGAATTCAGCGGAGGCTGCTCATCAACAAGGTCAACAAAGGTAAGGGGGTCTGATGCAGGCCCGGAGTGGGAGAGCTGGCTGGTGGCCGGGCTCTCTCAGCCCCAAGTTCTTCTCTGCCCCAGATTCTTCAAACTGTTCCTAAGTGTTCTGCTACCAGAACCCTCTGTCTGGCCAGGGCGGTCTGTTCCCGACCCCCTCACCTTGCCCCGCCCCCCGCCTAGAGTACCCGCCCCATGTTTCCCAGTCTAGTTGATTCAAATCATACCCTGCTGAAATCCCACCTTGCTTTTAGGCCTTACTGTTCCTACCATAAGCCCTATTTGATTTCATTTCTGTGATGTCCCATAGATCAAGTGCTTCTCACGCTCTAAGGTGCACGAGATCTTGTTGAAAAGCAGGTCTTGATCCAGAAGGTCTATGGTGGGGCCTGAGATTCTGCATTTGTACCACGCACTTGGGTGATGCTGATGCTGCTAGTCTGAACGACGCACTTGCAGGGCCAAGCCACATCTTATGCCCTGTACCAGTGGTTTTCAAAGGTCTTTTTCGTAGCACAGACCTTTATTTCTTTTCCAAATGAGATCAGTATGTCTTTCATTCAAATGTATAAGTTCAAACTTAATGACGTTTACTTCTAAAGTCAATCCTTTAGGCTGTTTGATAAATACAAAAATATAAAACCGTGTTGTGGATTACAGCTTGTAGTCTGTGTCAGCCTCAGCTTCCAAATGTGTTTCTGTATTTTGTTGAGAAAAACCTTGATACACACAAATAGTTAGAAATGGCTAAATTGTTTGAAAATAATGACTTATCTAGAAATTTTAGGATATTCTTCAAGGGGGTAATCTTGTTAAGAAATTGTTCTCCTTTACAATCACTACGCTAGGAAGATTTAGTCCAAGTTCTCCACAAAAGCATTTAAATTGGCAGCACAAGTTAATCCTTTGGTGAGTACAGTGTGTGAAAATTTAGTATGTAATAATTTTCAGCATATCTGTTGTTTTATTACTATTTTAAAATAAAGTGTAGGGCTTCCCTGCTGGCACAGTGGTTAAGAATCCACCTGCCAATGCAGGGGACATGGGTTCGAGCCCTGGTCTGGGAAGATCCCACATGCCGCGGAGCAACTAAGCCCGTGCGCCACAACTACTGAGCCTGAGCTCTAGAGCCCACAAGCCACAACTACTGAGCCCACGTGCCACAACTGCTGAAGCCCACGCGCCTAGAGCCCATGCTCCGCAACAAGAGAAGCCACCGCAATGAGAAGCCCACACACCACAACAAAGAGTAGCCCCCGCTCGCCGCAACTAGAGAAAGCCCACGTGCAGCAATGAAGACCCAACGCAGCCAAAAGTAAATAAACAAACAAATTAATTAAATTAAATTAAAAAGTGTAAATTTAAAAATGAAATTCAAATCAAGGTAATTGTATTACCCTGGAGCAGGTTTCTCAACCTTGGCACCACTGTTGTTCTGGGCTGGAGAATTCTCTGCTGTGAGGGCTGTCCTGTGCCTTGTGGGATGACTAGCAGCTCCCCTGCCCTCTACCCACCAGACGTCAGCGCCCTCCCCCAACAACGTTGCGAGAACCAGAAACATCTCCACTCTGTGCCACATGTCCCCCGTTTTGCCAAAGGGCAAAATCATTCCACTCCTTGAGAGCCACTGTCCTAGAGGAGCTAGGACTCAGTTTGAAAACTAATGGTTTGTAGCCTCCATTTGGCACTTTGCCCGTCTGCCTTATGTTCTTATATGGCCCCCTGTAGCAACTGTCAACCCCTTGTGAGCAGGACCATGAAGGAAACTTCAGCAAACACCCTGTGAGCAGTGACTCGCTCAGTGGGGATACTTGGCCAGTGTTTGTTCATTGATTGATAGAGTTACAAGTATCGGCCCTGGCAGCCTCATGTAGATATTTTGTGAGAAATCTGAGATAAGGAATGGGAACATGTTTTGAAAGCGTGAACATAAAATAAGTGTAAGTGTCAGAGTGCATTTGTTCACCCAAATATCTCATCAGCCTATCCCTCCCCCCACCAAATATGAACAATGAAAAATTCTTACTTCTTACTTCTTTACTGAAATTTTCTTTATTCTCATGGAGTGGTTTCAGCTCTACCATTTATTAACTGTGAGGCTTTTAGCACGTTACTTAATCCTTTTGAATCTCACTTTGTTCATCTGTAAACTAGGAATGATGATATTCATTTCAAAAGACTCTTTTGAGGATCAAATGAGGTAATATAGGTAAAGTACTTAACCACCGGAAGAAGTCACAAAGGAAACACCTAGTAAATGTGAGTTGTTGGTTCTTCCTTTGGTGTGTCTTTAAATATTCCCTGTCTAAAGAGGAGAGGTGGCAAAGACAGTATAAAACAGCAGATAAGCTAAATATCTTGTCCATTTAGCTTTGGAAAGTGTCTTTCACTCAGTCCACTTCTTCTACTCATATACACACACATCCCCGTACCCACCCAGCCCCTCCTCTCCATCCTGCATCCAAAAAGGAAGTTATCTTCCCCACTTGTACACCCTCTGTCTCTTGAATCACCATCATCCCCTCAGTCACCCAAACCAGAACCAGGGAGTCTCTCTTCTCTTATGGATAAGCTCTCCAAGTTCTACTGATTTCACTTTCAGAAGGTGAATTGCCATCCCCTGGAGTCCTGATTTAGCTCAGGCCTTCATCAGTCCTACTCAAACTATTGCTGGGGGTCTCATAATTTTCCCACTGTCCAGTCGTGGTCCCTTCGAAACCCTTCTCCACTGTGTTTCTAAGCCAACATTCCCCTGCTCAACACCATTCAGTGATTTATCACAGCTTAGAAAGATCAGGTTCAAGTACCCAGACAAGATACACAGCGTCCTAGCCTAGGCCCAGCTCTCAGCCTCATCTTCCTCTCCTTGCCCTTTACTCTACTGCTGGTGCATTCTGCACAAACCATGCTGTTCTGCATATTAGACTTCAGACACATTCTTCCCCTTGCTTGGTATGTCTGTCTCCTTCCTACTTGTCTACTTGGAAACTCCTCTTCCTCCCTTGGTGGAATCCACATCAAGGCATTTTTCTAACGTACATTTGCCACGTACTCAATGACGTGAAATATACTCAAATGACATGAAGCTCCCTGCCCTTTCCCCCACCGTTCTTGAATATATGAAGTAGTGGATTCATACTCTTGTTTCATATTTACGTCAAGAAATTTAATCAATAGAAAATTCTGCACAGAATGTAACAACAAATATGACAACAAATGCTAAGTGTGTGGACTGTCCTTTAGGGTGCAATCACAGCTCCCCCACTGTTGATGCTGCATTATTTCCTGGGTTGACATGTGAAACTATGGGGTATGTATTCAGTCGTGGCCTCTCAGCTTCTCAGTTTTCTCAGAAATCCTGTAAATGTTCTCATTCTGGCTCCTGTGAGACCCTGGGCAATTCACCTTCTTTGGAATATATAACTCACTCCTTCCCCTGGGGAGAAGCCTCTCTCTTGGCCCACAGAGGCAAGTGGGGGACCCCACCACCCACCCCAGGGATCTGCCTCCTGCTTCTTCCCTCCTTTTTCCTCTTCCTGTCCCATCTTTTATCCTCTCCTCTTCCCTCCCCATCTCTTGGGGTTTGTTTTTCCCCTACTTTTATATCTACCTGGCAAGATGGAAAGATTCCCGTCACAGGAAGGATAAAAGCAGATGTTCTAAAATTGTCTACCAGCTAATGCGTATTGAACACTTAATACCTGCCTGGGACTGTGCTAAGAGCTTCACACGTGTTAACTCATTCAGTCCTCACAGTAAGCCTGCGAGACAGGACCTTTCATTTCCCCCAGTTTTATAGATAAGGAATCCCTGACACAGAGAGGTTAAGTCACTTCCCCAAGGCCTCACAGCCGACAGGGAGCAGAGGCAGAGTTGGACCTCGATGTGTGACTCCAGGGCTCACACTGCCCTGATCCTTTCAGTGAGTCCTGCAACAGTTTTATGAGCTGTATTTTAACATCCCACTCACCTGTCTACTCTATGAGTCTTCGTGACCACCACTTCTTCAAAGGAAAAGCAAACAAAAAACTCAAAAAGAATAGAAAAAAAGAAAAAGGATAATTTGGTTCTTCCCATGCAGTTTCTGTATGTGCTTTCATCATTACATGTGCCACACCTTAATGACAGGACTTTAGAATGGTGCTTTCTCAGCCATCTTTCTATCCTAAGTTAGCACATAGAAGTTTTTCAGGGTGGAGAGATTTTTCTAGAAGCAGCCTGATCACAAAGTGATATTCATCAGCTCGTTCCACCACAGCAGTGTTCTCGTTTCGTCTCTTCCGTGGCCCAGCTGACTGAAGCCAGAGGACTGAACAAGATCGCTGGACCCTCCGACGGTAGAAAGGTGAAAGGACATGGCTAACGAGGTAAAGGTTCAGAAAAGTGTTCAAGAAAAATATCTGCGCCATGACAGAGCACAGTCCCGTGTCCTTCTGTTGGACCAGAAGGCTTCCTAAGCCTGAGGGTGGGCATGTTTGCTGGACTGCAGCCATCCTCATGGGGTAAAACCATTTCTAAATGAAAATGAACTAAGAGCTTTCTGGGCTGCCATAGGAAATGTCCCCTTTGGGGCTAATGTTGACCAGACCTGGGTGTGAGCTGGCGAAAGCAGCGTGGGTGTGTGTGAACGCGTTGCCTGGGCTGCGCCACCAGGCACACCTCGAGAGTGTGTGGTGGAGCTTCTCGGCATCACCACATCCTGGCTCTGCTGTTGGGCGCTGCTGTTGGGCCAGCTTGATAAAGCCTTCTGAAAACATCCCCATCCCGGTGCTCAGGAAAGGAGCCAGAGAAGGATGCCAGGAAGAGAGGAAAGGAGGGCCAGGGCTGGGGAGCCACAGAGGGCTGAGCAGGGCTCCGCTGGGCTAGCGCTTATTCCTCTAACTGCCTGTTCCTGCCTTGAGATGCAAAACCGTCTGCTGGAGGAAAAGCACATTTGATAGCTCAGCCTTTGTAAGAGAGGAAAGGAGAGTCAGTTTATTAGGAAATTGACTGTAAGACCAACGGGATGCTGCATTGATGCATCTTATGGTAAACTGGCCCTTTAGTGACCTGAGGATTCTCAGGTGGCACAGAGAGCGTCCTTCCTACAGACCAGTCCTTCCCTGTGTGACAGGAAGCCAGGGACAGGCTGAAGTAAATACCTCCAGTCATCTCCTTCCATGCAGCAGTTGGCACTCACAACACCCTACTTTCTGCCTGAGAGGAGAAAATTATGATACAAACCAAGTGGCAATCTCCTGCCACTGTTTCTGGGGCCTGGACAGTGAGCACTGAGTGGGGAGGGCATTGAGCAGGCTGACGGCAGGTGTCTTTGAACCTACCTGTGCTCCCTGGTTCCCTCTGTATGATTGCCTGCTGGCAGGGAAGCAACAGCAGCAATCCTTCATTTAACCTTTTTTTTTTTTTCATTCTTCGACTTGCCATTTGTCCCTACTCCAGTGTTAACCTTAAAACATGGAGACTTCTACATTTGGGGCTGTGGAAAATCTGGCTAAAACGTACACAGCCACTTTCTCACTTTGTGCTGGGCCCCCAAACCACAAGGGTTATCTTCTGGTTCATTCATTGTCTCTAACTTTGTTTCTGGTCTGCTCTAAATGTCTTTTTGGTGACTAATAGACTAGAAAGTCACATTTAAAAAGTTGAAGAGAGTTGAAATATGAAGAAATGGTTTTGAGGTTGATAAAGCTTCCTTTTAGATGAGGCTACCTTTTACTGTACACTGCTAAAAATATATTTTAAAAGAAAGATGTTAAGCCATGTCCTGCTTAGGAAATATCCCTTAGTTTCTCTTTGAGGAGACATTTAAGAGCAGGTGGAAGGAGCACTTTTATTTTCATTCCTGGCTGTAGTTACCTCTTTCGCTGATTGCTTAACAGGAGACCTCTCAAGGATGCCACAAAAGGCAGAATAATCAGCCCAAAAGAGTGATGTAGGATCCTCAGGCTTCAGGCTCTATGAGAAAAGTTGAGAGAGATGGAAAATGTCTGGGCCTGTGGAACGCCTGACTTCACTCCTGCTGCTGTTGCCCTAAAGAGCCAACCATTAGCAAGGATGCAAGGGGGTATTTCTGAGATTTCTCTGCCGTCTTTCAGCACTCCCTGCCCTCAGCTTCCCTTTACCTCTCAAGGATGCAGTGGTTGGTATCCACAAAAAAGCCGGTGGAGCCAGCTTCTAAAATGTCCAATCACCAGGACTGTAAGTTGGGTTTCCTAGGCAACAGACTGGCTGATGAGGTTTTGTGTGCAGGTGATTGTTGGGGTGTGCTCTCACAAACAGCACCGTGACAGAGTAAGGGAAACAGGAGGATGGAGGGAGAAGTTCAACTGTGTTGTGGAGGCCTGAACTCTGAAACTGGGAAGACCCTCCAGAGATGTCTCCAACTGAGGCAGGGAGGCCAGGCCTTTGGACCCTCATGTCAGCTAGATCCTGGCTGACCAGCAAGGGGTATAACTTTGGGTGAGGTAGCTTCCTTCAGCCAAGGGCAGTTCTTGGGAAGAGACTCAGCTGAAAGCCAAGCCACCAGCAAACAACACTTCCCCAGCAGCTGGAGAAATGAGTGCCTGAGTCCTGAAGAGGGATTCCAGGGCATGCACCACAGCATCCAGGACAGTCCACCCCTTGTGAGTTCAGTATACCTTTTAGAATAATACATTTGTCTCATTGCAAACATGTCCTCCACTTTCCTCAGTTCCCTGGGAAACTTAAAGTAAGGTTAGTGACACAAACCATAGCCCCCACTGCTATAGCTGATCTTGATACAACTGATGCTTATCATCTACTGGCCATTCTCCACTTTCTTCAACCTTAGCGAGCGTCTCTGCTAGTCTGCGTGTCTATCCTGTTGGGGGAAATCAGGAATTTGTCCCTGAGGTTTCTGAGTCCCTGGACAGAGCTGCTGCCCTTTTTGATTTACCATCACAATTGGGCAGAGGACTACGAAACAGAGACAGACTCACAGACATAGAGAACAGCCCTGTGGTCCCCAAGCGGGGAGGCGAGGTGGGGGAAGGAAGTATTGGAGTTTGGGATTAGCAGATGCAAACGATTATATATAGGATGGATGAACAACAAGGTCCTACTGTATAGCACAGGAAACTATATTCAATATCTTGTGATAAAGCATAATGGAAAAGAATATTAAAAAGAATGTATATATATAACTGAATCACTCTGCTGTATAGCAGAAATTAACCCAACATTGTATATCAACTATACTTCAATCAAATTTTTTAAAAATTGGGCAGAGGGCCATCCAGAGATACCCAGTGGATTACCTGGGTGCCAAACATAATCTACCTCGTCCATTGTATAAAAGTAGTCTACCTACTCCTGCTGATTGGGGCCAATTACCCCTGCCAAGAGAGTAACCCGTCTGCTGGCCTCTTTGCTCAAGGAGCCCTAGTGAACAAGTAGCAGTCATAGATTAAAGCTGAATGGGGGACTTCCCTGGTGGCTTAGTGGTTAAGAATCCGCCTGCCAGTGCAGGGGACACGGGTTCGAGCCCTGGTTCGGGAAGATCCCACATGCCGTGGAGCAACTAAGCCCGTGCGCCGCAACTATGGAGCCTGCGTGCCACAACTACTGAAGCCCATGCGCCTAGAGCCCGTGCTCTGCAACAAGAGAAGCCACCCAGTGAGAAGCCCGCGAACTGCAACAAAGAGTAGCCTCCACTCGCCGCAACTAGAGAATGCCTGAACGCAGCTACAAAGACCTAAGGCAGCCAAAAAAAAAAAAAAAGCTGAATGGGACTTTTTCTGTGACTCCTGATAGAAGAGTTTCTCCCTCTGGGAACCAGGACCTCCAAACCTGCAGGCAGAGATTTGCAGGGGCTATAAGCATGCATTTCCCAAGTGGATCACTGGGAGTGATGATAAGCACAGCCGTCCTCTCCCACCCCTCCCCCCGCCCCTTGACTCCTGGACCCATGAATTCTACCTACTGGAGATACAGCCCTTCATAATGGTCGTTATTTTAGGGTGCATACTGCATCCTAGAAGATGGTATCCTTTCTAAGCTGGCACCTTGGCTTTGTCATCCTATTATTCAATCAGGTTGGCAAATTCTGGGTGGAATGGTATATAATAGAATCAGTGGATCCCATGGTCATGTGTCCACAGCATGCCTCCCTGGCTGTAAAATGAGTTCCCTCGTCTTTTGTGTTACTATGCAAGATTCTGTGTTGGTGTATGAAACATTCTGGAAGCCCTTGGACAGCAATGTTGGAAAGGCAAAAGAAAACCTGTGACGTGTCCATACCAGTCAAGAGGAAGCACTGACCCTTGCAGAATGGGAGGAGTCCAGTGTAATCAGCTTACCACCAACTGGTTGGTTAGTCCCCACTTTATGGGTAACTCAGCCCTGTTCCTGTTGCCCGTTGGTTGGACATTCAGCAGTGGCAGTAGCTAGACCAGCCCTGGTGAGTAAGAATATAGATTACCTATTGTATTTTTTATTGTTAACTAATAAGCTTTGGGGGTTGTTTATATTAATTTTACTGTTTTCAGTTCACTGATTTCTCCTTATATTTTTATTAATTCCTTTTTCTTGCTTTGCTTTATTTAGTATTTTGTTATTTTGTTATGGCAGTTGTTCTTTTTCTGATCTCCCTGGCCACTCTTCTTTTTCAATCAGCATATCTCTTGAACAGCTTGTCACAGAAAGCTCTTGGGTCAGGTATCAGCCCAAAACTGCAGAGTCTGCTGCTGCAAAGGCTCAGAATGACTTCCCTTCTTCCCTTTCCCTCCTAAGTGGATAGTCATTCCTGGCTGGATGTCTTCATCTTGCTCTAATTCAGGAGGCTAAACTGTTGTCAGGAAGGCATCGAGTTTCCTTGCTAGGACAAGAGACCTGTTGTACTTTTTGTGATTTGTGTGTGTGTGTTTGCTTGGCATCCTTGACTCTTCCCTTGACTTAAAAGGAAAGTAATAGAGAACATAATTTTGGATCTTAGGGCCCAAGGCGTAGCTTCCTATGGATAGCAACAAATGGACAGGGGCCAGGTCTGGATTGTCCCAAATGCACTACAAGTATCTGCAGTTCAGCTGGGGAGGGCCTTCCTTTAACCTGCCTAAGCTTCAGTTCCCTGTTCTGTGAAATGTCCTTGCTGGGTCACTGTGTGGCTTGGATGAAATACCTTCCAATTGCACTTGGCACTTAGTACTTGCTCAATAAATGTTTGTTGTAAGGACATTATTGTAGTAACAGGCTCTCTACATGGTTCTCAAGCCTTCCTGAGGGCGGTTAGTCATCTTAGTCACTCATCATCCACCCGAACATTGAATACACTCAATAAGTGCTTGTGCAGGCTAACTGACTAATTTCTATTGGGGGAATCTGGTATCCCTGAAAGAGCCCAGACCTGAATTTTATAATGCAGCCCTGGGCATGGGTGCAGTTAGAAAGTATCTTACTCAAACACATATACAGTAGCACTTAATTGGGAATTGCTGCATATTGGGAATCCCACCACAGTCTCATTTGGCCTGGCCAGCCCAGGTAGGTTTGTTTACAAGGCCAAAAGTGTGCAAGATGCAGTTTTTTGTTTTGTTAATTTTTATTTATTTACGGCTGCGTTGGGTCTTTGTTGCTGTGCGTGGGCTTTCTCTAGTTGTGGCGAGCAGGGGTTACTCTTTGTTGCGGTGCGCGGACTTCTCATTCTGGTGGCTTCTCGTTGTGGAGCATGGGCTCTAGGTGCTTGGGCTTCAGTAGTTGTGGCACGAGGGCTCCATAGTTGTGGCTCGCGGGCTCTAAAGAGAAGGCTCAGTAGTTGTGGTACACGGGCTTAGTTGCTCTGAGGCATGTGGGATCTTCCTGCACCAGGGATCGAACCCGTGTCCTCTGCATTGGCAGGCGGATTCTTAACCACTGCGCCACCAGGGAAGTCCCAAGATGCAGTTTTATTCTTTTTTTTTTTTTTTTTTTTCTTTTTGCGGTATGCGGGCCTCTCACTGTTGTGGCCTCTCCCGTTGCGGAGCACAGGCTCCGGATGTGCAGGCCCAGCGGCCATGGCTCACGGGCCCAGCCGCTCCGCGGCATATGGGATCCTCCCAGACCGGGGCACGAACCCGTATCCCCTGCATCGGCAGGCGGACTCTCAACCACTGCGCCACCAGGGAGGCCCCGCAGTTTTATTCTTAACTGCCAAAACTTTGAAGCAACCAAGTGGTCCTTCAGTAGGTAAATGAATAAATAAACTGTACCTCCAGAATGGAATGTTATTCAGCACTAAAGCTATCAAGCCATGAGTAGACATGGAGGAACTTTAAATGTATATTTCTTAGTAAAGAAGCCAAATCGAAAAGGCTACGTATTGTATGATTCCAACTATATTGACATTCTGGAAAAGACAAAACTATAGAGACAGTAAAAAGATCAGTGACTGCCAGGGTTTAGTTGGGAGGGAAAAATGTATAGGCAGAGCACAGAGGATTTTAGGGCAGGGAATCTATCCTGTATGATACTACAATGGTGGATACACGTCGTTACACATTTGTCCAATCTATAGAATGTACAACACCAAGAGTGAACCCTAATGTAAACTATTGATTACATTGTGTCAATGTAGGTTCATCTACTGTAACACATCCCATGTGAAGTGGGACATTAATAGTGGGGGAGATTATGCAAGTATGGAGGCAGGATGTATATGAGAACTTTCTATACTTTCTGTTCAATTTTTCTGTGAACCTAAAATTGTGCTTAAAAATAAAGTCTATTTAGAAAAAAAAGTCAGCTGGATGAACGAGTGATGGATTTATGTGACGGGGATGCTGTGTGGTACCTGTGATAGGCAGTGCATCCAGGGAGTAAACAGGGAAAATGAAAACCTTTATGATGGGTCTGTCTTCCCCAATCTTTTCTTGCAAAGGATCAATTCAGAAAAAGTAAAAATGATTACAGTCACGTCCTTTTTTAATCATTCAAAATGAAAATAGCTCCTTTTGACGCTGATAAATAAGAAGCCTATTTTTACAACCAAGGTGACCTATTTCACTGAAAAGAAAAATGTCAATAAGAAAATTGGCACTAACTTTACTTTTTAAGTTTCAGTCTCTGATCATGTTTAGAAAGTAGCAACATGAAGCCAGGTATCTAATTTTTCATCCTGAAGTCAGAGAATTGGCTGCTGAAGCTCAGCTGATCACTGTTAGCTCAGTTGGCCTGTCCTGTGCTAGCCGTCCTTGCATTTTCACACAACTTGGGAAGGCCAAATCACAGGTTCAGTAGGGAGCTATGGCAGGTTGTGAGGAGGTACTGGGGGGCTGTGTGGTTAAAGTGGTATTTTGTGAAGATTAATATGTCAGCTGTGACAAGAATAGATTCCACCAGAGGAGAAACAGAGGCAGAGAAACCTACTGCATGATGTTATCACAACAGATGGGAGGTGTCGACTGAAAAAAATGCACAACCTAAAAGTTGATAATTATGTTTTATTCGGCTGACAATACTGAGGACTTAAGCCTGGGAGGCAGCGTCTCAGATAGCTCTGAGGGACTGCTCCGAACAGGCAAGGGAAGAGCCAGGATACATAGGAACAAAGACCAGGCTTTTTTGCAACAAAGACCGGGTAGTCAGAACATCAAAAGATTACTGTTCATTAAAGAAAACCAGACATCTCAAGTTAACGAATTTAGCACTTTTCTGTGTATGGGAACATGCAAAAGTCTGAGTTCATTGAAATCATTCCTTTGATATGTGCTTCAGTTATCCGAGGCCAGTATCCTGTGCTTTCTCACCCTGAGTCTCCTCAGGGTGCATAGTCGGGGTGGCTGTAATGGGATGGCTTAATGCAACATCCTTTGTTTACTGATGAGACAGGCAACATTTTTTCACTGACAGAAGTGATAAGGACCCAAACTCTGGTGAGAGCCACAGGACCCTAAGAAAGGCGTATGAGGTGTGAGAATACATGAAAAGTCAAGACAATTGAGGAGAGGAACAGAAGTTGGACACTGGGTGTAGATACATGGGCTTCTTTCTTGGGAGGTATAGTGTAAGGCCTGAAATGAAGGCTCAAAATTGTGTGCTACCTTGACGGCTGGTAAAATCGGGAGAGCCTCAAATGGCCTAGATGCAAGCCCCCCTCCCCACTCAGCTTCCACAGAGGAGATCCTCTAGCCAAACAACCCTCCTTATCAAAGGGACCAGGCACAGCTCCTGCTTATCCCTGAGAAGTGGATTCCCGTTTCCCAGCCAGCCCACGGAACATTTCAAACAAGCCAATCACATCTCTCCATGGGAAGCAGGGCTCGCCCCTACCCTCTTGGTACTACAAAACCTGCCTCCCACAGCCCCTGGTTGTTCACTCTGTTTCCTGTGGCTTCACATGGCATGAGTGTCTTCCTTCCCTGGGCTGTGAGCATGTGTGAGTATACATGGCTGTGAGTATTCCACACATAGAGACAGAGAAATTCAAAGCTGGATAAACCTGTCTCACCCTCTAAATAAGGAAACAGACCTGGAGGCCAGGGTTTCTGACTGTCCATGCCTTTTCCACATCTCAGCAAGAGGATCTGAAAGACAAGGGGAGAGGAGCTATATAAAGATAAATATCATTGAATGATTGTATGAAAAAGTATAGAAGTTCTGGATGGTGTCATCTTCCTCCAGAGTAGATTTACTTTTGCTTCTGGAAAGCAGTTAGAATAGGGCTGTTTGCCTTAATCCAGACTTGGATTGATCTGATCTGAGGTTGGATATCAGTTTTGCTGCTGACAGAGCTATTTCTGGTTCGTCTTTTCTCCTTGGTGCAGCCCTTCAGGTATCACAGCTGTGAGCCTGAGGTCCCTTCTCCCTGGTGAACCCCCAGCTCCAGTTTTTATTTTCTCAACCCTGTGAGACTTTGCTCATCTTCTCTGTCTCTTAATCATCGCTTTCTTTTTTCCTTAAAGCTCTAAGAGCATTTGTTTTTGTTTGTTTTTTTGCGGTACGCGGGCCTCTCGCTGTTGTGGGCTCTCCCGTTGTGGAGCACAGGCTCCGGACGCACAGGCTCAGCGGCCATGGCTCACGGGCCCAGCGGCTCCGCGGCATGTGGGATCTTCCCGGACCGGGGCACGAACCCGTGTCCCCCGCACCGGGCAGGCGGACTCTCAACCACTGTGCCACCCCGGAAGCCCTGAGCATTTGTTTTGATTTTTTTCCCCCCAGCTTTATTGAAATACAGTTGATTAACAATCACTTTCTCTTTGTATCCTCAGCCTCTCACCCCATTCCTCCTATGAATCAGCAACTCCCTGGAGGGGAGAAATGGCCCAACCTTGGTCTCACCTCAGTGCCTTTCCTCTCTCTCCAGGACCCTGCCCCTAATTTCTGCTGCTGTGGTAACCCTCTGATGGCTTTAAACAGGTAGCTCTTTTTAAAAATCCAGATATTTTAGTTGGGTTCAGTGGAGAGCTGGTCCCACGTAAACTGACTGTTATAGCCAGAGTGAAAATCCAGTTAATAAAGCATTCACTGAGCATCTACTCTCTGCTCAGCATTGCGGAACTTCAGTGCATGAAAGAGAAGTAACAGACTTGTTCTCTGCCCTTCATTCACGTGGACAAGACAGCACATGCAGTTACTGCTCACTACAAAAAGAGTACACTGTTAGGAGAAGGGACTCTCCCTGGTTCCTCGCCTTCTGAGCCAGCACAACACTGAAGTCTCCTTGTCAATCGGTAAACATGTGTGTGCGGGTGGATGTGTTTCTGTGCCCAGAAACCCACATGCTTTTAGGAAGAGACTAAGTCTGGATTGGGGAGCGGGTGGCCAGAGAGTGCCTGTGGTCTCAACCTTGATTTGGCCAATCCTACGCCTCTTAGTAAGTGGTGCCCTGTTGTCAAGTTCCAGGCAGAGAGATGCTTCGGTATTAATAACTACTTTCCTTTTCTCACTTTGATTGTTTCTAATTTTCCTTTCCTACCTTTGAATCAAAACTATACTGAGATACTTCTATTGAAATGGGCAGGAGAATTTGCCTACAAATGACCTGTCATTGTCATTCTGCATCATCTCACTTAATATTCACCCTTGAGGCAGGAATTATTTTCCTCATCTGGAAAGTTTAAAAAGCAAACATTGAGGTTCAAAAAGGTTAAGTCACAGAGTTGGTAAGAGGTAAATATTTGCCTTTTCCACCACACCCAGGTTATGCCCTTTGCCAAAAATCCTCTCAAACAAAAGGTGCTTTTCTTTTCATTTTTTCTTAGTCTCTCAAGTCTCCTAGTAATCACCTTTCTAGAAAGTCTAATACCCTGATGTATTAGGAGATGATTTTCAATAAGCTTTCCCGGTCTCTGTATGAACTCAGTTAGCTTACAAGTTTCCCTGAGGCAAAAGTACCTTTTATTTTGGCTGATGTCAGAGAATCAGAAGAACACAAAGGTTGTAAATGGTTTAGTTGAGAACAAAGTACTGGCTTTTCCACTGGGAAAACAAAGTCAAAAACAAAACACAGAGGCACTTAAACCACCGCATAGCTTTGCAGCTTTGTTCCCTTAGGCCTGAGAGACAGTTAAGGAGTATGTTCTGTCCTGTAACAAGGAGGCCTAGAAACATCATGCGTGGGTTGGAAAAATCTACCAAAATTTCATCAGAGCTCCTCCATTTACTTTCTGTCTCATTCAACTCATTTCCCTGCCCCCTACCCCCCACAGATGTGGCATTTTCAGCTCGTCCCACTGACCCCTTTACTCACAGATAAGACTTTTCCTGATCTCCAGACTTAGAGGGACAAAGGGTTCCCTGCAGGAGGGCTCAGCATATCTGTTATTTGAGAAAGACACCTCAATAAGCTGCTTCCTTGGCTTTCTGCAAAGCAGCAGGTAGTGATTTAAGCCAGAGTAACTTCTGAGGAGGGTCAGAAGAAAATGTTAGATGGGGTTATAGCTTGGGAGAAGAGGTGCGGAATGGGAGGGGTGAGAAGTGGTAGGAACAAGGGTGAGTAGAGTAGGGAGGGTTTTTGTTCTCCCATAGGGATGATGGACAGGTCCTTTGAAACCCGGTCACTATTTTCACTCTCTCCAGTAATGACTATTTCCTTTGAAATGATACCAAGTGAGTCCACTGTCATGTGAGCAAAAGGCAGAAAGAAACTGAGAGGATCTGCCCAATGTTTGGTCCAGTCTGCTGTTGAGGAAGAAAGACATAGCCAGTCCAGCCACGCACAGCTCAGAAAAAGTAATCCCCTGTTAAAGATTGAATTGTGTCCCCACAAAATTTGAAGTCTTAACCCCCCCCAAAACTCAGAATGTAACCTTATTTAGTGATAGGGTTTTTACAGAGGTAGTCAGGTTAAAATGAGGTCATTAGAGAGGGCTCTAATCCAATATAACTGGTGTCCTTATAAAAAGGGGAAATTAGGAGACAGACACACACACAGGGAGAATGCTGTGTGAGGATGAAGGCAGAGATTGGGGTGATGCTTCTACAAGCCAAGGAACACCAAAGATTGCCAGTAAAGCACCAGAAACTGAAGAAAGGCATGAAACAGATTCTTCTTCACAGCACTTAGAAGGAGCCAATCCTGCTGACACCTTGATCTTGGACTTCTAGCCTCCAGATCTGTGAAACAATAAATTTCTGTTGTTTAAGCCACCTAGTTTGTGGTACTTTGTTACAGCAACTCTAGCAAACTATTATATCCCCTGTAGTGTCCAACTCTAATTCTTAGATACATTTCCCTAGATGATTGCAATCATTTCCTCTCAGTAAAGAAGCTGAGAAACTGAAGAAATGTGAAAGGAGAGAAAGATCAAACTATGGACAAAGTAGTCAATCTTTATTTTATTTTATTTTATTTTTTTAGTCAATCTTTTATAAACAAAATCCCAGAAAAGATTTGAGTCAGGAAAATTAAGACAATATGGCTGGCACCTCATATGATTTTATTTTTCATAACTATTCCCTGGCAGTTAAATATCAGTGGGGAGTGGAAGGGAAAGAGTTGGTTTGATCAATGGGTGTTTGAACACTTTGAAGATGCTGGAATGGTAAGAAGCTACTGCAAAATTACAAGAAGAAGGTGTAAAAAAATATGATAGAAGTTGATAAAGAGGCAATTTGCAGGTGAAATGGGATGAACTATAATAACAAGAATTAAACTTCAAAGAAAGAATGAGATGTTTGGATCTATGTATTTTTATATGTTATATAATATAGATGTGTATTTATATCTTATCTCCTCATTCTAGAAATCAGGTGCATTTAAAAATGTAATCAAGAACACAAAGTGAAGGTTTGGGTAAGAGCATTAGTGAGAGATGGACCCAGTGAGGAGACAAGAGCTGTAAAAAAGCTGTTTAATTGGTTCACAGATCCTTCTCCTACAGTTATGCCATCATATGGAAGTGAACCCTCCTGGCAATGTCCTGGTTTCCAGGTGGTATCATGGAACAGATCTATGTGTTGTCAGGGCTTCCGGAATTGAGGAACTTCCTCCTGCTTTTGTGTATATTCCTAGTGGTTGCTCTTTGTGTGTCTGCCTGAGAAACAGTGGATGCTTCCGTTAGAGCTAATATCTTCTTAGGTGAAACACTTCAGAACTCTAACTGCATTTGCAGTGGCTGATGCTGCAGCATGTGACCTCCTCCTAGAATATCCTACATAGAGCCTCACACCCCAGATATATAGATTAATGTCAAATAGTGGAGAGTTCTCTATCATACTGGTATTTGGTGAAGAGACTAGCATCCACCAAAGAGGCTGACAATATTAGAACATTTATTTTAGGCTTTGTGAAATAATTTGACTCCCAGTCTATCCAAATCTCTGTTATAAAATGTTGTAATGTGGTGGGATGCTCGTACGGTAAGAACACAATGCAATACATCTTGTATACTGTGTACCAAGACAGCAAGATATGCTACCTAGGTTCTAGCATCACAAATTGTTCAAAGGAACTCCATTACAGAAGGTGACATTTGAATACAACTTGTAGACACACGTAAACATGCATAATATCCCTTGATCTTATGAATCTCATTGAATGCCTGAGAACTCAGTTCTACCATAGTCAGTCATATCGAAAAGAGAAGAATTTGTAAAAGGGCAAAGGTTTGACTCCAAGTAAGTAAATAAAGGAGATATTCTCACAGCAGAATTCAGTCATTGGCTACCAATGTTCATGGAATTCTTTTTTCTCCTATGGTGCCAGTGTTGTGTCTCATCCCCCGACTGAAGACACTCCCTGATCTCCCCTTCTGATCACAACTTGACCCTGGCAAGGACGAGGCTCAGATGAAGGAGGGGAGGGTCCAAGGACCTCTACAGCTAGCGCAGAGATGGGCCCAGGACTCTGGTTCATCTGTGGCAAAGAACTCATGCTACTCATTTGCTGCTGAGGAGATGGGTAGTAAAGTTCCACAGAGACAGGAACAGTGGAGCTAGCAGAGTTTCTATGTCTTCTTTTTCCAAGGAAGTAATATGGTACTATGTCACTCCATCATCACTTTTTTTTCATTTAATAAACATATATTTTATTGAGATGGGCCAGGCCGTATGAATATGACTTCAAGAAGCTTCCCAGTCATCATCATTAAGATCTTCAACACATGTTTATCGATTGTACACTATGATAGGTACTGGAAATAAAAGACTTGGCCCTTGTTCTCAAGAATCATAAAGAAAGATGTTCTATCTATTATGTATACTGAAATCTCAATAAATTTATCACTCAGACTTACATATGGATGATATTAGTATAATACTATAATACACATATTTCAGAGCAGTGGTTCTCAACTTTGGCCCACAGGCAGATCACCTAGGGAGTTTCAGAAAAACTCTGATGTCCCCAGCCCCACCTCAACCAATTGAATCAGAATTTCTGGGAATGGGGTCCAAGCATTAGTATATATTTTGAAAGACTCCAGGTGATTCTACTGTACAGCCACTACTGAGAACCATTGCATTAGAGTTTCTGCTTTAGACACTTAGAGTCCAAAACAATACCTGCCACATAGTAGGTCACCTACGATATCTTTTATTCTAGTATTTTGTCCACCTTTATTTCTCACCAACCTCCCAGCAGACTGCCTGGCACGGAATAAGGGCACAGTAATTGGCAGTTCCTTCCCACTCTTCCTCCTTGCTAGAAATACCTGGAGAAAACTAAAGCACATTAATATTCAGGGTTTGAGATGTGCTCATCAAAATGTCCTTATTAAGGAACATTTAAACTCAAATAAATGACTTTACTCTTATTCACATGGATATATCAAAGTCCATTATTACATATAATTACAAGACAATGTTCTGACAATAACATCTTATTATTCCCCACAGCAAATGTTAAGAGGCTAGTTAAGAAAATTTTTGAATATGTTGATGAAATAAGACACAGAAAGAAAATGGTGGCAGTGTTGGAGCCTGGTGTATTTTGAGTTCAGATTGGAAACCTAGGAATAAGGAATTTGAATATGCAAAATAAAACCTTTTTCTCTTATATCTAAAGATTAGAGTGTGGCTCACTTAAAAAGACAGAAACTCCATGTGCAGCCACTGACTGTTTATTTTCTGGTTGGCTCATTTCATTTGGCCTTTTAAATAACCAATTTCTACTTAGTCACTGGCAATTTTTTAAATGCTTTTGATTTATTCTGTTGATAGGATGGCAGAAAACATTCTATCAAATGGCTTTTGGAAAGAATCCAGAGTTTCCAGAGGGGCTGAGAGGAGAAGGAGGCTTTGTAGGCTATTGCCCATGAAGGGAAATGATTTTATTCATTCATTCTTTCAATTAATACATATTGGGTATTGACTGAATGAATGAATAAAGGAAGGAACAGGGGTCTTGAGTTCAGTAAAGGAGTCCTCTGGGCTAATGCTTTCAGGGAAACTGTTTTCTCATAGAAATGCTCATGCCTTTTCCACATAAAAGATGACACTTCCTTTTCCATGTGAATAAATTCACCCATAAATATTTTCCTTTATATGAATCTTTATCACTTTACATGTTCAAGCTGAAGCTTGCAATTTTACAATGGAGGACAGATGTGTTTCTGAGCCAGTGGGTACAGGGGCAGTGAGATGGTAGAGATGCTTGGAAGAAGGAAGAAAATGAGTATTATTTTAATATGATTCTTAGACTCAGTCAGCTGTTGGACCACAAGTCATGGCTTGGGGTTTTGATTTTAGTTTAAATTGATGTTATTTTTTTCCCCCTAAATAAAATACACCTTCCTAAGTCTTCTGTTTAATGTGGCATCCCTCAAAGACAGTGGAGGGGAAACACACGAATCTAATGTATTTAATCTATCAGGGACCTCTGGTCTCCTTGCTACCTGGCCTGGGCTATGTCCTTGAAGGACCATTTTTAGATAAGCAGTTGCTAAGGTAGGCTCCGGTGGTTAAAGCAGTTCTTCTCACACTTAATGTGCATATGAATCACCTGGGATCAGGAAAAAAAGCAGATTCAATTCAGCAGGGCTGCAGTTACGACCTGAGAACCTGCATTTCTAACAAACTCCCTGGCCATGACGATGTTCACCAAATATACTTCGAATTGCAAGGCTTAGGGGACCTCTGGCTGGTCATAATAAAGGGAAGAATTTGTGTAATTTCTAAAATCTTTTCTCCTCTAAGAGGCTTTCCCAGACTACTCAAAATGAATCTGTTCCCTTATCTCCCAAACAAAATCCCCAACACCCACTAAAATATTTAAGAAAAAGATTATATCTGAAATCCCTCATGTGTGTTTCCAAGTATCAAGAGATCTGGTGCTTTTTACAAACATAAAGCTAATTAACCTTCAAGGTCCAGTGACTCCAACACAATTATCTTATTACTTACTTAAAAGCCATATATTGATAAATACTTAATATGATCTATTTTTGTGTTTAGAAATACGTCTGATTATATGTTTTCTCCCCCCACCACTCTTTTTTAATATGACAAAGAGTAATTGTCCTACAGAGAATTCCCTGTTCATGTCTGTCTTGACCCTTAGATTGTAAACTTTGGTGGACAGGCTGTGCCCCTCTTAGAACCATAGAAACACCAAACATAGGAGCCAGGAAGACACCTAGGGATCAGCTAGTTCAGTGTTGTCCAAGGATGGCACAGCTACCACTGGGGGACAAGAGAGATGTTTTTTGGTGGAATGTGAGCAACATTTTACAATTTTTAATAGTTGTGTATATATTTTAATATGTTTTAAAGAAAGCTATAACTAGCATATCTTGCCCAGGACTCCACGGATATTATTATGAGGAGAAAGCTAGATTTACTTAAATCTTAAAAGTGAGCTACTGTAAAGACAAATGTAATATGAATGTCATTACTGTAGAATGTGCACAGAGCAAAAATTGTAAGAGTTGTATGCAAATGACTGAGGTTTGGAAATAGTATTTAACCCACCAATGGGGCTCACAATTGAGGAAACTTGAGCTCAGAAATATCACCATGTTTCAAAGAATTTAAGATGCTATGGATCATAGGCGGTATCCTAGTTTCAAAGGGCTAAAATGTAAGGAAATTTGATGAACAAATGAAGTATGGAAGTGGCTTACCTCAAAGTTAAACATCTATGATTGAGAGTGTTTCAAAGGTCATTTTCTTCTCTGAGAGCATTTCTCCCTAAATAGTCATTAAGTGTCGACCCAAAGGAATAACATTCTCATGGTGGAATTTCAGGTCTTCCTTGTGGCAGGTACATAGGTGAAATAGTTTCAGGTAGGAGCCCTTCTGTGGTTCCCTGAAGTAACCCTTATAGAAGATGACCTACTCCCCCCATCAATGTCCTTCATCCAAAGACCAATAAAAGAAACATATCTGTAGATGAACAGGTTGGGTGCATTACTTGTTTCAGCAAGAGATGTTGGAAAGGACTTATGATGCGATTTGAGTTTGAGTTATGTGATTTTGAGGAGGGTCAAACAAGCAGGGCTTTGCTCTGGATTGGATGCTATCAGAAAGGACAGGCGATTCTAGGATTTGATATCTTAATACCTCTTATCTAGAAGGTGAGAGAAATGAAGGTAAGCTAATGCTAGGGCTGGTAAGGAAGCAGCACCCACTTCTATTAGCCAGGACAGGAGGATGTTTGGTCATTTTTGTGGTTTGGAAATATTCACGTGAGTCCCTATTCAGATGTAATAACAGAGTGGTCTGGTCTTTGTCTTGGTCCATCGTGGTCACAGAACGGCCTTGCCGTATGTTATTGTTCTGTACAATTGTTTATGTTCAACGGGAGAACAAGACTTAGCTGTGAGTGCCAGGCCAACTCCTGGGTGTTGGGCTGCTTTTCTTTCTTACATCTTCCCATGTAGCTCTTTCCTGAACCACCTTGCTCCATTCCCAGACAAAAATTGTCAGCAAGAGTTTTGTATTATGTTAATGAATTTAAGACCCAGTCTTGGACTCTGTGACGGCAAATGCCTTTGCTTAACTCTGAAAGAAATTGCCCTGCTACTTTATCTCTTCAGGAGGATGTGGTCTTCAGCCATCCATGACAATCAATACTATACTTTAGGGCTTCCCTGGTGGCGCAGTGGTTGCGAGTCCGCCTGCCGATGCAGGGGACGTGGGTTCGTGCCCCGGTCTGGGAGGATCCCACATGCCGCGGAGCGGCTGGGCCCGTGAGCCATGGCCGCTGAGCCTGCGCGTCCAGAGCCTGTGCTCCGCAACGGGAGAGGCCACAGCAGTGAGAAGCCCGCGTACCGCAAAAAAAAAAAAAAAAAAAAAAAAAAAAAAAAATACTATACTTTAACAAAGGCAATAATCCATGTGCTCATCAGTTAATCTTTCCCCAGACAACACCTCCCCAACTCTTTTTTAATATGACAAAGAGTAATTGCCCTACAGAGAATTCCCTGTGATTTCTGTGCTCGGTCAGTAGCATTTGCTGATGGTGGCAGGAAAAGAAAAGCATCCTTGGAAACAGAACTCTCTCAAGGCCTGTGATACTAATGGCCACCACTTCCCCAAGGCTAGAGGCACTGTTATCTAGAGGTAACTAAAAGGAAATGAATCTCAGGGCCCTGAACAGTAGGGGATTCCTTTTTGGGGATGATGGAAGTGTTCTGGAATTAGATGGTGCTGATGAGTGAATATACTAAAACCTACTGCATTATACACTCAGAAGGGTGAATTTTATGGTATATGAATTATATCTCAATTTTTTAAGTCTTTTGAAGGAAGTGAAAAGCGAGAGAGGGCAGAGAGACTTCTCTTACTGGCGATTGTTAGATTTGCTTTTTATTTTTGTCCCCTAAATTATGAGGTTTTAAAGGTCACTGGAAATGTAGTGTTTGATATTTACTTAGGAACATATTTGCCATCTGTATTCAAAACTTTCGTCTCTGGATGAAAGTAACTAGTAGAATTGGTAACTGTGGTTAATCCAGTATCCACGACACTAGCAGAGGTGTAAATTTTCTCTTTGAAATAGTGTCAACTGAACGCAGGCTAGGAGGTTATATTCTGCCCTTGTCATAGGAAGGTTCATTTTTAAGAAGTCAGTTGTGTTTTCAGAGAGAATTTGTACTCGTCTTTTTAACTATTTTGTCACCAATTCCAGCAAAAGTAAATCAGACACACCTGTACCAGTAATTTCTAAAAGGATTTCTCTAAAGGCTAAAACCCAGTTAAGAGTGAGAAAGAGAAAGTTATTAGAAAGCATGTCGCTCTGCACAGGTTTACAGAGTGAACATGGATGCTTATAGCATTCATTCATTCACTCATTCATTCATTCGTGTCAGGTGTTCTGTCAGGCACTGGGGGATGCAAGGACAGAGGGGACACATAGCCTGCCATCAAGGAACTTCAAGGGCAGTGGCACAGCTGAGTATGTCTTTTTATGTCACCTGGGTACATGGCTGAGCACTTTTTTTTTAAGGTAATGTGTACTCATGCTGATTCCACAATAATGGAAATTAAGACTCTGGAACTTGGAAACAAAAAAGACAAAGGAAACTCTTATTCCTTAATTAAGTAAAAAAGCTCCTCCTAGAGAAGGACCCCATCTTTCCTTGGGACCTCTTTGAACACAGGGGCAACTAGGGTGGTATTTATCAGTACAAAGGGAAAGGGCAGCTGGCAGGGCTGCCCCATCCCAGGCGTTGTTCTGCCATTTTCTCTGCATCATATTGGGTAGTTTTCTCATGTAGACAAGAGCTCAAATAATTACAGGCTTCCAGATATTTTACTGTGAGCATCTTTTTTTTGAAAGAAACAAAATCAAAAACTTCTGCATGATAGTGGTTTAAGGAGCTGTTGCTTGAGAAAATGCGTAATGATAAATAGACAACTTAATGAAATAACATTTTGAAATGATTTTATATTTCAACAAGCACAGCAGCATCTATACACATTTGATTTGAAACATAGAATACCATCAACTCAGTTTACACACAATTTTTAACTTTTCAACCGTCAGATTTCCAAAGATTTAAAAGTTCTGTGATTCTCAGTGTTGGTGAGAATGTGGCAAAACTTTCATACTCTGTGGGTGGGATAGAAAATTGATACAGCCTTTCTGGAAAACAATTGGGCAGTATCTATCAAAAATTTAAATGTGCCTTCTCTTTGACTCAGCAATTCCATACCTATAAAAATTACCCTACACAAGTTTACAAAACGAAGAATGAAATATACTGCAATGTTCCTCATGAGAGTGTGAAATCTGGAAACAACAAAAGTATTTTAATGAGGGACTAGCTAACCAGTCATATAACAAATACTTTATAGACATTGAAAAGAATGAGTTCTGTGGTGTATTACTGGGTAAAAATTCAAGTTACAGAACAGCATGTATGGGATGGTCTCATTGATATTAAATATATATGTTTATTTACAGTCTAAAGCCTGCAACAGGAACAAGAAACATTTTTTTAGCCTTACGCTGGAATTTCTCAAATTTGAGTAATGTATCAGTCCTCTAAAGGAAAATAGTTCTTTGGATACTCACTATTAGTTTAAAATTTTTAATCCTAAAGTTTATTTAAATAGGTACAAGAATTGGAAATCAGTGCACTCTTGGTGCTTTTAGCATCAACTGGGGATCCCAGAAAGTTGGAGCATTAGTAAAAATATAAATGCAAAGGCAATTTATAAATTAAATGCCAAAAAATTATATAATAAAAACTCAAATTGGTAGATGATGTTGTTATGCTGAAATGAGATCTCTGATGAAGTTACAATTGTAGAGAAACCTCAGGTAGAAGTCTGTATTAAATCATTTTGCATTTGACTTTAATAATACTCTTTATATTGCTATCATGCTATAAAATATGAAAAACTTCAGGTCTATGTTTGAAATTCAAGATTATCAGACCACATTTAACCAAAACTCTGGATCAATTTTAATGATAAGATACTTGATAGCTCTAAATTGATTTTATTCCCTTAAAAGTAAGGTTATTATTATAACATTTTTAAAACATCAAATATCGTGGGGAACAGGAAAATACCTGAACTTGCTCTGTTTTTTGAAACAGAGCAGGTTCAGATGTTGAAAAAAATGCAGTTTCAACATAGAGTTCACAGTCAAAACTTAGAAAGAAAATGATAAAGATATGAATCATTCATAGCATTTAGAAAATGACCATAATTCAAGTTTTCTTATCATTGTTTCTATTTTGTCTGCAAATGAAATGTTCAAATGACCAACAGTATGATGTCCTGTGGCTTTCAGATAGCCCAAATGCACCATCTTCATATTAAGTCTGCTTCTGGTCTTTTCTCACTACTCCTCATTAATTAAAGTAGTCCATTACTCATTTTAATTATGTTCATTTTCAGGATGTCAGCTTGAATTCTCAATTTATTAAATACTTTTTTAAACTTAAGTCTTCATATATGAAAATACCACTCAAGTGCAAATTAGAAAATAATTCAACATAAGGGTGACAGTTATCATTTTGACATTGGGACCTGCCCACATTATGGCAGTTAGATCTGCTTTTCAGCTCATGAAAAGTTAAAAACCAGAAAAAGTCATGTTTATGGCACGAGGAGTAGGATTTTGAGTGATTTTTACTTTTTCCTTGCCCTTTCATGCATTATTGGAATGTTTTTCAATGATTGTGATTATTGACACAACATTAAAAGTAAATAATAAGGCTGGTTTCATTGTGGGGAAAAAAGAAAAAGATAATATGCTGTCACTTTGTCACTTGACTCCTGAAGTTATAAGCATAAATTAAAACAAAGGTAATAAAATTGAAGTCTAGCTTTAAGTCATCTGGAATCTGGATGACAGTGTTTTTTCACACTTAATCATCAAGAAGGCTATGCAAATGAATAGACACAGTTACAAATAATTTTGTATAAAGAGCCCACAGTTTTCAGACAGTATATCTGGAATCCCTAGGGATCCTTAGACCTGGTTGAAGAAACACTTTATATCCTTGTGTTGTTTAAAGTTTTTATAATGATTGAGATAAAAATAAAGTGGTGCCATCTTATAGTCACCCACCTTCTCACCACCCCACCCTACGCTCCCCATCTCCTTTTTAGGGTTTTCCCTCCCCCTGTGTGTCTACTAGACATGCTCTTTCTCACAGGTAGGTGCTTTGATACACTGATAGGACTGCTGCAAAACAGCCCGCTATGGAGTGTGACCGTGACAGAAAATAAGAGCAGACCAAAGATCTGGTACCAAGTCCGAAGCCCAGTACAGCAGAGTCCAGGCTGGGATGGAGAGGTTTTAAAGGTTTTTAAAGCCTAAAACCACTGGTAGCGGCTCCACATTATAAAAGCAAAGTCTCTGAGCACTGCTGACTGGCTGCCAAGGTCTGGGTTTATGGTAGGGGGAGCACAGGGGCCCCTGGAGGGGCTCTGCTGAACCCTGGGCACCCACCTGAGATGACAGGTCTAGCTCCTCTGCTGTGTGGGTAGAGTCTGGATTTTGGAGCCCAGCCAAGTCTGTGGGATCAATGGCCCGATCAAGACTGGTCAGCATCTAGAAGATGGGTTCAATCACCCACTTCACAAAGAGACTCAGAAGGTTAGAGGAAACCTTAAAAACTGGCTGATCTAGTTCTTTTTCAAGCAGAGGAAAAGGAGTTTTATAGAGATTACTACTTGCCCGGTGGATCGATTAGAGTTAGAATCCAATTCTCTTGACTCCACCCAGAGCTCTTTAAAATTACAACGCATTGCAAATTCATCTTCAGTAAGAAAAACTACCTTCCTCCTTTCTGAAAACCACCAACAGCAGCATGCAAAGAGTCCGCACTCAGCAAGAGTGGTTGGTGGCACCCACTAAAGCCAGAATTCTGTTTAAAAAAGTTGTCTTTTATGAACTTCTCCCCCCTTCCCCACCCCGCTCCCACTCTCGGTGTCTGGGTTCCCAAGAAGACAACGCTGAGACTAGGATTCATGTGTCCTCAAGTGTTAAGGAAGTGCTCTGAGAGGGAATGGGGCAGGTGGACGGAGAGGGGAGAGAAATTAAGCAGGTGTATGATTCTGGCAAAGCCCAGAGGAGGTGAACATGGCCTGATCCCACAGAGTACCTCTGCAGCTGGAGGTTACCATTCAGAGTTTTGTACTCATGACTTGAGGCAAGAGGATTAGCATTTAATACCCTTGCATCTTGGCCAAGATCCTGCCTGCAGGAGCTGAAACTCCTAGGCACTGCTAGGTGGGCAGAGCTACTCCAGAAGCCCAAGGGCAGGACTGTGCAGAAAGCTGCAGGTCTGGGCTGTTAGAAAGCACAGATGCCAGAGGAGGGTCACACAGAAGAGCATGGGGATCCCAGCGGCATGGGGGGTAGCAGCAGTGTCCACGACACTCCCCAAATATCATATTCCAATCCTGTCAGATTGTTGCCCTATTTCTTCTACAAACCAAATTGCACAGATTTAGACTTGAAAAACAGGCATCAAGAAAGTCTTCTAGATCGTGGGTCAGTAACCTTTTCCCACAATGATAGTAAATATTTTAGGCTTTATGGGCCATAAAGTATCTGTTGCAACTGCTACTCAACTCTTGGAAAAGCAGCCAGAGACAATACGTAAACAAATAAGTATGGTTTCGTTCCAATAATATTTACTTTATGGACAATAGGAAATATGGACTTTCACATGATTTTCACATGTCATGATATATACTTCTTTTAAAGCCATTCTTAGCTTGCAGTCCATACAGACAATAAGCAACAAGTTGGTCTTTGAACCATAGTTTGCCAACTTCTGGCTTAGATCAATGGCTTTCAACCTCTTTTGACCATAACTATAAGAAAAGCATTTAATATTAAATTATAACCTACAACATACATAAACACACGTATATGTAATTAAGACTTGTTTCACAATAGCAAAGATCAATAAAACTAAAAGCTGGTTCTTTGAGAAGATAAACAAAATTGATAAACCATTAGCCAGACTCATCAGGAAAAAAAGGGAGAAGACTCAAATCAACAGCATTAGAAATGAAAAAGGAGAAGTAACAACTGACACTGCAGAAATACAAAAGATCATGAGAGATTACTACAAGAAACTCTATGCCAATAAAATGGACAACCTAGGAGATATGAACAAATTCTTAGAAAAGTACAACCTTCCAAGACTGGACAGGGAAGAAATAGAAAACATGAACAGACCAATCACAAGCACTGAAATTGAAACTGTGCTTAAAAATCTTCCAACAGGGGCTTCCCTGGTGGCGCAGTGGTTGAGAGTCCGCCTGCCGATGCAGGGGACACGGGTTCGTGCCCCGGTCCGGGAAGGTCCCACATGCCACAGAGTGGCTAGGCCAGTGAGCCATGGCCGCTGGGCCTGCACGTCTGGAGCCTGTGCTTCGCAACGGGAGAGGCCACAAAAGTGAGAGACCCGCGTACCACACACACACACACACACACACACACACACACAAATCTTCCAACAAACAAAAGCCCAGGGCCAGATGGCTTCACCAGAGAATTCTATCAAACATTTAGAGAAGAGCTAACACCTATTCTTCTCAAATTCTTTCAAAATATAGCAGAAGGAAGAACACTCCCAAACTCATTCTATGAGGCCATCATCACCCTGATACCAAAACCAGACAAAGATGTCACAAAAAAAGAAAACTACAGGCCAATATCACTGATGAACATAGATGCAAAAATCCTCAACAAAATACTAGCAAACAGAATCCAACAGCACATTAAAAAGATCATACACCATGATCAAGTGGGGTTTATCCCAGGAAGGCAAGGATTCTCAATATATGCAAATCAGTCAATGTGATACATCATATTAACAAACTGAAGGATAAAAACCATATGATCATCTCAATAGATGCAGAAAAAGCTTTTGACAAAATTCAACACCCATTTATGATAAAAACTCTCCAGAAAGTAGGCATAGAGGGAACCTACCTCAACATAATAAAAGCCATATATGACAAACCCACAGCCAACATCATTCTCAATGGTGAAAAACTGAAAGCATTTCCTCTAAGATCAGGAACAAGATAAGGGTGCCCACTCACCAGTATTATTCAACATAGTTTTGGAAGTTTTAGCCATGGCAATCAGAGAAGAAAAAGACATTAAAGGAATCCAAATTGGAAAAGAAGAATAAAATTGTCACTGTTTGCCGATGACATGATACTATACATAGAAAATCCTAAATATGCTACCAGAAAACTACTAGAGCTAATCAATGAATTTGGTAAAGTAGCAGGATACAAAAGTAATGCACAGAAATCTCTTGCATTCCTATACACTAACAACAAAAAATCAGAAAGGGAAATCAAGAAAACACTCCCATTTACCATTGCAACAAAAAGAATAAAATACCTAGGAATAAACCTACCTAAGGAAGCAAAAGACCTGTATGCAGAAAACTATAAGACACTGATGAAAGAAATCAAAGAAAATGCAAAGAGATGGAGAGATATAGCATGTTCTTGGACTGGAAGAATCAACATTGCAATAATGGCTATATGACCCAAAGCAATCTACAGATTCAATGCAATCCCTATCAAATTACCAATGGCATTTTTCACAAAACTAGAACAAAAAATTTTACAATTTGTATGGAAACACAAAAGACCCCAAATAGCCAAAGAAACCTTGAGAAATAAAACGGAGCCAGAGGAATCAGGCTCCCTGACTTCAGACTATACTACAAAGCTACAGTAATCAAGACAGTATGGTACTGGCACAAAAACAGAAACATAGATCAATGGAACAGTATAGAAAGCCCAGAGATAATCCCAGGCACATATGGTCACCTTATCTTTGACAAAGAAGGCAAGAACATGCAATGGAGAAAAGACACCCTCTTCAATAAGTGGTGCTGGGAAAACTGGACAGCTATATGTAAAATAATGAAATTAGAACACCCCCTAACACCATACACAAAAATAAACTCAAAATGGATTAAAGACCTAAATGTAAGGCCAGACACTACAAAACTCTTAGAGGAAAACATAGGCAGAACACTCTTTGAAATAAATCACAGCAAGATCTTTTTTGACCCACCTCCTAGAATAATGGAAATAAAGACAAAAATAAACAAATGGGACCTAATGAAACTTCAAAGCTTTTGCACAGCAAAGGAAACCATAAACAAGACGAAAAGACAACTCTCAGAATGGGAGAAAATATTTTCAAAGGAAGCAACTGACACACGATTAATCTCCAAAATATACAAGCAGATCATGCAGCTCAATATCAAAAAAACAAACAACCCAATCCAGAAATGGGCAGAAGATCAAAATAGACATTTCTCCAAAGGAGACATACAGACAGCCAACAAACACATGAAAAGATGCTCAACATTGCTCATCATTAGAGAAATGCAAATCAAAACCACAATGAGGTATCACCTCACACCAGTCAGAATGGCCATCATCAAAAAATCTACAAACAATAAATGCTGGAGAGGGTGTGGGGAAAAGGGAACCCTCCTACGCTGTTGGTGGGAATGTAAATTGATACAGCTACTATGGAGAACTTAAAAAAATAAAAATAGAACTACCATATGACCCACCAATCCCACTACTGGGCATATACCCTGATAAAACCATAATTCAAAAAGATACATGTACGACAGTATTTATTGCAGCACTATTTGCAGTTGTCAGGATGTGGAAATAATCTAAATGTCCATCGACAGGTGAATGGATAAAGAAGATGTGACACATATATACAATGTGATATTACTCAGCCATGAAAAGGAACAAAATTGAGTTATTTGTAAGGGTGTGGATGGACCTAGAGTCTGTCATACAGAGTGAAGTAAGTCAGAAAGAGAAAAACAAATACCGTATGCTAACGCACATATATGGAATCTAAAAAAATTGTACTGATGAACTTAGTGGCAGGGCAGGAATAAAGATGCAGATATAGAGAAAGGACTTGAGGACCTGGGGTGGGGGGGAAGGGGAAGCTGGGACGAAGTGAGAGAGTAGCACTGACATATATACACTACCAAATGTAAAATGGATAGTGGGAAGCTGCTGCATAGCACAGGGAGATCAGCTCAATGCTTTATGACGACCTAGAAGGGTGGGATATGGAGGATGGGAGGGAGGCTTAAGAGGGAGGGGATATGGGGATATATGTGTACGTATAGCTGATTCACTTTGTTGTACAACAGAAACTAACATAACATTGTAAAGCAATTATACTGCAATAAAATATATAAAAAATACTTGTTTCATAGAACAATTCTCACATTTTCTATGAACTATAAACTGATATTTTTTCATTTTATCCTATTTGGTTTTATTTTTAAACACCGTCATGATCCGCTGAATTGTTTTTGTAACCCACCAATGGGTCACACCACCTGCAGTCTGCAAAACTCTGCTCTAGATCAATCGAAGTCTGTGCTCTGGGGAGTGGTGATAGCGCTGTCACAGTAGCTGTTTTGCATTCATCAGTACTGACATTACATGGAATTTGCCAGTAAATAACATAAAGACCAAAAAAAGATGCTATCACAAACCTGTCAAGGGCAGCATGACAGGTTTGCCTGCCTCAACCTGCCTGGTACCAGGTGTTTCAGGAAATTTCAGATGGCTCCCTGTCTTTCTTGATGTAGGAAGCATGAATTTTATTTGAATTGAGCAGAATTCAGAGCAAAGAGAGAATTTAAAGCAACTGCAAGACTCAACCTGAAACCTCAAGTTTGGCAGTTTCAAAGGAGACTTTAGACCATTTGCATTATAGCCATGTTCACCACCAGCTGAGGTATTTGAAAAGCGTGATAATTTCAAATAGTAACCTCCTGATATAGCTCAGCTAAATATCAAAGAGAGACCAGACCATGGTTGGCTTAAAAAAACCAAAAAACAAAACAAAGCAACAACAAAAACCAACAAACAAATTCACTATGACTGGAGGACAAACAATGAAATGCCCGGTACTTTTATCTGATTGAGGCTAGCCTTATACTCTTTGCCTGTAGTTCAGGGAACATGACTGGCTTCTGGAAAACAGGACCTAGGAGAAACTTGCCTTTGTCGTTTCCCATTGTCCATTTCCCTCTTGTCACTTTCCTCTGGAGTTCCTGTCTTGCCTTCTTAACTAGATCTTAAAAATCAGCTCAGTGCTTTGTGGCCGCCTGGAGGGGTGGGATGGGGAGGGTGGGAGGGAGGGAGACGCGGGAGGGAGGGGATGTGGGAACAGATGTATATGTATGACTGATTCACTTTGTTGTAAAGCAGAGACTAATAAAAAAAAAAATGAGATGGGAGATGGGGGAGAAATTTGAAATCCTATTAAATGGCTTCAGGGTGATTCCTATTTTAATGTTCTCCTCTTCACCCCTACTTACCCCCTAATGCATGTGGATAATTGGGATCCTTTTGCTTCTTTCTCTCCCCAACTTCAGTTCAGTTTAGAAAACACCTACTTGTGCACATTGCCTGAGCCAGATCTCAGGGACACAGTGGTTAATGAGACAGGAACCTGATCTTAAGGAACCTAGAATAGCATTAGGCCCCTCAAGGAGGTTCAAGGAGGTGAGATGCGCTGAGTTCTTTATCAGCTGTGAAGTTATTGATAATCGGAGTAATGTTAGCAGTTAATCATTCCTCACAGGCACAGCCATCCTCTATGTAGCAGGATTATAGTCCACAAGCAGAAGCTTCTTACTTCCAAAGTCCCAGCTCTTTTATGTTTCAGGTAGAAAAAGATAAAAACTCTTAGTAACTGTGTGAGAGGCGGGGGGCAAATATATTAACTGATGATAAAACACACGTAAAGAAATACTTCAGAAAAAAGGATTCCAGGATATCCTAGATTCTAAGAAATTTTATTTTCTTATCTAAAATGGTCTTTTAAAAATACCTTGAAATATACCATAATGTATTCATATTATATTTTGAGCTTTCAAGATATTTACTAATTTTTACAGTGATTAGTTTTTCTGATTATAGAAGATTTAAGCATGCTTATTTTTAGAGAGAATCTTTTTTTAAAATTTATTTATTTATTTATTTTTGGCTGCATTGGGTCTTCATTGCTGCACGCGGGCTTTCTCCAGTTGTGGCGAGCAGGGGCTACTCTTTGCTGCGGTGCACGGGCTTCTCATTGTGGTGGCTTCTCTTGTTGTGGAGCACGGGCTCTAGGCGTGTGGGCTTAGTAGTTGCGGCACGCAGCCTCAGTAGCTGTGGCACGCAGGCTCTAGAGCGCCGGCTCAGTAGTTGTGGTGCACGAGCTTAGTTGCTCCGCGGCATGTGGGATCTTCCCGGACCAGAGATCAAACCCATGTCCCCTACATTGACAGGCGGATTCTTAACCACTGCTCCATGAGGGAGGTCCCAACTTTATTCAAAACTTTAAGTAATAATGATAGATAGAAGGTAAAATTTCCCCCAAATCTCATCTTCCTTCATCCCCAACAACCGTTATTAACATTTCAGTGTATGCTTCTCTAGTCTTTATGCTACAAACTAGCATGCAAGCATACATACACTTTGGACAAAAATGGGATGTATTTTATGTATAATGTATATATGTTTAAGTATAAGGTATATAAGTGTATATGTGATGTAACATTTTAAAAGATTATAGCTGATATATATATATATAATATATACACATGTATGTATATATGATAACTTTTTAAAAAACATTTCAGTATATTATGGGCATCTTTCCATATAAGCCTGCTTTATTGTTTTAGCAGTAGCTTAACATTCCATTCATTGTGTGGCTATACAATTAAATGGTTTCCAGTTTTTAACTCTTAATAACAATGCTACAGCTAACAGCTTTAAACATTACTTATTTGTACAAATATAAGCATAGAGTAAATTCTTGGAATTGAGTTTATTTACTCGAAGAGTACGAGCACAATATGCCAGATTACTCTTCCTCCAACAGGCTATATGCGTTTCTCTACAACCATGAAACGCTATGTGTATTATAGATTTTATTCTATTAAAAAACTTTCTTTTTTAAAAAATTATTTTTTTAATTAATTTATTTTTGGCTGCATTGGGTCTTCATTGCTGCGCGCGGGCTTTCTCTAGTTGCGGCGAGCGGGGGCTACTCTTAGTTGCTGTGCGTGGGCTTCTCATTGTGGTGGCTTCTCTTGTTGTGGAGCACGTGCTCTAGGCACGCGGGCTTCAGTAGTTGTGGCTCACAGACTCTAGAGCGCAGGCTCAGTAGTTGTGGCGCACGGGCTTAGTTGCTCTGCAGCATGTGGGATCTTCCTGGATCAGGGCTTGAACCCGTGTTCCCTGCATTGGCAGGCGGATTCTTAACCACTGCGCCACCAGGGAAGCCCGTGTTATAGATTTTAAATCTTTACCAATCTAATGACGGGAAAAGTGAATCTTGATTGTTAAATTAAAACAATTGAATATTCAAGATTGCTATTGAGTTTGATCATCTATTCCCATGTGTATTAGCCACTTGCTTTTTTTTTTCATTTTTTTGTTGAGATATAATTCACATACCATAAAATTCACCATTTTAAAGTATATATTTCAGTGCTGTTTAGTATATTCACAAGATAGTACAACCACCACCTCTGTCTAGTTCCAAGATGTTCTGGATATTTCCTATAAATGGAATCAAGTAATATGTGGACTTTTGTGACTAGTTTCTTTCACTTAGCATAATGTTTTCAAGGTTCATCCATGTTGTAGCGGGTATCAGTGCTTTCTTTTTATGGTTGAATAATATTCCATAGTATGGATATACCAAATTTTGTTTATCCATTCATCAATTGATGAACATTTGGGTTGTTTCCACTTTTTGCCTATTATGAATAATGTTGCTATATACATTTGTGTACAAGTTTTTGTATGAACATATATTTTCAATTATCTTGAGTATATACCTAGGAATAGAATTGCTGGGTCATATGGTAACTCTATATTTAACTTTTTGAGGAACTGCCAAGCTGTTTCCCACAGTGGCTGTACCATTTGCATTCTAATCAGTAGTGTACAAGGGTTCCAGTTCTACACATCTTTACCAATATTTTTTATCATCCTTTTTTTCCCCAAATTATAACCATCCTAGTACATGTGAAGAGGTATCTCATCATAGTTTTGATTTGCATTTCCCTAGTGACTACTGAGATTGAACAGCTTTTCATGTGCTTATTGACCATTTGTATATCTTCTTTGAAGAAATATCTATTCAAATGCTTTGCCCATTTAAAATTTATTTGTTCACTTTTAAATTTTTAAACTTTTAATCGTTAACTTGTAAGTTTTCTTTACATATTCTAGGTACTACTAATCCCTTATTATATGATTTGCAAATATTTTCTCCCATTCTGTGACTTGTCTCTTCACTTTCTTTATAGTGTCCTTTGATGCAAAAGAGTTTCCAATTTTGAAAAAGTCCTCTTTATTTTTTCTTTGGTTGCTGTGCTTTTGGTGTCACATCTAAGGAAATTTTGCCTAATCCAAGGTCACAAGGATTTACATTTATGTTTTCTTCTAGGAGTTTTATAGTTTTAGCTCTTACACTGAGAGCTTTGATCTATTGTGAGTTAACATTTGTATATGTTGTGAGGTAGGGGACCAAACTTATTCTTTTGTATGTCAAAATCCAGTTATCTCGGCACCCACTTGCCTTTTTTTTTAACCCTATAAATTTTCTATTTATACCTTTTCCCCATTTTTTCCTTACTGGGTTGTTTTGGGGCATTTTCATGAATTTGTAAGGGTCATCTGTATAGTAAGAAAATTAGCATTTGCCATATTAATTATAAATATTTTTCTCAATTGATGATTTATCTGTTAAGTTTGCTTATGGTAGGTTTGGTTTGTTGGTTGTTTTTAAACTCCTTTGTTGGATTTTTAGCCATGCAGATGTTTTAAATTTTGGGTCATCGAACTTACCAGTGTCTATGTTTAGGGCTTCTGGTTTCCCTGTCAAGCTTTCCTCTGTGGAATTTCTTCCGAAGTGGTAGTAAAACACTGAAGTGATAGACATCAACATCATTAGAAATATGCGAGTGAC